>NC_136067.1:1627703029-1628903029 GCF_964261635.1 Lissotriton helveticus
TTGCAATTAAGTCCAGACTCCGACTTGTACAATTCAGTGTACTACACCGCGTATCTTATGATCATGCCAGATTACATAGGATGAGGAGGGCTGCCTCCCTGGAGTGTCTGAGATGTAGGGGAGATAGGGGAGACTTCCTGCACACTATTTGGGGATGCCAAATCATTCAGACGCATTGGTTGGCCATTGTGCGTGAACTGCAGGCTATATTTGAGGTAGAACTCCCACTTGACTCTAAATACATTTTGTTAAGTATCCCCACAGAGACCGATGTCCTGAGGGCTCAGCTCCGGTTCTGTAATTTGGGCTTGGTTGTTGCAAAAAGAGATATGGCCAGGTACTGGGGTGTGTCAGAGGGCGATAGTCTAACAGGATGGGAACCTGGATGCAGTGAGCACTGTTCCTGCAGAACAATTGTTCTAATGTTTGATTTTTTATAACAATTTTTCAATTTGTACAATAAAAACAAATGTACATATTCTTTTTACCAAGGAATTATTATTTGAGAATAAATCATATAACTTGAAACCATACATTTGATTTTTGATGTATTTTTTCGCAGCCTAGTGTGAACAGAATAACTGAACAGAAATAATCCTTGTCTTGTACAATACACATTTTTATGTATAGAAAAATTTTGATTGACATATCATTCATTTATCGTCGCATTGCTGTCACAAAGCCCAACGCATTTCGGGATTCCGGGGTCCCTTCCTCAGGGACAATTTTCTGTAAACAGAAAAAATTAACTGCATTTTACATACAAGTCGGTGTGTCTAAGTTATTGTAATATAGAGGAAAGTCCCAAATGTCCAACAAAGAAAAAGACCTAGTCTATGCTTTTATGATGGTGGTGTAGATGAAGAATTCCGAGACTGAATCCACTCAACATGCTGTATTAATGGTATTAAAACCCCATGTGCAGTGAAATACAAGAGTGTCATATTTAAAAAGAAGTGAAGTTGATTTCTTCAAAAAAAGGAGTGGTTTTATTGAGAGGAGGATGTAAATAAATCTTGTGCAGAGAATAAAGAACACTAAAGTGCAGTTGTGTTAATCATAAGTTTATGTGGAGGGAGATCGAAAATCCATGATCCAATATGATCCTACCTTTCCAGTATTGGTTTAACCAGCAGCGTATTGTGTTGACGAAAAAGCCACAAAATGTATTATAATTGACCTGTAAGATAAGCGTGTGTAGAAAGTTTGCTACATGCCGGGAGAAAATTAATAATTAACCTTATTACAGGCGGCGTGCCATGATGTACAACCCAAATAATTGCTGCTTGCAGCTAACTCAGTTAATAAACAATTACTGTGTATATGCTAAAAAATAAGTAATAAATTAGAGGCATATGGTATATCTCACTGTGTTCTTTACTCAAGTTCAAATAGATGAAAAAATCTAATCCCTTCTAGAATACGCTTAGTCTTTCACCGCCAAATGTAGTCAAACAAATGAAAATTCACTCACCCAAACTCTAGTGTGTTGCGCTTGAAATCTGGTAATATGTATGCCTCATGCTGCAAAACATTTAGAAAGAACCATGAAAAAACTGTTGTGCTTCCGTACCTATTACGACATGCAACTATGTGAAACGGCAATGCTTACCAAACTGTAGCTCTGTCACTTAGTGATATGGCAATTTGGATCCAATACCATGAATCTAAGATGCCGAAAGAATATGAGGAACATTATAACTAATAGCCAAATTAATGCCACGTGATAAAAAACTGGACGTAATGTCTAGAGCTTCGTATTACCTTATGTGAAAATATGGCCTGTTGAACGCGTTCTATCAGCCATGCTGAAATGAGAGTCAAAAATTTGCTAGCATTCGCGCCAAGAATTTTCAATTCTATTAAGGACAGGAGGCGAGGATTATGCTTCAAACATAACGGACGTACATGCTAAAGCTGGACAAAAAACTCGCCCAGTTGCTAGGTACTTGTTGTCTGGGAGATCTAATATTATGTTTTCCCCAAAAAATGTCGACTGTTGGAATATATCTGGCCAAGTAAAAATAAAGCGTGGAATCTAAGGTGTTGTGTGGGCTTGTGTGATCATAACAATTGCAATAGTAATCCAGTGAACCTATGGCAGTGCCAAAAACTGGTGTCCAATATCCCCAATTGCTGGACATGTACTAGCCTATCTAAAGGACAAATTTGACTGGCTGCGTAGAATCATGTACCAGTTGTAGCATTCTTATCTCAATTGGCTAACTAGATAAACCAGACAGTGGTATTTGATTTAGGTAACACGGCACCACATAGAAAATTTACAAAAATTATTATAAAGAACCCTGTATTTGACGGTGCTATAAGGTGAGGAGAACCACACCACTCCTCAGGATAGGCCTCTGCCTTCTAGAACAAATAACACTCCTTAGCACACTTGACAGTTTTAAAATAACACAAGTATGTAACGTGTTTGAACAAAATATAATTTAAGTAATGAACAGAAGATTAGTATTCTTTCTTCTTTGTTGCTCACTTTATTTAGTGCAAGTCTTCTCAGAAGTATTTCAACAGCCAACACGTGTTTTGTCACATCAAGGGAAGTCGTCCCACGACTTTCTCAAGGCTAATTCCTGTATGTAAGTTGATTTTAATATGCGGTAATAATTCCAAACCGCATAGGGTTTCCAAAGTGGTAGCGTCTGTTGTATGGATCGGGTTTCACTGGTATCTCAGTTGTCTGGTATTAATTTTCTCTGTTCTTCTTCTATTTACGAAACTCCTCCTTGACGCCACCAAGACTTCTCGAGGCTGAGTATGGGTTCCATCAGCCATACTGAAACGAGAGTTCTAGCTGATCAACCGAATGCCTGTTTGTGCGCTTCTGGCGTCAACGACGTAACAGTCCTAGATATAGAAAGCCGACGTGCCCAATAAAGTTGGAACTGAACAAGAAAACCTCAGCCAGTCTCACAATGATTGTCTTGTGGGAAATGTAGTATTGTGGTGTCCCGTTGACATTATGAACGTATATAAAAATAACCAAAATGGCCATAACGGAAAGAAGCCAATGTGTTCCATGTGTCCCGACAACTATACTAGAACGAAATTTTCCGCAAATCGGACAAATACTGATTAAAGCGTTCTTATCATCCAAAGACGTAAAAACATTAACATAGAAAACGGACGTACATGCCCAGTTGCTAGGTACTTGTTATCTGGGAGATCTAATATTATGTTTTCCCAAAAAACGTTGACTGTTTGAATATATCCGGCACAAGTAAAAATAAAGCGTGGAATCTAAGGTGTTGTGTGGGCTTGTGTGATCATAACGATTGTAATAGTAATCCAATGAACCTATGGCAGTGCCAAAAACTAGTGTCCAATATCCCCAATTGCTGGACATATACTAGCATTCTTATCTCAATTGGCTAACTAAACACATTGCTGCTGCTGGCTGATACACATGTTCTAAAACCCAGTGCTATTCCGGCAGATAAAAGAGAGGACAGTATATGTGCATGAAAATAAAATAAAATAAAAAGACACTGGTGCATACAAATTTGTATTGTACAAGACAAAGTTTATTTCTGTTCAGTTATTCTGTTCACACTAGGCTGTGAAAAAATACATCAAAAAGCATATGTATTGTATCAAGTTATATGATTTATTCTTAAATATTAATTTCGTGGAAAAAAGAATATGTACATTCGTTTTTATTGTACAAATTGAAAAATTGTTATAAAAAAGGTCAAACATTAGAACAATTGTTCTGCAGGAACATTGCTCACTGCACCCAGGTTCCCATCCTGTTAGACTATCAGTTTTAGTTTGCGTGTGATGTCAACACATTGCAGCAGTGAAGCACCCTTGGTTTATTTTCAGTTTCATTCATAGGACAAGAGTGAATTTTTGAGTGCTCCTCCATCCCCCAGATTTTCATATCGTGTGTCCGAGATCCCACGTTGCATGAATGGAAGACCGATATGGATATGTATATGGCTGCAGATAGAGTCACATATAAGAGTAGAGTCTGTCCCTGTAAATTCAGGAAAGTATGGGGCCCCTGGTAGCATTAATATGATCTGGGATGTGAGGATGACGAAAATGATGTTCTGGGAATGGGTGATACCGATGATGTGCCCGGATTGTCTGGCCAGTGATGAACCTCGAGTTGGCTGCTCTGTGAAAGTATTTCGCTTTTTTAATGTGGAGTGTGCTGTGTTGGGGTCACTATGTGGGATGGTGGTTGAGAGGGACTTATCAGCCATTCCCCTCTTGTTTTTAGGTCTCGCCTAGGCAGCGTGCAGCGTTAACAAACTTGTGCATGCGACGGCATCCACCTTGCAGGAGCAAGCAGTGGTGCGCAGGAGCCATTTGTTAGTAATTAGCGTGTCCGCGCTTGTTGCTTTTGCTGGGTAAACTCTCCATTTGTCATATCAGTTGTTTGTAGCAGGTGGCACCGTTGTATTACTTGATACTAAAATACTTCACCCAAAGTGGAGTGTTATATGCTTATTGGTACTAACTGGTAATACAAGTGCCATGCTCACCCGTTAAAGACACTACGAAGGAGACTATCTAGTTGGGGACTTAAAGTCACCACAAAATGATAGTCTTTAGTTTGAATAAGGATCCTTGTACCTGCAATCACAAGCTTCCTCGTGGGTCTATACAGTTGTGAGGTCTTTTCGATTGGTCCGGTGGCAGTCAGCAGATACAGGGCCACGGTAGGTATTTGTTTTATTTTACCACTCTTATATGATGGCCTTTTAATAAGTCACACAAACTGGCTAAACAAGGACTACATGTGTACATTTGATTCCATGGATTACTAAATCTTTAAGTGAAAGTTTAAGCTAACTGTACATTTTCAACCTAGTTTCAGCATGACATAATTGCACACAGTGAATTCAATGCCCAGGATAAACTATTGCCTATTGCTTAAAAAAGACACGTTTAAAAAAAAAAATAGATCCTGCTGGTCTTACTGTGGAAATAATATCAATCACAAAAGCAAGCAGCGCATAACACCTTTTGGAACCACGAATTTTTATGAGATTTTGAGCACTTTAAACACACAGGACAGAAATTCTACTGTGCACAGATTGCACCAAGAACGTATCTTTGTGAGTGCAGTTCTTCATTCCTGGCACCCCTCCAGTCTTAATAGGATGCCTTCCCAAACCCTGCCTGATGTTCTTCTGACTTACTTTGTCTCTCCATAAGCAACTCTCTTAGATTGTTGCTGAATACAACTTGGAAGAGAACATGATATCATGATTACTTACTCTTCAGTATATGTAGACACCCAGACATGTAGCCACAGCCATGATCATGACACTTACGCTCAGAGGCACATAAAGGGCTGTATGAATGAGGGAGATAGATTATTTTTAAGGGATACATTAGGCTGGTGGACCTGTACTGTGCAATTCTATGTCCAGACTGGCCGGTAGGCATAAGCTGTTACTGGCTAAACAGCAGCCTTTTCTTTCAATAGGAGCATCTTATAAGAGTTTAAAATGTCACGTTTTGTGAACAAAAACGAGTCTTATGACATTACCTAGTTGGCAGCTTAGTACTGTTGTGTTTTCTGGTTGACAGCTTAATCAGCACTTATTTTCTACTCGGCAACCTCATGTTGGTGACCATTTGCATATTATCACTGTTGTTTTTCTCTGTACTCTTAAATTGAATAGTGGGTGTTTAATTTGGATGTTTATTGTTCTACTGGGAGTTATTATTCTCATTCCCATTTCTCTCTCGCTCGGAACTTAGGGGTCCAAGTCGAAGGGGGACCCCAGGAACCTGAGGGGGATTTTTATACTACTTGGTAATAGATATACACCAAAAGGCACTTAATTCACCACCTTGTGAAATGAATAGACTACTTACCTTGAGCACCCTGTGGGTTGTGGACTGCTGGCATTAGCTGCTGACTGTGTGATTAACCCCATTCGGGAGCTTGGTGTAAGTGAAATTAAATACATATTGCTTTGATAGTGTCAGCCTGTTGGGGGAAAGACCCTTAAGTTTCCATTAAAGCGTAGTTGAGGGGTTCGAATGACCTTTGAGTTTGTGCACACCAACAAACTTATATGTTGAACAGTATTCACCATGTCCTCTCCACTCTCTTCACACGCTAAACAAGCATTTGCAATGCAATAGGTCTCGCATGTACGCGAGTTTAAGCTATTCGCATTGTAAATGACAATGCCTTTTATTTATATGTTTTCAAAACCAAAACATGGATAAAAGGTTTGTCATTTACAATGCAAGTAGCTCAAAGTCTCGCAAATGCGAGACCTATTGCATTGCAAATGCTTGTTTTCTGTCTCATTACTATGCTGCTATGGATCAGCTACAGTCAATACTTCCCCGAATGTAAGCTTTGTTAATACTGCTCTGGATGATCCATGCTGTTTTCATTTCATTAGATTGTTGATTTTTGAAAACGTAATAAAAATATTTAAAATAAAAAGCGAGAATGACGTGTTTCAAAACTTTGTTTACAAAATATCCTGTGCACACTGAATGAAAGGTGAGGGAAGGTGAAAGATGGCAACACACAGCAATAATAACTACTCTAATGGGGGCAGGGAGAATATCTGAAAGAAACAGGTTAGTATTAGATTCCTTACCTTAGAATATCCCCAGGCGTCAGACTGGATCCGGAAATTTTTGCGTAGCAGTACCCTTGCGCGTCGGTAGGCATCGTCTGCGGCTCCGCG
The DNA here is from genome assembly GCF_964261635.1 of Lissotriton helveticus. Taxonomy (NCBI): domain Eukaryota; kingdom Metazoa; phylum Chordata; class Amphibia; order Caudata; family Salamandridae; genus Lissotriton; species Lissotriton helveticus. The sequence continues at coordinate 1,627,709,725 of NC_136067.1, forward strand.
TCCGTCGTCGTCGGCGTCGTTGGCGCCGGGATGACATCGCCGGAGTACTTAGATGCCGCCCTCGCGCGCTGACATCAGTTCTTCTTTTTTCCGTGCCAGCAAGAGCCGATCCGGAAAAAGTTGTACCCTAGTCAAATTTTGACTAACTTTTTCGATACTTTTTGATCAACTTTCGAGTCTCTCGAGTCCGACAGTGCCGGTAGGGATGCCCGGGTCAAACCCTGCATCGATTGCAGCCGACTGATGTTGGTTACCGACCCCCATCGCCGGTGTCTTCACTGTCTGGGCCCAGACCACGACGACAAGTCCTGCTCCGACTGCCGGGCCCTGATGTCTAAAGCTAGACGGGAGCGGTCCCACAAGCGACTCGAGCTCCGGCAGTCAGCCCCACGCCGCTCGAGGTCCCGGTCCGGAAGGAGGCCGAGGGACCCGTCGCGGGGCCGGAGTCACCACAGTTCCGGGAGTCGTCATCAGTCTTCGGGCTCGAAGTCCTCAGGTAAGAGGCACAAGAAGTTGAAGAGACATCGCTCTTCTGACTCTCCCTGACGCTCGTGCGACATGGCCGGGGGTCCGGGCGACACCGCCCCCGCTGCTCCGCTGGAGCCACAGGCGTCGCAGCCTGCTCCATACCCGCCGGTCCCTGGGCAGCACGCGACGCCGGAGGAGATCAAGGCCTTCCTCTCGGCCATGAGGTCTCTCACTCCTCCGTCAGGTTCCCCGGTGCCTTCGGACCAAGCGGCCCCGACTGGGTCCCCCAGCGGGCCGGGTGCTTCGGCCCCTGCGCCGTCGGGTGCTTCGGCTCCGATGCCGTCGGCGACTTCGGTCCCGACGCCGCGGGGCCCCGCCGGATCCGGATCCGGGTCGCCGCTTGTCAACCTCACGACCTCGCCGGTGCCGGCCCCCAGTGTGTCGCCCCCGCCGCTGTCCCAGGACGAAGCCGTCCCCGGTCCTACCCTCGATTCGGGTCCGGCGCCGGAGCATCGCCGCTCTCGACGTCGATGGGAGAATTTTACTTCTACGACCCGGCCCCTCCTTTGAGCCTGATGTCCAAAACACCCTTACGGACATGCCGTTTGATGGCCGTCGCCTCTATGGCGACAAGGCAGACCATGCGCTCGAGCGCTTTAAGGACTCCAGGGCTACGGCCAAGTCCTTGGGTCTTTCGGCCCCGCACCAGCAAACGGCTGTCTTTCGCCCCTTTCTTGGCCAAGGAAGGGGCGTCCCCACACGTCCTGCCAGCCACGGGCCGCAGACTACCATCCACCACGGTGGCAGACGTGGAAACCGCCGTGGCGGCGGTCGGGGACAACGGCGAGGCCAGTCCACACCTACCCCTGCAGCATCCGCCTCAAAACCCTCCTAGTCTGTGCTTTCAGGCCCATGTGACGCCAGTGGGGGGCAGGGTCCGCCATCACCACCACCACTGGCGCACTGTCACATCGGACAGGTGGGTGCTGCAAATCGTCCGAAGGGGCTACTCCCTCCCCTTCGAGGCGTACCCTCCAGCCATGCCACCGCAGTACCACCGCGTGTCGGGGGATCACTTGAAACTTCTACAAGAGGAAGTTACGGCCCTCTTGGCCAAGGGGGCCATCGAGCGCGTTCCTGGGCCAGAAGTAGGGTGTGGTTGTTACTCCCACTACTTTCTGGTACCCAAGAAGGGCAAAGGGGGCCTAGGCCCTATCTTGGACCTACGGAACGTCAACGGCTTCCTCCGGAAGGAGAAGTTCAAGATGCTGACATTGGCTCAGGTCTTGGCTTCCCTGGAGACTGGATGGTAGCGTTGGACTTGCAGGACGTTTATTTTCACATCCCCGTCCTGCCGGCCCACCGGCGTTACCTGCGGTTCACGGTAGGCCACGAGCACTTTCAGTTTACCGTGCTCCCCTTCGGCCTTACCAGCGCCCCACGGGTGTTCACGAAAGTGATGGCGGTGGTCGCAGCTCATCTGTGCAGGTTAGGGCTTTCAGTCTTCCCCTACCACGACGACTGGTTGTTGAAGGCGGGCTCGCCCAGACAGTCGTCAGCCACCTCCAGACTACGGCCGACCTCCTGCACCTGCTGGGGTTCTCCATCAATGTGCCGAAGTCACACCTGTGTCCCTCTAAGAAGCTCCTCTTCATCGGAGCGGTTCTAGACTCGGCGCAGTTTTGGGTTTATCCTCCCGAACAGCGGGTTTGGGATATTCAGGCTCTGATTTCGATCTTTCAGCCTTTAGCCCGAGTCTCGGTCAGGTTGACGCTGCGGCTTCTGGGGCTGATGGCCTCCTGCATCCTTCTGGTGCATCACGCCCGGTGGTGGATGCGGGCTCTGCAGTGGGACCTGAAGTTTCAGTGGGCCCAGCATCTGGGCAACTTGTCCGACCATGTCTTGATCTCGGAGGGCACTGCAAGACAGTTGCAGTGGTGGCTCACGGACCGCGATTGGGTCAGCAGCAGGTCCCTCTCCCTACCCCAACCGGAGCACGTAGTTGTGACGGACGCGTCCCTCTAGGGCTGGGGGGGCCACATGGGAGAGGCGGAGATCAGAGGCCTCTGGTCTCCGACGGAGTCCCGGCTCCACATCAACCTTCTGGAGCTGCGGGCGATCCAGCTTGCACTGAAGGCATTCCTCCATTCTGTCCGGGAGAGTGTAGTGCAGGTGTTAACGGACAACACCACCGCCATGTGGTACTGCAACAAACAGGGCGGGGTGGGGTCGTGGACCCTATGCCAGGAGGCTCTGCGCCTCTGGCAGTTGCTGGAACATCAGGGCGTGACCCTGGTGGTTCAACACCTGGCAGGTTCCCTGAACGCCAGGGCGGACGAACTCAGCCGTCGGTGCATGATGGATCACGAATGGCGTCTGAACTCGGATGTGACGCAAGGCCTCTTTCAGCAGTGGGGAGAGCCTTGGCTACATCTATTCGCCACAGAAGAGAACGTGCAATGTCATCAGTTCTGCGCATTGGAATTTCCAAGGCGGCACTCACTCGGAGATGCTTTTCGTCACAAGTGGACCTGCGGTCTGTTGTACGCCTTTCCACCCATACCACTTCTGCCCAGAGTGCTGAAGAAGATCAGGCGCGACCGGGCCCAAGTTATCCTTGTGGCTCTGGACTGGGCACGAAGATATTGGTATCCAGAGCTACTCAGCATGTCTGTCGATCCCCCGATTTGCCTGCCTCTTCAGGAGGAACTTCTGTCGCAGCAGCAGGGGATGGTCCTCCACCCGAACCTGTCCAGTCTCCACCTCCATGCTTGGAGAATGAGCAGCGGCAGTTGAGGCCATTTGACTTGCCTCCTGAAGTTTGTAATGTTATTCTGGCAGCCAGGCGTCCCTCCAAACAGTCGGTATACGCCTGCAGGTGCAACAGATTTGTGGCATGGTGCACAGCAAAGGCTGTGGATCCACTCTCTGACCCCCTTTCTGAGGTTCTCCTCTTCCTTCTTTCTCTTGCCCAGCAGGGCTCTGCTCTGGGCACTATCAAGGGCTACCTTTCTGCCCTTTCCGCCTTCTTGAGGCTACCTGATCAGCCTTCTTTGTTCAAGTCCCTGATTGTTAACAGATTCTTGAAGGGCATCACTCATATGTTTCCCCCTGTTCCTTTCACGATGCCCCAGTGGGACTTGAACCTGGTTCTAACTTACCTGATGTGCGCTCCTTTTGAGCTGCTTCATAACTTTCCTCTCCGTCTTCTTACACTTAAGACGGCTTTCCTGGTTGCCATCACCTCTGCCAGGAGAGTGAGTGAGCTCCAGGCTCTTTCCTCTAAACCTCCTTTCCTTTCTGTCCAACCGGACAAGGTTGTGTTGCGGACAAGACCCTCTTTCCTGCCCAAGGTAGTCACAGCCTTCCACATCAGGCAGTTCATCACCTTGCCCACCATCTTTCCGCCTCCGCATTCCTCGAAAGAGGAAGAGAGGCTCCACCGTCTGGACCCAAAACGTGCGCTCTCATACTATCTGGATCGCACACGCCAGTTCCGGGTGGATGACCAACTCTTTGTTGGTTACGTGGGCGCTAAGAAGGGACGGGCGGTGCACAAACGGACCATCTCTCGGTGGGTCGTGTTGTGCATCAAGGCGTGCTACTCTTTAGCTACGAAGGAACCTCCTGTTGGGCTGAGGGCCCATTCCACTCGGGCCACGGCGGCTACTACTGCCCTGGGCCGGGGAGTCCCCTTGCAGGACATATGTCAGGCAGATACGTGGGCCTCGCTGCACACGTTCGCAAGACATTACTGCTTGGACAGCCAAGTCTGGAGGGATGGTTTTTGGCCGTTCGGTCCTCCAGGACTTTCTGGTGTGATTATTGGTTCGCAGACCCACCACCGGGGTTGGTATTGCTGGGGTATCTATTCTAAGGTAAGGAATCTAATACTAAACTGTTTCTGTCACGGCTGCTGGCTCCTCGGGGTCGGAACGATGCTCAAATGGGGTCCACCTCCTGACGTCCCTGCACTCTGACTAATAGTAAACATCCAGAGCACAAAGGCAATCAAGCGAGGGATAGGTAGGGGTAGGAGCAGCAGGGATAGGGAGACCTGTAACAAAAAAGGACATACGTTAGTACACACCCCTCTTCTCTCTAAGCTCCTATACTATTCTTTATCCTCAAAACATACCTGATAATACTCAGGAGGTGACCCCGTCCCTCTTCAGAGATACTTCTCTCCTCTGCTGCAATAACGGGAATAAAAAGGGCAAATCCTAAGAGTAGATCGGAGAAATACAACTACTCAGTTCTCCAAGCCAAAACCATAAACCTTCCCCTTCTCGATTTCACCAAAAGGCAAAGTTACTTCACTAACAACAAAAGAAATCCCCCAAAGGAAACAGTAGTTTTAGAGTTTCCCTCAGGGGGCAATCCAGCGTCTCCTGACTCTAGAGAGGATGGTAACAACCACTACCACCAACGATAGGTTTAGAGTTCCAGGAAGGGGCAATCCAGCGTCCCCTGACTCTAGAGAAAATGGTGACAACCACTCCCACCGGTTTACTTGATGCGGTCAGGAAGGGTGCAATCCTGCGTCTTCCTGACCGAATTCTCAAGCAGAAAGTAGCCCCAAAACCCCAGATCTCTTTGGTCCACCACAGTCAGCCGAGTGCAACGAGGGGGCGCGGAGGGGGCAATCCGGCGTCTCACGTGCCTCACCAAAGTATGAACAGCAGTACCAGCCGGTAACTGCTTCAGGCAGATGAAACACCGTGAGGACGCGGAGGGGGCAATCCTGCGTCTCTCGCGCCTCACGGAAATGTATGGCAGCACCAGCCAGTGACTGCCTCAGGCAGACAAAACACAGTGAGGACGCGGAGGGGGCAATCCTGCGTCTCTCGCGCCTCACGGAAAAGTATGGCAGCACCAGCCGATGACTGCCTCAGGCGGACTAGCTCGTCCGAGCTAGTGCAACAACTTGCTTCGCAGCCACGAAGCAGGAAAGGCTACGCGAAGAATGAACAAACGAACTCCGCAGCGATTCCGCGGGGAAACAGACGTCCGTTTTCCAAACTGACTCCAAAGACGAATCACAAGCGTCCTCCCCTGCCTCTCAAGCTGCTTTATGCCTTTCGCGGTACGTCCCCCTTCCCGCTAGGCATTATGGGAGATGTAGTCTTCCTGACCATAACTTAGGCAGGCACATCCGCTAGACCCTGACAGTACGCCCCTCTTCTCTGTGCCTCCTAGCACCTGGCTTCTGCGGTTACCGGGCATAGAACGAACGGATCAGTCGAGGGGCATGGACTTCCTCACTCGGTTCCCACGAGTCGTCCTCCGGCCGATAACCCTTCCAGGAGACCAGAAACCACAGCTTCCCCATGCGAAACCTGGAATCGAGTATCCGTCGCACCTCGTACTCCAGTTGGTCACCCCTCTGGATAGGCGGAGCGGCCCAGCGCCGCGCTGACTCTGCTGGTTTTAGCAAACTGCTGTGGAACACAGGATGGATCCTCATAGAAGAGGGCAACCTCAGCTTGTAAGCCACAGGATTGACTTGACGAAGGATGGTGTAGGGACCGATGAAACGCGGGTGAAATATGCTACGATAGCGAAAACAGATGTTTTTCGTAGACAGCCAGACTTTGTCACCTACTGCATACCGAGGACTATCCTGTCGATGTTTATCTGCCCACCTTTTGTACGAAGTCTTGGCTCGAACCAGGTTCTTTTGGATACGCCGATGCGTGATCAGAAGAGTCTTTACATGTGCGGCTACCGTGGGATGATTTTGGACTTCTTCTGGCACCGTTATGGGCAGAGTGTTTGCATGAAACCCCGTGTTTGCTTTGAATGGTGTCTCCCCTATTGAACTGTGCCAGGCATTGTTGTAAGACAATTCTGCAAGCCATATCAGTGAAACCCAAGATTGACTTGCTTCCTCTGAATAGCACCTCAGGTATTGCTTGAGCGTCTGGTTGAGCCGCTCTGTCTGTCCGTCGGTCTGTGGGTGGAAGCTGGTGGACAGGGCGTCTTCCACCCGAAGAGCCTTACACCACATGTGCCAGAACCGTGCCACGAACTGTGGTCCCCTATCAGAGACGATCACTCGTGGAATGCCATGTATTCGCACCACATGAGTCAAAAGCAACTGAGCTGTCTGGCTGGCCGTTGGCAGGTTCTTACACGGGATGAAGTGTCCCATCTTCGTTAGGCTGTCAACTACAACCATGATGGCGTTACATCCTTGATCGGTGGGAAGGCCAACAATGAAATCCATACTTATGGTGTGCCATGGATGGGATGGAGTGGGTAGAGGCATGAGTTTTCCTCGGCTCGTAGTATGGTCTCCTTTTGCTCGAGCACAAGTGTCACATTGTTTAATCCATTCCTCCACATCCTTTGTCATGTTCTTCCACCAGAACTGGCGTTTTACTAGATGTACCGTTTTTTTGTTTCCCGGATGCCCTGCGAGTACATCATTATGACCCCAATTGAACGCCTTCATTCTCAGGGCGTGTGTTGGTAGAAACAGTTTTCCATCATGTAAGGGTATCCCGTGTTTCATGGTGTGGTGACTGTTCTGGTTCGCCCATACTTGCCACAGGACCTGGCTTCGTTGTCTCTTGACTAGTTCTATGAACTGATCCGCGGTTACTGAACACACAACCTTTTCTGGTGCAATGATGGCTTGTTGCATCTCTTGTGCTGTTACCATATCTCCCCCTTGTCTAGAGAGAGAATCAGCTTTTCTGTTTTCTGTTCCTGGGCGAAAAGTAACGATGAAGTTATATTCTGCAAAGAACAACATCCACCTCATTTGATGGTGGGAGAGATGGCGTGCGGTCTTCATGAATTGCAGATTCCTATGATCGGAATACACTGTTATTGGATGTTGTGTTCCCCAGAGGTAGTGTCTCCACTCCTGGAACGCCCTTTTTATGGCTAGCAACTCTTTTTCGGCGATGGTATAGTTCGGCTCGGCGGAGTTGAGCTTTTTTGACAGAAATGCAACCGGATGCAGTTGTCCCGTTTCTTTGTCTCTTTGTGACAACACCGCCCCCACCGCTGAATCTGATGCATCCACTTCCACTACGAATGGAAGGTCCAACTGAGGGTGCTTCAGTATCAGGGCAGTGACAAATGCTCTTTTCAAATGTTCGAAAGCCTCCATGGCTTCGGGATTCCATCTGAAAGGAACCCCTTTCTTCAGGAGGTTGGTTATAGGAGAGGCCAACAAGGAGAACTGAGGGATGAATCGCCTATAATAATTGGCGAAACCAAGAAAACACTGCACCTCTTTCACACTGTTAGGTACCGGCCAAGCACGTACTGCTTCTATCTTTCTTTCTGCCATACGGAAACCCTTCGGAGTCAATATAACCCCTAGAAATTCTACCATTTCCACACTGAACTCACATTTGCTGAGCTTACAATAGAGAGTGTTCTCTAACAGTTTCTTCAGTATTAGGATCACATGACTGACGTGTTGGGCCCAGGATACAGAATAAACCAAGATGTCGTCTATGTAGACTATAACAAACTGATCTATATATTCCTTCAATACGTCATTTAGGAAGTACTGGAACGCCGCCGGGGCGTTACACAACCCGAACGGCATTACCAGGTACTCGAAAAGACCGTATCGGGTTTTGAACGCTGTCTTCCACTCATCCCCCTCGCGTATTAAAACCAAGTGATAGGCACCACGGAGATCCAACCGCGTATAGATCACTGCACCCTCACTTGGTCCAACAGAACGGGGATGAGCGGAAGAGGGTAGCGGTTCCGTATAGTCTGTTTATTCAGCTGGCGATAGTCTATACATGTGCGCAGCTCGCCATTGGCCTTTGGCGTGAAAACCAGGGGCGAGGCTGCCGGAGATCTAGATGGCCGGATAAACCCGATAGCGCTAAAGTGAGCCAAATATTCCTGTAGGTGTTTGGTCTCTGGTTCTGATAAGGCATACACCCTACAGGACGGAACAACGGCTCCTTCAACCAGATCTATCCGGCAATCGTACTCCCGATGGGGAGGGAGGACTTCTGCCTTAACTTCACTGAATACTTCCCTATAGGCTTCATAGACAGCCGGCAGGGTCGTGTCTTTCTCTACTGTCTTGGCTATGTGCATGGTGCGAGCCAGCGCTAGCGTGTGAGACGTAGGCGTGTTCATACAATTGTTCTGACAATCCTCCGAAACGAAACTCACTGTTTTCACTTTCCAATCTATGAAAGAATTGTGAAGTTCCAACCATGGTATTCCCAGTATGATCTCATATTGAGGGGCTTCTATGATGTTTAATACTATGCTCTCTATATGTTTAACCGTGCTATTTTCCAGGATCAGTACTACCTCCTCTGTGCTTTCGGTAATGGGACCGGATTTCAGGGGTGTTCCATCCACCGCCAGCACAGTCTCTGGGTTTGCATTGGGAACTTGTCCCAATCCCAAACGGCGCACCAGTCCCTCATCTACAAAATTTCCGGTAGCCCCCGAATCTATCATACTCCACACCGAATGTTGTTGCTTCTGAGATTGCAATAGTGTGGACAGTAGGATATGAGTGACTATCGGTTTGTCTATGGTAGATGCCAAAGAAGTTAGTCTCCAGTCTTTCCCCTCCGGCTCTTTTCTGGTTGGATCTGTGTCTGTGGTGTCACCCGGGTTGCTGGTGGTAAGTGCCACTTTCTTTCCTGAATAAAAGGACTTAGGTCTTTTGGGTTTTGATGGACATTCCTTGACATAGTGCCCTTTCTTGTCGAAGTACATGCATAACCCATGTGTACGGCGGTTCTCCCGTTCTGCCCTGGACAAAGGTGACCGAATGGCACTTACATCCATGGGTTCCGGGGCGCTATCTCTAGGCACTGTGAGTGACGGCGACGGCTGCCCTGGTCCGCCTGGATATCTATCGTATTTCCTACGATCACCTCCCCTCTCTGCTAGTCGATGGTCCAAGCGTAGGGTGAGGTTAATTAGATCAACACACGTAGTCGGTTGGGGATCTATTTGGGCGATCACATCTTTTAAGTCGTCAGACAAGCCCCGATAGTACAAGGGCATCCGCTTTTCTTCCGGCCATGCGGTTTCGGCCACCAGCCGGTTGAACGTGGTCATGTACGTGACCAAATCTTTTCTCCCTTGGCGAAGCTCTAAGAGCTCCCGATCTGCGCTGAGAGTGGTTGCTCTTCGATCGAAGACTCGTTCAAACTCCTTACGGAAAGCAGACCAATCATTCAGGATAGGGTCGTTGTTCTTGACAAAAGGAACCGCCCAGTTGGCTGCATCCCCTGATAAGTATGAAATGGCAAACGCCACCCGGGACAGATTTGTGGGGAACGAGGCAGGCCGACAAGAAAAATGAAGGATGATCTGAGTCAAGAATGCCTGTATCTACTGAGGATCCCCTGAATACCTTTCGGGACTGGCTAACGGAATAGGTGGAGGGACCGTTACCTGTATCTGACGAGACCCTGAGGATGCGTCAAATGGATTACCCTGCTGTCTGTCTACTTTCTCTTAACGCATCGGTTTCTGTTTTAGACGTAGCCAGTTCCTGCTGTACCAACAGCAGGGCCTGGAGCACGTCGTCCATAGTTGCCATAATTTGAGGCTCCTTCTGACCAAGAAGAGTGGTATAACGTGGGCTCGTGATTCTGTCACGGCTGCTGGCTCCTCGGGGTCGGAACGATGCGCAAATGGAGTCCACCTCCTGATGTCCCTGCACTCTGACTAATAGTAAACATCCAGAGCGCAAAGGCAATCAAGCGAGGGATAGGTAGGGGTAGGAGCAGCAGGGAAAAGGAGACCTGTAACAAAAAAGGACATACGTTAGTACACACCCCTCTTCTCTCTAAGCTCCTATACTATTCTTTATCCTCAAAACATACCTGATAATACTCAGGAGGTGACCTTGTCCCTCTTCAGAGATACTTCTCTCCTCTGCTGCAATAACGGGAATAAAAAGGGCAAATCCTGAGAGTAGATCGGGGAAATACAACTACTCAGTTCTCCAAGCCACAACCATAAACCTTCCCCTTCTCGATTACACCAAAAGGCAAAGTTACTTCACTAACAACAAAAGAAATCCCCCAAAGGAAACAGTAGTTTTAGAGTTCCAGGAGGGGGCAATCCAGCGTCTCCTGACTCTAGAGAGGATGGTAACAACCACTACCACCAACGATAGGTTTAGAGTTCCAGGAAGGGGCAATCCAGCGTCTCCTGACTCTAGAGAGGATGGTAACAACCACTACCACCAACGATAGGTTTAGAGTTCCAGGAAGGGGCAATCCAGCGTCTCCTGACTCTAGAGAGGATGGTAATAACCACTACCACCAACGATAGGTTTAGAGTTCCAGGAGGGGGCAATCCAGCGTCTCCTGACTCTAGAGAAAATGGTGACAGCCACTACCACCGGTTTACTTGATGCGGTCAGGAAGGGTGCAATCCTGCGTCTTCCTGACCGAATTCTCAAGCAGAAAGTAGCCCCAAAACCCCAGATGTCTTTGGTCCGCCACACTCAGGCGAGTGCAACGAGGGGGCGCGGAGGGGGCAATCCGGCGTCTCACGTGCCTCACCAAAGTATGAACAGCAATACCAGCCGGTAACTGCTTCAGGCAGATGAAACACCGTGAGGACGCGGAGGGGGCAATCCTGCGTCTCTCGCGCCTCACGGAAATGTATGGCAGCACCAGCCGGTGACTGCCTCAGTCAGACAAAACACAGTGAGGACGCGGAGGGGGCAATCCTGCGTCTCTCGCGCCTCACGGAAAAGTATGGCAGCACCAGCCGGTGACTGCCGCAGGCGGACTAGCTCGTCCGAGCTAGTGCAACAACTTGCTTCGCAGCCACGAAGCAGGAAAGGCTACGCGAAGAATGAACAAACGAACTCCGCAGCGATTCCGCAGGGAAACAGACGTCCGTTTTCACAACTGACTCCAAAGACGAATCACGAGCGTCCTCCCCTGCCTCTCAAGCTGCTATATGCCTTTCGCGGTACGTCCCCCTTCCCGCTAGGCATTATGGGAGATGTAGTCTTCCTGACCATAACTTAGACAGGCACATCCGCTAGACCCTGACAGTTTCTTTCAGATGCACAAGTTACTTACCTTCGGTAACAATGTATCTGTAAGAAACAGTAGTTAGTATTAGATTCCTTACAGTCCCACCCACCCATCCTCCCCGTTCTGCGAACCGATATCTAGGGTTAAGGTCATCCCCTTTCAGGGTCTAGTTTCATGGCATCAGTGTTGGTTTTTATCGTGGCTCTGCGTTTCTGGCGCGGAAAAGCTGTGTATAAGAACTGACGTCAGCGCGCGAGGGCGGCGTCTAAGTACTCCGGCGACGTCATCCTGGCGCCAACTACGCCGACGTCGGACGCGGAGCCACAGACGACGCCTACCGAAGGGTACTGCTACGCAAACATTTCCGGATCCAGTCTGACGCCTGGGGATATATTAAGGTAAGGAATCTAATACTAACTACTGTTTCTTACAGATATATCGTTACCGAAGGTAAGTAACTTGTGCTTTAGGTCCAGCACACATCTTCCCTATTTATGATTATATGTATTTACAAGTGTGAAGTTCTGTCTAAGAAAGGTTCAAGAGAACACCGTGAGTATCTGGACCCAACAGATCACCTAGGAGCATCTCCGTTTAGGAGCAGAAGCACTCACCCACCAATGGTGGTATGCTTCATTATTTAGCTGTGCTCCTCGTTGGGATGGCACAGTGATGCCCAAAGGGCCCACAGCAGGATACTCCGCCAGAGATATTTTTATATCGCCTGTTGGACAAGGGTCTATAGTCAACATGTCCTTCTAGAAAATATTCAAGAGGGATTCTAAGAGTTGTGTAGATTTGTCTAAAGAGGCAATTCTAAAACATTTTCATACTTTTTTTGACAGATTGGAATTACAGTTACATAGCAAGAAAAATCGCATTATATTCTGAAAGGGGCAATGCCATATAAACTAAATACATGCGTCTGGCCACAGAGTCCTTTACCTTTGAATTCTCCCCAGGCACCAGACTGGATCCAGAAAAAAATTCAGCAGTGCCTCTACGTGTCGGTAGAGGGCATCGTGTAACTCTGTAGTGACGTCAACCATCGGATGTAAGGATGTCCATATACAGCCCTTGTTGACGTGCTGACGTCAGTTTCTTCTTTTCCGCACTTTCAACAAGGATCCAGTAAGCGTTTTATCAGGCCGTTTTTATGGCCTACTTCAACGTTTTCATTGAACGGAACAGTGTGCTTTTAAACAATCTCTCATGTCCTCAGGGTTTAAGCCTTGTGGATCCTGTGGTCGACCAATATCTGTCATGTACTCTCACTCCATGTGTATGTGGTGCCTAGGGGAGCACCATGCCTCAGAGGAGTGCGACTCCTGTCGCCAGTTTTGCCCGAAGGCACTGAGGGAATATCGAATGAAACTCCTAGTGATGTCGCAGTCTTCCAAGGTTTCCCATTGACCTCGGTCCCCTTCACATTCCATGGATCACCCGTGGGTCTGCTCCAGGGGCCATTCCCGTCTCTTTCCATTGTCGTCCCATTGTAAGTCACGGCGCAGGTGGTCGAAGTCGCGGCACCCTGTGACTTCGGCACATAAAGCCTGCTCCCGATCTTTGGTTGAAGAGTCGATGCACGAGTCTACCCTGTGCCTCCCTACCTTCCCTAGAACCGGAGCAACTCTAACCCAGATGCGAGATTATTACAGTTTCATTACAAAACCGGAGGCTACCATTATCCACAAAAAAAAGTAGACGCAGAGGAGCCCTTTGAGGAAACAACCTTGGCAATGCCGCATAGTGCTGCCAGCTGATTAAGGCTATCCTGGACTACGCACCGCTACCACGACGACACTTTGCCAGGGATGTCTAGCAACAAAGCAGCTGATCGCTCTCGAACATCCGACGCCATGGAAAACCGGCTATTAGAGACTTGAGCGATCAGCTGCATCTAGACGCAAGTACCTTACTGTGACAAAATAAATATTATTTTTATGCTGGCAAGAGTATTAACCTTTACTTTTCAAGAGCTAATACCCGCTAACCCAGGGAAAATAATTCTACTACTAACCAAGTGTCTATTATCATTCAAAATTAAATTCCCCTTATTATATATTGCCAGCCAGAACAAGCCATAGTAGGACCCTTAACCCATCATGTCTGATATTGAATTGGATGAGTTTGAGGCTCCTGCCCCACCCTAAATCTTAATAATCACCATATTGAAAAGATCATCCAACAAGAAATGCTTTCCTGCATAAGAAAAAAAACATTGAAGTATATACATTGAAATGTGAGACCACCCTGGATTTCATTACAAGACCAGAGGCTACCATTATGCGTATTAATTTTAATGCTACTCCAAGCAGTCATTAAGAACCAATGCATCACAAAGTGAAAAGATCTAGAATAGAATCTCCCAGTTGTTCAATAGTCATGCACGTGGAATAATCTGCCTCTTTAAATGCGGCTCCAGGCAGATAAGTACTCTTTATATTACTCCTTGTCTTAAACCTTTCTTACCAAGAACACTGTTTTAGAAGGTTTTTTACCCTCACCTATCATATACCTGCCCTAACGTGCTTCCTTTACAGGAGCCGATATTCGTTTTTCTGCCTGATCTCCAATTTACAGAGACAACTTTCCAATGCCCCCCCAACTCCGTTTCGACACCTTCCCCTGATGCTAATTTTAACAATACCTTTCAACTTAATCGGAGAGCGTACTGGCACGCTCTCCACAGTCGGCCCGTATCACACAGCTCAGCCCCCGGTGTGCTCTCGTCTCTCTCTTTCCCTCATGGTGATACGTTTCGTGCTCACAGAGATCAGTGCTTTACACCGACCTTCCCCGGTGTGCACACTCGCTGAAGGCTCGTCTCCTTCATTGCACAAACACACGTTCACCGGGATGACCACTTTATGTTGTGCAGGAACACATTGACTGCCTGAGCACTTAGGTCTGGCATCCAGTAGAAGTACTTCAGTTGAAATGTCAACCTGCTTGCTATGAGATACCCCTCTGAAGGACCAAATAAGTGACAGAGACTTCTGAAGCGGTTCTCGTTCAGATTCCAGTCACTGTAGTCTTTCAAGAACCTCAAGTTCCAATCTGCTGCAATATTGTTTTTACCAGGTTAAATACTCTGCTCTCAAGTTGATCTTGTGTTCTAGACAGATCATCCAAATTATTTTGGTCAAATCCGACAAGACTGATGATTTTGTACCCCCTAATCGATTTATGTATGCCACTGCAGAAGCATTGTTCATTTTTAGCATGCCACTTCTGCTCTGCAGAGAGTGTTTGAAGCTCGTTAGAGCCTAGAGACTCCAGATAATTTATGTGGTGGGACCTCTCCATATAAGACCATAAACCTCCTGTGTTCTGGTTGCCCAGGCGTGCACCCAGCCATGAAGGCTTGTATCCAATTCTAGTATATATTCCGGGGAACTCCCAAAGTTTACCTTGCCATTCCAGGCATCCGTGTTCTCCAGCCACCAGTCCAATTCTAATCTGGCATCTTGATCTAGGATTACTCTGTCTCCATATCATGAGCCTTCTCTTAGAGCTCTCACTTTCACCCTCTGTAGAGCTCGACAATGTAATGGCCCCGAAAATAAAGCTTGAATTGAAGAGAAGTGTCTTTAATGAAATCCATATTCTCTTGTAATATTATTAGGAGAATCGCAATTATCTTCATGCTATCTTTGGGTCTTTTATCTTCCTCTGGGGTGCCCTTGGGCTCCAAGGAGATGTGAGGGTCCGTGACTGTGTCCACAAAGGCAGGTTCGCCCTCGGCCTCAGTTCAGCCTTTGGATTTCAAATCCATTTTGACACTGGTGCACAGCCCTTGGGGTTACCACCTTCGGCAACTGACTCTGACAATCACGCCGTTGGCGCCACACCATTTCACCTTTCCAACACCAAGACGTCAGCACTTCGGTGCTGGATGGCGTCTGGTGCGGCACCGATGGTGCGGCTGTCTCAGACACCTTTCTTCAGCTCTCTGTGGAGATCCCTGATGTTTTTGCTTTTGAAAAACATGATTTTGATGGTGATGGAGAGGAATTGGGGATTCCCCACCCCATTTCTGACACTGCTCAACCTCCTCTGGAGGACAGCTGGCTCACTGACTTGGGTGAAGCTAGTGGCTTGGAGTCTTCCTCAGCCTCGGCTCTCCTATCCCTGCCTGGCCTCGTTAGAGAGACGAGCTCCTCTCTTCCTGTCATGCTCAGGCGAGTTTCTATGGTTTTGGATTTTCTACTTCCTTCTGTGGAAATGACCACTGATTCCTTACTTGGCATCCTCTATCAGCGCCAAATAGGGATAGAGCTGGTGCTTCCTTATAGTGAAGCTCTATTTGACATTTTGTTGGGTGCTTGAGCTTGAGGAAAAGTGTTTTTCTGATCGGCATCATTTGTACCGGGACTCCATTGTTTTTTTCATTGCCATCTCATGTCAAACACTTCCACACGACCCACCTGGTCGTTTCTGCTGATGCCTGAGAAAAATCTAAACTGACACGACAAAGACCATCTTGCAGCCTGCATTTCTGCCTAGGAACTGTCGCACACCCAACCCCCTGTTCTTTGCAGTTCAAAAGAAAGCCATGAGACACCCACGCCCTGTGTAAACAAGCTTGTTTTCCATCTCCTGCTCCCAGCCTGGTAAACATCCTTGACACCGTGATCAGGTCATCTGGACAATGGTCTGACTGTTGGGCCCTTATCAGGGTGATTAAACAATGACTTGAAAGACTGGCTTTGATCAAGCTGAGTGAACAATGATCTGTGTACCAAGCCTTGACCAGGTCACCAACTACAAACATCGTCTGGATCTGGTTATCAACTGCAAACACTGCCCTGATTGAACAATGGACTAACAACCAAAAGACTGGGTTGAAAAATGTATAAAAGGCTTGTAAGCTACAGAGTGAAGTAGCAGCCTCCTCTGTCTTGTCTCTGACTAGCTTGGGACTCTGTTCCATAGCCCAGGCTAATGAATAAATCTGGGTTCCTGCTGCAGACGAAGGCTCCTGTGTCTCCTTTTATTACGTATGAAGGGTATGGAAGGTTTGGGCGGTTCCCCCGCCGCTGGGACCCAGTAAGTGGGTTATTCCGGTTCTTAAAATGGTGCCCGAATAGGGACTCCATGAGCACGAAGGTCAGGCCCGGTGGATGTGAGAAGGTGCACGGAGAGACTCTGACGCAGGCGCCCTACCCGAGGGATTCTTGTATTCCGGTAGACCGAAAGAATCGCCTGCTGTCCCTCCCCACCGGGTCTGGGCCACATGACCGCGTCCTCGCTGGAGTCCCTTAGCAAATAATTTCTGGAGCAGGACACAGCCCTACGTCTGCAGAAGAGAACTACCCCTGTAAGGTAAGGGTGGACTGATCATCCACCAAGTCTGTATGATTCTGTTATTGACTTTCGCAAAAGCCAAGCAAGCAAGGTGAGTTTTAGAAACCACTGGTGTCTGTTATCTGTTTTTAAGCATGCCAGTCAGTAGTAAGTTCAAGAGATTATGTGTTGTATGTGTACGCAGGACTCCCAGCTGGAGGCGGCCTGTCCGCTTTCCCCAGAAGGGACCCCATGTCATACGATGTATGTTAAACATGGCCCTTCTGCCATAATGTTTTCCTCACTCTGGGAAAAATATACAAAAAAAAGTAAAGCGGAATTACAGTGGCCACTTTATGGCTCCTTTGATTCCCAAGTTCTCGCCAACTTAGAGGAACAATTAATGAAAAGAAAAGTCCCATGAAAGCCCCGCCGCCTCTTGCCAGACCGGGAGCACCTCGCCGGAGACCTGACTCTCAACGCAACGCCGCCCTCCTGAGCCGAGCCGTAGCTCGAACCTACAGAGGAAGGCACCGTGACGTGGGACCTGGAATCGACCCCGGCATTGTCCGCCCCGGACCCCCCTTTTCAAGACCTCTGAGGTACGGTGCCCAAGTTAGCCGTGTGATGCGCTCCGGACTGCGGTGTCCGCGAGGCGTACACCCCCGGCCTTCGTTTTGCCCTGTTGTGCGCACCGTACCGGAGGGACTCGCTCACCTGATCTCTGTCTCCCGGTGCACCCCGTCCGCCTTGCTGCCTCTGAACGCGCCGTATGCTTGTTACGCGGGACGCGTGAGGCTTGGCGAGGCCCGGCTAAAAGCTCCCGTATGAGACGTACCAGAGGGCTACGACGCGCTCAAATCCTTCGCGCATAATACCTTAACTCTAGCAGCATTTTCTACGGCGCGTAGAGCCACTTTTTAAGGTCGCCTTAACCCTTCCTGAACTGTGACACTGCCTGCAGTACCTTAAAGCTATCCTTGAGAGAGGTTGACCCCTTTTGAAGTATAAGAACTATTTTGAAAAGCTGCAAAGGGGTCCCCACGCCGGCCGAGCTCTCCCTGCTCCGCTGAGGCGTTTCATCAGTCTCCTGCTTCTGGGTGGCGGCCGGGCTTTGCTCCGCCGTGCAACTTGACCTGCACTTCTTGACTGGCCGGGCTTGGCTCCGCCGGTCAGGACTACACTTCCCAGCAGCCTCGACTTCTGGACGCCGCCCCCTCATCATCCAGCGCCAGGAGGCGCATAAAGCACTGCCCGCTCCCTCGTCCCGCGAGGACGCGCGCGGGAGGGGCCGGGCAAAGCCTGGGCAAAGGGCGGGCCGTCTGTGGCCATCCGGGGCCGGGCTGGGCCACATCCCTAATAACTGTATTAACAGACTATAACCATCACCGCTACTGCAAGAGGACTTTTGTGGGGATTTGTTGTTATACTAGCTGAAATCACTTATTGGCTCCATGGGGAACGCAAAGCAATGGAGGAGGGAAATGGATCGGGTAATCCCTCGAAGCTCCGTAAGGGGAAGAAAACATCAAAGAAGGCAAGTCAGTCAGTCGGAAATAGTGTAATGGACCGTATAGATGCTCTTGTGGATGAGTGCAGGGATATCCTTGTGGCTGATCAAGGAGGTACTAGTGAGATTGCCACGAGTGAGAAGGGTGGGGCTCCCTTAAAGCAAGTAAATGATCCCGTTGCACTCCCAACAACAATTCCAGATATGTTTAAGGCAAAAAGGAAACTTAAGGATAGCATGATTAACCTAACTGGGGATTGTATAACTCCATCTAACGAGTCTCTCAGTAATGATGATCCGACTATTTACCTTGACCCGAGAGTGATAACCTGCCACCGCCACCTATTTCCCAGGTATTTCATGGTAATAGGTTTGCGGCTCTGGCTGAAATCCATAACGAGCTCCCTGCCCCTTTAATTACTGATACTAGCAGGGACAAGATAACATCCGGGGAAGCTGGTGCTCTGACTAACCTTGTCATTCTATTACGGGATGAAATAGAGTCCCTGAGGGCATTGATCATTAATTTAACCTCTATGGTCAATGATCCGCATCTAATGTTATACCTGTAGCACGAAATTTCTTCCCCATAAAGACTCATGAAGCAAGTAAAGTACCCCAAGCTAAAAGCTTGAATAAGCGCAGTGATCAGAATACGGGGAAAGCTGCTGGTTTTAGTCCTGGCCCTCCACCCCCGAAAATCAGGAAGGAAGGGTTTCCTACTCAAGCACCGGGAAAAGAGAAAAGTAGCCAAGAGCCAAGGAAAAAAATGATTGGTTTAGCTAGTCTGCAAGCAAAACCATCAGGGGTGGCTGTGGGCCCGTCAATTGTAGATGCCAATAACGTGTCCGGAACAAGGTGATCACCCTCTCTAATAAAGTCCACTATAAAAGGAACACAATATACATGACTAATGTCCCTAAATTAAGGTCCTCGAAGCCTGGTACCAGTGAGCACCCAGATTCTCTAACCAACAAAGCCATTAATTAGGGAGGATATCTTAGAGGCAAAAAGGTTAAGTTCCCGGAATTTCAGATGTGACTCTATAGAGTTAACTTTGAAATGTGCATTCCTTGCTGATAACCTCTTTACATTGGAGTTTAGATCCAGTGCTCCATCTCAATCACAGATCCAATTAAGGAAAACATGTCCCCATACTCTGCCGCCCATTTCAAACACCATAGGAAAAGTAAATATGAGGGATTGTTCTGGGTTAGACAACAACGATTGACAACCAGTGGTACTACTGATGGCAGACAGCGGAAATCTGGTGGTCTCGAAAGGTGGGGAATGTATGGAAACCTTAGTAACAACAAAGTCAGCAGGGATTGTATTGCGGGACGCTGCCTCTCCACGAGCCTTAATGTAGAGTGTGGTACCAGGAGTAAGGTTGATCTCAAAACCAACTCATGTGAAGGGATGCCATGTTTATTGGATCAAGGTCAGCCAACAGATACCCCTGTAATTATTACATCAAAGCCGCCTGATTGTAGTAAGGAAGGTCTGGGGAAGTTAATTTCATGGAACATTGCAGGGTTGCGTTCCAAGCAAGATTCCCAGGATTGGCTAAGCTTTGTTAACAGTTTTGATGTGTGTATGTTCCAGAAGACATGGCTATGTGAACCATCTTTTGCCCAGGGATACTTAAACTACTCTGTGCCTGCATCCAAGGGTACAAGGGGGAGACCTATGGGTGGTCTAACCATTTGGGTCCGCCAGAGTCTTTCATTAACTGTCAAGGTCATAGACACCAGAAACAGAGACATCCAACTCATCAGAGTAGATTCAGGTACTTTGGGTCATCTGGATATCTACAATGTTTATGTTAGGGGTAGCAGGGGAGGGAGGTCAGAGGTTTTAGCGGCCTTGGGTTCTCTCCTTGACACCCATTCCCAAGATAACAATATTGTGATTGCTGGTGACCTAAACCGAACCTTTGAACCCTTGGCAATTGACGATGACTTCCTTGGGGACGAAGAGGATAGGCAATGGGGAGTCCCTAAATTAGAGTTGAAATCAGTTTCCCATTGGTCCGAGGATGTTATCTGTCTGAACGCCATATGCTACGAAAAGGGTCTGAGAGCACTAAATGGGAGGACTCTGAGCGATAAGGCTGGGACCAGTACTTTTGACAATGGGCGGCACAGAAGTAGAATCGATTATGTTTTGTGTAGTTTAAAGATATGGTCCCTGGTTTGTGATATGGAGGTAAAATGGCCGATCGAGAGTGACCACAACCCACTATGCGCAGAGCACAAATGGTGGACTCCTACCAACATGGTCACTAACACTGAGGGGGCCTTACCGCCTCCGATCGTCCCTTCAAATGATATGCGCAGGTTAAGATGGGTACATGTCGTGACTAACCAACAGGCTATTGCTAGCATCAACATTGAAGCTGACAAAGCAATATTGGCCATTGAACAAATTAACTTGTCTTATCCTGGTCCAAGCAGTGTAGCTGCAATGCATGACACTCTCTTCTGTGCCATCAAGAATCATTTTTTAAAACCTGTGAAAAGCAAGGGTGAGGGACCCCGTAAGCTGGCAAAATGGTTTAACACCGAATGTAGGAAGGTCCGTTTAGCTCTAGGAACTGCTCTTAAAGGGAGGCAACCTATGGCTATTCGTTCTGCTAGAAAGGAATATAAAGATAGTGTAACAAAGGCAAAGAAAGCATGGGACGAGCTCCACTGGTTAGAACTAAAAGCAGCCAGTGATAGGAAAGATTCCAGGTATTTTTGGAACATCGTAAAATGGGGCAGAGAGGGACTACCCGAACCCCCTAATAACAATGTACCAGAGGAGGAGTGGGTCAAATATTTCAAGCCCCAGTATGCTGAGACTCAGCATGCCACTGTGGCAGTCGATTTAAGCCCCGTTTATTATAAAGACAAGGCTTTTAGCATTAAAGAAATAATGATGGCCCTTAGCACAGTGTCCAGTGGTAGAGCCCCAGGATTAGACGGTGTACCAGCTGACGTCTTTATTAACGATAAAGAGCGATGGTGTATGTATATTCATCTTCTTACCAACGCAATCGCTCGGGGCACAACCATACCAACATCCTGGCAGGGTGCAGTAATAATACCTGTGTTCAAGAAAGGTGACCGATCCCAGCCGGGCAACTATAGGCCCATAAGCCTCATTGATACCATTCAAAAGGTAGTTGGGCGTCTAGTTGTAAATAGGCTCCTTGATTGGGCGAGGAGAACAACGCCATGTCCCCATTTCAAGCAGGATTTCGAAGGTCTACTAGCACGGTGGACCAGGTGTTCCGCTTCACCTTACTACAGTGGAGGACTGTGTTGCTGGGCGGGGGCAGCCTATATGCGGCTTTGGTCGATTTATGGGCTGCCTTCGACCTGGTACCTAGGTCCAAGCTGTGGCTGGTGTTGAAGACCCAGGGCCTACCAGAAAAGCTATTAACAATGATAATGAGGCTACACGAAGCAAACTTCGCAAAGATCCAGTGGGGGGGCCAGGGAATGGTGACCGCAGACTTCCCGGTGGAGCGTGGCGTCCGGCAAGGGTGTTCGATGGCGCCCACACTTTTTACACTATATATTAATGGGGTTGTAGCTCGCATGTTGTCTTCAAATGTGGATGCTCCCTCATTAGCTGGCACAAAAATTCCTATTTTAATGTTTGTAGACGACACGTTGATTTTATCTAAGACGCCGAGTGGACTACAGCGTGCTCTGTCTGTTTTTGGCAATTTCTGTGGGGAACACGGCCTAGAAGTTAACGTGGCCAAAACTACACTCATGATTTTTAACCCCCATCGTAGTTTTAAATCTAAGTTAACTATGAATGGTCGTTCTTTAGAGGTAGTGAACGCCTTTACATATCTGGGAATCCATGTATCTAACGATCTTAGATGGTCTCAGCATATAGATTTTGCTACATTAAGGCATAGGCAATTGGCTGGCGCTCTTGGTTTAGAACATAGAAAATCTTTGACTAAACCAATAAAGCCATCATTGCAGGTATATGAAGCAAAGGCTCTCGGCTCTGCACTTTATGGTGCTGAGCTGTGGGGATTCGAGAAGGTAGTAGCACTCCAAACCTCGGAAATCAAGTTTTTCCGGGCCATCACTGGTGTTCCCAAGAGTGCCCCACTGGTCCCTCTCCGGTACGATCTGGGCAGAAAAGCGATTGCCGATGTGGCTAGGCTCCATCCGATCTTGTATTGGCGAAGGCTCTGGACAACGCCTGAGATTTCTCACTATGCTGAGGGGTTCTTAGATATCATTAAAAGGGATGAGTTTCACAAAATCGGATGGCTTAAAACTCTTAGTCTAACCCTGAGTGAACTTGGCCTCAAGGCACTTTGGGATGATCCAGCTGGAACCCCCTTTCCAACAAAAAGAATCAGAAAGGAAATCTATTGGGAGAGGGTAGCTGCTCGGACCTGGAGTAGTTCTAGTGCAGCATCTATGGTTGAAGGATTCCTAGAAGCCAAGCTATATCCTTGCCTTGAACCGTACTAGGACGCTATAACTAGACCAGGTGACAGAAAGCTCCTCTTCCAATTAAGAGCAGGTGCACTCCCACTTAGATCACTGACAGGAAGGTGGGGATGAGGATTACACAATAGCTGCCCTGCTTGTGGCGTCACCAAAGAAACAGTTGGTCATTTTCTATTTTCCTGTACAGCCTACTCTGACCCAAGACGTATTTGGCTAACACCAACATGTAAAAATCTGGGTACCACCAGTAGTACTGTAGCTCTACGTATCATATGCACAAGCACTTTAATGCCTCTAGCGATAGCTACAGCTAAGTACCTTGGATGGGCGTGGTCCATTAGACAGAGACTGTTAGCCACTTGATTGTTTATCTTCTTGTTAGTCGGTCTGCATTTTATATTGTCATTTTTACTTAAAACTTTTTATTCCGTAAACTTTTTACCCTGAATCTTCACAAAATTTTATGCATAGAATTTTATTCTGTACTTGTATTTAAATTTTAATCTACTATCAAGTCTTATTTTATTGAAATTTTTTAACAGTAATGATTGTTAATCTGGTTTTTATATTGTTCTATGTACTTGCTTTAATGAGTGAACCTCGATTAAAGCATTATTTGACTTGACTTGAAAAGAAAAACGCACCCGTCTATGTTTGAATCTGTCCGATTTTGGAGGACAGAGATAGAGCAGAGAGCTAGAAAACAGAAGGCTCAAGAAAGAAAACAGTAACATATGTCAATGGCCGACCACGCCAGAGAAAATTTACAAAATCAAATGACAAAATCAGTAGAAATAGCCGATAGGGAGCATGGGGCCCGGGTACAAAATTGTTATCCAGCCCGTGAGGAGAAAGGAAAGGGCCATATGGAAGGGGGAGAAGAAAGTGATTCCTTGCTTGATACCATGCTAGAAAGCCCTCCTGCATATGCCCCAATGTACTCTGCCCTGACGCCTCATACCCTGCATGTCCCCCCGCCAGCGCCCACTCCTGCCCCCACTGCCCCTCCTTCTGTTCTCCCTGTCACACCGACCCTCCTGACTTTTCCAATGACACCAACCACGGCCGTTAACCCTGTCCTCGCTGCGGGAATGACAACAAGTCTCCATCCGCCCAACCCCTGCGGATTTACCCCTACCCACCCTTTTCCTACTTCCCTGTGGTCTACAGTTAAGCAGGGTTTATATAAATTGTTGATTTCCCCCCCCCCCCCGACTGGCCTCCCTACGCTCTGCAGTCAGCTTTTCGTCCCTTCGAGAAAATTACCTACAGAGGCAACAGTGTGAATGTTGGATAAATAACGGGAATATTTATACCTTTAAAGAAATATGGTCCACCTTTTCTCAGTGGACGATTATGGAACAGACCACCTGGGCTGAATATATGTGTACTTTGGTCATGCAAAAATGTGAGAATGCACTTATGCAGATACCCGCCGGATTAATGGACCTTAGGTCACAAATAAAAAAAGGCGATGTTCAGGGAGAGGGGATGTTTGGCGCTATGTCTGCTTTAATGGCCTACCGTGATATGACAGCTTTTCTCAACACCCCTCTGGAAACAGCTATGACCATGAGAGAGGCGGCCCCTGCCTTTGTTAACGCACTTACCGATGCCCAACATAATGGCAGAGGGGCTGTTGAAGCACACTGGCGCAGGCTTTGGTTTCATGTTCCTTGGAAAAGGTCAGAAGTAATGCAGTTAAAAGGACAATTACCAGATCCACCGAAGAATCCGGCTGCCTTTTACAGAGAATTAGGTCAGATTATATCTGCAGGTACTCTCAGTCTTGAGGATATAGATTTACTTTTTGGTACCGTTGTCCCCACTGAAATTTGGGACAGAATTTGACATACTGACCATGAAGTAGCATTGGGAGGTAAATGGGCTGACCTAGAGGCTATGGAAGAAGTAAGGGTAGGAGGGACTAAACCAGAAGCTGCCATCCTGACTTTGCCTGGTAAACTAATGACGTTTATGAAAACACTTTTGCCCGAAACTGTCATTAACTGGGATAAAATAAACGCTGTAGGCAGCGAAAAGATGAGAATGTGGCTGACTTCTTTACCCGTTTTAAGACAGAATACAAGGGACATATTGGTTTGGATTCCCAGACCCCAGGTTCTGGCCCAGTGTTTGTCGATAAGTTTGTCGGCAACCTGCTTCCTGAGATCTCCGCCAGGCTTAAGAAAGTTGAAAGTACGTGGTCTGCCCAAACTATGACTGGTATCTTGGCTATGGCACAATATCAAGAGAATAGGGAGAATAAAGATAGAGATCGGGAAAGTAAGAAGATTAGGGATCTTAAGACTAGGGCACTTCTGCAGCAGGCTTACCCTCCCGCAAGTCCTGATGCCCGCGGGAATTTTAGACCTCAACTCCAACCCCTTCCGAGGGCACGCCAGTCTACCCCCTGGAGCCCTCCAAACAGATCAGTGTGCTTATTGTAAGGGGTACGTCCATTGGATAGATGAGTGTCCCGTGTTAGCTGAAACATAAGAACAGGGAAGACTCTGCCCCGCGCTCCTAGGGAAGCAAGGCCGACTAGGGACAATGGTCCACCCCATCAGCAGGATAAAGAACGTAGGCCCAGGGATGACGCTCCCGTCCGGCAACGCCCGGCCAATAGGTTTGATGGGTACGAAGCAACACGCACTTATTACAATGATGATTATGATGAAGTTGATGAGACAGGGTCCTACCAAGCATAGGACAGCCAGGAAAGGGGTATTACCAGAGTGCAAATTCCAGTGGATCAAAAGGGCCCATATGTTCAAATGTCAGTTGTGGGGAATGATCAGAATTTTCTTTTGGATACTGGGGCCACCAGGTCTTCTATTGCACGTCTGTCAGTGTCGGAGGCACCCCTTTCTGGCAATATGAATGTCTCCGTGGGTTTTGCAGGAACACCCGTGACCAGCCCTGTCTCTGAACCCCTCCCTCTCGATATTGGCCCTGCACATGTTGACGCTCCCTTGGTCCTTACTACAGGTTGCAGTGAAAACTTGTTAAGCATGGATTTACTGAAAGCTCTGTATGCGACCATATCATGTAGTCCCCAAGGTGTATTCCTAACAATTTCTCCCACCGCAGCTTCCTACATGTATCTGTCCGGTCCCCTCCCACCAGAGTTGCAGTCTTTACCTTCCTCCCTCTGGACATCATCAGACACTGATGTAGGGTGTCTCAACATACCCCCTCATGTGGTACGCATCCAGCAAGGTGCACTTCTCTCCCGCCTCCGGCAGTATCGACTACCGGCGGAAGGAGAAATGGATCTTTTGACAATAATATCTGAATTAATGGACAAGGGCATAGTGGAGGAGACACGTGGTAATATCTGTATCAGTCCCATTATTCCTGTTCTTAAAAAGACCAATGGAAATGCTCTCTCCCCTAAAATATACCGATTTGTGATCGACCTGAGAGCCCTTAACAAAATAACAATCTGCAAATACCCACTTTCCCCGACATTACAGCCCTCCTAACGATGGTTCCTTCTGACGCCACACACTTCTCTGTCAGAGACCTGAAGAATGCGTTTTTCAGCATTCCTATAAATCCTGACTGCAGACATTTTTTTGGTTTCACCCTTGGTGGGCGGAGCTTTAGATTCTGCCGTGCCCCTCAAGGTTTCACCGAGAGCCCCAGTATCTATAGTCGAGCCCTAAAAAGTCAACTAGATTTCTTGGAACTCCCTGATAATTCCACACTATTACAATATGTAGATGACCTCCTCATTGCTGCAAATTCTGCCCCAAAATGTAAAGAAGCTACTCTCTGTCTGTTACGCCACCTTGCCCTCCATAACCACAAAGTCTCTTTGAAAAAGCTTCAGTTTTGTCAAGAGAAGGTGACCTACTTAGGTCATCTCCTCTCGAAGGAGGGAAGGCAGCTCACTGCTGATCGTGTAGCCATTATCAATGCTATGACGGCCCCACGAACACAAAAGCAGGTGCGAGCCTAACCTCATACTGTAGACAGTGGATTTCCAATTTTTCGGCCATGGTCAAACCTCTTCTTGCCCTCACCACTAAAGACATATCAGACAGTTCCTTTCCATGGACTACAGAGCATGCGCAGGCCTTCCAAGATTTGAAGAGGGCCCTGTGTACTGCTCCAGTCCTCGGTACTCCTGACTATAGCAAACAATTTTTTCTTTTTGTACCTGAGACAGATGGCTGTGCTTGCGCTGTCCTGACCCAGATGTTTGGAGGTCACCAACGGCCATGTTCCTATTTTTCAGCCACCTTAGATCCTGTTGCAAGGGCTCTCCCAGGATGTCTACGGGCGACAGCTGCGGCCGCCCTCATGGTCCGTCAGAGTGCGGGAATCGTCATGAACTCCCCCCTGACTCTGATGGTCCCCCATTGTGTAGATACCCTCCTTAATAACACCAAGACACAGTACCTCACTAGCGCACGACTTACAGGATATGAACTGACACTCTTTGCCAGCCACATTAACATCAAAAGATGCACTGCACTAAACCCCGCCACATTACTCCCACTGGATACTCAGGATGCCCGCTTGGACCCACATGACTGTATATTGAGGACAGAGGAGGAGACGAAGGGACGGGTTGACTTACAGGAGACCCCGATAGCAGACCCAGAAGGTACACTGTATGTGGACGGATCATGTCTCAGAGGGCCAGATGGTAACACCTTAGCCGCCTACGCTCTCACGACATTGGGGCAAGTAGTAGAAACAGCTCAGATTCCGCAGTGTTCTGCTCAGGCAGCGGAATTAGTGGATCTCACTAGAGCCCGTGAGTTAAGCAAGGGAATAACAGTAAATATCTATACTGACAGTCAGTATGCCTTCGGGGTGGCCCACAACTTCGGGAGGTTGTGGAAAGAAAGGAATTTCCTTACTTCCCATGGGACCAAGATTCAACATGGCCCCCTAATTCACCGACTGTTAGACTCCCTGACACTCCCCAGAAAGGTGGCCATTATAAAATGTAAGCCCATAAGAAAGTGACAGATGATGTTGGGAAAAGCAATGCTCTGGCTGAGCAGACGGCCCGACAAACAGCTCTTAGGAAAAGGGAAGGAATGTATGTAGGAGGTCCAGCTAGGTGGATGGCAGATGAGGGCATGGTTGAAAACACAGTACAGAGTGTGATTGATATTCAGTCCCATACTACTCCTGAGGAACTAAGGGTGTGGAAGGAGCAAGTAGCAAAGGAGGGAATTGATGGTTGCTGGGTCTGTACGACTATGGAAAGACAATGGATGTTACCTGACAGTCATGTGCTAGCAGTAGTTACGATGGCCCATGGTCCTGCCCACATTAGTGCAAAGGGGATTTGTAAACTGTTGGAACCTACATGGTACAATTCTAAGATACCAGCATATGCTGAAAAGCTGGTTAAAACATGCATGATTTGCCTAATTTATAACTCAGGAAAAGGCACAGTTACTCCTAAGGGAGGATTCTCTCCTCCTACCTTCCCTTTTGAAGTCCTCCAAATGGATTACATCCAGATGGAAAGGTGTAACAATTTAAAATATGTCCTGGTGGTGGTCTGTACCTTCAGCCGATGGGTGGAAGCCTACCCCGTCAAAGACTGCACCGCTATCACTACCGCCAAAGTGCTATTAAAAGAGTACCTCCCACGATTCGGTTTGCCCCGCTTGGTCTGGAGTGACAACGGGACACACTTTACGGCTCAAATTATGGAATATATCTGTACAGCATCCTAAAAACAAAAATGGCCAAAATAGTAGCCGAGACATGTGTCACATGGGTTGATGCTCTGCCCTTGGCCCTACTGTCCACAAGAACAACGGCCCACACCAGGATAGGGTTATCTCCCCACTAAATTGTGTTCGGGAGGCCTTCCAATGTCTGGGGTGTCCCACGGCCTAAGAAACTGTCTGACGTTGAATACCCTGTAATAACTGATTATCTGTACAGTCTAACTAATACCTTTCGTACTCTTTATCACCAGGTGCACGAGGCCATACCTGACAAAAGCAAGGGCCCAGGACACGTTATCCAACCTGGCGATTGGGTCTTAGTGAGGAACTTTCAACGGACTAAGAGCCTCGAGCCCCGCTGGACACAGCCCCGTCAGGTGTTACTGGCCAACCGCACCGCTGTGAAAGTAGAAGGTCGGAAGAATTGGGTTCATTCGTCTCACTGCCGGCGTGTGCCCCTGCCCCTCCCCTATGATCAGTGGGTGAGGGAAGGACAAGGAGACTCAGACACAGAAACAGTTCCGACGTTTGTCCCATTCAGCGATGCCAGAATGCGTTCTACATCTACGGAAGCAGAGAGTGACAGCATACTGAAAGGAAGGGTGGAATCCTCCCTTAACTCTGTTCAACACCAAGAACAATTGTTTCCCGACCATACTGTCCCTACTTCCGACCGATATAACTTGCGCCCCCGAGGGGAGGCTTGCCCTTGACTTCGCCAAGTACCGATAGGCTGTAGGGCTGTGATCTTCCCAGATTAGAGTAGTGCTGGTGTGTCAGACTAAGGTATGCCATAGGGCTCCTTGGCACCTGCGCCCAGTGAAGCAACCACCAATCACAGACAGCCACTAGAGGTCCTTGGCTTAGCACAATGGCAGCCGTCCAAAACGCCCGAATCCAGAAACCAGATGTCAGTCTCAGATATAGTAAATGCTTCATGGCCACCGTGGTGACGCTGTTTGTCTCCCTCATCCTGTCTATCCTTGGTTGGCTGTTACTAATCTACCATCCTGTTACCTCACCAACTCCTACACCGACTTCTACAGAGCACCAATATTACACGCTACCAGCTCACGAATTACCCCGCCGTGCAAAATTCTTCAACAACACCTTCATCCAAATGTTGCATCATCACCAGCTGATCATGAACACTTCCAACTGCTGGGTGTGTGGACTGATGCCACATTCCATGATATACCCTGTCCCATTCTTTCCTTACCCATTTTCCATCTCTGGGTCTTGTCTTGCATAGTGGATGTTGATACAGGAGGCCTACGCTGTCAATGGTACTGCCAATTCTGTCCTTGGGACTTTCCGCAATGACTTCTGGCGGAACAGATCTGGCAATGCCAATGCTTCATTTTGCCCGACCAGCTCTTCTACATTGCTATTACCACCAGATGAACTCGGTGAGATGGTAGTATTCAACTCAACCACTCGACAAACATTTTCTAGATTCCGCACCCAAAGGATACTGCCTGATGAACGAAACACTCTGAATGTCATAAATGTGCAAGGCCGTGTCTGCATCCATGGCCTAGGGACTAAGAAAGTTGGTACCAGTACGTGTGATATCACTAAAGCCTTAAAATCTACACCTCCTCTGAAGCTGGTGGCATCCCCAACACCTATTTCATCTGTGGCACTGCCGCCTACACTTGGCTCCCCCGTAACTGGTCTGGTACCTGCTATCTGGCCTTCCTCCTTCCACCAACGTATTCTACCCATGGAGGTTACCACCTGTCAATGAAGGGCGCCTTGCGCCGCTCACGTAGGGGCGTCGGATCAGCCGAGGATACAGTAGGCCAGGAAGCCGGGGACTTCTTTAAAGGTTTCCTTCCATTCTGGGGCCCCATGGCAAACAGTCGAGCTGTACGAGGACTGACCAGAGTCCTTGAGGCCACCATCACAGTAACAGCTGGTGCCCTCTCCAACATCACTGCAGAGCTACAGGCGGACCGCCTTATAATGCTCCAAAACCGCATGGTCCTTGACGTCATCCTTGCTGATCATGGTGGTGTGTGTAAACTGATCGGCTCCAGCTGCTGCGTGTACATCCCAGACAACGCACCTACAGTGTACGATGCCATCCAACATCTGCATCGCCTTTCTTCTGAAATTCATCTGGATGAAGGCAACTGGTCCCTCACAGGCTGGATCTGGGGTCTTCTTTCCCAGTGGGGTTGGAGGGTCCTCTTCTTCCTTGCCTTGGGAGTACCTGTCCTGGTCTCCTGCTGTTTGTGCTTTCAGTACCTGCCAGTGCTCTGTGCAATGTGTGTCCAGACCATCAAGTCTCCACCCTCTAACATTCACACCAATATGATGATGATGCTCCAACAAGAAACAGATGGTCTTATGAACATTGATATTTCTTAAAGTATTTGCCACTCAATGGCAAAAGGAGGGGCTGAGAAAAAGTGTTTTTCTGATCGGCATCATTTGTACCGGGACTCCATTGTTTTTTTCATTGCCATCTCGTGTCAAACACTTCCACACGACCCACCTGGTCGTTTCTGCTGATGCCTGAGAACAATCTAAACTGAAACGACAAAGACCATCTTGCAGCCTGCATTTCTGCCCAGGAACTGTCGCACACCCATCCCCCTGTTCTTTGCAGTTCAACAGAAAGCCATGAGACACCCACGCCCTATATAAACAAGCTTGTTTTCCACCTCCTGCTCCCAGACTGGTAAACATCCTTGACACTGTGATCAGGTTATCTGGACAATTGTCTGACTGTTGGGCCCTGATCAGGGTGATTAAACAATTTCTTGACAGTTTGGCTTTGATCAAGCCGAGTGAACAATAATCTGTGTACCAAGCCATGACCAGGTCCCCAACTACAAACATCGTCTGGATCTGGTTATCAACTGCAAACACTGCCCTGATTGAACAATGGACTAACAACCAAAAGACGGGGATGTAAAAAGGATTGTAAGCTACAGAGTGAAGTAGCAGCCTCCTCTGTCTTGTCTCTGACTAGCTTGGGACTCTGTTCCCTAGCCCGGGCTATTGAATAAATCTGGGTTCCTCCTGCAGACGAAGGCTCCTGTGTCTCCTTTTACTACGTATGAAGGGTATGGAAGATTTGGGCCGTTCCCCCGCCGCCGGGACCCAGTAAGTGGGTTATTCCGGTTCTTCAAGCTAAACCCAATCCGGGGTCCCCTGTGGAACGCTTTATTTCTCACATACACCATCCAGCCCCCGGTGATCCGACAGGTGATCATGGTCATCCTACTCATCACAGTTTTGTGGTAGAGGCCTACTGTCCCTCCATACAGAGAGTCCAGAAGACTAGAAGCTTGTGGAAGGCATGTTTTCTCCTCCACTAGTTCTGCGATCCCTAAATTCTTCTTGCGTTTTCGGACACTTCTCCCATGCATTGTGGGATTCATTGACACGTTTGCTGCCCTCCCTTGCAGATCAGAACATGAACGATCTTGCCCGTTATTATGGGATGGACAGCAAGCAGCTACATTAATCATTCAATGTGTACGGATACCACTAACTCGGTCGGTCACGCTATGGCTTCTTCAGTGGCACTACGTCAACGTGCCTGGTTGCGACCTCAGGGTTTTCGAAGGCTGTTCAATCCACCTTGATTGACATGCCCTTTGATGGCGCCCGTCTATTTGGCACCCATGCTAGGAATCACGCTGGAAAAGAACCTAGACCTGAAAGCCCACATCAAATCAATGGCAAAAAGTGCCTGATTTCACTTGAACTACATTAGAAAAGTGAAACCATTCATTTCTAAGGCGAACTTCAAATTGGCAGTCCAATCCTTAGTTATCTCAAGGATTGAATATGGAAGTACAACTTTAGCAGGTCTATCTAAAATTTCTACAGCAGCACTAAAAACATGTCTCAATGCGGCTGCAAGACTCATCACCGAATCGAGGAAATTCAATCATATCTCCGCACACCTGAAAGCGTTAAACTGTTTACCATACAAAGCCAGAATTCAACTTAAACTGGCATGTATTACCCACAAAGCACTCCATTACAAAACACCAAGATACTTAGCCCAGAACATTGAGCTATCAGTGGGAAGCAGACCAGCCAGGAATGCCAGGGAGCTGCTGCTGAGACTACCCATCTTCCGGAAGAAGAAAACGTATGACCAAGCTTTCTCCGGAGCAGCCCCCAGAATCTGGAACTCACTCCCACCAAACATTAGGAAAATTCCAAACACTGCAACATTAAAGAGGGAAGCGAAGATCTTATTAATGAGTAAGTTCCTTCCTTAAGCAAGACTGATGTAGAATGCACGGAAATAGACACATCCGAACTATTTGTATTGGTATACTCTTACACCTTGTACACTAATTAGCTCCAATAACTTTTATTTCGAACCATGAAGATAGACATGCACAGGAATAATATATATATATGTTATTACTGATATTCAAGCTGTATCCTAAACCTACCTCATGTCACTGTATATATTTATGATAATACTGTATAGTTGTATACCTAACCTACCTCATATCATTGTGAAACGTTCCGCTACACAAGATGTATCCCTAACGTACCTCATGTAACTGTGAAGCGCTCTGATACCCAAGGGTCACGTTTGTTTGCGCTATATAAAACTCTTTAAATAAATAAATAAAACTCTGCATTACATCGGTTTTGGGACAGCCAGGGTGCTGAAGCCTATTAATTCTGTTTACTCTGTGTGTCCACATTGCCAGTGGACTTTTCTCTCTTCCCATTGAGTCATTTGCAGAATCTGGCTTTCTTTTCATTTTAACAATTCCACTTTCCGGTGGCACCTGGTGAGGTGTTCCTGCCTTCAGCAGGTGTTATTTTTTCTTCCGAACAGTCAATGGCGGATTGTAGTTCCCACTCGTCAAGCTATTTTATGTTTTGTGGCCCTGAGGGGGTTTCCATCCCTGATGGTATAGGAGTTTTTCTTCTTTCCAGGCTCCATGCAAGTAATCATTATTATGGTAAATTGCTTGCTCTCTACGGATGTACTATTGCCTTGTACCCTGTTCCTCATGGAACATCTTCTGTATGCCTTATAGACTTTCCTGAGAATACTTATGGTATTTTAGTTTCCCTTATCCCTTATTTCGTATTGCAACACTGGAACGATTGTGCATGCAGATTTTCGCCTTGCACTTACGTGTGTATCTCTTGTCCAAGCTCCCTTCAGTCCATGGAGTTTACCTTCTGCCTTATTATGGCGTTAATCAGTATTTCCTGACAAACTCTATTTTTCCTACCAAAGTTTTGAGATGTGTAGTATAGTCCCCTCCCTGAGGCATCTTCTGTCCTATCAGTGCGTCATGCACTGCTTTAGCGGGCTGCTCTTGATATTGTGGATTGAATTGCCTTGCCTCTCCCTTCTTGGGCACCCGTGATGCATGTTTGTTTAAAAAATAAATACACAGGAACATTATACTCCTCAAATGTAATACAGCACTATAGATAGATAAATATATCTATCTATATATATGTAAAAACGAATGTATGTCTGTCTGTCTGTTTGTCCTTTATGCATTACTACACCATTCATCCGATCGCCATGAAACTTTGGGAAGTTGTTGAGTACACTCCCGCGAAGGTTTCTGGCATACATTTTCTTTTTAAATATAGGCCCCCCAGGGCCCTCATAATATTTCGAATACTGATGTACGCACCAGACGGAAAAACAACAAATTGTGTATCCACAAGCACTCGAATAAATAAATAGAATTGAAACACCATTCATACGATCGCCGTGAAACTTTGGGAAGTTGTTGAATATACTCCCGCGAAGGTTTCTGGCATAAAAACTTAATAAATATCGGCCCCCCAGGGGCCCTCATAATCTTTTGAATACTGTTGTATTCACAAGACGGAAAAACAAAAAATCGTGTATTTACAAGCACTCAAATAAATAGAATTAAAACACCATTCATCCGATCGCCAGGAAACTTCGGGAAGTTGTTGAGTACACTCCCGCGAAGGTTTCTGGCATGAAATGTTTTAAATATCGGCCCCCCAAGGCCCTCATTATCTTTCGAATACTGATGTACGCACCAAACGGAAAAACAAAAAATCGCGTATCCACAAGCACTCGAATAAATAAATAGAATTAAAACGACACTTTCAAATGTTTTCCATATTAAAATGAATAAATTTCAATAAAAATGACACAATGTAAATTGAATGTTATCATAACGAGTTTCCTTGAATTTCTTTCTTCGGAGATCGTAGCAACGCGCGACGCGTAAGCTAGTATATATATATTTATATTTCACTTCATACATGAACATGGGACGTTTTTCCTCCCTTTTTCTGCTGGCCTGATTTCAGATTCTGGCAGTTGCTCCGACTCAGCCCTGTGAGTCCAGCATTTCCAGGGACTGCTCTCATGTACTGCCACCCATGGTCTCTTTTGGCTGCTCCATCTTTGCAGACCAATGTCTGTCTTTTCGCTTTGGGGACCTACCTTGTCCCTTCTGGTTAACACTGCGCTCTTCAAGGTCAGATATCGCCCATGGCCTCTACCTGCCTATCTCTTTATTCTTCAGCCCTCAGCAAATACTCCTCGTTCTGTGGGATGGCTGTTGTTTAACTCTTTTATGGAGGGTCTTTCACCCTAGCTGTCCTTTTTTGTCTTAGAGTGGTTCATCAGGAACTTGGTTCCTCTTTTCAACTGCTCTTTTCTTAGTGATTTTCTCTTTTCACTACACAAAACGTACTTATTCGTCTAGCCCATTCAGGGTTAGTTGTACCAGTCCTTCGTTGATTTCATACTCTCTCTTCGGAGAGTTACTTTCTCTTGTTGGGTCCTCATTTGAAGGCTCTGTGCAATCTTCATATGTGGTATTCTGCAGGATATTTTTTCCGATAGATTTTTACTTCCTGCACTCCTGTAGAGACGCTCTTTCCTGGACTCCGTACTTGTATTCTTGAATGTTCTGCAACCTTTTGGGTTAATCTTTCCGTGCATGCTATTATTTGCACTTTGCTTCTTAGGTACTTTGTCCTTGGTTGATGACGTACCCTCTCTATCTTATCCGATACCCCAGCTAGGTCCTCAGGTGTCTGACTAACTATCGGATGTTTCTGAGGCATTCTTATACTAATCTTCCTGGTATTAGCATTTCATAAATGCAGGTGCAACTCTTGAATTCTCTCTAGCGAGGTTTTTCAACCTGCAGTCTTCCTTCAATGAGATAACCCTC
This sequence comes from Lissotriton helveticus, assembly GCF_964261635.1. Taxonomy (NCBI): domain Eukaryota; kingdom Metazoa; phylum Chordata; class Amphibia; order Caudata; family Salamandridae; genus Lissotriton; species Lissotriton helveticus. Next base: position 1,627,745,371 of record NC_136067.1, read on the forward strand.
TGGGTCTATTGGCTGCACTAGTCAGTTGGCCTGGTTTTGCTGTGTCAGCGAATGTTCTTTTCCTTCTGTGTGTGATGCCTCTCACACTTTCCCTTTTCTTTTCGCGTGGCACATCTCAACCTAGTACTCTTGTTGTCTTTGACATTATCGTGTCGTAATTGGGTCCTTGCCCTTGCCCTATATATATATATATATATATATATATATAGGGCATATATATATATATATATATATATATATATATATATATATATATAATATATATATTGCTTCAACACGTCCGTAGTTTTACGAAAGTAGACGGCACTCCAAGTCAGTGTTTATCAAAATGATTTATTGGCAGACCCCCTGCCCCCTCGACAGACGCGTTTCACCTTTCGGCTTCAAGCACTGAAATAAACAAGAAGCACTAATATGGTGGTCCGTGTCCGTATCTTTTTGATTACTTGGATTGTGGTTTTCAGCTATGGATACGGAAACTGCGTGATATATATATATATATATATATATATATATATATCCAACAAACGCAGGTAACCCATTCGAAATGAGGCCTCAGGACACGGTTATTCCCTTTGCAAGTTTTAATGGCAGCAGGCAAGCAGGAGACTTCTCAGCATCTCAAATCAAACTAATTCATATGCCAGACGCGTTTCGGGAATCTTGCTATCCCTTCTTCGGTGGCTCAAAGTCTGAATGAAAACGGAAGCGCATGCATCACGCACCTTTAATTAGGACACCTGCCTCAGTGGGCACGGCCAGGCAAGCAGCATGGCCTTCTGGATGTCGTAGTGCGCATCGTCCTCCCCAGTGGGTGCGCTCCATTTCCATATAAATATAATCAAGGTCCCACGAGGACCGAAACGCGTAATGGCGGCGGTGCCGGGCGGAAAATAAACATTAAATAAGCACTATTTCTGGGTTTGCTTCGTCTCTTCCTGAAAAACGTGTGGAGCTTTGGAACGAGTACAAGGAAAATATAAATATATATGTACAAATATCTGAACCACAAAAGGGATTATGCGCCGTTCTCCAGGAGGGTGATGTATTAAATTCAATATATGAGTGGCCACATACTACCACAAACACACTGCCACCATGGTGTATTGCTGCTCCTAGGTGAGGAAAATGCTGTTTAATTATAAGCACAAATTAATACATTTTAAATATTTACACCAGTATTATTACACTCACGAAAGAATGGCTACGTTTGGCCCCAATGATCAAGTAGTGTGTAAACGATGTGGCTTTCCAATAACACATTTTTTACTCCTGGCAGTGTCCTAATGTACTAGTGCATTGGCAACATTTATGTTGGTTGATAAAGTTGTGACCCCTCGCCTCAGGTGTCGCTGCTGGGAGATACATCATGACTCTCTCCAGAGACTCTCTGTCTAACGTCTGTGGCATTGGTCCTCGCCAAGTGAAAGATGGCAATGGTTTGGATGCAGAGGAGGCCGACCACAACGGACAAATGGCTAAAGGACGTGACATTCCTCTTCAAATCCTCTGTTGTAAATAGGTGCTTGAAATGTTTCAACACATGTTTCCACCTTCACCCTTCATTATGCCTCAGTGGGACCTTAATATGGTATTAGCGTTTCTGATGCGCTCTCTCTTTGAGCCATTGCACAGTTGTCCTCTTAGGCTTCTTACCATCAAGACAGCCTTATTCGTGGCAGTAACATCTGCCCGGAGGCATCACCCTGCCTACCTTTTAAGCTCCCTCACATCCCTCTAAGGGAGAGGAGTGACTTCAGCGACTGGACCCAAAAAGAGAGATGTCATCCTAACTTTACCACACAAAAGAGTTCTAGGTGGATGACCAACTCTTCATGGGGTATGCGAAGAAGGGAAAGGCTGTATAGAAACGGACCATCTCCTGATGGATCATGCTGTGCATTAAGATCTGCTACGTATTGGCCAAGACGCAACTCCCTGAGGCTTTGCATGCTCATTCTACCAGAGAAAAGGCTGCAATCACTTTGTTAGACGCAGAGTTACGATCCTGGATATCTTTGAGGCTGCAATGTGGGCTTCAGTACATATGTCCACGAACTATTACTGTTAGGGGTGTTACCGGTCGTCTTAATTAGATTCTGACCCTGGATTGATTCAGTGTACATTTTGTGTATTAAAAGGGTTAATTTAGTTAGTGGATACATTTAGTTTATTATTTCCAATGTAAGGTTTAAATTAGAATCCTTTTTGTAATGTTACGAGAATTAATTGCTTTTAGCAATGCTTGTTTGTTAGTAAATTTAGTTTAGTGTAAATTCTTAGATTGTGCGCTCTTAGAGACAGGCTTGTGTCATTCCTAAGATTGTGCGCGCATCAGTGACAGTCTCGTGTCAGCCCTCGCGCTGTGAAGTTAGAGGCTCGCGCTGATCTCGTGGCTGAAGCTATAAATATATGCTTCAGCCAACTGTCAAGCGCTTCGTCTCTAGTTGTACTTGCTGAGAGCTTCTGCTCCCGCTTTGTCCCCTTCAGCTCGTGTAAACTCCTGTTCCCTTCTCAAGAGAATAAATGCCCCGTTATTTCTTCTTGTTACATTCCGCCTAGTGAAGTTCCCGAAGCCCTGGCTGACAGCGCCGCTGATTTATGGATGTTTGAAGAAGACGACGCGGCCGGGCTCCGGGACTTCTCTGAAGCTGTCGGGAGGTTTGTTTACTCATCTCCTCTCCACCGGCAGTTCGAATCTCCAGTCAGCGCTGCGCAGTTCCTTAGAAAAAGGACAGTAAGAGTTTAACTATTTTTCTATGTGCCACGAACTATTTGACAAGATAATTAACGCGGCAAGGGTAAAAGTTAGTAAAACATTTTAAAGACGCTTTGAAAGTGAATTTGTTCGTCGAGGAGAGTAAACAAGAAACAAACCCTGGCAAGGCAAGTGGCTCAGCTAGGTTTAGCTGGAACATTTTATTAGATGAATAAGCACTTGTTTAATTGAGAATCTTCCAACAGGACTAGGAAGAGACTATTTCTCCAGCTGCATAGAGTCAAGCATTGTACAGTTTAAAGGCTCAAAAGGCAGGCTGTAGAGACAAAACAAGCCTTGATAAAGGCAAAGGTGTAAAATAGACAAACTGTATTAGAATGGGTAATTCTGTGAAATGTTGGTAAAATAACAGAGTTATGTAAGAAGGGCAGGCTTATTTACAAGGTCAGTCAAGAATAATAACCTAGTTAGCAGAGTGAATTTAGATAGGCTGTTATTTTCCTGTCTTTCTACTGCAGAATCCTTTAACAGAAGAAGTTATTAAAGACTCAGGTATGACCTTGCATGAAGTTACTAAGTTCAGTTAAAACTAATCCAATTAATCTAATTAGTTGTTTTAGTACTAGTGCTACGTTATTCTGACAAGTTCTGTTTATTTGAAGGTGTCAAGATTCAGAGTCAGAGTTTAAGCTAAAAACTCCTGTAAAGTGTGAACAAGGGCCAGACGGATAAATGGTCAGTAAGCACAATGTTAGTTGATAATCTAAGTTAAGCAAGAAGTCAATAGTTGAGTAATTGTTGTTAATATTGCATCACAGCGTAGCGTGAAAGCAGCGCAGAACATTCCTTAAGAAAAGGTCTTCGGCCCGGAGCACTTCCTAGAGAGAAACGCAATCAACCAAGGATATTATCTTGTATAATTTGTTGTGCGTCTCTCTGTCCACTTCCCCTTTCCCTGGGGGAGAAGTCAGTCCAGTCAGTGTCAAAGTCCTGATTGGGTTGGTTGATCCTTGAGGGAGTTGGGAGTTCGCAGCTCGAGAGGAAACGTCAGAAGAGTCTCGCAGGACTCCTCAACAGTAGACGAAGCCAATCTTCCAAAATAAAAATAAAAAAATCGTTTCCTCTTGAGTCTGCAAACTCACCCTCATGGATGCTTCCCAGTTGTCACAGTTAGTGCAGAAGCTGACTGTGGAGATGGAAAATTTACGTTTAGAGAATCAATCGCTTCGTCAGGAGCTAGATGAGACTAGGGCAGGATTCTCGACCTGGAGGGATTCCGCTAGGGAGAGGAAACCGGTTTTAGCGCCAGCTAGGTTTGGAGCTGATGTTGTTCAGCCTCATACTTCAGAAGATCGGTCTGAAAAACAACCAGTTCAAGTTACTGTGGTTACTCCTACACCTGTTCCTTTGGCTAATCCTGAAAGGTTCACTGGAGATAATAGCAGATTTGCAACATTTTTTAGCCAGTGTCAATTACACTTCATGTGTAAACCTCAAATTTTTTCTTCTGACTCTGCTAAGGTAGCATTTATAATTTCTTATCTGGGGGGGGTGGCTGCGAATTGGGCCATGCCTTTAGTAGACAATAATGACCCTTTGCTTCACAATTTGCAGAATTTTAAATTGGCCATGTCCAGTTTATTCGCCAAACATACTTTAATTCAGTCTTCTGATAATGAATTATTGAATCTTCGTCAAGGGACCAAGGATTTAATCTCTTATATTACTACCTTTAATAGACTTCTATCCGAAACTCATTGGCCTGAGGAGAAGAGAATTTCTTTGTTTTATAGAGGTCTAAAAGATGATTTAAAAGATTCTCTTGCACACATAGTGAATTTGCCTGATGGATTTAAGGAATTTCAGGATCTAGTAGTTAGACTTGATCACAGATTAGGTGAGCGAAGAAATGAAAAAACAAGGAGTGACTTTAGAAGTCCTTTAGTTAAAGTTGAGAAAAAAGAGTCAGATGTTAAAAATGTTTTTGTTGAACCTGTTTTACCGGGTGGATTCAAAGGGCCTTTAACTCCTGAAGAAAAAGAACGGAGACGTAAGGGCAATTTATGTTTATACTGTGGCAAACCTGGTCATTTTGCCAAGGATTGTTCTGTAAAACCTGCAAAAAAGAAGGTTCTAGTTGTTGAAACTCTTCCCATTAAGCCGTCGGAAAACTGAAGTTCTCGAGGAAAGCAGAGATCGTTTCCTCGAGCAAAATTTCTTCTAAGATCTCCAAATTTGTTACTAATGTAACTACACATATTCCCAAACATTTTACTATTCGGATGGTCTTTATTTTAACTACTCTTCAAAGACATAGCATTCCTGTACTTTTGGATTCTGGGGCTACTGGGAATTTTTTCGATATTGGGTTTGCCCATAAACTGAATCTGAAATTTGTTACTAAGGAGGAACCTGAGTCTGTGAGAGCTGTTGATGGTTCGGTTTTGTCTTCTGGTATGATTCAATTTAACACCGAACCATTGACTTTGGTAGCAGATAATGGTCATACTGAGAAAGTGGTTTTTGATCTCATTGATGCACCCAGTTTTGGTGTCATCTTAGGCATTCCTTAGTTGGAATTACATAATCCCAGTATTGATTGGATTAAAAGGACTGTTACTTTAGAGTCTTCTTTTTGTAAATTACACTGTTACCAAGAAACCAAAGATCCGGTGATGCCCCTTTTTTGTGCTGCTCTAACTGCGGAAGATAATAGGCTTCCAGTTGAGTATAGAAATTTTTCTAAGGTTTTTGATCCTGTTGAAGCAACTAAATTACCACCGCACAGAATTTTTGATTGCAGAATTGATTTAGTTCCTGGTGCTATTCTACCATGTAGTAGAATTTATGCTTTAACCGAACCTGAAAATGTTTATTTGAGAAACTATTTGGATGAGCTTTTGGAATTAGGTTTCATTCGACATTCTACTTCTCCTGTTTCGTCCCCTCTTTTCTTCGTTTCGAAGAAGTCTGGGGATCTGAGGGCTTGTATTGATTACAGAAAGGTAAATAAAGCAACCATTAAAAATAGGTATCCATTGCCTTTGATTCCAGTGCTTCTTAATCAAATTAAGGGTTCTAGTGTTTACACCAAACTGGATCTTAGAGGAGCATATCATTTGATTAGAGTCAAAGAAGGTGATGAGTGGAAGACCGCTTTTCGTACGAAATTTGGTCTTTTTGAATATACGGTTATGCCATTTGGTCTTTGCAACGCTCCAGCGGCTTTTCAATATTTTATTAATGAAGTCTTGCATGATCTGTTGGATGTCTGTTGCATCGTTTATATTGATGATATTTTGATTTATTCTAAAAATATAGAAGAACATGTACAACATGTTCAGTTAGTGTTACAGAAATTAAGAGATCATTCTCTATATGCTAAATTGGAAAAATGTGTTTTCAATGCTTCTCAAGTGGAATTTCTTGGCTATTGTTTATCACCTGAGGGGATTCATATGGATCCAAAGAAAGTCGAAGCAATTCTAACCTGGCCAATTCCTACTTCAATTAAAGATACGCAGCGAATTCTTGGATTTGCTCATTTTTATAGGCGATTCATTTCTAAGTTTTCAGATATTGTTACTCCCATTACCCAGTTATTGAAAAAAGGAAAAGTCTTCTCTTGGACTGAAGAGGCTGATCAAGCATTTTCCTTGTTGAAGAAGGCCTTTACCTCGGCTCCCATTCTGGTTCATCCTGATCCTGATAGGCCTTTCTTTGTGGAAGCAGATGCTTCACAGACTGCTATTGGTGGGGTGTTGCTTCAAAAGGATGCAAATACTGGTCACTTCCATCCTATCGCCTTTTTCTCTAGGAAATTGCTTTTAGCTGAGCAGAATTATACGATTGCGGAACGTGAATTGTTAGCCATTAAAGATGTGTTTCAAGAATGGAGACATCATCTCTTGGGAGCTAAACACACTATTACTGTTTATTCTGACCATAAAAATTTACAATTTTATTCCACTGTTAAGGCTTTTACTCCTAGACAGATGAGGTGGTTACAGTTCTTTAGCGAATTTGACTTTTTAATTATGTATCGACCTGGAAAAAAGCAGCTATCTGACACACTTTCACGATTAGTATGTGAAAAAGATTTAAATTCTGTTAAGGATCCCCCCAGTATTTTACCTTTAGAAAAAATTGCTGCTGAAATTCATTCAGAAAGTTTTTTGGATTCTGTTAAGATGGAATTAAAAAAATTTGATGTTCAGGAATGGCTATTTAAAAAAGGGAATTCCATTAGGGATGGTTTTTTCTATCACAATGATAAATTGTTTATTCCCACAAGAGAGTTACAAGTTAGGGTCATGCAGTGGAATCATGATTTGGCAATTGCTGCACATCCAGGTATTAACAAGACCTTGGATTTATGTCAGCGTCATTTTTGGTGGGAAAAAATGATTCCTATAATTCAACAGTTCGTGAAAGCTTGTCCAGTTTGTTCACGTCAGAAGGCTTTACATGAGGTCCCAATGGGGTTACTTCGTCCTATGACTATTCCTCCTCACCCGTGGCATACTATCAGTTTAGATTTTATCACTGATCTCCCTAAATCTAATGGTTTTACTACAGTTCTTGTGGTGGTGGATTTGTTATCTAAAATGGGACATTTTATTCCATTACACAAGATTCCATCTGCAACGGAATTCAGTACTGTATTTTTATCTAATATTGTGAAACTTCATGGTCTTCCCTCAAAGATTATTTCGGATAGGGGCCCTCAATTCATTTCTAAATTCTGGTCGCAACTCAGTAAACTTTTAGGAATTGAGTTAGCTTTGTCTTCTTCTTTTCATCCACAGACGGATGGACAGACTGAGAGACTGAATCAGCATGTTGAACAAGGTTTAAGATGTTTGTTAACAACCTCTTCTTGCCCTTGGGATGAAGTTTTACCTTGGGCGGAATTTTCCTATAATAACACCACTCATTCAGCTTTGGGTTGTTCTCCTTTTTATTTTCTCACTGGTCAGCATCCAAGATCTATTCCTATACTTTTACCTGATGAACAATTGTCTATGCCTGCAGTTACTGATAGGTTAACACATTTGTTGGATATCCAAGATAAGGCTAGAAAGCAATGGGTCAAAAGTAAAGTAACCATGAAAAGGACTGCTGATTCTCATCGTAAATCTTCCCCTTTGTATAAGGAAGGTCAGTTGGTATGGTTGTCCACTAGAAACATTCAGTTGGAGGGTCCCAGAAAGTTGAAGCCCAGATATATTGGGCCTTTTGAAATTAAGAAGGTTCTGAATCCTGTATCTGTGAAATTAGTTTTGCCTGAGGAATATGCTATTCACCCTGTTTTTCATGTTTCTCTGTTGAAACCTTTTGAACCTTCTACTCGTGCTGATAACCCACCACCGCCAGTAATTGTCGGTGATCATGTTGAATACGAGGTTAAATCCATTCTAGATTCCAAAAGAATTCGGGGTGCCTTGTTCTATTTGGTTGACTGGAAGGGTTATGACCCTTCTGAGCGATCTTGGGAACCTGAGAAAAATGTTCATGCTCCTAGACTTGTTAGATCTTTTCATGCTCTGCATCCTGATAAACCTAGACCTGTAAGACGACCTTTGGGGGGAGGAACTGTTAGGGGTGTTACCGGTCGTCTTAATTAGATTCTGACCCTGGATTGATTCAGTGTACATTTTGTGTATTAAAAGGGTTAATTTAGTTAGTGGATACATTTAGTTTATTATTTCCAATGTAAGGTTTAAATTAGAATCCTTTTTGTAATGTTACGAGAATTAATTGCTTTTAGCAATGCTTGTTTGTTAGTAAATTTAGTTTAGTGTAAATTCTTAGATTGTGCGCTCTTAGAGACAGGCTTGTGTCATTCCTAAGATTGTGCGCGCATCAGTGACAGTCTCGTGTCAGCCCTCGCGCCTTGCGCTGTGAAGTTAAAGGCTCGCGCTGATCTCGTGGCTGAAGCTATAAATATATGCTTCAGCCAACTGTCAAGCGCTTCGTCTCTAGTTGTACTTGCTGAGAGCTTCTGCTCCCGCTTTGTCCCCTTCAGCTCGTGTAAACTCCTGTTCCCTTCTCAAGAGAATAAATGCCCCGTTATTTCTTCTTGTTACATTCCGCCTAGTGAAGTTCCCGAAGCCCTGGCTGACAGCGCCGCTGATTTATGGATGTTTGAAGAAGACGACGCGGCCGGGCTCCGGGACTTCTCTGAAGCTGTCGGGAGGTTTGTTTACTCATCTCCTCTCCACCGGCAGTTCGAATCTCCAGTCAGCCCTGCGCAGTTCCTTAGAAAAAGGACAGTAAGAGTTTAACTATTTTTCTATGTGCCACAAACTATTTGACAAGATAATTAACGCGGCAAGGGTAAAAGTTAGTAAAACATTTTAAAGACGCTTTGAAAGTGAATTTGTTCGTCGAGGAGAGTAAACAAGAAACAAACCCTGGCAAGGCAAGTGGCTCAGCTAGGTTTAGCTGGAACATTTTATTAGATGAATAATCACTTGTTTAATTGAGAATCTTCCAACAGGACTAGGAAGAGACTATTTCTCCAGCTGCATAGAGTCAAGCATTGTACAGTTTAAAGGCTCAAAAGGCAGGCTGTAGAGACAAAACAAGCCTTGATAAAGGCAAAGGTGTAAAATAGACAAACTGTATTAGAATGGGTAATTCTGTGAAATGTTGGTAAAATAACAGAGTTATGTAAGAAGGGCAGGCTTATTTACAAGGTCAGTCAAGAATAATAACCTAGTTAGCAGAGTGAATTTAGATAGGCTGTTATTTTCCTGTCTTTCTACTGCAGAATCCTTTAACAGAAGAAGTTATTAAAGACTCAGGTATGACCTTGCATGAAGTTACTAAGTTCAGTTAAAACTAATCCAATTAATCTAATTAGTTGTTTTAGTACTAGTGCTACGTTATTCTGACAAGTTCTGTTTATTTGAAGGTGTCAAGATTCAGAGTCAGAGTTTAAGCTAAAAACTCCTGTAAAGTGTGAACAAGGGCCAGACGGATAAATGGTCAGTAAGCACAATGTTAGTTGATAATCTAAGTTAAGCAAGAAGTCAATAGTTGAGTAATTGTTGTTAATATTGCATCACAGCGTAGCGTGAAAGCAGCGCAGAACATTCCTTAAGAAAAGGTCTTCGGCCCGGAGCACTTCCTAGAGAGAAACGCAATCAACCAAGGATATTATCTTGTATAATTTGTTGTGCGTCTCTCTGTCCACTTCCCCTTTCCCTGGGGGAAAAGTCAGTCCAGTCAGTGTCAAAGTCCTGATTGGGTTGGTTGATCCTTGAGGGAGTTGGGAGTTCGCAGCTCGAGAGGAAACGTCAGAAGAGTCTCGCAGGACTCCTCAACAATTACTGCCTGGACAGTCGGGCCGTCGGGACGGACTCTTTGCTAATTATATCCTGCAGGACTTTCTAGTGTGAAATAATTTCACAGACCCACCTCCGGGGAGGTATTGCTTGGGTATCTAGTCTAAGGTAAGGAATCTGCTGCTAGATGTCTCTATCAGGTGAACAAGGTACCTCCTTTCGGTATTGCCTTATCTGGTAGAGACTCTGTCTAGCTGCAGATTCCTTACTGACTCACCCATCCTCCCCGCTTTGCAAACAGATTTCTAGGGACAGGGTTTTCCCCTTTCAGGACCTTAGTATTCCACATCAGTGATCAGCGTTCTTCATGGCTCCGCGCTTTTGGCGTGGCAAGTCATGAAAAGAAACTGACATCAGCAAGCTGTGGTGGCGGCTATATAGGCACCGCGCACGTCACTTCCAGCTCCGATGATGCCACATGGAGCTGAACTGCACAGCCTACCCGTGCACAGCAGTACTGCTCATAAAAATTTCTGGATCCAGTCTGATGCCTCAGAATAAGTCTAAGGTAAAGAATCTGCGGCTAGATAGAGTGTCTACCAGATAAGGCATTACCGAAGTTAAGTAACTCTTTCTTCACTAAACATGGTAAGTTGCCACCGCCACTCTACACACAGACCCAAGACTGGGACAGTATACCATTGTTAGTCAAATCAGGGCACCTTTGTTGCACCACTGCAGGTCACAAGACAGGTCCAGGACCTCACTCATGTCAAGGGACATGCCTAGGCCTTTATGCATACTATTTTAGCCAAATCAAAAACTATGATTTCAGATACTCGCAGTCAGGCCATTAGACCAGGCTAACATGGATGCATGTACACCATGCTGGTGACATTCATTCATGGTCATTGTGAATGGATCTTTAATGTTTGGCCCTGATCCTTGGGACTATGATGTTGAAGTAAAATGTGACTGAGGAGTTTAACTTATTGACAGTTGAAAACATCTGAGATTTCAATTTTTATTTTATAGAAATGGATGCTGTCCTTATTTACTCATTTCATCCAGGTGGAGCATCTTCATTTCTTCTGGTACAAAGAAATAAATTAGTGCCCAAGGAAGATTGAGGCCTTTGCCCTACTTTAGACCTGCACCCTCTCAACACCTTCCCCTGGAAGGAAAAATTCAAGATGCTTACACTGGCACAGGTCTTGGTTGCTCGCAACTGTGAAGATTGAATTATGGTGTTAGACCTACAGGACACCTATTTCCTTATACCCATCCTCCAGCCCCATCAACACAGCTTGCACTTTGTAATGGGTTTTTACAAATTTGATGGCAGTGGTAGAAGCACTCTTTTGGCGGTCAGGGGTCCCAGTCTTATCCTACCTCGATGACTGGCTTTTGAAGGCAGGCTGGCCCCGGGCAGTCTTCAACCATCTCCAGGCTATGGCAAACCTCCTGTCATCTTTGGGGTACACTATCAATGTGCCAAAGCCACATCTGACTCCTTCTTAGATACTATCCTTAATCAGAGCCACTCTGGACATGGTTCGGTTTCGTGCCTTTCTCCTGGCTATAATCAGGCTGTGATCCTGATCTTTCAGCCTCTGTCCTGGATTTCAGTGAAGTTGACTCGGAGGCTGGTAGGACTGATGTTCTCCCGAATCCTGCTGGTCAAGTATGCCAGGCGACATATGCAGGCTCTTCAGTGGGATCTGAAGTCCCAGTGGGCACCACATTAAGGGGACCTCTACGACTAATGTCCACATCTTGGAAGAGACTGGAAAAGATCTTCAGTGTTGGTTACTGAACTGCGACTGGGTCAGCGGCAGACCCCTCTCCCTGCCCCATTAAATGTGCCTGTGGCCTCTGATGCATCCCTTCTCGGTTGGGGCAGCCATCAGGTAGAGGTGGACATCAGAGGTCTCTGGTGGAGGCCCTGCTCTATATTAACTTCTTCTAGCTGAAGACAATCTGCTTGGTATTGAAAACCTTCCTTCCATCCATCAAAGGGTGGCTGATGCAGGTGCTTACAGACAACATTACCACCATGTGGTATTGCAACAAGAAGGGCAGTTTGGGGTCCTCGACCCTGCGCCACCAGGTTCTAAGCCTCTGGAAAGGGCTGGACTATCAAGAGATTTTCCTAGTGGCAAACCACTTGGCAGGATATCTAAACCTTGGTTGGATCTATTTGCCATCGCAAAGATTGTGCAATGTCAGCAGTTCTGCGGACTGGAATTCTCAAGTCTTCTCTCGCTAGGAGACGCAATCCACCTAGAGCAGAGGTTTTCAAACTGGCGAGCAGGCCCCCCTTGGGTGGGCCTCATGTGATCCCGGGAAGGGGGGGGGGGCAGGCTGTGGCCATAAGAAGCATTATGCTGATTGCAGGGCTTTTCTTTCAACAGGGAAAAATGGACTCTCTCTGTAATGGGCCATCACTAACATCTTTTGTCATTTATATCTGGCTAGGAGAAGGTGTAAAAAGGGAAGGGACTCAAAATATTCTTCTACACCCCCACCCCCATTTCTAATAATCACACTGTGGATACGTTTACATGTTAGTGAGGTCTGCCTGACCAAAATAGTATGTTTGGCAATCATGTATTTGGTTGCATTTTTAAGACATTAAGAGAATTTAACTGCAGTGTTTAAATAAGTCTTGTGTTTAAGACATATTTAAACATTGTCAATTTCATGGAATGATTGTGAAAAAGTCTGAGGGGGGGCCGATTCTTTATGTATTTTCACTGAGGGGCGCAGCATTAAAAAGTTTGAATACCACTTTTCTAGAGTGAAACTTTGGACTCCTGTATGCCTACCACTCCTGCCCTGAGTTCTGAAGAAGATCAGGAACGACTGGTTCTGCACCCGGTCCTTCACAATCTTCACCTTCATGCATGGAGATTGAGTTGCAACAGCTGAACTCCTTCGAACTTCCTATAGAGGTGGTTGATGTAATCTTGGTAAGCAGGTGTCCCTCGACACAAATTATATACGCCTGTTGTTGGGACAATTTTGTATTTGACACCTTCCAGTCCAATTTAACTCACATTCTGTTGTTTGCTTTTTTTCTTGCCCAGTAAGGCTTTGTTATCAGTTATGGGGTACTTTTCAGCTCTTTCATCCTTTTGACCATTGCCAGACCCTCCCTCATTGTTTAAAACACTGGTTGTAATGCGTTTTTTAAAAGTCTTGTTTTTGCCGTCTCCTTTAGTCATGCCTCAGTGGGACCTGAATTAGGTCCTCACGTGTTTGATGTGCGCACAGTAGAAAGCTTGATTTCTATGTAGTGTACTAAACGAGGTGCACTATGCAGAAAGTCCAAGCAGCCCTTATTGGTTTACGAGGGCTTGCTTTAGCAATCCCAAAGTGCTTGATTTGTTGTTGAGCAGTTTAAGCTTATCAGAGGGGGAAGTGTTGAGCATTTGGTGAGTCAATAAATGAGACACACACTCAACAAGACATCCAAGACCAATTTAGAAAAAATAACACAAGATTTAATTTTAATTTTATGGCATCCATCTTGTAATGGTTAGTTAATCTTACTTCCATATTGATAACTTCGTATACTTGAATATAAATAACCAAGTGGATCCAACATGTAAATAATGCATAGATGATATCCATTTTGCACAGTAAGTTACCAGTGATTGCATAGATGATCTCCATTTTGCACCCACAGTAAGTTACCAGTGGGTGAATAGGTACTGCCACAGTTTGTTTAAGCATGTGCTCAGTTTGTTTGAACTATTATGCTAAAATTACCTGGCAAGTGCGCTAAACCATGTGTCCCTGTTGCCTTTGGAAACCATGCAGTGTGTGCGGCCATTGGCAGTAATTCTCCTACTGCTTTAAACACTAAACTAAAAGGCTTGTGCACTTCCGTGCCCTCACAGTACTTTGTTGGTGCCCTCTGCAAGTGCCTGACTCTGCAGGGAACCAGAAAACATGCCGGGTGTACGGACAGTGCCAGTTACTCTCACACTGCTAATTGCACTTGAGGCTCTGAACTGTAATGGTTAGTGCCTTGTTATGGCCTCCCAGACTTTTGCCACTGCCCTCGGCGAGTGCCTGATATTAGCGGTGGACCAGAAACAAACATTTCTCTATGATCCCACTATTCAGTGTTACCCTGAAATGAAATGAAATGAAATGATGAAATGAATAAACCAGATTCCACAATCAATTTCATCTAATCAAAGGTGATCGAAAAAACAGAGAGAGCTCCCAATGTGCTGCAACACCCAATTAGGAAAGAACTCCCTCATAAGTGGCGTTGTCTCTTATCTGTCAGGTGCTGCCATCCACTGTGAAGGTGTTGAAGAAAAGGTTAGGGGTCCAGTGCTGGAAACACTTCCTCTGAGGTGGCTCCTTCCTTTTCTCCTGTGATTAAAAAAACAAAGAAAAGAAAATCCATGAGTTATTCTCATAGAAGGGGTTAAGATCAATCAATAAACAATGTACAAATCACGCATGCAGACAAACCAATATCTACAATCAAATAATTCTTAAACTTTCATTTGAAAAACAAAGAGAAAAGAAAGATGGTCCCCTATCCAAGAAGGTGAATGCTCAACTCCTCATCCTGGTTATGCCCCTCCAAGCTTTTGGTTTGTAGATTAATGATGTACCAGGATTCCCTCTTACGTAACTGGAGTTATCTGTTCCCACCTCTATGATTTTGCTGGATTTGTTCTATAGCGTAGTAGGAGAGAAGCAAATTGTTTGAGTCATGGTACTTAGCAAAGTGTATCGCTACTGGATAGTGGGGTCCTTATTGCTAATTGCCTTCATATGTTCCAGGACCCTCTTTTTAGTGGCTAGTGTGGTGCTAGCCACATTGCGCTTTTTACATGAGCATTGCAGAAGATAGATAGTGAATGTGGTGCCACAGGTGAGGAATTGGTTAATGTTTCTCTCTCCTGTCGGGGTTTGGTAAGATTTCCTCATGACGCTATACCGGCACGCTTTACAATGCCCACAGGTTAAAAAAACCAAATACCAATTACCCAATTACATGTTGATCTACTTGTTTATTTATTTTCAAGTATACAAAGTTATCAATATGGAAGTAAGATTAACTAACCATTACAAGATGGATGCCATTTTCGACTATAATGTACAAAGAGTGAAAGTATTAATTCTAGCCATTGGTACTTTACACAATGGATATCGCATATGCATTAAAAGCGTGCACCTGTTGATCCAATTGGTTATTATTATTCTAGTATGCTAAGCTATTAATATGGAAGTAATATTGATTGACCATTACAAGATGGATTACATTTTCGAATGTAATGTGTAACCTTATGCTTGTCCCTTTTTCCTTTTTTCCTTTCTGTTACCCACTATGTATGACAGTCTCAGCCTCCAGAACAGTGTGTAAACAAGCTTGCTTGACAAGCGAAATGCGTTACTGAATAAACCAGCATCTGGCAGTTGAACAGACTCTGAGTGATCGCTTTATCCATAAAGGTTTACAGATAAGATGTCTGGTGAGCTCCGCCGGCTATAGCGATCCTCTGCCAAGGGCGATGGGGGACAGAAGGAGCACTGTTTTGGGAAATATATATACCCGCCTACCAGCGCCTGTGTTCGAGATGTGAAGCCTGCTGGCAGGGTGCTGACTCAAATAAAAGAACTTTACGAGCTTCCTGCGGTCTTTTACTCATTTAGGTGCTACATGAATTGATTTATATATAAACTGTTTTCTAAGGAAAGTCCACTCACACTCATGGATATTGAATTAATCCAGTTGTTGCTTGATAAATTGCAAATGTATTGTAGCATACCAGCACTACTCCAAAGCGTTTCACAGGAAACCAATAATGGCTACCCATAGAAAAATGATAATGACACCCAGTATGGAACTAACAGCAAAATATTCAAGTAATTTTGTGGCATTGATGGAACTAGATCAAGATCCAAACTTCCAAAGTAGAGAATTGGATGTATATTGTCCACAACTTGGAGCTGGAACAAGTGGGGAAAAAAGCAAAATCTAAATTCTACCCGCAAATTACCACAAGATAATAAAATAGACATATTCCATGATGCCATAATTAAAGACCTGTACAAATTGAAGAAAAGCGAAAAGAAAAGACAATCTAACTATTAAAGAACGTGAGGCACTAATGAACCTGAAAAAAGATGAAAACATTGAGATAAAAATGTCAGAGAAAGGTGGAAACATTATATTGGACAAAGAATTTTACATGCGAGAAGCACATTCGCAATCAAAAAACAGGGAGTATTACGAGAAATTAAAGGAAAACCCGAGAGCAAAATTAAAATATGAATTGGATATGAAATTGATATCTTAGATGAAAAATAATTTACTTGATGAAGATGAAATTAAATATCTTACAACAGAACATCCCAAAACAGTGACCATCAGTTTCCTGCCAAAAATCCACAAACACCCCACTAGACCACCAGGGAGACCGAATATTTCAGCCAAGGGAGCACAGCTGGAACCCATAGTAAATTATGTGGATGGTTACCTACTACCGTATGTAAAAAGTTTGACATCATATTTACAAGAAGATACAAGTGATTTGTTGAGACACATACAAGAAATTCTGTGGTTGGCGTCCTATAAATTGGTCACGATGGACATAATTTCGTTATATACCAATATAAGGAATGACATTGAAATAAGAGCATGTGAACATTTCTTACAATAACACAATATACAATACGCCAGCCATAATAAGATGCTGATTGAGATGATCAAACTTTGCCTTACACAAAACATGTTCATGTTTGGCAAAGAAATCTATTGCCAGGTAAAAGGAACCGCAATGGGTTTTTCATTTAGCCCCAGCTATGCCTGCCTAACCATGGGGTGTTGGGAAGCCAACTTAGCCTAGAATTTGAATAATGGCCACCATGTGAACAATATCGTCATGTGACTCAGATACATAGAAGATTTGGTCATAATTTGGGATGGCACTAATGAGGAATTCGAGGAATATTTCAAAATCCTCAACAACACAGAGGAGAATATAAAATTCACATACACAATCAGTGAAGAACGAGTCATCTTTCTGGATACTGACATTTATAACCATAATAATCAAGTACACATGACATTACATTGAAAAATTACAGCAATCAATGCTACCCTCCATGGGGGTAGCTTCCATCAACAAAGTCTGATTAAGAACATCCCTTATGGGGAATAATTCTTGAGAATAAAAAGAATCTGTTCTCAAGAAGATGAATGGCAAAAAAATAGCTCATTAACCTTTTCAAGATTCAGGAAACGAAGTACAACAAAAAAGTGATAACATGCTGCCTACAGAAAACAGACAATTTACAGAGATGTGAGTTAATCAAGGAAAATAATTCAGAACCTATCAAAGAAGCAACTGAAAATAAAATCCGCCTGACACATTCTACTGAAAACAAACAAATTATGAAAATTCTACGTAAAAACTGGAATATATTACATCTGGACCCGAAAGTTTCAAAAATAGTACTAGATCATCCGAGCATAACATACCGTAGAGCAGGAAACCGAAAACATCAACTGGTTCACAGTCACTTTGTTAATTGTTAATAAAAGCAAACAAGACACTTGGCTAAAGCCAAAAGGCTTTTACATATGTACAAATTTCAAGGTTAGCACAATTGCTAAAAATACAAAAGAAATTGTAATGGCCAACAGGAAAATCTTGAAAATTCAACAATTGATCACCTGTAAGAGCCAATATGTAATCTATGTAATGGAATGCCCATGCTCTTTAAAATATGTGGGCAGTACGATATGTGAACTTAAAAAACGTATCTTGGAACATGTAAGGGCGATGATAAATACAGACCAGAGCAACGCCGTTGCAAAACATATAGGAAAAGAACATGGTGGCAATTGGAAAAAACTTAAATTCTATGGGGTCGAAGCAGTAGAAAGACGTGTGAGGTGGCGACGGAGAGAAAATCTTAGGACAAAAGGAGTCACAACACATTCTAGCCTTCCGTACAATACTCCTTATGGACTGAATCAAGATGAAGAATGCACTCACATTTGTAAATAGAAAGGCAGCATTCGCTTTTTCTCTAATGTGTTTCTAAAAAATACATTACACCTGCTCCTGTGTAAATACAAAACTATGATGAAGAAATGCATTTACAGTTGTAAATAGAAATGCAGTATTCCTTGGCTCTTTGAATGGCTTCATATAACATATATTGCATCTTCCCTTATGTAAATATAATACCTTTTCACTATTGTGTATATATAATGTTTCACTACATAGAGTTCATGGCACTAAAATTGGAAATTAATTTATTTTAGATTTCTAGAGAACACTCTCAAGCAACAGGATCAAATTGCTACAGTATACAATTTTGGTAAAATGTGAGTAAGAGAGAATAGATACCAAATTGATATAACATAAAGATTGAGTGTCCTAACCCATCCATTGGTAGATGACACGAATCCGATGGAGGCTGTTCGCCCACTGGAGGGCACGAATGGGCATTGATTTGCTGTTGTTCATGAAATTAAACCTTTACTTGAAGAAATGTAACAATGGCAATTTGCTCATGGGTATTATTGGCTATGGACAATACATTTACAAATTAATTTTTGTATTAGAAAGCGGAATCCACACGGATTTGTTACATAAATTGAATGATGAGTAACAATACATACATAGAACAAATGAAAATATAAATACCCACATATTTGAATATCGACTGTTAACTTGAGATAATGTGTAGCCGAAATGAGTCTTCACTTATGATTTATGTCACAATTTTTTGTTGTACTTTATAGCCTGCACATTTTTTTAGAAAGTTGGTATATGGTGGTAAATTTACTACATTATCCACTATGCCCAACAGCTCTCCACAGGAAATGATGTCAAAATCTTGTAACTTTATTTTTTAAAAAATGGAACAAGCCGCTGTTTGTTGTCCCCATGAACATGGTCTTTGAAGAGACTGAACCGAGTTGGGGTAGTGCTGGCATGCTACAATAAATTTATAAAGAAACAACTGTATTAATTCAATATCCGTGAGTGCGAGTGGATTTTCCTTGGAAAACAGTTTTAATAATTACAATGGCTGGGCTCTGCCATACCACAAATCACACCGCCTAAGAGTGCCCGTGAGTTTCAGGAATGGGCCAGGATGGAGGATATATATATATATATATATATATATATATATATATATATATTTGTCTTCATGAAATTTTCAAAATTAATTTGACGATCACTTCAGCTGCTGTCTTAGAAATTTCAGGGTGCTCCGTCAGGTGGTGGTCGACAAAAAGGGGGGTCCCAAAACGCTTTTTCTTCATGTTAATTTCCATATGAAACTTTAGACACGGCTACAGCCCGAACTGCTGAACGGAATTACTCCAAATTTGGCAAAAAGGTACCTCTTGGTCCAGGAAGCACTCTTTTTGATAAATGGTGTAAATCCGTTCAGTAGTTGCTCAGAAATTGAAAGATTTCTCAGATATACAACTGCGGCCGTGGTTGATCCATGACCCCTCCGATCTTGTGCCGGAGAGCTGATTGGCTGCCAACACTTCAAACCAGGAAGTGTTGGCAGCCATCTGGTGACTCTGTTGAACCGAGTCACAAGAAACAATATTTAAAAAAAGAAAAGAGGGCAGGGTAGAAATACCGTGACCCGCTGGTCCTGTTCAGGGGTCCCATAGGGACCCCCAGGGCCAACAAAAAGCATTTTTGGCTGATTAAAAAAAAAACAAATTGCAGGCTCCGGTGCTTCATTCAATGTATGCCCTTGGGTCGGCCAGGTTTCAGCGACAATAAAAAATAATGATGATGGGAGGGCCCGCAGCCCTGGGGACGACACCTCACGTACTCGTATAGCCATTCAGACACCCAGTCACGCACCCATACGTCACTACACACTCACTTACTCACTGATAAAGCCACTTACACCGTCACTCACCCCCCCCATACATCCACTGACACACCCCATCACTCACCAATACAGCCACTCACACAGCATCTCACTCATTCGCACAGCTGCTTACACAACCACTTATACACCCATACAGTCACTCACACACCAATTCGCACAAGGATACTGACAGTCACACAGCCACTCACATGGTATATATTAAAAGTAGTATCACTCAGTACTAGTACACCTAGTATACTACTTTAAGTTTTGTAGTAGCTTAGTATATATGTTTAGCAATCATAAACTCTTACAAATTGCTTATACTCACTGGATGGTGTCATCATTGATGTCATTTGAGATGTCATCAGTGATGTAAAATGTGAGGTCATAAGCAGTGCATTGCATGGGCCTAAGTTATAATTAGCGCAGCTAACTATAACTGCTGAATTTCTCTGGTTTTGTACGAGTGAAATCTGACCCTAGCAAGGGTAAGAATTTAAGGCACCTTTACAGAGTGAAGTGCCCACATTCAATGTTTGCACCTGGGCTGAATGGCTGAGGTTTTGATTTTAAAAACTCTGGGAGGAATTTTAGCAGTTATTCAAAACGAATTAGTGACAGTGAGAGAGGAAAATAAAAGTCTATGGCAAGTATTAGTAGCTTCAAGAAGAGAAACCTCAGAACTTACCTTAAAAATGAGTGGAATAATATTGGGAACTATCTTTAGACTTGAAACATCGGAGGCAGAAAACCCTAGTGCAACATCTAACCCAGCATCCAGAGCCACTACCCAAGTTATTCGCTCATTATCCCCTGTAATGCAACTAGCTCACATTGAGTTCTTTAGTAAAGACCCTCAGAAGGCCCAAATTCTTTTGCCAGAAATGTTCTCTTCATTTTATATGTCATCCATCGAGTTTCCCTAATATTGAGTCACCTTTATTTTATCCTATCTAAGCGGCAATTCAAAGTTTTGGTCGTTGCTGTTAGTTTCAAGAGATGACCCATTTTTGTAAGTCTTGAAAGAATGTAAAAAAATAATTCTTTTGAATGTTCGACAGGAGAAAAGCATCACAAGCCACTGATAATGAGTTACTGGAGTTAAAGCAGGGAAACCAAGACTTGGTTGTCTCCTTGGCACAGTTTAATAAATTGGTGATGGAGACAGAATGCCTGAGAACAAAAGAGCAGCAGTTTTCTATAGAGGCTTAAAAGATGAACTGAAGGGTGCCCTGGCTCAAATACCTAACAGACCAACAGAAATCTCGGCTCTTGTGGACCTAGTCCTGGAAATAGACTTTTGTCAACATGAAAGAAAAGGAGACAGAAAAATAGTTTTTCATTTCAGTTTTGCCTATGTTTGATAGTCAGATCCGAGAGGCCAAAGGCCACGGGTAACCAACATAGAGTCGAACCTATGCAGATAGGGACCATCAGAGGTCCTTTGTCTAAAGAAGAAAAGGTGAATAGAAGGCAAAACAACCTGTGTTTATACTGTGGAACAAGTGGGCATTTTGTAAAAATTTGCCCAAAAACCAAAGCAGTCGCATAAGGAAAACTTGCGGCACCATCAGTAGGAGGAGTTGGGCTGATGAGTTTGTATAAAGACACAATTTCGAAGACCCACCAATTAGCGAATACCTTACAATCTTCTTTTCCCCATCTTGTTCGCACAATGACACTCAAGTTCAGGCACATTTCCCTGCAAGAAATTTCCATAATGATTAATGCAACAGCCACCGGAAATTTTTGTGACTTAAAATTCGCAGAATGAATTGGGCTGAGAGCTATACAAAAACACAAGAGTAAAGCAGTCCGAGCAGTAGACGGAACAAATCTTTCCTCAGGACCCATCCTTAGTCACACTGAGCAAGTAGAATTAATCTCTCAAAATGGGCACCAAGAGATCATCCAATGCAACGTGATTAATGCCCCCCAGTTCCAGATCATTTTAGGGTTACCATGGTTGACCGAACATAACCCGACAATAGATTGAAGCGCCAGAACTATAATTATGAATTCTGATTTCTGTTTCTGTAAGGAAAACTGTTTCGGAGAATATGAATCACATTAAGAACCAAGTCCAGCTGCCTTACTATGCCTTACTATGTGAAAGATGGGTATCTGATAGAGACATCTAGCCGCAGATTCCTTAACTTAGAATATCCCCAGTCGTCAGACTGGATCCGGAAAACTTTACGCAGCAGCACCTCTGAGTACCGGGGGCGCACAGCTCTGCCCTGACGTAGTCCATGGAGGTAACGTCAGTGGAGCCATATAAGCCCCCCCATGCACTGATGTCAGTTCTTTCTTTTCCACGTCCCAATGTGGATCCTGGAAAACTAGCGGTTCCTTGGCCTGTTTTTGTAGGCCTTCTCGACACCTTCGGCGACACGGAACAGTGTGCGATGCCTTCGGTACACGGCCCAGAGGGCCCTTCCAGTCGTCCATCCAGCCCACCCGTCCAGTCACGGCATAGCCCTGCGTGCCTTCCTGCTCTGATGTCGGATGCGGCACCGAGTTCGACGCCCTGTCGACATCTTTCCTCCCCGCATATAGGAGTTGGATCGCCATCGGACCGCGCCCAGGCCGAGACCCCTCTGGAAGTCGTCGACGTCGATACGACGCCGTCTCGGCGTCGGTTGACGCCGTTGCCAGCGCCTACACCTCCTCTCTTGCAGGAGGTTGACGTTCCTCTGGACTCCCCATGTTAATGTTAATGTTAAAAACGCTTATATAGCGCATGGCTACCCCAGCAACAGGGCGTCCCAGCGCTTGTGGACAGTTTGAAACAAAACAACTAGGCCCCAGGAGAGAGCAAGTGGCAATACTTCAGGACCCTAACTAAGCGGAAACAACCATGTTTTAATTTGCTTTCTAAATGACAGGTAGTTATTAGTGGCATGCATCTCCAGGGGGATCGAGGTTGTTTCGGTGCACGTTGGTGCAGGTACCTAGCGTTCCGTGGCCTTTGGATCAACCTCAGGCTCCTCCACTTTTATTCTCTAGTGGACGGGTTATTCTCCAACTGTCTCCTACCGATGGTTTATTGTTGCCCCCCAGAATGGCGACTGAGGCTAGTGTAGCTTTCGCACAGGCAATTCGCAGGGTAGCAGATATTCTTTGATTTCAGCCCCCTTTGGCTTCCCTGCCTTCTGATCCATTACTGGATCTCCTCCACATGGAGCCTGTTGAGGTGGAGCCTTTGCTGCCCCTTGGGGGGTCTTTGTTTGACATCCTGCTTGGTACCTGGGCAAGGCCCTCCTCTGGTGACCCTGTTGATCAAGCCATTGCTCACTGGCATCATCCGGCCCCGGATGATCCTCTCTACCTGTCCCTTCACCCTAGAGCTCAGGGTCTAGTTGTTCAGGCGGCTTTTGACTTGCAGCCTTCCCCCACTTTACCGTTGTCACCTTCCACTAGAGAATCTAGGTGGTTGAAGACATGTGGTCGCCAGATTTTTGCCTCTGCCAGTGCGGGCATCTATGCATTAAACACGTCTTGCGTGTTCGCACGTGCTTCCTTTGCCCTTTGGGACTTAGTCGAGCTCCTTCTTCCTTCTCTCCCATAAGGGCCCCGGGCAGAATTACATCGCCTTCTTCTTGATGGCAGGGGAATGGCGTAATTTTCCCTTCGATCATCCCTTGATGCAACTGACCCTGTGGGTAGGGCACTTGCCCGGTCAGTTGCTTTGCGCCGCCATGCATGGCTGCGCAACAGTTGTTTCCCAGACAATGTTCGGGATGCTCTCCGAGATCTGCTATTTAATGGCATGTACCTTTTTGACTGCCACGCTGATTCAGCGGTCTCCTCATGTCTGGTCTACCGTGACTTTCTGGCCTTTCAGCCTACATTTCTGCCTTATGGTATCTTCTTCTTATCCATAGGCGATGTTGCCTTGTTTGCTTAAAAAGTCCTAGGTTCTTTACCTAGTACCCGGATGGTGTAGGCGATTGTTCTGCCATCTCTGAATTTGTTCAGTACAGCCGGACGGCTGGTTCTGTCTTCCTTTTAGTCCTCTGACTGTGACCTTATCCCAAGAGGACCCCCATTGCAGGAGTTAAGACTTACCCTATGTGGGGTATTTGCTGACTATTATTTAGCTGCCTTCCCACAAGGGAGGCTTGGTACGCTCCTATGGAGTCTTCCTCACCGAGGTTCTTCTGTGGATCAGTCTGTCCTCTCTTTCTGCTGTTATGCGATCCAAACGTTAGCATCGCTCTATTGCACTTTCAGTTGCAGTTGGCTACGGTTGTCTGTAGTACTTTGTAGCATCAGTAGGGGTTCCCTACCATGAGGCTCTGCCTCGTCTGCCTTTTCCTGGGGCATTTTTCAGCTTCGCTGTGTTCCTCTTTGTACTTGTTGGCTGCTTTTCTTTTCACGAGAAAATGTCCCTTGGGACCCCTTGTTCTGTTCCGTTGTGGCACAGTTTGTCCACGGCTGACGCCCTGCCAGCATATAGTGCAAGGACGGTGACACTGCCCAGCACAACTCTTCAGTATTTGTGCGTAGTGTGGGGGCACCCTGGTATGTTCGCTATCATAGGGTGCCTGCGTTCTTTCTTGCGCTTTTGCAGTGACTGGCTCTACCCTCCACGTTCCGGGATGGGTAGCATTTTCTCGTTCTTCAGCCCTGTCTGGGCTTCTCCATAGGCGGTGGCGTTTTTGCCACATGCTCCTATGATGTACACTGCTTGGGTCCTCACTTTTCTAGGCACTTACCAAACAGGAGGTTTTTCCTATTTCCCTGCTGCCTTCCGCGCAGGTGTTTTCCAAGCTTCTGCTTTGGGTTCCTGCTGTAACACTCTCAAGGGGAGTATTCTCTTCAGGTACTTCAGATACTCGCTTTCTTGGATGGTCTTGTCTGTACATCCTTACGCCATTATGTTGGTCCTGACTGTTTCTACTTTTGTGTCCTGCTCCATCTCCTCCTCTGTCTAGAAGGGGACCGTGGCTCCTCCCGGACGGGTGGCTGATGTCGCTTACGGATCTGGACATTGCCCTGTCCAATCTGGCTTCAACATGACTGTTGGTACTTTTGGCGTACCCTTGTCTTGTGTTATGCAACACCCTTTTTAGATGTGTGTCTTTCTTCATTTAGATCTCCTCTGTCCTCTTCCCACGACGGAGTCGCGCAGGCAACATTCCCTGCTGCAGTGTCCGTGGTTTTCACCCCGGTCTGCTCATGGTACGAGCTCTTGTGTGTGTGTCCGGCTTGTCGGAGGCCCCTTTTTGCGGTTGCCTACCTGGTCATGCGTACTTCACATCTGAGTTGCTCACGTTACCCTACAGAGGGATTTCCATATACTTGGTGTAGTTCTGGCATCCACACTGCATGCTTATATGTATTCCTGTCTTCCACATGACTTCCAGTCTTACCGTGGTTTTGTTCTGGGTGTTTCTGCTTGTTCAAAACAAAGAGGGATGCAGTTCCTGAGGAGGGGGAGAGAGAAGAGGAAGATAACAAAAATGAGGACGTTGTGATCCTAAAGTGCCAAACGAGAGGGAGGTCGAGAATCCTTCCTTTTGGAATGAGGGCCCTCGGTGTCATGCTTCATCATAGGGCATGCTCCTTGTCGGGTCGGCACTGCACTGCAATACCCGACGGGCACCCTATGTAGGGGCTCTTTGGCGGAGATCTTTTATTCCTTGCCGTTTGGTGCAGTGGGGTTATGGGGCCTGAAAAGTGTAGAAGTGCAGAAGTGTATGTCAAGTAGACCTTGTGAGTTAAAAAAGTGAATTGGAAGAGTCAGGAGGAGTAATTTTAATGATCCTGCCTTCCACCCTGATTAAAAGAGGTGAAGTGGCGACTCTCTGCAATAGTTGCAGATTGTTGCGCTCAATTATATACGGTCAACATGTTTCTTGCCTGTTAGTTGGTGGATCTGGCGGCAATTCTTCAGGACCTAGTGATTGTATGTGTCTACACTAAAAAGAAGGTGGTACTGTGGTGTATTAGCCTAGTTTTACCATCAAGATGCACCTGATGCCGTGAATTGATGGGGCTGATCATGAATATTTTATAGATTGGCCTCTGCATCAACTGGTACTACAATTCCTTTTATTAACATAGCTCTTAGTACCATACAATGACAGATAATATCCAAAAAGCATGTCAGGGAATAGCATTGTGATTAACACATTAATACACGTGAGGACACAAGTGGGATATCCCATTATTGTAGTTACTCCCCCGACTCTCCCTCCAACCCTCTGTATTTCAACCAAGTCCCCGAAACTTTCCTCCATTTCTTAATACAGCCCCAACTCCTGTATACAGTCTCTTCAGCCCTTTGGCACCAATCAAGTTCACGCCTCCACTGTTCCCATTACGCCCACCCACTGGCGATGTTTCTTTTTGCTACCCCGCTGACAATGCTAGCCAGATCTCCGCATATTTGGACCAGTCAGTGTCACCTTTAATCATTAGCAACAGGCACTTTGGCTCCAACTGAACCGTGTCACACACTACAGCAGACATAGTGTCTGTGACCCTGGTCCAGAAGGGAACAATCTCAGGGCACTCGCATAGTATGTGGTAGAAGGAGCCCTCCCATTGACAACCCCTCACGCAGAGGGCTGACTGACTCCTACCCCAGGTGTATAGGTGTGTGCGAAGATAGTATATGCGGTGTAGGAACTTTCACTGCACCAACCTGAACCTTGAGTGGATTGCTATTTCACGCTGACTCTGTATCTCGTCTTGCCAGTCGTCGTTGTCTAGGGTACCAATGTCCCGGGCCCATGCCGCCCGAAGTGCCACCAAAGGGTCAGGCATATTGTTTATGATAGGTAAATGGTGGATTTGGGCTTTTCTAGTATGGGGTCCCGGGAGAGGTCTATCTTTCATGGGGGAGTATTGTGGGAGTGATGCGCCACTGCATATGTGTGAGCGTATGGCATGTATGAGATGTATGTTATGTTATGTTATGTTATGTTAGGTTGTCTTGTAAAGAGCATGGCTACCCCAGCAATGGGGCGTCCCAGCGCTGTAGACCACTGGGGAACCCTTCCTGGCTTTCCCTGTGAGATGATCCCTGCTGGGTATCTCCAAGGTGAAACCAGGCATCCCCGGTGTATGTGGGGGGCCGTTGTGGAGATGAGGCAAGCTAATGCCCAGAGATGCCGAGTGTGATCCCTGGTTAGAGTAGGCACCGAATCGAGAATTATCGAGTCCGCTGACCCTGGTCCACAACCCTGCCGCGTCGGGAATTGAACCCTGGTCCCGGGCCGTCCTCTGCTTCCGGGTCTGCCGCCTCTAACCAGTGAGCCACACCACTCCAGGTTGTAATGGTAGTGTTGTGAGTCATGAAGGTCATATTCCTTCTTAAGATATGCAAAGGATCGGGGGCAGTCCCTTTCCAAACGTCACATAAATATGCAATGTCAATTAGTTTCCACCCCCTGAAACCGGTCGTGTGTCACCTCTCTCAACTGATCTCGGAGTCATAGAGGGGTTCTGCCAGTCAGCGTATCTGTCCATCCCAGGAACTTGTTTGCCTCTCTCCAACATTGAACAACCACCCTTGTGTGTGCAGGCCACTCCTTTCGCGTTCTCCTGGCATAGAGGAGGGGCTCGCAGTTTCCCCCGGGCATGATCATCCTATCAACTCCATAAGCAGGTTCAGAACCATCAGTGTATACCCAATCATTCACTACTTGGAGTTGTGAGACCCAATAGTACAGTTTGACATCTGGAAGCGCCAGTCCACCACCGTATACCCCTCTGGTAAGCTTGTGTAGCGCTATCCTCAGGTTACCACCATCCCAGAGCAGCGTCCGTAGCGCCTGTGATATTCGCGTAAATACACACGGACGGAACAGGATACAGTGTATTTTGTAGGATGTATAAGAGCCGCAGCAGTGCGAGCATCTTAAATAATGCCGACCGGCCCATGAGGGAGAGAGGCAGTGAACGCCAGTGACTCACGTCGGCCCGAGGCGAGCCAGTTGAGGCTCGAGGTTTCTAGCAAAGAATTCCTCCTTGTCTCTCGTGACGTAAATCTCCAAGTACTTGAAACCGTTGGTCGCCACGGAGGCGGGACACCTAGTGGGGATCCGAGGAGGAGGGCCCAACAGTGGGAAGATCACTGATTTCGCCCAATTAGTTGTGTAGCCAGAGTAGCTGCTGAATAACTCAGAGGTATAGCACCTGCGCTATCGAATGGTACGGTCTTGCCATGTATAGCACAATATCTTCGGCGTATAAGGAAATACTCTTTTCCCTCTCGTTGGTGAGCGCCAAGCTCCAAAACTACCTGTCTCTCCTGATCCAGTGAGCCAACGGCTCCAGAGCCAGGACAAAAAGAAGGGAGAACAGGGGGCAGCTCATATAGAAGGCGCACTCAACTACAAAAGATCGGGCCAAAGCCCAATTTCTGGAGCACCATGAACAGGTAGGGCCATTCAATGCTATCGAACGCCATTGAGCCATCTAACGCCATCAATGCCGTCTGTGTGTCCCTCACGTCCTCGGTCATGTAGAGTACTCCATACCTGCATCGCAAATTGTGGCGGGTGTTCCTACGAGGCATAAATCCTGATTGGTCAACATGCACCAAGTCAGGAATAACAGACACTGTAGTGTAGTTCCTATTATCCCAATAGGCTCTGCGCATTGGAATAATACCTTCAATAGTAAAGGCCTAGACCAGACGTTAACTAGGTCTACTACTGACGATATTAGACTTAAAGTTTTGGGTTTGCCAGCTAGCTCAGAGTTCACTAGAAACTTTCTCGAATGTTCAGGAAGGAATTAACTTCCCTGATTAGACAAGAAGGGATTTAGTTTCTGACAACCATAGAACATGACAACTTTGCTCTCCCCTAATCAAGAGTGTATCTCGAGAGTCGTGTGAACAAAAGGCAATTTATTTTACTCAGTCAGT
Source organism: Lissotriton helveticus (assembly GCF_964261635.1). Classification (NCBI taxonomy): domain Eukaryota; kingdom Metazoa; phylum Chordata; class Amphibia; order Caudata; family Salamandridae; genus Lissotriton; species Lissotriton helveticus. Next base: position 1,627,774,166 of record NC_136067.1, read on the forward strand.
ACGTGCATTCTTAGTCTCATCAGAATGTAGAGAAAAGGAAGAGACGGGCGTGTTCAATAAAAAGGTGTTATTTATTGATCAGTCTCTTTTCTCATACAAGAGAAATGGATCGATATTATTGCAATACTTATAGTTAAGTAAAGTGCATACATTAAAAGCAGAAGTATAAAATAATACTGTAAAAACATTGATATGGTTCCTAAGCCATAAGATGTTTTAAAATGAATAAAATATATTATATACACATATACATTTGACTAAACGTACTCAACTGGTGTTTCTAAATACGCCTACCCCGTGTACCTGACCTAAGCCTAATATGTGGGCGGGAATAGAAAGTTACAATTTAAGTTACGTTTGTTTTTGCCAAGTGAATAACTAAAGAATTCTCTGCGAGGGGTTGTTCAGTTCTGTACCTGGAATTAAGGATGAATGAGGGATGGTATCTCTCTCTCTGGTCTCGATATTCCAGGCTGCCTGCGAGGGCTACCCGGAAGCGCCGGTGCTGGATCTCTTGGCAGGAGAAAGCAGCGCGTCTCGTTCTCAGCGCGTCAGGAAGGCGGGGCTGTGCCAGCGGGGTCTGCTCTGCTCTGGGCTTCGGCAAGTATGGCTGCTCCGTCTCGTCACCACCGCGTGTGTTTGCATAGGGCAATATCGGTAATATTTATACCTTTAAGGTGCCGAGATTGACGTAAGGATGGACATAGATACGTCAATAAGGATGTCATACGACTTGCTCGTTAGCACATTCTTTTGCTGAAGTTCTCGGTGAAATCAAAACAATGGCCGCAGGGTTTTGCCCAGGTTGTCATAGGTTTGATTTGTTATGAGAACTCCGTATGCCTTATCAGGGGCTGGAGGAATATCGCTTGTCTAATTAGATCGCAAGCGTTATGACCTAATCAGATAACACGTTCCTGTGCCGTAGTGTGACTGCGTCAGATAACGGTATCTGCATCATGGGGGTTTTCTGCCTCATGGGCTGACTGCTAGTTAACTTGTTGGTTTGTTTAACCAGAATAGGGTCAGGAATAGGGGGATCGATTCAGAACCTATAGGAATACATCACACCCACTCCACGCTAACTATGGACATATTTACTAATCTATGCATAGTAAAAACATACTATAGAGTATAGTGTATACCTTACCACCCCAAAATACATAAATGCATTTTGAAATTTTTCAAATATACGGAAGAATTGCAATCATATGTATTGTATGCACTCAAGCTGTAGAATAATGCCAAAGTAATCACGCATTTGTATACATTATTGCTATTTGGTATATGAAAATTTACACATGAAATGGCTCTTAATACAGAAAAAAAATTCGAGACCATTCCATCACACAATAAAATATTTATGAACATACCAGCGGGCAGCTAATGTCTATAAGCTATCTAAACTTTAGAAACCTTAGTTCTCTAAGAATAGTTCTTACTTTAAGCAGAAGATAGTGTCTCGAAAAATATGCAAAAATATTTTGGGGCTGCTGAAAAATTGCTGTCCGTGAACTGGAGGTAAAATTGTTCATGTGACTTTATTTTTAAAGTTGAAGGCCGAATTCAGGGAACGCCATGTGCGAGCTTGCTCAAAAGTCTCTATTTCTGCTCTGGTGAGAACATCATATCATTTAGGCTTTCGAAAAAGCTGTCAACAGCTTCCTGGGAAAGTTCCACTAACTCGGAAAAAGGTGTAACCATGCATTCGTGCGCATGATTTTCTCCATTGACATTCTGATTCGCATTGCTGACAGAAGGTCGTACCTGTTCGATGCTGCTTTCATCTTGAACTTCACTACCCCTTAATCGTAGTAGTGAAGCTTCCACGAATGCCGTCATCAGGATTGGTAGCCGTTGAGGGCAGCACAAAGCGTGAACCTTGATCGGGCTCAACAATGTTTCTGCATCCATTGGCGCATCCGATTGTAGCGTTAGACAGGTGTCTAACACGCATTCTTCTCCGCATAGCAGACACCTTAATACAGGTAAAACACATCTTTGCCACATTGGTCGAAATGATAGAAACCAAGTCATGTTCAGGTCTCTAAGCCGGGAGAGTCCCAGGATTTTTGATATCCGGTCCCGGTATCCAATGGCTAGGATTGTTTCTTCCCTTGTCGCAAGAGTTTGGTCTGTGACATGGGTTGCCATAACGAAAAATAAGGACCAAGAATAGTATTCCTGCAATTAATCCCAAGATCAGGGGAAGTCCGCCAAAAATCGAATGGACGAAATCTGGAAAAATACCCAGTATGGCTTTGAATGGTGTTAATGCCATCGAAAATACTGTCTTAAATACCTTTGAGACCCCATTGGTATCAGAAATATTTAAGATTTCATTCAGGATTTCTGCGAAATGTAAGGGGGAATTAGTCGATAACAATGAATGTATCTCTGCAGTCGTCCTTGCGACTTGTAGATCATACATTTCCTTTGATGACGTGAGCCTTGTAGGCGTCTGAAGAAGCACTGTTTTCATTCTGCTTAAAGTATCTATTCGAATAGAAGTAATTTTCAAGTTGGGCCATGCCCTTGCCTCCCTGTCTGGAAAGGAGCTGGGGAACAGTAAGCGTCCACAGCACTTGACCTTCGCAGTCGTAGTTACGAGATAAGGAGTCCCGGGCATAAGACTACAACATCTGCGATCTACAATTAGAATGTAACTCCCATTATAGAGTCTTTGAAAGAATGGTTCTATCTCTGTTGCAGGTGCGCCTTGCTGGTGACATGAAAGGTTGTATGAATTCCCTTCACAGGCTCCATGCAAACTAATTCCGTTACACAGAAGCGTGCCGCTTAGTGACATCGCACAATTATTGCCACTAAGAAACACTTTCTGTCCTTTATTACTGACACATGCATGTGAATAGGGCAGGTTCCATGTTGTTTTAATGTACCCCTTTCCCAATTTCTCGTACATGCCAGCCTGTATATATTTTTGGCAGTATTGAAACCTGAAGGTTGAGATTGGAATATTTATTATCCCATGTATTATCCATTCACTGACAGGTCGTTCTGACATTGTCACTGGTAATCTTTCGAGTTTTTCAATGCTCAAGATTGTATAATCAGCACCCTTTTGTGCCATACTGATTTGTCTATCAGTAAGGTTAAAGATTTGGAATAGTGACGTTGTGTTGATTAATCGCCAAGGCACATATCCTTAACGCAGATTTTGTAACGTCCAGCCAAGCTGTACAATAGAACGCAATTGAGACTGACCGTGTTGTAATAACAGTAAGTCTTGCGATAATATGTCGATTGCTGAAGACACAATGCTGTCCAAAGAAAAAATTCTGGAGGACAGAGTCATTAACCCATTGTCCACTACAGAAAGTGATTTTTCCAAATTAATACGGTCAATTTCCCGTATTCTCTCTGCTGTTTCAATTTGAGTAACCTTCCAGGCCTCATTGTATGCTGCATATACAGTAGCTGCTATGAAACGTTTCTGACGCTGTTTGCGTGGTCCCAAAATGAAATCACGCAAGTCAGCACCATCAGTAAGTAAAGTTAGGTGTTGCTTAATCTCTGTCAGTGTGGAGGTTTGTAGCCACTGAAGGCATAATTTGCCCACACTGTAGGTGGTTATTATCCCTGGGTGATGTCTTTGGGGATATCTAGGGTCTGGCCTGGTCATTTTGAACCCCTGTGTTCTGTTCAGGAATCTGTCTTGACAGTTATTAGTATCTGTGGGCCAGATCAACCACTGTTTCCAATCTGGATGTGTTCTGTTTTGGTTTAATACATAATTTACGTCTATCTCTTCATCTATAGTGCTATTGCTGTACATTGTTGGTTTTGGAATAGACGGTTTATTTAAGTCTTTGATTTTGGCTAGGCCAAGACAGGTAGTTTGTTGAACAGTGTCGTTTAAAAATATCATTTGTTCTGGGATCATGCAGGCTCTAAACAAAGATTCTATACCCTGTACTTGCCATTCTTTTGTACCCCAAACACTTTTCAATTCCACATTTTTGTCCCAATAATCAAAACCGAAAGTATTCATTTGTTCAAAAAATGAGTCCGAATATATCAATTTTGTATTTGTTATCATGGTCTTAGTTCCTGTCTTGTTTGACAATTTGAAATAAAATGCTTCAGCATTACTTATGTTAAAACCTGAAAAGTATGAATATTTGTCATAGAAGGTTCTTGAGCTTCCTTTTGGAGGGGTTGCACAATGTTCCCATTGATTATAATTTAAAACATTTCTAGATTGTGCAGATCTATGTAGAAAATGGTTACCATAGTGGTTATAACAGTACATACTATCATAATTTGTAGAACCCTGCAAATAATCATGTTTGGTAAATTTAGCAGACATTACTAAGTCAGACATCATATTATTAATGCTTTCGAAGTCCCAATCATCAGCAAATGAGCTTGGTTTTGCAAAGTCACTCAATGAGATCTTAATTTGGTGTGGATATTTCAGGATTTCGACCGGACCATAAATTTCATAGTCAGTGTTGTCCCAGGCTACCCCACCCGGTATCGGATTGGCTGTGAAGTTGACTGAAGAAAGTTCTCTTTTCTCGACGTGTGACGATGTGTGTGGTTTGAGGATCAAGTTGATTTTCTGACTTGCTGTGTCCATTTTAGCATATTTTCCCTCAATGAAGCGTCCCAAAGTAAGTACCATGATGAGCCAAAGTATGAGGATAAATGCACCAAAACCCACCCAAAATTCGATCCATGGAGAAATCAGATATGTTTCTTTCAGTTGTTTCAAAAGTTCTTTAGCTTTATCTTTAAAGGTTTTTGATGATGTCTGTGTCTTTGATTCACTGAAGCCTTCAGAGGAATCATCGAAGTTTATGAAGTAGCCGGATGCAGTTCTGTCAATTGTTCCAATTGCTTCAGGATTACTGTTTCCTGAATTTTCGCTTGGTACTTCATTGTAGATTGGTGTGTCTCTGCCAAAAGTTTTTATTTGGGTTTTCAGAGGTCTGAGTTCTATTGCATTGTTGCATAGTCCTTGTTGTTCTTCTGTAGGCGTTTCGAATGTGATGAGCCTCTTCGTTAGGACCTCTGTACTGGTAGCAAACCTTGGTGTTCGGCTACTTATTGGGAGTCCACTTGGCCTACTGTTTGTTATCGGCCACATGATTGTGGTTTTACCAGGTCGATGGATACAACTCGGTTCTCCTTTTTACCAGCAAGTGGCGGTAGTACAACAGATCTTGTCCCGTTGATAGACAAGACAGGAACTGCTTTCCTGTAAGAAGGCCCAAATTCCTTCTTTACCGCGATCTTTTCCCTGACTAGATCCCCGACTTTTGGAATCCAGACAGGTCTTGCTGGGACAGGTGGTGGTTCTTCAGTGGTTGTTGGCTGTTGTTTCAACTTTATGTTGCTCAGGTCTTTTCTTGTTTTGTTTAAGTCCTGCAAAATAGCCAAACGGTCTTTGATATCAAAGCTTTTTTCTTTCACCACTGAAGTCTGACTATCAATGTCAGAGATCAACATCCTAGTTCCAAATAATAATTCGTACGCACTGAATCCCTTCAGAGAATTTCTTGGCAAGTTATTTAGACTACGTTGGACACTTATTAGATGTTTGACCCACCCAGCTCCCGAACCTAATATCCTTTCCGTTATAGATTGCTTTATGCCTTGGTTTTTTCTTTACACCATCCCGTATCCCTCAGGAAGGAAGTGAGAAGATTCCCGCTGTGCTATGCTCATTTGGCCATGTTTCCCATCAGGCTGGAGGGCTAGAGTGAAAACAATGGTCAAACGTAGCATGCTCTTAGCGTATATGCCATTTAGACTCGCAAATCTTTGTATAACAGTCCAGACGTCAGCCGAGTGCTGGTGATCTACATTATAAGTGGAAACTAGCCTGTATATGTTAATCGCAAGCCTTCCTTTTTTCTGGAGTAAAACGACGAGGTATTAAACTGTTTCTCTCCCCACTGCGATCTCTGTTGCAGTTTGGGCAGTTTTTTACAAACATGGTGTGACGCAGGCTCATGCCTGGCCACCAGTACCGTGATTGTAATTCTTCCAGAGAATCTTTTAGTTTGAGGTGTCTGAGACCCTCGCCCATATGTGCGTCTGCGATTAACAAGTTTCTCCTGTCCATGTTTGGAATCACTCTATCCCCCACTCCAGGGATTCGAGCAAAAGGGACGGAGTTTGCATTGATTATGTATGTATAATTGAGTGGATAGTTGATCGGTAGCGCTGAGCAGTCGCCTTTTGATGACGTTTTCACCGCCAGCACTGTTTCACTGTCAATGTATTTTAATGTACGCTTTTTCCGAACTACGGGAGCCGATTTAGTGGCTGCCGCTGCGGCTGTGTCAGCCAATGAATTCCCTGCAACGTGAACGCCATCACGCTGATGACTCAGTGAGTGTGTCACGTGAGCCATTGGTAGCTCTTTTTGTAAAAGAGCTATTTGTTCCCAGAGCAGTTTCTGCTTTATTGGTGCATCTGTGTCATCTTTGTAACCTTTTTGAATCCATGTCTGCAAATCCTTGTTATATGATTTGACGCAGTAATATGAATCTGACACTATAAGTGTCGGGAATTCGCGATCCGCATTATCTAGCGCCATTTTCAATGCTAGTATTTCAGTTTGTTGTTCTGAATTAGTTTCTACTGAGTGTGTTTTTGTTAATAGAGGTTTTAGTTTACCTCCGCGCCACACTTCTTTTGTAATCCCACATGTGGGGTTGTATGCCTGTTCTCCCCAAACGGGGGGTTGAGCATGTCCGTCTGTATAAATTACACAGGCGTAATGTCGTAAAGGCAGAATGTCGATTGGCAGAGGGAATGTTTTCTCATATTCTAGATTTTTTAATTCTTCTAGTTCTGGATCAAAGTAGTAGTATACTTTGTCCGTTGTAATTGAGTTCACCCATTGTATCCATTCCGGATTCAGTGTTGTTGTTGGTAAATTACACGGTGTTGTTAGTGCCTCAAAGGCTGATTCTGCTGTTCTGACTGTGACATGTCTACCGTCAGCTTGATCTTTTTCTCTAGCTATTGCGGTTTGAACAGTGAGGAAAATTGAATTTTGCCTTGTCATATGTGCCTACGTGTTCCCCATCCTATGTTATATGTGCATGATCGATATGCATATGTTCCCCTATGATCGATTAAAGACGCAATTATAGTTGTGTCCAACGTTAGTATGCCAGTCTCCAGCTCTCGTGAAAGCAACGAGTATTAGGCCTATGTTGCCACGTTTTACAGTGTGCACGTTAATTCACCGCATTGTCCCCGTTTTCTAGGCCTCAAAAGGGCCCGGACACCAGATTCCAGCTCCAGTCTCCTGAACCCACTCCGAGGAGCGATGCAGCCCCCACCTGCATCCCTGACCCTTCACTTACTTCCTGCCAAGCAGCGCGGTGCCCGGCCTGGCTCTGCCTGCCTGTCTGCCAAGAATATGTTGTGCTTCCAGTTATCAGTCCAGCTTCTCGTCTTCACATTCCTAAGCTACTGAACCGCATAAACAGCTTCAGCTATAGTCTAGTCTTTCTGTCTCCATGCAAGAGAATTACTGTATTAATATTCATAGGAGATTCCTAGCACACGCAATACATGTAGAATATATGCATGCACCAGCCTTAGTGTCAAGTAGCCTTTGCCCTGATAACTTTTAGATTCTATCAACATGTACTCCAAACACCAGATACCAGATATGCTATAGGTACATGTCGTCCTGACACCGCAGACTTTAGTCTCCTCTTCTAGTGCAGAAGTCATAGCCCCCAGTTCTCCCTAGTAACACGTCATTGCCCGTTTGCGCGCACCACTAGGTTAAAGGTCCCAGCTGCTCTCGGGTAGCCCCCTCCATGTTTCCGCCCATTCATGACACTTCTATGACGTTTCTCATCACATGTCTCAGTGCACGCCCTGTACACGCCTTCTGTTTCCGCCCATGTGTTCTTATCTTACGCTTGTCACAAGTTACGCCTACTGTATGTAATGTATTTGAAATGTCTTACTATATATACACTGCACTGTTAATGAAATGGTGCAGCTGCCTTCCTTCCTATTTTATTTCAGGCTGTCCCGTTCCAGTCCCTTCCCTTTTGCCTGAATAAAGCCTGTTCAACTCGGACACATCGGATCCTGCCTCTTATTTATTGAGCTATCTGTTATTGTTAATATAGTCAAAAATAGTACCGGTAATTAATTATTTATTTACCACATAATGGCGCCCGAATAGGGACGTGCCCTTTCCCCACGCGCCGGCGATGTAACGCAGGCCCCCTGACCCTTCTACAGCCGTGACGGAACTCTACCGTGCACGTGCAGATATTTCTGCTTCATCAAGTCTCCCTCAGGCCCACGGAGGAGATGGAAACTGCGGTCCGGCATCCAGACGAGGCGGTGTGGAATGCGGTTCGTCCCGACCAGAGCCCAAGCCGAGAGAGCAAGGTCCGAGGTATCCGGAGGCCCACCTGTTCCTGAAGTCCGAAGTTCGTAGTCCGACGTCGTAGCAGTCCAGTCCAGTCCGAGGCCTTCAGTTTCTGCTTCCCGGTGAGTACCGTTGCGGGGGAAGTATCTAGACAGGTTCATTAGTTTGTTCCTGGTCCGATGGGTTTGGGTACACAGATCCAGTCCGACGTGTCCATCTAGGTGGATACGGTATGACGTGTCTCTTTATGAGACCGGTATGTTCTGTACTGTTTTAGCAGTGCATCCAGTAATTCTAGTAAGTCCGTTCTCGAGAAATTCAAGTGTTATGTTTTCAGCGTATCAGGTAGAATTCTGTTCGAACTGTTATTAATGTATTTTTATGTCGTGGTATGAGTGATTTGTTTGCCATTTCATTACTGTGATTATTGTGTATTGTGTTCGCAAGTATAATTCAGCCATGCCTCTGTTTTCGAAATTACGTCAGATCAAAACCAGAAAGGGGTTACTCGAAGAATCAGTTCCTGTCCCTCCTAGGGACAGTCCTGGACATTTTATGTATCACAAGCATGGCTTAAATGCCATATTATATCTAGACTTATGGGTGGATTACACCAAACATCTTGAAGAGAAATATAGATGGCCTGTATCAGCTACATGGGATGCCGAGTGCATCATGCGAGTAGAAGAAGCATTATGGAAAAAGAAAGCCAGACAGTCCCAGAAAGATGCCATCGAGTTATGGCGCAAAGAATCTCATAAAAGAACCGAAAAAGAATTCAGAAAAGCAGAATTAAGTAGGGAATCCTCAGAAAAAGCCCAAGAAAGGGAACTTCTAGAAGAAGGTGAACGAGTTAGAGCAGAACAGTCAGACAGACAGAGAAATGCCCTTATTAAAGGTATGTATCCTCTTCTTGCCGAGGGCTTGCCGAAGGCAACCCCGGAAGTACCCTGTAATCTACCGCCACCATTGGTCCCGATTAAGCTACGTCATAAACCGACTGCAGCTGAAATTTTTCTTTCGTCCTATTTGGACGACACAGTCCCAGAATATGCAAATCGTATTCCGCCTGCTCACGCTCAGCATCCTGTAAATAATGTAATTCCTGTTCCTCCAGCCACTGGTCCCGGGGGTCAAGTTAATGTGCCCGTGCCCCCGGGCCAGCCCACATTAAATGTACCCGTTTTGCCAGTCACTCTGCCAACACGTACAGTATTAACTGACGATTCCAGTTCAGGAGGAGCGGGGGGAGGTGCTCCTATCACCCCGCCTCAAGTAAGACGACTGACGCCGCGAGACGCAGCGTTACAGCGTACGCCAAAGGTGGCTACATACGCAGACCTCAAGAGACTTCTTACCGACTGTATATATGATCCAGTCCCAGGCGAAGATCACATGGTATTATATTCAGTACGTTTAAGACGGGTTGCCAACTTTTTGGTCACCCTGCCCGACATGAAGGATCATCTAGACAGAATATATCGTTTTGTCCGTACAGGAGAGAATCCAGGAAGTATTCACGAAGCTATGGCACACAGAAAAGCCGAGATTCAACATATGATTTTACAGTTCTTGATTAACTGTTTAATAAGAGAACAAGATTATCCTGATAAAGATCAAGACGAGATGAAAGGCCTAACTAGGTGGAGTGACAATATAGCCGAGGGAAAACACAAGACACTAGGTAGTATAGAAAGTATGTACAAGAAAATTCGTAAGGAAATTATAAGTATACACCAGAAGGAGGAAGCAAAAAGAGCAACCGAGAAAGAGAATGACTCTTCTAGTGAAGAGGTAGACAGCGAGAATCCCGACAGAATAGCGTATGTAGGTAGAACTAGACTTTCCGACCGACATTCATGCCTAGATTACAAGAAAGTTTTTCCTCCTCCAGTACCAGAACAGTGTTCTCTTGAGCAAGTATTCCAAGCTACCGATCACATTCTGAAATCACGAATAGGGTATAGCGAGCTTAGTACAATGCATGAACAAGAACTAGCCCGATCAGCAGTCCGATGGACTAGTGATTCTACCACGTTTCCAGACGAAATAGTGGCCCAAACGTTTCTGAAACTGCCCCCAGCCGAGCAACGTCTGGTGGGCACATATATGATTCAGCACCTCATTACACTGTATGAGGAACAACATTCTGATCCAGGTCCGCTACATGATGTATTGAACGAGTTACTCCAATACAGATGGAAAGGTCTAGGTACCGATTTAATTAGTATCATTCTAGAACAGCGCCACAAATACCGAACGTTTCTGAATCCACATTATGTGTCCGTCTCACCCCCAGAATCAAAAATCATTCTACTTAGATAAACAGAATCCGTTACGAGAAGTACATCCAGTTAAGGGAGAAGATGGTAGTCTAGAACGAGTATTTGTTTACACCCCTATCACGAAAATAGAACTCTTGGAAATGAAAAAGTTAATTCCTTGTCATGATAAAGATCCAGCAGGGTTTCACCGTGAATTAAAGGACATGCTCCGTATGGGAGAATACACGTATCCTGATATCATTAAAATGTTAAAGGTCCTGTTGCCTGCGGGCATATATGAAAAACTCAAAGAAAAAGAATGGGAGGTGGGAGAGAAAAAGATAGATTGGACCGCATTAGAGACTGAAGATAATACACGAGTTCCAGGTACCGGTCTTGGGGAAAAAGCTAAAGCATTGCCCGAGTTATTGATACAAGTCTTGCCAAGATTACTAGCCACGAAAAAGGAAGACTGGGATGCCATCTCAGCCTGTAAACAGAAACAAGATGAAGACACTAGTGATTTTTATTCTAGATTTGAGAAATGTTTCATTATTAATAGTGGTCTGAAAACAAGTAGTGAATCGTATCCACATCTTTTTGTTACCAAGCTAGTCGAGAATTCAAATCCACAAGTTAAAAATCGAGTACTGAAAGTCGAAAGTACCTGGCAAGCTAATACTCCGTCACAGATGCTCCAGATGTTACAGTATCACCAGAACAGAATTAGGGAGGAGCAGGAACATGAAAGGAGACGTATGAAAGACACGAAAATGAAAGTACTAGTTGCACAGTCTGTTCCGCAAGACAGTCAGAAGAGGGGTCCGAATCAAGCCAGTCACCCTGCAACTCCCGTTAAAGGGACATGCAATTACTGTAAACAGCCAGGTCATTATATAAACGAATGTGCAGTTCTGAAACACAACATAGCTACTGGTAAGACAAAAGAGAGACCACGTCCGCCTAGACAAGAACAAGTTTCACAGAATTCCCAGCCACCGCAGAACGCACAACAGACAGTTACAGTACCGCAGCCTATAGCTGCCACACAGCACGTTACACAGCAGATGTACCAGTACGCACAGTCAGAGTATCCAGATTATCAGCCGTATTCATGAAACAGCCTAGAGAGGGAGGTTGGCTTGCCTCTCATCGAGATTCCTGTAGATCAAGAGGGTCCCTATGTACATAGTCAAGTATTAGGGAAAGACAGAAAGTTTCTGATTGATACAGGGGCAAGTAGGACTACCATCAGTCATGACGAGGTTCCAGGGGCTCCGCTCTCAGGCTCTAGAAATGTTTCCCTTGGATTTTCAGGAAAGCCTATTGTTAATGAAATATCGAAACCAGTTACTCTAGAAGTTGGTCCATTGTCCCGAACTACAGACTTGTTACTAACGAAATCCTGTCCAGAGAACTTACTTGGTATAAAGACTCTGAAAGAATTAGGAGCAGTTATATGCTGCTCACCAGAAGGAGTACGATTGTTTCTGCGAGATTTTAAAGGTCATTATATATTACGTGATTTTGATCCAAGATTATTGAATGTACCACAGCATTTATGGGCGCAAGGTCCAACTGATGTAGGTTGTATGCACATTACACCCTATCGTGTCACTCTGAAGAAAGGTGTTGTATTACCACGAATCCGACAGTACAAATTGCCACTTGAGGCTGTAGCAGCCTTATCCAAAATTATTGACGAGCTTATTGCTCAAGGAGTAGTTGTAGAAACTGACTCCAATGTATGTAATTCTCCTATCATTCCGATTCTGAAACGTACTGATCCCAATGCACCTCCAGTTTATCGATTAGTGATTGACCTTCGAGAACTTAATAAATGTATCATACCCCAGTACCCAGTGGTTCCAGATATTTCTTCCCTATTAACTGCTATTGATTCAGAAGCTACGTTCTTTACTGTTATTGATCTCAAGAACGCATTCTTTAGTGTCCCCATTCATCCAGACAGCCAGTTTCTTTTCGGATTCTGTTTAAATGGAAGAAGCTATAAATTCACACGAGCTCCTCAAGGTTTCACAGAAAGTCCTAGTATTTACAGTCAAGCGCTTAAAAGACAACTAGACAATATTCACATGCCAACTGACACTGCCCTGCTCCAGTATGTCGATGATCTACTGATCACAGCCCGTTCTGAACGTGACTGCGAACGTGCGTCACTTACAGTCTTGTATTTTCTGGCCGAGATGGGGCACAAGGTGTCCCCTTCTAAATTGCAATTCTGTGTCCAGCAAGTGGTCTACCTAGGACACTTACTGTCCAAGAGGGGTAGGCAGTTGACACCTGACCGTATCCAGTTAATAGCACATCTTCCACAGCCCAAGACTCAGAAGGAGGTACGAGCTTTTATCGGCCTCACTTCTTATTGCAGACAATGGATTCCTCAGTATGCATTTCTAGCTAAGCCACTGATACAGTTAACGACACAGGAGGCAGCCGTATCGACTGTCCTCCCTTGGACCCAAGAACTCACACTTGTTTTCAATGAGTTAAAGAAAGTTTTATGCCAAGCACCTGTTTTAGCAACACCGAACTACAATAAGCCTTTTACACTTTTTGTCACTGAACGTGATGGTACTGCATTATCTGTTCTCACACAAGATCAAGCAGGACAATACAAGCCCTGTGCTTATTTCTCTAGCACATTGGATCCAGTGGCCCAGGCGCTGCCTGCGTGCCTCAAGTCAGTTGCAGCCACAGCTCTAGCTATCAGACAAAGTGATTCCATAGTGTTAGGACATTCCCTGACAGTACAAGTTCCACACTCCGTGGAAGTTCTTTTAAACCGAACGCAGACTCAGCACTTGACAATTGCACGTTTAACAGGATATGAACTGACATTGTTTCAGCCACACATAGAAATCAGACGCTGCAACATTTTAAATCCAGCCACACTGTTACCGTCAGTTACCCCAAATCCTGCCACACATGACTGTGTGGAAGTTGTTAACACCATGACAAAACCAAGACAAGACTTGACAGACATTGCATTACCTGATCCCGACCTGACACTTTATGTGGATGGTTCATGTATGAGAACAAGTACAGGAGAACTAGTAGCCGCGTATGCAGTGACTACTGAAACCGAAGTTATAGAAACACATCGTATTGACACCCTGTCTGCTCAAGCAGCAGAGCTAGTCGCTCTGACCCAAGCCTGCATACGAGCTAAGAACCTGAAAGTAAACATATATACAGATTCACGTTATGCATTCGGAGTCGTACACGACTTTGGAGTGCTCTGGCAGGAAAGAGGTTTTATGACCTCTCATGGAACCAAGATTCAGCATGGCCCCCTCATTCAAGCTCTGTTAGATGCAATACATTTACCGACAGCTATCGCTATCATGAAGTGCAAAGCACATACGAAAGTCACTGACATCATTTCCCAGGGTAACTACCTGGCAGATCGAACAGCCAAGCTCACAGCTCAGACTCCAGACATTCCAGTTAACATGACACAGACAGACATTCCAGATCAGACTACTTGTATGACAGTTAAGGACCCTACACAAGACGTACTAGATATACAGTCACATGCTACCCCAGATGAAATCAAGAAATGGTCCGAACAAGGAGGGGTCCAGACAGATCAAGGATGGTTGACGAAGGGAAAAGCCACATGGTTTCTCCCCGACTCTATGGTTCAAGTCATTATTAACACCGCACATAGTCCAGCACACTTAGGAGAAAAGGCCATGTTAGACAGTATTCAGAACCTTTGGTTTAACAAGCATTTACGAGCCGCAGCCAAGCAGAAAGTGCGTACCTGCATGATCTGTTGTCAGTTCAATCCAGGTAAAGGTGTCCCGGTGGAACAAGGTGGATTCCATCCTCCTGACCACCCTTTTGAAGTCCTCCAGATGGATTATATTCAGATGGAGCGATGTCGAGGTTTCAAGTATGTCCTCGTAGTTGTATGCGCTTTGTCCAGGTGGACAGAAGCATATCCAGTCCCAGATTACACAGCTGCGACCACTGCCAGGCAGTTGGTTCGTGAGTTTTTCCCCCGCTATGGATTGCCTAGGGTCGTGTATTCAGATAACGGCCAGCCATTCTCATCCGAGCTTATGAAACAAGTATCCCTTCTGTTAGGGTACCAATGGAAGTTCCATTGTGTACGACATCCTGAAGCAGCCGGTCTCGTAGAGAGACATAATCAGACTCTGAAAATCCGCATTGCCAAAGTATGCGCAGAAAAAGGCGTAGATTGGATGGTAGCACTGCCAGTCGCCCTTTTCTATATGAGAATGGTCGCTCACTCCCGTTCAGGTCTGTCCCCTTTCGAGGTAGTGTTCGGTCGTCCCCCAAATATGTGGGGTACACCTAGACCACGTACAATAACTGATGTTGACAGTAATATGCTGACAGATTACCTGGCCTCCTTGATGTCTGCACTACACTCTTGTCGTTCACAGGTTGCCGCTGCTTTTCCAGACAACACCGAAGTGAAACCGCACGAGGTCATACCAGGCGACCTAGTCCTCGTGAGGAATTTTGATCGTTCAAGTCCGCTGGAGCCCCTCTGGAAGGAGCCCCGACTTGTCCTACTAACAACAAGGACCGCCGTGAAGATCGAAGGCAGGAAGGGGTGGTTGCACTCCAGTCATGTAAAGAGATTCCATGGACTCAAACCAAAGACTTTTTCCAAGGACTGCCCCGTTCTCAAGGACTGCCCAGATACTGAATCTAAACTTCCCCTGTTAGAGAAAACTCCGCAGCAGGAGTATAAAGATAAGCTTCGGTCTAGTAAGTCAGCCAGTTTAATTGTCTAAGTCCCTCTCGGGTGAAACGGTTAGACAGGTTCCTGACATGTATGAGATAGACCCACACAGTGAGAGAGTTAGTCAAAACTCTAAGAGAATACGCTATCGAAAGAATCTTTGCAGTCGATGTATAGTTACTCTGTTCTTTCTATTATTTTTAAGCCTTATGGTTACATGCATAAGTTATGCTTTACATTTATGTTTTCCTATTTCACATGAACATATGTTTTCTAATGTTACAGTAGAGCACACATTTAGTGACCTGCCTCCTCACGAGTTATCCTATCGTCTTGCCATGCGCAATAATACTTTTATCGTATGTTACACTATTCACACCAGACCAGCAATGCCACTAATTGTTGGGTGTGTGGTCGACTCCCCCCTTTCCAGACACCGAAGGGAGTTCTGCCACTCTTTCCCTATCCGTTTTCACACAATGGATCGTGTGGAGCATGGTCCACGTTAACGTCATCCTCAAATGATATGTTTCTTCTGAATCAGACATGTTTCCCAGACAAGGAAGGTCCTTCCCATAGAACAGGGTTAGATCTAGAAAATGAAGTATATGATCTAGGTAATTATTCCTCGAATTTCATGGTCCTGAATGTTCAGTCCGAAACTACTCCAGATTTGCCTGCTATTTCAGTTCTACCCGTGAAAGGTGAATTATGTGTCAGAAAGAATGGTTCCGCACATGTAGGTCATAGTGATTGTACTACTGTGGTCGAGTATAGTGACAGTGGGAAATCTATTTTCAAAGCCTCACGTCATTCATATTTTGTATGTGGCCAGACCGCATATGTACGTCTACCCCAAGATTGGGATGGAACATGTTACCTTGCCTTCCTACTGCCACCCGTTTTTCTAGCCCCATCCGATTATCACAGAAACACACATCTAGTACACGTTAGACATAGAAGGGAGACTGAGTCCCCAATTGTCGATCAAACTGAAACTACCTTAGAACAATATCAAGACTTCAATAAAGGTTTCTTTTTCTTCATAGGTCCTGTCCAGAATAGTAAGTTAATACGTAGGCTAACCAGAACCCTTGAAGCAGTAGTGAATGAGACTACTTCCGCTCTAGGTAACTTAACTGAAGAGCAATCTGCTATGAGATTTGTCGTGCTCCAAAATCGTCTCGTCCTTGACGTCATACTGGCCGATAGGGGAGGAGCTTGTAGAGTCATCGGATCTAGTTGCTGTATTTTCATTCCTAATAACGCACCCCTCCGTTTATTCAGCTATAACCAGACTTCATAAAATAGCCCATCAGTTACACCAGAATCCAGGCACCTGGACATGGTCCGGTTGGCTCTGGAGTATAATATCTGCCTGGGGATGGAAAGTATTGTCATTCCTGGGTATAGCAGTAATGATCATATTCAGTTGCTGCCTCTGTTTACAATGTGGCCCTGCGATTTGCGGCTTGTGTGCTACCTCTTGTATTCCTAGTCCTAAGTCCCGTTCCAAGACAATTCGAGACGAGCAAATGATGCTCTATGAACAGATAGATGGTATCATGAATATTGATGTTTCCTGATGGAAACGTAGGGCACAAGGAGGGAATGAGGAAAATTGAATTTTGCCTTGTCATATGTGCCTACGTGTTCCCCATCCTATGTTATATGTGCATGATCGATATGCATATGTTCCCCTATGATCGATTAAAGACGCAATTATAGTTGTGTCCAACGTTAGTATGCCAGTCTCCAGCTCTCGTGAAAGCAACGAGTATTAGGCCTATGTTGCCACGTTTTACAGTGTGCACGTTAATTCACCGCATTGTCCCCGTTTTCTAGGCCTCAAAAGGGCCCGGACACCAGATTCCAGCTCCAGTCTCCTGAACCCACTCCGAGGAGCGATGCAGCCCCCACCTGCATCCCTGACCCTTCACTTACTTCCTGCCAAGCAGCGCGGTGCCCGGCCTGGCTCTGCCTGCCTGTCTGCCAAGAATATGTTATGCTTCCAGTTATCAGTCCAGCTTCTCGTCTTCACATTCCTAAGCTACTGAACCGCATAAACAGCTTCAGCTATAGTCTAGTCTTTCTGTCTCCATGCAAGAGAATTACTGTATTAATATTCATAGGAGATTCCTAGCACACGCAATACATGTAGAATATATGCATGCACCAGCCTTAGTGTCAAGTAGCCTTTGCCCTGATAACTTTTAGATTCTATCAACATGTACTCCAAACACCAGATACCAGATATGCTATAGGTACATGTCGTCCTGACACCGCAGACTTTAGTCTCCTCTTCTAGTGCAGAAGTCATAGCCCCCAGTTCTCCCTAGTAACACGTCATTGCCCGTTTGCGCGCACCACTAGGTTAAAGGTCCCAGCTGCTCTCAGGTAGCCCCCTCCATGTTTCCGCCCATTCATGACACTTCTATGACGTTTCTCATCACATGTCTCAGTGCACGCCCTGTACACGCCTTCTGTTTCCGCCCATGTGTTCTTATCTTACGCTTGTCACAAGTTACGCCTACTGTATGTAATGTATTTGAAATGTCTTACTATATATACACTGCACTGTTAATGAAATGGTGCAGCTGCCTTCCTTCCTATTTTATTTCAGGCTGTCCCGTTCCAGTCCCTTCCCTTTTGCCTGAATAAAGCCTGTTCAACACGGACACATCGGATCCTGCCTCTTATTTATTGAGCTATCTGTTATTGTTAATATAGTCAAAAATAGTACCGGTAATTAATTATTTATTTACCACAACAGCATGAACAATTTTTTCTATAATGCTGAACTTCTTTTCAGCTTCTGTGTACAAGTGTGATTTGAATGCAATTGGTACCTTTTCTCCCTCATTAGAGGTCAGGTATGTGAATCCGCATCTCCCTGGGATGACTCGAATCACAAGATTGCGTGTGTTATCACGTGTTTCTAATTTTGTTTTAATTAGCATGTCTGTTTGTAAGGATCTCAAAATTTCTGTGTGTGTTTGAGTCCAATTGGATATTTTAAAATCTGGTTTTATCAGATCATAAAGGGGTTTGACCCTTTCTGCGTAATTTGCAATGTATGTTCTTCCGAAATTTAGGAAGCCTAGAATCGACTCTAGGTTTTTTAGTGTTCTAGGTGCTTGGATTACGGCACATTTCTCTAGGAAATTGTCGGCCAGGCTTTTGCCTTCACTTGATAATTCATATCCTAAGAACAGGACTGTCAGATGGGCAATTCTGGATTTTTTAAAGTTGAATTTGTAACCCTCTGCTGCGAACCCAAGTATTATGGTGTTCACTCTCTTCAAGTAAGTCTCCAAGTCATCATCTGTTAAGTAAATGTCGTCGACATAAGATAATGCTTCATCATCATATATTTGTAGTAATTCTGTTACTCTCGCTGAGAATACTCCCGGGCTGTTCTTGTACCCCTGGGCTAACCGACAGAATTGTTTTTGAGTGCCATTTATTGAGAACGCAGACAAATATCTGCTCTCTGGTGCTATGTTTTGACAAAAGAATCCATTAGAGATGTCTAATGTTGTTTTGTATTTTTTGCGCACTATGTTATTCATTAGTGCAGCACTATGCGAATTTTGCACTGCAAAAGTTTTGCAACATGTGTTAAGGTGTCGGTAATCCAAAACTAGACGATATGAATTGTCTGGTTTGGAGACCGGAAACAAAGGGTTGTTCATTTGTGAGGTGCAAGTTTCAATCACCCCCTGGTATTCTAGCTGATCTAGTATTTCTTTTACCTGTTTTTTAGCTTCTTGCTTAATTGGGTGCTGCCTTTGTGCAGTAGGTTGTGATTTTAACTGGATTTTGTGAGGAGGAGAGTCCTCATCCCATCCCACGTGATTTTTATATAAAGCAGGAGCTAGAGCCACTGCCCACTTTCTAGCAAGTGTGTATTTTTTATGAATTGGGATATGATTTGAGAAGGCAGGCATAATTACTTCTTCGCCATGAGGGCAATCCCTGACAAACTCTGGTGGCCAGTCTTTTTCAGCTAGAAGGATATCATAGCCCTTGGAGAGATTATCCCAAAATAGTCCCCTTATTTTCCTAGTCTTATCTCCCTCTATACGTAATGTTATTTCGTATATTTTGTGAGGTTTGCTAACTCTGGTGTCTGCAGTTTCCACTTGAAGATATTCATTCGTGTCCACTGTCTCCAGATGATTCATAAGGACTTTGCGAGCTATGCTCACTTCTGCTGCGCTGTCTAGCATTGTCTGAGCCCATTCCCCGTTTTTCAGTTGTGTCCTCAGAATTCTCGGCATTGTTAACTATTTTAATGCTGGCTACCTTCTTCTTTGGAAATTGTAATTTCTTTTTTAGCTGAGCAGGTTCCTTGTCTTTGGACTTGGCGTGCTCTTCTCTTTGTTCTGATCGTCCTCTTCTTTCCGATTTCTGCGAGGAAGTCTGAAAAGATTGAGAGGGACGTGTATCAATGTCTTGATATCTATCAGGCTTTTTTATATTATCCCTATTTCTAAGGTTATATCTTTTCCCAGAGGGGTCACTCTGGGGTGACCTGTGTCTTTGGTTCGGAGATTTCTCTCTTCGCCTAGGAGACCTTCCTCTGGACTGGAATTTCTTTTCTTTGGGATTGGATTGTTTGTTTCCATCCCAGCTCTTTTTCTGTGATGTTGAATTATTATTAAAAAATATTTTTTCAGGACTTTCAATTAGTTGTGGTTTTACTGGTATTCCACCTAAACTATCTCTACCTAGTTCCTCATAGGATTTTTCTATGATTCTGGCAATTTCAGCTGGTTGGTCTGCTATATCTGTTTCCTTTAACCTCTGGCGGATCGCCACATTTGCTGCTTCTCCCTTTATGTTGGCTATTAATATAGCCGAGACCTGCTTGAAGTCTTTTAGTAATTTCATACCAAGAGTTAAAGCGGGTTCTGGACCGTATTCGTCTTGAATTTGTTTTAGCACATCTGGTATTACCGAAATGGATGGAACACCGTGCGTTTTTGTGTAGATGGAAGCAAAGACTGTACCCCAAGTGTCACAGTCCTCAATGTGTGGTGCGATTCCCATTGGAAGACAGATAGTCAGAATCCTGTGCTTTTCTAGCGGGGTGGTGTCTGGAAACACCGCCTCTATTTGGGTGATTTTCTGCGCTAGCCAGAATGGTATTTGTTCCCGTTTAACCGGTACTTTACCTAGGCAGGACTGGATGTTCTGTGGTGTAATTTTATTTGTGTTCCCCTGGTGAGGGGTCAGCTGTGGGAGTTTAATCGCTGGCTGAATTGTTGAAGTCCGCATCACATACTGGACTAATTGTCTATGTATTTTTATTAATTGTTTTAGCTGTGTTAATAGGTTAGCTGCAGACATCCCGTCGATGTCTGGATGTGGTGTGTATCCGGCTATGACCGGCCACGTTGCTCCTGGTCTACCTAAAGGACCGAGCCTGGTGATGTTATTATTATGTTTTAGGGCGCCATTAAATAAGAGCAAATGCTCTTGAAATTTGAGTGGTACTTCCACCTCCTCGAAAGGAGTGTAATTTTCAGGAGGTTCCTCTATTTTGTAATAGTGGAAGTACTTTGTTACAGGATTTGCTGCTGGAAAATTTATCCATGAATAGTATACCTCTGTCTGCCGATATTCGTGTGCCTCAATTACGAATATGACTGTACCACCTCTAGGTGTCAGTCCATTTTCTATAAGTTTTATGGTTATAGATTTCCTTTTAATGACCGGGATGAGTATTATATCCGGGTCTGCTTCCTGTATGGTAGCATCAGCTGCTGCGAGTTCAGTTGCTAATCTAACTGCCTCTCTTTCTTCATCACTGTCTACCATTTTACCGACAGGATGGTTATTTTGTTTGTTTGCAGATCAGGTTTCTTATGGAAACAAAGATTAGATGCACAATATTTTGGAACAGTGTATCCTTCAACGTTGACTATACCAAGAACCATACATAGGAGTTCCCTCCTGCGAGGTCTGGCGGATATGACCTTTTACCCACTCCAGACGTCTTTGGAGTATTATGGGAGAAAGGGGTCTGAGTGAGAAAGCACGACTGAGTTACTTTAAATGTCTTACGTTAGTTTTATCGCCCTTTCCAAACGCGTTGGGCGCCATGTAGTGTAGTTCCTATTATCCCAATAGGCTCTGCGCATTGGAATAATACCTTCAATAGTAAAGGCCTAGACCAGACGTTAACTAGGTCTACTACTGACGATATTAGACTTAAAGTTTTGGGTTTGCCAGCTAGCTCAGAGTTCACTAGAAACTTTCTCGAATGTTCAGGAAGGAATTAACTTCCCTGATTAGACAAGAAGGGATTTAGTTTCTGACAACCATAGAACATGACAACTTTGCTCTCCCCTAATCAAGAGTGTATCTCGAGAGTCGTGTGAACAAAAGGCAATTTATTTTACTCAGTCAGTACGTGCATTCTTAGTCTCATCAGAATGTAGAGAAAAGGAAGAGACGGGCGTGTTCAATAAAAAGGTGTTATTTATTGATCAGTCTCTTTTCTCATACAAGAGAAATGGATCGATATTATTGCAATACTTATAGTTAAGTAAAGTGCATACATTAAAAGCAGAAGTATAAAATAATACTGTAAAAACATTGATATGGTGTCTAAGCCATAAGATGTTTTAAAATGAATAAAATACATTATATACACATATACATTTGACTAAACGTACTCAACTGGTGTTTCTAAATATGCCTACCCCGTGTACCTGACCTAAGCCTAATACGTGGGCGGGAATAGAAAGTTACAATTTAAGTTAAGTTTGTTTTTGCCAAGTGAATAACTAAAGAATTCTCTGCGAGGGGTTGTTCAGTTCTGTACCTGGAATTAAGGATGAATGAGGGATGGTATCTCTCTCTCTGGTCTCGATATTCCAGGCTGCCTGCGAGGGCTACCCAGAAGCGCCGGCGCTGGATCTCTCGGCAGGAGAAAGCAGCGCGTCTCATTCTCAGCGCGTCAGGAAGGCGGGGCTGTGCCAGCGGGGTCTGCTCTGCTCTGGGCTTCGGCAAGTATGGCTGCTCCGTCTCGTCACCACCGCGTGTGTTTGCATAGGGCAATATCGGTAATATTTATACCTTTAAGGTGCCGAGATTGACGTAAGGATGGACATAGATACGTCAATAAGGATGTCATACGACTTGCTCGTTAGCACATTCTTTTGCTGAAGTTCTCGGTGAAATCAAAACAATGGCCGCAGGGTTTTGCCCAGGTTGTCATAGGTTTGATTTGTTATGAGAACTCCGTATGCCTTATCAGGGGCTGGAGGAATATCGCTTGTCTAATTAGATCGCAAGCGTTATGACCTAATCAGATAACACGTTCCTGTGCCGTAGTGTGACTGCGTCAGATAACGGTATCTGCATCATGGGGGTTTTCTGCCTCATGGGCTGACTGCTAGTTAACTTGTTGGTTTGTTTAACCAGAATAGGGTCAGGAATAGGGGGATCGATTCAGAACCTATAGGAATACATCACAACACCAGTCTGTCCGCTAGAGCCTTGGCCAGGAGTTTGGCCTCAACATTATTGAGTGAGATGGGGCGATACGAAGAGCATTGGTCCGCCGGCTTCGCCGGCTTCACGTTGATCAGTGGGGAGCATACCTAACTCGCGTGCCTCCGAATACATCAGAAGAAGTGGGTTGATAATGACGTTCGCCTGTCCTTTCTATATCTCCACTGTAAGCCCGTTGGGTCCAGGCGCTTTCCCAGATTGGAGGAAGTTGAGGGCATTCCCAATTTCTTCCCCCGTGAAGTCTGCGTCAAGGCGGTCTCTTTGGTCTTGGGAAAATGTGGGCAACGAAAAATCTCGCAGGAACTCTACACAATCGTTTTCCGTCCTTGTGCAGACCGAGGAATATACCCTTTCGAAGTGGGTCACAAATGCTTCCGCTATGCATGTGCTGGTGGATACTAGGGATCCCGACTCATCTCGCACTTCGGCTACCCAGGAACGCTCCCTATCTCGCCGCTCGAGCCACACAAGCAGCTTCAGGGCTTTGTCGTCTAGGTTGTAGATCTGGTGTTGCATGGCAAGAGCATAGGCTTGTGCCTCCCCCTCGGCCAGGGCTCGAAGTTCCCTCTGTTTGAGTGTCAATCTGTGGCGAAGGTCAACAGAGGAGGAGATGCTAACATCACGTTCCAGCTGCTCAATTTCGTTTTCTAGTCAACTGATCTGTATGGATTCCTCCTTTTCTTGGCACCTCTCAGCACCATTTTGTATGCTTCCCATAACGTTATATGAGACTCAACAGAGCCCCTGTTTTCCTCAAAGTAGTGCTGAGAACCCTCCCAGAGTTTATCCCCCATGGTCTGGTCTCAGAGATGCCACAGATCTATCCTTGGACAGGACGCCCTGTTGATCACCGGGCCCCTAAATATGACGCTGACTGGGGAGTGATCAGAGATCCCACGGGCCATAAACTGGGGTTCAGCAAAGTCGCCCACCTGATCAGTGCGGGTGAAGAAGTGGTCAAGTCGTGAGAAGGACCTGTGTCGGGCTGAATAAAACGTGTATTGCCTATGTGAAGGGTTGTGAGTGCGTCACAGGTCGCTAAGTCCCATGGCGGTGACAAAGCCATCCATGCCTCGCTCCCCCCCTTGCATCCCACCCCAGCACTAGAACGGTCCAGGTCTGTGTCCATAACTGCATTAGTGTCACCACCTATCAGGAGTACCCCCGGGGGAAGATCTGCCAGGAAGGAGCCTAGTCGCGGAAGAGTCAAGGAGGCCCGGTGGAATAGGACAGGAGCCAAAGACTATTGCACCCCTCCCATTTACCCGCTGTCGCGGCCAAGCAACCCGCATCATCAGTCCATTTACCCGAAATAACAATGGGTAGGGTGTTGCGGACTAAGATGCCCACCCCCGTGAGCCAGACGTGAACCCCGAATGGGCCACCATTTTTACCCAAAACGATCCAGGGCTCTGCACATATTCCCAAGCAGGTGCGTCTCCTGAATTAAGACCACATCGGGTGAATGCCTTCTAAGGTGCTGTGGTACCAATGTACCTTTGATCTTGGTACCAAGCCCATTCACTTTCAAAGTCCATATTGTTATATTAGCTGAAACACCCATACGTGGCAGAGAGGCTCACCTTTCCCGGATAATCGCACGGCTCCACTGTGTCCCCATGTGAATTCCCACATGTAAAAGGACTAAGTTGGTCTAGAGCAAAACATATTAACCCCTGAAACAACCCCCCCTCCCAACTCCCCCCTCCCTGCTGAGTGGGTCCCCAATGTCCCACCTTCCAAACTTGCAGAGTGCCTGTCGCCCCATCAACCCAACAGTCCAAATTGGTGAGAAAACATGAACATGCAGTCAGCCAGAAGCATTATACATAACTGACGAATGTCCCACCCACTTTGATAACTGTGCTAGGCAACCCAATGGCAGTCCCCTAGGTGTCGCTCCCCCAATACACTCCCTGCTAATTCAAACCACATTGTGAACATTACATTATTGCAGATCAGTCCAAGGGAGTTCGATTTGAAACAAAGGAATCTTGAAAACTGAAGACATAGTAAAAAGAAAATGTTGGTGGCCACAAATGACTAAACATATCCATCAGTATGTGATCACTTGTGAGATTTGTGCTCAGGAACAATCGGAGAAACGGCGGTCCCCAAAAGTTTTGTTACAATCATTGCCAAACTCCCCTATCCTTGGCATACACTAACCTTAGATCTAATAGTTGACTTTACCTTCTACTCAAGGGTTTAATACCATTTTAGTCTGTGTCAATGCCTTTACTGAGATGGCCCAATTCATTCCTATAAAAGAAATACCTACACCTAAAGACCTCGCACTGCATTTGGTCAACACATGATACATGCATATGGCATTCCAAAGGAAATTATTTTAGATAGTTGTCAATTTCTGTCACATTTTTGGAAGGCCTTTACTGGTGAGTTAAACATTGAGACCAAGTATTGGACCTGTTACCACCCAGAAAGGATTGACAGACAGAGAGAGCAAACCAAGAACTAGAATAGTATCTGAGGCTATTCTAGATCAAGAGATCGACTGCCCAGAGTATCTTTGGGCTGCAGAGTTCTCACACAATAATGTGAAGAATATCTCTACATGTTACTCACCTTTTCATCTAACCTATGGTAGAGATCAAAATTCTTTAGTTGACTTCTAGGAATTCAATATTCCTGCCGTGAAAGATGTTGTCCAACATTAAGCATCAGCACACAAATCAGCAGTAGAAATTTTAACAGTGGCCAAAGAGCATTATAAGTTCTATGTAGACATGAAAAGGAAAAAAGAACCAGATCTTAAGGTTGGAGACAAGGTATTACTTAACTCAAAAAAACCTTAGACTTAAAGGCGATCAAAAGCTCCAAACTCGTTTTGTGGGACCATATCCAATAAAGAAAATAATAAACACAAATTGCCTCAACATGTTAAAATACATCTTGTATTCGATGTCTCATTTTTAAAGAAGGTGCCACAGAATTTAAGAATAATACTGCATCCTACCCAAGCTTTAGGGAGGGTCAGAGTTTGAAGTGAAACACATTTTGGACTCAAAAGAAGTGAAAGGTCAATTATATTATCTGATCGATTGAAAGTACTATGGACCAGAGACTAGATCCTGGGAGTTGCATACTGATGTACATGCCCCTCGGTTGACCAAAGCGTTCCATCAAAAGTACCCAACCAAATCTCGACTGGGAGAAACCTCCTTGCAATGGGGTACTGTCAGGATCCCGCAGAGGTCACCGGAGTCCAGAACTCAAACAGTGAATGTTATCATCTCAAGAGAATGGTTCCAGCCAAAAGTAAAGATCAGGTCCTATAGCTGGAGAATGAATTGGCATCTGAGAGACTCAAAGATGGCCGTCAATGTGCCTTTTCTCTGGCTTGGCTCTAGTGTTTCAAACCTTTACATGAATAGAATGTGTAGCGCATGCAGCTTCTAAACTGCGCACTTCACTGAGGGAAATTCCCCTGTGAGAGACTTTTTTTTTTTTTTTTTTTTTTAAACCTTTATTTGGAGACAAGCAAAAGACAGCAGTGGTACAGTCATAATCCATACAGATAGCGAGAGACAGTGCAATGTGGCAATATGATCAAAATGTCCAGGCTTCATGTCAATGCACAATACAAAGCAGACAGCAATGGAAAATAAATTAAAAAAAAAAAAAAAGGGGGGGGGGGTATACAGCATCTGTAAACTTGCATCGCGGATCGCAACCGCACAAAGCAGTAGGAGATGGCAGGGGTATAAAACTGTAGCACACAGACTGTAAGGCAGGGAGGCAAGCATCGAATTAGTGGGCGACCAACCGCCAATGAACAGGTGGTCAGAGGAGGGTCCTCCCCTACCACCAACAGGAGAGTAGCTACTGGCCCATCATACCTCACTCAAGGCCATCACAGCAGGACATATATAAGCAGAACAGCAACAGAAGAAAGAGATGACCCCAGTCACACCAAGGCACGGAATCCGGCAGGTGCCAACGCGCCAAATCAGGCCTCGCGCCGTTCAACCCACCCCAACCCGGTCTTCACTGTCAGAATCAGAGTCCTGCACCGCCCTAGTGAGGAGGTACACTTGCAACGGGCTCCAAAAATCCTTAGGCCTGCATCGCACATGCATCAGCTCCGCATACACGTTGTATTGGTCCTGACAATAAATGATATCACGTAACCAATCCTCGAACTGCGGCACCCTGCCCCGTCCCCAACAGCAAGCCACTCTCCGTTTGGCCAACAATAAGGCCACATCCACAAATCGACGGTGGAGGGCAGGTACCCCCTTAGTATACCCCAACAGGAGAACCATGGGGTCGAACAACACCCCATCCTCAGTCATAATCTGCAGAGCAGCATGGACCTGCCCCCAGTACTCCAGAACGGCCGCACATTCCCATGCCAAGTGCAGAAAATCGGCACCCACCGCCCGGCATCGGGTACATCTATCGTCCTCCGACAATCGAAACCGAAGCTTCCTGGCTGGAGTATAATAAAACCTCTGTATGAATTTGTAGTGTATAATCTTCAAACGGCAACTGGAGGAGATATTAGCAGTAACACCACAACAGTACTGCCACTGTTCGTCAGAAATAGTAATGCCCAGTTCAGCGTCCCATTGCTCCCGCACCCGACTAGCCGGGGCAGCACGCTGCCGTCTAATGGCACCATATAGCTTCGAAACCAAATGTCGCCCATCGGAGACTAGTAGTACGTGGAGTGGCAAGGCCACATCCGGCTCCCTAGGGAAATCCGGCAGTAAAGTACGCAGGCCCTGTCGCAGGCGGACATAATAAAACAACTCCAAGGGGGAACAGAGCACATCACCAAAAAACTGTTCCCGGGTACGGAAAGTGCCCTCGTGAAAAAGGCTTCCCCAAGTAAGTACCCCAAGACGCTTGCACAGACGCTGAAACCCTGTCTCCTGTAAGAGGGACAGAGCAGGATGATACGCAAGGGGCAGTGCAGGTGAGTAGAGAAATGAAAGACCCAGCAATCGCGTCACACGTCGCCAAGCATCCACTGTGCACGTCACCGTTGTCTGTTGGGTGTCTACATCACCCACCTTGCCCAGTACCATACCTTCTAACGGGAGAGGATGGGCGACCCATTGCTCAGCCGCAATCTGCGGCATGAACGGTGTGGGACGCATCCAGTGGTATGCATAGTGTGTCTGAGCGCTGAGATAGTAAAGTTCAAAGTCAGGAACGTCAAATCCGCCATCGACATAAGGCAACGTTAAGGTAGCCCACGCTACTCTAGGTTGTTTACCCCCCCAGAACAAACGAATGAGCTCTGAGCGGAGACGTTTAAAAAAATAAGCTCCAGGGTGATACGGGATATTCTGAAAAAGATATAGAAAACGGGGTAAGACCACCATTTTAATTAAGGACGCCCTGCCCGCCATGGACAGAGGTAAAGACATCCACCTCGTAATGTTATCCGTCAGTTTAGTGATAGCCACGCCATAGTTAAGCCTAATAGTCTCCTCCCTGATCAGAGAGACCACAATACCAAGGTATCGCAGCTCCGAATCACACCACTCCAAAGGATAGTCCAATGGAAATCGATGAACCGCCGCAGTGAGTGGAAAGAATTGGGACTTCTGCCAGTTGATATGTATCCCAGAGACACCCCCAAAAGCAACTAGTTCCCGCAAAAGCGCATTAAGATTCGTCTGTGGATCTTTCACATAAAGCGTGACATCATCCGCATATAAAGAGATTCCAACTTGACGTTGGAAACAGTTAAACGCACTCTGTTGATGCAGTTGGCGGATCCGGCAGGCAAGGGGCTCTATGGCGATGGCAAACAGGAGGGGAGAAAGGGGACATCCCTGCCTGGTCCCTCTTGTGATAGGGAACTGGGGAGAAAGCACACCATTCACGACCACCCTCGCCACGGGGTCAGTATACAGCAATTTGACCCAGGAGATAAAAATCCGAGGAAACCCCATCCTGCATAAAACATCAAGAAGGTAACCCCACTCCACCGAATCAAACGCCTTAGTGGCATCAAGAAAAACGGCGGCCACCGGGAGCTCCGGAGCAATGGTCGGGATAAGGGAAAACAAAGTACGAAGATTATGGGAAGTCGCCCGACCAGGCACGAAACCCGACTGATCCGGCAAGACAATAACAGGCATGAGCTCAGAAAGCCGAACCGCCAACACTTTCGCCAGAATCTTGACATCACAATTAAGTAATGAAAGAGGCCTATAGGAGCCTACGTCTCGAGGGTCTTTACCCGGTTTAAGCAGCGAGGTGATAGCAACTTCCCGCATAGAACCCGGCAGCCTCCCTTCCTCAAGGGACTCTTCAAAAACCTCGCGAAGAACAGGAGCCATAATATCCACGTAACATTTATAGAATTCGGCGGGAAGGCCGTCCAGCCCCGTGGCCTTCCCATTGTTAAGGGACATGATAGCACCCCTGACCTCCTCCTCCTCAAGGGGCCTACCCAGGAACGCCCTGTGATCGTCCGACAACCAGCAAAGCGCTAAATCATCAAGGAATCCGCCATAACGCACATCACTCGACTGTTGTGTAGTGTACAAGTGGGTATAATGATGAACAAATGTCTCCTGAATCTCCTTCGTGTCTCTACAGTGAGTGCCATCCGGCGAGACCAGCTCCAACACGTCCGAACTATACCTCTGATGCCTGGTAAGCGCAGCAAGTACCTTCCCTGGCCTCTCCCCCTCACAGTATCTCCTCGCCGTCCAGTACTTCCCTCTATGTTTAGCCTCCCTGGCAGCCTCCTCCTCATACTCTGAAAGCTTACTCCGAAACTGACCTGAGAGGTCGGGATCAGGACCAGCCTGCAATCTGTGTTCCAATTGACGTAAATCAGCCTCTAAGCCCTCGAGGGTGCGAACAATAGATTTAAGTATCCCACAACTCTTGGAGATAGTGACACCCCGGATCGTAACCTTAAATGCCTCCCATATCACCTCCACACTATCAACAGATCCTTTGTTCCTTGGAAAGAAAGCTTCTACCTCCTCGCCAAGTTCAGCCTTAAAAACGGGGTCCAACAGGGCAGAGGGAAAGAGCCGCCAGGGCGGGCGCGGCCTGTGCAGCCCGGGCACTGAAAACACAATTTTGACCGGACAATGATCAGAGTACGTTCTGGCCAAGTGTACCGCCTCACGCAACCCCGCCACCAGCCCCCTGGAGAGGAAGACATAGTCCAGTCGAGCCCAGGAGCGAGCCAGTGCAGTAAAGTGTGTGCCCTCTCTCTCAGCCGTGTGAGCATACCTCCAGCTATCAATCAGCCCTGCCTCCTCCACAATGCCCCGCAAAACATCCCTGGCATGTACATTGTACTGAGGGCTACCCTCCGATCTATCCTCCAGAGCCTGAATCGCCAGATTGAAATCCCCCCCCCACACAATATGTGAGGCCTCTACAGCAAGAATATGGCCCCAAAGGGTAAGAAAAAAAGCAGGCGTATCAATGTTAGGTGCATAACAGTTCACGAAGAGCACAGTGGACTGCCCAAGCCTCCCCCACAATAACACATACCTCCCCTCAGGATCCACTCGCGACCCCAATTCTTGAAAGGAGAGCGATTTCTTAATAAGTATAACAGTTCCACGAGCATATGAGGAATATGATGCAAATGTCCTTACTGCAGCCCACCTCCCACCAAACGCAGGAGCAGGCAAACGCCGCAGATGGGTCTCCTGCAAGAAAGCCACCTGTATTGCATGTCTATCCAAATACTGTAGTACATTTTGACATTTCCTGGCATCATTTAGCCCACGCACATTCCAAGACAAGATCGATATCTTATCCACAGCATCAATCGCCATCACCCATGATCAAGGCGCCACGGGGCACACAGAAGCAGTGCACTGTCCCAGCCTCTCAGCGCACGGCAGCGAAATGTCACCATCGCACACCACAGCCTCTCCAGCAACCGCACTCCACACTCATCACAGCCATCTACAATCCAAACACCCAAACCCCCCCCCCCCACAATCCCAAAGAACCACAGCCGTGCAACAGGCACGCCAGCAGACCAAAATGCAACCCTCCAAACAAAGAGGAACCTCCGTGCAACCAGCACACAATACACACAGAGAATATCGCGCATTTAAGGCGAACGTCAAGGGAAACAGAATCTACCAGTGCAATCCCCCCTCCCTCCACCCACCTGACCAACCCCGAACAGTCAGGACCCTTCGCCACCCCCCCTCCCCACACTCCAAACATCCATCCAACCATCCAAACACTCAGGTGCACAAAAGAACTTAACAGTGGTGGGGTATGCCCATGGGAGTGCCCACCAGAGGCGCACATTACCACCTCCCCACACTACGCCGACCCCTCAGCCGTAAGGCAAGGACCTAACCCAGGCACAGTGTGGGAGAGGGAGCCCGGAGCAAGTATTGTCATTAACCATCCATTGTGAAAGGTAATTCAGGGTAGTGGCATCGTGTTTAGGTGATGTTATCGTTCTACGTGATACTCCAGTTTTGACAAGCACTCCTTGTTCCAACAGAAAAGAGAAGTAGTGTCTCAATTGGAAGCCTGACGTTTTAAGTGGAAAGTCGTTGGAAGCGTTTCTGCTATGAGATAGTCTCCAGAGAGCGAGTAGTGTCCCTGCTATGAGTTTTTGAGTAAACAAATCCTTTGAAATGTAATTCCAGATTTGGGCCACTGTAGAGCAGTGTATCTCCGCAGCACTTGCTCATGGTACGCATGAAGAACGAAGGTGCCTAGTTCTCTCTGTTAATTTAATTACGAGACTAGCATTTTGTGATAGAATAATACCACTATTTAAAATAACAATGAAAAAAGCATTCAAAACAACAGTCTAGCAACCTGTGCCGGAAAAGACTGAAGAAAGAGATAAATAACAAGAAAGAAAGACACTTAACCTGAGCCTATAATCTAGCATTTCAGCATTAATCTTCAAAGAAATATCGCAGAAGATTCTGTGGTGGCACGCAAGTGTTCTCTGTAGAGAAAAGGAATTAAAATATATGAATTCATTATTTTGAAAGACTTACATGAGATAAAAAAGGTTAGTTGAGATGTACATCAGATAGTGAACTGTGAACAGAAATGCTACTATTACAAGAAAGCAGAAACTGTCTGTCTGACACAAGTTTGCATACAATAGAAGATAAGCTAACACCATAGTCATAAGGAGTATGTAGTGTTTTAGGGATAAATAGATAAAGTCTACATATGTATTAAAGTCATTAGTAGATTAGAAGATTAAGTTAATAGCTTGTGGGCATGTTTACAGTTTCAAGACTCTCCGCACAAGAACAAATCAGCATATGCAATTAGAAGGAAGAGCAGACCCAACCATATATGTCTCTATATATATGGCCCGTCATTTCCAGAGCACACATGATAAAGATGTTAACTGCCTATCGTATTATGTGGTAGCTTCAGTACCACCCCTTAGAAGGGGTGGGAATCGAGAATTAAAATTAAGGCAACTAGAATCTCGATTTATTCTGGAATATGACAGTAAGTGGCCTAACGGACTTAATAACACTGAAGATTTACGTAACTTTCTGTAAAGACTGCATCCCATGACTCTATATTCTTTATCCTCAGGTAGTCAGGTTCCCTGTTACCTAGAGTTGATCATTTGCCTTACTGATTCATGCAATCTGATTCTTTGTGGTATTATTCTATTTCTTCTAAAATTTTGTCTACACGCCGTGGGTAGTCAAGTTCCTTGTTAGCCACGGCGAACTCTAGTCACTAACTCCTCACCTCTAGATAGTTATTTATATTTATCACTATTTAGGATTTTTTAGCACTTTGTATATTTGGGTGTTTTTATCACTTTTTAACATGATAATGTTTTTTTACCTGTATTAAATATTTTATATTGATGCTTTTTATAAATGACAAAATTATGAGGACTCCCAATTGTCTATTTAAGCATTCATGAACTTTTTCGCACAGGTCACTTTATCAGGTACTTTTGAGAATTTAAATAGTGTAATTCCCTATAGCACGTATGTCTGCACTTCTTGCATAGTTAGATACTGATCTAGTCCAGCACTGTATTTTGCACTTTATTTTGAACCCGCCCTAACAATATTGTGAAATCTTACTATCGAGTTTAAACGTTCTTTTGGCTCTCTTTTTTTTGGATTTATCCGGATATATGGCACTTTTTCAGATGTGTATATAAAAATATATATATGAATTTTTTTGTATATATATGTAATTGCATTTTAAAACAGTGGATATAAAATTATTTCAATGAATGAAATGATAAATGCTATGTGTCAAGAATTAACTGACAAACGTTTAATTATGCCAGAACGTTTTTTTGCGTATTTGCACAGTAAATAACCTTTACTACATAGGAGATGTTGTCTATGTCTATGGTCATGTGACCAGGAAAAGGGCGGGTTTCAAACTGGTCACTCGAGCATTATAAAAACCAAAAATCTGCACTAGTTCTTTGCATGTGAACAAGGGCTCTTGAAGCCCGAAACGCGTATTGCCCTCCTGTTTTTACCAGCTGCAATAAAGTGAAGAGCCTGTGAATTACGTGGTCCGTCTCCTACCTTGCCTCGCCGGTCCTGGGTGGATCAGGAAGTGGCGTTTGTGGAGTCTTTGCATATATATATATATATATATATATATATATATATATATATATATATATATATATATATATATTATATTATATTACAAAAATTACAAACCAGTTTCTTATTTACTAGATTTTAGCCAACTTTATCTGTTTTTATTTGGTTGAAATGATTTTATGTAATATTTTATATATATTGTATAATATTGTATATCCTCATTTGTGGGAATCAACTGTACACAACAGATAGATACTTTGATATAATGGCTTTTGGTTGCTATTCCTGCCAAGATTGTAAATAAGATGGTTTTCGATATGTGATAAATATTGTGGCATTAGCCAATTATAACAGTAAACTGCTGCTAAACCCTTATAAAACTGATATTGCACATAAATCGCACAATTTGCACACAGATAGCTTTATAGACTTGCACTTAGGATAGGGGGTACTCATGCACTAGTCACTTTATTATAATAATAGCACAGTAAATGTTTGAACAACAGATACAATACCAGCCAATAAGGCAACTAATCATTTTATGTATTTATACAAGTATTAGCTCATAAATAATTGATTTTAGCCATTTTGACTAAGTATTGTTTTAATCATTATATACTATGTATTAATGTTTGGCAATATTAATGCATTTAAGCATACATTGCAGAAAACAATGTAGTGTGTTTTCTATGTTCATTATTATAGCTACTTTGCACTGTCACTTTAAAAGGGGAGCCTCTACCCCCAGGCGCTGTCATGTGATCAAGGCCGTTGATCGGCCGAAACGCGGCATGGCGGCATAGTGTTGTACTGAATAAACACTAAATTAGCACTTCAATTGGGTCTACTCTCATTTTCTTCAAAAGAAGTACTGGACGAATATATATATATGTATATATGTATATGTATATGTATATATATATATATATATATATATATATATATATATTGCCGCTCACCACACACCAGTGCGCGGCACTCTCAGGTGGGTGCTAACAATGCGAGGGTGCACTTGCATATCAATTACCGCTCAAAATTCCAAAGGTAGATTTACATCCACAGGAAAGAAGCACTCGCGGGGGCCGTTTGAATCAATTTATTGCTGAACAAACACAGCAAACAGCAAACAGACGCGTTTCGGTCATGTCCTTTTTCTAGAAAAAGGTTACGACCGAATCGCGTCTGTTTGCTGTGTTTGTTTCGCAATAAATTGATTCGAACGGCCCCCGCGAGTGCTTCTTTCCTGTGGATGTAAATCTACCTTTGGAATTTTGAGCGGTAATATATATATATATATATATATATATATATATATATATATATATATATATATATATCCAACAGAAGCAGGTTCCCCATTTTCGCACTATGACATCCAGAGGGCCATGTTTCTGGCCACGCCCACTGGGGCAGGTGATCAATTTAAACAGCGCGTATGCAAAATGTTGTCATCATCTCCAATGAACAACACGCCACTGAGGAAGGGAAAGGGAGTTTCCTGAAACACGTTGGACGATTGAACTGTATCGAAGCGCATTGCTGTGAAGCCCTTTGCGTGCCTGCTGCCATTAAAAATAAATGATTAAGTATTGTCTTCCTGTGGCCTCTGTAAAAATGGGTAACCTGCTTTTGTTGTGTGTATATATATATATATATATATATATATATATATATATATATATATATATATATATTTCTTTTCATTCTTTCATTGCTACCAGTCATCATTCTGCTCCCGTGCAAGTCAAAGGTAAGAATTTAAGACACGTTGACAGACATCCGCTAGGCGACTATGTGAGTGTTGTTCCATATGTTCACAAAGCACTTTCTAGATAGCCAGGTTCAATGAGAAGGGCCTTTTGCCTGCTCGGTCCTACAGGACTTCTTAGTTTGAGCCAATTCAGAGACCCACCTCCTAATAGGTAATGCTCTGGTATCTATTGAAAAGGTAAAACATCTGTGGTTAGAAGTCTCTATCAGAAGAGCAAAGTGAGATGGGGAATCGGAGGTTAGATAGAGTCTCTACCAGAAAGAGCTTCATGTGTTCTTTTTTAACTTAAACTCTCACAAGAAAATACCCGCATCGAATGTCTTACCTAGACAAATTCATTATCGGATGGTTATCAAATACTACCTGTTGGCAACATAGGGCTGTCTCCATTGTTGTGAACATAAGGGTGTTTATTTAAAAGGTTCACTATTTGGCATGATCAATAACAAAATAAATGTATATATAATACTCCCCCTTCTCAACTGAAATGTTCACAAAAAACAATAAATGTGTCACTGTAACAATATGCCCATGTACAACTCAAACCCTGTTCACCTCAAAATCCCAAATGTTATGATGGATGTTGAGGTCTGCAATTTCAATAATGTAAACACAGATCGATCCTACATGTATTAGCATCAAATTTACTTGGATTGATGTTTATGTTTGGTTTCTTTTGTTTGAGAAGTATATACCGCAAGGCCATTATTCCTGATAAAGTTCCTCCCATGTATTTCATTTTTTAATTTAATTTAGAGTGAATGGGATTTTACTTGACCAGGATTTTGATTTTGATTGTTTATTCAAAATACTTGATTCTTTTCTGAAAACCAGTGGTGACCCTAAATATTGTTCTTTGACTTTTTGTTAATGCCTAAATGGCACAACTTCTGCAAGTCCTATAATGTGAAGGCTTGCAATGCAAAATGGGCCACAAAACTTGGTAATGGCATGACCTTATGGCTTTCAGAAGGGCAATTGGATGTTGGGTTGGATCAACGACCTTTCTTTGGACAGGGTCCACCTGAAAGACCGGTATTTTGGAAAACATTCTTCCAAATCCAGTAGAAGACTATTTAGAATTACTGAAATTTAACATAGAAATACATTTACAGAAACTGAACTCAACATCCTTTCAGAGGAGGTCATCAAAGAATATGTCGATTTATATATGATACTGGTGGCCAGTGCCCCAGTAAGGACTGAAAACTGAGATGGGACAAACATAATGCGACAGTGTAGAACAGTCAAGATATACATACTCTGAGGTGCACCATGACACTGTTCCAGAGGTACAGATGGCTACTGCGAATGAAGGTCTTACAGGAAAGTATTGTTATGGCTTTGGAAAGTAGTAACTCATGGCTGTATTTTTTAAATCCAGCTTTTTTTTTTTTTGCAGAGTTTTATATAGCGCGAACTAGAACCGAACCGAATCAGTTATCTGAGCGCTTTACATAGCACCAGTTACGTTACATGAGGACACACTTTCATTTTTTTAGGCACGGGGAGATTAAGTGATTTGCCCAGAATCACAGGGGGTTTTTGGCGTCGTTACCGAGACTCGACTCAGATCCCCAGCTCCGAGGTCGAGCGCCGTAGCTGTTAGGCCAACCCCTCTCCAGGGGTGTAGGTCCATTGAAATTGTTGAAAGTAAGGAGAGCAGTTCCAGATTTCTAGTCTTGGTTATGAAGGTGTGTTGGACCTGGCCCTTTTTGCAGGGTTATTCCCAAACTTTTTGCTTACCTCCGCCTATTTTTCTGACCTTTTTGTTGGCTTTCGGACTCTGGGCTCTTTACCACTGCTAATCAGTGCTAAAGTGCATGTGCTCTCTCCTCTAAAACATGGTATGATTGATTTACACCTGTTTTGCATATTTAATTTACTTGTAACTCCCTTATAAAGTGGTATCCCATATACCCAGGGCCTGTAAATTAAATGCTGCTAATGGGGCTGCAGCACTGCTTGTGCCACCTACAGACGTAGTCTTTCAAACCAGTCTCTGGTCTGCCACTGCAGGGCCTGCGTGTGCAGTTTATTGCCACTTTAACTTGCCATTTAAAACTACTTGTCAAGTCATAAACTCCCCTTTTATTACACATAGGTCACCCCTACTGTAGGCCCTAGGTAGCCCTATGGGTGGGGTGCTGTGTAAGTAAAAGGTAGGACATGTACCTTTATTGTGTACCAACTCCTGGTAGTGACAAACAGCCTTTTTTGTTTCTCGCTGCTATGAGGCTTGCTGCTCTCATAGAGTACATTGGAATTCCTGTATATTCTTCTAAGTGGTAATTCTTTATCAGAAAGGAGTATTGTTGCCATGTTTGGTATGTTTAGACTGGTAGTGATAAATCCTGCTAACTGGTATAGATGGATTTTACATTACTATTTTAGAAATGCCTTTTTTGTAGAAAGTGGGCATTTCTCTGTGCTTATGACTCTTTGTGCTTTGCAGTCTGACTCCAGTCTTCGTCTAGGCTTGTGTGCATAATTTCCAGACAGCCATCACACAGGAAGGATCGGGTGTGGCAGTATTACATCTGCATTCAAGTGCATACTGATGGTCTTCCTGGCCTGGGAGAGAGCGTTCACGCTTTACAATTGTATAGGCTGTATCCTGCGCTCACGCAAAGGGCTGGTGTACCCTCCTACTGATGTCTAGAGCCAGGGCTGGGTTGAAAGGGGTTTGTTGTGCACTTGAAAGGGTTCCTTTGAAGTCACCCCTTGATCAAAGACATTTTGACTATAAGTACAGGGGCTCTGACGCCATGATTTAGACACTTTTTGGGACTTGTAACCAGATGCTGCTGGCACTACATTCAGGACATTGCAAGAGGACTGCTGTGCTGCCAGGAGGAACTGCCATTATGACTGCCTTCTTTGTTGTGCTGCCTGCTGCTTCTTGAGCTGCTGGAGGGACTGCCACTTTGTCCAGGTCCTTTATGTGCTGGCCTGCCTGCCGCTCCCTGTATGCCCCCAAGTGTTCTCCAAAGAACCCAATGCATGGTGAGTGCTGGTTGCTTCTGAATGTCAAACAGCAGAAAACTCAAAACAGCCGTGGGACTCATAAGCCTGGGCGATCGTCATCTTTTACTTGATCCTGTACAGCGCGTGGTGAGCACTGCTTACTTCTGACAGAAAACGCGTGTTGAGCGCTTTCCGATGTTCCTTGAGGAATCGGGAGCTTCCCCCTTTGCGACTCGCATTGCACTTGCTGGGCACGTTGAGCCGCGTTCAGCTGCCGACCCCTGCCACACCATTCTCTTGGGATTCCTGAAGTGCAGGAAGAGGAGTGACAACAGCTGTGTCGCAGGCTCGCAGGCAGCTGTATCCCAGCATTTCCCGACGTTGGAGACCCAGCGTGGTCCGCCCGCTGTGGGCAGCTCCATTTGTTTCAGCCTTTCCCTGCAGCGGTTCGCAAGGCCCCTGTGAGATCCCGGACACGCTGAGAGATCAGAGCAGCTTGGTGATTTTAAAATGCTGCATTTATTTCAGCAGCTGCACCATGCGTTCGCTGGCAGCTGCCTTTCACTGTTTGGTGATGGGAACCAGCGAGGTCTCCCTGCAGCGCTCTGAAGTGTGTGTGTGCCTCCCCCATGTTGGGACATACCATGGGGGCACTTGTTCTTTGTTGGTGGCATAACGGTGGGAGTCCTTGACAGAGCCTCCCAATCGGGAACCTGCCAAATGCAGGCTTGAAATTACTGTAATATATTTAGTAGTCGTGCTGGTGTGCCTGTGGCCTTCAAATTTATGCCTGATTACCGTATCACGTTTAATAGGAGCACAGTTGTCTTGTGCCCTATAATTTTATTGTGATTGATGTGCTTTGTTCATTATCTGCTGCATTACATGCCCTAATTGTATTTGTATGCCTTTTTATACCTTGCACTGTTCAGGATAACGAGTACTATATCTAGGCTTTCCTGTTTTCAGTTTCTATTTTTGGTACATTCTGGTGGGGTTTTTTCAGTGTTTTCAAGTGATTTCAATACCTTAAAAAAACAGTTGTTATCAGTGGTTACACATTTTCACGCCACTAAAAACAACAGAAAACCGGTGTTTATGGAACGTTTTGCTTTTATTATTGCTTGCTTTCTGGACTGATAGAACATGGTCTCATACATTGTAGAATAAACATTCCTGAATTGCTCTTCAACAATGCTTTGCTTACCAAGTGGCAAGCACTCTAACATGGAACATGTTGCAGTGCCAAAGTCACTAAAGGTGTTGCCCAGCCTACTCTCAAGGAGATGTTTCACATCTACACCAATTATGCTGACCACTTGGCAGGCAAGGGTTTTTTCAGACTCTAGTTTTTGTATTATGTTCACTACAGCAGTTATGTTTTCCTGTAAAAATCTAATAATGCCGTAGAGTGTACTTTTTTCATATCACTATCAATAAGCGACCAAAGTTCCTCACATTTCTTGCCTTAGGCATCATCACTCAGCAGAAAATTCTGTAAACGGTTGCCACATAAATAATATAGCATTCATAGCCCCTTGGACTGAGAACCATCAGCTAAGGGACACAGTTGGAATGACTCTCTCTTTGATGCCATACAAAGCAGGAAATTATAAATATTTGCATTTTAGTTCCTTTGCATAAGAAAACAGTGCACTAGAACGGACTATAAAGTCAATAACATCCCTCATTAACTCTGAAGATTGTGAAGATGCTATCAGCATACCATCTAACAAGTGGCAAGGATCTCCTACAGGGAATCACTTCAGCTCAGTATCAATTTTGACAAGGCATCACACAACTTTTTTATATACGTAGCTGAATCACTGCAGATAAAAACAATATCACTCCAATCTTTGTTGATGTTGGAAAGAACTTTTTTGCAGAGCATTCCAAGTGACACTGCGTTCCATGTTTTCTAAAAGTATGGTGTCATGTTTTCACCACTTTTCCAGATGTTTGGTGATAGTACTCTTTACACATATACTTGTCACTATACCTTGCATTGATTGTTTCAAACCTGAGGTGTTGGCAATTTACCTACTATCAATACTGACCTACTAGAAACTGGGTGCTGATGTATTAAGGGTTTTTACCCATTCTATGTGGGTAAATGTGATGCCACATATTAGTAAAGATTCTTATGAAACCAGCCATTTTACCTATCATTGAAAGAATCAAACGCCGCCAAAATATCGAATATGATTTTGAGATTTCTTGATTCTCTACAGTTTATAAAATAATCAAACGCGACCTATAACATGCGTCTAAACCCTGCATCTTTAGACCAAGGACCACAAAACAGAAAAAAGCAAAAGGAAAAAGAAACCAAATTTTAGTGGCATCCCTAAACAACAAAACTCAAGCAGAATAATGTTAGCCCAGTCTTTATTACTGCTAGCTTGTATAACAAGGTTACATTGTATTGGCCCCTTTAGGAAGAAAAAAAATTATGCACTCTCTTTTTCCTTTCTTTGAATGGCATTTAGTTTGTGGCTGTGCAGATGTTTTTTCAGTGTTTATATGTTTTCACTGGTGAGGGCTATTTCTCTTTCAGTGGGGTTTAATCAGTTAGTATAGGTTTAAACCTAAAACCCCACAGCCTAACTGTATCACATGACTGCATAGCATGCACAGTAATGGAGGTTCATGACGTTTGCAACATATAAGCCTTTCTCTTATTGCACTCATTGTCATGCTTAACAATTGCCTAGTTGACAAAGTAAGTATTGGGTCATGCCGTTTTGGTCTTAGTTTATGTATAATATACTATATATTTTTCAATAATCCTGCGTGGAGTCTCTTTAGTGGTGTATTCATTGTGTTTCTGTGTGAGTGTATTGTGCAAACACTTTACACATTGCCTCTGATGATAAGCCTGACTGCTCGTCTCCAGTCTACCAGAGGTGAGCACAGGTTATCTTTGGTGTAAAACTTACTTGCCGTGACCAGAATGATGGATCCTGCCTGGATTGGGTGCATACCCTAGCCAACCAGAAACCCCATATATAACAAGGTGATATTGATTTGGGGAAAGTTATTGCTAAGGTGGAGCAAGTGCTGAAATTAAGGGATGAAAGTATGACAAGATAAGACAAGTAATTCAATTTTCAAGATTGCGCAATGAGTGTGTTCATTGTTGCATTTTCAAGATTGTGGAATGAGTAAGTGTTTTTATCATTGTTTCTTACTAAATGAAAATAGAAATATGAATGGTACCTAGGAAAGTCATTGTTTAGAAGATGACGTGTGAAGTGCCATCTGTGTGTATACCAGCACCTACGAGGCATGACTTTTGAGCACAGGATTATAGAAGGTGCTTAAGTTAGAGAGCTATTGCAGGGTGTGAAGAAAGAAGTGACTTGTGAGGTGACTTTTGTATCAATTGCTATGCCATTGGTTTCCAGTGGCGCAGGAGGTATATTCACAAGGAGTGCACATGTGATGAGTCCTTTGAAGTTGAATGACTGTGTTGCATTGAATCATGCTATCTATGATTGTCTGCTTCTATTATTATTGTTTTCTGGGAGGCTCTTATAGTAGTGTGTTCCCAGGCTTTTGATTTGTACTTTTGTCTTTGTGGTGTTTTTGATTGCCTATTATGTTATGTCTGTTTGTAGAGCAAACTAATCACACATGATGGTATCCAGGCACTTGGCAGGTGGGCAGGCTTCTGTACCTCTGTAGCTTACTCAAAGAAGCAGGTCTTCAACTTCTTGTGGAACTCAAGAAGTAATGAGGAGGCTCCGATGTCATGTGCATGGTCGTTCCACA
This sequence comes from Lissotriton helveticus, assembly GCF_964261635.1. NCBI lineage: Eukaryota > Metazoa > Chordata > Amphibia > Caudata > Salamandridae > Lissotriton > Lissotriton helveticus. The sequence continues at coordinate 1,627,816,146 of NC_136067.1, forward strand.
CTTTGAAGCTAATGTATTAGAAAGCGTGGTCTCTGGCTGTTTTTATGTATGCAGGATACGTGTGCAAGTCTGGCTGAGCAGAGGAGCCTGGGAGGTTGTGGAAGTGTACGTGGCTGTTGTGGTAGGCATGGCTTATGTTGTATAGAGCTTTGAATGTCTATGTGAACTGAGTGCATTTGTATATGGAGAGCCAGTGAAGTTGCTTGAGGTGTTGGGTAATGTGGGTGCGGTGAGGTAGGTTGTGGATCAGTCTTGCTGTGGCATTTTGGGTCGTTTGGAGCTTGTTCAGAAGCCAATCGGGGATTTGGCTTAGTGGAGTCTGCTGGTTATCAGTACCCTTCGTGACTGTTTTTCATAGCATCTTCAAGATGTCGAAATAAGTGGCGGGCACCACATTGATAGGGCAATCTGATAGAGACTTCTTGCCTCAGATTCCTTACCTTAGAATTATCCCCAGGCTTCAGACTCGATCCAGAAACTTTTAGTGAGCAGTACCCCTGCGTGCTGATAGGTGGCGTCGTTTGGCTCCACGTGGTGTCATCGGCGTCGTCCACACCAGAAGTGACGTACGCGGTGCCTATAAAGGCGCAACCCCAGAACGCTGGTGTCAGCTCTTTTCTTTCCATGCCATTAGGCGCAGAGCCAGAGATAGCTACCACAAGTAATTTTTTTATTGGCTTTTTTTGGCTTTTTATTATCTTTTTTTTAGATTTGTCTCCTGGTGTGGCAGGGATGTCAAAGAGAAAGACTGGCTTAAAGCCCTGCGGTGTTGTGTTTCTATCTAGGACCCTAATTCGATATTCCCGATTTATGCCCTTATATGGTTATAATAAATAATATCATTATAAAGGCATAAGAATCATATCCATATTTAGTAATAGCCCATGCAGTCCAAATACGTCAAGGCTACTCCCCTAGACTCCTAGAAAGTACAACGCGTTCTTTAAACTAACCAAACCTCCAGCAACCTGGGAATTCCCCATGCTTTTGTTTTGATTTGTCCTAGAACTCCTGCGAGCACTGAAAGAACGGCCAGTTCTTAGTGACATCTTTTATTGACGTCTTATGTCCAACCTTACGTCAAACCCGGTAACTTTCAGTTATAAATATACCAACGTTGCCTTAAGCAAACACACAGTGGTTTGGAGCAGAGCGGCTATCTACTTGCCCGAGAGCCCAGCTGATGCGAGAGCCCACGGACGCCGCCCCTCCCTTTTGACGCACTGAGAAAGACGCTGTCTTTTTCTCCAGCCGAGAAAATTCCAGCTCCGGTGTTTCCAGCCACCCTTGCGGGTTTCTGGGATATCGAGTCCTGAGAGAGAGATACCAGACCTCCTACATTCTATTACCAAGGTACGGAACTGACTAAACCCTTAAGAGAATACTTGATTCAGATTCCTTGGCAAAAACCAACTTAACTTAAACTTCTACTTACTTACTCCTTCCCACGTATTAGGCTTAGGTCAGGTACACCGGGGTAGGCGTAGATTAGAAGCACCAGTTGAGTATGTTAGTCAATGTATTTATGTATGTATATATTTTATCCATTTTAAAGTATCATATGGCTAAGAAACCATATCCATGCTTTTACAGTATCATTTCATAATACTCCTTTTACTGTACGCACTTTACTTTATGAAAAGTATTGCAATTGTGGCAATTCATTTCTCTTGCATGAGAAAGAAGACTGCTCAATAAATAACACCTTTTATTGAAAACGCCCGTCTCTCTATTTCTCTGCACTCTGGTGAAACTAAGTATGCACGATTGACTGAGTAAAATAGCCGTCTATTGTTTTCACACGACTCTAGAGATACACTCTTATTCTGAGGGAGCAAAGTTGTCATGTTTATGCGGTTGTCAGAAGCTGATCCCTTCTTGTCTAAATCCGGAGAGTTAACTCTTTCCTGAACATTCGAGAAAGTTTCTAGTGACCTCTGAGCTAGCTGGCAAAACTAATTAAGTCTAATATAGTCAGTAGAGACCTAGTCAACCTCAGTCCTACGTCTACACTGCTGTTTATATTATTCCAATGCGCAGAGCGCATTGGGAATATAGGAACTACACTACATGGCGCCCAACGTTTGGTAAGGCGATAATCTAACGCAAGACACTAGAGTAACTCAGTCGTGCTTTTTCACACAGAACCCTTTTTCCCGTAAAAACTCCAAAAGACGTCTGGAGTGGGTAAAAGGTTAATATCCGCCGGAACTTAGTAGGAAGAGATTCCTATGTATAGTTTTTGGTTTAGTCAACATTGAAGGATACAGTGTTCCAAAATATTGTGCACCTAATCTTTGTTTCCTTGAAACTTGCTCTGCAACAAAAAACTTTCTGTCAGTAAAATGCCGGACGGTGACGAAGAAAGAGATGCTACAGCGTCTCAACTGTTGTTAGATGACACAACTCTCCAACAGAATGACCCGGATGCAATTATCATCCCGGCAAATATAAGAAGAACTATAACTATTAAACTTATAGAAAATGGACTATCATCACGAGGTGGTACAGTCATATTCGTGGTAGAGGCCCATGAATATCAGCAGACAGAGGTATTCTATTCATGGATACACTTTCCAGCAGCAAACGCTGTAACAAAAGAATTCCACTATTACAAAGTAGAGGAACCTCCGGATGAATACACTCCTTTCGAGGAGGTTGAAATCCCACTAAATTACCAAGAGCACCTGCTCTGGTTTAAAGGCGCCTGTGGAAGATCGGGGGTCCCTACCTCGTCGGAAGAACGTTGTAGTCGGGGGGGGCACACCCCCACTCCGGGAAGAACAGCGTCCCTTGGTCACCGGTCATCCTCTCTTCACCCACAGGGTCCGCTAACCCCCAAGGACCCGGAAACAGAACAGCAGGAAACCGGAAGCAGAACCCCGGGCGACGAACCCCACCCATCCGGAACCGGAAGCACGTCCACTGCGGTCCGCCGGGAACACAGAAAAGACGGCAGGGAAGAGGAAACATCGTTCAGCCCAGCGGACTCGTGGCAGGAGACAGCGAACGGCGCGGAACCCCCGACGGAGAGCATAAGGAAGGAGGAGAGCGGAGAGGAGGCGGAGATCGGAGAAGAGGACGAGGAAGAAGACCTGTGGACGGAGGATTGGTGGCGACCTCCGGAGGTGGCTGGAGAGCGGCCGTAACTCGGACGAGAGTTACGGCGGGGCACGTGAGTACACACTATCCTTCTCCGTGTCCCTCTGTGTATATACCGTTATAGCTTGTAACATACTGTATAAAAGCCTCACGAGCACTCTGCACTCGCCTTAGCTTTTAGGTAACGTATCACGAGCACTGTAATTACCTCCCTCGCACTTGTCCCGGACACCTCCCATCGCACTACCCTCCTGCTTGCGGATTGGTCTTGTCCTTGCCTACCCTTCCCGCCTTCCCCACTGTCTTGGCCTGGCCCCTCACTTCCCGGTGACGGTGGTAGTACTCAGCAGTCCTTACTGGACGGGACTAACCCTGTACTCTCTCTCACTTATCTCCGAGGAGACCCACCAACCAGCCCTACCCTGACGACATCAGCCCCGCAGAGGACCCCAACCCGGAGATTCCCACAACAACCACACCCTCCTGGCTGGGTGCTTCTCGGCGGCGCTTCTTCCCTGGAAAACACCCTTGGATCCGGACTTTGTGTACTTTATCACCCGAATAAACCTTGAACATAGCTCACTTCATTCGGCCTCCCAGCCTGTTATTCCGGTCCGCCCCACCCACAGTCTCACAGGTGGTGTCAGAAGTGGGATCCGCCGGAAGCATGGAGGCCGCGGTCAAACACCTAGCGGAGAGTCAAGAGCAGCTTGGCAAAATGATGGAACGCTTCCTGAAGACTGCGGAAGACGATCGGGGTCAACTCCATGACGTCCTTAAGGGACAGGGGACCGCTCAGGACCAAGCCCTAGAAAAACTGTCCACGGTCATGGGACAACAAAGGCCCACAACCTCCCTCCCGTCAGTCGTCCTCCAAAAATATGTCCCGGGTGAAGACCCCGATTATTTCTTTACTAATTTCGAGCGCCTAGCTCAGGCAGCAGCGTGGCCTGCGGATCGCTGGGGCCACTATCTGGGGCCTCTCTTGACTGGGGAACTACAGGCAGCGTTTCAACAGGCCAATGTCCAGGGCATGACTCCATACCAAGACATAAAGACGTGTATACTCGAGAGGCTGGGAATCGATGACGAAACATATAGGGTACGTCTGAGACAGGCAAAAGAGGGACCCCAAGAAACGCCCCGGGCTCTCTCGTTCCGGATACAAGACCTGGCAAACAGATGGTTGAAACCTGCCACAGCTACCAAAGAGGACATCCTCTCTAAAATATATCTGGAGCAATACCTGGCGTCTCTCCATCCGGCCACCCAAAAATGGGTGAGACAACACGCCCGCTTAACCCTAGACAGTGCGGTGGAGATAGCCAGTGCCTATAGCAGAGCCCAGGAGCTACAACGGGTCAAAGAAGAACCACATCCACGGGTTCCCCACGGCAGCCACGCACGCCCACCAAGACCTCCTCTCACGGCCAGAAGACCTGATCCTACTCCCCTGATGCCCTACCCCGTCATGCCTCGGCCTAACCCACCCGGTCCTCAGTGCTATCACTGCGGAGGCTATGGCCACATAGCCCGCGTGTGTCCCCAAAGAGAGGAGCCCATGGACATCGGGATGGCCCGGAATTACGTGTGTCTTACCGACGGAGTCAGCCCTCCGCCGTTCCGCTGTCCAGTGCGAATTGAGGGACACCGGCTGATGGCATTGGCCGACTCGGGATGTAGGCAGAGCGTCCTCCGACCCCAGGAACTACCCCACCCTGTCGGACCGCCTACTGGAACGGTCGCTATCAAATGTGTCCATGGAGACACCCGGAGTTATCCAACGACCCAAGTGCGGGTACAACAACAGGCCGAGGAAGGTAAAATGTTAACCGTCGGTTTGGTCCCTAACCTCCCTGAACAACTCATATTAGGCAGTGACTACAGTGGTCTTCCCCGCCTCCTGAAGGACACTACGGACTCCCTAAAGAGATGGTGGGCAGAGGCCCCGTTTCCCCAGGGTACTCCATCAGCAGACTCTCCTTTAAAGCCCGGAAAAACCAAGAAGCAAAAGAAAAGAGAGAAAAGGTCCTTCACTGGGGCTTTTCCTGCTCAGGTTGATGTTCACCCCTGGGAAACCGACCGCGAGTTCCGCGCCACCCAGCAAGAGGACCCCGTGCTACAAGAAGCCTGGAATCACGCTCTGGACAATGAGGATCCCCTGCATGTAGGTCCTTACTTCTTTCGTAAGAATGGTCTTCTCTACAGAAAAGGGGGGCCACAACTCCCAGCCCAGTTGGTCATCCCGGGACTGTTTCGGGATAAAGTTCTATATCTGGCCCACAGTCACCTGCTGGGTGGGCACTTCAGTGACGAGAAAACGGGGCAAGCAATCCTTGCAAAATTCTACTGGCCGGGCGTACATGGTCAAATAAAGCAGTACTGCAGGGAGTGTCCGGTCTGCCAAAAAAATAGCCGGTATCGGCCCCCCCGAGTCCCGCTCCAGCCCCTTCCTCTTATCGACGTGCCGTTCTCCCGAGTAGGGATGGACCTAATAGGACCCTTGTTGCCCTCCAGGACAGGGTGTAGATACGCCCTGGTGTTGGTGGATTATGCCACCAGGTTCCCGGAAGCCGTCCCCCTGAAACAGCCCACTACCCAAAACATCGCCAAGGCCCTTATCTCTATTTTCAGTAGGGTAGGGTTCCCTCGGGAGATCTTAACAGATCAGGGTACGCCTTTTGTCTCCTCCCTCATGCGTCAGGTCTGTGCACATCTCGGTATTAAACAGATCAGGACCTCGGCGTATCACCCCCAGACAGATGGGTTGGTAGAGCGCTATAACGCCACCCTAAAGACCACCCTCAAAAAGCTGCTAGGTCTTGAGAGTAAAAGGTGGGAAGAGATGCTGCCTCTTGCCCTCTTCGCGATCCGGTGTAAGGTACAGAGTAGCACCGGGTATTCCCCATACGAGTTGTTATATGGCCGAGCCCCTAGGACTCTGTTAGACATGGCCCGCGAGGCATGGGAAGCCGAGCTGGACCGGACCCGTCCTCTCCCTGAATATGTCGACAATCTCCGAACCCATTTGACCCAAATCCGAGAAATAGTGAGACAAAACATGGTAGCCTCTCAGGTCTCCCAGAAACAACAGTACAACAAAGGAACCAAGGCCCGTTCGTTTAACCCTGGTGACTTGGTATTGTTGCTTCTACCCTCCTCCGACCATAAGCTGTTGGGACAATGGCAGGGCCCCTTCCCTATCCTAAGACAGGTGACTCCCGTCACATACGAACTCGATATCGATACCACCCGAGGGGTCACCCAAATATACCATGTTAATCTATTGAAGCAGTGGGTAGGACCCGTCCCTGTTCTAACAACTACACCCTCTCTCCCCTTTGAGGGCTGTATTGATCCAGACCTCCCGGAAAGGAACAAACAGGACCTTAGACAAGTCCTGTCTTCTGTGCAACCTGTATTTTCCTCCATGCCCGGGCACTCCACCATTGTGGAGCACGCCATTCACACCGAAGCAGGGAAAATAGTGCGACAGAGACCATACCGGATCCCTGAAGCGCGAAGGGCGGTCATACAAGAAGAGACGACCCAGATGCTGAGGATGGGTATAATCGAACCGTCCAGCAGCAGCTGGAATTCCCCAATCGTTCTAGTACCCAAACCCGATGGCTCGACTCGTTTCTGCATCGACTTCAGGGAGGTGAATAAGATCTCTGCCTTTGATTCCTATCCCCTTCCTCGCGTAGACGAGATGGTAGAGCGCATCGGTAAAGCCCAATATATCAGTACCCTTGACTTGTGTAAAGGGTACTGGCAGATCCCTTTAAAACCAGAAGACCGACCGAAAACGGCGTTTTCAACCCCTGAGGGTTTATTCCAGTTCAGAGTGATGCCCTTCGGGCTCCATGGGGCCCCGGCGACTTTCCAAAGGGCCATGAACCTGGTCTTGCGACCCCATGCCAGCTATGCCGGGGCGTACCTTGATGACATTGTCATTTATAGTGACAGCTGGGAACAACACCTACACCATTTGCAGACCGTAGTACTCTCCCTTGGTAAACACGGTTTTACCATCAACCCTGCCAAAACCACCTTGGCGGCCCAAAGTGTAAAGTATCTGGGTTATCTGTTGGGAGAAGGGGTCATCCGCCCTCAAAACAATAAGATTCAGGCTATTCACTCCATACCCTTCCCTCATACGAAGAGAGACCTACGAGCCTTTCTCGGGTTACTGGGGTATTACAGGAGGTTCATACCCAACTTTTCCCAAATAGCCGCTCCCTTGACCGACCTGCTAAGAAAAACCTCCCGAACAGAAGAGAAGCTAAAGCAACCCACTCCCCAACTGCTTCAGGCCTTCGGCCTCCTCAAACAGTCCCTGTTGTCAGAACCCGTGTTAATCAGTCCTGACTACTCCCGTCCTTTCATCCTGCAGACAGACGCCTCCGATCAAGGGCTGGGGGCCGTCCTGTCCCAGCTAGATGACAAAGGGGTCGAGAAACCGATACTGTATCTCAGCCGAAAGCTCTTCCCACGAGAGCAGAACTATGCGGTCGTGGAAAAGGAGGCTCTAGCGATTAAATGGGCTGTGGATAGTCTCCGGTATTATCTGGAGGGCCGGGAGTTCCTCTTGTATACAGATCACGCCCCGCTGGAGTGGATGGCCCGTAACCGGGGCCACAACGACCGGGTTCTCAGGTGGTTCTTGTCTCTACAGCCTTTTCGATTCAGGACATTGCATCGGAAGGGACTAGACCAGGGCAATGCGGATTACCTTTCCCGTTTTCCAGTTACGGCCAACCCTACTAGTAAGACAGCTAGGGAAAGGGGATGTGGAAGATCGGGGGTCCCTACCTCGTCGGAAGAACGTTGTAGTCGGGGGGGGCACACCCCCACTCCGGGAAGAACAGCGTCCCTTGGTCACCGGTCATCCTCTCTTCACCCACAGGGTCCGCTAACCCCCAAGGACCCGGAAACAGAACAGCAGGAAACCGGAAGCAGAACCCCGGGCGACGAACCCGACCCATCCGGAACCGGAAGCACGTCCACTGCGGTCCGCCGGGAACACAGAAAAGACGGCAGGGAAGAGGAAACATCGTTCAGCCCAGCGGACTCGTGGCAGGAGACAGCGAACGGCGCGGAACCTCCGACGGAGAGCATAAGGAAGGAGGAGAGCGGAGAGGAGGCGGAGATCGGAGAAGAGGACGAGGAAGAAGACCTGTGGACGGAGGATTGGTGGCGACCTCCGGAGGTGGCTGGAGAGCGGCCGTAACTCGGACGAGAGTTACGGCGGGGCACGTGAGTACACACTATCCTTCTCCGTGTCCCTCTGTGTATATACCGTTATAGCTTGTAACATACTGTATAAAAGCCTCACGAGCACTCTGCACTCGCCTTAGCTTTTAGGTAACGTATCACGAGCACTGTAATTACCTCCCTCGCACTTGTCCCGGACACCTCCCATCGCACTACCCTCCTGCTTGCGGATTGGTCTTGTCCTTGCCTACCCTTCCCGCCTTCCCCACTGTCTTGGCCTGGCCCCTCACTTCCCGGTGACGGTGGTAGTACTCAGCAGTCCTTACTGGACGGGACTAACCCTGTACTCTCTCTCACTTATCTCCGAGGAGACCCACCAACCAGCCCTACCCTGACGACATCAGCCCCGCAGAGGACCACAACCCGGAGATTCCCACAACAACCACACCCTCCTGGCTGGGTGCTTCTCGGCGGCGCTTCTTCCCTGGAAAACACCCTTGGATCCGGACTTTGTGTACTTTATCACCCGAATAAACCTTGAACATAGCTCACTTCATTCGGCCTCCCAGCCTGTTATTCCGGTCCGCCCCACCCACAGTCTCACAGCGCCCTAAAACATCAAAATCACATCACCAGGCTAGGTCCACTAGGTAGACCAGGAGCCACGTGGCCGGTTCTAGCCAGCTACACACCACATCCAGACATTGATAAAATGTCAGACCGGGAACTTTTAGCTCAGCTAAAACTATTAATTAAAATACATAGACAATTGGTCCAATATGTAATGCGGACTTCAACAGTCCAATAAGCAATTATCATTCCACAGATGACCCCTCATCAGGGGAACACAAACAAAATAACACCACAGAACATACAATCATGTCTTGGTAAAATACCCTCAAAACGGGAACAAATTTCATTCTGGTTAGCACAAAAAATCACTCAAATAGAGGCAGTATTTCCTGATACTACACCTACTGAGAAACACAAAATTCTGACTATCTGTCTTCCAATGGGGATCGCACCACATGTGAAGGACTGTGACACTTGGGATACAGTCTTTGCTTCGATATATACAAAAACACATGGTGTTCCGTCTATGGCGGTAATACCAGATGTGCTAAGACAGATTCAAAATGAATACGGTCCAGAACCTGCTTTAACTCTGGGTATGAAATTACTGAAAGACTTCAAGCAGGTCTCGGCTATATTATTAGCCAACATAAAAGGAGAAGCAGCATCTGTGGTGATCCGCCAGAAATTGAAATAAACAGATATAGCAGAACAACCATTTGAACTTGCCAGAATCATAGAAAAATCCTATGAAGAACTAGGAAGAGATAGTTTGGGTGGAGAACCACTAAAATCACAACTAATTGAAAGTCCTGAAAAAACTTTTATTAAAAATAATCTAAATACTCCAAAAAAGAGTTGGGATGGTAATAAACAATCCACTCCCAAAGAAAAACGATTCCAGTCCAGAGGAAGGTCTCCTCAACGGAGAGAGAGATCTCCAGACCGAGGACACAAATCTCCCCAGAGGGAGTCCTCTGAGAAAAGATCCAACCTTAGAGATAGGGATAAATTGAGAAAAGCTGATAGATATCAAGATATTGATACACGTCCCTCTCGATCTTTTCAGACTTCCTCACAGAAATCGGAAAGAAGAGGACGGTCAGAACACAAGGAAGAGCACGTCAAGTCCAAAGACAAAGAACCTGCTCATCAAAGTAAAAAATTAAAATTTCCAAGAAAGAAGGTAACCAGTATTTTTTTTATTTTTTTTTATTGTTAGATCAAAACACAGGTACACAGCGTCATGCCGACAACCCTGGGGTAGGCCGCTATCAATCAACAAATCAGCAAGAAAAATGTATAACAGTCCATAGTGTACAGTGGACAAACAACAGCGGCATCTCAGGAGTATCAACAATGAGCAGACGTAGCAGCAGTAAACATAATTGTGTACAATTTCCGGCAAATAGGCATGCATCGGTCAGCTATCAATGAAAAGGAGAGCAAGTCAATCTCAGACATATGAATGCTCAAGGAGCGGAGATGTGCACATTACAATTCAAGGAGCGTCTACTCTCCAATGTTTCCTTCCCCCCTCCCCCTCCCCCACCCTCTCCCAAAAAGGAAAAACTTCATTAAAACCTAACTCTGGTGCATAGGATAAAGCCACAAACGGGCATTGGGTCGGGTGTATTGAAGCTTTAGTGCCGTTGAGTGGGGCGACACGGAGCGAACATACTGTCATAGATAGTAGGCCAGTTAGCAAAGGGGACCATGTAAGTGTAGGGGGGGGGAGGCGGGGGCCACCCACGCAGGGGGGGGGAGATGATCCAGCAATCGGGAGTCGTAGGACATCACCAGACACACATGACTCTTCTCACATCAGGGGCACAAACTGCAAGCACAGCCTCCTCCCAGGGCACAGTGCCACAAAGGAGTGCAGTGGCAGGAAAAGTGGGATCATCCCATATCGTCAGATATCTCTCCTGGTAGCGAGGGTGTAGATTCCGGAGAGGATGCACGCTCACGCGTCCATCGCGTAAAGGGCTCCCAGATGTCTCTAGGTCTGGAATCAGAGGGCATTAATTCCCAGTAGCGCTCAAGCTGTGTGTTTCCGTATGTCACATCACGAACCCAAGCGGTGTAGGAAGGAGTCGCTCGCCTGCCCCAGTGCACCGCCACCTGTCGCTTAGCATAAAGGAGGAGTATCGCATGTAGCTTTCTGTGTGCAGGCAATGTGTCATTAACCCAGCCCAGTAGCCCCAGTAACGGGGACGGTGCGTCTGACCTGTGAAGTATCTGGTTAATAGCAGTGAATACGTCCAACCAGTACTGCTCAAGTTCAGGGCATCCCCATGCCACATGTAAAAAGGAGGCAGGTTCGCGTCCGCATTTCCAGCAGGTAGAGTCTTCCCTAAGCCCCATGCGGTGCAGTGAGATCGGCGTGCGGTAATACCTGTGTAGGAACTTGAAGTGCACTAATCTAAGCCTGTAATTCGGCGACAGCATCTCAAGTTGACCACAGCAGAATTCCCACTGTTTCTCTGTAAGAGGCTCCTCGAGGTCCGCACTCCAGGCCTGCATTGAAATGGGCACTATGACGGGGGACTGTTCCTGCATACAAGTGTACAATCGGGACACGAGTTTTCTGGGGGAGGGTCTCGAAAGCAGATTCTGTAAAGCCACAAGCTGCGGCGGCTCATCGGGGAACTGGGGCCCTAGCGCTTTACATGACGCCTTCAGCGAGTGGTATAACAGTAAGTCAGAGAATGACTCCGGGCGTCCCTCCTCGCCTGTGTCCAGGTCACGAAAGGTGCCATTGGGGTACAAATCAGCAAATGTGCGCAGTGTCTGTCCTCGGAGCTTAATTGTGCCACCGCCTACGCACAGGCACGGTAACATAGGGTTGTCTCGCAGTGGGATCGCTGGTGCATATAGTAGGGGTAGTTTTGCTCTGTTTCGCAATTCTCGCCACGTCCAGCGGAGTAGTCCCACAATGTTTACATCTTGCGATGGGCGAGTCACCTTGCCATAGAGCGTCACATTTAAAGGGGATGGAGCCGCCGCAGCCATCTCCACAGCCACATGTGGCTGGTATGGGGTGGGGAAAGCCCAGAAGTGCAGAAACTGAGCCTGTGCACATAGGGAATAGAGTTTCATGTCGGGAGCCCCCAGTCCTCCCTGCCTCAGCGGAAGTGTAAGCAGCGCCCAAGATGTTCGCGCCTGGCCACCAGCCCAGACAAGTGACAGAAGCAAGGAGCGCACTCTGGAGTGAAAATGTGCCGTCAGCGGTATGGGAAGATTCACGAATAGGTAAAAAAATTTGGGAAGGACTACCATTTTCGCCAGTGCTATCCTTGCGGCTAGCGACAATGGCAGTTTGTTCCAGATTGCCACCCTGCCCTCTAGCCAGTCTACCGCTCTTCCGAAATTGAGGGACCACAGTTCCTGCAAATTTCGGCTGACCCAAACCCCAAGGTATTTCACAGCCTCCACTTCCCAGCGCAGTGGGTAGTCCGAAGGTGTTTCTCGCGTGGTGTCAGTTAGAGGGAAGACAACAGACTTCGACCAGTTAATGGATATACCGGCCAGGCCCTCAAAACGGACAAACTCCCTCAATAGGGGGTTTAGGTTCTCCGCGGGATTGAGGACATACAGCGTGACATCGTCAGCGTACAAGGATATAAGTAGGCTTCGTGAGCTGAATCCTATTCCCCTCGCCGTGTGATGTTGTCGGATCCTAGCAGCAAGGGGTTCCATTGCTATCGCAAACAGCAGCGGAGATAGAGGACAGCCCTGTCTGGTCCCTCGGGATATGGCAAACGATTCAGAAACAAGCCCATTCATGCTTACCCTGGCTCTCGGTGCGACATACAGTACTTTAATTAAGTTTATGAAGAGGGGGCTGAAACCCATCCTGCTTAGGATCCTGAATAGGAAGGGCCATTCTAGTGAATCAAACGCTTTGGTAGCATCTAAGAACGCGACCGCAGCTTGTGTAGAAGGGTGCAGGTAGTGAAGGACAGAGAAAATCGTCCTGAGGTTATGGGATGTCGCCCTGCCAGGTATAAAGCCAGATTGATCCGGGAGTGCCACCATAGGTAGCAAAGGCTGTAGCCTGTCTGCAATGATCTTAGCGTATATCTTCGCATCCACGTTGATCAAGGAGAGAGGGCGGTAGGAACCTAGGACCAGACTGTCCTTATCTGGTTTGAGCAGTGTTATAATTAAAGCTTCGCGCATCGTCTCAGGCAGGGTTCCCAACTCCATGGCTTCAACAAAGACTGAATGCAGTTTGGGCGCTAATTCCTCAGTATATGCCTTATAAAAGGCCGTGGTCAGGCCGTCTGGGCCCGGGGCTTTGCTCGCAGGCATGCTTTTAATCACTTGGGCTATGTCTTGGACAGTGATAGGGACGTCCATATATTGTCGATGGTGGTCGTTGAACCAGACCAGGGCGATAGATTCTAAGAAAGGTTCCAGAGACTCAGGAACTACGTGTTGTCTGGAAGTGTATAACAACTCGTAGTATTTAGCAAACGTTTCAAGCACCCTCTCCTGACCCACCACCATATTTCCCTCACTGTCTTTAATGGAGTGTATGTAGTGAGTTTGCGTGCGAGGGGCGATCATTCGCGCCAGTGTCCTGCTCGGCCTGTCCCCCTCCCCGTATCTACGGGCCTCAGCCTGCCACCCCAAGAAGGCAATTTCTCGTTGGGCTTCCTCATTAAAGGCCAGCAGTTTTGCTTTCATTTGGCCCGCCTTTTCCGGAGATGGATCCCGGCAGAATGTGAGGTCTAGATCGCATAGTTCCGACTCAAGGTTGGTCAGCGTGGTACGAATAGAGCGCAACACTCCAGCTTGTCTAGCAATACACTGACCACGGATAACCGCCTTGAAGGCGTCCCAGACAGTAGCCATCGTGGACGCTGACCCTTCATTTTCCTCAAAGTAGTGTGTAATATCTGCTCTAATTTCCTCCGTGAATACAGTATCAGTGAGGGCATATGGGGGTAGCCTCCAAGCAAACGCCCGCCTAGGGACTCCGGGTACTTTCAGTTCTAACTGGCAGGGTGCATGGTCAGACAGTGACCTAGCTTGTATGGAAGTATCAATCGCCCATGTCGCCACAGCCGTAGACACCAGCCAGTAGTCCAGTCGGGACCAGGCAGCACGGTGGCTAGTTATACATGTGCCTATAGCATCAACTGGATGTCTATCCCTCCACACATCAGATAACATCCCTTCTGTCATCACATCCAGAATGGCTTGTCTCGCCCCAGCGTGCGTAGGCCTGCCCATACCTCTCCTGTCCAAAGCATCATTCAATGGTACATTAAAATCCACACCTAGGACAATGTGCGAGCAATCGAAGACCGTTATTCGGGCCCAGACATCTCTAAAAAAGTCAGGGTCATCTACATTTGGGCCATAAATGGCAGCAAGTAACAATGGTCTGCCCTGCAGAGAACCGTGTACAATGACATATCTGCCCTCCCCGTCTAGTACAACTTCATGCTCACGCCAGTCCAGGCCTCTGCGAATGAGGATCGCCACACCTCTGGCATAGTTTGAAAAGATTGCAGAGTATACCTGTGCCCATCTGGAGTGTTTCAGTCTGGATGACGCGGTAGAGTTCACATGAGTTTCTTGCAAAAAACATATGTCAACATTGTGTCTAGCGAGCATGCCATGCATCAACCTGGCCTTTTTATAATCCCCCAACCCTCTAATATTCCAAGTCCACATCTTAACACTCCCCATGGTATTTTTCATTCAGAAAACAAATAGATAGATCGGTATTCGCCTCCCCGTCACCAACCCTCTCAGCCCAGTGTGAGTGTAAGGATGATGTATGTGTGGCAACAAACATAATATATCCTTTAAAGCACCAACTTCGAACATTACGCAAACAGTGCAACCCCCCCACCGCCCCCCACCCTCACTAACCCCCCAATCAGGTCGTGATGAAGCCCAACTATTGAAACCCATATCGTGCCCCAAGTTGGACACTCGAACAAGGGAGACACCCCGTGAGGCGTGGTGCTCCAGGCTTACACCCCTGTTTGTACAGGGTGGCTACATTCAAGTACATAGTTCCTAGTCCCAATCAGTTAACAGAACATAGGGTCAGGCAAGGAATACATCTCAAGACATTAGCAAGATGTATGACCCGGCAGTTATTTCAGCGCTGTTGGGCAGTAAGGCGGACTTAATCTATTCGCACAGGCACAGCACAGGGGGCAACCAACTAAAGAATGTGGACCAAACCGAAGATGCACCTCTGTGGAATTGAGATAGAGATCCCAGCGGTGTACCACTGGTGGCACACTAGTCATTATCACTCAGACGATCAGAATCTGATTCAAGCCTCGGCGACTTGCGCCTCGCCCCAGGACCACAAATGTGTTTCGCGAACTTCAATGCAGATTTCGCGTCCGTGAAAAAGTGTGGGGTGTGGTCGTGAATTATCTTCAGCTTGGCTGGATATAAAAGTGCGTATTTGATGTTAGCCTGCAAAAGGATTTTCTTGGCTGGCAGGAATTCTTTCCGCGCCGCCTGGACCAGGGGGGTAAAGTCAGGGTAAAATGAAATGTTGTTACCTTTATGCGTAATCTTACCCTTCTCCCTGGCGAGGCGCAGCACGAGGTCTCTGTCCTGGAAATTGAGCAGTTTAGCAAGAATGGGGCGAGGCGGCGTGCCCAGTGGCGGCACCTTCCCAAGTGATCTGTGCGCGCGCTCGACCGTGAACACCTGCGATAGGTGCGGGTCGAATAGCTCATGTAGGAGATCCGCCACATACACCTCCATCTTGCCAGTGTTGTCAGATTCGGGAATTCCTGTGATGCGGATGTTCGATCTTCTGGAACGCGCCTCCAAATCGTCCGTCTTAGCTCGCAGGGACTCTAGTTCCTTTTCGATGTTAGTGATATGCTGTTTGGTATGCTGTTGGAATTTGCAGCACTCAGTTTGCCTGTTTTCTAAACAATCCAGTCTCGTTTTGTGGGCATCCACTTTGGTCTTCACCGATTCCAGCTGTGAGGACATGGCATCCAGCTTGGTGTCAATACTCTTGAGGCTTGCACGAACCTCCATCATCAGGGCTCCAAAGTCCACGTCAGCGTCCGAGTTCTGTGATTTCGATGTTCCCGCAGCCTGTCCTGTCGTGTTTGATTTATCAGGACGTTTTTGCTCAAACGTGATCTTGGGTTGTTTTGCGTCATTTTTCCCCATCTTGTAGAGAAGCAAGTAGCACGTTATGAGCTGCACCAAAGGCTAGGTCTCCCGGTGGCCCTCACTGTGCAAAACGGGCTTCCGCAGGCTCAGGGTCGGCAAGAATCCTGGCGCCACCAGCTGTGACAGGCCCTTCGGCTTATGTATGGTCGTCTGCCAATTGGTGTGGGTAGGTAGGTGGTGCTGGAGGCGCAGCGCAGATCAGTCTGGGATCCTATGCGGCAGTACGGGATCCTCCTTGCACAACAGGAGCTCCAAGACCCCTCAGCGGTGTATCGCCACTTTGGAATGTGCGTGAGGTGGCCAACAGTCACTAGGCGCTCGCCCTTTAGTAGAGGAGGACACCGGTGCAATAGAAGCAGGCGCCCGCTACAGCAGAGGGCTCGGTGATCAGTGTCAGCAGGCCTTGACCAGCGGGGCCCCCCAGCAGCAGGCAGATCTAGCGTCAAGGTCCCACGAGCGCTAGAGTCGGCGCAGGTCCTCCCCGCTTCTCGCAATGTTCAGAGCGGCTGCCGTCAAAATGGCGGGCACTCCAGAGTTCCGCCTCCGAAGTCCCTACCAGGCCCCCCAGCAGCTCGTGGTCTAGCGCGGCGGGGACGCCACCGTCCCGACTCAAAGCCAATCTCGAGCGCGACTCACCGGCAGTAGGATTCGGTGGAGGTGCAGCCCCTGCGCGGACCCCGCAGCAGCTCCGCCCGGACCCCGGAGGGCCCTCAAATCCCCGGCCCACAGTCCGCAATGCAGCCCGGCGGCGGCACAATCGCGGTGGGGTCTCAGGAGGGGTTCAGCGCGGCAAAGGTACAGGAGGCTTCAACCGTGTCCAGCCGCCACCGATTTCCGCTAAAGTCAGGACGGAGACGGAGGTAAACTTCAGCAGCCCTCGCGCCGTTTTATTGTAGCTCTTCTGGGTGCAGGAACAGGATGGTGAAAGGATTTACTGGTGTAGCCGGCGGAGCTCGCTCACAGAGCGGCCATTTCGCTGCCCGGTTGGCCACGCCCCCAGGTAACCAGTATTAAAATAATTAAACATGCCGAGGATACTGAGGACAAAACTGAAAAATGGAGAGTGGGCCCAGACAATGCTAGACAGCGCAGCAGAAGTGACAATAGCTCGCAAGATCTTGATGAATCTTCTGGAGACAGTGGACACGAATGAATACATTCAGGTGGAAACTGCAGATACCAGAGTTAGCAAACCTCATAAAATATACGAAATAACATTACATATAGAGGGGGACAAGACTAGGAAAGTAAGGGGTCTCTTTTGGGATAACCTTTCGAAAGGCTATGACATTCTGTTAGCTGAGAAAGACTGGCCACCAGAGTTTGTCAGAGAGGCCCACATGGCGAAGAAATGATTATGCCTGCCTTCTCAAATCATATTCCAATTCATAAAAAATATACACTTGCAAGAAAATGGGCAGTGGCCCAAGCTCCTGCATTATACAAAAATCATGTAGGATGGGATGAGGACTCTCTTCCTCACAAAATCGAGTTAAAAAGTCGACCCACTACACAAAGGCAGTACCCAGTTAAACAAGAAGCTAAAAAGCAAGTCAGGGAGATCTTAGATCAACTTGAATATCAGGGGGTGATTGAAACATGCACCTCACAAATGAACAATCCTTTGTTTCCTGTCTCCAAGCCAGACGATTCATATCGTCTAGTTTTGGACTACAGACACTTAAACTCCTGTTGCAAAACATTTGCAGTACAAAACTCACACAGTGCAGCACTGATGAATAATATCTTGCGCAAAAAATATAAAACGACATTAGACATCTCTAATGAATTCTTTTGTCAAAACATTGCACCTGAAAGCAGGTATTTGACCCCTTTCTCAATAATGGGGTCGCAAAAACACTTCTGTCGACTCCCACAGGGATTCAAGAATAGCCCAGGATTATTCTCAGCAAGAGTAACAGAGTTACTACAAATATATGATGATGAAGCATTATCTTATGTCGATGACATCTATCTAACAGATGATGACCTGGAGACACACTTGAAAAGAGTGAACACCATAATACTTGGGTTTGCAGCTGAGGGTTACAAATTCAACTTTAAAAAGTCACGAATTGCCCATCTAACTGTCCTATTTTTAGTATATGAATTATCAAGTGAAGGCAAAAGCCTAGCAGACAACTTCTTAGAGAAGTGTGCTGTACTCCAAGCACCTAAAACACTGAAGAACTTACAATCAATACTAGGTTTCCTGAATTTCGGAAGAACATACATTATAAATTATGCAGAGAGGGTTAAACCTCTCTATGAATTAATAAAATCTGATTTCAAACCAATAAATTGGACTCAGAAACACACAGAAATTTTAAGATCATTGCAAACAGACATGTTAGCTAAAACAAAATTGCAAACACGCGAAAACGTACGCAACCTTGTAATCCGAGTCATCCCAGGAAGATGCGGATTCACGTACCTAACCTCTAATGAGAGAGAAACGGTACCAATAGCTTACAAATCACACTTGTACACACAAGCTGAAATGAAATTCAGTTCTACTGAAAAAATTCTAACTGCGGGTCAAACTGCTGTAGCAAAAGAAAGAGCCCTAGCACAAGGTAAGCGAATAATATTCGTTACACCAGTACCTGCCCTAGAAGCAGTAACAAAAGCAAGCATTCCAAATGCTAAAGCACTACATCCGAGATGGATACAATGGGTTAATTCTCTTGCTGCAACAGACGTAGTATACGAATTTGATCCTAATTTAAAAACACAAGAATTTCTCCAATATGAATATAAATGTCCTCTGCCGACCGAAATCATGCCTCTAGAACATTACGGCTGTAAAATATATACAGACGGATCAGCACAACCGGCAGTTGGGGGTAAACAAGCTTACAGTGCTGCGTGCCCAATTGTTAAAGGTCGTTGGCACGAAGGAAAATTTAGACCATTTGTCACAAAAACCCAATCTCTAGGAGATTGTACAGCTCAGCGAGCGGAACTCATAGCATTTAAGATGGCGCTTGAAATACCGATCGCGAATTCCCCACACTAATAGTGTGCGACTCATATTACTGCGTTCAGTCTTATAATGAATACTTGCAGAACTGGGTTCAAAACGGCTACAAAGATGCAAAAGGTGGTACAATCAAGCATAAAACGCTTTGGGAACAAGTAGTTCTTTTACAGAAAGAACTACAAAAGACTCACGTGATACATACACTGAGTCATCAACGTGATGGCGTTCACGTTGCGGGGAATTCATTGGCTGATGAAGCAGCAAAGGCAGCTGTGCAAACGGCTTCCGTAGCTGCTATCACCCGGTCAAAAACAAAAATAGACAGCGATATAATGCAAGCTGTCAGTGCTTCAGTAAAAGATGATAGTAAAACACTCCAGAAAGGCTTTCCAGTAAAGTACTCATACATAACTGATGCAAATAATGTTCCTTTTGCTCGAATCCCTGGAGTGGGGGATAGGGCAATTACAAACATGGAACACAGGTTAGGACTAATTACAGCGGCACACGAAGGGCTGGCTTCTGCACACGCTGGTGTTTCTGCCACATTATCGTTATTAAAACAGAGATATTGGTGGCCGCGCATGAGAAAACAAACTAGGAACTATGTTCTAGAATGTGAAATATGCCACAGAATGAAAGTATCAACAGTGAAACGACCATCACAGACGCCCCTTCTAATCTCAGATAAACCATTAGCATGTGTTTACCTGGACCACTGTGGTCCCTTACAAAGGGATGGCAACTATAAATATATCATGGTCGCAGTGGATTCCTGCACGAGATTCATTTGGATGTGGCCCCAGCGCTCGGCTGACGCCAGAACTGTTATAAAAGATTTGCGAGTCTTTATCGGCATATACGCAATTGGCATGCTACATTCTGACCAGGGTCCTGCGTTTAGCTCTCGAGCTTACAAAGAGGCCATGACCAGCATGGGCATTGCATTGCGGTACTCTTCTCCATTCCATCCTGAGGGAAATGCGGTAGTGGAAAGAAAAAACCGGGACATAAAGCAATCTATAACGGCGAGGGTATTAGGTTCGGGTGATGGGTGGGTCAAACATTTAACAAGTGTCCAACGTAGTCTTAATAATCTGCCAAGAAATTCTCTAAAAGGTTTCACTCCGTACGAACTATTGTTCGGTACTAGAATCTACATTCAGGATCTTGATAGTCACACTTCAGTGGTAAAAGAAAAATGCTTTGACATCAAAGACCCTTTGGCTGTTTTACAGGACTTAAATGAAACAAGAAGAAACCTGAGTAACATAAAGTTAAAACAACAGCCAACAGCCACTGAAGAAAAACCACCTGTCCCAGCAAGACCTGTCTGGATTCCAAAGATTGGGGATCTGGTCAGAGAGAAGATCGCGGTGAAGAAGGAATTTGGGCCTTCTTACAGAAAAGCAGTACCTGTCTTAGCTGTCAGCGGAACAAGATCAGTTGTACTACCGCCCCTTGCTGGTAAAAAGGAGAACCGAGTTGTATCCATCGACCTGGTAAAACCACAATCATGTGGCCAATAATAAGTAGTAGGCCCAGTGGACTCCCAAGAAATAGCAGAATACCAAAATTTGCTACAATCCAAGAGGTTCAAACTGAGAGACTAATCACATTTGATAAACCTGCAGTGAATAAAAAAGGACTATGCAACAAAGCCAAGAAACTTGTGCCTCTTGAAACCCAAATTGCAACAGTTCGTCAAGAAACACCTGTCTACAATGATGCAGCATCGGACTATACTAATGTCTCCAAGAAAGATCCAAAGACTAAAGAAAATCCGGAAGCAATTCCAACAATTGACAGAACTGCATCTGGCTACTTCATCAATTTCGATGACTTTTCTGATGATCCAAGTGAACATGAAGAAACGCCAGCAACAAAAACTTTCAAAGACAAAGTAACTGAACTCTTTTATCAACTCAAAGAAACCTATCTGATTTCTCCATGGATTTAATTTTGGATTGTGTTAGGTGTACTTTTCCTCCTGCTTTGGCTCATCATGGTTCTTTGTTTGGGAAAATTCATTGAAGGAAAATACAGTACAATGGACACAGCAAGTCAGAACATCAACTTGGTCCTAAAGCCTCACAAGTCATCTCACTTCGAGAAAAGAGAACTGTCATCAGTAAACATCACAGCCAATCCAAAACCCGTTGGGGTAGCATGGTCCAAAACGGATTATGAAATTTATTGCCCGATTGAGCTCTTGAAATATCCCCACCAGTTTAAGGTTTCCTTAAGTGACTTTGTAAAACCAAGTACTTTCTCTGATGATTGGGACTTTGAAAATATTAATAATATAATGTCAGATTTAATAATGTCAGCAAAATTTACAGAACATGATTATTTACAGGGTTCATCAAATTATGAAGAGTTATAATCATTTTGGGGATCACTATTTGCATAAAGCTGCTCAGCCTAGAAATGTTTTAAATTATAACCAATGGGAACATTGTCGACCTCCGCCAAAAGGCAGCTCCAAAACAAATTCCAATACTTCTCAGGGTTTAACACAAGTGAAGCAGAAACGTTTTATTTTAAAATGTTAAATAAGACAGGAATGAAAACAATGTTGACAAATACTAAATTGATTTATTCTGAAACATTTTATGAAAAAATGACTACATTTGGTTTTGAATTCTGGAAAAACAACATTGAAACAAAAACCATCTGGGGTACAAAAGAATGGCAGGTCCAAGGTTTAGAAGCATTATTTAGAGCCTGCATGATCCCAGAACAATTAATATTCCTGAATGACACCATTCAGCAAACAACCAGTCTTGGTCTAGCCAAGATAAAAGACTTAAATAAACCGTCTATTCCAAAGCCCATACCTGACAGTAATAGCACTACAGAAGTGGAGATAGACGTATCCCATATTTTACACCAAAACAGAACACATCCTGATTGGAAAAAATGGTTGATCTGGCCCACAGAGACAAATAACTGTCAAGATAGATTCCTGAACAAAATACAGGGGTTAAAACTGAACAGGCCAGACCCAAGATACTCCCAGAGACAACATCCAGGGATATTTACAACATACAGTGCAGGGAAACTATGCCTCGAATGTCTACAGAAATCCACATTGGCTGAAATTAAGCAACACTTTACTTTACTTAAAGACAGTGCTGACCTGCGTGATTTCATACTGGGACCACGCAAACAGCGTCAAAAACGTTTCTTAGCGGCCGGTATATACGCTGCATACAACGAGGCTTGGAAAGAAAAACAAATTGAAACAGAAGAAAAAATACGAGAAAGTGATCGTATTAATTTGGAAAAATCACTTTCTGTTGTGGACAATGGGTTAACGACCCTGTCCTCCAGAATATATTCACTGGACAGTATCGTATCATCTGCTATTGATATAATAAAGCAGGACTTACTAATGTTACAACATGGTCAGTCCCAATTACGTTCTATTGTACAGCTTGGCTGGACGTTGCAAAATCTGCGTTCAGGCTGCGTGCCATGGCGTTTACTCAACACAACGTCATTATTTTCTATCTTTAACCTTACTGATAAACAAATCAGTTTGGCACAAAAAGGAGCAGACTATACGATTCTGAGCATTGAAAAACTTGAGAGATTACCATTGACAATATCAGAAAGACCTGTCATTGAATGGATAATACACGGAATTATTGCAATTCCGATAACAACTTTCCAGTTTAAATATTGCCAAGAGTATATACCAGCGGGCCAGTATGAAAGGTTGGGTAAAGGATACATCAAGTCGACATGGGAATTACCTTATACACACAAATGTTATAGTGAAGGCAAAAAGGAGGTATTTCTTAGTGGTAATAATTGTAAACAATCACTAAGTGGTACACTTCTGTGTCAAGGTATTAACTTGCATGGAGCTTGTGAAGGGTCTTCCAATAACCTTTCATGTCACCTGCACGGCACTCCTACAACTCAGATAGAGCCATTTTTCAGACAGCTTTCTAACAGCAGCTACGTTCTAATAAGTGACCACAGCTGTTGTGGCATGGTGCCAGGAAAAGCCTATCTAGTGAGCGTTAGTTCCATGGTCACTTGCTGTATGCAAGTATTGTATCCAAACAGCAATCCAGACATGGAGGCGGCAATATGGCCTTATTTGAATATCTCTTCTATTCGAATTGATACTTTAACCAGAATGAAGTCTATTCTTTTTCAGACAACTGTGCCTTTGACCTCGTCCAAAGAAACGTATGATCTGCAAGTTGCAAGGACAGCGGCAGAGATACATTCCCTATTATCAACAAATTGCCCCGTGCATTTCGTAGAAATGTTAAGTCAAATCTTAAACATGTCTGATACCAGTGGCATCGCACATGTATTTAAGACAATTTTTTCGGGACTGTTAGCACCCTTTGAAACAGTTCTGGGCATTATCCCGAATTTTGTGCATTCCATTTTTGGCGGTGTGCCTCTTCTATTGGGACTCGTAGCAGGAATTTTATTTTTGATTCTTCTGCTCCGATATGGCAAGCCAAGCCACAGACAAGACTCCAGCAACGATGGGAGAAACGATCCTAGCTATACGCTACCGGGACCGCATCACTAAAGTCCTCGGATTTGCCGGACTAAGAGATCTAAGTACAACTTGGTTTCTTTAATTCAGACCAATCTGGCAAGATTGCATCTTACCTGTGCTTTGATGTATGCTATGCGGAGAAGAATGCGTGTTGGACGTCTGTCTTACACTACCATCAGCAGTACCAATGGATACAGATACCTTGCTAGGTCCGGTAACGACTCATGCATCGTGTTGTCCCCAGCGGCTACCTATTCTGATGACGGCATTCGTTGAGACTTCACCACTACGAGTATGTGGCGGTGGCGTACGAGATGAAAGCAGCACCACACAGGTACAACCTTCTGTGAGCATTGCTGATCCTGACATCGATGATAGCAATCATTCTCACACATGCACTGTTACAGCATTTTCGAACTTGGTCGAACTTTCACCTGATGTCGTAGACCAATTTTTTGCAAGTCTGTCTGATATGATGTTCTCCCCTGAACAACGAGAATAACTTTTAAAACTACAAGCACACTGCGTTCCCTGAACTCTGAATTCGGCCTTCAGTTTTTGATAAACACAGCTACTGAAAACATTTGGAACTATTTTTTTCCCCTGAAAGCGAAATTATTTTTTTTCACTTCCAAAATATTTCCCTTTTTCTGGCACATGGTAACCTGCTTAAAGTAGAACTATTCTTAGAGAACAGAGCTTCTATTTTAGGATAACTAGAGACAATATTTTACCTCAGCCTCTAGCACAGGCACAGCATTTGTATAAATATGTGATGAAATGGTCTCGACCTTCTTTTCTGTATACAGAGCCATTTCACGTGTAATTTTCGCAATTCATTCAGCTGATCTATATATGCATTTAACTGAATGATGACACTGCTTAATAAGCGTACAGTACCAATACTCATTTTTGTGTATTTACCATATACCGTTTCAAATGCGATTTATGTATTTTGGGGTGGGTTGGAAAACACACATGCATTGATATAAAATTGCTTAGTTTTTAGTAATGATGGACATTAATCCGTGGAGTGGGTGTTGTGTTTCTATCTAGGACCCTAATTCGATATTCCCGATTGATGCCCTTATATGGTTATAATAAATAATATCCTTATAATAATAATAATAATAATACTGTATTTTCTATAGCGCGAACAGCTACCTCAACTAGGAGGTGTCCCGGCGCTGTGAGAGCAAAACAAAGCCAGACTGCCCGGTAAGCGAGCAAAGTTAATGATCCAGTGAAAATAACCAAAACTTGAGCTGTTTCCTAAAGCTCTGTTCTGACGGGGCCCTTTGCAAATCAAGTGGTAGGGTGTTCCACAGTCGAGCCGTGTTAGCTGAAAAAGTCCGACCGCCCAGTCTTGCCCTTTTGACTCGTGGCACACTCAGTAAAACCCGATCATTCAAGCGAAGAGAGCGGGACTGAGTGTATCTAGGGAGTCGTGATCTCAGATAGTTAGGGCATGAACCCTGCAGAGCCCTAAAGGCCAGTGTAAGAGCTTTAAATGTAATCCTGCTGGATATCGGCAGCCAATGCAGAGAACGAAGATGGGGGGAGACGTGCTCTTTAAACGGTATATGCTTCAGCAGCCTAGCCGCCGCATTCTGTACAGTTTGCAGCCGTTGGGTCAGATATTTAGGAAGACCCATATACAGGCCGTTGGCATAGTCCAGCCTCGATGTAATTGTGGCATGGATCACCGTTTTCCGACAGGACTCAGGCAGTAGTTTCAAAATTTGTCGGAGGTTCCTCATTTTACTCAAGCAGCATCCGGTGACCTGCTGGATTTGAGGCGCGAAAGAAAGATTATCGTCCCATTTTACCCCAAGGTTCTTTGCCCAATGGCTGGGGTGGGGGGGTCCCCATCTCAGCCGGCCACCATAATTCTGCCGGGGGGGGTGCTTTTGCCAAAGAAGATCACTTCCGTTTTTCCCGGATTCAATTTCAACTTATTTGTATTCATCCAAGTTGCCACATCTTGGAGGCAGCCCTTAAAGCGCGCAAAGGCCACCTCTGACACTTCTGAGTGGGGGAAAACCAACTGGGTGTCATCCGCGTATGATATAGCGGTGACTCCCCAGGTGGCAATGAGTGTAAAATGTGGGGCAAGATAGATATTGAATAGTAGGGGGCTTAAAGCCGACCTCTGTGGGACCCCACAACTCAACGCCCTGCGCCTCGAGGAGCATTGGCCTAGTGCAACCTTCTGTGTTCTATTCGATAAATAAGACTGCAACCAGCCAAGTGCTTGATCCCGCAGCCCAATTGCTGTAAGCCGATGTACCAGCCTATCATGATCCACGGTATCAAATGCGGCCGATAGATCCAGGAGCATCAGCATAGCCGACTCCCCCGAATCCAACGACCATCTTAATGACTCGGCCACTTCAATCAGCGCCGTCTCAGTACTGAAACCGGGCCTGAACCCTGACTGGGTTTCATGTAGTATATTGTTTGCCTCAATATGGGCATTTAGCTGACGCTGGATTAGCTTCTCCAGCATTTTTCCGGGGGCTGCCAGCAGGGAAATAGGACGAAGATTATTCAAATCCTCTGGGTCTCCATTTGGCTTCTTTTTTAAGGGTAAAAGGGTGGCATGTTTTCAGCCCTCTGGGAACTCCCCAGTGCATATGGAGGTATTCCAGATGTGCTGCAGAATTGGCGCGATCGAATCTGCCAACAGTCCCCATAATTTGGGAGGGCAGGGATCTTCGGGCGAGCCTGATTTACAGCGTATTATTTCTTGCCTCACCATATCCAATGGGATTAGCTGAAATTTCCCAAGGGGGGCCCTCGCTCCCTATTTCCTCTTTGACCATAGGTTTGGGCGGCCCAAAAGAATCGTAGATTTTCTGTATTTTATTAGCAAAGAAGAGAGAGATTTTGGCATAAGAATCATATCCATATTTAGTAATAGCCCATGCAGTCCAAATACGGCAAGGCTACTCCCCTAGACTCCTAGAAAGTACAACGCGTTCTTTAAACAAACCAAACCTCCAGCAACCTGGGAATTCCCCATGCTTTTGCTTTGATTTGTCCTAGAACTCCTGCGAGCACTGAAAGAACGGCCAGTTCTTAGTGACATCTTTTATTGACGTCTTATGTCCAACCTTACGTCAAACTCAGCACCTTTCAGGTATAAATATACCATCATTGCCGTAAGCAAACACACGGTGGCTTGGAGCAGAGCGGCTATCTACTTGCCCGAGAGCCCAGCTGATGCGAGAGCCCACGACGACGCCCCTCCCTTTTGACGCACTGAGAAAGACGCTGTCTTTTTCTCCAGCCGAGAAAATTCCAGCTCCGGTGTTTCCAGCCACCTGTGCGGGTTTCTGGGATATCGAGTCCTGAGAGAGAGATACCAGACCTCCTACATTCTATTACCAAGGTACGGAGCTGACTAAACCCTTAAGAGAATTCTTGATTCAGATTCCTTGGCAAAAACCAACTTAACTTAAACTGCTACTTACTTACTCCTTCCCACGTATTAGGCTTAGGTCAGGTACACCGGGGTAGGCGTAGATTAGAAGCACCAGTTGAGTACGTTAGTCAATGTATTTATGTATGTATATATTTTATCCATTTTAAAGTATCATATGGCTAAGAAACCATATCCATGCTTTTACAGTATTATTTCATAATACTCCTTTTACTGTACACACTTTACTTTATGAAAAGTATTGCAATTGAGGCAATTCATTTCTTTTGCATGAGAAAGAAGACTGCTCAATAAATAACACCTTTTATTGAAAACGCCCGTCTCTCTATTTCTCTGCACTCTGGTGAAACTAAGTATGCACGATTGACTGAGTAAAATAGCTGTCTATTGTTTTCACACGACTCTAGAGATACACTCTTTTTCTGAGGGAGCAAAGTTGTCATGTTTATGCGGTTGTCAGAAGCTAATCCCTTCTTGTCTAAATCCGGAGAGTTAACTCTTTCCTGAACATTCGAGAAAGTTTCTAGTGACCTCTGAGCTAGCTGGCAAAACAAATTAAGTCTAATATAGTCAGTAGAGACCTAGTCGACCTCAGACCTATGTCTACACTGCTGTTTATATTATTCCAATGCACAGAGCCTATTGGGAATATAGGAACTAGACTACAGCGGCACCTGCCATCTCCAAATGTCGCGACATACCCACACCTCATCTGTCTCTGCTGTCTTGAACACGACCACAATGCCAAGACCCACTTCGATTGTTGCACCATACAACTCAAGACCTAAGGTAGCAATCCCTCAAGCTCTTTCCCACTTGACATGCAAGGCCATAATGGTCTCGATCCCGGTTGTGAGGATGCTCCTGGGATCGGTCGTGGAGCCATCGATCTTCGTTGCAATTGAAGTCATCCCACTCCAGTAGGTCCCATAAAAAGAAGAGCAAGAAGTCGAAGACGTCTTCAACTTCACCACATCCGTCGAAGTCTTCTGACGACAACAGGGAACGTTGTCACTTGAGGCCTGGTGGTTGAGTATGTGACTGGGCTGTCTCCAAGACACCCTGAGTTTCCAGGAACCGGAGCAACCCCCTCCCAACTCGGTGAATTTGATGAGGCCATGCACCTCATATTTGGGTGGACTGTTTCCACTGGCATGCCTTCAGGTCCTGTGGATTCGGGAGGGGCACCTACTGGTTTCCTGCTGGTGGGTCTGCCCTCGACGCTAGTCTGGTCCATTGGATCCACAGATGGATCTGGACCGTCCGTTGACGCCGTCCCTATTCCTATTCCTGACACGGAGGCGGGTAGGCATTCCTCAATGCCCACTGAACCCATACCCTTCAGGCTGGAGCCTGAGACCTATTCCTATGGACTTGCAGAAGATTGAGAGGGGCCACTGGACCCTGAAGAATACCCGCCCCTAGACCCCAAAGTGAACTGGTGTGAGGAATTAGCAGAAGCCAATGGACTAGACACCTCCCCAGATATTGGCCTGGTCTCTACTCATACCATGGCTACGGAGGAGGGTGCCTCTTCTTCTATGGTGGGAAGGATGGTGGTCGAGATTTTGGACCTTGCGCTGCCCTCCGTGGCTGTCAAGACTAACATCTTGACGGAGGTGCTTTATCCGGGAATCACCCCTTCAGAACCACTCCTTCCATTTAATGAAGCCCTCACAGATGTCTTGCTCAGGGCCTGGTCCAAACTGCACATAGGGACTCCAGTGAACAGGACAATTGCCTGCCCTAGGGGGACCACTTTTCCCTCACCCAACACCCCACCCTGGCGAGCTTGGTGGTGGAAGCCTCCACTTCTAGAGTAAATCCTGGTTCATTCCCAACTACCCCATCGATAGAGACTCCAAAAAGCTGGTAAACTTGAATAAGAAAATGTTTTCTTCCTTCATACTGGCATTGTGGTCTGTGAACACGACATTCTTTTGGGCCATTACTCCCATTTCCTTTAGGATTCGTTTGCATAGGTGCTGCCCATGATCCCGGAGGAGATCTGGGCCATACTCTCCCAAGTCATGGCTGATGAGAGAGCTGCAGCTTAGTTCACAATTTGAGGTTGGCTGGACACAACTGACTTGCTAGGCAGAGCGGTTTCTTCGTCTGTAGCCTTACGGGGACCCGCCTGGCTGAGAACAACTGACTTTTAAGTGGATGTCCAAGCTTCTCTTATGGATAATATTTTTGATGGCTCCCATCTCTTCGGAGACAAGGCGTACTCCGCGATGGAGTGCTTCAAGGACAGCAGAGCTACAGCCAAGTGATGGGCCCTTCCATGGCTCCCCTCTAACCCAATCCACCTTTCACTCCAGTCATAGCCATGGAAGGGGTTTCCAGCCTCGTCCTTAGCTGCCCAGCCACCATGGCATGCAAGCTTCCCAGATCCTGTGTGGCCGAAGGCACAGCACCCACAGACAGCACCCACAGACACCGTGGGTCAGGCATCCAGAGGTCGTGCCAGTCCACCACTCCCTCGTCTGCCACAGCTTTCAAGTCTGTTTAGTTTGCCTTCTGACCATCATGGACAACTGGTGGGTGGCAGGATTCCACTATCACCTGCACCACTGGAGGTCAATAACATCAGACTGCTGGGTTCTCCAGATTGTCAGAAGGGGCTACTCCCTCCCCTTTGTGACCACCCCTCCAACCATGCGACCCACTTGCGGCAGGCTGATGAAGGACCATATCTCCTTACTCCACCACAAAGTGGCAGCTCTCTTGGCCTAGAGAACCATAGAGAGGGTGCTGACATCAGAAGTAGAAGACACACAATTGGTGGATGGAATTAATCTGGGTTAAATCTGTCATTCTTTTGCTCACCATGCCACCCCAGTTTAGACCTGGTCATATGCAAATCAGTCTTGACCCTGTGCCTCATAGGAACAGTCCAGCCGGAACTGCCAAGCCAGGTCCTCCCTGGACCGGAAACAAGCATCCTGGAACCGGTTTCGGGGTTTCACCCCTCTTCAGCCAGGATACTTTGATTCCAGTGGCAAGATGAGCCCAGGACCCATGTCTGGGCATACCTGGCGCACATAGGGCGAGAAAGCAAAAGACTCACAATTGATGGACGGAATGCAGAACAAATCAAGACATCAGAAGTAGGTCATGGCTAATGTTCCCTCTACTTTCTGATGCTCAAGAAGAAAGTAGTATAAATCCAAAGGGGGAGAAAACCAGGGAGACGTTTTCTTGTAAAGGTAAACTGTATTTCAATTGATGAACGTGTTGGACATATTAAACTTCATATGTACAAGCACATGAGGCGATAGCACTGCGTTACATTGAATGGCATGTAACCTACAAAATACTGTGCACAAGTGCTCGTGAAGTTTTGAGACAGCGCAAGCGACACATGACGTGGTATATACAACAATAGTGGTGGGCGCAACAAAAGACAATTTGGATTTAAAAACTCTTTTACAAGTTTGGGATACCTAAGTAATTAATGGTACATGTATAAATAAGTGAATAGGGTGTCCGTTAATGGGGGAGCCACGTGTTCCGCTGTGGAAGTCGACGGTGTTTCGGCCTGCAGAGTTATTAGGCCATCTTCCGGATCAGGTTACATATTATTTAAATTGCAGTGTCGAGATTCAAGGCCGGGCTGGCTCCGTCCAGGAAAACACTGTGATGCACCTGTAGAACTTAATCAGTAACTGGGGGGCAGGGGGTTAAGTCAATTGCAGGGGGGTCTTGGTTGTGCTGCTCAAGTAATTTAGCAGTCAACGGAGCAAATCCAGAAGGCCGGCATCAGTCAGGCTGATCGAAATTGTCTTCTGTTGCGCCCACCACTATTACTGTATGTATATACCACGTCACGTGTCACTTGCGCCGTCACAAAACTTCACGAGCACTTGTGCACAGTATTTTGTAGGTTACATGTCATTCAATGTAACGCAGTGCTACCGCCTCATGTGCTTGTACATATGAAGTTTAATATGTCCAACATGTTTATCAATTGAAATACAATTTACCTTTACAAGAAAATGTCTCCCCGTTTTTTCCCCCCTTTGGATTTAATCGATTGCAATTAATTGTGCCACATGTACTTGTATGTAAACTAATACCCTTGTTTGAGACACTGTTGTTTGTTACAGATCATTGCCCTAGTCTCCCTGTGGTTTATGGGCTACCTCCTGTAGTCTGACACTGCAAGAAGAAAGTAGGCCATCGTCCTATCCTAAATCTGCGCCCTCTCAATTTCTTCCTGAAAAAGGATACATTCAAGATGCTCACTGTCGCACAAGTCCTGTCTGCCCTGAACCCAGGAGGATGGATGGTAGCGTTGGAATTGCAGGACCCATGCTTCCACATCCCTGTCCTTGCTTGCGCACCGACGTTACCTGCGGTTCACGACAGGTCACAAGCACTTTCAGTACACTGTGCTCCCCTTTGGCCTTACTAGTGCCCCTTGGGTGTTTACCAAGGTGATGACGGTTGTTGCAGCTCATCTGCAACAATCAGGGGTGCCATTCTTCCCCTAGCTCGATGACTGGCTGGTGAAGGCGGACTTGTCCAAAGCCGTTATCTCTCACCTCTCGACCACGGCGGACCTCCTACACTCACAGGGGTTAACTATCAACATGCTGAAGTCACACTTGACTTCCTCTCAGACTCTCCCTTTCATGGGAGCTGTTCTGGACATGGTGCAGTTTCAGGCTTATTCTTCCTAATGGTGAGTCCAGGATATTCAGACTATTTATTTATTTATTTATTAAAATGTTTTCTATAGCGCGAACAAGACCCTTGGGTATCAGAGCGCTTAACATTACATGGGTTATAATAGAGACAATCTTGTAAAACGAGATTACAGTAGACAATTTTAGTTAGGTATACTACCACAACGGGTTAACGAGGGTTACAAGGTTACACCCAATACACAATGTCCTGAGGTAGGTTGGTAATAATATATGTTTTGTACTGGGTCATTCTGTATACGATTGTTTTTAAGTGTCCTTTCCTGTGCCTTCTATATTCTCCAGTTCGGGTATATTTTGGTCAACTCTGACTCAAGGAGTTAATGTCGATCTATCTTGACTATGGAAGGAACTTACTCATTAGAAAGATCTTGGTTTCCCTCTTAAACATTGCTGAATTTGGAATTTTTCTGATATTCGGGGGAAGTGAGTTCCATATTCTAGGGGCCGCTCCTGAGAATGCTCTATCATAGGTTTTTTTCTTCCTGAAGATGGGTGGCCTCAGCACCAGTTCCTTGGCACTCCTTGTTGGTCTATTTCCTCCAGATATTTCAATTTTTTGGGCAAGGTATCTAGATTTATTGTAATGAATCGCTTTGTGGGTGATACATGCCATCTTTAGCTGAATTCTGGCTTCGTAAGGTAGCCAGTTTAAAGCTTTCAGTTGAGGGGAGATATGGTCAAATTTCCTCGTTCCTGTGATAAGTCTTGCCGCTGCATTGAGGCATGCTTTTAATGGTGCAGTTGACATTTTTGGTAGCCCTGCCAGCGTTGTTCTGCCATATTCAATCCTTGAGATAACCAATGATTGTACTGCTAGTTTTAGATCTGCTTCAGATAAAAATGGCTTCATTTTTCTTAAGTAGCTCAGATGGAAGCGGGCGCTTTTTGCCATTGCTTTGATGTGGGCTTTCATGTCAAGGTTCTCGTCCAGTGTGATTCCTAGTGATTTCGCTGAGTCAACTAGGGTGGGGGTGCAGTTTAATTCTGTTTTCTGTGCGTTTAGATTCAGATGATTGATAGTTAACCATTTTAGTGTCTTTTTTAAGGCCTCGTTCATTACGTTTATGTCTTCCAGGGATGTGATCTTGATGTATATCTGCGTGTCATCCGCGTACATGTGGTAGGATATTTTGGAATTTCGGAGAATTTCTGTAAGGGGTTCGATATACAGGTTAAACAGTGACGGAGATAATGTAGATCCTTGTGGTACTCCAATTGCGTTAGGGCATGACGATGATAGTGCTTGGTTGACCAGGAATCTTTGAGTTCTATTCTGTAGGAAGGATTCAAACCATTTCAGCACCATACCCGATATTCCCATCCTTTCATGGAGTCTGTTCAGTAGTTTTTCATGATTAACCGCGTCGAATGCAGATGACAGGTCGAGGAGGATAAGCAGACAGGTTCGATTGTGATCTAGTGCCTGAAGTGCATCATCGACTGTGTGTAAGATCGCCGTTTCTGTGCTGTGTCCTGTTCTGAATCCTGATTGGCAGTCATCTAGTAGTGAGAAATTGTTGATATGCTGGCTCAGTTGGTTTTGCACACATTTCTCTATTAGTTTGGCAAGAAGAGGGATGTTGGTCACCGGGCGATAGTTATTTGGATCTGCTGGGTTCGCTGTAGGTTTTTTGATGATCTACATTACTTGGCCTGTTTTTAGGCATTCTGGAAGGCTCCCCTGAGATAGAGAGGCGTTTATAATTTCTGTCCATATTGGGATCACGATATGGTTGATTTCTCTCAGGCATTTTGATGGTAGTGGGTCGTTGTAGTGATTGTTGGGTTTGATGTCTGATAGTGTTCTGGCAATGCTATTGTTATTCAGTAGTTTGAAAGTGTCCCATTGTGCCTTGTTTTTTTTCAGGATATCAAAATTTTTCGCTGTGGTAATGTTCACTGATAGTGTATGGTGTTCAATGTTGTCTGCTGCATTCCTTAGTTCTTTTTCCAGCGTGTCAGCTTTGTCGTTGAAAAAGGTTGCGAATTTTTCGCAGCTTAGTTGCGTTTTTGTGACTTCTTGGGCAGATTTGGCCAGCTTATTTGATTGTTGTTTAATGATCTCAAATAGTTTCCGTGGTCTGTTTTTGGCGTTATCCAGTTCTGATCGAATAAATTCCTTCTTGGAGTTGAGTATCTTTTTGTTGTATTAATTTCTGATTTTTCTGAGTGATTTCAGTTCAGGGGAAGATGGGTGTTGTCTCCATTTTCTTTCAGCAAGTCTCAAATTCCGCCTTTCTTCATTCAATGACTCATTGAACCATGGGTTTTTAACGTTCTCTGTAACTCTTTTCAGTTTTAATGGTAAGGTGGCGTTGACTATTTCTGTCACTGTAGTAGTGTCGTGATTGGTTAGATCCTTCACATTCTGCAAGTTGTGAGGTAGATTAAGGACTTTCTCGCAGCTTTCAATTAGTAGTTCCATATTTGCATCTTTTGTATCTCGCATCCATCTTTTGATTTTCAAGGGTTGTGTGGTCTTTATCTTCTTCCCTATGGGTATCAGGAAGGTTATGACATGGTGATCTGACCAGTCACACGGCTCTATTGATAGGACTGGCGTATTGTCTTTTTTAGAAATTATCCAGTCCAATGTAGCGCCTTTCGAGTGAGTTGGTTGTGTGCATGCTTGAAATAGGTTTAGTTCTGATAAAAAGTCTTTAAGAGCGTTGACCTGTTTGTCGTTGTTGTCGTTCCAGTGTAGATTAAAATCCCCTAGATATATGTTATTTGCTTCAGTGTTAGCGTTAGTCTTGATGATCTCCATTAGCTGGTCTATGAAGGTCATATTATGAGTACCTGGTGGGTGATAAAGGGCATGCAGGTTGCATATTTGATTGTTAGCCGCTCTTATATTGAGACTTCGGTATTTGCATGATTCTAGTGGGTCGGACTGTATTTGGCCAACTTCAAACTCCGATCGGTGAATGCAGTCTATCCCCCCCTCCCCCCTCCTGACTTTTTCAGCCTATCAAGTCTCACAATATTGTAATGAGGGGGCACTAGTAAATCCATGACTGGGGACGAAGATTCTGATAGCCATGTTTCTGTGAGGATTGTTATGTCTATTTCCTGGTTAATGATGAGATCGGCTATGTCAGAAGCATGTTTGGCTTCTGACCGACAGTTGAGCAGTAGGCATTTTAGTGCTTTCCCTGTTCTGTTTGGGTTCAGATTTTACGAGTCTGTGATTAGCTGGATTTGTTGAACATTGTTAAGGTTAGGCTTCCTCTTATTCAGTCTAGCTATTCTGTTGACATCTATCGGGACTGTTTTAATTTCCTCCTCTCTATTGCTGACAGTAGGCTCATAATCTCGGAGTAAGGATTGAATTTCTTCTTCCGTTAAATATTTATGATTCCTATCAGGTCGATTTTGTCTGTTTGATAACGGCATCGCCATGTTATTTCTCTTTCTTTGTGATTTACATATTAGTTCTCGGATGTGCACGAGTTTGGTATGAGTGTTCTCCGTAATGTCACAGAGTTTTTCTACCGCTTGAAGGGTGCTTAGTAAGTTTTGTGACATGTAGCCCATTTGTGTTTGGAGCTCTAACATTTTTCTCAGGGTCTGGGGTGACTTATTAGGATTGCTCGTCCGGTTATTTCGAAATTCATGTATTTTGTTTCCGTATTTTCATTCTGAGCCTTTCATCAGGGTCTTTTTCTTTTTGCCATTCGATCGATTGTCTATTCCACCATTCGTTGTCTTGTTTTCATTGGGTGTCTGTTCATTAGAGAAGATTCTTCATTGTGAGGAGGCGTGGCTTCTTTTTTCTGAGGAGGTTCTGTAACAACCTTCACATGACATGTGGACATTTCTGTACTCTCTGAACCATTCCCAAACGTTGGGCCCTATGATACAGATGGTTCAGCCTCTGTCCTGGAATTCGGTGAGACTGACTCTGTGGCTGCTTGGCCTCATAGCCTCCTGCATCCTGCTTGTGACACATGCCCGCTGATATATGCGTGCTCTGCCAGGGACCTGAAATTACAGTGGGTGGAGCATCAAGGGAATATCTCCAATATGGTGCAGATCTCTGATGGCACTACAAAAGATTAGCTGTGGTGGTTACGAACCACGATTGGGTCAGTGGCAAACCCTTCCCTAACCAGATCTGACAGTAGGGACAGATGGGACGGCCGTCTAGAAAAGGTGGAGATCAGAGGTCTCTGGTGCAATCCGGGCTCCACATTAACCTATTGGAGCTCTGAGCGATCTGGCTGGCATTGAAGGCCTTTCTACCCTCCATCAAGGGAACACTACTGCAGGGTTCACGAACACCACTACCATGATGTACTGCAACAAACATGATGGGGTGGGGTCGTGGACCTTGTGTCAAGAGGTCCTGCATCTCTGGACATTGCTGGAATGTCAGGGCATATCCCTGGTGGTTTAACACCTGGTGGGCTCTCTGAATTCCAGGGAGGACAATCTCAGCCATAAATGTCTAGCGGATCACGGATGGTGTCTCCATCTGGAGGTGGTGCAAGGTCTCTTTCAGCTGTGGGTAGAGCTTAGTTTGGACCTGTACACCACCACCTAGAATATGCGCGCTGGAGTTTCCAAGGCAGCTCTCATTCGGAGACGCTTTTCTTCTTGAGTGGAGCTCAGGCCTCATGTGCGCCTTTTCGCCCATACCACTCCTGCCCAGAGTTCTCAAGAAGATCACGAATGACTGGGCCCAAGTCATCCTTGTAGCTCTGAACTGGCTTGGAGAATTTAGTATCCTGAGCTGTTAAGCATGGTGATTGGTCCTCCAGTCTGACTACCCCTTCAGGAGGATCATGTCAGAGCAGCAGAGGAGGGTTTTCTGCCCAAATCTGTCAACGCTCTGTTTTCATTTGTGGAGATTGAGCAGTGACAGTTGACAGCTTTCAACCTTCCGCTTGAAGTCTGTAATGTCATCTTGGCAGCCAGTCATCTATCCACCAAGGCGTAAAATGCCTGCAGTTGGGGCAAGTTTGTGGCATGGTGTGTCAAAAGACAGATTGACCTCATTTCTGCACCCCGTTCCCAGGCCCTTCTCTTTATTCTTTCTCTTGCCCAGCAGGTCTATGCTTTAGGAACCTTAAATGCTGTCTTTCTGCCATTTCGGTATTTCTGCAGTTGCCAGATCAGCCATCCCTGCTCAAATCCCCTATTGTGAATAGGTTTTTGAAAGGTCTCCAACACATGTGTCCACCTTCACCCTTCATCATGCCTCTGTGGGACCTCAAATTAGTCCTCAGTTTTCTGATGTGCTCTCCTTTCGAGCCACTAAACAACTGTCCTCTCAGGCTCCTTACAATCAAGATGGCCTTTCTAGTGGCCATAACATCTACCTGGAGGGTGAGTGAGCTCCAAGCGTTGTCATATAAGCCTCCGTACCTCAGCACCTTCCTAGTCTAGCTGGTC
Source organism: Lissotriton helveticus (assembly GCF_964261635.1). NCBI lineage: Eukaryota > Metazoa > Chordata > Amphibia > Caudata > Salamandridae > Lissotriton > Lissotriton helveticus. Next base: position 1,627,853,291 of record NC_136067.1, read on the forward strand.
CTTTGCCATAGAGCTTCCCTCCTCACGAAGGTGGTCACTCCCTTTCATGTAGGACAATCCATCATCCTGCCTACCTTTTGTGCTCCGCTGCATCCGTCTAAGGAAGAGGAGCGATTCCATCGACTAGACCCCAAAACAGTGTTGTTGTTCTACCTTGACCTCACAAGAGAGTTCCAGGTGGATGACCAACTCTTCGTAGGGTATTTCAGATTCAAGAAAGGGAAGACCATACAGAAGCAGGCCATGTCCCGATAGATTGTGCTCTGCATTAACATCGGCTACGCATTAGCCAAGAAACAAACACCAGAGAGTTTGCATGCTCATTCCACCATAGCGAAGGCTGCGACCACTGCATTAGTATGCAGGGTCCCATTCCTGGACAAGTGCCAGACAGCAATGTGGGCTTCTCTGCACACATTCACTAAGCACTACTGCCTGTACAGTCTGGTCCATCGGACAGACATTTTGCCCATTCGGTCCTGCATAGCATTTAAGTGTGAAATTGTTTGCAGACCCTCCTCTGGGGAGGTATTGCTTGGGTATCTATTCTAAGGTAAAAAATCTGTAGCTAGAAGTGTCTATCCGATGAACAAGTTACTCACCTTCGGTAACTCCTTATCTGGTAGAGAGCCACAGATTTCTTGACCGACCGACATATCCACCCCATTCTGCAAACAGATTTCTAGGGACATGGCTTTTCCCCTTTCAGGGCCCTACTTTTACACAACTGTGGGCAGTGTGCTACAGGCGGGATTTGGCACTAAAAGAAACTGACGTCAGCACACTTGGGTGTCACTTTCGGCACGTACGATGCCACATGGAGCTGAATAATCCACCTTCTGGCGTGCAGGGGTACTGCTCATGAACATTTTCTGGATCTAGTCTGACGCCTAAAATAATTCTAATAAATTCTAATTCCTGGCATGGGGGAGGGTAGGTTTGGAGCCGAGGTCAGTCAGCCACCAGGTGGAATCCCAAGCTGAGGTTTTCTTTCCAAAGATCACCATGAAGATCACCGTCTAAAAGTGGACGATGTGGTATGTGTATCTGATGTCACGGTTTCAGATTATTTTAGATTGTTCTGTAAAAGTCAGGATTTCCAGATAGAGCACATGCATGTGCGTATACAGGATGTCTCTTAGAGAACGTGTAAAGGCTGCAGCTTAGCTGGTAACTACCACAAGAAAGAAACGGCAAAATATCACACATGTACGAAATTCAAAACGGTGGTGGTAAATAGTGTTTCGTGCCAGTTAACTTCTCTTAATAAGCTCATTTCATCTTCCCTTTGCCCTAGCTTGCTATAATAAGATTTAATAAAAGTAACAAGAGCTGTTTTTAAACCAGTGGGAACCTGGACGTCCAGCATATTCATAAAACAGTGGTTCACCTTGATTTCATTTAGTTCATTTCATTGATATACAAATAAAAATTCTATGCATACATGTAATGTATATACACAAAAATGGGCTGCCCCTAGTATGGATTCCTACAGTTTCCTACAGAGTTATCTTGAGATGTATCACCAGTGGGGGCATCTCATTAAAAGTGACTAACTGGCCTCACACACCGCCCGGTGTCATGCTTCATCATAAGCTGTCCTCGCCCTCTAAAAACTACGTTTGATAGAGGGCGGGCATACACCTGAAGACAGGGATGCACTTCTAAAGCTAAGTGGGGACCCGTGAAATAGTGAAAGGTCTAAAAACCATTAAACTTGTCAATAAACTGTACTTATTCAGGGAGCAAATGCATGGTATTAAGAGAGGTGAACGGTGATCTGAAACGTTACTCTCCAATCACTGTGTTAATTGTGGTCAATGTGTTTCTGCATTCGTGTCCCCGTAGGGTACGTAGCATTCGTCAGGACCAAAGGGTTTCTAACTATGGGTGCAGCCTTTTCGCACGTGGTGCAAAAAGGACCTACCACCAGATGGAAGGGGGCTGTGGGCATCAAGCTCCCCGATCGGTGTAGTACCAGTGTAAGTGACTCTGTAGGAAAAAACAGGAAACAAAAAAACCATACAAACTAGAAGTGTAAGTATATTTCAAGTGACAAACTTTGCCATCCATGCAACATCACACCTATTGCGCGCGGGATGTGGTCTTTATGAGACACTTGGCAAGTATACGTGTCGTCATTCAGCAAATTATAGCAGTACGCTTCTTACCCTAAAATACTATCCTACTTGCTCCATGGGAGGTCGAGGGTGGAAGGGCCTACTGTGACTTTCTGCAATGGAGAGGTGCAGAGGGTCAAAGCCTGTTTGTGCATCCACAGGGCTGTGACTCAAAAGCCAACATACACTATTGTGCGGTTTAAAGTGGTTGGTTAATTGCTTAATACACGCTAACTGGAAGTGCATGATGTATATCCTGTGTCTCGCTGGGGCCGCGCCTGATCGCCTGGTGTAGGGCGTGCCCAGGTACGCCCGCACGCATTGGGGGCAAAAATAGGTTTTCCGGGCAGTAAAAGTCACGTGGCTGCTTACGTCATGGGCCGCTATGTTTATTTCGTTCGCATTGAAGCTTGGGAAAAGTAGTTTAAAGGTACTTGCTTCAAAGTTCAATAAAGTTTCACAGTTCAATGCGTGTGATTCTTAAACCTTATATTGATAACGCAACTCAGTAATGATTCTTCCGCTCTTAGTATTAGCACAACACTCGGAAAAAGAGACATCAGTTGTTTGTACCACCTACTATACCTCCAATTTGACAAAGGGTTCGCCCGTGCTAATACTAAGAGCGGAAGAATCATTACTGAGTTACGACCGAAATAAACATAGCGGCCCGTGACGTAAGCAGTCACGTGACTTTTACTGCCCGCCCGGTCCACAAAAATGACTTCCTGACGCGGCTGCTCACCCCCCCAGTCAGCTTAGAGGGACGCCAAGGAGAACCGACGGACAGGTTGGTGTCCGCACAAATGTTTGTGATGTATTGCAGTGATCAAGGATTTCTTTACAATGTTACCTTACCTTAAGCCCGCATGCTCTGGTTATTCGCTGCCGTCCCATGTTGTTCTGAGTTCGCGCTATCTTGTTTCAGCAGGCTTTTGTGGGGCACATTTAGGGTTCACAACTGGTTGGTGACGAGATCTGCAGTGTCACTCTTTGTATGCTATTATTATTCTCTCTTCATGTTGTAGAGCCACTTTGTTATCAACACAGGCTATGGCAGCAGCAATCACGTGCGGTGGCTTCTTTTGCACAGTTCTGGGCTGCGATGATGCTGCCAATAGGTTCAGGTCTACGGTTGTCCCAGACTACTGAGAGCGGGTGACGGGGTGTGCTTTATTGGGGGACCGTCCTGACTGTAGTTTATGTTGAGGCCTACTCCTTACTCTTCGCCATGGTCCTCTGTTACTTTGCGGCCCCCAGTCTTTTCAGTGCTGATCTTGAATGGTGCCTTGATATTTGTTAGTTTGTGGTTGCCCACTCCGATGACCACCCGGCTCGGCACTCTCCTTCAGCTCCTCGCGCCTCTGGGCCCTGCGCCGTATATATGGGGGTCTCCGGTAAAGGTTTGTCTTCTGGGGGGACCTCCTCGCTCCGGTTCTGTGTGCCCTTGTGATTAGTGATCCCAATCCGCCTCAGCGCTATCCGCCCGGTCGGAGACTGTCACGGTACCCCTATGGGATTGAGCCGTAGGACGCATCCAATGTCCATACAATCCCCTCTGTCCTCTTGTCCTTCGAGCCACGGGGCTTGGTGTTGCACGGGGGAGCAAGGGTTCGAATTGGGCCCCCCAGGCCCCTGCTGCACGCCTCGTGGTTTGGCGCCTCGCAGATCGGGTTCAGGAGCCCCCGGGGCAGTCAAGGGCCCCCCTCTCTCAAGGGCCCCCCTCTCTCACCATAGGCTGGGTACGCGTTCTATCTTCTCCGGGGTAGAGCTCCCGGCCGGGACAATGGCAAGCCTGGGGTCCCTGTGCCCCCGCTCCGTCTTTACTGTATGCATTGTTGGGGGGGGGGGGAGGATACTATGGCGTCCGCTCTCCCGGCAAAGGCCTCCAGTGGCACCCAGGGGAGTCCTCGTCTCAAGGGCACACTGGTGCTGTCTGCCCCACGATGCCCCAGGTTGGATGTGGGCTGACTGTCCCTGCCGGTCTCCCCTCTGCGCGCCTCGAGTCCCAGCGCCGTGCGGGGGGAGCTTACCCCGTCCGGGCACCCCAGGGCGCAAGGTGGAGCACCACTTGTTTGGGGGAGGAGTCCCCCCGGCCTGATCTTCAAATCGGGCCTTTAGCTGCGGCAGGATCACAACGTCTCGTGAGCTGTTCCCAGGGTCTCGCCGATCATACAGCATGCTCTCACCTGGTGTTTGTGGCGTCTTCCAGGCACTCAGTGAGGCATGCTTGAACGTCCCTTCACTGTCACTGCATCAGCCCTTGAACCGGTCACTGGTCCGTGCATTCCCCAACCGTTCCGCTGCCGACAGCTAGTATCCGGCGGGCGCCGCCATTTTGGCTTCGTCCCAGGGCCGCCGAGTCGATCTCTCGTCGTTCATGTATCGCCTTCTGGTCCGCATTCTAGATCTCAGTGGGAGCCTCTCCAGTAAGCGGCAGCTCCGGTGTGGGTTTTTGTTAGGTTTCAGGCATTTAAGGTATGTGAACAGCTACTTTGCGCGGGCTGCCGAGCGGAGCACTAGGAAGGTGTGTCCACCATCTTGGTTGGCTTGGCCACGCCCCTCAAAACGTAAGAGTTATTTACAAGCCATTGAAATTATATGCACTATATTCAATGTACACAAAACAGACAAGACAACAATTGTGTGCGGTGTCTCAATGTGAAAACACAGAGAAGAAAGCGTATTGTGATTGTATACAACCAACCACTTTCCAATATGTGGGTCAACGTATGTATACAACCATCCACTTTCCAATATGTGGGTCCTGATTCCGCCAACGGCGGATTAGGCGAGGAAAGAGACACAGACCTCCGAGGTTTGTGGGCAAAAATATGGTTTATTTCGAGTGACCCAACACAACGCGTTTCAAGCCCGTAAGCCCTTGTTCACGTGTCAAAGTGGAAAAACACCATCTACTATTTAAAGTGAATACTCCCACTCCCACTTTCTGACATCATAGGTCACATGTTAATGGGCATAAACAACAGACTGAGGTAACCACAAAAATCGTTTTGTAGGTTAAAACCAAATAGGCAGAATAATATTTTCTGACACACTTGATATATATATACATATGTTTAAAACACCATTTAAAAACATGTAAAGTGCTTAAATGTCATAATCTTCATAAAATAATAAATATAATTCATTTTAAGAGTCTCTTTGGATGAATCCAAGACTGCCTATGTTGCTGCAACGCCCATACAATATTATTTCCGGATAAATCCGATTATTTTTTAGCTCAGTCAATGTGGCCTATTAGTCTTATATGTGTAACAGCACATGTATTTTTTTATGTTATCATGATTTCATGACTATTCATATTTTCTTTATGGTTTTTCTTTTTATCAGTGCGAGCACAAGTGGGAGGGAATCTGTGCAACAGTGCATATATAAATATAAAGTGCTGGTGTAAACTAAATTGATTTCTCAAATACTCAAATGCAAATGTAGGGCAAAACCATTCATTCCTAGAATACAGATAATCTATTTTCTATAGATGGTGCCACAATTGGAACAAAGCCACATTTATCATAAAGCATGTGATTTTATATGTATAAATACTCTAGAGAAATCAATGCTGAGAAAAAGGAAAATTATATATAATACAATAATTTGTAAAATCAGAGAATTAATATGTTGTTACATTTAGGACAGTTTTTATGCTATTTACAAGGGTAAAACTTCAATTACAGATGAAAACTACAATATCGCAGCTAAAGTATGTTTTTACAGAAAACTGTGCATATCTTCTGTAGTATTCAAACCATTAGGCCATTTACAATCAAGCTCGAGATTGTATTTTGTTTCGAGCTGACGGAGTTGGCGCTCTCTATTGCCACCCCTTCTTTTCTTTGCCACAGCATCTATTACATAATAAAATAAGACAGGCAATTGATGTTATTTGCATGTACCTTCTTAAAATGTCTCGCAACAGGATATGTTGCGTCGCTGTGGAGAATGGCTCTTATATGCTGCAAGATCCTGACGTGCACCTGCAGCTTCGTGCTACCCACGTAGCTCAGCCCACAGGTGCACGTCAGGACATATACAGCATATTCGGTCTTGCAATTGTAGTTACCCGAAATCAATGTAGGGGTTAGACTAAAAGGTGTACAGTACTTAGACATATTGCAACCAAAATTGCAAGCACGACATGACGTGCATTTTTTGAAACCCCTCTTTGGTGCCAGCCACGTAGTGACTTGTTTGACCTCAGGTGATACTCTGTCCAATACCATACCCATAGTGCTATTTCTTCTAAACGTGACAACAGGTCTATCTGCTATTCTGTTACGAAGAACATTATCAGTGAGCACTACTGGCCAATGTTTGTTGAGTATTGTCCTTATCTGCCGTTCCTCTCTGTTGTAGGTGGTAATCAATCTTGGAGTATTAATACTCCTGGAGATTGCTGCAGTGTTAAGGACCGTCGAGGTATCGGCCTCAGGAATAAATAAGCTCATTCTAGATTTAGTTTTGGCCTTATTTATTTCATCACACAGGATTTTTTCAGAATACCCCCTTGCCTTGAGTCTATCAACCAGCTCCAGTTGACACTTATTGAACTCTTCCTCATTGCTCCAAATGCGTTTTAACCTTAAGATTTCTCCATAAGGAATGCTAGCAATGAGGTGTTTGGGATGAGAGCTGGTTGCGTGTAGGGTGATATTGCCCAAGGTCGATTTTCTATGCAGGGTACTTTCAAATTTCTCATTATTTACAAAGACTCTGACATCAAGGAATTCAATTTCATTCTTATGAATATGGGAGGGGAATTTTAGATTATAAATGTTATCATTAATCTTATTTACAAAGCAAACCGCTTCTTCTTCACTACCCTGCCACAAGATGAACACATCGTCTATGTACCTCAGATACGATCTGACATGTGTCTGGTATTCCACCTGGAAGGTGGTTTTGAGAACCTGCTCCTCCCAGCCAACATGTAAACATGCGTAGCTGGGGGAGAAGCAGGCTCCCATCGCCACTCCTCTCACCTGCTTGTATAGATCTTTATCAAACAGGAAATAATTATTGTTAAGACACCATTTGATGAGTTCCAGCACAACTTTGTTATGCTCATATAGTGTGCTGGACCTAGTTTCCCAAAAATGTTTAACCGAAGCCAATCCCTGATTATGGTCTATACTTGTGTATAATGCTTCTATATCAAGAGTGATAAGAAGCAAATCATTTGACCATTCCAATATGTTTAGTTTTTGTAGGAAGTCTCCAGTATCTTTTACATAACTTGGCAACGCCGTTACCAAGCTTTGCAGAAAAAAATCTATGTACTGGCCTATGTGCTCACCCAAACTGTTTATGGCCGATATAATCGGTCTCCCAGGAATTGGAAAAACATTTTTATGAATCTTAGGAATTAGGTAAAGAACCGGCAGCACCGGAAACTCATTGAACATAAACTTCTACTATTGAAATTAGACCTTGTCTTTTCCATGATGCCAACAATTTCTGTAATACATTTTTGGCTTTATCATACTCTTTGACATTGGGTTTTAAATAACAGTTTACATCACTTAGCTGGCGTAGTGCTTCCACTATGTAGTCTTTCCTTGGCCACAATACAAGGTTCCCCCCCTTGTCAGATTTTTTAACAAACACCTCCTGATTGCTCTCCAGTTTCTTTACCAAATCCTAATATGCCTTTCTCTTAAAAAATAGACTTCGTTCTTTTCTATTTTTATGGACAGTATGATTTAATTGCTTTAGATCATTTACAATAAGCTCATGAAAAACATCAATACTGTCCTTTGGCATAAATGGAACAAAACTGGATTTGGGTTTAAAGGGGCTGATCCCAGCACCCTCCTGAACATGATTAATTTTTCTTAACCGTTCTTATGTAACCAAGTTGGCATTTTCTTCCAAATCAGATGTTATATCGGACTCTTCAGCTAAGTCGTGTACCATAAGCAAATTGGGAACATCAGACGCTGCTAGGTTGGTCATTGTATCTTCATTTTCTATGTCGCTGCTACCACATGTATCTTTCAGGGCTTTAAGTGCAAAGAACTTTTTCAGTTTCAGTTTTCTAATATAGCAATATACATCTATGCGTGTTCTTGCATAGTTGAAACTGTCTCCTGGACAAAAGTTGAGACCCAAGGCCAACAGCTGTTCTTCAGCCTTCGAAAGTCTGATAGTTGATAAATTAATCACACTGTTGTCCCTTATTGCTGTTGCTTCTTTTTCCATTTCCCCTTTGTGTTTTTCTTTGCCTCTTTTGCGTTGGTCACGTCTTCTTTTTGTTCGCTTGTATTTTTTGCTATTTTCTGCCGAGGCCTCAAGGTTTGCAGTCTCGCCTCGACTAAAAAATCAATTTCTTGTCCTACATTCAGAATGGTCTTGCTTTTCACTATGGGTGCCGATTCTGTGCTGGACTCACTGGTTAGCGAAATCGTGTCCAAGCTATCTGTATCTTCATTGCCCTGAACTTCGTTTCTATTTTCCTTGCTTTTGGTTTTTTCATCATATTGTTGACGCTTGATCGGATCAAATTTACGTGAAAAGGTAAAAATTCGACCATTTTCGTAGTCCTCCAAATGACGGTTGAACTTTGTTGCTTTTCTTACTTTAATTTTGTCTTCATGTTTTTTCAAGCGTTCTTGCATTGTTTCTTTCATTTTGATGGTTTGAGCCGTTATTTCCAAAGCGTTGATTTTTTCCAAAATAGTATCTATTTCTATTAGAATTTCTTCCCGATCAATGTGAGCATACTTGATTAATAGTTTGACCAAGTTCATGGAGGCTATGAGGTTGCATTCTCCCCATTCAAGTAGCATTTTGGGGTTCAGTCTATCGAAACTGGGTGCTAGGAGGACTCGCAGCCCCCTCGGCACCCGCCCCACCTCATATATATTAGGGCTGGATGAACACAAATCCTTTACGTCAGTATGGGTTAGTGTGCGGAGGTGTCGCTGATGTTTCAAATTTGTCTGAAATCTGGAGTTCTCTTCGGAACAATCAGGTGTCGGGGACAACAGAGAGTATAGTATCAATAATAATCTCAGCAGTACCTAATGTGGAAATTGCTCATTGGCACCAAATTGTGAGAGTAAATGACTAATGTTTTACTTATCGTATGGCAGGGTAAATCCACTCCCCAACCCGGAGCAGTGTCAATGTGTAGACAAGCATTGGCAAATTCAGTTGGTCTGGCCTATGCAAGAGCTGTTGGCTTTGCCAATATGTTTTAGCCATGTTGTACTCTAGTGTGGCTGCTTCAGCATGGCTAAATGTCAGTGTGGTAAAAGAGAGTGTTGTCGAGCAGTGCTATGTAGTAACGTAGAGTTTAGTGTCATGGAGTGGAGTGACGTAGTGTGTCATGGAGTGTCGTGGAGGGGGTAAAATGTTGTGTAGGGCGTAAAGTGTTGTAGAATGAAAGGGTGTAGAGTTGAGTGGCGTAAAGTGGAGTAGAGTGTTGTAGAGTGGAGTGGCATAGAGTGTCATGGAGTGGTGCAGAGCAGAGTGGGGTGGCTTAAAGGGTGTTGCCTAGATTGAAGTAGACTGTTCTAGAGTAAACTGGAGTAGAGAGAAGTAGATTACCGTTGAGTGGAGTGGAATAGATTGGTGTAGTGTAGGAGAGTGGAATGACATTGAAATGAGAAGAGTTTTGTAGAGTGGAGTGGCGTAGGGCGGAGTGGCATAGGGTGTCAGAGTGGAGTGGTATAGAGTGTAGTAGTGTGTTGTAGAACAGAGTAGAGTAAAGTAGCATGGAAGGAGTTGTATAGAGCATCGTAGAGTGGAGTAGTGTTGTAGGGTGGTGTAGAGTGGAGTAGAGTTTAATGGAGTAGAGCGTCATAAAGTGGAGTATCATAGAGTGTAGTGAAATAGAGTGGCTTAGAGTGCAGTGGCACATAGTGCATTGTTTTTAAGTAAAGTGGTGTAGAGTGCATTGGCGTACAGTGCATTGGTGCAGGGTAGAGTGGAGCAGCATCGAAAAGAGTGGAGTGGTGCTGAGTGCAATGGCACCGAGTGCATTGGAAATGAGTGCAGTGGCGTAGGTTAGATTTTTTCAGAGTAGAGTCGAGTGGTGCATGGTAGAGTACAGTGGCATAGAGTTGAGATGCGTAGAGTGCAGACTAAATTAGAGAGTCATAGAGTGAATTGGCATAGAGTGCCCTGGCGTAGAGTGGAGTCATACAGGGTAGAGTGCAATGACGTAGAATGCAGTGGCTTGGAGTGCAATGTTGCAGAGTAGAGTGGCATAGAATGGAGTGGTGTAGAATGCAGTGGAGAAGAGTACAGTGGTGCATAGTAGAGTAGTGTGGGGTGGAGTGCATTGGCGTAGAGTGGAGTGGTGTAGAGTAGAGAGACCTAGAGCGGATTGGTGCAGAGTAGAGTGCAGTGTGGACTGGAATGCTGTTGTGTGGAGTGCTGCAGAGTAGAGTGGAATATGCATAGTGTGGTAGCACACTTCCATTACAGACAACTCATCTTCAATTGAAATGACCATTACATTTGCACAGACATATGTTTTACTGATAAAAGTATACAGCGCACAAACAATAAAGTATTGAAACAACTTCACCAAGTGCACTGATTTGTTTTGATCGTATTATCCCCTTTGCCACAGCGTAAATTCCACCACGGTGCGAGGGGAGGCGGGGTTGGGTTGGGCGTGGCACTGCGGTAATCATGACTGCTCCCGGCCTGGAGCCGTCAGAACTCTGCCCACTGATTAATTCTCCCGCACAGGCGGGGAATTAACAGCGCATGGCAGAGCGGCAACGTTCTGACGGCTCCCGGCAGTCATGAGCACATGCCTACCGTGACTCATGACGGCTGGGAGCCGTCATGCGCACCAAAAACTTTAAAATATTTGATACCACCATACTTCAGAATCACCAAAAATGTGCTTCATTTGTGCTTTGCTAATTCTGACTTATTCTTAAATATCTGCACAGTTCATTTACAGACATTTATAATTTGTTGTGTGCTAAAAAAAAATTGATTGTACAGCCTTCCTCAAGCACTCCCCCAGTAGCCAGCATGATTGTCACATAAATCCTCTCACTTTGAAGTCGGAGAAAGAAAGTAAACATCAAGCTCCATGGAAGACAGAGCCTCACATTTGACCTCTGTTTTTCAATGCACAAGATAAGAACAAGATGTAAAGGCATGTGTACAGAAATCCAGTACTGATGGACGGTTACAGTAAATAGGGCTTGGGCAAGGGAAGGGACAAACTAAAAAAACAAATAGACCTAGCAAATAGAAAGCAAGCAAATGTGAGTTACAAACAGCAAAGCCAATGGTTAGCAGCGGATGGAGTGCATTACCTGGGAAGCTTTCCAAATTTCCCCAAGATGTCGTTAGAAAATCAGGCAGCTGTGCTTCAACCTAAAAAAACAATGCGTGCGGTGCTCAGATGGGCGCATACGCATCCTTGAAACAGGTCATTAGTTCAGGAAGCAGCATGAAGCAGGGCCGGTAATTAATCCTCTCTCGCTGGAGGGTTCCTAAAGGGCTGAAAGTGACCGTGCGTTTCTTCCCCTATGCCATATTCAGTCAGCCAGCGCAAGTTTTCTTACATTTTGGGATTACTTGTGTTTGAATTAATTCACTGTTAGGGCTTGAGTGTGGTTTTGTTGTATACATTAAATGTTTGTCTAGATTTTCTCTTTGGATATTGATGAAATTAACTGAATGAAATCCAGGTGAACCATTGTTCTATGTATAAACGATTTAAGATTGGGCATTTTGTATGACTTAAAGATTCAAGTAAATATTTGCATTTTCCCAAAATGTTGTTTTTATGGTTTTTAATGGCTTCACTTTACATACAACAGCTTGCTATAATAAGTTTTAAAGCTCTGCATTTTGTACGAATAAATGATGCATTCGAATCTTTCCATTTTCCAAAAATGTTTTCTTATATAATTTTCAATTAAAAACTTTAAAATATTGAATTATTTTTAACAAAAACTCTCTCTCCTCTCTCTCCTCTCTCTCCTCTCTCTCTCCTCTCTCTCCTCTCTCTCTCTCTCTCTTTCTCTCTCTCTCTCTCTCTCTCTCTCACTCTCTCACTCTCTCACTCTCTCTCTCTCTCTCTCTCTCTCTCTCTCTTCTTCCCCCCCACCCCACCCCCTCTGTGGGCTTTCATCCGGAGCATCCATAATCATGTCATAACTGACAGAGGGTACCGGTGGCAGACCCCGGGACTGGCTAGTAATACTGTTATTTTCTGGTGTGTTGAAAAGGGACAGAGGCCTCCGTCCCATCCTAAATCTTCACTCTCTGAACTGCTCCATTTTGGAAAGTCATGTTCAAAATGCCTACCCCGGCCTAAGTTCTATCTGTCCTAGATCCACTATACTGGATAGCTCAACTTGCAGGATTCTTATGATCACTTATGATAGTCCTACAAACGTTGTCTGCAGTTTCAGGTAGGCTAAGGGCATTTCCAGTTTTTGGTGCACCCTTTTCGCCTCCCAGTGCACCTTGGGTGTTCACAAAAGTGATGGAGTTGGTCACAGTTCATCTGTGAAGGTAGACAGTACAATTCTTCCAATATCTCTACAACTGGTTGCTGAAAGCTGGCTAGCCTCAGGAAGTCATATGACACATCCAAACAATGGCCAACTAGTTGACATCATTGTTTTTTTTCATCAGTGTGCCAAAGTCACACTTGGCTCCCCTTTACCGGAGTCATCCTGGACATGGTGCTATTCCAAGTTATCCCTCCACCGTAACAAATCCAGGACATTTGGGCTATTATTCCGATGTTTCAATCTGCAGCCTATGTCAGTAAAATTAGCTCTGAGGCTTCTTGGCCTCCTGCATCCTATTTGTAGACCAGGTGGCAGATGCGGCCTCTGCACTGGGATCTGAATTCACAAGGTGCATGTTCTGAAGTGGTGGCAGCTCACCGCAACTGGACCAGCAGCAGACCCCTCTCTCTCCCCCACCAGAAATAACGGTTGTGATGGATTCATCGTTGCTGGTTTGGGGAGGTCATCTGAGAGAGATGCAGAGCAGAGGACTCCCTACCACATCAACTTGGATATGTGAGCGATTGCTTGGCACTAAAGGCACGCTCCCCCCAACCATAAAGGGGGAATGGTTACATGTGATTACAGGCAGCACATCTGTTATGTGGAACTACAGCAAAGGGGGCAACCATCATCGGCCAGGCATGCTTACATTGTAATAATAATTCTGTTCACAGTTTTTGTTTCACACCAGTGTTCTAATATGATTGAGGAAATAGATAGGTTGGTAATAGTCTCTCACATGTGTAACTCTCCTGAAAAGGCATGGAGTGGTTATGTGGCATGTTTTTACAAAACTCAATAAAGAAATGGTTGGGAAAAAAAGAGCAGCCGTGAGTCCTGTATCAGGAGGCTCTGTGTCTCTGGAAGTGCCTGAACGCTTAGAGAATATCTATAATCGCACAACACCTGACGGATTCTTTGAACACCAGAGCAGACAAACTCAGCCACCATTAACGAGCAGTACACGAATAGTGGTTACACTCAGAGGCGGCACAAGGCATCTTCAGCAATGGGGAGAACTCTGGCTCTATCTATTTGCCACACAGAGAAAACACAATGTCAAAGATGCTGCATGTTGAAGTTCTCGAGGCAGTCCTCTCTAGGAGATGCCTTTTACCTACACTGGTGCTCGGGACTCCTGTACACCTTTTTGCCCCTTCCTCTCCTGCCCAGAGTACTGAAAAAAAGCAAGATAAACCAGCCCCAAGTCATCCTAGTGGCCCGAGCTAGGCAAGGGGAACGTAGTACCAGGAACTTCGGTTTATGATCATTATTTCTCCAATCTTGCTGCCCATTCGGGAGGATCTCCTCTTGTAGAACAGGGCCGGGTCCTGCACCCAAACTTGTGCAACCTACACCTCCATGCTCGCAGACTGAGCGTCAACAGTGTATAACCTTCTATCTTCATCCCAAAGTATTTGGTGTTATTCTGGCAGCCAGGCTTCCATCTACCAAAACTGTATAAGCAGGACGCTGGGAGAAGTTTGTTGCTTGGTGTTCCTCCCGCCATGGTCAACCCTTAGAAGCAAGTTTCTGACATTTTTCTGTTTTGTCTTTCACTGGCCCAGCAAGCCATTGCTGTGATTGCGGTTGAAGAATATTTATCTGACCTTTCTTCATTTTATGGATCAACCTTCTCTCTTCAAATCACATGTTGCGATACTCTTCTTAAAGGGATTGACCCACATGTTCCCGCCAAGACCATTTCTGATGCGCAGTGGGACCTTATTTTGGTTCTCAACAATTTCATGCACACTTCTTTCGTGGTCATGCACGGTTGTCCTCTTCGCCTATTAACCATCAAAACAATTTTCCTCATCACCATACCATCTGCCAGGCGAGTGAGTGAATTACAAGCATTGTCCGAGGTACCATTGTATACTTCGTTCTTTCCAGACAAACTGATAATCAGGACAAAAGTAACAATCATGGCCAAGGTACTCATGTCCTTTTACATAAGGCAATCCATCAACTTGCCGGCTTTTTGCTTCGCCTCATATCTCCAAGGAAGCAGACCATCTCCATTGTCTTGACCCAAAAAGAGCTCTTGGATTCAGTGTTGATGGGAATATCAAAAGGATGATCAACATTTATTCCATTTCTCTGAAGCTAAAAAAGGAAAAGTGGTGCAGAAGAGAACCATCTACTGATGGATTGCCGTCATCTGCTATGTGCTGACCAAAAAGAAATCCCCTAAAGGGTTACAGATATTCCACAAGAGCAAAGTTTGCTTCCACTGCATGGTGTGCCAGTCGCTGACATCTGCCAGGCTGCTAAATAGGTGTCTGTACATACATTCACTAAACATTACTGGCTGGATAGCCAGGTCCAGCAGGAGGGGCATTTTGCCTGCTATGTCCTGCAAAATGTCCTGCTGTGAGCCATTCCACAGGCCCACAACTGGGTGAACTGTACTGCTTTGCTATCTATTCACAAGGTGAGGAATCTGCAGTTAGAGTCTCTTTCACAAGAATAAGTTACTTACATTCAGCAATGCCTTTTCTGGTACAGACTCTAACTAAGGATAGCTCCCCCTCTTTCCTGTTTTCTGTGAAATGGACTCCTACTCATTACTTAGGTTCCATTAAATGAAAGCATCTTCACTCTGTCGCATGTTAATTTCTTGGGGCTCCCCGACCATTGCTGCTGACAGAGTTCAGAAAGAAACCTATGCCAGAGCAGGGAGGTGGCACACATATAGGATAGCATATATGTACTATTCGTGGAAAGTGCTTCGCCACCATAAGATTATTGAAAAAGGTTTTTCCTGCTCCCTCCAACTTCCAGGAAAACTCTTGTGCAAGCCTTAATTGTAAGTCATTTAGACTATGGCAATGCTTTATTGGTGACTGCAAACGAGAATTTTGTTGTCCATACTACAAGTAGTACAGAATACGACAGTAAGACTAGTTTACAATCTTCCATCCAGATCCTCTTCTGCTCCAATTCTGAACTCTTTGCACTGGTTACCCATCAGGGAGAGGCTCATCTTTAAGATATACTGTCTTACACTAAATGGGAATGCTCCATCTTACCTGCAAAACAGGCTCAGACAGCATAACCCGAACAGACTGTTAAGCTCTAAAGACAAAGCCCTTTTGCAAATTCAGTAAATTCACACTCCCAGATATGGCGGGAGATCTTTCTCCTATCTCGCTCCCTTACACTGGAATAAACTACCGCTGCATATTCGATTATGCTTGGAATTTGGAAAGTTCAAACAACTTTTAAAAACATGGCTATTCTAGTCAATTGGTCTAGCTCAGTTGATGTTGCTTGTCTGTATCAGATTAGCATCAATATATTCCTACGGGGATGATTCATTTTGCACTATTTTAATTGTAGTTAGCATAACATAACAGAGGGGCTCCGATGCCATATCCAGGACGGGGCGGATCTATCGCAGAGCTGCACAGCGCCACCTACTGACATACGAGGAAATTGCTACAGAAGTTTCTGGATCCAGTCTGATGCCTGGGGATATTCACATGGTGGGGTATCTGCAGTTTTCTAGAGTCTCTACCAAAAGAGGAATCACTGAAGTTAAGTAACTTGTTTGATTCGTATTTTTAAGGCATCAGTCATCGCTATTTTCAAGAAAATGATCATGTGTTTTGGAATGGTGTGACTGTTTTTTACAGTTGATCTTACCTTTCAAATTGATAATAGTAATGACAAATTTTCATGGTCCAATGTGCACATTTGTTTTACTGATTGGATCCTTTGTTTTAGCTCCTTTTCACCTGCACCACTTACAGTGTGGAAAACGCTTTTTGTTTCAGGATGCGTCTGGGTGAAAAATCAGTGACTAAACTGTTTTACAAAAATAAAATGCAGCAGTCTGGGCAATATGTTTTACTTCCTCTCTCATACTATTTTCCTGCAGTTCTAATATTACTGATCTCTCAACTACGCTGTACATAGCGGCTGTTCAGATTAACATACATTATAATCCCTTACTTTCCTGAAAGAAATAAGAACTAGACAATCACATTTCTCCCCAAGAAGATATTACATGTTTCTATGGGTTTGAGAACTTCATAGGCCACAAATAAAAGGACAAAAAATATTTTAGCATAAATAAATGGAGAAACACCAACTACTCACAGCTTTATCTTAAAAATAGTCTGTTGTGAGCGTATCTAGGACCCTATTTCAATATTCCCGATTTATGCCCTTATGTGGTTATAACAAATCATATCCTTATAAAGGCTTAACAATCATATCCATATTTAGTAATAGCCAATGCAGTCCAAATACGACATGGCTACTCCCATAGACTCCTAGAAAGTACAACGCGTTCTTAAAACAAACCAAGCCTCCAGCAGCCCGGGAATTCCCCATGCTTCTGTTTTGATTTGTCCAAGAACTCCTGGAGTCCTGAAAGAACTGCGAGTTCTTAGTGACGTCTTATGTCCAACCTTACGTCAAACTCGGCACCTTCCAGGTATAAATATACCAACAGCTGCCCTAGCAAACACGTGGTGGTTTGGAGCAGATCGGCTATCTACTTACCCGACGCCCTGCTGGAAAACGAGTGCCAAAGGAAGCCGACCCTCCCATTGACACACTGAGAGAGACACTGTCTTTCCTCCTGCCGAGAAATCCAGCTCCATTGTTTCCAGTCACCCTTGCGGGTTGCTGGAAGATCGAGTCCTGAGAAAGAGATACAAGACCTCCTTCATTCTATAACCAAGGTACAGAGCTGATTAGATCCTTAGAGAATTCTTGATTCAGATTCTTGGCAAAAACTATCTTAACTCAAACTATATCTCACTTACTCCTTCCCACGTACTAGGCTTAGGTTAGGTACACCGGGGTAGGCGTATTTTAGAAACACCAGTTGAGTACGTTTAGTCAACTTTTATCATTGTATGTATTTTATCCGTTTTAAGTATCTTATGGCTTAGAAACCATATAAATGCTTTTACAATATTATTTCATAATACTCCTTTTACTGTACGCGCTTTACTTTATGACAAGTATTGCAATTGTGGCAATTCACTTCTCTTGCATGAGAAAGAAGACTGCTCAATAAATAACCACTTTTATTGAAAACGCCCGTCTCTCTATTTCTCTGCACTCCTGGTGAAACTAAGCATGCACGAATGACTGAGTGAAATAGCTGTCTATTGTTTCCGCGACTCTGGAGATGTACTCCTTATTCTGGAGGGAGCAAAGTTGTCATGTTTATGCGGTTGTCAGAAACTAATCCCTTCTTGTCTATTCAGGAAAGTTAACACCTTCCTGTTTACTTGAGAAAGTTTCTAGTGACCTCTGAGCTAGCTGGCATTCATAATTAAGTCTAACATATTCAATAGAGACCTAGTCGACCTCAGTCCTATGTCTAAACTATCGTTTATGTTATTCCTATGCGCAGAGCCTATTGGGAATATAGGAACTACACTACATGGCGCCCAATGTTTGGTAAGGCGATAATTTAACGCTAGATACTAGAGTAACTCAGTCGTGCTTTTCACACAGACCACTTTTTCCCGTCAAAACTCCAATAGACGTCTGGAGTGGGTAAAAGGTTAATATCCGCCAGAACTTAGTAGGATGAGAATCCTATGTATTCGTTTTTGGTTTAGTCAACGTTGAAGGATACAGTGTTCCAAAATATTGTGCACCTAATCTTTGTTTCCTTGAAACTTGCTCTGCAACAAAAAACTTTCTGTCAGAAAAATGTCGGATAGTGAAGACCAAAGGGAGAGAGCTAAATTAGCAGCTCAACTTTTAGCGGAAACACAAGTCTCCAAATGATGGCCAGAATGCTATAATCATCCCGGTCAATATAAGAAAAACTATAACTATGAAACTTATAAAAAATGGAGTATCATCAAGAGGTGGTACAGTCATATTTGTGGTAGAGGCCCGTGAATATCGGCAGACAGAGGTATTCTATTCCTGGATACACTTTCCAGCAGCATATGCTGTGACACGCGAGTTTCACTACTACAAAATAGAAGAATCTCCAGAGGAATACGCCCCTTTCGAGGACGTTAAAATTCCACTAACATACCAAGAGCACCAGCTCTGGTTTAAAGGCGCCCTAAAACATCAAAATCACATTACCAGGCTAGGTCCACTAGGTAGACAAGGAGCCACATGGCCGGTTCTAGCCAGCTATACACCACATCCCGACATTGAAAAAATGTCAGACCGGGAACTTTTAGTTCAGCTAAAACAACTAATTAAAATACATAGACAATTGGTCCAATATGTCATGCGGACTTCAACAGTCCAACCAGCAATTAGAATTCCACAGCACACCCCTAACCAGGGGAACACAAATAAAATTACACCACAGACTATACAAATGTCATTGGCAAATTACCCGCAAAACGGGAACAAATTCCATTCTGGTTAGCTAAAAAAATCACTCAAATAGAGGCAGTATTTCCTGATACTACACCTCATGACAAACACGGAATTCTGACTATCTGTCTTCCAGTGGGGATCGCACCACATGTGGAGGACTGTGACACTTGGGGCACAGTTTTTGCTTCGATATACACAAAAACACATGGTGTTCCGTCTATGGCGGTTATACCAGATGTACTAAGACAGATTCAAAATGAATACGGTCCAGAACATGCTTTAACTGTAGGTATGAAATTACTGAAAGACTTTAAGCAGGTCTCGGCTATATTACTAGCCATTATAAAAGGAGAAGCAGCATCTGTGGCGATCCGCCAGAAATTGAAAGACACAGATATAGCAGAACAACCTTTTGAACTTGCCAGAATAATTGAAAAATCCTATGAAGAACTAGGTAGAGATAGTTTGGGTGGGAAACCACTAAAACCACAACTAACTGAAAATCCTGAACAAACCTTTATTAAGAATAATCTCAATACTACAAAAAAGAGGTAGGAGGGTAATAAACAAACCACTCCCAGAAGAGAACAGTTTCAGTCCAGAGGAAGGTCTCCTCAACGAAGAGATAGATCTCCAGAACGAGGAGGCAAATCTCCCCACAGGGAGCCCTCTGAAAAAAGATACAACCTTAGAAATAGGGACAATTTGAGAAAAACTGACTGATATCAAGATATTGATACACGTCCCTCTCGATCTTTTCAGAATTCCTCACAGAAATCGGAAAGAAACGGTCAGAACACAAAGAAGAGCACGTCAAGTCCAAAGACAAGGAACCTGCTCATCAAAGTAAAAAATTACAATTTCCAAAAAGGAAGGTAGTTAGTATTAAAATAAAACATGCCGAGGATTCTGAGGACACAACTGAAAAACGGAGAATGGGCCCAGACTATGCTAGACAGCGCAGCAGACGTCACCACAGCTCGCAAGATCCTGATGAATCTTCTGGAGACAGTGGACACGAATGAATACATTCAGGTGGAAACTGCAGACAACAGAGTTAGCATACCCCATAGATTATATGAAATAACATTGCATATAGAGGGGGACAAAACTAGGAAAATAAGAGGTCTCCTTTGGGATAACCTATCTAAAGGCTATGATATCATGCTAGCAGAGAAAGACTGGCCACCAGAGTTTGTCAGGGAGTGCCCACATGGCGAAGAAATAATTATGCCTGCCTTCTCAAACCACATTCCAATTCATAAAAAATACACATATGCTAGAAAATGGGCAGTGGCCCAAGCACCTGCATTATATAAAAATCATGTAGGATGGGATGAGGATTCTCCTCACCATAAAATTCAGTTAAAAAATCAACCTACTGCACAGAGGCAGTATCCTGTTAAGCAAGAAGCTAAAAAACAAATCAGGGAGATCTTAGATCAACTTGAATATCAGGGGGTGATTGAAACATGCACCTCATAAATGAACAATCCTTTGTTTCCTGTCTCCAAGCCAGACGATTCATATCGTCTAGTTTTGGACTACAGACACTTAAACTCTTGTTGCAAAACATTTGCAGTACAAAATTCACACAGTGCAGCACTAATGAATAACATTGTGCGCAAAAAATATAAAACGACATTAGATATTTCAAATGGCTTCTTCTGTCAAAACATTGCACCAGAAAGCAGGCATTTGACTGCTTTCTCCTGTATGGGGATCAAAAAGCAATTTTGTCGTCTCCCACAGGGATTCAAGAATAACCCAGGATTATTCTCAGCCAGGGTAACAGAGTTACTACAAATGTAACATGATGAGGCATTATCTTATGTCGATGACATCTATCTTACAGACGATGACCTGGAGACACACTTGAAAAGAGTGAACACCATCATACTTGGGTTCGCACCTCAAGGGTATAAATTCAACTTTAAAAAGTCACGAATTGCCCACCTCACTGTCCTATTTTTAGGATATGAATTATCAAGTCAAGGCAAAAGCCTAGCAGACAACTTCTTAGAGAAGTGTGCAGTACTCCAAGCTCCAGAAACGCTGAAGAGCTTACAATCAATTCTAGGTTTCCTGAATTTCTGAAGAACATGCATTCTAAATTATGCAGAGAGGGTTAAACCCCTCTACGAATTAATAAAACCCGATTTCAAAACAATTATTAGACTCAGAAACACACAGAAATTTTACGTTCATTACAAACAGACATGTTAACTAAAACAAAACTACAAACACGCGCAAACAAACGCAACCTTGTAATCCGAGTCATCCCAGGAAGATGCGGATTCACATACCTGACCTCTAATGAGGGAGAAACGTTACAAATAGCTTATAAATCACACTTGTACACACAAGCTGAAATGAAATTCAGTTCTACTGAAAAAATTCTGACTGCTGTAGCAAAAGAAAGAGCCCTAGCACAAGGTAAACGTATAATAATCGTTACACCGGTACCTGCCATAGAAGCGGTAACAAGAGCAAGCATTCCCAATGCTAATGCTTTACATTCGAGATGGATACAATGAGTTAATTCTCTTGCTGCATCAGACGTAGTATACAAATTTGATCCTAACTTAAAAACACAAGAATTCCTCCAATACGGATATGAATGTCCTCTGCCGACCGAAATCCTGCCTCTCGAACATTATGGCTGTATAATATATACAGACGGTTCAGAACAACCCGCAGTTGGGGGTAAACAAGCATATAGTGCTGCGTGCGCGATCGTTAACGTTCGTTGGCACGAAGAAAAATTTAGACCATTGGTCACTAAAACTCAATCACTCGGAGACTGTACAGCTCAGCGAGCTGAACTACAGGCTTTTAAGATGGCGCTTGAAAATACAGATCGCGAATTCCCCACACTAATAGTGTGTGATTCTTAGTACTGCGTCCAATCTTACAATGAATACTTGCAGAACTGGGTTCAAAACGGCTTCAAAGATGCAAAAGGTGGCACAATCAAGCATAAAATGCTTTGGGAACAAGTAGTTCTTTTACAGAAAGAACTAAAAAAGACTCACGTGATACATACACCGAGTCATCAACGTGATGGCGTTCACGTTGCAGGGAATTCATTGGCTGATGAGGCCGCGAAGGCAGCTGTGCAAACGGCTTCCGTAGCTGCCATTACCCGGTCAAAAACAAAAATAGACAGCGAGATAATACAAGCTGTCAGTGCTTCAGTAAAAGACAGTGGTAAGACACTCCCGAAAGGCTTTCCAGTAAAGTACTCATACAAAACTGATGAGAATAATGTTCCTTTTGCTCGAATCCCTGGAGTGGGGGTCAGAGCAATTCCAAACATGGAACACAGGTTAGGACTAATTTTAGCGGCACATGAGGGGCTCGCTTCTGCACATGCTGGTATTTCCGCAACAGTATCGTTATTAAAACAGAGATATTGGTGGCCACGCATGAGAAAACAGACTAGAAACTATGTACTAGAATGTGAAATATGTCAAAGAATGAAAGTATCAACAGTGAAACGACCAGCACAGACGCCCCTTCTAATCTCAGATAAACCATTAGCATGTGTTTACCTGGACCACTGTGGTCCCTTACAAAGGGATGGCAACTATAAATATATCATGGTCGCAGTGGATTCCTGCACGAGATTCATTTGAATGTGGCCCCAGGGCTCGGCTGACGCCAAAACTGTTATAAAAGATTTGCAAGTCTTTATCGGCACATACACAATTGGCATGCTACATTCTGACCAGGGTCCTGCGTTTAGCTCTCGAGCTTACAAGGAGGCCATGGCCTTGATTGTTGTCATCCTCTGAGGCGGAAGCCGGAGGACTGTGTTTGTTTGTGTTTTAAAAACTGCACTATTTCTTTTGTGTTCGAACTTTTAAAACCACTGTGCTCACTTGCTCAAAAGCGCCGACCTGAACGCGCTCTTACCTCCCTCTTCGACCACCTGACACAGCGACCCCGCGCTGAATCAGGAAACGCCCAAAGGCGATAGCCCGCCCACAGCGAGGCCACGCCCACCCCAGAGACTACAAATGTGCCGGCCATACCAGCGCAGCGGACGAGCGCAGTTTGCGCGCCGAAGGCGCGCCTAAGGCAAGCCCGTCTGCGCCCGTCCGCGCACGACCGGGCCCAGGGCCAGACTCTTTGCCCGTCCCTGTTAGGACAAAGGTAAGCTACTCACGCAGAGAGCTTCTCAGCCTAAGGCCCAGTAAAAGCAGCACATGTCATGTCATGCAGGATCCTAATGTTTCCTATTCTAGCTGTAACAACTGCAAACCGGGTAAGTTACTTCTTCCAAAACCCCCGGTTCCACCCCCTGTCCATAAAATTGCGACACTCAATTGCAGATCGCTCCCCAAGCATGCCTTGCTTATCAATCACCTCATTGTCGATCTCAACCTGGACATACTTTTCCTGACAGAAACGTGGATCACTGAGCAGTCAAATTCGGACATAGTACTGGCTCTTCCCCCGGGCTTCCTTATCATGTCTCAACCACGCCCCTTAGGTAGAGGTGGCGGATTAGCAATCATTCACAGGGACCACCTCGTCTGTCGAATCAATGACATTGCTACTCGGGAATCAGAGAGCTGCCTCTTCACGATCCAGCTAACTCCGACCAGCTCCCTGTCAGGCCTTTTGGTCTACCGGCCTCCCGGCCACTTTGCCCCCTTTGCAGCGACCCTTTTGGAAACTGTTTCTTCCTCGGCCCACCTGACATCGAACTTCCTAATAACAGGAGACCTAAATATCCACTTCAACGATCCCCTGGACACCGGCCCAACACATATAAAAGGGCATCTACTCGACCCGGTGTTTTCTAACATCTCCTCCCTCCAATACATCAATTCCCAACCTCTCCCATTGACGGACCATTTTCTGGTTACATTCCACCTCCCTGGGGCATACAAGAAACGTCATAAACCCCCTATCTTCACCAGAGATAGATCGTGGGCCAGACTCTCGGCGGAGGATTGGTCCAAAGTACTGGACTCCTCTACCCCTAGTCTCGTGGAGGACCCGTCCGAGGCTGACACCCAATTCAGAGATTGGATCTCCTCTTCCCTTGACAGTATCATTCCTCTAAAAAATCGTGAGATCAAAAATAGGATAAAGGGCCATGCCCTATGGTACACCGCTGAACTCCGAGACCTCCGCAAAGAGTGCAAAAAGGCTGAGAGACAGTGGAGAAAAGACTGGCTCCATAGTAATAAGGACACCTACAATAGCTCGGTAAGAAGATACAAATCAGCTATAAAACTAGCTAAGGCCACATTCTATGATAAGAGAATAAAAAATGCGACTAATTCTGCTAAAGAATCTTACCTGATAGTCAAGGAATTACTTAACATCCCTACAGCATCCGCTGCTCTCCCCCCTCCCCCGGATAGAAGCAAGGACCTAGCCACTTACTTCGATTCCAAAATTTCGCGGATATTGGATTCCCTCCCCTCGATCAGCCCGCTCAACCAGGCTGATACAGTCGCCTGCACTAACAGCCCGCGGTTGACCTCCTTCAGAGCAGTCTCCCTCATTGAGGTCACCGCCACGATGGCCAAAATGAAAAGCGGATCCCCCCTTGACCCGGCCCCTGTCAGACTCTTAAAAACTGTGTCGCCCAGCATAGCCCCCACCATCAGGGATCTCATTAACACCTCTCTTTCCCATGGCTCAGTCCCTCCCAACTGGAAGAGCGCTGTCGTCAAGGCCCTGTTGAAAAAGCCTCAATTGAACCCGGACGACATGGCCAATTACAGACCCATTTCGCTCCTTCCCTGTATCAGCAAGATGGCTGAGAAATTAGCTAACGTGCAACTTTCCCAATTCCTTGAGACTAACAAAATCCTGCGTCAGTCTCAAACCGGATTCCGGCCGGGCCAGGGCACGGACACTGCCCTCCTCTCCGTCATCGAGGAGGCAAGATGCATCCTGGATTCAGGAGGATCAGTGGCAGTGATCCTCCTGGACCTCAGTGCCGCCTTTGATACGGTGGATCACCGTGTCCTCCTTCATCGCCTGGCCAGGGCAGGAATTGTGGGAACTGCATATGCTTGGATCGACTCCTTCCTTTCCGGTTGTTCATTTCAGGTGTGGGACGGCAACTCTTGCTCAGACCCCTTCCCTCTTACACGTGGAGTGCCCCAGGGGTCTTCGCTTAGTCCCACCCTGTTTAATGTTTACATGGCCCCCTTGGAAGATGTTGTGACCCCTTATGGGATAAAAATAGTAAACTATGCTGACGACACGCAACTTGTCGTTTCTCTTTCGCACCTTGACAAGCACCCAGACAATCTACTGAATTGTTTGCAGGATATCCACACCTGGATGTGCGAATCTTCCCTGAAGCTGAACGGTGCAAAAACCGAAATCATGCTTCTAGGCAACAAATGGTCTTCCATCCCTCCATCAGTTTGGCCGGATGCCTTCGGTAATATCCCCACGCCTAATAAAGAAATTAAAACACTAGGATTCTGGCTGGAGCAGGACCTCTCCATGAAGACCCAGGCAGCCAAGACCGCTGGAACATGCTTTGGCCTCCTGCGGTCAATTCGTAAGATTCTCCCGCTCCTCCCCCCCCTATCCAGGAAACTTCTGATTCAAGGGCTTATATTAGCTCGGCTTGACTATGGTAACGCCGCGTACCTCGGAGCTCCTGAATTCACCCTGGCCAAGCTCCAACGTGCACAAAACGCTGCGGCGAGGCTCATTTTGAACCTCCCTCCCAGAGCCTCGACTAAACCGGCCCTCAAAGCTCTGCACTGGCTTCCTGTGCGCCAGCGAGTAGAGTTCAAGGCCCTGTGCACCGCGCATAAACTTATCAACGGAGCTGGCCCTGCCGCCCTTAAAGACATGGTCATCCCCTATAAAGCCTCCAGAAACCTTCGCTCTGACAGCGAACATCTGGCCATAGTTCCTAAATTCAAGAAGTCGCGCACAGGTGGCCGCCGCTTCTCGGTCAATGCCTCCTTAAAATGGAACGCACTCCCTCGCAATCTGCGTCTTGAACCCTGTCTCCACCTCTTCCGTAAAAAACTTAAAACCTTCCTTTTTCCCATATAGTCCCCCCGGTCTCCCTCTCCTGGATCTCACAACGCTATAGCGCGGGGATGCCCTCGGGTCACCAGGCGCTTTATAAATTATAAAATAAATAATAAAATAAATGGCCAGCATGGGCATTGCATTGCGGTACTGTAGTCCATTCCATCCCGAGGGAAATGCGGTAGTGGAGAGAAAAAACGGTGACATAAAGCAATCTATAACGGCGAGGGTATTAGGTTCGGGTGACGGGTGGGTCAAACATCTAATAGGTGTCCAACGTAGTCTTAATAATCTGCCAAGAAATTCTCTAGGAGGTATCACTCCGTACAAACTTTTGTTTGGTACTAGAATGATCATTCATGATCTCGATTGTCAGACTTCAGTGGTGAAACAAAAAACCTGTGATATCAAAAATCGTTTGGCTGTTTTACAGGACTTAAATGAAACACGAAGAAGTCTAAGTAACACAAAGCTAAAGCCAATGACCACTGAAGAAAAACCACCTGTCCCACCTGTCTGGATTCCAAAGATTGGGGATCTAGTCAGAGAAAAGATCGCGGTGAAGAAGGAATTTGGGCCTTCTTACAGAAAAGCAGTACCTGTCTTAGCTGTCAGCGGAACAAGATCTGTAGTACTACCGCCCCTTGCTGGTAAAAAGGAGAACAGAGTTGTATCAATCGACCTGATAAAACCACAATCATGTGGCCAATAATAAGTAGTGGGCCCAGTGGACTCCCAAGAAGTAGCAGAAGACCAAACCTTGCTACAATCCAAGAGGTTCAAACTGAGAGACTAATCACTTTTGATAAACCTGCAGTAAATAAAAAAGGACTATGCAACAAAGCCATGGAACTTGTGCCTCTTGAAACCCAAATTACACCAGTTTGTCAAGAAACACCAATCTACAATGATGTAGCCTCTGAACATACATATCCAAAGATAAATGAAAATCCGGAAGCGATTCCAACAATTGACAGAACTGCATCTGGCTACTTCATCAATTTCGATGACTTTTCTGATGATCCAAGTGAACATGAAGAAACGCCAGCAACTAAAACTTTCAAAGAAAAAATGACTGAACTCTTTCATCAACTCAAAGAAACATATCTGATTTTACCATGGATTGAATTATGGATTATGTTAGGTGTACTTTTCCTCCTACTTTGGCTCATATTGGTTTTAAGTTTGGGTAGATTTATTGATGGAAAATATAGTACAATGGACACAGCAAGTCAGAACATCAACTTGGTCCTAAAGCCTCACAGATCTTCTCACATTGAAAAAAGAGAACTGTCATCAGTGAACATCACAGCCATTCCTATACCTGGTGGTGTAGCATGGGACACAACTGATTACGAAATCTATGGCCCGATTGAGCTCTTGAAATATCCACACCAGTTCAAGGTTTCCTTAAGTGACTTTGTATCACCTAGTACTTTCTCTGATGATTGGGACTTTGAAAATATAAATAATATAATGTCAGATTTAGAAATGTCAGCAAAATTTACAGACCATGATTACTTGCAGGGTTCCACAAACTATGAAGAAATGTATTGCTTTAATCATTATGGGCATCACTATTTGCATAAATCTGCTAATCCTAGAAATGTTTTTACTTATAACCAATGGGAACATTGTCCAACACCGCCAAATGGCAGTTCGAAAACATTTTATGTGAAATTCCCATACTTCTCAGGGTTTAACAACACTGATCCAGAAACGTTTTTTTTCAAAATGTTAAATAAGACAGGAATGAAAAACATCTTGACAAATACTAAATTGAAATATTCTGAAAATTTTTATGAAAAAATGTCTACATTTGGTTTTGAATTTTGGAAAAACAACATTGAGACAAAAACCATCTGGGGTTCAAAAGACTGGCAGGTACAAGGTTTTAGAATCACTATTCAGAGCCTGCATGATCCCAGAACAGATTATATTCCTGAATGACACCATTCAACAAACAACCTGTCTCAGCCTAGCCAAGATAAAAGACTTAAACAAACCGTCTATTCCAAAGCCCATACCTGATAGTAATAGCACTACAGATGTGGAGATAGACGTATCCCATATTGTACACCAAAACAGAACTAATCCTGATTGGAAAAAATGGTTGATCTGGCCCACAGACACAAATAACTGTCAAGCTAGATTCCTGAACAAAACACAGGGGTTCAAACAGACCAGGCCAGACCCAAGATATTCCCAGAGACAACATCCAGGGATAGTTGCAACATTAAGTGTAGGAAAGCTATGTCTCGAATGGCTACAGAAGTCCACACTGCCTGAAATTAAGCAACACTTGACTTTACTTAAAGAAGGTGCTGACTTGCGAGATTTCATACTGGGACCTTGCAAACAGCGTCAAAAGCTTTTCATATAGGCCGGTATATACGCTGCTTACAACGAAGCTTGGAAAGTAATGCAAATTGAAACTGCTGAAAAAATACGAGAAATTGATCTATTAATTTGGAAAAATGACTGTCTGTAGTGGACAATGGGTTAACAACTCTGTCCTCCAGAATTTATTCACTGGACAGCATTGTATCATCTGCTATTGATATAATAGAACAGGATATACTAATGTTACAACATGGCCAGTCCCAATTACGTTCTATTGTACAGTTAGGCTGGACGTTACAAAACCTCCGTTCAGGCTACGTGCCATGGCGTCTAATCAACACAACGTCATTATTTTCTATCTTTAACCTCACAGATAAACAAATCTCTTTGGCACAAAAAGGAGCAGACTATATGGTGCTGAGCATTGAAAAACTAGAAAAATTACCATTGACAATGTCAGAACGTGTCATTGAATGGATAATACATGGTACAATTACAATTCCGAACGACTTTTCAGTTTCAGTATTGCCAACAGTATATACCAGCAGGCCTGTATGAAAGGTTGGGTAAAGGATACATCAAGTCAACCTGGAATTTACCTTATACACATAGATGTTATAGTGAAGGGAAAAAAGAGGTATTTCTAAGTGGTAACAACTGCAAAAATTCACTAAGCGGTACACTTCTGTGTCAAGGTATTAACTTGCATGGAGCATGCGAAGGTTCATCAAATAACCTTTCATGTCACCTGCACGGCACCCCTGCAACACAGATAGAGCCTTTTTTCAGACAGCTTTCCAACGGCAGCTACGTTATAATAAGTGACCACAGCTATTGTGGCATGGTGCCAGGAATAGCCTATCTCGTGAGCGTTACTTCCAGGGTCTTTTGCTGTATGCAAGTATTGTATCCAAACAGCAAACCAGACAAGGAGGCAGCAATATGGCCTTCTCTGAATATCTCTTCAATTCGAATTGATACTTTAAGCAGGATGAAGTCTATTCTTTTACAGACAACTGTGCCTTTAACCTCGTCCAAAGAGACGTATGATCTGCAAGTTGCAAGGACAGCGGCAGAGATACATACACTATTATCGACAAATTGCCCTGTGCATTTCGTAGAAATATTAGGTCAAATCTTAAAAATGTCTGATACCAGTGGCATCGCACATGTATTTAAGACAATTTTTTCGGGACTATTAGCACCCTTTGAAGCAGTCCTGAACATCTTTCCGAATTTCGTGCACTCTGTGTTTGGCGGCCTGCCCCTCCTCTTGGGACTCGTAGCAGGAATTTTATTTTTGTTTCTTCTGCTCCGATATGGCAAGTCAAGTCACAGACAAAACACAGGCAACAATGGAAGACACGATCCTAGCAATGCGATCCCGAGAACGGATTACTAAGGTCCTCGGCTTGGCTCGGCTCAGAGATCTGAATACTACCTGGTTTCTTTCATTGAGACCAATCTGGCAAGATTGCATCTTGCCTGTTCTACGATGCCTGCTATGCGGAGAAGAATGTGTGTTGGACGTCTGTCTTACACTACCATCAGCAGTACCTATGGATATCGATACTTTGCTTGGTTCGTTAACGGCTCATGCAACGTGTTGTCCCCAGCGGCTACCCATTCTGATGACTGCATTCGTTGAGACCTCACCATTACGATTAGGTAGCGGTGAGGTACGAGATGAAAGCGGCACACAGGTACAACCTTCTGTGAACATTGCTAATCTAGACATCGATGATGGCAATGAATCTCACATTTGCACTTTTTCTACTTTTTCGGACCTGGTCCAACTTTCACCTACTGTTGTAGACAAATTCTTTGCCAGCCTATCTGAACTTATGTTCTCCCCTAACAACGAGAATAACTTTTAAAACAAAACATGAGCACACAGCGTTCCCTGAACTCTGAATTCGGCCTTCAATTTTTGATAAACAACACTTCTCAAAACATTGGAACTAATTTTATTCTCTCTTCCCTTGAAAGCAAAATAATTTTTTCCAGTTCCCAAAATATTTACTTTTTTTGGCACATGATACTCTGCTTAAAGTAGAACTATTCTTAGAGAACAAGATTTCTAATTTTTTAAGAAACTCTAGAGACAATATTACGACTTAGCCTCTAGCACATGTACAGTCTTGTATAAATATGTGATGAAATGGTCTCGACCTTCTTTTCTGTATTAAGAGCCATTTCATAAATGTAAATTTCGCAAAATCATTCAGCCAACATACCATATATTTATTAACTGAATGTTACCTCTGCTTGAAAAAACGTACAGTATAATACTCATTTTTCGTGTATATACCATGTACCATTTCAAATTTTTTGTATTTTGGGGTGGGTTGGAAAACACATGCATCGTTATATGTTTAGTATTGCTTAGTATTTAGTAATGATGGACATTATACGTGGAGTGGGTGTTGTGAACGTATCTAGGACCCTATTTAAATATTCCCGATGTATGCCCTTATGTGGTTATAACAAATCATATCCTTATAAAGGCATAACAAATATATCCATATTTAGTAATAGCCAATGCAGTCCAAATACGGCAAGGCTACTCCCATAGACTCCTAGAAAGTACAACGCGTTCTTAAAACAAACCAAGCCTCCAGCAGCCCGGGAATTCCCCCTGCTTCTGTTTTGATTTGTCCAAGAACTCCTGGAGTCCTGAAAGAACTGCGAGTTCTTAGTGACGTCTTATGTCCAACCTTACGTCAAACTCGGCACCTTCCAGGTATAAATATACCAACAGCTGCCCTAGCAAACACGTGGTGGTTTGGAGCAGATCGGCTATCTACTTACCCGACGCCCTGCTGGAAAACGAGTGCCAAAGGAAGCCGACCCTCCCATTGACACACTGAGAGAGACACTGTCTTTCCTCCTGCCGAGAAATCCAGCTCCAGTGTTTCCAGTCACCCTTGCGGGTTGCTGGGAGATCGAGTCCTGAGAAAGAGATACAAGACCTCCTTCATTCTATAACCAAGGTACAGAGCTGATTAGATCCTTAGAGAATTCTTGATTCAGATTATTGGCAAAAACTATCTTAACTCAAACTATATCTCACTTACTCCTTCCCACGTACTAGGCTTAGGTTAGGTACACCGGGGTAGGCGTATTTTAGAAACACCAGTTGAGTACGTTTAGTCAACTTTTATCATTGTATGTATTTTATCCGTTTTAAGTATCTTATGGCTTAGAAACCATGTAAATGCTTTTACAGTATTATTTCATAATACTCATTTTACTGTACGCACTTTACTTTATGACAAGTATTGCAATTGTGGCAATGTACTTCTCTTGCATGGGAAAGAAGACTGCTCAATAAATACCCACTTTTATTGAAAACGCCCGTCTCTCTATTTCTCTGCACTCCTGGTGAAACTAAGCATGCACGATTGACTGAGTGAAATAGCTGTCTATTGTTTCCGCGACTCTGGAGATGTACTCCTTATTCTGGAGGGAGCAAAGTTGTCATGTTTATGCGGTTGTCAGAAACTAATCCCTTCTTGTCTATTCAGGAAAGTTAACACCTTCCTGTTTACTCGAGAAAGTTTCTAGTGACCTTTGAGCTAGCTGGCATTCATAATTAAGTCTAACATATTCAATAGAGACCTAGTCGACCTCAGTCCTACGTCTAAACTATCGTTTATGTTATTCCAATGCGCAGAGCCTATTGGGAATATAGGAACTACACTACAAGCCAATTGCCTTTACAACACTCAAGAAGACAGTAATCATTAAAATCAAATCGGACACTTTACCCCGCATGCATTACTCCGCGTGCCATTACCCCACATTTTTTACACTGCAAAATCTTTTACAACGCAGGGATTTACACCGCAATCCATTACAACGCATTCCCCATTACAACGCAATTTACTATTCTAACTCCACTGGGGTGTTACTTTGGTGAATGCTTTGTAATAGTTATAAGTGTAAAGCCCCGCGTTGTAAAAGATTTTGCGCTGTAAACAAATGCAGGGTAATAGCATGCAGAGTAATGCATGCGGGGTAAAGGATGTTTCCCATTAAAATCCTTCCTACTTCATAAATGTTAATTCTTCTTTTTTGTAGACAATTAAGCCAAAGGAAGGCACCTGACACAAACATGGAACTTGGAGTTGACATTATTGCTGCATCTCTGGTGGACAAAACGCAATGTTGGAACCGTGAAGGTAAGGCGTAACATATCACCATCAGAATTTAGAGGAAGGTAGTTGATAGAGGGCACAGGTTGGCACAGGTTAAAGTCAGAGAGGGGAAGAAGTTCCAAGGTAGCAGCAGGTGTGTTTTGAAATGCAGATGTTTAGTCTGCAAACTCGGCAAAACCTAATGTAGCCTTTAGTATCAACCACAGAAGAATGTTATTATTCGAATAACCAATCAGAATGCTTTAGTTGCAAGCAATAACTATAAATTTTGCCCAGTCAGTAAGCTTTCTTCCAAGTCCTCTTCTTGGGTCGGCAAACCTTTTTTTCCTAGTACAGTCTCTTTGCACAACTCCGGCTCTATTCCCCTTTTTTCTTTCTGTTAATTTCTGGAGGATACTTCTACCTACAGAATGGTCTACTCATGAATCTACTCCAGGTGCCAGACTGGATCTGTAAAATTTGCAATAGATGGGTCCCTTGCTCACTTTGCCAATGGATTCAAGCTAGCCTGGCTGATGAAGGGTGTTACCCAGAAACCGGTCCCAGGATGCTTGTTTCTGGTTCAGGGAAGACCTGGCTTGGCAGTTCGGGCTAAACTGTTCCCATGAGGCACAGGGTCAAGAATGATTTGCATATAGTTGGGTTTGAACTGAGGTGGCGAAGTGAGCTAAAGAATGATGATGGATTCAACTCAGATCTGTGACTGGGGGTTAGAGTCTGAAAAGTTTCAGCACTCCGTCCTTCATCTTGTATTTGCTTAATATAACGACAACTCAACAAGAAAAAGAGAGCATAGTACTCATAATTCCTTGGTTACTGGGGCATAGTGTACAAAAAGTTAATAGTATCCAAAAAAACAGTACATCTTCTATTTACATTGGAAAGCTCTTTTCTTGTAGAAGAACCCTGCAAAGTTGTACTTAGCCCCAACTTTCCACTACCACCTGCCAATCTTTCCACTTAACACAGTGGTATTTCCCACACCCTTCAATATAGTATGTAGTAGGGTGGGGCTATAGAATCTCGTATCCCACTATTTATCCGATCTAACTTTTTCTCCATGGTTCCAGTGAGCTTGGATCCTCACTGTGTTTCTCCACTATGTATTACATTATCAGTAAGTTCAAAGCCTTCAACCTCGGCGGTAGAGACAAAGACAGTACTCCCCACGAGATGCGAATCAGCACAGAGCCCCAGTCCATTTCAAAACCTATTTTCCTATCTGTTTTGTTGACAATTAATTCTTCCATCATTACATGTGTATGCCATTGTGTTACTGGGGGCCGGGGGGAGAGATGGTTTTCTCGAGTGTGAGGCAACAATAAGTTTAGGTGCAACCAAGCCGTTCCACTAGATTGTCCTTTTAAGGTCTGGTATTTCAAGGTGTATGGTTTCACTCCCAGTAAGACTGTGGGTATGTACTTAGTGACAGGGTAACCCAGAATCCCCTTAGGGGCATCTAGAACCTCAGACCAGAACTGAGAGAAATTGGTACATTCCCTCCAGATGTGACTTGTACCACCTGTTGCATCACAGCCTCTCCACCATTTTGGGGCTGACGTTGAGGTAGAATTTGTGTCACTTGGCTGGATACCGATATCAGTCTAAGGGCCTGATTACGAGTTATATATATGCATTATATATATCGTCCCTGATAAATAACGATACCGGGGGCAACGTTATTTATCTGGTGCGACAATTAGCTCCTATTACGGAATAACATGTTGATTTTGGTGTTTGAAATACAACAATCAAGATGCCCAGATAGACCATTCACAACATATAAATGGTTAGACGAGGCCTTAGACTGTGATTCCAAAGTCCATGTGATTTATTTCACTTTACTTTGACATTTATTGTAAACAAGATTATGCCATTTTTGTCATGTCATACATCAGGAAACACTTTGTTTGCGAAAATTATTTTTGAAAACACTTTAACAGATTGTGATACAACATAGTGCAAAACACTAAGAAACCGCAATAAACATGCAAAATATTTCAAACGGTACAAGTGACCAGTCCTTGCTTCTAAAGTGCACTAGGCGGACACTGAAATGTTCCTAAATGGAGGCTTCTGCCTGCTGTCCTGCCTGTGTCATGACCTGTGGAGTTACAAATTTCAGAGGGTGTTTTCTGGACAGGGAAAAAAGAATGTATAGTATTCCCTCGAGGCACACCCTATGTTAATCAGCCCAATCGCTGGTGTCAACGCGTTTCGAACCCCTTCTTCCTTGGGGTTTCTCCTCAGGACTAGGACTTGGTCTTGAGAGCTGCTTGTTTGCCGAAGTATCAGGAATTACTTGGTATGGGAAGAATACTTCTTAATAGAGACATAGCTTGATTTGAACATAAGCGTCAGGAATGATGTATTGAATACAAGTCTCTGTGCTGAAATTTGCAACCCCATACAAATGTGTGATGGGAATTCACAACATATGTGGAAGCAGCACACAACTGATAAAACAACAATTTTGATTCATCAAATCTTTTTAGTATTTAGAAAATTAAAAGGATAAACAAAAATACTAATTGACAATATTTGACACACACAACAAAATACACAAAAATATATTCACAGTAGTGACATGAAATGGTGACAGATTGTGATAATACACATCAAAAAAACTCCACAAATATTAACAAAGAGACAAAAACATCAAAATTGAAACCATGTTTCTTCTTCTATTACTAGTATCCACAGAAACCCTAACAAGACTACTTCAATTCTATAGACCTTGCTGGACTGAAAACATGCTAGTTATTGAACGTCGGCGTTTCAACCCCTATTATCGTGTGTTTCGTACAAATCACAATGGGGTGTTCTTCAGGACAATAAACTGCTGTGTACGTGTGTATACATCCGTTTCGTCGTAACATACCTGACTGAGCATGCAATCACGGCGGTGGGCTCTTTTTGATGATGACCCGCCGACCATGTTTTACATATGTATTCCATCATTGATTTAGGATGAGCGCCTGAGCTTCCCACTATTTGAATTTGCCTTTGACAAATTGAATTATAATTCCGGATACATCTTCATTATCAGGTAGGGACTATCTGACATCCGTACAATCTATGGATTTATGATTTAAATGTATCAATTATTTACACACATATTTACAAAGGGAACAAGACACCGGAGTACTTTGGGATCATTTGAATTTTTTCATCTAACGGAAAGTGCAATCCATAGATACAATCTATAAGGTGAGCCTATGTTTTAGACACCTTTTCTAATTTTTCATACAAACGCACCCATTGATATCTAAAAACATCCTTCCTTTTCCTTTCAAAACAGGGCATACACAGCAGTTTATTGTCCTGAAGAAGACCCCATTGTGATTTTTATGAAACACACATGATAATAGGGGTCGAAACGTCGACGTTCAAGAACTGTCTCTGGTGTCTTGAGCGAGACCACAATGCCAAGACATGCAAGGATTACCAAGCCATGCATACTCTAAGGGGCTGAGAAAGCGGTCTCTCAAGCTCTTCGCCGCCTGCTGTTGATCAACTCTGCGACGCTCCAGATGTCGGTCGTGAAGAAAAGCCCGAGATCGTTTGTGAAGTCATACCCGCCAATCATCATCCCATTTTAAGTTGTCGTGGAGGTCGAGAAAGTCCCACAAAAAGAAAAATAAGTCAAAGATGTCTTTGATTTCACCTCGCAGGTCTTCGAATGTTTCACTGGGCCGTCAGCTCTCAAGGCCTAGCTCTGTGGTGGAGCCTGTGCCTGGGCCATTTCTACACCTCTCTGAATTTCCGGGTGCAAAAGCGATCCCTGCCCAACTCAAAGAATTTTACATGGCCATGCACCTCATCCATTGACGGATCCGGAACTGCGCAGGTCGAGCAACCTTCCCTAGCGTTCGCTGTAGTGCTGACGCCTCTGGCGCCACTGACACCTAGCGGTGGAGCCAGCTCCATCACCATTCCCTACTCTAATACGCTGCCAGACGTGAGTCGTCTGACGCAGACCCTGACGCCGACGAAGGACAGTCTCCCCATATCAGAGCCAGTGTTTTATTCATATGACAGGCCTGGATTGGGCGATGATTGGAAGGGGTCTGCAGAACCTTATTGACATCAGTTATTAGAAGATACCAAGGATAACTGGTATGAGGATCTGGCAGATGCCAGTGTACTGATCACCTTCCCAGACTCTGCACTTGCCTTTTCTTTCCCCCTACTGTGGCTACGTAGGAGGGTGCTCATTCTTAAAGGTGTTGCAGAGGGTGGCTGAGTTCCTGTACTTTTCGCTACCGTCAGTGGCAGTCAAGATAAACATCTTGATAGGGTGCTTCAGCAAGGAGTTGCCCCCACCAAGCCATTACTCCCATTCAATGATGCCCTTACCGCCATCCTATTCGGGCCTGGTCCAATCTCTTCACAGGGGCTCCTGTGCATAGGACAATTGCCCGCTGCCATGGCCTCGCCCAGGGTAGCCCCGTTTCCTCACCCAGCACCCCACCCTGGGGAACTTGGTGATCCAGGCCTCCACTTACAAAATCATCCCTAGCGCATTCCCTACCACTCCACTGGATAGGGAATCCAAAAGGCTGGATACCTGCGAAAGAGAATGTTCTCTTCTGCTAGCCTGGCACTGTGGTCGGTGAACATCGCGTGTCTCTTGGACCGATACTCTCATATGATCTGGACTTTTTGTGGCTGAGGAGGCAGTTCCCTACAGAACAGTGCCAGAAGTCAGGCTAGTTCCCCCCTCACGCTCCTGGCCTGCTCAGGCAGCTGCAGCCTCTAAACCACTTTAGTTTGCCCTCCGACCATCATTAGCATTCAGTGGGAGGCAGGATACACCTTCACCTGCAGCACTGGAGGTCAATAACATCCGACCGTTGGGTTTTGTAGCTTGTCCAAACGGGCTACTCCCTCCCCTTTTTGACACCCCCACCCATGCCATCTACTTACAACAAGCTGACGGAAGATCACCTCTCCCTGCTCCGTCAGGAAGTATTTGTTGTCTTGTGTAGGTAGCTACAGAGAGAGTGCCGGCATCAGAAGTAGGTTGTGGTTGCTATTCCCGCTATTTTCTGGTGCCCTTGAAGGATGGAGACCTTCGTCCTATTCTATACCTGCGCCTTCTCAATCACTTTCTGCATAAGGAGAAATTCAAGATGCTCATGCTTGCGCAAGTTCTGTCTACTCTGGACCTGGGAGACTGGATTGCATTGTTGATCCTGCAGGCAACCGCAGTCAATGCAGGTCACAGCGGTGGGGCGGTGGGGCCGGGTAAGGGGGGATTTCGAGGGACGATGCAGAGGGAAAATT
Source organism: Lissotriton helveticus (assembly GCF_964261635.1). Taxonomy (NCBI): domain Eukaryota; kingdom Metazoa; phylum Chordata; class Amphibia; order Caudata; family Salamandridae; genus Lissotriton; species Lissotriton helveticus. Next base: position 1,627,891,076 of record NC_136067.1, read on the forward strand.
AATTATTTATTTAATTTCCCCTCCTCATCGCCCCTCGAAATCCCCCCTTACCCCGCCACACCGGTGTTACGAGCACGGACCGCGGCTGCCTGCAGGATGCATATTTTCACATCCCGGTCCTGCCTGCCCACTAAAATTACCTTACCTGCGATTTTTTATCAGCTAAAAGCACTTGTAGTTTGCTTTGCTGCCCTTTGGCCTTAACACCACTCTTCGGGTGTTCACGTAAGAGATAGCGGTGGTTGCAGCTCACCTCTGGAGGTTAGAGGTTCTTGTCTTCTCCTACCTCAACAATTGGCTCTGGAAGCTGGGTTGCCCCAGGCAGTCGTCTCTCATCTCCAGACTACAGTGAACCTTCTGCATTTGCTGGGCTTTAATATCACTGTGCCAAAGTCACACCAGACACTCTCTTGGACGCTTCCCTTCATTGGAGCCGTTCTGGACACTGTGCAGTTTTGGGCCTTTCCTCCAGAGTGTCGAGACCAGGATATTCAAGCTACGTTTCAACCTTTATAAGGGATTTTGGTGAGACTGACTCTGAGGCTGCTGCACCTCATGGTCTCCTGCATTGTGCTAATGACACATACCCATGTTCATTTGCTGGCTCTGCAGTGGGGAATCTCCCTGAAATGGTTCAGATCTCAGAGGAAACTGGAAAAGTTCTGCAGTGGTGGTTAACAAACTGCAGTTGGGTCAGTGGCTGACCCCTCTTCCTTCCCCCAACCAGAGCGGACTTTAGTGACAGATGCGTCACTCCTGGGCTGGGGCGACCATCTGGGAGAGGTGGAAATCAGAGGAATCTTGTCTCTAGCGGAATCCGGCCTCCACATCAATCTGTTGGAGCTTCTGGCGATCCGATTGGCAATGAATGCCTTTTTTCCTTCAATCAGGGCAAGGCTGGCACAGATGTTCACAGACAACAACACCGCAATTTGGTATTGCAGCGAACAGGGTGGGAATGAGTCATTGACCCTTTGTCAAGAGGATCTGCGCCTCTGGACATGTCAAGAACACCAGGGCATCTCCCTAGTGGTCCAACACCTAGCGGGCTCTCTGAATGCCAGACTGGACAAACTCAGCTGTCGATGCCTAGTCGATCATCAATGGAATCTCCATCTGGAGGTGGCCTAAGGTCTTTTTAAAGAGTAGGAATATCCTTGGTTAGATCTGTTCACCTCCGCCGGGAGTGTACAATGTCAGCAGTTTTGCGTGCTGGAGTTTCCAAGGTGAATCACAGTCAGAGATGCTTTTCGTCTTGAGTGGAGCTCAGACCTCATGTACATCTTTATTTCAATACCACTCCTTCCCAGAGTTCTCAAGAAGATCAGATAGGACCAGGCCCAAGTCATTCTTGTGGCTCCAGATTGGGCACAGAGTATGGTAACCCAAACTGTTCATGGATGAGCACTAGTCCCCCGATCGGGGTGCCTCTTCGGGAGGATCTTTTCTCTCAGCAGCAGGGCAGGTTCCGCACTGGAAACTGAAAACATTTGAGCTTCATTTGTGGAGATCGAGCGGCAAGGGCTGACAACTTTTCACCTTCTGCCCATAGTATGCAATGTTATTCTGGCAGCCAGACGGCCCTTGACCAAGAAGGCATAGGCATGCCATGGGAGCAAGTTTGTGGCAAGTTGACTTTTTTCTTGCCCCCCTTTCCGAGGTCCTTTTGTTCGGTCTTACCTAAGGCCAGCAGGTCTCTCTCCTTTGAGCATGTTGAAAGGTTATCTTTCTGCCATTTCGACATTCCTGCAGTTGCAGATCAGCCATCCTTTTTCAAATTCTCTATTGTACATAGGTTCCCGAAAGGTCTCTGTAGCAAAGTGGAGTATTATGTGGTGTAGGGCTTAGACCTCACCATGTAATACTATCATCATACCGCAAAGATGGTCCTTGGATTCACACTAATAAATCGGTAGCTCAGTCCTGGTAGTGTGTCAAAGAGCCATGAAGCTTTACTACAGGAACGTGTGTTACCAACATAGACGATAAGTAATTGACATTACTGGAGAGAAATCCGATACGAATTTATTCAAATAAAGTGTCTTTTTATCTTAATTTACAAACCAAAACTAATGAAATAGCATACATACAGCCAGAGACATAGATTTTTGAAGCCTTAGAAAATAAGTGCAAAACAGTACAACTGAAAATTTAACAGTGTAGTCAATGGAAAAAAGCACTGTTGACAATCAGTCACTTGCAGGTCTAGTTGCTATGTACCCTTGTAGAGTAAAGGTGATGCGGGTTGCAGGACTAAGCCACGACAGTCAGTTTGATTTTACGTGGCCTGTGGAGCCCGGGTGCAGAGTTCTCCTGGTTGTCCTTGGTGCTGAACAGGAGCCACAGGAGAACTGCTTTTACCCCCTTGCTGGTTGGGAAAAAGATGCAAAAAGACAACAACGGTGTGGCTGCTGACATCAGTCGAAGTTCAGATGGAATTCCCTCTTAATGCAACCTTGAGTAAAGGGGTCAGTTGCCGGACGGCAATCAACAAGCCTTGGCAGTGGTAAGCAGTTCAGAAAGTAACTTTGACGTCCGGTAGCCCAGGGGAAGCGCTAACTGCCTGTAACTTTGTAGAAGGCAGGATTACCGTTCCCACAATTCACTAGACCATCCTCGGAGGGCCCGATGGCCAGCATTTCTTCAGATCCGGAACATTGTTTGACCTGTAGTTTTCAGGGGACTAGTGCCACTAGTCCAGGGGCGTCTGAGGGTGGTTCAGACTTCCGCAGGGGTCCCTCTGTCTGCGGGAACCAAGAGGTAGTACCGATCAAAAAAGTGGAGGGAGGAAGAAGCAGAGGCTCATTCAGTTTCCAAGAGGTGCTGGTTATCAGAAAGAATATTCGGTTGGGGAGAGATGCATGAAGGAGTACTGCACAGGGCGGTTTAAAGCCAAGCTCAAGCTTAAGCTCCTGTCCTACATCTCTCCACATCATGATGCAAATGAAATACATATTTAGATTATAGGCCTAAAGACTGTAACTATAACCACGTTCCTTCTGGAGCAAAGTGTGCTCACTGACAAAGAGGGCTGAAGGCTTCCACTCACTTATAACACACTATCTGGGAAGCCCTGAAGTATAAGGCCTCCCTATATATCCCTTTCGTCCTGACGAAGGCCATAGACCCATAGGGGCTGTTCCAGGCCGAAACATGTCCACCCAACCACTAGGTGTCGTGGACCAGTGACTCATCCACTAAACACTGCTTTGTTTTCGGAATTACCCCATCCTACTCTTTTCCCTTAATAAAGATTCACCTAAAGGATAGGAGATAATTTTTATCTACTCACCACTGTCAACACCCAGACAGTCTCCCTCCTGGTGGTGGTTTTGAAATCACTTGTAGAAAGGAACACTCAAGTGACAAGACCTGATGATGATGCTATCCACCGAACCACACTAAGTGGATATCTCACACGCCACAGTCTATGAAAATGTGGTTGAGGGTCTCCGAGACAAAAAGTTCTGAAACTCTGGTACTGAGACTTATGTTGTTCTTCCCTCCCCCACCTTCAGAGCCAAGAGATAGCCTAGGATGAGTCTCAATCAGCCAGTTCCAAGAGCGTTGCCACATATGCATGGTAGCCCTCTTTTGCTTTGGGCAAGTCTTGTTATCACTAGTGCGTGTCTCTTCTTCTGTCCTCTTTGATGCAGGTTGTTCAGAAATGAGGTTCTGGTGTTAGGGAGCCCCTTAAAAGGGAAATGTTCGAAATGGCCCTTGTTAAGGTGCTTTCCCTCAACGTTTTGCTTTTGTCCCTTGTGGTTTTCTGCTGATCTTTGTGCTAGACTTAGGACTTTGAGCGCTTTTGACACTGCCATTCAGCTCCAAAGTGCTGTGCTTGTCCTAAATGTATTGGTGATTGGTGTATACATGATTGGTTGAGTTGAGTTAGCTGTAAATCCCATGTTTAGGGGTAAGACATATTCCTAGGGCATGTAACTTAAATGCTCCTCGGTGGGCCTGCAGCACTGGTTGTGCCACCTACAAAGGTAGCTCTCCAAACGTGCCACAGATTTGCCCTGGAGGAGCCTGTGTATGCAGGTTACTGTTACTCAGCTTGGCATTTAAAAAGCTACTTGTCTAGATTCTGCATTTCTCTCTACTACATCCGAGTACTCCCTGGGGGCAGGGTGCGGTGTCGGGAATTGTTAGGGCGTGTGCGCTACATGCACTGGTAGTGAATGGCACCAGATGGTGTGGTTGGTAATGTGGGTCCTGCTTCTTGCATTGATTAACATGGGGGACCATTGGAAAGGCTATTGAGCAGTATTTTCTGCATGCAGAAGAGTAGCAGTATAGTGTTTGATATCGATGAGTTAGTAATGGCACATCACCGCTGGTAGTGCGAGTGGATTCGACATTACTCATGTGAAAAGACCACTTTGTGAAAGTGGGCATTTTTGTGCTCATGGATCTGAGTGCCTGTTAGCCTGTCTCCAATCCACATCTGGGTGCTGGGGGGACATCTGCATCTGTGCATTCCTGATAGGAGGCCATAAACTAGGGGCTCAAGCGAAACCTCAGACCTCTGACTCCAAGGGGCCTTCCTGGGACGGATACGAGGGAGTGGAATGGGTGCATGCATTCCAAGGGACAGGGTCTTTGCCCCACTAAAGATATTGATCAAGCCTCCAAGAGTAGGATGGCAGACAGGACACAATTTAGAGAGTGCATGTGCATTTCAAACGTGGCCTTTTGAACTAATCTCATATTCAAAGGCCATTGTGGGTATAAATAATGGGGCTCTGCCCTCAGGAGTGAGAGACGCTTTTGGGATTGGAACCATACCACGCTGGTTTTCACACTGGGATATCAACAAGAGGAGCCAACTGGATTATCCGTAGACTTGTGCTTCAATGGGGGGCTTGTCGTGCTTCAGTAAGGGGGCTATCACTTTGTTGATTTTGCCTGAATGTTGCTGGCCTACAGCTAATTGCCAACTGTTGTGGCCCGCGTCCCTAAGCACTCTACAAGGGCCGGTTGGCTGGCCTTCTCTCGAAGAGATCTCAGTGACATAAAGGATCTCCAGTTTCCATGAGATCATAAGGACCACAGATGGTGCGGCGGAAAAGGGGGGAAGTTATCATAAGTTGGGACAAGACCATCCTCATGTATGCTGTAATCACACTGTACAGAGGAGTGTGCTCGTAAAGATAAGCGGCCCACCAGGGGTGCCAGAACGTGAGGGGTTTGAGTGCTGAGGAAGTTTGCCGAGTCTGAGGGACCTGTGCTTGCATCTGGAAACCTGTGTCAGCTCCCTCTCTTCAGACCCACACCGTAAGGTACTCTGTTTTTAAGAATATCATGACTGAACCTGAGGGGTCTCATTGTGCTTTGTGTGCACCCATGGCTGGCAGCCTGGAGCAACTACAGCTTGCACCTCTGCCTGAGCGAAACATTTCTCCAATTTGGGAGCACACCAGCTGCCGATATCACAGTCTTTTGCCTGCTGGGACAGTGATCCTACGCTTGTGAAGGGGCAGGTGGGGGCCTGGAAGCCTAATCTGGAGGGAAGAAACCAAGTAACTGTTTCCATCCACTTCAGGTGGTCCCAACAATCTAATCAAAGTGTCGCCAGCGGGTGAAACGAGTATTGTTGGCTAGCGTAGTTTAAGGGGCTGGGTCATGAGGCAGTCAAAACTTGTGATTTCTTGACCTTTGCAAGTATGGGGTATGTGATAATGGGGATGCCGTGTTTTATGCTAATGTGTTAGTGGGAAAGTGGAATACCTCTGAACAGCCTGCATATATGTTTCGGTCACTTTTAATGTGGGAGGGATTGTTTGGATCATGAATACCTTGAGGAAGGGCGCACATGGGATTAAGTTGCTTGCGAGACAGAAGTGATAACGGGGCAGGTGAAAACCTTTGACTAGTATGTATATGTTCATGCCGTTCTGCTGCTAATGAGAGAGACAATTGCATACAACTGTGAAGCTTATAGCCAGTGGGTATGTCGTCTTGAATTCAATGTGTGTGTGTAATACAAAGACCAGTGTTTCGTAAATACGGTATGGAGTCTTTTGTAGTGTATTCAGTGTGTTGCCAGGGTGGTTTTGTACTAAACCCCGAGTATAAGCCTGACTGCTGTGTGCCAAGCTACCCAAGGGTGAGCACGGGTTATGGGGCAAGTGTATCGTACTCTTCCTATCTAGGACTGTGTATTCTGTATGGCTTTGATGTGTCCCAGCAAGCTAGAAACTACTGGGTCTTACAGGAAGGCGGTGCAGAAAAGGACCATCTCTCGATGAATAGTGCTTTGCATCAATATTTGCTACGCATTGATTAAAAACCAACCTCCTGAAGGCTTGCAAGCTCATTGTACAAGAGACATGGCTGTGACCCCCATTAGCTTGTGGACTTCTTGTCGTAGATATCCATCAGGCACAAACTTGGGCTTTCTTGTATATGTTTATGATGCACTACTGCCTGGACAGTCAGGTCATGTGTGACGGTCACTTTGCCTGTTCGGTGCTACACGACTTTTTAGTCAATCCATATTGCAGCCCCACCTACAAGGAGGTATTGCATGGGTGTCTATTCTAACGTAACAAATCTACGGCTTACATACCTTCTGTAATGCCTTATCTGGTAGAGACTGTATCTAGCCACAGGTTCCTTACCAATTCTTCCCGCTCTGCGAACTGAATGTAGAGTAAAGAATTGGGCCCTAACTTAGCGCACCAGTGGTCAGTGTTCCTATGTGTGGATGACGCCAGCAATGCCACGCAGAGCTAAACGATGCCACCTACCGGCGGGCAGGGCTACTACTCACTAAAAGTTTCCGAATCCAGTCTGAACCCTGGGTAATATTTCAATGTAAGGAATCTGCAGCTAGAAAGAGTCTCTACCAGTTAAGGCTTTACCGAAGGCGAGTAACTTGTTCAACTGTTTAAAACCTATGGAAGCTGGATCTCCACTGAGTGTGCTGGGTGCAGGACCTGTGGCTGTGAAAGGCCTACATTGTGTCATAGTGACACTTCAGAGCAAAACCCCTGTGGTAATTTGAAGAATATGAAGAATTTGAAGAACAATTCTGCCTTGTGCCTTGTTTTATTTCCTGGTTATGTTATACAAAGAAGGCACCTCTGTTAAAAAGCAACGCGAATCAACTGAGAAATCCGCAAGGCAGCAGAAATTACACAGGTTGAGAAGGATCTATTGCATTTGATCATCATGATATGCAATGACATATATGAGAAGAAAGCTGCAATTCATCTTCTCTGGCAGAATGCAGGAGTTGGAGACAGCAGAAAATGCCAATGAAACATCTTCCACTGTTGAAGACCTAAGCTACTGCAACGGATGCTCCTGTTCATCACTTGCAAGCCTTTAAAAGTGGTGCAGTAGAGGGGATTCTCGAATTAGATGCAAAGACTTGGGACTTTAACAACTTTCATTTGCTTCCTCGTCACCCGCATCATTTTAAATCTGACTGAACTATTAACAGCCAGGAATTAGTGCTCTAGTGTTTAATAATACTTAATTGAGTCTTGATGTGAGTGACTCCCAGGGAACCAATACACACTACCACATAAATTCAACTTTTCAAGGAAACTCACCTCACCTCACCTCACCTCACCTCTTAGATCATCCCAGAACCTGGCTATAAGGTGTGCTCTCTCAATTTCTATAATCGATTGTGATGCACAAGTGTTTCCTTCTCACAAAATATGTTATGTTGGATTGCTGCCTGATGCTCGTCTGACCTCAACCCTCTCTTGCTCCCATTGTCTGCTTTGGGTGGTAGCAGTGTTTTGCAAGCTGGACTTGGGTATGCATGCTTCCTGCAAGAATACCACTTGCCTAAAGGAAGCTGATGATAATGCATTGCTGTAGAGCCAGAGGAACGTGGCTTGCCGTGGGAGTTGATGTGTATTATGGTACTGCAGGTTTGGAATATTTGATGCAGGAGGAGTTTGGCTGTATCATGAGGGCTTTGGTGATGGGGGCAATGGGGGCTGGAATGTGACCGTTTGGAGTTTACTGGATTGTTTGCTCAAGATGGGTAGTCTGCAATTGAGTCTACTTGACATCCACTGCCCCTACTCAATGAGGTAATTACCAAGGAGACAATACATGGAATGGTCAACCCAGACACCTATTCTCACAGTCTCAGTCGTGTTCTTCTTCTTTCTAGTAACAAGGGCCAAAGAGAACTGCATAACCTTCTTTCTTTCTCTCAATGGTTTGTGTAGATAAACTCATTTTTGCAGTATTTACCATCTGTCATTTATGGCACATTGTACAGAAACTGATGGGTGTTCCTGAAGTCCTCTGTGAAAACCTAAGGGTACCCAGTCCAAGCTCAGAGGGACACAGTGACTACTGTAGAGGGCACGTAGACTGGTTTCTGATCACTGATGTCAAACAAATTGGTTAGTCATCTTGGTCCCCAAGAAATTTACAGAGCCTTTTGAGTTACCATCAGTAAATAATTAATACAATTAAAAACAATTTTGAGATTTGTCTAAACTAACTGAATACAAGTAAAAAGTTAGCACAAACAAGATTAAAGTATATTGATTTATGAGAAATGTCTCTTCATTTACTGTTATATTAATGTCTGTGTTGAGTTGTCACTTGAGTTACACTTTTATGTTTTCCTTTTGAAAGGAAGCGTGGAAGGATGTCCGGTAGATAAGGTACGTCTCATTAACTTATTATTGTACATGATCCGAGTCCTTTCTGAATGAGTGTCATCTCTATTTTCCACTGGGAACAGAGTGAGCTGTATGATGTCCCTCTACTGGAGATACTGTGCCAATGTTATCTTTAACCCCTTGCATGCTGATGACGGCCCCCGTCCGTCATGCACCACGGTGCTCGTGTGCTGATGACGGCTGGGGGCCGTCATGAACCCGCCCACTTGCGATTTTGCCGCACAGGCACAGAATCGCGGCCGCATGCAAGGAGCTAAGTAACTATGTCTTTTACTATCTCTGACAGTTGTAGATTCCAGTAAGCGAGCAACACATACTTTTCTAGGTAGAACATTCATGCCGCAGATAGAAGTTTAGACTTGATACAGAACGCCTACACTTTTTACATGTGCAAATGTCTGCTTTAAAAGGTGTTGAACAAAGTCCAGTAAGTTCATAGACAAGGGCATCCTAGTTCTCCTAGCAATGTTAGTACTAGAGCCCTGACCTAGAGACTTGGACTACTATTTGAGAGCACAGCGTTATATGAGACGTGTTGCTGGCTGTATCACACAACATGTGAGTACACTCCAGGTCAGGGCTCAGAGCTGATATGATTGGCCGTCTTCTGCACTACCGCTTCAATGCAGATGAGTCCCTGCATGGACCCTGCCTTGAGTTTCTCTCCTCAAAATCAGGAATCTATCTTCTTATTCAGCCAGCAGCCACTGTTCAACCTGTTTTTTTATCTCCCCATGCACTCTTTGTGATTTAATGTAGGGGACGCCTCAACCCAGAACTTCTGATTTAGATCCACAGGACCTCCTGGCCAGCCTACCTTCCTCACTAGCCTTAAGAAGTGCTATTCCCTAAGTGCAGCTGGTAGCAGGAGTCCGTCTAAGTCTGTCGCCCCCCAGCCTGTAGTCCCATAGCTATGCCAAATGACTACAACCCCTTATAGTCTGGCCCTGAGCAATCAGATGGGACCCCGCTGTATCTGGTGATAGGGAATCAATTAGTTATTTTGTTATATATGTGACATGATGCGTAGCTTGCAATTGAGAAACCGTGCTTGTGGTTTGATGTGTATACTTTGCTGGCACAATGACATTGTAATGGCTGATTTATGGCTTTTTCTTTTAGTAGATGAGTGTTGCTTTGATACATAAACCTGTCACAAGGATAGGTGCTTGTCTTTATGACAGGCTAATAGCTCTTTTGCGTTCATGGGCTGTCATTTGTTTAACTTTGCTGTCATCATACCATATTGTTTGATTTACAGTATTTTTGTTCAGAAAGTAAAGACTTGAGCACAGTTCGTTTTTTTTAAGATGCAACGTAGATTTTGACCTTTTGTCAAACGTTTCAGCTATGCAATATGGTGCTATGCATGTCTTTTAAGTTCACCAGTTACCAATAAAACTTCACCTTTGGACTCCTTTTCATTACACTAAGGGTACAGCTTAACTCTGCTAAGGCAGTTGGTAATAAAAGCGATACTTTTGTTTTTTAGTAAGGGAACCATTTTTAATAATAAACTATTATTTTTCTTCCCTTGAGCAGATTTTCTGATATTTCATGCTGTGGATTTGAATCAAAAAGCATAAACAATGTATTACATGTAATATATATATATATGCAAAAAATAATTCTTATTAATAACAGGCCATGTATAGCTTCTCCTTAACAATTCTATGAAAGCACTAATACCACAACTACTAATATTAATAATACTACCAAACATAATACCGCCAATACCACCACCGCCATGAATTTTACCACCAGTACTACCATCAATAACACCACCACAACCACCACCTGTTAGACTACCACTAATAATACCACAACCCTGCTCCCACTGGTACCACAACTACCAGTACCACCACCACCACCTATCTATACCACCACCAAACAATAAATACTTCCACTAATACCACTGTGAAAACCACGACTACTAATAACAGTAGCACCATCACCTACACCACATTACTACCACAAATACCATGACTCGTCTACCTCCAGTATCACCATTGGCTTTAATGTACTATTGCATGGAAATACATTTTTGCATGCCTATGTTTACACATGTTTTCTTGACAAAGACATACCTTGTGGCTTTTCTAAGGCTTATTTTTGAAGGGGATGCTATTGTTAGAGGCACACTTGAAAAGTGGGTGTCATCAAGATACTGTTGAAAAAGACACCTTTGTTTGCACTGCAGTGAAAATAAATTAAATGCAAAGTCCTTTGATATATACACCCATACACCACAAAGATTCCTGTTAGGCTCAGAAGCATCTTATTCTTCCTGTTTACCAATACGAACCATTACTGGGCAAAACAACCACAGGGCGAGCTTCCTAAACCAAACACAGCGACATCAAACCACTTTGACTCTGGTTAACTAGAAGCCTAGAATCAATCAATCAATCAGGATTTATAAAGCACGGCTAATCACTCGATCTGGGCGCTTGCACGTTCCAGAGGCTTATTCGAACAGCAAGGTCTTGAGGGTTTTTCGGCATTCCGGAATTGAGGTGATACCGTATGCAAATGTCACCCACACTCTAATACTGCTATAGGGCACTACAATTTTTTTCCCGTCCTCCTACTATCTCCAATCTTTAATAATAAGCACCTTCCGGATTGTAGCGACCCATGTGCCTAGCATATTGGACACTCTTCTTATAGCAATAGAAGATTACTGGGCTGCCTTGGGTGCGACTTGCTTCCTACGACCACTGCTATGAGAATATGTAATCATTGGACAGATCAATTTACCAAGGTGTTCAGAAAATTCCAACAGCCACCCCCTACGATTCTCTTATTTTCCCACCTATCCATCTTTTTTTTTTAAAAAAGGCCACAGAATTTTTCCACACCTACCAAGATGAAGCAGAGGTTTGAGTCCATAATTTACAGATTTCCCTCCTTGCCATCAGGATTAGGTAACACTTCAAATTTCTTTGTTTTACATGCAGACACGCGCTCTTCTGGTTTTGCTGCCTTATCCCAAACATAATCAAGACAGTGCCTACCTCCACATCGGTACCCAATACGTAGGAGATAGTCTTACCTACAGCAAGCCAGAATTCTTCGAGCATCGGACAAGTAGAAAACATATACATATCGTCTGCACCATTTCTTCCGCACCGCTTACATTTGGAGTCGCCACTTTCCCGGGCACTACAATTTTTTAAAAAAAGCGTTATATAAATGTTGATAACTGAACATATCAACAGTCGGTCTAATTTGAAGGCATGCAGTAATGACAGAAAATGTTTGAGCATTGCGATTTTACTACATCGAATCACAAAAACTGCATTTAAATTGAAAATGCAATTTAATCAAAAATGTAATTCACTTTCACTTTGGAATCTTTATTTCGACCAATTAGATCATAAAAGATATACACACAGTCAAATTCATTATAATTAAGACAATTCAATAAAACACTAATTATAAAATTTGCGCTACGAAGTATTAAACAATTCATCCTCAGGAAAAGTGATTAAAAACCATTAATACACTAATTTCATTACAAATCCACCTCCGCCTTCAAAAGGCGGGTGCGTGCGTGCCACATAGCTGTTAAAAACTTTGCCACTGCGAACACTATTGGAGGTGACACATCTGTCTTTAGGATACTGTACACCGGGCGAAACTGCCTAAATCCCAGATTTTTGAGAAGGGGGACTAGCCAGTATTTCCTGATTTTTTTGGTAGGCTTTGCAAAAGAGTACCACATGTAGGTCATTTTCTTGGGGGTGCGCACATGCCGGGCAGTGCTCTGTGGTCGGAGGCAAAGACCAAGAGCTGGTGAATGCCCTTAGGGGTAGTGTGCCATATCGCCACTGCAGAAATAACTTCCTTGATAGCACAGGGGTCATGCCATCCAAAACACATTCCAGGGAGTAAAAGTCTTTACATTGGATGAATAGGTGCGTTTGAGAGCCCACACGTGTACTGTCCAAAGCAATGGTAAGCTTTAGGTCATAATAAGCTTTTGACAGTGCTTTGTGTGTGATCCTACTGCTTGCATTTGCCGGGTCAGTCCAAAGTTCTAATAGACCTAGGCTCTCGCACAACCTTTTTATGTAGTTTAACCATGGAATGTTGGTGGCGTTTGGTACAGTTAAAAACTCCTGGAGCTCAATTCTATAATCGGTGAGTTCTTTGCTGCTCCATAATCCTCGCCAAAAAGTTAATGGTTTGAGTCCCAATTCTTCCGCAATTGGCCTAATTCCCAAGTCCAATCTCAAAGGGAGCAACGGTGTGCTTGCGGGGAGAGCTACCAACTGCCTGATGAATTTGTTTTCCGTGATCGTCAGGTTTTGGGTAGAAGTGTGACCCCACAATTCGCCCCCATAGATAGCTGCCCCCGTGCTTGTGATTTATAAATTTGGATCACTGGGCCGAGTGGGCGATATGTTGAGTTATTCACCATCCTGGAAATACCACCCACTATCTGCACCAGTTTCATGTTAACCTTATTTTGATGTGTCCCCCATGTCATATTCTCATTAAGGGTTAGCCCCAGGTACTCAAATGTGGAGACCCTCTCTAATCGCACTGTGCCAAGCAAGGGATTGGGGCGTGTTGAAGGAGTGGGGTTTAGGATCATATATTTTGTTTTGGAAGCGTTGATCTCAAGGCCCCTCTCCGTACAAAATTTTAAAAACCCATCCAGTACCCGTTGTATTCCCATGGGTGATTTCGACAGCAGCAGGGTGTCGTCCGCAAACATGATAGCGGGCACCCTGCTGCCATCCAATTTTGGAGCGTCAATGTCGCCGATCCTGGTCAGGTGGGCGATTACCCCGTTCGCAAAGAGGCAGAACAGGGTTGGTGCGAGTACGCAGTCCTGTCTTACCCCTCTGTCAACGGGGAATCTATCCGTGAGATTCCCATTCCTGCCACACCTGACACGCGCAAAATTGTTCTGATGTAGTTTCATCAGAATGGCAAGTATGTCTGTCGGGACATCTAAGTCAGCCAGCACACTCCATAGTTTAGGTCTTGGCACCAAATCAAAGGTGGTTCGCAAGTCCACGAACACCGTGTACAAGCTGCCCCCCTCGATAGTGCAGTACTCCAGTAAATAAGGTTTAAGCGGAATATCTGGTCAGTTGTAGACACCCCCTTTCTAAATCCCGTCTGGTATGGGCTCAGAGTGGCAGTTTCCTTGAGCTAATTCTGGAGCTGATCTAATATAAGCCCCCCAAAAAGCTTCTGGGACACATCTATGAGGCTGATGGGCCTGTAGTTGGCTGGGACCAGAGGTGAAACCTTCTTAAATATAGGGACAACCTCTGCGCCCAGCCAAGTACAGGGCACCTCCATGCCCTTCAGGACAGCATTAAACATTACCAATAGGTATGGGGCCCATACATCCGGCTCTTGTTTGAACAGATCGCCTGGGAGGCCATCCAACCCAGGCGCCTTGCCTGTAGACATGCCCTCAATGGCTGCTCGCACCTCCTTTTCTGTAAAGGGGTCTCCCTCTGTATAACTAGTTGTGGTTGGAGGTGAATAACATGTGGCTCCAATTTCCTCTGTGTAGAGGGACTGAAAGTGCTCTTGCCATGCCCTTGGTGCGATGTTTGGTTCTATTGCTGATGCTAGTTCCTCCGATCCCGTATTAACAATTTGCCAAAACTTACGAGAATCTCTAGCGGCTAAAGAACTACCGAGTTCCTCCCATTTATCTTGATCCCATTCCATCTTGGCGTTGGTGACCAATTTCTTGTATTCCCGTCTTTTACCCTGTATCTCCAATCTACTTTTGCCCTCCTTGATACAGGACAAGAGATCCCCCTTCGCCTTGCGGCACGTGACATTATACCAAGTGTTGCGGTGTAAGCTGCCACCTCTGCTGGGCCCCTTGGAAAAGAGGTCTATCGCCAAGGTCCTAATGAGTTCCTCGTGTGCCAGCCACAATAATTTGTGAGTTTCCCGTGTGCTGGGTTCCTCACTTAGGATACCCACTTTTTCTAGTATTGGAATGAGTCTGGTATATAGACTGGGGAGCTTCTCTCTACTACTGACCAGTTTCTCCCACCTTACTCTCCTTCTGTTGTTTTCAAGGAGAAGCCCTGAGTTTGCCACCGCCGTAACATGGTCCCTACCCTCCAGGCCGGGGAGAGCGTAGTCCAATTCTAGGGCGTTATGGTCGCTATCTACTCTATCTAGCACCCTAAAATCAATAATATGCGACCATGAGGACAATTGGACTAGGACATAATCCAATCTTGACTCCCTGCCCACTCTGTTGAAGGTGTGTTTACTGGGAATATCAGATTTGATGCGCCCATTGCACGCCCTGACGCCATGTTTGAGGGTTAGGGCAGTAATCTGTAGTGCCAATGGGGTCCAAGCTCTGGGGGAGGGAGCCACCGTAGGGGGTACTAGCCACCTTGCATCTTCCTCTAGTGAGGACCCGTCCAAGAGGCCTGCGAGGGGCTCAAAATGTGAGTTCAAGTCCCCACCCACCACAAATGGGATCCCCTTCGGAATTTCACTGAGGAAAGCGGACAATTCCTCTATGGTAGACGATTCCCTTGATATGTTTACTGGTCTTGAGTATACATTTATCACGGGAAGTCTACGAGAGTTTGTCCATTCCAACAACACAGCCAATATGTCCTCCGAAACCAAGGGGAGACGTGTAGCCTGGCATCCCAGGTGGGTTGCCACCCATGTTGAAAGGCCTCCCGACGTGCGACCCTGCCCCCCCATTTCGCAGGAATGGAAAATGCCACAAAACCTTGGGAAGAATACTCATCCCTCGCCCAGGTTTCTTGAAAGAGGCATATATCTTTAACATCAATAAAAGAAATCCATTCCTGATGATCCAGCTTATTGCCCAGGCCAGCCACGTTCCATGATATTATCTTCAGAGATGGTGGCCTTAGGTTCGGAGCTAGGGTAGGGGAGGGGCTGTTATCATTTGGGCTAGCCGGGGACGTCATTCTTATGGCCAAATCTCCTAGTGCTTCTCCTGGTTCCCTAATACTGCGGGGCAGCTCAACAATACATTTGTTGACCTCCCTACTATATGATGTGAGATCAGACTGCCCAGACTCTAGCATTGGGTCACTTATAAATCTAGGGCGTGTGACATTTACATCCCTACCCTCTCTACGGCCATAGGGGAATTCCTTGCCATTTTGCCTATACTGTCAATCCACCATGTCTAAGTAGCTGTACCTGTTGGACATGGGAAAGTATATAGGTTGGTGGACTCTGGGGCGGCGGTAGTCTCCTCTCTCTCTTCCACCCCAAACGCCTCCCCTCCCCTGACAAGTTCCCCAGCCCTCCTCCTCATAATTTGTTGTGAGGTACGCTTGGTGTTGACTTCTAGGATGGTTGAAATTTCCCCTCCCTCCAACATCCCACCCCACCACCCTCTCCGGGAGGCTACCCCACCTCTCCTCCTCCCATGCATAGGTCTGCGGGGGGTAAAAGAAAGAGAGGAGTAGTGACTTAATGTCGCTCCCCTGATCATCGGGGAACCATCCACAGATGTGGGAGACCGTCCTAGGATCTCTAAAATTAATCAGGACACAGTCACCATTAATGGATGTTCTGGAACTGCCCACCCACGAGACCCTTCTAACCATAAGGACATCACTTGTTATACCTTGTGGGAGAGGTCTGTACGTGGATAGCCAGCTGACCACCTTATTCTTTAAAGAAGCAGTGGATTCCTTTAAAGTGTTTTTTAGCTCTGGAACCCCTGCTAGGATTAGTATGTACGGACTCGCCTCCGGGGGCAAGTTCACTGCTCTAGGCTTGTTGGTGTTACCTACTGCCTCATCTGTTGGTACTAATATCTGAGGCTGGTTAGGGACAAGGGCATTGACCTTAGGCTGCTTAGGCACGATTTTGGAGGGAGGTGGTTGTGCATGTCGAATTGTGGATTGATGAGGTATGGCAGCATTAACCTTGGACTGTAGGATCCTGCTTTCGGAGGGGGTTGATTTGTCCTGTCGAGCCAAGGGTGCTGCACTGTTATCCATCTTGGCGGTAGCTGGGACACCCCTCTTGTTCTTTATCACTATGCCCCTCTACTACCCATACTATCTACTTTTAGGCTGTCGGCTAGTTGCACCGTCGATTGCTTCTATCTTAATTAACCGCGCTTCTAAGGGACTTAGTAAGGACCTCAGGAGGACACCTATGTCGGCAAGCGTAATATCCTCGCCGGAAGTTTCAAAGGGGTTCATGTTAGTTTGTTCTGTTGTCTCTGCACGCGGGATCTCGATAGATATGACCTCAGTTCCATCGGTTTGCAGGTTCTCCGTTTTGCTTGGACCAGGGCTAATGTCCTCCGGGGTAGGGTTAAGCTTAGCAGTTTTAGCCTTCCTTCCCCCTTTGTTTTTGACCTCCCTTTTCCTTTTGGGGATAGCTCCTTCCCTTGCCCCCTGTAGTCGATTGCTATCTGTACCATCGATGGAATCTGTATCGGGGGCGTGGACAGGAGTGGGGATTTGGATAGGGTGGGGTTTAACCGGTGGCAAATTTAGCATGCTCAGGTCGGTGTATTCGCTGGGATCCTTTGCACTGCTGTGTGAGGAAAAGTTTGTGATATCTAGGTTCACAGAAGACTCACCAGTACCTGTCGCCCCATTATTAGACTCAATGTGCTCAATGAACTCGGGTCTATTGTCAGGGGTCCTAGTCTGTGCCAGGGGGCCCATTGAAGATCTCCTCACCCAGTCTATTTCTTGTGAAATACGCCATTCCAGGACCGTAATTTCGTCAATCAGCAATGACCCTGTTTTAACGAAGTAATTGTCCAGTGTACCTTTAGCACCTCCCGCTGCTGCCAGCGAGCTTTTACTCCTTGTTTCCCTCGTAGTCATCGTCAATCACGAATAGTTCCAAAGGTTACTGGAAAAGGATATCGGGTGAAAACTGATCAAGGGGGGTGGCCCAGTCCCGGTCTCGACCGTTCTCGAACGGCCTCAAACGGCCCGCCCTTTGCCCGGGCTTAGCCCCGGGCTGAGTCCCGCGCGCATGGGTAGAAGTGCTTATGAGAGGGAGTTGGGGGCGGGAAGATACACCAGGTGCGCTATGGTTGTGAAGCGCTGTGCACCCTGGGTCTCGCAGTCCCGGCCCCGTCAGCAGCGGTGAAATCCCGGTTTGAAAATGCTCCTCGCTCCTCAGGGTCCAATTGACACAGCAGTCCGGGGGAAAGAAAAGAACCAAGAGCCCACCAACAGGATTCGCAGTTCAAGGCTGCGAGCGGCAATGTAATTGCAATTTACCTTCAGCAACTGTCTGGTGTTTAATGAAGGGCAAAAAAGTACTACCCACAGCAGGACCTGCCTGTGGTAGATTGTGCGCTATAAACGGGGGCGTGTGAGTCACAAAGAATAGTTATAAATCTACACCTGTAACTACTCCTGTGCACCTGACATGTTTAGATTTACGACTTGAGACTATTCACAAAAGTTATCAGTGGTGCTTCTGGAGAGGTTTTTTGGGGACCGAATTCTCCAATGCGAAAATATCTATGGGTAGTAAAGTCCACGCTGAGGAAATACAGAACCTTTGTGCTATTTAGATGTTTTTCTTTGCTTTTGTTTCTCTCCACAGCAAAAATAATGTTTCCGGTGTGTAAACCCGTTCCCCAACAACCCAGATAAGGTTTGAGAGTTGTTCTGTTTCCCTTCCCTGTGTGTAAAAGGGATTTACCTCAGCCCAGAACGGATTTAAATACCGGAGACTTCCTAGGGCCATGAAGGGATCTGTAAATGCTCAAAAACTGATTTGTTTGTGGGCGTTCACAAAGTTTCGAGGTGGAGAAACGATTTGAATTGCCCACTCCCTGCCCATTTTTCAGAATTTACTTCTGCCTGTTACGCTGTGGTAGTCATCTTTTATGACAATCTAGCAGCTGTATCTCCGAATGTAAAAGTAGCTTTACATCCAGGAATGTCTTTATTAACCAGATCTGCAGTCTGCAGCAGTAGTAGTGGTCGTGTCACTAGTAGTAATCCCTATTTTTTTTTACTGTAACCCTAAATATTGGAGCAATTCCACATCTCAGTATTAATCCAGGATTTAGTGCAGCACTTTAACTGAACTCCAAAATGGCTTTGTGAAAACAGTGTTAAAAAGCAGATGGAGCAAAGCTGACACATGCTGTACATCTGCCGCTTAGCTTACACTAAAGGACAAAAGGAGGGTGGGCCCACACTGCCTCACATCCCAGCACTCAGTTTACCCCAATGCAGTATGGTGAATGCAGTGCTTGATAACATTTACAGCATTGCGAGCACCCCCAAATTTAACTTGTTACTCTCTACTGAAGAAGTACAACAATCCTTAACCCCTCCACTGCGCCCGCGACTTTGCGGAAGTGCGGCACTTCCGCAAAACGGGCGGGGCCGTGTCGGCCATTGGCCGACGGCAGCACCAGCGAGGTAGCGTTGCCGTCGGCCAATGGCCGACGGCAGCATGGAAGGGGTTAAACACGTGTCTAGAGATACCCAGCACTGGCTGCATCAGCAATGGTGAATACTAAAGGCTTTCAACTAAAGAGAGTGTTATCATGCACTGCATTTTCCACATTGCATCTGGGCTAATTGTGCGCTGATATGCCAGGCAGTGTGCTCCCTCCTCCTTTTGTGATTAGCTCATTGCCGAATTGTTGGGCTGACGATCTCTGGGATGCTCCTGCACTTTTGGAGTGGTATGAAACCTGATTCAACTGTGAGCAGATTTGCCACCACCCTCAAATTTCACTTGTTACTCTCTACTGAAGAAGGACAACAATTGTGAAACACGTGTCTAGAGATACACAGCTCTGGTTGCACGAACAATGGGGAATACTAAAGACTTTCAACTAAAGTGAAAGTTATCATGCACTGCATTTACCAAACTGCATCTTGGCTAATTGTGCGCTGGTATGTCAAGTAGTGTGCTCCCTCCTCCTTTAATACTAAATAACATTTGCTTATACCTTCCCTGCCGAAGGATAGAGGCCAGTATGCAGTCAGGTCTTTGAAGAGCTGCCTTCAGAATGCTATTCCACGTGATTCTTTGCACCCAGCACAGCATATCACTCGCACTAGGGCTCGATGTCAGAGTTCTGCATGACAGCCTGTACTAGCCACTTAGTCACATGCCACCTCCTTTCAGACTGCTAAGGTGGAGCACATGCCATTATTTATTAATGTGTCATTTTGTAACACGTCAGCCTGCGTGGCCATGTGAAAAGGTGCACTCACTAAATTGTACCTTTGCAGGTGGGAAAAAATGTGCGTGTGCATCCCTGTACTGACTATAATGTCTAGATACTGTGCAAGTTAGTCACTCCACTCCAAACATCCGTAAGGTAGGCCTGCGCTAGCCGAGGATTGCTAGAGAAATAATAGCAGTTCAGTAGTTTGAAAGGTTTGTAGTGGTATGTAGATGACTAAACCGAGGTTGTGTTGAACTCACCCACGCGTACAACAAGGGGAACCATTCTCAGCACCTGATGTGTGACCTAATCAGCAGTGTAGGATTAACGAATTCATGCCACGTCCCGAAGCAGCTTTATTTTCACAACGCATACAGTCAGCAGGTTGTGGATCCATTTGGTGTGTTATGGGCACAGAATTCTGAGCCCAGCGAATGGGAGACCTCTGTAGATTAAGTCGAGCCAATGAAGATACACTACTTCCAAAGGTTTCAAAGTGTATTGATAGATCGAAAATATGATTTCATCATCAAGACATAAGCAATATCAAAAAAATACATCATAAAACGCATAACAATTAATCATGATAGACAAATAAATAACTCCTACAACTCCAGCAAATACACAAGCTAGACGTTATTAAAGGTACACAGACATAATATCGACTCCAAAATATCGTTTGGACAGAATATCGAGTTTTAAATATCGTTTGGAGAAAATATCGACAGGACAGAATATCGACAGCCAAAATATCGTTTTTAAGGTAAGTGAAGTAATATCGACTGTAAATAATATCGAAAGTAAAAAATATCGTTTTTTATATAATATGTAATTATTTATAGTGTTTTTATGTTATAATATGTGTGAAAAGTGTCATTTTATGTTATAATTATTTTTAATTAATGATTTTTTTAAATTATTGTGTAATTTTATTCTGTAGCGGGTTGTGGGTTTATAGGGGAATAGGGTGGGAAGTAATTTAATTATAATTAATTAAATATGTAAATTTATTAATTGGTAGTAATAATTAATTAATTGGTAATTAAATAATATATGTTAATTATTTAAAATTTAATTGGTAATTAATTTAATTTAATTTATTAATTGCTAATTATGTAAATTAAATTAATGTATTTCCTGTAGCGGGTTGTGGGTTTATAGGGGAATAGGGTGGGAAGTAATTTAATTATTATTTATTAAATATGTAAATGTATTAATTGGTAGTAATATTTAATTAATTGGTAATTAAATAATATTGGTTAATTAATTAAAATGTAATTGGTAATTATTTTAATTTAATTGATTAATTGCTAATTATGTTAAATTAAAGGGGTATTTTTAGGGTTCAGGGTCAGTTTTTAGTTTTTGGGTAAAGGGGTATTTTTAGGGTTCAGGGTCAGTTTTTAGTTTTTGGGTAAAGGGGTATTTTTAGGGTTCAGGGTCAGTTTTTAGTTTTTGGGTAAAGGGGTAATTTTAGGGTTCAGGGTCAGTCTTTAGTTTTTGGGTAAAGGGGTATTTTTAGGGTTCAGGGTCAGTTTTTAGTTTTTGGGTAAAGGGGTATTTTTAGGGTTCAGGGTCAGTTTTTAGTTTTTGGGTAAAGGGGTATTTTTAGGGTTCAGGGTCAGTTTTTAGTTTTTGGGTAAAGGGGTATTATTAGGGTTCAGGGTCAGTTTTTAATTTTTGGGTAAAGGGGTATTTTTAGGGTTCAGGGTCAGTTTTTAGTTTTTGGGTAAAGGGGTATTTTTAGGGTTCAGGGTCAGTTTTGGGTTTTTGGGTAAAGGGGTATTTTTAGGGTTCAGGGTCAGTTTTGGGGTACAGGGGTACAGGGGTACAGTGTAAAAATAAAGTAAAATTAAATTTACATTAATTTAATTTAATGAAATGAAATTAAATTAAATTATATTTAAATATTTTTAAATAATTTAAATTAAAAAAAATTATTATATACTTACCAATACTTACATTGTAATGGTAGTGCGTTGTAAAAGTTGCGTTGTAACGTCATATATCCACTGTTGCACTCTTTGCAGTGGGAATAGTAATTTTTACTCTTTTGTATTTGTACGTTAATAATATTGGCTATTATTTAATTAAATTTTGTTACTATATGTATATATGTTTTAAGAAATATGATTAAAAAAATATTATTTTTTTACTTTCATTAATTATTATATATTAAAAGTTAATTTAAGTATTGTTAATTATATTTTAGTAATTAATTTTTTATATTAATGTAATTAAACATTGTTTTTATTAAAGTCGATATTTTTTACAACGATATTTTTGTAAACGATATTTTGTACTCGATATTTTTGTACTTACCTGTTTGTACATAAAAACTCGATATTTTGGTTGTAGATATTTTTTTCTCTATATTTTGGGTAGTCGATATTTTGGTAGTCGATATTACTTCAGTGATCCGTTATTAAAATAATAAAATCCCTAAAATCCTACATGTGTTGCCACAAAACACATAGATTCTCTAAAACTGAGCTAACAGTTTTTGTCTAATAAACCATGCCACATAAAGACATTTAGATAGGGCAACCACAATAACGACTCAGGAATCACTACTTCCATATATTTAATGTTGGAACAAAGGACTGCATTGAAATGCACCTTAGACATTGCAAAAGATAATAAACTCACACTTATGATTGTATGATGAAATGTGTGAATAATGCATGAAATTGATTTTCATTGCCATTGCATGGAGCTTTTAGCATACTATGAAGTATTTTATGACCCTGTCCTGGGAATTGGCCACTGGAAATGTTCTACGGAATTCCATTACTGCTTGCACTATTTGAAAATAACATTAAAAGGCATCCTGGGATTCATTCATTCATTCAGTCTATATTTGGTTTTTGTTTCTTTAAGCCATTAAAATTAGACCAACATATTTATAATATAAAAATAACTGTACATAACTATCTAATATATTGCATTAAAAATACAAAAGAAACAATAACAGTATCAACAACTTTAGATAACAAGGTTATCACAGTAAGCCAAACAAGTATAAGAACTTCAAAATTGAACCCTTGCTGAAGACCTCACATGGTCAGCACCTTTTAAATAACTTGCAACCATAAAGCAGGTATTGGTAACCACTGCAAATAAAGAAGAGCAGGTCTAGCTTGTCTCAAGTTCTGTTTCTTTAGTAATGGAAAACGATCATAGTGTCCCATTGTTTATAAAAACAGAAAATGTGATAAAATGCAGTGTCTTGAGAAGAAATTAAATCACAAGAACTGAGTGTTGAGGCAGAAGACTGCACCAAATTGACTATAAAAGGGATCAGTAGAAAAGGAAGAAATGCTATTAGCCACAAGTATCAGATAAGGTACAAACGAAGGAAGTATTTTCTAAAGGAGATTAGGTCTAACAGATGTTTTACTCTATTCAGTCTTTTCTCTGAGGGCGCACCTACATTTCCAATAGGCCACTCTGGCCCACTGCAGATCTGCTTTACAATTGATTCCAGCTTAAGAAACCAGTATGAATGAGCATGTTCCAGAAATATTTTTTTTAATGAAATAATAAAATTGAGCAAAGCAATTTTAAGGCCCTTTCCACCCTGAGAATGTCCATAATAATTAACTAACTGATGAAGTGCCTTTTCAGGCCGAACGCAAACACAAAGCCAAAGTAATAGTGGGCGTAGTTTCATAAGATCAGCAATCTATCCCTGCCACAACTCTTCATGGTAAATATACAATGAACAGCTATGAAGCAATGAGAAAAGATATGTAAAAAACAATTTCCCCCAATGTGCAGATATGTGCTATTGTTATCACCCTAAATCTCAGAGCCATATAATGAAGTGGCTATTTACAACAAGGGGTGGTGAGGGACAGAGTCTCTGAATTAAGCAGAATACTCTCACCCAGTCAAGAGATCAGGGCTAGATCCAACACCGTTTTTTAGCTCACTGCACCATCCCAGTTTCAGAACCTGGCTGTATGCAAATTAGTCTAGTCCTGTCCCAGTGCATGATGGGAACAGGGCAAACCAAACTACAAAAGCCAATTCTTACACTGGGAAGGAAACAAGCTTCCGGGGACCGGTTTCTGGCATTACAGCCGTCTTCGGCCCGGCTTGCTTGAATCCTGATGGTGCAATGAGCAAGGGACTCATGTCTGAGTATACCCTTCCACGCTTAGGGTGGACAAAATTATTTACAACAAGGGGTGGTGAGGGACAGAGTCTCTGAATTAAGCAGAATACTCTCACCCAGTCAAGAGATCAAGGCTAGATCCAACACCGTTTTTTAGCTCACTGCACCATCCCAGTTTCAGAACCTGGCTGTATGCAAATTAGTCTGTTCCTGTCCCAGTGCATGATGGGAACAGGGCAAACCAAACTACAAAAGCCAATTCTTACACTGGGAAGGAAACAAGCTTCCGGGGACCGTTTCTGGCAATACAGCCGTCTTCGGCCCGGCTTGCTTGAATCCTGATGGTGCAATGAGCAAGGGACTCATGTCTGAGTATACCCTTCCACGATTAGGGTGGACAAAATTATTTACAACAAGTGGTGGTGAGGGACAGAGTCTCTGAATTAAGCAGAATACTCTCACCCAGTCAAGAGATCAGGGCTAGATCCAACACCGTTTTTTAGCTCACTGCACCATCCCAGTTTCAGAACCTGGCTGTATGCAAATTAGTCTGTTCCTGTCCCAGTGCATGATGGGAACAGGGCAAACCAAACTACAAAAGCCAATTCTTACACTGGGAAGGAAACAAGCTTCCGGGGACCGGTTTCTGGCATTACAGCCGTCTTCGGCCCGGCTTGCTTGAATCCTGATGGTGCAATGAGCAAGGGACTCATGTCTGAGTGTACCCTTCCACGCTTAGGGTGGACAAAATTATTTACAACAAGGGGTGGTGAGGGACAGAGTCTCTGAATTAAGCAGAATACTCTCACCCAGTCAAGAGATCAGGGCTAGATCCAACACCGTTTTTTAGCTCACTGCACCATCCCAGTTTCAGAACCTGGCTGCATGCAAATTAGTCTGTTCCTGTCCCAGGATTCAAGCAAGCCGGGCCGAAGACGGCTGTAATGCCAGAAACCGGTCCCCGGAAGCTTGTTTCCTTTCCAGTGAAAGAATTGGCTTGGTAGTTTGGTCTGCCCTGTTCCCATGATGCACTGGGCCAGAGACAGACTAATTTGCATATAGCCAGGTTCTGAACTGGGATGGTGCAGTGAGCTAAAAAACGGTGATGGATCAAGCCCTGATCTGTTGACTGGGTAGGAGTGTTCTGCATTAATTCGGAATACTCTGTCCATCACCACCCCCTTTACTGTATCGTTTTGGCCACCATAAGCGTGGAAGGGTATACTCGGATGCGAGTCCCTTGCTCACTTCACCATCAGGATTCAAGCAAGCCGGGCCGAAGACGGCTGTAATGCCAGAAACCGGTCCCCGGAAGCTTGTTTCCTTTCCAGTGAAAGAATTGGCTTGGTAGTTTGGTCTGCCCTGTTCCCATGATGCACTGGGCCAGAAACAGACTAATTTGCATATAGCCAGGTTCTGAACTGGGATGGTGCAGTGAGCTAAAAAACGGTGATGGATCAAGCCCTGATCTGTTGACTGGGTAGGAGTGTTCTGCATTAATTCGGAATACTCTGTCCATCACCACCCCCTTTACTGTATCGTTTTGGCCACCATAAGCGTGGAAGGGTATACTCGGATGCGAGTCCCTTGCTCACTGCACCATCAGGATTCAAGCAAGCCGGGCCGAAGACGGCTGTAATGCCAGAAACCGGTCCCCTGAAGCTTGTTTCCTTTCCAGTGAAAGAATTGGCTTGGTAGTTTGGTCTGCCCTGTTCCCATGATGCACTGGGCCAGGGACAGACTAATTAGCATAAAGCCAGGTTCTGAACTGGGATGGTGCAGTGAGCTAAAAAACGGTGATGGATCAAGCCCTGATCTGTTGACTGGGTAGGAGTGTTCTGCATTAATTCGGAATACTCTGTCCATCACCACCCCCTTTACTGTATATAATGAAGTGGCAGCACATTTAGCTTGGACAATTTAAATCATGGCTTGGATTGGACATGTTACCCAGCCTCAAAGGGAAGTCAAATGCAGTTGGAATAGATGTCCAGAATAATTGCCTTTTATTAGTTTGTAAGTAGACGAGTTATTAGATGAGTCAAAATGTACCACCAGATAAGAAAAGGATTGGACCTTACTAATAAGGCAACCCTTAATTTAAGAAACTCTGAATTTAGTCGATTTCGTGCCCACTATCATAGTGGGTAATTTAGTCAAATTGGTGGTCAACTCCAGACTGCCCATAAATAAAAACAAATTAATCAAGTAGTTGGGATCCATAAACTTTGAACGGCTAAAGCAGGAGTGTTCGAATTATGCCCAGGAAGACAGAGTATGGCTATTTGCATAAGACTGTTTATATACAATTAATATAAATGAAAATCATTTACATGGTGGTTACTTTGAATATCTTGTGTGGATTTGCCACTCCTGGGCCTATATTGAACTCCCATGGCCTACAGTAAATCACACGTAAGACACTTGACTCTAGCCACTTTTACCATACCGTTTGACATACCACTATTCCAGTTGCTTTCTAATGAATATTCTAAGAAACCCTTCTGGGAATATTTCATGGGCTACAAGTAGGAGTGTGGGAGGTGCTGCATCACTCCCATACTAATCATTCTGAAGTTCAGAAGGTGAAAGAGTAATAAAGATGTCTACATTTTGTGTTTTTATCTTGTCACAGAGGGCAAATGTCAGGCGATATTGTCTGACAAATTGCTGTTCATTCTTTCAACATGGAGATTGACGTTTACTTTTCTTTTTCTGGCTGCAGAAAGAAATTTTGGAAAGTGAACTGAACTATGTGACATCTTACTGGGGTACAGGGAATGCAAAAGAAATGGCGTTAGGATGTCATTTTTTTCTAAAACACAACGAAACAAATACCTGTAAACGAACTGTACTAATATTTCAAAATAGCAGATAAGTACAAATGAAGGATGTTCTTTTATAATTCTGAAGTGCAATGGAAACAAAGATTTTGTTAGGAACAAAATAAGCACGCAACTTTACTTAGTGATGAATAAATATTCGCTGAAACCTGATTTTCACACATTATCCTTTGTGCGCTTTAGAGTTTCATCATTAAAACTGCATGTCTGTGCAAATGTAGTGGCCATTTCAATGGAAAACGTGCAGTCCGTAATGACAGTGCGATTCCACACCATGCTTTAGTAACATATTTCCGACGCTGTGTTCTAAAATGCACTACATATTACGTAACCATGCCCTTACACCTAGGATTGTCATCTGGGAGGTTTTCTAACGGCACCACCGGTATTCTAATGCCCCGGCCACATACAAATGAGCAAAAACCTCCAAAGCTGGTATTTTTAGCCCCTATCTCTACATGCTCCAAATATGAAATATAAATATAGATTACTTTTAAATGTGTTCTACAATTGCATTAATGATCTCTGCCTAACAATTAAAGGAAACAAAGACAGAAAAGTCATGTTACAAATACATCCATATGATTTTTATTTTTTGAGTATTTCATGTAATTTCCGGGCCTTTGCAGACTCTTAAAACAACACTGACTGGCTGGTGTTTTTCTCATCGGAAGGCGGCAACCCTTCTTCCAACTCTCATGCTGAATGGACCTGGCTCATTTGCCACTATGTGTTTTTGTGTGATGCGTGGATTTTTCACACACCCTAGAAATTCAGCAAGGTGACATTAAGGCACCACATGAAAATTGTTCCAGCGCCACTTGAATATTTGCTTGCTTTTCACGTTCTTATGTATTCGGTTTAGTCGAGGAATCCATGCTGATGAGTGGGGGCTAGACTTGTTCTGTCTGTGAACCCTCACCATTAAAAGT
Organism: Lissotriton helveticus; assembly: GCF_964261635.1. NCBI lineage: Eukaryota > Metazoa > Chordata > Amphibia > Caudata > Salamandridae > Lissotriton > Lissotriton helveticus. Next base: position 1,627,918,810 of record NC_136067.1, read on the forward strand.
AATGACAGTGTCGTTCCTGGCTAGACATGCCTTCGGAATGAGCGTACTCGCCAGGTCGCGGCTGTAACGTGAAACTAAGCAATGGTAGAGGCACACCCCCACACCTCAGGCAGTTTAAAAACACAGCACTGACTAGTGCTATGTCATTTTCTTTTCTAGGTTCGTGCATTTTTGTGTGCACGCACAGGATATACGTATTTTCCTTTCGCCCTTCCTGTTTGTTTTTGACAGACAAGAAAAATGAACTTACATTGACCCTCAAGGCAAATATTTAAGTTTCTTGCAGCATTATTCAACTCAGGTACTGAACGGGGATCATCTAGCGCCTTGAATATTAGTGCTCGAAAACACCAACAAAGATGCGCAAAAAGACGCAATCAAGGCTCATTTCTGTACCTATCGATGTCCCGCTGGGCATACATGAAACCTTAGCACGGTCAATCAATCTTGCCTGCATCGTAGCACTCGTCAAGATGAAACCAGGTAAGAAAGGCCACCAGGGTTATCCACTTATCCAACCGTCCGCACTCACTATCAGTTAGAAAACCAAGTAGTATATATATATATATATATATATATATATATACACACATACATACATACACTCACGCATATATACATATATGTAATATTACACATGAGAAGAAGAATACGGAACATCGGGGAGTAGAGGTGACAGAATAAAAAGAGAGCACGAGGTAGGACGAGACCGGATAAAAGCAAGGAAAAAGAGAAAGGAAACACAAACACTCCAATGGAGAACTGAATATAAATTCAACAAAAGACTTCCCTTAAGTATGCAATGGAAGAATACAACTCATCCAATCAGAAACTGCAAGACCAAAATGCTTTGGAGCACAACAAACATAAAAAACATAAAAATTGAGTTAAAAGCCATTGAATCAAGAGGAGTCATTTGAAAGACACAACAAAACCGCCATATGGTCTAGTACTGCCTAATCCCTCCCATCTCTTTAACTAACCCCCCTTGGAGTGGGGACCCTCCCGGCCCCCGAGTAGCTCGCCGTCCCTCTTTCCCCCAAGGCAACCATTAAAAAAACACAGTCGGGGAGGAGCCACGTTGGTGACCAAGATGGCTGCTTAGGGGCTCGGCTCCGCCGACCCACCTCTCCTGACTCAGCATCCTGACTACCATCCTGAGCACCAACCATACTCCCTTGTGGGGGAGCTGCAGCGACGCCCGCAGGTGTAGGTCTGAGCCGCCTCAGAGCTCCGGCTGCAGAGAAACGTCGTCGCACAGATTGAGGCCTACAGCGTTCGTGAAGCCGGGGCCTCGCGTAGCTACGTGGCTGCCCGCCAGTACAACAACATCGGCCGCCGCGGACCGGGTGGGGTCGGCCCGATCGTGAAGTAAGCCGCTGTCGTCCCGAGGTGTGCGGCGGGCCCCGCAGCAAGGTAGAGTTGGCTGGACGGCGGCGAGGGGGGGAGGCATGGACACGGAGCTTTCCCCCGGATCTGCCCGACTATTGGCCAGTTAGAGCCCTGGTGGATCGGGGCCTGGAGGCTGTGCCCGGTGGGTGCGGTGATTGTGCCGTCCGGATTGGACCTATGTGTAAATGGGAGTCCCCCCCCGTCCCTCCCCCCTCCCCGAGAAAAGAAAAATGCTTGTTCCCCGCCGGCCATTCTTTTGAAGTACGGCTTGGGGGAAACGGGCGCTAAATATCACGGTGATCCGTCCCTAGGGCACTGAATGGCGGCGTGGCTCCAGAGGGCAGAAACTGTGTGTCCCACAGAGGAGATAATAGCGGCTAGAGGTGGTGAGGAAGACCGCGCAGACGTTACAATAGCGGTGCTTGCCCTGGAGGGGGGCCCATGCTGCTGTCCTGTGTGCGATCACAGGCGGTGGTACGCCGCGGGGGGGGGGGGGGCGAGAATCACACGGCGTAGAAGACGCCTGAGAGCTAACAGGTACAGCCGGGGAGAGTGGTGAGGTGTTGAAGTATATATTTGGTGAAGAGCCGCCCGGGAGAGCTGTGGGAGATACCGACTGGAAAGTGAGGGATGTCCCGGTGGGGGTGTTGGTCGCAGCATCGAGTTTGTGACACGATATTTTGCTTGTGGGGTGAATCTGAAGCGGTGCTGCACCCCTGGGTACTGCTACACCTCCCTGGGAGCTGGGCAGTCTAAGGGGAGTGACCTGGATTGGGCGACTGGATTCGGCCTGGGGGGAAGAGGTACTTGTTATTGGAAGGCGAGATGGCAGCAATAGCCGACTCAGATGAATCCCTGCCCAAGTCCACTAGAGGCGCCAGGAACGTCCAGTCCAGCAAATTGGATCGCTACACTCTACCTAAAGGGTCCCCGATGGATTCGAAAAAGGGCCCCGTGGAGAGGGGGGGGCGGAAGACGCTCGTAGCGGCGGCGAGCCGACGCTGACGGATCTCATGGCAGCCATTACTGCAGTTCAGACATCCTTGGGCCAGAAGATGAGGCCTTAGACAATAAGCTTGATACCGTCACAATTGAGGTGAGGCTGATAAGAGCGGATCTCACAAAAGCAAGTGAGAAAGTCAAATCGCTAGAAGCCAAGACAGCTAGCCTCATAGACGATGTTAACTTGTTGCAGCAAGAGGTGCGTGATCTTAAGGCCTCAAGGGTTCTCACTGATAGCAAGCTTGATGATTATGAAGGAAGGGCATGACGCCACCACGTTAGTATACTGGGGGTGCCAGAGAAGTCGGAAGGACAAACTCCGGATCTATTTGTTGAAAATCTCATTCTCAATCAACTCAAACCTAAGGGTCTTAGCAACTTCTTCACGGACGAACCTGCCCACAGAGTCCCGGGAGGTAGACCTAGACCGGGGGCACCCCCCCGTCCTATGATTGCTAGAGTTCTGAACTTTTGGGACAGAGATGTGATACTTCAGACAGCCCGAACCAGAGCTCTGTTGAAATTTGAGAATGCAACTCTCTCCTTCTTCCCGGATTTTACTCAAACGGTACCAAAGCGAAAGGCAAGGCTTCCTGGCGAAGAAGAAACAGAGAGACAAAGGTATAAAGTACGTCATGATGTGGCAGAGGGCCTGGTTTTTTGACAACCCTGATGTGGTGGCTGACTGGTTGGATAGTACCCACATGCCGGACACTGAGAATCAAGACCCAGCAGAGGCGGAGGAACAATGAGTTCGTTCATATGGAACTTAATGGGTTTAAATTATTGTAATTTGCTGTGGGGTTGAATGGGGCGTGTAAATTGATCCCCTGCCTAGCTGAGTTCTGAAGTTATGTCGGTGAATTAAACAGTGCAGGGGTGGCGATGAGGGGTCGGGGGGAGGGGGTGGCGGGTCTGCCCATTGGCCCTCCTCTGTTTTCTACCTTTAGTTAACACTAGATTAGGTTGGGGGCGACAGGCAGACTGCTAGTTGGGGATTAGCGTTATCTACATGCAGGGGTGCAGGGTGGGGGGAGGGGGTTCAGTTTTGTGAGTTGTTTTGTGTTTTGGTTCCTTTTTTGTTTATGCATTTTTCCTCTGCATCAGGTGACAGTATTAATTTTTTACATAGAGGGGGATACAAGCTAGTGGGTTTACATCTGGCTCTAGAGGGGTTGGTATCCTACTTAAAAGCTCCTTTCCGTTTGATCTACAGGCTACATGGTCGGACCAGAGGGGCAGATATGTAGGTATTTCGGGTCAGCTAGGGGGTAGGACGGTTACCTTCTTATCCATGTATGTGCCGCCAGGCCTTCATTCCGACACCTTTAAAGATCTGAGCTCTATCTTTCTAACCCTGCCTTTGGGTCTCCTGGTGCTGGGTGTTGATTTTAATGCCGTACTAGATGGTGGAGTGGATAGATTCCCGCTGTGGTCCTGAAATTCTGGACTCGTGTAATTATTCCGAACTCAAGAATAATTACTTCATCATAACATGACGAATTTAGTATCAAAAGACCGAGAATGTCGAGTACATCATGTACAAGCATTTTCAGCGTATTCGAGTGACGATTTCTCCTCGAAATCGTCATTATCGTTCAGAACCCTTGGCTTCCATTTCATATACGGCAGCCATCTTGTGTGTTGCCCTTTACATAGGCCTTAATCCAGCTGAATTCAATTCCACAAGGACACGTACTCCTTAATCGACTTCCCTATGACCTGTGCAAGTTGGAACCATTGCCCCAGGCCGAACTCGTCAGGTCAGTTCCCCTCCCAGTGGCCGAACAAGATAGTATCAAAGCTCAACAAGCCATAAAACCATTACAGCGCACCCACACCTGCCGTATCTTGCTCGCATCTGCCTCTACTCTTTTGCTTCACTTGCTTTATGGTGGGGAGGTGCTCGTTTTTATTAGGGGTCCACCGATATCTGATGGAATGTTAGGCGTTGCCGGGTGATTTGTTGTGGGCAGCACGACGTGAAATATGTACATGTCATCATGACTCTGCTTTTCCTTTTGTAACCAAGAACTGTAAATGATATACTGCAAATTTGAAGAATGTTTGCCTGAAGCTGAATATTCTGTATAAAAAGAGAAGCCTGACTTTGTGAATTCGAGCAGTCTCCTGAGAATATACTTCCCCGTGTGTTGTACTTCTAGGACACTTGTTACCTTGGTTGCAGCCAAAAAAATCGATCCTTGAATTCACCTAAAAGACTCTGAGTTTCTGTGGTCTGAATCAGGAAGAACCCGAGGTCTCTGGGTGTACCCGGACACCGCTGGGTTGCCGGTTCTGTGACGGTTCTTAAAAACCCAGTACCTCACCGCCACGTCCACATGCGACATCACTGAAGTGGCTCCCTGACTTTCTCGAATCACTGGGACTGGTAGATAGCTGGAGGATGCGTAACCGGACTCAGAAGTGCTTCACTCATATATCGGCCGCACACAATAGTATGTCCTGATTGGACTACATGTTGGTTCCAGCGGCCATTGCACACAATTAGAGAGGCAAGTTATCTGGGGAGGGGTATTTCGGACCATTCCTTGATGTGGTTGCAACTCGAGATTGGACAGTCAGCAGTTGGTAGAATCGCTCCGATCAACGCATGGCATTTGAGAGACCCTGCCACAAAGAAGGAGATATGCTAAGTATCGGAACATTATTTTCTGGAAAATCAGGGCGCAATCGATTCAGCACAGTCCCTGTGGGAGGCATATAAGGTAGTACTGCGGGGTGCGGTCCACTCCTTGATTGCGGGTAAAAAGAAGGTGCACCAGGCCGAGGTGGTCAGAGTGGAGGCGGACGTTGTAGACTTGGAGAAAAGAGTGGCTGATATGGCTGCTCAGTCAGACATACATTTGTTGAAATTGAAACAAGATGAATACAAGGGCCTCTCTAGGGAACGGGCAATCACACATAATAATGACGTGGAAAGTCTGGTGTACGAACACGGGGATAAAGCCGGTAAGTTAATTGCTTGGTTAGAACGTGGAGAACAAGCCTCTCATCTGGTGCCGGAGAAGAGGGGTCGGGACCCGATAACATCACGGATCCGCAGGCAGTGGCAGACACCTTCTCTGAGTATTATAAAGAAGTATATACCTCAGCGAATGGTTTTAGGGAGATCGAGAATGGAGAAATGATTAGAGATATAGTCATGCCGAGCCTCTCAGAAGAAAACATGAAATACTTAGACTCATCTATTACAGACAATGAAATTGCACAAGCAATTAGAAACATTAAGTCTGGGAAGGCGACTGGTCCTAATGGATTGCCTATAGAATTATATAAACTAAACGCCAAGAAAATCGCTCCCCATATCCGTGCTATGTTCTTGGAAAGCAGAGACCTGGGACAACTTCCGTATAATCAACGGGTGGCAAACATAGTAGTCATTCATAAAGCAGGCAAGGCTAGGACGTCCCCTTCCTCATATCGGCCGATTTCGCTTCTCAATGCTGAGCCCAAGATATTGGCAAAGTTGCTCGCCACTAGATTGGTCAAAGTCATCACAACTCTGATACACCCCGATCAGTCTGGCTTCATGCCGCGTCGGAATACAGCCCTGAACCTGCGGAGACTTCACGGGATTTTGGGTGGCTCCCCGAAAATACTGGAACCGGCGGTCTTGGTGTCCCTGGATGCGACCATGGCATTTGATCGGGTTGAATGGGCTTACCTATTTGCGGTTCTGACTAAGATGGGCTTTGGCTCGGAATTTATCGTGTGGGTTCGATTGTTGTATGCCGCTCCTTTGGCCAGAGTGATCGTAAATAACTGTAAATCAGCTGACTTTGCCCTTGGGAGGGGCACGAGACAGGGATGTCCGTTGTCCCCACTTCTTTTCGCGCTGGCGTTGGAGCCGCTGGCGTCATGGGTCCGATGGGACCGGTCGATATGTGGATTGCGGTGGACACCAGACTGGGAGGATAAAATCTCGCTTCATGCAGATGATGTCTTGCTGTATCTTACTAAAACCAGAGCATCCCTGAGTAATTTCTTGGATGTATTGACGATATTTGGTAGATACTCCGGGTTCGTAATAAATTGGATGAAGTCGGTGATGTTTGTCATATCCGGTGATCCGCCTGTGGTCCCGCAGGCGTGCCCTATAAAGGTCGAACTAGTGGGATTTAAATACCTGGGCATTTCTTTAACATTTGATCCAAGGGCAAGATATGCTAATAATTTGGAGCCCCCCTTGAGCCGGCTTAGAAGGGATGTGGAACGTTGGAGGGCTCTCCACTTGTCATTGCTTGAAAGGGCGGTTTTGTTCAAGATGATGGCCTTGCCTCGGTTCCTATACATACTCCAAAACACCATGGACCCAGTGCCTATTACTTATTTCAGGGATATTGAGACACTCCAACAGCAGCTTCTTTGGGACGGCAGGGCTCGCATTGCCTTTCTCAAGCTAACTCTTACTTGGTATGATGTGGGAATTAGACTGCCGGATTTGAAGAAATACTATTGGGCCGCTCATCTTGCGCCAGTGAATCACGTGATCTACGCCCCCCCCCCCGGGAGACCCTGGCTTTGCCATGGACCGTGGGCAGGCTCTAGGTGGAGATATTGTCAGAGCATTGTATGCCAGACCGGGGAGATTTACACTGTCGGGTCCGATGGCACATGCGGTGCACGTCTGGCATGCGGCTACCAGAGGTTTGGGATGGGAGGGGAAGCTGACAATGGCGACCCCCCTGTTTAATTCGGAAAAGCTTGGGAGCCTGTGGAGGGAGGACTAAAGGGTTTGACAAGTGGGACCTTATCGGAATTAGTCAGATCAAAGATGTGTGGGGGAAGGGCTGTGCGCAGACCTTCGAGTCTCTCAAAAGTAATACAGCCTGCATGACAATGAACACTTCCGATATCGGCAAATTAGACACGCCCTTCTCGCTCACATGCCGCCGGGCACAAAACCTCCGGAGGCTTCCCCCCTTGAGGACCGAATACTTGATGGGCACCTCCCTGAAAAGACCATTTCCCTGATCTATAGGAAGCTAATCAATAACATGGAAAATCCACTTGGGAGCATTAGAACTGCGTGGAGTGCGGATGGATTGGAGTTAGATGATGAAGATTGGGTGGAGGGCGGTCTCTTATCCAAAAGTGGTTGCGGTTCAGATGAGGCTTAGATTGGTGCAACTTAAAATCCTACATAGATCATATGTCACAGGGCCTAGATTGGTAAAAATGGGGAAAGCGATAAGCGGAGATTGTAGGAGAAGGTGTGGTGAATTGGGCACTTTCATACATATCATATGGCACTGTGATGAGATACAAAACTATTGGATGAAAATACATGATGTGATGGGAGATGTGCTGGGGGAGGCGATACGACCGGAAGCCCGCAGATGTATATTGAATGTGTGGGAACCCACGGACTTGAATGGGTATCAGAAACAGTGGGTGACGTTGGCATGTATGGTGGCGAAGCGTAACATTGCTCAATTATGGGGAGCCAGCCAGTCACCCTAGCCTACCAAGTGGACCCAGGATCTAGACTGGTGCATGTTTAGGGAGAGGGCAGTATATGTGGCTAGGGGTTGTCCGGAGAAGTGGGGGAAGATTTGGGGGGGCTTGGAATAGCCACCGTGGCGATTTATGTACACCCCCGAAGACACTGATAGAAGTTGCAACGCTGGAATCCCTGTGATCCCGAACACTTTGTATACTGTATTTACGATTTTGTACGAATGACAGTTTTAACCCTGCAATGTTGCCATATTTTGCTCACCTGATGCTTTTATATTGTTATGTTGTTTCTTTGTTTAATAAAAAGATATTTGAAAAAAAAACCACACATCCCGGCCGTATTTTATTACATAAAATATCAAAACATTAAAATTAATATCACTCACATTATGTACAGAATACGGAGCAAGTCCATACATTGATAGGTACAGGATGTCAATTGGCTAACCTTAACATGCTTCTAATATATAGCCATTCCTATCATAAGCTAAGCGATGAAGCTATTATCTTTTTGCATTCCCTGTTAGAGCCAACGGCAAGGTCAACGACTGGCGGCCCCAGATCCAGATCAAGGTAAGTCCCAATCTCCTACCGGAGTGGCTTTGCACAGGGGCCCAGCTTACCAGATGGATACCTCCCCAGGCACCCCTTATGCCCTCATCATTAACTCCATAAAGCGGCCCCTACAGTTATGCGTCCTTGCACCCTTGAGCGCATGCGCGTGCAGGGGTTGACCAACCAGCCTACTGACAGCGAGACTTCTTTTCCCCTCGCACCCTTCCAGCCTACCGGCTGTAACTGCCCCTGTAGTTCCATGAGAGACTATCTGTCCCCCCCTCAAGCGTCCCCATTTGACAATGGTGATGCCCGCTAAGGACCGAAAACTATGCTCACCAATCATGACCCTACCGCCTGACTAAGGGAAACACACAAAATACAACAAAATAGATCTCCTGAAAATGAAAATTGTAGTGAAAACAGAAACTCTTTTATTGCAACACTACGACAAATCATCAATGAACAATACAATTTAGTATATTACACCTCCTGTAATGGAAAACATACATATTACCAAATATTTCTGCCTTAGGGGATGGTGGGCGGGGAAAAAGAATCCTGGGGCCTCCGATTGAGGCCCTGACCCGTTGTTGTCCAGCTGGCTGGGGAGCGGCGGAAAGAGAGACTGTTCTTGCTGCTCCCCAGCCTTTTAAAGCCCCTTGTCGGGCAAGCAGGTTCCAACCGTCTTACCCGACGTTTGCTGCACACACGAACCGGAAGCGCTACCAAGTGCTTCCGGTTCATGCCTAACCCAGCCAATCACTAGACGGTGAGGTCGGGTCACCACGTCACTGCTGTGCGCGGCGCCCCCAGCCTCCCACCGGATGCGGGGTACCGGCGTGCCCACTATACTGGCGGCGTGCCCGAGTCTGTTGCCGCCTTCCAATATGGTCTAGTACTGCCTAATACCCCTCCTCTCTTTAACTAACCACCCCTGGAGTGGGGACCCTCTCGGCCCCCGAGTAGCTCGCCGCCTCTCTTTCCCCCAAGGCGACCATTCAAAAACCATATTTGTTTGGATTAGGGGTCGGAAACCCACGCCTTATTTTATTACATAAAATATCAAAACATTAAAATTAATATCATTCACATTATGTACACAATGCACAGAAAGTCCATACATTGATAGGTACTGGATATCAATTGGCTAACCTTAACCTGCTTCTAATACAAAGCCATTCCTATCCTAAGCTAAGCGATGAAGATATTATCTTTTTGCGTATCCCTGTTTGAGCCTACGGCAAGGTCAACGACTGGCGGCCCCAGATCAAGCTAAGTCCCAACCTCCTACCAGAGTGACTTTGTGCAGGGGGCCCAGCTTATCAGATGGATACCTCCCCCAGGCACCCCCTACGCCCTCAACATTAACTCCATAAAGGGGCCCCTGCAGTTATGCGTACTTGCGCCCTTGAGCGCATGTGCGTGCAGGGGTTGGCCAACAGCCTACTGGAAACAAGACTTCTCTCTCTCCCGCACCCTTCCAGCATACCGGCTGTACCTGCCCCTGGAGTTCCATGGGAGACTATCTGTCCCCCCCTTGGGCTTCCTCATTCGACAATGGTGATGCCTGCTAAGGACCGAAAACTATGCTCACCAATCATGACCTTACCGCCACAGGCCAGTATAGTTGCCTGACTATCTGGCCTCCCCGCTCTTCCTACCCGATGGTCATACCCTGTTCTTCGTCCTCTCTAACCATGCCAGTATATTTTCCATGAATACCTGATTCCATCGACTTGAGAGGTGTACGCCATCCTCCAGAAAAAAATGGTTCCACCCGGATGCACCCATGCCCTATGGACCTAAGCTTCCGGGTCCTGAATAATTTATCCATCTTTTTATTAATCCTTTTTATGGAGTGTTTCAAGGCCCGCACAGACTCACCCCCTCTCCACTGGAATCTTGGTATCATGTGGGACTACACTATCAGTGCCTCGGGGCATCTTTTTGCCAACCTCCCTACTTCGGTAAGCAGTGTGTTGTATCTTCTCCTGTCTCATGGGTGAGTGAATCAGCATTGAATGAAGTAGAATGGAGGGATAGCTTTTCAAATGATCCGGCCAGGGATTTTGTTTTGGAATCCACGGTCAGTGGTTGGCCTGTTTTGAAAGAAGTTCCTGATCCTGCTAAGGGCTATTGGAATGTAAGAGATGAGTTGAACATCGTTCAAGGTGAATTGATTTCCCCTTTTGGGATGAGGGAGAAGATAATAAATTTGGCACATGAGGGACATCTTGGTCGTAGTCTCACTAAGGCGAGAGTCAGGGAATCCTATTGGTGGCCTGAATTAGACCGTGAGGTTGAGATTGTTGTGAGAGACTGCAGTATTTGTGCTGGTAATGATAAGTCAAGGAAAGTGAGCACCGCCCCTCTTTCCCCTGTTGCTATACCTGAGCGTCCTTGGTCTAAAGTGGCTGTGGACATCATTGGACCTTTTGAGAACCTGGCTCCTTCTGAGAAGTTTGTTGTTGTTCTGGTTGATTATACATCGAAGTGGTTGTCTGCTTCTTGCATGGGTTCCGTGTTGAGTAGGAACGTCATTGAATTTTTGAAGGATGCTTTTACTTGTGAAGGGGTGCCTGACGTTTTGGTCTCTGATAACGGTGTTCAATTCACCTCTCACGAAATGTCTGACTTTTTGAGAGATTTATCCATCACCCACCATGGGACTGCTCTTTACTCTCCGCAGGCTAATGGTTTGGTGGAGAGCATGAATAGGTTAATTAGAGCTTGTGCCCAGACTGCTTTGGAAAGAAGGCTTCCATTAAAACCTATTCACAGGGAAAAACTGTGGGCGCACAGAAACACTCCTAACAGCGTGACTGGTTTGTCACCTTTTAAGAAACTGAAAGGTAGGGTTGCTGGTTCTAAGCTAAATCCTTTGTGGCTTTCGGTGAAGGATAGGGGTTGTGTGGTCAATGATTGGAGGTTGGAAAACTATCAAGAGAAGTACAAGCGGAGGTTCGATGTCTTGAGAGGGGCGAAGAGAATTTCATGGAAAGTGGGTGATTTAGTTTTCATTAAAAGAGCAGCTTGGTCACCAAAGGGTGAGTCCAAGTATTTTGGGCCTAGGCGCATTGTGAAGGTCATGAAGAACGTGGTTATGCTGGCTGGGGGAGATGTTTGGAGTATGTCTCGTTTATCAAGGTGTGCGGAGGGGGATGGTGTTGTGAAACCTGGTTCTGACGGTTTTGTGAGTCAAAAAATTCTGATCACTTTCCTCAGAATGTTCCTTTTCGCAGCACTAGCACAAGAGCTAGAAGACCTCCTTTGTATCTTCAAGATTACTGTTCTAAGTGAATTGTTTCTGTGCTTTCTTGACCTTCGTATTTTTGACTGTTTTCATTTTCTTTCTTTAATTCTCTTTATCTTTTCCTGTGCTATTTACCTTGTTCTTCTTGTTTCTTTTTCTTGTTTATTCTTCTTCTTTGTTCTGTTATTATAATAAGGGAGATGTGTTGTATCTTCTCCTTTAATTGTATACATTCCTTGCTAAGAATGTAACTAGGTCATTGGGTTGGAATGTGATGTGGGGGAGGGTTTGTCAGTTGTAACTTGGTCGAGGGACTGAACGACTTGCCTCCCTGTTGGGCGTGATTAAACTACTTGTTAACTTTTCTGAGGAGTATTCATCTTTACATTACAGTGTCTCTATCACGCCCCTCTGACCCAGGTGAACCAGATCGTTACCCTCTAAATTCAAGATACAAACCTCGGGGGGTACCTGACTTTTGCTCAGCGCGCGTGTCACCAGATCCCTCAATTGGCTAAAACGCAGACCACCCTGCCTGTAGAAAGAGATTTTTGCACCTGCCTGCCGTGCCCTGACCTCATAGGTACCTGTAAAAAAGAACTGTTGCATCCTCCTTATACAAGAATGACCAATTGCCTATAAATCCCGTTCAGCGTGCTCCCTGGCGTGAACCTGGTCCGCAACGCATGCTGCGAGACTATGGACTGCTTCCTGTTGTCCTCTGCCTGACAGGATGTTGCCACCTTTGCGGGATGATGAACCGCTGGAAGCTTCCCCCCTGCGGGACAGAATGTAGAAACTGCAAATCAAAACCATGAAAGAAAAACCAATTGTCAGTACATCTTCTTTGCAATCTCTATAGCATATACAAGCACACATAGCATTTATAACAATCAGAGAACCACCTACAAATCCTCTGAACCTCACTTCCAGTCAATCCCCTGGCCACAGCTTCAGTGGCAGCCCCTATCCTAAAGGAGTCGGTCCCCAAACTGCCTGGATCCAAACCACCTTTCTGCATGGCCAAGCAAATGACCATCCTAAACTGGAAAATAGAGAGCGGGGTCCTGTCTACGTGAATCCGTAACGGCACTCCCATGCCCCTTGAGCGGTGCGCCAGGAATGCTTCCAGCCTGGCGGTGGGGCAGCAATTGCTTCCTTCCGCCCTTCGCAAGACTACCCCTTCCCCTCTACCTTCCTGATCAGTCTTGGACCTGGCTATTGATATCAATAAGGAGTCCCCCCGTATCTGTACATGTGCCAATTTAAGTCCCCCCCCCCACCCCCGCCAGTCCATTTTATTTTTTGCTACCAATTCTCCTATTCTGAAAGCACCGTAAAAGGCTAAACAGAAGGTAGCTTGAAACAAAAGTGTTTCACCTGCAGAGTTACACACTTGGTACAGGGCATCAATCAGTGTGGCCAATGTCTGTATCCCAATTGATCTTCTCTTTTCCGGTTGTGCCCCCTGTAAGCATTGCCACCCTTTTAATGCCTTCCGCACTATAAAAGTGCTGGTAGGATCCTCCTTACCCTTCGCTTTTGCAAAAAAGGAAATGGCTGCAATGTGTCGCCTTGCTGATGCCACTGAGCGCCCCTCATCTCTCAAAGTTCTGAAATAGGAAACGACTGACCCAGTTTCATACCACCTCTCCTCCCAGCTCTCCCCCAAGAAATAGCAGAAAGCCCCAAATTAGTAGTTTTGTTGTTGAGTTTGGTGGTCTTTGGGCCTAGTAGCTTATATAGGTGAGATACCTGATGGCCTATTTTATTGAGATTCACGGTGTACTGAATGATTGGTGGGATGTGTGGCGAGAGTTTGGCTTTTGAAAGGGCTGTCTTGATTTTAAGAAAGTTGTAGAGCTCTATTGTCTGGAGATTGTGCATCCTTCTCAGTGTTTCAAAAGTGTAGGGTTGACCTTCTTGACATATCTTTTGCTGTGTATTGATATCTCCGGTAGGAGATATACCAAAGTAGAATACATGTTGATGTGTTATAAGTACAACAGTATTTCTCTAACACTAGTGTGTTTTTTTCTTATGTAATCCTCACTGACTGACTGTGTGATAAAGGCACCCACTTTATGCTCTCCTGAATAAGCCTTGGCTCCTCTCTACAGCCACCCCTTGAGAGCTTTGTTTTTTAAGGGACCTTTTACACTATCACTAAGGGTTGCCCTGTGCTCAGTGCAGGGTGTATCACCAATAGGTGTACATTATATACAGAGTTTGCCTCCTACATGCAGAAGCTGCTTCTGATGGTCATGGGGGCATACTGCGTAGCTAGGGTGAAGTTGTAGGTGCTTACAGTGACTCGTAAGGGGAGAAGCTGTTGTGTGTCGATTTAGATACCATATATAGATTTCCCGATTCATGCCCTTATATAGGTTCAATTCACATTGCCCTTATTTAGGCATAGAAATCCAGCCCTTATTTCGGCATTGCTCATGCTAACCAAATACAGGCATGGTCAACTACATCCAATCCCCTTCGTCACTACGAGTTCTTGAAAAACCAGACTCTTGCCTGGATATTGATTTCTCCAAGAACTAATTTATTATGCATGTATGTTTGAAATGGCGAAATGGCTGAAGGGCAACTCGCTTCAATTTAATAGCGAGAAAACAGAGATTTTACACTGTAAGGTGGGGAGGATCTCCAGAGGATTGCCAACTGCTTCTGGCCAATAACTACAGATGGCTCGCCGACACCAGTGAGCACAGTACGCAATCTGGGGGTCAGCTTTAATGAGAAACTGAATTTGGAGTCCCACGTTAACAAATAGGTGGGAGGTTGTTATACTCTCATCCGAGGACTTCGGAAAGTGCTACCTTTGCTGCCAGTCCAGGCAAGAACCACAGTAGTCAGGAGCATTATATTGAGCCGCCTGGATTACTGTAATGCCCTGCTTTTAGAATCCCCAGGATATCTGATTGCTAGACTTCAGGTTATCCAGGCGGCAGCAGCTAAGCTTGCACTGACTCGAGCACGCCGCTCTTCGACAACACAAGCAATAGCGGAGCTGCATTGGCTCCCAGTGACACAAAGGATTCTGTTTAAATCCTTATGTGTAGCATTTAAAGCACTTCATGGACAAGGGCCCAAGCTGCTCCAAGACAGATTCCAATGGTATGAACCCATACGTAACCTTCGCTCTTCTTCTGCCAGCCTCGCCAGGATTCCCAGGATAAAGAGAGCAACCCTGGGGGAAGAGCTTTTTGTGTGGCAGCTGCCCGCCTCTGGAACTGTCTCCCCCTGGAAATTAGGAGCACTCAGAATTTAATGCTGTTCCGTAAGAGAGTTAAGACGTGGCTCTTCCCTGAAGCTGATTCCTGATTTAGTGATTTCCTATATCAGCTGCTCTCACTTAGATCAGCTACCTATTTTACCAGTTCTCTTCTCATGTCTTAGCGCCAGGATGCCCACAGGGTTACAGTGCGCTCTACAAATCGTAAAAATAAATAAAAATAAAATAAGCATCTATTCCTTAGGGGTTCATTAATGATGTTCATATGCCCGACTTGTACGTCAATACTGGCATTCCTAAACACCTTCAAGGTATAAATATACCTTCACTTTCTATGGCAAGGCACGGTGCGGTTCGGCTACCTACTTGCATGACGCGGCTCGCCACAGTAAGTCCTGAAGGAAGTCAAGTCCCCAACTGACGCACTGACCAGACGCTGTCATCCTCATTGCCGAGAATCCAGCTCCAGTGTTTCTGACTCCCCGTGCGGGGTGTTAGAGATTGAGTCCCGGGAAAGAGATACCAACCTCTCTCATTCTAAGGTATGGAGCTGATTAGAACCTATAGAAACTTTTGGCAATTCTTGGCACAACTAAACTAAACTATAGATAAAAACAGCAGCTACTTCTTCCCTCGTACTAGACTTAGGTTAGGTACACTGGGGTAGGATTATTTTAGAAGCATCAGTTGGGTATTTTAGGCAGTGTTATTTATGTATGTATTTTTATATATGTCATAGCTACAGACCATGCTATTGCAGTATTATTTTATATTACTGCTAACGCTGTACGTATTATACTTCACATTCTGTCTTACGGTTGTAGCAAATCATATCTCTTGCATGAGAAATAAGACTGTTCAGTAAACCCCTTTTTATTGAAACGCCTGTCTCCCTATTTCTATGCAACTCTGTAGAAACGAAGCATGCACGATTGACTGAGTGAAACTGTAATCTATTGTTTCCACAACTCTGAAGATATTGTTCATTCGAGAAAGTTTCTAATGACCTCTGAGTTAGCTGGCACACACAAGTAATTAAGTGTAATATACTTGATAGAGACATACTGACCTCTGTCCTATGTCAAATCTATAGTGTATATTATTCCAATGCGCAGAGCCTATCAGGGATATTGGAACTACACTACAAAGCCTCCTTGGGATTTACGATTGTGTTTGTATGATTTGGCCAGGGCCTGTAGTATCGCTACCCCTGCTTGCTTGCTGGGTGTTGAGGAGAAATACTACCTATCAAATCACCGAGACCACAGCCATTTCCAGTCTTTTCTAAGACAATGTGTCTCTTGTAGGAGAGCTATATCGCATTTGGAGACTCTTAAGAGTGACAAAAGAGCCAACCTATTTGTAGGTGTGTTAAGACCTCTAACATTGAGGCTCAGTACCCTAATTATCTGGGGTAGGGGGGGTAGAGATGTGTGATGCAGAGTGTAAACACTCCTGAGTACTGTGTTTACCTGGCAGTGGAACCCCCAAGAGTAAAGGAAGGGAAAACAGGAGCAAATCAACTGGGAAAATAACCACTCCCTCCGTGGGAGTCCATGAAGCGCTAAAAAGGTGGGACATGGCATTGGCAGGGGTAGGGTGTATTACTGACTAGTGGTAGAGTGGTTCCTCTGATCCGTCTTTATAACATGTATGCATGTGTCGACAGTGGCTTTCCGCTGGGTGATTGTATGGTTAATCTGCTAGATCAAAATTGTTCACCCTGTGGGTGCCCCAGGTTGCAGCATATTGCAGTGTATGGTCGGGAGGGTTGGTCCCGATTGGCATTGCGGTCCTGAAGTTGTTGAAGGAGCACATTGATGTGTCTGTTTTCATCACAGTCCTGAAGTTGTAGGAGTACTGTGATGCGTCGGTGTCCTTTGGGGGGTATCTTTTGTTGCATTGCACCTCGAGGTGGGGCCTTGGGCACTGGGTCTCCCAGCTGGTGTGCAGTCCCAGGAGGAAGAAGGCCATCTCCATAATGCAAATGGTGTGTGTCTCTTTGTTCCAGACGAAGGTCAGGTGGAAGGATTGAGCTTTTGTCCCATACAGCTTTCATAATGGCTTCCTTCAGATGGTGCTGTGGACGCAGGTGAGGATGTCTTGCGGTTGGCCGTGTGCAGTGGAAGGGCAGCCAGTCCTGTGTGTGCAGTCTAGGATGACCTCCTTCTTGGCCAGGTAAGGGAGTATGTGGCGGAAGAGGTGGATTACATACTTTTCCAGGTCCCTTGAGTCTGCTTGGAGAGAAACTCCTTTGATCCTTATATTGGAGTGGCGAAATCTGTTATCTAGGGCCTCCAAGTGGACCTGCAGTTATTCATTCTGCTCCACATCTGTGAGCCTCAAGCTCGTCCTCTCTGGGATCCCTGCTGGTTTGAAGGTCCCCACCCACTGGCCCAGCTTAGTCACATCTTGTTTGATGTCCTTAAGGTCTGTGGCGACCTTTTCTCGAAGTGCAGCAATGCTGTCTCTAAGTCTGCTAAAGCGCCTTGAGACCTCTTTTGGTGATAAGTGCGCTATATAAAAGCATTTGACATTTGACAAAGAGTACTTCCATGAATGATCATATGACGGGAGCCAGTGCTTCCTCTGGTGTTTTATCTGGAGTTGATGGGGCCACGTGCTCAGTTGTGGCCATAGCTTTATGGAGTTCCTGCTTTTTGGAGGCTAGCGTAGTGAGTAGGTCTTTCATGGAGGAATCTTTTTAAGGTCTAAAAAATAAAAATCAATAATGGTTCCAACTCCCCTCAAGATATGTTTCAAATTGTCAAAACATTGACGGCCCACCCAATATTCGAATCAATAT
Source organism: Lissotriton helveticus (assembly GCF_964261635.1). NCBI lineage: Eukaryota > Metazoa > Chordata > Amphibia > Caudata > Salamandridae > Lissotriton > Lissotriton helveticus. The sequence goes on from NC_136067.1 coordinate 1,627,936,552, forward strand.
AGATTTAACCAAAACAAAGGTAACCAAACCTCCTGTCACAGAGGGGGTAGTGTGCTGAAAAAAGGCACAAATCCATCAATATGAAATTTCTCCCTCGTCCAAGATTCTTGGCAGCAAGTAATGTCATAGTCACTGATAAAGGATAGCCAGTCGAGATTTGATATTTTATAGCGAGTGTCTGCAATATTCCAGGAGAGGAGAGCCAAACTGTTATCAGATTGAGGAAGAGAACAGAGCGTAGAGCCATCCAGTGTCAAGTTGACAGATTGAGATGTTTCTGGCACTGTGCATGTTACAGGGACCACTAGAATAAGGGATTGATCGGAAATCGGTGAACAAGGCAGTCAATCTTTATTACAATATTTATCCAGGGGCTCCAAGCGATTTATTGTGAACACATTAGGACAACTTTGCAGTCCCACCACAGCAGCTTGCCTCCGTTCAAAAATCAGAGGAACGTTAGACTTCACAGAGGTTGGCCTATAAAAGTACCCCAGTGGATGGACCTAACTCCCATCCCGGTTTGCAATCAGACAGCACAAACGATGTAAAAGGTGCCTTACGAGCCTTGTGTAATTAAAATTCATCACAACGGAATCCCCTTTTGTACCCTTCTTAAGTGGGTAAATCTATTCCACCCATCTGACTGGGAGAATCTTGTTATGCAGGTTGTCATTGCGGCCCGGTTTTAATCCGAACCAGAGCGCTGCCTTACATTTTAATGTTAGGCAGTTCTAATTGGATTCGGAGAACAAACCTCTGGCACAATAGCACATGGGGTGTAATTAGGGGTAAGTGCAAATATCTTTACAGAAAGGGATGCTAGTATTCCTCATTCGAGATCCACCTGGGGCTGCTGGATGACAATCTTGAAAAAGAACGTCTTGGGTCCCTGCGTATGATGAACATCTCTTAATTATTCCATTAGCATTTCTCATAGATTCTGATAGCGTTTTATCTAAATGAGGAATTAGACCATGGGCTTCGTTACTGTTAAATTTAGATTGATTTATCTTAGCCAGTGATAGATTTGCAATACCCATTTGGTTGTCCTCCATTTTGTGACAAAAATTAGTCATCATAAGCTCTACCTTTAGGAGGGAGGAATGGCTACATAATTCTAGAATTTGCTCTTGAATGTTAATTAATTCCTCACATCCAGCGGGCTCATTAACCAATGGTCCTGTCATACATGGTTGTGATTCATCAATATCTGGCCATTTGGAACCTGAGCTGGTTTATATTGTGATGGCAGGGGATTTGCAATACCCATTTGGTTGTCCTCCATTTTGTGACAAAAAGTAGTCATCATAAGCTCTACCTTTAGGAGGGGGGAATGGCTACATAATTCTAGGATTTGCTTTTGAATGTTAATTAATTCCTCACATCCAGCGGGCTCATTAACCAATGTTCCTGTCATACATGGTTGTGATTCATCAATATCTGGCCATTTGGAACCTGAGTTTATATTGTGATGGCAGGGGATTCTTAGTAGGTTGGCTAACACCCTCCTTTCTCTTCTTTTTATTTGGAGGGGTGTTAAGACTTGTAATACTTTCCCTTCATTTGATGTCATTACTCAGTATTGAACAATGTGGGGAATGTAAGTTGGTTACAGGGGACAAATCTCCAATTTACTACATCAGCCTCAGCTTGTGAACCATCCCTTTGGTTAACAATTGGATTCTTGGTTGCAGCAAAGGAGGACAGGATTGCCGCTGGACTGCATCAATCCGTTCTTCAGCATTTTCCAACTCAAAGGTATTGCACCCATAACAGAGCTTGGGTAGTTAGTAATAGAGGTTGTTGTCATAGTCACCTCCATTTTGCTAATTTTGGGTGCCATAGCCTTTCTTTTTCCCATATTGCACTATAGAGTAATTGGCCTACCTCTTACTTTTAAGTGCCTCCGAGTGAACAAAGTTACTTCAGAGCCAAGAAGGGGGGGTGGGCGGCAGGCTCTGACGAGTGCAGACGGGCCCCCTCTTGGCCAGGTCTTCGTCCGGGCATGCAAATAATCAACCACGCCGGCAAGTTCACGTTCAGCACCATTCAGGCCCTAAGGATCCCTCAGTGGATCTGAAGCTTGCTCACCAGTAAGACAAAGGGCTTTCTCAGTGCTCACTCCAGCTCCGCCGCCCCCGGTGCCACTGTCACCCCTACGCGGTGTCATCCCAATCATTAAACCTGACTCCAACACAGAGCCGGATGAACGTCGTCCGATGCTGCTCTGTCGCCGACTGAGAATATACTTCCCAGAGTGGAGCAAGTGCCTTATTTAATGGATAGGCCTGGAGAGGAAGACTCTTGAGAGGGATCTATGTACCCTTATGGAGAGGAGTAAGTTGAGGAGGACAAATGGTAGGAACTGGGTGAGGTTCGTGGGTTAGAAACCTCTCCTGACACTGGCCTGGTTTCCCCCTCCTACTGTGACTATGGAGGAGGGAGCCTATTTTTCTATGGTGGTGCACAAGGCGGTTGAGATCCTGGACCTTAACCTATCCTTAGTGGCAGTCAAAACTAATGTTTTAAAGAGGGAGGTTCCTCATCAGAACCCTTACTCCCATTTATTGAAGCCCTTATGGACGTCCTACTTTGGGCCTGGTCCAAGTCCTGCAAAGGGGCTCCTGCAACCATGGCCCCATTCCTGGGAATCCCAGTTTCCGTACCCAGCAACCCACCCCGGAAAGCTTGATGGTCCAAGCCTCCTCTTCTTGCATTCACCCCGAAGTGTTCCCTACCACTTCACTGGATAGGGAATCCTAGAGTCTGGACAGCTTCAGTAAGAGAATTTTCTCTTCCAACAGCCTGGCCCTGCAGTCGGTGAACACCGCATGCCTATTGGGCCATTACTTTTATTCTCTATGGGATTCGTTGGGCAAGTGCTGCCTATGGCCCGGAGCGCGCTTCAAGGACAGCAGAGCTATGACCAGGTCTTTGGGCTTGTCTATGGCCCTTCGTCCAACTCAGTCCACCTCGTTTGTGGCTACTGAAAGGATCTCCAGGCGTGGCTATACCCTCCCAACCACCACGGCCAGTAGGCTTCTCAGCCTTTTCGTTGCCAAGGGCGTGGGTCCCAGCCCCCACGTGGGATGGGCAGCCAACGGTCCGCTCAGTCTACCACCCTCTGGCAGCTGCTGCCTCCAAGCCTCTTTATTCCACCCTCAGGCCATCAAGGGCACCCAGTGAGAGGCAGGATATGTCATTACCTCCCCCACTGACTGTCAGTAACTTCAGACCATTGGGTAGTACAGATAGTCCAAAGGGGCTACTAACTCACCTTTGTGACACCCCCTCCACCCATCCACCCACTTACGATCACCTGACAGAGGACCATCTCTCCTGCTCTCTCGAGAAGTGCAGGCCAAGGAAGCCATAGAGAGGGGGCCGGCATCAGAAGTAGGTTGTGGTTCAATCCCGACAGGGCAGTCCAATACCACAAAACCTGGAACGGCATTTAGTGCTGTTGCCACGAGCTGAGTAAAACAAGACAAGTCGGAAGGGCTTGGAGGGGTTCTATAGAGGCGGTTAGCAACAGGAGGGGCGGGAATTAACACTCTAATAGAAAAGCTGAGCCTCACACTCGTACAACAGAGCACTAATAGTGGCCTGCAGTTGGAACCCGGGAGGGGGGAGTTGCTGGGGGTTATTCATAGAGCAGATACTTGTTATTCTGATGTGATGTAAGTAGTCAATCTGACCATGTAAATGTTAACTATTGGACAACAACCAAGAGAAATGGCATTTGCGAGATTGTACAACCCCCCTCTGTAGTCATGTGAATAGTGAATTATAAAACTGAGGATCATCGTAGTTGGAGTCGTAAATGTTAACCACCAGTAAGTCTAGTCCTTTACCATAGCATCTATAGAGTGCGTATCTGCCATTAGGGTCAACTTCCCGTGCCTCCAGCAAAATCCCTGATCTAACCCAAGTGAGCACTCCCCTGGTGTGTGAAGTGAAACTTGCAGCCTGAAATTTGCAGAGGAGTCTCTTACGGGTGAGCATATTACTCTTAGGGGGTAAGTGAGTCTTTTGAAGCAACGCAACATCCACATTGGATGTATGACGTTACAACGCATACTTTTACATCGCATGCCTTTACAACGCGGTTTTTACATCGCATACCATTACAACGCATAATGCTTTTAGGCGCTGGATAGTGATTTATTTAATTTACTATTCCAACTCCAGTCCCCGTGGATAGTAGGGAAGGTGTTGGATAGTATATTAAATACATTCCCTATCCTAGAGCGCCCCCCCAGCGCTATGCGTTGTAATGGTTTGCGTTGTAAAAGTTGCGTCGTAATGGTAGTGCGTTGTAAAAGTTTCGTTGTAATGGATGTTTCCCTCCACATTATGTCTCTTAAGGTATGCAACTATTTTACGCTTCTGAAAGTCATTTAGGCCCCTCACCCTCCAGGTTATAAATCGGATTCTGCTATTATGGCATTGTATTGTCTCGGGTTGCGACATTTAAGCCATCCTAATCTAATTTTTGCCCTTCCCTCCATCAGCAGCGATCTAAATGTATGAGTCTTGCATATTGTACATGTGTATACTGTGAATTGTAAACATGAAACCCTCCCTCCCCCACCCACGCCATGCCATCTCAAACTGGGCATGGGCATACATAGACCTCCCTCCCTTGGCTAACTGTTGCATCAACTAATAATATAACAATCAAACAATAAGTCTCACATTTTGCCATACAGTGATTAACACTCAGGGACAGATGTTACCGGCAAACGCACTCAATTTACTGGAGCATCCTCGCCGCCCGTCTATGTTATATATACCGCATCATAGAAACCAGATGAAGCTATATAATCTAGAACTTACTACCAGTCAGATTTCAACATAGAGTGGATCAAGGCAGGCACGTGTTGATATGGGTGTTTGCTACACATTATAATTACATGCTTAGTAGTGACTCAGCTGACCACCTCAATACTGGTCTTACCGGACCTAGAGTCGCGATACCACTTTGTTAACAGTTAACCATCATTGTTCATGAGCATGCCTGAGTCCAGAGAAAGGAGTTCCCATTCAGTTCAGCATTAATTGTTTTCGTCTAGGTCTCCATGAGGTCTGCCGGCTCGTTCTGCTGTGTCAGGCACTTGTTTTTGTGTTCCCGGCTTGTCCAGCTTCTTGAGAGCCTTCTGTAGTGACATGGGACCCATGAAGATCCTAGCCATGACTCTCAATTTGGCTGGGTATAACTTGGCGTACTCCAGATTTTGATCCCTTAGCTTGCGTTTTATGGGAGCAAACTGTGACCTCGCCTCCTGCACCCTCAATGAGAAATCTGGGAAAAGCGAGCGTGCAGAGCCCTAATATTTGAGGTCCCCCAAGTCCCTAGTTGTTTTCAGAGCAGAGTCCCTGTCCCTATAATTAAGCAGTTGGGGATCACAGGTCTAGGGGGTGTTCCAGTTGGAAGTTCTAGGCCTAAAGAGCGGTGTGCACACTCCACAATAAACATTGCGGAAAAAGTGTCCTGCCCCAGCAGGGTCACCAGCAGTTGCTCTACAAACGCCTCCATGTTGCCTGTAGCCATGGATTCGGGAAGGTCAATAATGCATATCTTATTACGTCTTGATCTGGGCTCCAAGTCCTCAGCTTTGTCCTGAAGTACCGTCAGGAGCTTCCCCATTTACCTCTGCTTGTCAATTCGTTCAGACATACGGTCCATTCTGTAGGATAGTGAATCAATCTTACTGTCAATTACGGTGAGGCTCTTCTGCATAGCTGTCAGTATTTGCTGTATATCTCCACCCGTCTCCTCTGTGTCTTCCCCCTGCCCTGAGGCCACTGCTTCGGTGTTCTCATCTCTGTATCTTGATTTGCGCTGTTCAAGCTACAGCTTAGGTTGTCTTGTCCAATTTACCAATTGTGGCGCAGTTTCCAGCCATCGCGCTATCAGCAATTTGATTTAGCAACTTGATATACTCCACTTGCAGTAATGTCTATGCACTTCTGGTGCTGACTTTCCCACTTGAAGGATCAAAGCTCACTGTTTCGCAGAGCGCCCACCTCACTCCGCTCTTTGCTTACTTAATTACGAGATGTTACTGCTCTACGCCGCCATGAGGATAAATTGGCCTGTCAATAGCTCTCTTAGTGGAGCGCCATACTTGTGTTGGATATGCTGAAGGCACATAGATCGTGCCAGCCCCTCTATGGTATTCCAAGCTTTGACCTTACTTATAAAGCACAGGATGGCACTGCGGTCTGTGCCTGATCACCTTGCTTGGGGCCACCGCCCACACCCAACACGAAGAGCTAGCAGTGATCCCGCTATCTAAAAGCACCCACAAGTCAGCTTTTCAAGGGCCCCTCCACTCGCGAAGCAGATGTCTGAGCGGTTCACCTCTATTTGGGTCGCCTCGTTAGGCCGCAGCTACAGCGAAGCGTGCAGCCCCGCATTACAGCAGCCACCGGGGGGGCCCGCACCACACACCTTTCTTGTTGCAGCACCCCCAATAGCCCCTCAGGATCACAAGCTGGGTCACTCCGCCGAGTCAAGGCAATCCGCACCCTCGCAGCAGGGCGCACCGCCGTCTTGCGGTCTGCAACTGTTCGGGCACTTCGGTAGGCCTCTCCATGCCGCTTCACCGTCTCCACAGATCAGGCCGCAGTCAGCTCCCCCGGGATCACCGAACACATCAATGGCAAGCGCTTTTCATGCGCTCTGTCTGGCGATATTGTTGGGCGACATTCCCCTCCAAATGATGCGGATTCACGATGGATAGTTTAGACGGCTACCGGAGATCGCTCAAGGAGCGGCCATCTTTAGGCCAGGCATTCTCTGCCCTCGTGAGATTGTACACTTAACTTGAAAAATAAAGTAAAATCTGGTTATGAAACAAAATCCGAAGTAAGTTGTGGTTGGTATTTCTGCTACTTTCTGGTACAAAGTAAGGACTGAGGACTTTGTTCAATCCTAGATCTGCTCCTTTTCAAACTCTACTTGAAGAAGGAGAAATTCAAAATCGTCGCACTTGTCAAAGTTGTGTGTGTCCTGGATCCAGGAGACTGGATGACAGTCTCGACCTGCAGGACACCTATTTCCATCTCCCCATCCCGGTGGGCAACAGAAACTGTCTGCGGTTGACGGTGGGCCATGGGCACTTTCATTTTGCTGTGCTCCCCTTAAGCCTTATCAGCGCCCCTCAGGTGTTTACCAAGGTAATAACAGTGGTCTCAGCTTATCTGCGTAGATCAGGGATTTCAGTCTTCCTCTACCGCAACAACTGGTTGTTGAAGGTGGGCAGTCGTCTCCCACCTCCACCTCCAGGCTACAGTGAGCCTCCTGCACTCGCTGTGGTTCACTATCAATACGCTGAAGTCACACTTGACTCCCTCTCAGACACTCCCTCTCATCAGAGCTGTTCTGGACATGGTGCAGTTTTGGGCCAATCCTCCAGGGCAGTGAGTGCAGGAAATTCTGGCTATGATACTGGTGTTTCAGCCTCTAGCTTGGATTTTAGTGAGCCTGACTCTGAGGCTATTGGGCCACATGACCTCCTGCATCCTGCTGGTGACACATGCCCATTGGCATATGTAGCCTTTGCAGTGGGACCTAAGGCCCAGGAAGCGCAACATCAAGAGAATCTCTCCGACTTGGTCCAAATCTCGGAGGGAACTGCAAAGTACCTGCACCAACCGCAATTGGGTCAGTGGAAGACCTCTCTCCCTTCCCCAACCAGTGTTGACTAAAGTGACAGATGCGTCGCTTCTGGGCTAGGGCAGTCACCTGGGAGAGGTGGCAATCAGAGGAATCTGGTCTCCAGCAGAATCCAAGCTTCACATAAACCTTTGGAGCTTCTGGCGATCCAATTAGCAATAAATGCCTTTCTTCCTTTGATCAAGGGAAGGCTGGTGCATGTGTTCACTGACAACACCACCACCATGTGGTACTACAACGAACAGGACAGGGTAGGGTGGGGTTGTGGCTCTGTGCCTCAGGCCAGGGCTGGAATGCAGGGCATTTCCTTGGTGGTTCAACACCTGGAGGGCTCTCTGAACACCACGATGGACAAACTCACTTAAGATGCTCAATGGATCACGAACGGCATCTCCTTCCAGAGGTGGTCCAAGGTCAGTGGGGAGAGCCCTGGTTAGATCTGTTGGCCACCTCCTAGAGCGTGCAGTGTCAGCAGTTTTGCACACTGGAGTTTCCAAGGTGGCTCTCACTCGGAGATGCATTTCATCTCGGGTGGAGCTCCGGCCTCCTGTACGCCTTTCCACCAATACCACTTCTGCCCAGAGTTCTCAAAAAGGACAGGTACAGTTGGGCCAAGTGATTCTTGTGGCTCTGGATTAGGCACAGAGAGACTGGTATCCTGAGCTTTTGAGCATAACCATCGGTCCTCCGGTCAGGCTGGCTGATCGGGAGGATCTTCTGTCGCAGCAACAGGGCAGGGTCCTACACCCAAATCTGCATACCCTCCACCTTCATGTGTGGAGATTGAGCGGCAACAGTTGACAGTTTTTGACCTTCCTCCTGAACGTCTGTCATGTTATTCTTGTAGTCAGGCATCCTTCGCCCAAGACGGTATACGCCTGTGGTTGGGATAAGTTTATATCATGATGTGCCTCACACTATGTCAACCCCTTATCTGCATCTCTTTCACATGTTCTTTTGTTTGCATGGTCTTTAGACCAGCAAGGTTCTGCTTTGGAATTGGTTCAAAGTTAACGGTCTACTATCTCTCCATTTTTGCGGTTGCTGGACCAACCTTCTCTGTTTATGTCACTTGTTGCGGCTAGGTTGCTTAAAGACCTTCAACGTATATTTCCATCTAAGCCCTTTATCATGCCCTTATCCTTATCTTTCTTATGTGCGCCCCCTTTGAGCCTAAGCACAATTGCCCTTCTAGGCTGTTGACCATCAAACCTGCCTTTTTAGTGGCCATAACTTCGGCCAGGAGGGTCAGCGAACACCAAGTGCTCTTGGCACACCCTCCTTATACCACTTTTTCCCCAGACAAACTGGTCCTTCGGAAACATGCCTCTTCTCCAGTATTGAATCTTTCATAGATCACATGCTTGTATCTTCCCCGTCGTCATGGTGGGAGTCTCACGGTAACAGAATGACCAAAGCAGTATCATAGAGAAAAACTGCATAGAAAATCCCATAGGGGATGACATAATTTGGTAACCAGACCTCCTTATTGTTTGGTCCAAAACTCAGCCAATCAGCAGAAAGCCCCGACATCACACTCCCCAGCAGAGCTCTCCTACCTCAGATTTCCAACCGCCTTCGTGTGAGAAGGAGTCTCCCTGAGCTCTGCTCAGTTTGTTCCTGAGTGAACTTTTGACCTTTTCAACTGTCGAATTTTCTTCTGGATTCAAGGCACTGTGCTTCATCTAGTGTCTTACTATGGCTGAAAGCTCTAAAAGGAGGCTTTTCACGCCCTGCAGATTCTGTGGAAAAGCTAGGCTTTTTTCGGAAGATCCACATAAGGACTGCCTATACTGCCTTCACCCCAAACATGTAGCTAAGGACTGCAAACACTGCAGAACCTTTTCAGCGAAAACTTTGAGGGATAGAGAGGCACGTCTTCTGTTGTGGCTTCAGAAGAAGAAGGCCACCTCAGATTCAGAAGAGGAGTCCACGAGCCAGTCTTCTAAAAAGAGGAGGTCTTCCACTTCAGAAGAATCTGTGGATCCTAAGAAACAGAAAACTAAGGGAAAAGAGACCTCTTCATCTTCTCTCCCTCAGACTCCTCTGAAGAATTCCTCAGTTTCAAGGGGACGGCGTTGACGGCAGTGATCAAAACTACACCGTCGACGACGACGACTCTGTCGACGGGACGAGTTACTTCCCCGCCGACGATACAATCGATGACGACCTCGTCGACGACTACACCGTCGACGAACTTTCGAATCTCGACAACGGGAGCTTCATCGACGGCGGCTCCGTCGACGGCGGCTTTTAAGTCACCAAAGTCAAAGACTATGATCTGTATCAGATCTTTCCACTCGTCGAGGGGCTCGTTGACGGTAAAGAAATCCTCTGAATTTACGGCATGGATAAAAATGTCTCCGCTGCCTCCGTCAAATTTGCTAGAAATGCAGGAGTCAAATGATGAGGAGTCTTCAGGAGTGGCTTATAGTCCCTCTCAACTGCAGAGTAAGAGCCAAGAGACTGATGAGGAAGAAGGCCAGGAGGTTCAAGAGGTCTATTCTTTTAAGGATCGTCCTCAAGCAAAATCAAAAAGATATGACTCATTTGAAGTCATATGACTACGAGGAAGAAGTGGAACAACAAGCTGATGAGAGGGAAGAATCCATCTCAATGCCTATCTCTCTGGTGACGGACTTACGTTATACGATAGACGACTACTACCGTCGTTTTCCTGAAGCTAATGCCCCCGCTGCAAGCGCTCCAGTCACACCTGCGCAAGTGCCATTAGCCCAGCCTACACCTGCAGTGCAAAAATTGCGTTCTCCTCCAGTTGTCACAATACGAGATGGCTTTACAGGGAGTGATGGAGAAGAGCAGCCAGAGGAAGGAGAACTTCTTCATGACACCGCAGTAGGTGTAGAATGGGATGAATATGTTTTGCCAACAACCCCTTCGCCATCACTTTCTCCAGCGAACTTTCCTCCGCAGGACATCGGAGGATTCCATGATATTATGGAGAAAGCAGCTAAAAGATTTGAGCTCCAGATGCCAGTACAGGAAACAGAATGTTTCCTATATGATTTCAAAGAAGATTCAAGGAAGTTGGCTAGATCAATCCCAATCATCCAACATATCTGGGATGAAGGTCTGAAAATCTTGAAAACGCCAGCATTGGTGGCGGCTTCGGTTCCTAGGATTGAAAAGAAATACCGGGCGCCGGAATCTTCTCCTGCGTGTTTGATTGGACACCCACGCCCAGAATCAGTGGTAATGCAGGCAGCACAGAGACACTCTAAAAATCCTTTCTCCACGTCTGTAGCTCCCCCTGGCAAGGGAGGAAGACGAATGGATGGAGCAGGGAAGCGGTTTGCAATAATGGCAGCATCTACCATCAAAGCAGCAGATGCTATGGCTCTCATCAGTCGTTATAACAGTCAGAAGTGGTCCGATTTAGCGCCACTGTTGGCTCACCTGCCAGAGGATAAAAAAGAGGAAGCAGCAGCTATTTTACAGGATGAGGCTAAGGCGGCCTCTGAATCCATTGATATTGTTATGGATATCTCTTCAGTGGCGTTTCGTCAAATGGCAGGAGCGGTGGCCTTCAGAAGGCAAGGTTGGCTGAAAGCTACCTCTTTTAGGCCGGATGTACAGGCAAAAATCGTTGACATGCCTTTCGACGGGGAGAATCTCTTTGGTAAACACATAGATGATGCTCTCCAAGGAATCAAGGCCGATACGGACACAGCTCGGGCGCTGGGATCTCTTCAACAGGGCAGATTCCAGTCCTTTCAGAGGAGAGGAGCTAGAGGACAATCCGGACAAAGATCTTCGTACCAGTCCAACAGGTACCAGCTACACAGCCAGCAAAGTTACCGCCAATATCCCTCTAACCAGCAATATCGTTCCTCAAATCCCTCTTTCCATCAGCAATCTAGAGGAAAGAATCCTGCTAGAGGAAAAGCACAGCAATCTAATAGACGGCAGTGACTTCATCAAGTCGCCCTCCATCTGGTCAGATCCCGACAACGACCAATATCTCTCTCTTCTCGAAAAATTGGCTGTCAATAACAACAGACAGATGGGTATTGGATATAATTCATCAAGGCCATACTCTGGAATTTGTACAGATACCCCCAAATCAACCTCCTGTCTTCAGACAGCAGCAACATCTTCCAGTTCTCAGAGCAGAAGTTCTATCTCTGATTCAGAAGGGGGCTTTAGAGGAAGTTGCTAGTCCTCAGAGAGGAAAAGGATTTTACTCGCATTTCTTTCTGATAAAGAAAAAACTAACATCAAAATGGAGACAGGTATTGAACCTGAGGGATCTTAACCAGTTCATCAAGAAAATCCTGTTGCGCATGCTCTCACTTCAGGAGATTCTCTTGCTTCTACGCAAAAAAGATTTCATGGCATCCCTGGATCTCTTGGATGCTTATTTCCATATCCCGAATCATGTAAAACACAGAAAGTATCTGCGTTTTGTAGTGGAGGGGCGCCACTACCAATTCAAAGTGTTGCTCTTTGGACTAAAATCGGCCCCAAGGGTCTTTACAAAATGCATGGCACCAGTCGTGGCTCACCTAAGATTACAAGGGCATAAAACATTCCCATATCTGGACGATTGGCTTATAAAAGGATCATCTTACAGGAAAGTCCAGATCTCTCTAAAATGCTGCATGGATCTATTTCATCGCATGGGCCTGCGGGTCAATCTGGAAAAGTCGCCCATAGTGCCTTCACAATCCCTTCAATTTCTAGTGGCCATGCTTCACTCAAAAGAAGCAAAAGCCTATCCATCAGAAGAGCGGATTTGGAAAATTTAACTCTGGCTTCAACCCTGCAGTCAAAAAAGTACACTTCAGTGAGAATATACAAGTCATTGTTGGGGATGATGTCTTCCTGTATCCCATTGGTACTAAATTGCCGTCTGCAGATGAGACCTTTACAGGAACTCCTCGACAAACAGTGGATGCAATCCCAGGGGTCCTTCGAGGATCGGATCTCCATATCTCCTCAAATGCGACAAGCTCTGTCATGGTGGAAGACTAGAAAGCATCTAATACAAGGTCTGACATTCAAACCCCAGCGTCCCAGTTATGTAATGACGTCAGATGCCTCGCTGCAAGGCTGGGGGGCACAACTCCAGAACCTCGAGATTCAAGGTCACTGTTCAAAACAAGAGGCTCAGTTACATATCAACATGCTAGAACTGAAAGCGGTGTTTTTGGGTCTAAAAGCTTTTTTCCCCAGGATACACAATTCTACTGTAATGATAAAAACAGAAAGTACAACAACAATGTTTTACCTCTTGAAACAAGGAGATACAAGATCGAAGCTACTCTCGACACAAGCACAGGACATTTGGAGATGGCTCCTACTTCACAACATTTCAGTTCAAGTCCAACATATTCAAGGGATAAACAACACAAGTGCAGACGTTCTGAGCAGGACAACCAGTGTGTCCCACGAGTGGGAACTAGACCAAATCCAACTGCTAAGAGTGTTTCGGCGGTGGGGCACGCCAACGTTAGATTTGTTCGCAACCCAGAACAACTCAAAATGCAAACAGTTCGCAAGCAGATTCCCACAGGCGGGATCATGGGGGAATGCGTGACACCTACGTTGGACAGGAATGTTCGCTTACGCGTTTCCTCCATTCCCTCTGATATCAAGAGTACTTCGCAAAATGAGATCGGAGCCATGCCACTTGATCTTGATAGCTCCAGCTTGGCAGAGGCAAGCATGGTTCTTGGAGCTTCTTCACCTTTCAATAGCCCCCAGGATCCAGTTTCCGATAGCACAGGATCTGATTTCTATGAACAACGGACAAATTCTCCACCCAAATTTGACATCGCTGAACTTATCAGCATGCAACCTCACAAACATGAATTCCGATCCCTAAACATCCCTCAAGAGGGCAGGGACATACTGTCTCAATATCGGGCAGTTTCAACAAACAAAACATATTCGGCAAAATGGAAGAGATTTTGCCACTGGTGTGCATCTCAGGATTTGCATCCTTTCACAGCTTCTCCCGAACAAATTCTGCCATATCTTCTTCATTTGTCTGAAGCAGGTCTTTCTCATGCCTCCTTACAAGTACACTTGGCAGCAATTTCAAGATATAGAGGAGTTCCAAATCAACCTTCGCTCTGGTCACAAAGGGTGGCCAAGGAATTCATCAAAGGTCTTTTCAGAGTGTTCCCTCCGATTCAGCACCCTCTGATCCCTTGGCATCTTAATACGGTACTATCTCAACTCATGAAGCCTCCATTCGAACTGATACATAAAGCAGATCTGCAATTCATATAGGTGAAGACAGCATTGCTGTTGGCTCTCACATCTGCTAGGAGAGTTAGCGAAATCCAAGCTTTCTCAACTGCAGAACCCTTTCTCCAGTTTCAGCAAGACAAAGTGATACTAAGGACAAACCCAAGATTCATTCCTAAGGTTCCTACAATATTTCATCTCAACAAACCGGTAATGTTTGGAAATCCTTCGACAGAAGCTGAGAGAGCCCTACACTCTCTAGACATCAAAAGATGTTTAAAGTTCTACATCGACAGAACGAAATCGTTCAGAATGACAAAAAAGATGTTCATAGCCTTTGCTGGGCCGAGGAAAGGTCTGGCATTATCCAGATCAAGTATTTCAAGATGGATTACATCGGCTATTATCAAATGTCACGAAAAGGCAGTGAAACCCCTGCGCTCCAAGGTGCAAGCACTTTCCACCAGGAAGATGGCGACCTCAACGGCCTTGTTTGCAGGAGTGTCACTGCCAGACATCTGCAGAGCAGCGACCTGGAAGAGTATTCACACTTTTACTAGACACTACTGTCTAGATACTGCGTGGAATGAGGACACAGCAGTGAGACAAGCAGTTCTTCAGCGTCTATTTCAATAAGGTATTTTTCTCTTCAACCTATATATACTTATTTGTAATAATATACATGTGTATATCTGTATATATAGATGAATATAATGATATATGGACAAATGTTTGAATTATGCACTATATTAGTATAGTTCTATGTGGAATATATTTCACCTTCGTAGTTTACAGAGATTATTTATTAATTCTGGATGGTGTCCAATGGATGAGACATCACAAAATTTAGAAGCAGAGCCTAGAGTTCTGGGGTTCTATCTTGGAAACGCTTTGAGATTTTTGTACTACTTGCTACTCTGATACAAGCATGTGAATCTATGAAAGATTCAGTACTGGAGAAGAAACTAGTTACTTACCGGTACACTATTGTTCTCCAGTATTATCTTTCATAGATTCACATGCGCCCGCCCACCTCCCCATTTCTCAGGTAGAACTTTTTACCTCTGGGTATATCCATGTCTCTCACTTGGGGCTGGAAATCTGAGGTAGGAGAGCTCTGTGTGATGCTTGACACGAATGTTGCCTCAGAAGTACCAGGAAGGTGATGCTCTTTCCACTGCCTCCCCTAACTGGTTCACCACCTGCCAGAAGGATATCACTGAGCAAGGATAGTGATGCCCGTCAAGGGAAAACAGGGAGACAAAACAAGGAAAGTGGGGGAAAAGAAACACAGATGTCTTCATACACAGGAGGAGTAACTGTTATTCCTGGGGAGCCACCAAATCTCTGAATACTGGAGTCGAGGCTGAGATGAGAGAGCTGGCAATAGGTACATAGGGTTGTAAGGTATGGTGGTCAGGAATGGAAGTTTTTTTGTAATCCTGTATATGGGCTTAAAGAAAACCTAAACCACTGGAACTAGAATCAACACTCCTCTAGTTCCAGGTAACCTATAACTAAAAGCCGGGACTAGTATCAATGCTCCACTAGTCCCGATAAGTCTCAAGGGAAGAACACCGTCTTCCAATTCACCTTAAGTCTAACACGCAACGCGTGGAAAAGAACTCCAACTAAACTGCCAATAACAAACTGATAGCCAATCCCTTAGAAAATCAGGGAACTGCTGCCAATGCTTTATAGACAATGCAAAATTACGCGTGAGTAATTCCATACGACCGCACCTCTCGCTATGTGGAAAGATGCGTACAACAGCTATTTCAAGTCGCTAGACAGTACTTGCCAGGAAACGACACGATGACCGCCGAAGTCCCGACGGATCCCGCTGCTCGCCACCACCGTGACCCGGACACCAATCAGAATTGACCTCAGAACCGGAACGGAACGCGAAGCGTTCAATGTAGGGGAGGGAGTGGTTAAATGCCGGGAATGTTGCATCAGCGCATGCTCGACTCTTCGCGCATGCGCCTTGATCTTGCCAACCAACTGGAGGTGGGGATTGCCAACCACGTCTCCGCACGCAAGCACGACAGTACACCCCTCCTACTCCTCCGCCAATAGGTTTGGGTTTGTTGGGATATCGTCTATGGAAAAGGCGTAACAATCTGGGAGCATGTATCTGACTCGCAGGTTCCCAACTACGTTCTTCCATACCATACCCTTTCCAATGTATCAAGTATTGCAATCTGCCTCTGCAACGTCTAGAATCAATGATCTTTTCTACTTCATACTCTTCTTCTGAATCCATTATCACCGGACTCGGTATAGGTGGGAGTCGTGTACCAGGTTCAACTAGTTTGAGGAGGGATACATGAAATACTGGGTGTATTCTCATTGATGGAGGCAAGTCTAGTTGTAATGCTACAGGATTAATGACCTTCGCCACCTGAAAAGGCCCTATAAACTTAGGTTTAAATTTACAGGAACCACGCAAAGCAATATGTCTGGTAGATAACCACACTTTATCCCCTGACTGATAAGCAGGTTCTGGTGTTCTATGTGCATCTGCTCCTTTCTTATAAGCCACCTTTGCCCTGTCCAGATTGTCCTGTATGGCAGTATGAACTGTCTGCAAATGTTGAACCAAAGAAGTAACTGATGGAGTGTTACATGTAACTGACAGAGGAATGGGTAAGACTCCGGGATAGAAACCATGACATCCATAAAAGGGAGTAAACAGTGTAGAGAAGTGATGGCTGTTATTGTACGATAGTTCTGCTAACCAGATCATTTCATCCCAATCTTGATTCGTCTGAAGGGACTGACATCTCACAAACTGTTCCAGGCTTTGATTGACCCGTTCAGTTTGTCCATCAGTCTGAGGATGATGGCTAGATGACAACCGAACGTCAATGTGTAGCAAAGTACACAATTGCCTCCAGAATTTGGAAACAAATTGTGCACCCCTATCCGTGATAAGAACATACGGAATGCCGTGTAGTCTGATAATGTTATGTAGAAAGACTTGTGCCAGCGTGACTGATGTAGGGAGACTAGACAGAGGTATGAAATGAGCTAATTTAGTGAATAGGTCTACTACTACTAATACCGTGGTGTTTCCCTTCTTAGTGCGTGGTAATTCAACAATGAAGTCCATTGACACAGTGTGCCAAGGGCCTGGTGGAGAGGGAATAGGACATAAAAGTCCTACAGGTTTGATGTGAGAAGCCTTGCCTTGGGCACAGACAGCGCAGGTTTTGACATAGTGTTGTACATCCTGATTCAGGGTTGGCCACCAACAATAGCGTTTCACCAGTTCAATAGTCTTCTTATACCCTGGATGACCTGTTCACCATGAGCATGGCACCAATTCATAACTGTTTGTCTTTGTTGGACTTCAGGTAAGTATAACCCATTATGTACATATTGTAACCCTTGTTTTGTTTGAGTGTCCTGAGTCTGGAGAAAGGCATTGGCTTCTGGCCTCTGTTGTGCTTTAGCTACTTCCTTCAGGAATTGTTCTTCCGTGAAGGTACCTCCAATTATCTTGTTGGTGTCTATAATGGAGGGAGGATGTTCATCTATCGGGGGACTTTCATAACCCAAACGGGACAAAGCATCCGCTTTACAGTTTCTCCTTCCTGCTCTAAAATGGATTTCGAAATCATAGCCACCAAAGAACTAAGTCCAGCGCAGTTGCCTCATGGACAAAGCTTTAGTGGTTTTGAGATACTGTAAGTTACGATGGTCTGTTATTATGGTGACTGTGTATCTGGTACCCAATAGATATTGCCTCCATTCCTCCAGTACCTTCTTTATTGCAAGCAACTCTCTTTCTCCAATGGCATAATTGATTTCTGCTGGTGTGAGCCTATGAGAATAATAGGCTACAGGATGTAATTCTCCTGTCTCTGGGTGGGCTTGAGATAACACTCCTCCTACTGCCACTTGGGACGCATCAACCTCCACTACAAAGGGGCTCTGTTGGTCAGGATGTCTAAGTATAGGGGCCATAGTAAAAGCTTTTTTCAAAGTCTGAAAAGACTGCTCAGCTTCGGAGGACCATACAAAAGGCGTATCCTTTCTCAGAAGCTTGGTGATGGGTGTTACAATCTCTGAGAAATGCTCTATAAAACGCCTATAAAAATTGGCGAAGCCAAGGAAGCGTTGTATCTCCTTAACGGAAACGGGAGACGGCCATTGAATAACAGCCTGTACCTTGTGCTGATCCATTTGCAGTCCCTGGGATGACAATATATACCCCAAAAAGGCAACTTTGGACCTGTGGAAGAAACATTTGTCCAATTTACAGAACAGGTCATTATCCTTTAGTTTCTGTAACACAGCTTGAACATGACTCTCATGTTTCTCCAATGTGGCTGAATAGATAAGGAGATCATCTATATATGCGATGACACATTTATCCAGCAGTTCTTTCAACACATCATTTATGAAATACTGGAACGCGGAAGGCGCATTACAGAGCCCAAAGGGCATCACCAAATATTCAAACAATCCGAATTTGGTGCAGAACGCTGTTTTCCACTCATCTCCTTCTCTCACTCTCACAAGATGATATGCGCCTCTTAGATCAAGCTTGGTAAAATACTTAGCGGTCTTGACCTGATCCAGGAGAGAGGAGATGAGTGGCAACGGATATCTGTTTTTGATGGTTACGGCATTAAGGGAACGGTAATCTATGCAGCAACGCAAACCACCCTCTCGTTTAGGGATAAAAAAGAGAGCTGATGAAGCGGGGGACCTAGAGACTCTGATGAACCCAAGATCCAGCATTTTATCCAAATATTCTCTTGGGTAAATGTTTTCCTTCTCTGTCAAAGCATATACTCTGCTAGTCGGAATACGAGCCCCTGCTTGTAGGTCAATTCTACAGTCGTATACCCTATGAGGGGGTAGACTGGTGGCTTCCTTGGCATCAAATATCGATGAATACATGTGATAGACCTCTGGTAAACTCGCATCAGGTTGTTCCACATCTTCTTCCGTCTCCATAACTACTGCCTCATGGTCTACTGGATCTATAAGGGGTTCACTGGCTGTTGTTTCTAGTACTGTGGTATTTATACTGGACAGCGTAGAGGCAATGGGTTGCTTGTGTGTATAGCAAGATACAGAATCGAATAATATCCGTTCTGTCTGCCAATCTATGGTTGGGTTATGGAGTCTTAACCAGGGAAGTCCTAACACCACCGGAAATTGCGGGGATTGAATGATATCAAAGCTAAGGGATTCCCAATGGGTGTCAGCTATGATGACTTCTAGCGTCTCTGTGGTATGTGTTATGGGGCCGGATTTCAACGAACTCCCATCAATGGTGTATACCTCTTCCATGATTTTCTTGGGTATGTAGGAAAAGTGGTTCTCTTGTGCCCATTTACCATCCATAAAGTTACCGGAAGCTCCGGAATCAATCATAATTGAGACTTCTGATCGATGAGTATTACATTGCAACAAAGAAGGTACAAAAAAGTGACTCTGTGATTGGGATAAGGAGGAGAATATTGATCCTGAATGACCCGATGCCTTAGTCTCTTTTGACTTCGGGTCCTCTAGTTTTCCGACTGTCTCTTTTGTTTAGGCTTGACGGGGCATTCCCCCAGGAAATGCCCAGCTTTGCCACAATACAAACACAGTTTAAGATTCCTTCTGCGTTGTCTTTCTGCTTCACTGACGGGTCCCTTAATGCTCCCAATCTGCATAGGTTCGGTGGCTTCTACACTCCCTTCAGTCTCAGTCTTGCTGTCTTTGAAAGGTATCCTATTGAAATCACCCCTAGTTTTATCCTTCCTTCTTTCTCCTAAGCGATTATCCAGTTTTACTACTAGATCAATTAGCTCTGGACATGTATCCGGGGGGTCAATAACATGAGCTAATGCGTCTTTTTTTTTTTTCACAACAATTTTATTGATAAAGATGAGCATATGAAATAGAGTGGTACCCCACAGTCAGGATGGTACCACCAACATACCGATACAATCATGAAATAGGACTGAGTGTCCAGTCGAGGAACCAATGCAACTCAAGGATACAAAGAAACATTTTCCCCGTCTTTATCTTTTCGGTTACCTACCCACCCAACTCCCAGAGCCCTCCCCGGAACCCGCCCTCACCCCATGCATGTGTGTACGTACTGTGCCGATGCAAAGCTCTGATGTGGCAATTGTGTGTGTGGGAAACGGGGTCGCCGGGCCACATGGGGCTAAAGGTCTTCCTCCTGTTCCGCCGGGGGGTCCAGTGTCAAGCCCCTGTAGTCCGCCCACCTCCTCCATACCTTAAAGTGCTTACGGGGGCATCCCCGCGCTTCAAAGATCGGTCTCTCCAGACCCATACAGAAGTCCATGCCAGCCTTCCAAGCACTCAGGGGGGGGGCTCACATCTTTCCATGCTCGGGCTAGGTCTCTTTTGGCTACCACTAGCCCCAGGAGGAGCAGGTGTCTCTTGTAGATATTGCCACCAACCCCCTCCAGGATGTGCAGTAGGCCCAGACGGTGAGTACGGGGGAGGGTCCAGCCCAGCACTTCTGACAGGCAGCCCCATACACCCCTCCAGAAGCCAACCAGTCTGGGGCACGACCATACTGTGTGGAGCAACGTACCCATCTCCACCCCACATCGCAGACACTCCGGGGACTCAATCAGTCCTGCCTTCCACAGACGCTCACGTGTATAGTAGGCTCTATGAAGAATTTTAAATTGTATGAGTCGAAACCGTATTGCAATAGCCGCTCCCCTCGGGGATTCCAAGGCCTCTCGCCAATCATCTTCATCTAACTGACCGATATCAGCCTCCCAGGCCGTCTTCAGTGGAAGAAGGGTGGAGGAGCAATGGGTGATCATTGTCTGGTAGATGCGTGAAACTTTTTTATCCCCAAGGTCACCCATAAAGACCTTCGCTTCAATCGGGCTAAATTCCGGGAGTGAGTCGAGGTTGGCAAGACTGGGCATCAGTGCATGCCGGAATTGTAGGTATCGAAAAAATTGAGATTGGGGCATATCGAATTCGGTACTAAGGGCCTGGAAAGACTTGAGCGTCGTTCCGGACATCACATGGCCCAGCTGCGAGATACCGATTGCGTCCCAGCCATCGAAGCCTGATAGCTTAGACAGTTCGGGCAGCATGCCGTTACGCCACAGGGGCGTTTCCGCGGTCAGTCTGTCCCACCAGCCCATGCGACGCAAGGCCTGTCGCCACACTGCAAAGACAAGTCGAGTAACCCTCGGCAGCGAGCGACGCAGTCGGGGTGAGTAGAGGATGGTGTGGAGCGAGTTATCGCCCATCAAAGCACGTTCCAGGGCATAGGCTGGATCCCCACCGTCACCATACCACCATTCATTCAGAATGAGAAGATGCGCGGCTTGATAATACGACTGTAAATCTGATGTGGCCAAGCCCCCACAGTAGGTGGACAAAAAACACGTACGTAGCGCCACTCTGGCGGCACCCCCAGCCCAAAGAAAGCAGCCCAACACTGAGTTGACCTGCCTAAACCATTGAGGTGGGATAGGATACGGATGATTTTGTAGTTGATATAGGAGGCGCGGTAGCGCCACCATCTTGAAAATAGCGGATCGGCCAAAGATTGATAGGGGCATCCGAGACCAAGTCTTGACATCCGTCTGTACCCGCTCCCAGACGGGCATTAGATTACGTTCCCAGGCAGTGTCCGCCGAGTCCGAAAGAAACACTCCAAGGTACTTCAGACCGGTCGTAGCCACTCGCAACCCCGAAGCCCAGGGATCCGTCACCGTGCCTCCTTCCAGTACCCACAACGTGGATTTATGTAGGTTCAGATATAAGCCTGAAGCCTCCCCAAACAGTTGCATAACCTCTAGGACACGCGGGCCCGAGCGCTGCAAGTCGGTAAGGAAAAAGAGGACATCATCCGCGTATAACGCAATCCTATCCGACAGGGTGGCATTCCACTGAAAGCCCCGTATCAGCGCATCCTGGCGCACTCTGGCAGCTAGGGGCTCCATGGCCAGCGCAAATAAATAGGGGGAAAGAGGGCACCCCTGTCTGGTCCCACGGCCAATGGGGAACATCTCCCACACTGCCCCGGCGACCCGCACCGAGGCTGTGATGTCTGTATAAAGGAGTTTGACGTATGACAGAAAAACTGGGCCCAGGTTAAGACAACGCAGTAATGCAAATAGGTACGACCAGCTAACAGAGTCGAAGGCCTTGTTGATGTCGGCCAGCAACAACGCCGCCTGGTCCCCCAAGACCCCAACAGCGTCGATCGCCGCCTGCGCGCGTCGGATATTATGTCGCGTTGCCCTGTGAGGCATAAAACCTGCTTGGTCCGAATGGACCAAGTCCGTGATATGTGGAGCCAGACGGTTTGCCAGGGCCTTGGCCAAAATCTTGGCTTCAACATTAATTAATGAGATGGGTCTATACGAGTCATGGCTATCAGGGGGTCTGCCCGGCTTCAAAAAGACCACAATTTCCGCATGGTGCCAGTCCGGGGGCAATACCCTCCGTGTACGTGCCACCTCAAGCACCCGGCGATAATGAGATCCGAGCTGCACATGAAATTTTTTGAAAAATTCACACGGGTAGCCATTGGGGCCAGGGGCCTTACCAGTATTGAGTTGCCCCAGTGCATCTCCCAGCTCTTCGGCTGTGAGGGGTGCATCCAGGGCCGTCCTGGTCTCATCTGAAACCGGTACAGGCGGCAACTCTGCGAGAAAACGAGCTAAGTCGCCTTCAGACAATTGGTCGCGTGGAGCGTATTGGGCTGTATAGTACGTGGCAAAGCTCGCCGCCAATTCGTTTGGGTCGGTCAGGACCTCCCCAGCGCCATTCGTGAGACCTGGCAGCAGGAGGGGTTGGAAGCTGTGCCGGCACAGTCTATGGAGCATTGAACATGACTTGTCCCCCCATTGGTACACCCGACTTCTGGTGGCCAGCCATGCCTGTTTGGCTTCATCCATCAAGAGGGACGCGTATGTTTGTTGTGCCTGCAGAAGCAGCCGTATCCCGACTTCATCACCTCCCTCGCGGCTTTCCCGCTCCAGGGTCGCCACTCGCGCAGCCGCCTCTGTGGTCTGTTCTCGACGCTTCCGACGGGCCGCCGAGCACCATGCGATATCTACCCCCCGTATGGTAGGCTTCATAGCCTCCCACACCACTCCTACATCGGCACCCTCTACCAGGTTTTCTCGCCAGTAATGGTCAATGGTTTCTCGCAGGTGTTTAGTATATGCCGGTTGCAGGAGATGCCACGAGGACATCCTCCATCTAAACGGCTGCCGTCTCCGGAGGAGTTCTACTCTAACTGAGACGGGGGAATGGTCGGATAGGCCCCTCGGCAAGATGTCAGCGCCCTTTACCCTATACAAACAGTCCCTAGGCACAAACACACAATCTAGCCTCGAGAATGAGCCGTGTACAGCTGAAACATAAGTATATTCTCGGGCTGCAGGGTGCATATGTCGCCAAGTATCTACCCAGCCCAACCCCTCACTCATTGCATGCAATCTGGTGGGTGGAGGGGAGGAAGGAGGGATCGCGGTCCCCTCTAGGCGCCTTCGGCGATCTACACATATATCCATCACATCATTCCAATCTCCCCCAATCACTGCCAGCGATCCGGAGATGTCCTCCCACACTGCAAACAACGCTCGGCCAGGGCCCACTGTAGGGGGGGGCGTAAACACTGCCAAATACCACAGATTCCGTGCCCATCATGCCCTTAACAAACAGGTAGCGACCCTGCGGATCTACCCACTGCTTCTCATGGACGTACTTAGAAAAATGCGTGTGATCAATTGGACCATTGATAACATCCCCAAGGCACTCAATCTGGTGTTTTTCCTCCAAAAATTCAAATGAGAAATTGATATTTCGACATTCAAAATGTATTTATTTTCATACGTTGATTGTTTGTCAAATTAGTATGATTTACTAAATCAAGCCGAATATTTCATTCATATCGTTATAATTCATTTCTGACAAAACCATTCCTGGTCAGAGGTATATTTCTATTTCAAACGTTCGAAGACTTAGCTCCAATGCATTTCGGGCTATGGCCCTTCATCGGGGAGCATCTATGATAAAAAACAATGATAACGCTATTGTAATATTCATGTGTAACTCGGAAGTTGAACAACAATACAGTCACCTGAATCACGCAAATATAAACCATTTAAAAATAAAACAATTTAACTTGACTGTATGACGTACATTCATTAGCAGATATAAAATAAACGATATAACATATTCGCAGTTAAAGTCACCCTAACGGACTGAAGTTAAATTCCTGGCCGCTAACAATGTTATGCCTGCGCGTTAAAAAACGATGCTGCATGTTTAACTTACATATCTCCGTGTTTCATGGAATTCCAATGTCGCGGCTCGACCAAATTCAACCGGAAGTATTCCGGCGGTTGTAAAACTACAGCCGGGTTAGGCTGGGTGATATCCTAGTATTAGAAGAAGGACTGTGGTGTCCAGACACCTATGGAGCTAGAAGGCAGACTCCATGTGTGCGCACGGATCTGAAAACTATACTCAATAATGAAATGAATATGCAATAGTCAGTTCTGATAGCCAAATTATACATGAATACGAAGCAAAAAAATAAAAATTAAAAATGAAATAAATATTACACATAATGAATTACATGCGTACGCAACAAGCAGAATTAGCGAACAGATAAGCACTAGGATAGTGCATTGTCTCATAAATAACAGGCAAATTCCACCCGTTCATTGAGCCCAAAAGGCTTAATCGAATTCAGTTTGTAAATCCAATAATTTTCGCGTTGCAGTAACATCCTGTTATTGTCTCTGCCTTCAGCTTTGTGGATGATTTCTAGTGCCATAGATTTCAATTGAGATATATTGTGATTCATGTCCAAAAAGTGTGTTGCCACTGATGATTTGAGATTTTTTGTTCGTATACTAGATTTATGTTCATTTAAACGAACCTTAAGTTTCCGTTCAGTTTTACCTACATATACTTTTCCGCAAGGACATTTTAAAAGATATATGAGGTTGTTAGAATCACACGTAGCTGTAACATTAAGATGAATATTAAATCCTTTCATGGGGTGTGGAATTGTATTTCCTGTGATGACGTTATGGCAATTGTTACAGTTATTGCAAGGTCTAGTCCCTTTAGCCGGGGGATGTTGTTCCATAGGCTGTTTGAGTATCTCTCCTAGATTCTTGCTCCTAGTGTGAGCAAAGATGGGCTTCTCTTTGAACATATCATGAAAGTCAGTTTCTAACTCTAGCATTGGCCAATGCTTTAAGATGTTTTTTTTGTAGCTGTTGCTGACATTGGAAAATTTAGAAACAATGACCATCCGGTCACTAGACTGGTCTTTCTTTGACTGCTTTAGCAATTTTGATCGATCCATTTTGTCAACTTCTTTCTTGGCTGATGTCAGTATTTCCTCTGGATATTTTCTCTCTTGAAATCTGTTGATCATTTCATTCATACGTATTTCTGTTTGCACTGGGTCTGAACTTATTCGTTTCACTCTAATCAACTGTGATTTAGGTAGATGGTTTTTTAATGAATTCTGGTGAAAACTACTGTAGTGTAACATGTTGGTACGATCGGTTGGTTTACGAAAAATATCCGTTTTGATTTGGTTGTTATCAAGGGTAACTTGGACATCAAGAAAAGTAATTGATTTGGAATCTATTGTCCATGTGAACTGGATACGTGGATTCGCTGAATTCAATGCAGTTAATGCAAGTTCTAGGTTTTCTCTTGTATCTTTCCACAGTATAAATAGATCATCAATAAATCTTGTATACATTTTTAAGTGCTTGTTCCATTTTGTGTTAGTCCAGATGTGGGTCTGTTCGAATTCACCCATAAAGGTGTTAGCGTATGCTGGAGCAGCGCTATTTCCCATGCTGGTCCCCACTAGTTGCAGAAACCAATTGTCTTTGTATTTAAAATAACTATGGTACAATGTGAACATTTGTGAGGGATGTTCGTATAAAGTGAGTTGACATCCGCTGTGCACTTTATACGAACATCCCTCACAAAGAAGGAATAGAGGCCATGGAACAGGCAATCCTTAAACTTGAAGTGGACGAACAAATGAAAATATTCTTGATGGAACTTACAATGTTCACATTGTACCATAGTACCGGATGGTCATTGTTTCTAAATTTTCCAATGTCAGCAACAGCTACAAAAAAATCATCTTAAAGCATTGGCCAATGCTAGAGTTAGAAACTGACTTTCATGATATGTTCAAAGAGAAGCCCATCTTTGCTCACACTAGGAGCAAGAATCTAGGAGAGATACTCAAACAGCCTATGGAACAACATCCCCCGGCTAAAGGGACTAGACCTTGCAATAACTGTAACAATTGTCATAACGTCATCACAGGAAATACAATTCCACACCCCATGAAAGGATTTAATATTCATCTTAATGTTACAGCTACGTGTGATTCTAACAACCTCATATATCTTTTAAAATGTCCTTGCGGAAAAGTATATGTAGGTAAAACTGAACGGAAACTTAAGGTTCGTTTAAATGAACATAAATCTAGTATACGAACAAAAAATCTCAAATCATCAGTGGCAACACACTTTTTGGACATGAATCACAATATATCTCAATTGAAATCTATGGCACTAGAAATCATCCACAAAGCTGAAGGCAGAGACAATAACAGGATGTTACTGCAACGCGAAAATTATTGGATTTACAAACTGAATTCGATTAAGCCTTTTGGGCTCAATGAACGGGTGGAATTTGCCTGTTATTTATGAGACAATGCACTATCCTAGTGCTTATCTGTTCGCTAATTCTGCTTGTTGCATACGCATGTAATTCATTATGTGTAATATTTATTTCATTTTTAATTTTTATTTTTTTGCTTCGTATTCATGTATAATTTGGCTATCAGAACTGACTATTGCATATTCATTTCATTATTGAGTATAGTTTTCAGATCCGTGCGCACACATGGAGTCTGCCTTCTAGCTCCATAGGTGTCTGGACACCACAGTCCTTCTTCTAATACTAGGATATCACCCAGCCTAACCCGGCTGTAGTTTTACAACCGCCGGAATACTTCCGGTTGAATTTGGTCGAGCCGCGACATTGGAATTCCATGAAACACGGAGATATGTAAGTTAAACATGCAGCATCGTTTTTTAACGTGCAGGCATAACATTGTTAGCGGCCAGGAATTTAACTTCAGTCCGTTAGGGTGACTTTAACTGCGAATATGTTATATCGTTTATTTTATATCTGCTAATGAATGTACGTCATACAGTCAAGTTAAATTGTTTTATTTTTAAATGGTTTATATTTGCGTGATTCAGGTGACTGTATTGTTGTTCAACTTCCGAGTTACACATGAATATTACAATAGCGTTATCATTGTTTTTTATCATAGATGCTCCCCGATGAAGGGCCATAGCCCGAAATGCATTGGAGCTAAGTCTTCGAACGTTTGAAATAGAAATATACCTCTGACCAGGAATGGTTTTGTCAGAAATGAATTATAACGATATGAATGAAATATTCGGCTTGATTTAGTAAATCATACTAATTTGACAAACAATCAACATATGAAAATAAATACATTTTGAATGTCGAAATATCAATTTCTCATTTGAATTTTTGGAGGAAAAACACCAGATTGAGTGCCTTGGGGATGTTATCAATGGTCCAATTGATCACACGCATTTTTCTAAGTTTAGTCATTCGCCCGAGGGTGATGGGTGAAGCCTAAGAGCACCTACAAAATTTCTAACTTACTCAGAATATAAGTGTACATGCAGTGCGCAGCTCTTCAATCAATTATTCTCATGGACGTACGCCACCCTGCGGTGAATCAATATGGCCACTCCCCTGGACCCCCTGGAAAATCCCGCATGGAAAACCTGTTGATAACCAAACCTCTGCAGGCCCAGAGTCTTTGTGCCCATCATGTGAGTTTCTTGAAGCAGAAGTACATCCGCAGCTTCTTTCTTCCCCCAGCGTAACACAGCCCCGCGTTTAATTTTGTCCAATAAACCCCTGACATTCCATGTAACTACCCGCATAGAGTCTTCAGGGCGTCTATGAGTCGATTCAGCCATGGTCCATTAAGATCCACCATACGAGCCCGCCATTCCCGCGCCACCCACCGCACACCTCATGGAACATTATTGCGACACACACATGCATACTACTGTCTACCCCAAAAAAGAAAAAACCCACCAACCCCTCAGTCCCACAGCCCCAAACAGTCCCCATCCCCAACTCAGCGGCCACATCCCCGACCGCCCACATCCCGCCTCCCCCCGCCCTATACCTCAATGAACAATGAAGTACCTGTCGCGGCATGGGTGGTCTCGAGACCAAAACATAGGGCCCGGGCCCACCCATACCAATGGATCCCAACATCCCCAAAAAGGAACAGTAAATTCACCCCCCCTCCCTCAGTGTCCCTCTCTCTAATGGGAGAGTGGTAGCCCCTATCACGTAGTCCCCGAACCCCCACCCCACAACCCTATCCACGATCAGGAGACAGAAGCAGTACAGTCCCAGGGCAGCAACATAGCCAGGTAATCAATGGGTCTCAGGTGACCTGGCGAGCCCAACCAGAATTCACAGCATTAACAGCAGAAGAGGGGAGCCGAGGCCCCGGAGTCCTCAGGGATCTGTGCCAGATTGTTCCGAATCCTCGGTTCTACCATTGTCCTGTGTGCCATCGACCGAGGCCGCGCGCCTGCGCAAGTTGGAGCGTTTGTTCCGACCATTCTTCGTCGTCCGGTTTCTCTGTGCCCGTGGTGACCCCTCAGGAGAGCCTGGATTGAGCCCTGGTTGAGAATTCGGTCTGAGCCGCACCGTTTCATCTGTCCATTTGAAAAGGTCCTCCGGTGTATCAAAGAACAGTGTCTGTGATTGGAAGATCACCCTCAGGCGCGCCGGGTACAACAGGGAATATTGGAGCTTAAGGCCTCTCAACTTTGCCTTGGCGGCCATGAAAGAATGACGCTGCTGTTGCACAAGTTTAGTATAGTCAGGGAAAATCATGATCTTACTGTTTTCATAGAGGAGGGCTTCCTTGGTTCTAGCTTCCCTCAGTATGGCGTCCCTGTCGTGATAATTCAGCAGTCTAGCGATTACCGCCCTAGGCCGCTCGCCCTCAGGTGGCCTTTGCGTCAAGGCGCGGTGCGCTCTTTCAATAATGAAGCAAGCAGATAGCGTCCCTGGGGGCATCCAGGACTCCAGCCACTGCGTGAGGAATTGTTCCATGTTGCCTTTTTCACAGCGCTCCGGAAAGCCAATAAAGCGGAGGTTGTTGCGGCGTGCCCGCCCTTCGGCATCTTCCACACGGAGCGCTGTGTTTCGTTGCGCAGATTCCATCGCCGCCATTTTCTTTTTAAGGGTATTCACGTCTTCTTCCACCACCGATACCCTGGATTCGGTTTCGGTGATTCGCGCCACGGCATTTCTCAGGTCCTGGCGCAACAGGGTCACATCCGCGCCAACTGCCCCTATCTTGGCGTCTAGCATGTCCCTTGACTGGGTGATGGCCGCCATAAGGGCTGTATTGTCCGGCCCCCCTCCAGGTGGAGCACCCCCCGACGGTCCGGGGCCCCCACCGGGCCCCGTAAATTTATCGATTGTCACTTGCTTGGTGGGGCCGCCGCCTCCTCTGGTCATGACTGCCGAGGTTATAAGGGCCCCAAGATGAAACTGAATGTGTGAAACTCCGACCGCCCTCGTTGAAGTCTGTCCAATATAACGGGGGGGGGGTGGAAGCACCGCCCTGTCTCTGGCCCCCGGGTGGGTCCTGGAGGGTTCGCTCTGGTACGGCCCAATGTCAAGTTTAGAGCGGGGCAGGCCTCAATGACCGCCAGCGAGCAGGGTCTCCCACGACCAGCAACCCTCCCCTGGAAAGGTGGATAGTCCAAGTGTATCTCGCGCCACAGCGCCGGTGTCTCCTCCGGTCCGGGGGGGGGGAGGGGGAGGGCCACTACTCACTGTTGCCGCCAGTCGCCCCGCAGGTCATCCGTGTCCCGGGCCATCCACCGCCGGGCGGGATCATCAAGGCGTCCGACTCCCTCCGAGTCCGCAGGCCCCTGGTAGACGCGGGGCCGCGAAAATCGAGGTCCCGGCTGCGCCTGGGCCACCAGGCCGTCTCGGCCGCCTCCGGTCGTCCGCTGCCCCTGTGTCTCCTCTCGATGCAGCTGGGCCCTGGAAGAGGAATCCCACGCAATCCTTTCGCGTCCTCGGTGCCCCGGATTGCTGAATGTCGCGGCCGCCACTAGGCCAGACGACTCACTGCATGGCTCCCCGGCCGGGGAGCTCCAAAATCGAGGCCCCGGCTGCTCCTCAGCCCTCCAGGCCGCACCTCTCGCCTCGCAGCCCAGTCCGGTTCTGGAGCGCGGGACCACCGCTGAGCACACCGGAGGGTCCCCGGCACTCCTGGCAACATTCGCCCCGCTTTGGTTGTGGGTTTTCGGGGTCAGGGACCAGGATAAGTAGTCGGATTAATGGCGGGCTGGCGGGAGCTCTAGCAAGCTGCGACCGCCATCTCCGCTTGCGTAGCCACGCCCCCTAATGCGTCTTTTAATTCATCACGCAGCCCCTTATAAAATAAGGCACTGCGCTTCTCCCGAGGCCATTCAGCTTCTGCCACTAAACGGTGAAAAGTGGATATGTATGTCGCTAGATCTTTAGAACCTTGTTTGAGTGTTAAAAGCTCAGTATCAGCTGCATGAGTGAATGTGTGTTAGTCGAATAATTTCCGCAATTCTCTCTTGAACGCGTTATAGTCAAGAAGCAGGGGATCATCTCTCTCGATTAGGGGTATGGCCCAATTTGCCGCAGGACCTCCTAAATATGAAAGGATGAAAGCCACCTTAGCTTGATCTGTAGGGAAACAAGTAGCTTTACACATCAAATGTAATTGGCACTGACTAATGAATGCCGTGCATTTGGCTGGGTCCCCATTGAATCTTTCCGGGGGGAGCCAAGGGTATAGGGGGAGGTGGAGTGACCACTTGTATAACAGGAGTCTGTGAGCCTGTAGCACTCGCCCCCCCATCTATGTCCATTCTATCTAATCTATCGGCCAATGCTTGGGTCTCTCTCTGGAGACTACCCATCATGTTTGCCAGGTCGCCTAAAGTCACCTCCATGGTACTTGGGCGACAAATAGATAAAGGCTTCGCGTTCTGTGATGCCTGACACGAATGTTGCCTCAGAAGTACCAGGAAGGTGATGCTCTTTCCACTGCCTCCCCTAACTGGTTCACCACCTGCCAGAAGGATATCACTGAGCAAGGATAGTGATGCCCGTGAAGGGAAAACAGGGAGACAAAACAAGGAAAGTGGGGGAAAAGAAACACAGATGTCTTCATACACAGGAGGAGTAACTGTTATTCCTGGGGAGCCACCAAATCTCTGAATACTGGAGTCGAGGCTGAGATGAGAGAGCTGGCAATAGGTACATAGGGTTGTAAGGTCTGGTGGTCAGGAATGGAAGTTTTTCTGTAATCCTGTATATGGGCTTAAAGAAAACCTAAACCACTGGAACTAGAATCAACACTCCTCTAGTTCCAGGTAACCTATAACTAAAAGCCGGGACTAGTATCAATGCTCCACTAGTCCCGATAAGTCTCAAGGGAAGAACACCGTCTTCCAATTCACCTTAAGTCTAACACGCAACGCGTGGAAAAGAACTCCAACTAAACTGCAAATACCAAACTGATAGCCAATCCCTTAGAAAATCAGGGAACTGCTGCCAATGCTTTATAGACAATGCAAAATTACGCGTGAGTAATTCCATACGACCGCACCTCTCGCTATGTGGAAAGATGCGTACAACAGCTATTTCAAGTCGCTAGACAGTACTTGCCAGGAGACGACCCGACGACCGCCGAAGTCCCGACGGATCCCGCTGCTCGCCACCACCGTGACCCGGACACCAATCAGAATTGACCTCAGAACCGGAACGGAACGCGAAGCGTTCAATGTAGGGGAGGGAGTGGTTAAATGCCGGGAATGTTGCATCAGCGCATGCTCAACTCTTCGCGCATGCGCCTTGATCTTGCCAACCAACTGGAGGTGGGGATTGCCAACCACGTCCTCGCACACAAGCACGACACTGCTGGGGAGTGTGATGTCAGGGCTTTCTGCTGATTGGCTGAGTTTTGGACTAAACAATAAGGAGGTCTGGTTACCAAATGATGTCATCCCCTATGGGATTTTCTATGCAGTTTGTCTCTATGATACGCTTTGGTCATTCTGTTACCGTGAGACTCCCACCATGACGACGGGGAAGATACAAGCATATGAATCTATGGAAGATAATACTGGAGAACCATAGTGTACTAGTTTTTTTTCTGGCCAAAGGTTGTCACTCCTATCCATGTAGACCAAAATATCACCCTGCCTACCTTCTTTGCTCCCCCTCATCCCTCCAAAGAAGAGGAGAGACACATCCGATTGGTCCCAAAAAGAGCATAATCGTTCTGACTTGACTGCATGAAAGAGTTCCGTGTGATGATCAAACCTTCATGGATTATGTGGGAGCAAAGAAAGGGAAAGCTGTACATAAAAGTACCATCTCACGATGGATTGTCCTATGAATTAAGATCTGCTTTGCATTGGCCAAGAAGCAACCCCTTGAGGGCTCATTCTACCAGAGCCAAGGCTGCGACCACTGCGTTGGCACGCAGCATTCCTCTCCTAGATATCTGTCAGGCAGCAACATGGGCATTCCTGCACATGCTCACAAAACATTACTGCCTGGACCGTCAGGTCTGTCCTGATGGGCACTTCTCCTATTCGGTCCTACAGGAGTTTTTGGTTTAATCGGATTCGCAGACTCATATGCAAGAAGATATTGCTTGAGTATCTATTTAAAATTAAGGAATCTGTGGCTAGAAGTCTCTATCAGATTAACCGGTTTCTTACCCGTTATCTCGTAGAGACTCTCTCAAACTGTTGATTCCTTACTGACATTCCCATCCTCCCCACTGTGCAAACCACTTCAGGTAAAAGGGGCACCCCTTTCAGGGCCCTAGTCTTTTCCACCGTAGTCATCAGGTCTCTTAATGGCTCTCTAGAAATAGAGAGAGCTGGCCTATTATTTTCTACAGATATACAAACATTTTAGTTGAATAGGGTCCAGGAGGTGGCCTTGACAATTCAAAGGAGTAACTCATTAAAAGCTCTGTGCATTGATGGTGTACCAGTAGACATTTTTAAGGCAAATGTTTACTTATGGGCCCCCCTTTCAACTAATGTATTTAGAGCTAAAATGATAGGACGCCTTCCAGGGGCATGGAAGTTGCGACCATAGTCCCTATTTTGAAGAAGGGAGACCGAAGTGCACCAACTTGCTACTTGGGATTTTATTTAATTTGTGTCTTACCTGGACCTCTTTATTATCTTTGAGACAACAGTAACTCGTTAAAACAATAGAGGCATTTTTTAGGTTTACACACAGACTACTCCAAAAGCCAGTGAAGGAATTAGTAGATATTTATAAAAGTAAGTGTATACCGATTGGGTCTTATGGAGCTGGTGTCTGGGGCACAGCTATTTGGAGATTATCTAACATGCTGAAAATTACTTAACTTACAGATTACTATCTGATAGAGACATCTAGCCGCAAATTCCTTTCCTTTGAATTTCCCAGGCATCAGGCTGGATCCGGTAGATTTTTGCTTGAGCAGTACCCATGAGCGCTGGTAGGTGGCCTTGATTGGCTTTGTGCAGCAGCGGCAGCATCTTCCACACCGGAAGTGACATACACGTCACCTATATAGGCACCACCATGGCACGCTGACATCAGTTCCTTTCTTTCTGTGCTCCAGAGAAAAAGCTACCCTCTGTTGGTTTTTGACAGAATGTTTTCAATTTTTTGTCGAGGTGTTTTTTAAGGAAATTGTACTACCGGCTATGTGGAGGATGTCTTCGAGAAAGGTAGCATTTAAACAGTGTGGCTCCTGTCATCGCAACATGTTGTTTAAAGACCCACACCTTGTTTGCCTGTGGTGTCTCGAGCGGCACCACGACTACACGAACTGCCGGGCCATTGCACTGAAGGCTTTGAGGGAGCGGGCCCTGAAGATGCTAGCGGCCCGGCAGATGATGCTGCATCGCAAAACACCTCAGAGATCTTGGTCCCAATCGAGAGGGATGTCACAGGACTGCTGCAGGAGCCCAAAGACTTCCTCCTCCCATTCCAGGTCATCCGGCATTCAGGGAAAAAGCATAAGAAGGCAAGGTGCGCTTGGACTTCTCCTGGCCCATCGGCTGACGCGATGAAGGAGCATCGATATTCGGAGCACGGTTTCACAGAATCTTTGTCCGGCCATCTCCAACTCCCCAGCATTTCCAGTAGCCAGCGCAACCCTGTTCATTGTAAAATAATGTTACAAGGCTATGCACCGCGTATGTAAGCGGCCCAATCGCTTTGGCATGTCTTCGGGTCCTGTGGAGTAAAACGCGACGCACTTTTTATGTGATAATATTATCACGAAGGGCGCGCTCCTTTAACATGAAACAGAATTGTTTCTTTGATGTTCTTAATGGTGTATATTGATTTATTCCAAAAAAACCTTTAGTGTTATAACATTCTTTCTTTATTTGAACACTTGGCATTCATCAAATCCATAGTTTTCCAAAAATTCATTGTAGTCATGAATAAGGATCACGTTTCATTATACCCAATGCATTTCGGGTTATCAAACTAACCCTTCGTCAGGGGTCTGTGAAAAAAACATACAGGACCTTAGTATTCAGAACATAACATCAGAATCTTGTTCAAACAAATTTGTACAGTCCTTATCAACATCCTAGATTTAGTCATTCGATGTACAACAAGAGGCTGTGATGCGATACATAAAAAATCAATGACATGAGTCTGGAGTACTTGCGCAGTGAGTGCATCTAACATGTGTATTCAAAAATTAAACTGCATAAGAGTTCAGAGAAATTTAATGAACAAGTATAGCTAGAATATTGATGTTGAGTGAATTTTCAACAAAAATCTGTGTGTTCTCCAAATGATCTCAGTGGAGATCGATATATACAGCCTAAGGACAATGGACTCTGTAAGAGCGTCCGATACTGCATGCGAGGCTGCCCTGTCTGTCCGATTACTATGATGAAAGGTATCGTGTATCGTTCAGGATCGGAATCTGGGAAAATCGGAGCCAAGAAAACTCCATGTTTCACTCTGAATGATATTACCAATGACTAGCGATATATTAGATCGCTAAGTAAATGAAAGTTCACGCAAAGAAACGTACTTTTAGACACGCGTGATGGGTTTCTGGGTTTCAAGTCGGCTGGTTCCACGAGAAGCCAATCGGAGTGCTTCTTGTAGATCGTATTAGGTGCCACGTGATTAATAAAACCAGCATTTCAAGGGTTATAAGAAAGCGAATATGAAAAACTGAATAAATGCATAAAAACTGAAAAAACGAATCACGCTGATGTGATGTATATAAATCGCTATAGTTGCGCGAATCAGAGAGACGCGCTCTGATTGGGTAGAGTTCCGATCACGTGGTATTGTGTGTAGACTATCTGTATGAATAATAAAGTTAGATACAGTTAAATAAAGTTCAGTTAACTCTCAGATCTAAGCTGATGAATCTCCGAAGTTACTAAATACAGTGTAATGTGTGTGTGTTTACATGACTTCTAATATCAAAAATACAATGAATTAAAATAAAGTAAAATAACAATGGTGGTAGAGTGAACTAAACTATGTTTGCGCATGAGAAAATTATTAAAGAGTTAAATGCAAAATATACATCGATCGTATGACTGTATCAAGGTTGATACTGTAGTTCATAGTGGTGGTAATTTACATCAGTATATTCAAATATTCAAATGGTCCGACAGTAATAGGTGGGTTGAGAAGAGTTTTGAGTTTAAGCTGTGGTTCTCTGTATAGAATTAATGAGGGTATCATAGGAAACACGAAAATTTAATTCGGTCATTCATCCCCGCGGGCTGTAAAGAATTTAATTTTTTGATCCAAAAGAATTCTGATTTAAGACGTTGTTTAACAGGATCCATGTCGCTGCGATGTGGGAGTATCTCAAGTATTGTAAATCTCAACTGTGAGATTTGATGGTGAGCTTCAAGCCAGTGCAAAGCTATGGTAGATTTATTGTTCATGGTTCGTATGATACTTTTATGTTCTGATATTCTCACTTTAATTTTACGTTCTGTCTGTCCAACGTAAATCTTGCCGCACGGGCATTCGATTGCATAGATGACATTAGTAGAATCACATGTCCCAGAGTATTGTAGGTCAATTTTGTAACCTTTAGTCGGATGCATAAAGACATTGCCGGTTATTACATTATTGCAATGAATGCAATTTTGACATTTGATCATTCCTTTGAATGATGGTTTTGCTTCCTTTTTAGTGGAAAGGATCTCTTTAAGATTTTTGGATCTTTGAAAGGCGAAAGTAACATGTTCATTATATAGGTTTTGTAGATCGGGTTCAGTTCTGATTAAATCCCAGTGGCGATTGATAGCTTTTTTAATCCTTTGTGATGCTGTTGAATATTTCAATACACACACTGTTTTTTGTGTTGCCGAGTGGCTGCATGTTTTAAGCAATGCTTCTCTGGTCAATTTCTCAGTTTTTTTTAAGGATTCTTCTAATATTTCTTTGGGATATCCTCTTAGTGTATACTGTTGATGCTGATCCATTAGTGATGTTTTTAAAGTATTTTCATCAGAAGTTATTCTTTTTATACGGATGAATTGAGATGTGGGTAAATGTTTTTTCAAAGAGTCAGGATGAAAGCTTTGAAAAAGCAGACTAGAATTGCGGTCAGTAGATTTCTTAAATACTTTGGTATGCAGTTTATGGTTGGTAATGGTGATTTGTACATCCAAAAAGGATATGGATTCTTTCTCAATTGTATGCGTAAATTTGATTCTTGGATTCAAATTGTTCAAAATGGCTATGTTTGTGATGAGTTGATCTTTGTTGCCTTTCCAAATTAGAAATATGTCATCAATAAATCTCTTGAACATTATTAAGTTGGTGGTCCAATCTGTGTTGTGTAAAATATTTTCAGTCTCGAATTTGGACATGTACAGATTCGCATATGAAGTGGCCCCCCCAAAACCCATTGAGGTACCGTTGCATTGGTTGTAGTAGTGTTGTTTCCATTGAAAATAACTATGGTAAAGCGAAAAATGCATTAGCTCAATTAGAAATACGTTGTTGGCCTCACAATCATCTTCTTTTAATAGATGTCATTCTAGGGCTTCAAGCCCTTCATTGTGTGGGATTGAGGTATATAACGCAACAACGTCCACTGTACATAACCAATATTCTGTGTCTTCACAGACCCCTGACTAAGGGTTAGTTTGATAACCTGAAATGCATTGGGTATAATGAAACGTGATCCTTATTCATGACTACAATGAATTTTTGGAAAACTATGGATTTGATGAATACCAAGTGTTCAAATAAAGAAAGAATGTTATAACACTAAAGGTTTTTTGGGAATAAATCAATATACACCATTAAGAACATCAAAGAAATAATTCTGTTTCATGTTAAAGGAGCGCGCCCTTCGTGATAATATTATCACATAAAAACACAGTGCGACAAGGTCAGCGCCAAAACTAACTACCTTAAAACTATAAGCTAAAACAAGGTGTGCACGGAGATAATAAATCAACGAGTAAAACGGGACCCCATCTTGTTCCAAGCCAGCAGCTTCAGCCTCTGCTCCAATGGGCAATCGTGGATCCGTTCACGGATCAGGACCGATGTCTGTCGTGCCACCACGATATTTCCTAACACCAGCTCCGACGCCGATACTCCCAGCGCCGTTGGTGCCTGATAATTGCTCCAGCCCGGTATATATCCACAAATCCGACACGGAGCTGAACAGAGCCAACCAATGCCAATTCTGACGCCAACAAGACTCACATATCCAAGGTCGGTGCCTGAGCCCTATTCTGAAGGGCTAGTCCTTGGGGAAGAATGGAAGGGGACATTGTACCCTTTAGAATACTAGTTAGAAAGACAGGAAGGTATGTACTAGTGTGAGGAACTCAGGGATGCTAGTGGTCTGTCACATCCCCAGATACTGGCATGTTTTCTCCCTCTATTGTGACTACGGAGAAGGGAGCATCATATTTCATGGTTGTGAAGAGGGCAGCTGAAGTCCTGAAACTCGAGTTGCCTACGGTGGAAGTCAAGACTAACATCTTGACAGAAGTGCTACAGCTGGAAGCTTCCGCACCCGAACCCCTGCTCCCTTTTAATGAAGCACTTACAGATGTCCTACTGGGAACCTGGTCCAAGCCCAACACAGGGGCTCCTGTGAACAGGACATTTGCCCACCGCACCCGGATCTGTGGGCCTGAAGTTCCTCATCCAACACCCCACCCCTGAGAGCTTGGTGGTCCGAGCCTCTACATCCCATGGTGCGTTCCATGCCGCACCCCCGGACAGGGCATCCAAGAGGATGGATAGCTTGTGGAAGAAGATGTATTTTTCCACCAGCCTTGCATTTCGGTCTATGAACACTGCATGCTTATTGGGCAGCTACTCCTACACTCTGTGGGACAGAGTTGCCACAGGTCCCAAAGGAGGCCAGGGCCATTATCTCCCAAGCAGTCAAGGACGGGAGAGATGCAGCGAATTTCACCTTTCGGTGTGATTTGAACACAACCACCTCGCTGGGCAGAGCGTTTTTTTTCAATGGTTGCATTTAGATGCCACGCCCTGGTGAGAAGCCTTGCTTTTCAAGGGTTCTCCAGGTTTCCCTCATGGACGTGCCCTTTGATGGCAACCGTCTCTCCTTAGACCAGGCAAAATCGGTGCTGGACTGCTGTAAGGACTCGTGGGCTATGGCCAAGTCCTTGGGCCTCACAGTTGCTCTGTGTCACCCTCAGTCTGCCTATCACCCCTTTTGTGGCTATAGAGGGGGCTTTTACCCACTCCCCCCTGCCCTACGCAAGCTTCTTAGACTGTGCGGGGTCGAGGATGCTGTTCATACTGACCCTACGGGTCAGGTAGCCTGTTGTCTGCCACTACCACCAATCCCCCTCCAGCCTCTAAGCACTCCTAATCTTGCCCTACAAGATCATGGGTGTCCAATTGGTGGCAGAATCAGCCATCATCTCCACCACTGGAGGCCATAACATCGGACAGGTGGGTTTTATGGATTATTCAGGGGGGCTACTTCCTTCCCTTCGAGTCCTCCCCTCCCTCTTTGCCTTCATCTTACAACTGGGTGACAGAGAATCATTTGTCCTTGCTCTACGAGGAAGTCACTGCTGTCTTGGCCAAGGAAGCCACATAAAAGGTTCAGAAGTAGGCAGTGGTTGCTATTCTCGCTACTTTCTGATTCCCAAATAGAACAAAGGGCTTCTCCTAGATCTGAGAACCAACAACTTCTTCCTAAAAAATTTGAATTTCAAAATGCTCAGATTGGCTCAGGTTTTGTCTACCTTGGACCCATGGGACAGGATGGTAGTGTTGGAATTGCAAGATGCTTATTTTCATATCCCCATCTTTCCTGCCCATCGGCATTACCTGTGGTTTACGGTAGGCACGAGTCCTTTCAATCCATTGTGCTCCCTTTTGGCCTTACCGTCACCCCTTGGGTATTCACCAAGGTGATGGCGGTGGTTGCAGCTCATCTGCTGAGATATGGGGTGCCAGTCTTCCCCTATCTCGACGACTGGCTGTTGAAGGATTGCACATCCCACATTGTCGTCTCCAGACTACCTCCAGTCCTCAAGACTACGGCGAACCGCCTACAGTCACTTGGGTTCACTATCAACGTGTCAAAGTCACACCTAACTACTACTCAGACACTCCCTTTCTTCGCAGCTTTTCTGGACACAGTGCAGTTTCGAGCTTATCCTCCTGAGCAGCGAGTAATCAATATTCGGGCTATGACACTGATGTTTCAGCTTCTATCTTTGGTTTCGGTGAGAATGACTCTGAACTTACTGGGCCTCATGGTTTCCTGCATCCTGCTAGTGACACATGCCAGATGGCTTATGCAAGCTCTGCAGTGGGATGTGAGGTTCCAGTGAGCACAGCTCAAGGGGTATCTCTCCCACATGGTTCAGATCTCAGAGGGAACTGCAAAAGGCCTGCAGTGGTGGCTAACGAACTGCGATTGGGTCAAAGGCAAGCCCTCTCCCCTCCCAACCAGATCTCACAGTAGTGACCGAATGCTTCACTTCTGGGATGGGCCAGCCATCTGGAAGAGGTGGAGATCAGAGGACTGGTCTCCTGTGGACTATGGCGTCCACATAAACTCTGAGCAATCCAGCTGGCTTTGGAAGCCTTTCTACCTTCTATCAAGGGAAGGCTGGTGCAGGTGTTCACGGACAACACCACTGCTATGTGGTACTGCAACAGACGGGGTGGGGGGTGTCAAGTGACCCTGAATCTCTGGAAATGGCATCTCCACCCGGGGGTGGCGCAAGGTCTCTTTCGGCAGTGGGGAGAGCCTTAGTTAGATTTGTTTGCCTCCATTGAGAACGCACAGTGTCAGCAGTTTTGTGCACTGGCGTTTCCAAGGCGACTGGCGCTTGAAGACGCTTTTTTTCCTTGAGGGGAGCTCAGACCTCCTGTACACCTTTTCATCCATACAACTTCTTCCCAGAGTTCTCTAGAAGATCAGGAACAACTGGGCCCAAGTCATTCTTGTGGCTCTGGACTGGGCACTGAGTGTTTGTATCCCTAGCTTCTCAGCCTGAGAAGCGATCCTCCGATCAGGCTGCCCCTTCAGGAGAATCTTCAGTCGCAGCAGTAGGGGAGGGTTCTTCACCTGAACCTGTCAACTCTCCGCCTTCTTGCCTGGAGATTGAGCAGCAACAGTTGACAGCTTTCGAACTTCTTCCCGAAGTCTGCAATGTTATTCTGGCAGCCAGGTATCCCACCACCAAAATTGCCAATGGAAGAAATGTGTATTATATTGTACAGAACAGTGTATTGACCATCTTTCTGCTTCCCTTTCTGTCCTACTTTTTATTCTTACCGCTGCCCAGCAGGGCTGTGCTCTGGGCACTCTAAAGGGATGCCTTTCTACTTTGTCTGCCTTTTTGCGGCTGCTTGACCACCCCTGTTGATTTAAGTCCCCTATTGTAAATAGGTCTCTTAAAGATCTTGTAAATATGTTTCCCCCTTCTCCTTGCATTATGCCTCAGTGGGACCTTAATTTGATTCTCACTTTCTTAATGTGTGCTCCTTTCGAGCTTATTCATATTTGTCACCTCCAGCGCCTCACCATCAAAACAGCCTTTCTCATGGCAATTACATCTGGCCGGAGGGTGAGTGATCTGCTGACTTTATCATCCAAGCCTCCATTCCTGTCAATTTTTTAAGATAACTGGTGCTTCGCACTACGGCCTCTTTCTTGCCGAAAGTTGTAACACATTCCATGTGGGCCAATCCGTCCCCTTGCCCACTTTCTACACTCCTCCACATCCCTCAAAAGAAGAGCGAATCCACCGTCTGGACCCAAAAAGAGCATTGTCGTTCTACCTTGAATACACACAAAAGTTCTTGGTGAGTGACCAACTTTTTGTGGGGTATGTTGGAGCAAAGAAGGGTCGGGCTGTGCAGAAACTAACCATTTTGCGCTAGGTCGTTCTCTGTATTAAAATCTGCTATGGATGGGCCAAGAAGCAGCTCCTTGAGAGCTTAAAGGCGCATTCCACCAGAGCTAAAGTTGCGACCACTGCATTAGCACGTGAAGTCACAGTGCTGAACATCTGCAAGGCAGCAGCGTGGGCGTCCCTGTATACTTATTTGTAATAATATACATGTGTATATCTGTATATATAGATGAATATAATGATATATGGACAAATGTTTGAATTATGCACTATATTAGTATCGTTCTATGTGGAATATATTTCACCTTCTTAGTTTACAGAGATTATTTATTAATTCTGGATGGTGTCCAATGGATGAGACATCACAAAATTTAGAAGCAGAGCCTAGAGTTCTGGGGTTCTATCTTGGAAACGCTTTGAGATTTTTGTACTACTTGCTACTCTGATACAAGCATGTGAATCTATGAAAGATTCAATACTGGAGAAGAAACTAGTTACTTACCGGTACACTATTGTTCTCCAGTATTATCTTTCATAGATTCACATGCGCCCGCCCACCTCCCCATTTCTCAGGTAGAACTTTTTACCTCTGGGTATATCCATGTCTCTCACTTGGGGCTGGAAATCTGAGGTAGGAGAGCTCTGTGTGATGCTTGACACGAATGTTGCCTCAGAAGTACCAGGAAGATGATGCTCTTTCCACTGCCTCCCCTAACTGGTTCACCACCTGCCAGAAGGATATCACTGAGCAAGGATAGTGATGCCCGTCAAGGGAAAACAGGGAGACAAAACAAGGAAAATGGGGGAAAAGAAACACAGATGTCTTCATACACAGGAGGAGTAACTGTTATTCCTGGGGAGCCACCAAATCTCTGAATACTGGAGTCGAGGCTGAGATGAGAGAGCTGGCAATAGGTACATAGGGTTGTAAGGTCTGGTGGTCAGGAATGGAAGTTTTTTTGTAATCCTGTATATGGGCTTAAAGAAAACCTAAACCACTGGAACTAGAATCAACACTCCTCTAGTTCCAGGTAACCTATAACTAAAAGCCGGGACTAGTATCAATGCTCCACTAGTCCCGATAAGTCTCAAGGGAAGAACACCGTCTTCCAATTCACCTTAAGTCTAACACGCAACGCGTGGAAAAGAACTCCAACTAAACTGCAAATACCAAACTGATAGCCAATCCCTTAGAAAATCAGGGAACTGCTGCCAATGCTTTATAGACAATGCAAAATTACGCGTGAGTAATTCCATACGACCGCACCTCTCGCTATGTGGAAAGATGCGTACAACAGCTATTTCAAGTCGCTAGACAGTACTTGCCAGGAGACGACCCGACGACCGCCGAAGTCCCGACGGATCCCGCTGCTCGCCACCACCGTGACCCGGACACCAATCAGAATTGACCTCAGAACCGGAACGGAACGCGAAGCGTTCAATGTAGGGGAGGGAGTGGTTAAATGCCGGGAATGTTGCATCAGCGCATGCTCAACTCTTCGCGCATGCGCCTTGATCTTACCAACCAACTGGAGGTGGGGATTGCCAACCACGTCTCTGCACGCAAGCACGACAGTACACCCCTCCTACTCCTCCGCCAATAGGTTTGGGTTTGTTGGGATATCGTCTATGGAAAAGGCGTAACAATCTGGGAGCATGTATCTGACTCGCAGGTTCCCAACTACGTTCTTCCATACCATACCCTTTCCAATGTATCAAGTATTGCAATCTGCCTCTGCAACGTCTAGAATCAATGATCTTTTCTACTTCATACTCTTCTTCTGAATCCATTATCACCGGACTCGGTATAGGTGGGAGTCGTGTACCAGGTTCAACTAGTTTGAGGAGGGATACATGGAATACTGGGTGTATTCTCATTGATGGAGGCAGGTCTAGTTGTAATGCTACAGGATTAATGACCTTCGCCACCTGAAAAGGCCCTATAAACTTAGGTTTAAATTTACAGGAACCACGCAAAGCAATATGTCTGGTAGATAACCACACTTTATCCCCTGACTGATAAGCAGGTTCTGGTGTTCTATGTGCATCTGCTCCTTTCTTATAAGCCACCTTTGCCCTGTCCAGATTGTCCTGTATGGCAGTATGAACTGTCTGCAAATGTTGAACCAAAGAAGTAACTGATGGAGTGTTACATGTAACTGACAGAGGAATGGGTAAGACTCTGGGATGGAAACCATGACATCCATAAAAGGGAGTAAACAGTGTAGAGAAGTGATGGCTGTTATTGTACGATAGTTCTGCTAACCAGATCATTTCATCCCAATCTTGATTCGTCTGAAGGGACTGACATCTCACGAACTGTTCCAGGCTTTGATTGACCCGTTCAGTTTGTCCATCAGTCTGAGGATGATGGCTAGATGACAACCGAACGTCAATGTGTAGCAAAGTACACAATTGCCTCCAGAATTTGGAAACAAATTGTGCACCCCTATCCGTGATAAGAACATACGGAATGCCGTGTAGTCTGATAATGTTATGTAGAAAGACTTGTGCCAGCGTGACTGATGTAGGGAGACTAGACAGAGGTATGAAATGAGCTAATTTAGTGAATAGGTCTACTACTACTAATACCGTGGTGTTTCCCTTCTTAGTGCGTGGTAATTCAACAATGAAGTCCATTGACACAGTGTGCCAAGGGCCTGGTGGAGAGGGAATAGGACATAAAAGTCCTACAGGTTTGATGTGAGAAGCCTTGCCTTGGGCACAGACAGCGCAGGTTTTGACATAGTGTTGTACATCCTGATTCAGGGTTGGCCACCAACAATAGCGTTTCACCAGTTCAATAGTCTTCTTATACCCTGGATGACCTCCCACACCATGAGCATGGCACCAATTCATAACTGTTTGTCTTTGTTGGACTTCAGGTAAGTATAACCCATTATGTACATATTGTAACCCTTGTTTTGTTTGAGTGTCCTGAGTCTGGAGAAAGGCATTGGCTTCTGGCCTCTGTTGTGCTTTAGCTACTTCCTTCAGGAATTGGTCTTCCGTGAAGGTACCTCCAATTATCTTGTTGGTGTCTATAATGGAGGGAGGATGTTCGTCTATCGGGGGACTTTCATAACCCAAACGGGAC
The DNA here is from genome assembly GCF_964261635.1 of Lissotriton helveticus. Classification (NCBI taxonomy): domain Eukaryota; kingdom Metazoa; phylum Chordata; class Amphibia; order Caudata; family Salamandridae; genus Lissotriton; species Lissotriton helveticus. The sequence continues at coordinate 1,627,981,100 of NC_136067.1, forward strand.
AAAGCATCCGCTTTACAGTTTCTCCTTCCTGCTCTAAAATGGATTTCGAAATCATAGCCACCAAAGAACTGAGTCCAGCGCAGTTGCCTCATGGACAAAGCTTTAGTGGTTTTGAGATACTGTAAGTTGCGATGGTCTGTTATTATGGTGACTGTGTATCTGGTACCCAATAGATATTGCCTCCATTCCTCCAGTACCTTCTTTATTGCAAGCAACTCTCTTTCTCCAATGGCATAATTGATTTCTGCTGGCGTGAGCTTATGAGAATAATAGGCTACAGGATGTAATTCTCCTGTCTCTGGGTGGGCTTGAGATAACACTCCTCCTACTGCCACTTGGGACTCATCAACCTCCACTACAAAGGGGCTCTGTTGGTCAGGATGTCTAAGTATAGGGGCCATAGTAAAAGCTTTTTTCAAAGTCTGAAAAGACTGCTCAGCTTCGGAGGACCATACAAAAGGCGTATCCTTTCTCAGAAGCTTGGTGATGGGTGTTACAATCTCTGAGAAATGCTCTATAAAACGCCTATAAAAATTGGCGAAGCCAAGGAAGCCTTGTATCTCCTTAACGGAAACGGGAGACGGCCATTGAATAACAGCCTGTACCTTGTGCGGATCCATTTGCAGTCCCTGGGATGACAATATATACCCCAAAAAGGCAACTTTGGACCTGTGGAAGAAACATTTGTCCAATTTACAGAACAGGTAATTATCCTTTAGTTTCTGTAACACAGCTTGAACATGACTCTCATGTTTCTCCAATGTGGCTGAATAGATAAGGAGATCATCTATATATGCGATGACACATTTATCCAGCAGTTCTTTCAACACATCATTTATGAAATACTGGAACGCGGAAGGCTAATTACAGAGCCCAAAGGGCATCACCAAATATTCAAACAATCCGAATTTGGTGCAGAACGCTGTTTTCCACTCATCTCCTTCTCTCACTCTCACAAGATGATATGCGCCTCTTAGATCAAGCTTGGTAAAATACTTAGCGGTCTTGACCTGATCCAGGAGAGCGGAGATGAGTGGCAACGGATATCTGTTTTTGATGGTTACGGCATTAAGGGAACGGTAATCTATGCAGCAACGCAAACCACCCTCTCGTTTAGGGATAAAAAAGAGAGCTGATGAAGCGGGGGACCTAGAGACTCTGATGAGCCCAAGATCCAGCATTTTATCCAAATATTCTCTTGGGTAAATGTTTTCCTTCTCTGTCAAAGCATATACTCTGCTAGTCGGAATACGAGCCCCTGCTTGTAGGTCAATTCTACAGTCGTATACCCTATGAGGGGGTAGACTGGTGGCTTCCTTGGCATCAAATATCGATGAATACATGTGATAGACCTCTGGTAAACTCGCATCAGGTTGTTCCACATCTTCTTCCGTCTCCATAACTACTGCCTCATGGTCTACTGGATCTATAAGGGGTTCACTGGCTGTTGTATCTAGTACTGTGGTATTTATACTGGACAGCGTAGAGGCAATGGGTTGCTTGTGTGTATAGCAAGATACAGAATCGAATAATATCCGTTCTGTCTGCCAATCTATGGTTGGGTTATGGAGTCTTAACCAGGGAAGTCCTAACACCACCGGAAATTGCGGGGATTGAATGATATCAAAGCTAAGGGATTCCCAATGGGTGTCAGCTATGATGACTTCTAGCGTCTCTGTGGTATGTGTTATGGGGCCGGATTTCAACGAACTCCCATCAATGGTGTATACCTCTTCCATGATTTTCTTGGGTATGTAGGAAAAGTGGTTCTCTTGTGCCCATTTACCATCCATAAAGTTACCGGAAGCTCCGGAATCAATCATAATTGAGACTTCTGATCGATGAGTATTACATTGCAACAAAGAAGGTACAAAAAAGTGACTCTGTGATTGGGATAAGGAGGAGACTATTGATCCTGAATGACCCGATGCCTTAGTCTCTTTTGACTTCGGGTCCTCTAGTTTTCCGACTGTCTCTTTTGTTTAGGCTTGACGGGGCATTCCCTCAGGAAATGCCCAGCTTTGCCACAATACAAACACAGTTTAAGATTCCTTCTGCGTTGTCTTTCTGCTTCACTGAGGGGTCCCTTAATGCTCCCAATCTGCATGGGTTCGGTGGCTTCTACACTCCCTTCAGTCTCAGTCTTGCTGTCTTTGAAAGGTATCCTATTGAAATCACCCCTAGTTTTATCCTTCCTTCTTTCTCCTAAGCGATGATCCAGTTTTACTACTAGATCAATTAGCTCTGGACATGTATCCGGGGGGTCAATAACATGAGCTAATGCGTCTTTTAATTCATCACGCAGCCCCTTATAAAATAAGGCACTGGGCTTCTCCCGAGGCCATTCAGCTTCTGCCACTAAACGGTGAAAAGTGGATATGTATGTCGCTAGATCTTTAGAACCTTGTTTGAGTGTTAAAAGCTCAGTATCAGCTGCATGAGTGAATGTGTGTTTGTCGAATAATTTCCGCAATTCTCTCTTGAACGCGTTATAGTCAAGAAGCAGGGGATCATCTCTCTCGATTAGGGGTATGGCCCAATTTGCCGCAGGACCTCCTAAATATGAAAGGATGAAAGCCACCTTAGCTTGATCTGTAGGGAAACAAGTAGCATTACACATCAAATGTAATTGGCACTGACTAATGAATGCCGCGCATTTGGCTGGGTCCCCATTGAATCTTTCCGGGGGGAGCCAAGGGTGTAGGGGGAGGTGGAGTGACCACTTGTATAACAGGAGTCTGTGAGCCTGTAGCACTCGCCCCCCCATCTATGTCCATTCTATCTAATCTATCGGCCAATGCTTGGGTCTCTCTCTGGAGACTACCCATCATGTTTGCCAGGTCGCCTAAAGTCACCTCCATGGTACTTGGGCGGCAAATAGATAAAGGCTTCGCGTTCTGTGATGCCTGACACGAATGTTGCCTCAGAAGTACCAGGAAGGTGATGCTCTTTCCACTGCCTCCCCTAACTGGTTCACCACCTGCCAGAAGGATATCACTGAGCAAGGATAGTGATGCCCGTGAAGGGAAAACAGGGAGACAAAACAAGGAAAGTGGGGGAAAAGAAACACAGATGTCTTCATACACAGGAGGAGTAACTGTTATTCCTGGGGAGCCACCAAATCTCTGAATACTGGAGTCGAGGCTGAGATGAGAGAGCTGGCAATAGGTACATAGGGTTGTAAGGTCTGGTGGTCAGGAATGGAAGTTTTTCTGTAATCCTGTATATGGGCTTAAAGAAAACCTAAACCACTGGAACTAGAATCAACACTCCTCTAGTTCCAGGTAACCTATAACTAAAAGCCGGGACTAGTATAAATGCTCCACTAGTCCCGATAAGTCTCAAGGGAAGAACACCGTCTTCCAATTCACCTTAAGTCTAACACGCAACGCGTGGAAAAGAACTCCAACTAAACTGCAAATACCAAACTGATAGCCAATCCCTTAGAAAATCAGGGAACTGCTGCCAATGCTTTATAGACAATGCAAAATTACGCGTGAGTAATTCCATACGACCGCACCTCTCGCTATGTGGAAAGATGCGTACAACAGCTATTTCAAGTCGCTAGACAGTACTTGCCAGGAGACGACCCGACGACCGCCGAAGTCCCGACGGATCCCGCTGCTCGCCACCACCGTGACCCGGACACCAATCAGAATTGACCTCAGAACCGGAACGGAACGCGAAGCGTTCAATGTAGGGGAGGGAGTGGTTAAATGCCGGGAATGTTGCATCAGCGCATGCTCAACTCTTCGCGCATGCGCCTTGATCTTGCCAACCAACTGGAGGTGGGGATTGCCAACCACGTCCTCGCACACAAGCACGACACTCTGCTGGGGAGTGCGATGTCAGGGCTTTCTGCTGATAGGCTGAGTTTTGGACTAAACAATAAGGAGGTCTGGTTACCAAATGATGTCATCCCCTATGGGATTTTCTATGCAGTTTGTCTCTATGATACGCTTTGGTCATTCTGTTACCGTGAGACTCCCACCATGACGACGGGGAAGATACAAGCATATGAATCTATGGAAGATAATACTGGAGAACCATAGTGTACAGGTAAGTAACTAGTTTTTTTCTGGCCAAAGGTTGTCACTCCTTTCCATGTAGACCAAAATATCCCCCTGCCTACCTTCTTTGCTCCCCCTCATCCCTCCAAAGAAGAGGAGAGACACATCCGATTGGTCCCAAAAAGAGCATAATCGTTCTGACTTGACTGCATGAAAGAGTTCCGTGTGATGATCAAACCTTCATGGATTATGTGGGAGCAAAGAAAGGGAAAGCTGTACATAAAAGTACCATCTCACGATGGATTGTCCTATGAATTAAGATCTGCTTTGCATTGGCCAAGAAGCAACCCCTTGAGGGCTCATTCTACCAGAGCCAAGGCTGCGACCACTGCGTTGGCACGCAGCATTCCTCTCCTAGATATCTGTCAGGCAGCAACATGGGCATTCCTGCACATGCTCACAAAACATTACTGCCTGGACCGTCAGGTCTGTCCTGATGGGCACTTCTCCTATTCGGTCCTACAGGAGTTTTTGGTTTAATCGGATTCGCAGACTCATATGCAAGAAGATATTGCTTGAGTATCTATTTAAAATTAAGGAATCTGTGGCTAGAAGTCTCTATCAGATTAACAGGTTTCTTACCCGTTATCTCGTAGAGACTCTCTCAAACTGTTGATTCCTTACTGACATTCCCATCCTCCCCACTGTGCAAACCACTTCAGGTACAAGGGGCACCCCTTTCAGGGCCCTAGTCTTTTCCACCGTAGTCATCAGGTCTCTTCATGGCTCTCTAGAAATAGAGAGAGCTGGCCTATTATTTTCTACAGATATACAAACATTTTAGTTGAATAGGGTCCAGGAGGTGGCCTTGACAATTCAAAGGAGTAACTCATTAAAAGCTCTGTGCATTGATGGTGTACCAGTAGACATTTTCAAGGCAAATGTTTACTTATGGGCCCCCCTTTCAACTAATGTATTTAGAGCTAAAATGATAGGACGCCTTCCAGGGGCATGGAAGTTGCGACCATAGTCCCTATTTTGAAGAAGGGAGACCGAAGTACACCAACTTGCTACTTGGGATTTTATTTAATTTGTCTCTTACCTGGACCTCTTTATTATCTTTGAGACAACAGTAACTCGTTAAAACAATAGAGGCATTTTTTAGGTTTACACACAGACTACTCCAAAAGCCAGTGAAGGAATTAGTAGATATTTATAAAAGTAAGTGTATACCGATTGGGTCTTATGGAGCTGGTGTCTGGGGCACAGCTATTTGGAGACTATCTAACATGCTGAAAATTACTTAACTTACAGATTACTATCTGATAGAGACATCTAGCCGCAAATTCCTTTCCTTTGAATTTCCCAGGCATCAGGCTGGATCCGGTAGATTTTTGCTTGAGCAGTACCCATGAGCGCTGGTAGGTGGCCTTGATTGGCTTTGTGCAGCAGCGGCAGCATCTTCCACACCGGAAGTGACATACACGTCACCTATATAGGCACCACCATGGCACGCTGACATCAGTTCCTTTCTTTCTGTGCTCAAGAGAAAAAGCTACCCTCTGTTGGTTTTTGACAGAATGTTTTCAATTTTTTGTCGAGGTGTTTTTTAAGGAAATTGTACTGCCGGCTATGTGGAGGATGTCTTCGAGAAAGGTAGCATTTAAACAGTGTGGCTCCTGTCATCGCAACATGTTGTTTAAAGACCCACACCTTGTTTGCCTGTGGTGTCTCGAGCGGGACCACGACTACACGAACTGCTGGGCCATTGCACTGAAGGCTTTGAGGGAGCGGGCCCTGAAGATGCTAGCGGCCCGGCAGATGATGCTGCATCGCACAACACCTCAGAGATCTTGGTCCCAATCGAGAGGGATGTCACAGGACTGCTGCAGGAGCCCAAAGACTTCCTCCTCCCATTCCAGGTCATCCGGCATTCAGGGAAAAAGCATAAGAAGGCAAGGTGCGCTTGGACTTCTCCTGGCCCATCGGCTGATGCGATGAAGGAGCATCGATATTCGGAGCACGGTTTCGCAGAATCTTTGTCCGGCCATCTCCAACTCCCCAGCATTTCCAGTAGCCAGCGCAACCCTGTTAATTGTAAAATAATGTTACAAGGCTATGCCCGCGTATGTAAGCGGCCCAATCGCTTTGGCATGTCTTCGGGTCCTGTGGAGTAAAACGGGACGCACTTTTTATGTGATAATATTATCACGAAGGGCGCGCTCCTATAACATGAAACAGAATTGTTTCTTTGATGTTCTTAATGGTGTATATTGATTTATTCCAAAAAAACCTTTAGTGTTATAACATTCTTTCTTTATTTGAACACTTGGCATTCATCAAATCCATAGTTTCCCAAAAATTCATTGTAGTCATGAATAAGGATCACGTTTCATTATACCCAATGCATTTCGGGTTATCAAACTAACCCTTCGTCAGGGGTCTTTGAAAAAAACATACAGGACCTTAGTATTCAGAACATAACATCAGAATCTTGTTCAAACAAATTTGTACAGTCCTTATCAACTTCCTAGATTTAGTCATTCGATGTACAACAAGAGGCTGTGATGCGATACATAAAAAAATCAATGACATGAGTCTGGAGTACTTGCGCAGTGAGTGCATCTAACATGTGTATTCAAAAATTAAACTGCATAAGAGTTCAGAGAAATTTAATGAACAAGTATAGCTAGAATATTGATGTTGAGTGAATTTTCAACAAAAATCTGTGTGTTCTCCAAATGATCTCAGTGGAGATCGATATATACAGCCTAAGGACAATGGACTCTGTACGAGCGTCCGATACTGCATGCGAGGCTGCCCTGTCTGTCCGATTACCATGATGAAAGGTATCGTGTATCGTTCAGGATCGGAATCTGGGAAAATCGGAGCCAAGGAAACTCCATGTTTCACTCTGAATGATATTACCAATGACTAGCGATATATTAGATCGCTAAGTATGTGGAAAAGTAAATTTTGCCATGTCATATGTGCCTACGTGTTCCCCATCTTATGTTATATGTGCATGATCGATATGCATGTATTCCCCTCTGATCGATTAAAGACGCAATTACAGTTGTGTCCATCTCTAGTATACCAGTTTCCAGTTTTCGTGAATATAACGAATATCAGGCCTATGTAAAGCTACGTTGCCACGTTTTACAGTGTGCACGTTAATTCATTGAATTGTCCCCGTTTCTAGGCCTCAAAAGGGCCCGGACTCAGATTCAGCTCCTGTTTCCTGAACTCTCCGAGGAGCGATACAGCCCCCACCTGTATCCCTGACCCTTCACTTACTTTCATGCCTCGCAGTGCCCGGCTAGGCCTGGCTCTGCCTCCCAGTCTGCCAAGAGTATGTTATGTTTCTAGTTATCAGTCCAGCCCTCCTTCTCTGCATTCCTAAGCTACTGAATCGCATCAATAGTTTCCGTCATGGTCTAGCCTTTGTCTCCATGTAAGAGAAATACTGTATTCATATTCATAGAATATTCCTCGCACATGCAATACATTTAGAATAATGCATGCACCAGTCTTAGTGTCTGTTAGCCTTTACCCTGATAACTTTTGGATTCTATCAACATGTACAATAAACACCAGATACTAGATATGCCTAGGTACATGTCGCTCTGACCCTCCAGACTTTCGTCTCCTCTTCTAGTGCAGAAGTCATAGCCCCCAGTTCTCCCTGGTAACACGTCATTGCCAGTTTACGCGCACCACTAGGTTAGAGGTCCCAGCTGCTCAGGTAGCCCCCTCCATGTTTCCGCCCCGTTTATGACATATTCTGTTACGTTTGCATCACATGTCTATGTATACGCCCTGTACACACCTCTTGTTACACCCACTTTATGCCTTATCTTTCGCGACTGCTACAAACTCCGCCTACTGCTACGCCTACTGTATTGAATGCAATGTAATTGTTTTTAGTATATATATTAATGCACTGTTATTAAAAGCGAGCCAATTCCCAGATCCTGCCCCCGGCAGCTGCCATCCTATTCCCATGCAGGCTGTCCTGTTCCTGTCCTTTTATGCCTGATTAAAGCCTGTATACTTCAGCTACCTCGAATCTTGACTCTTATTTATTGAGCTATCTGTTATTAGAGTATCCTGAAAAATAGAACCGGTAATTAATTATTTATTTACCACATAATGGCGCCCGAATAGGGACTTGCCCTTTCCCCACGCGCCGGAGAAGCCACGCAGGCCCCCTGATCCTCTGCAGCCGTGACGGAACCATACCGGCCACGTGCAGATATTTCTGCTTCAAGTATCCCTCAGGCCCACGGAGGAGACGGAGGTTGCGGTCCAGCGTCCAGACGAGGCGGTGGAGGAACGCGGCGAGTCCCGACCAGAGCCCAAGCCGAGAGTCCAAGGTCCGAGGTATCCGGAGGCCCACCTGTAACTGAAGTCCGAAGTTCGTCCGTCCGTCATCGTAGCAGTCCAGTCCAGTCCGAGGCCTTCCGTTCTTGCTGCCCGGTGAGTACCATTGCTGGGGTAGTATCTAGACAGGGTCAATTAATTTGTCTCTGGTCCGTGGGTTTGGGTACACAGATCCAACACGAAGTGTCCACCTAGGTGGATGCGGGTCCTGACGTGTCTCTTTATGAGACCGGTAAGTTTCGTACTGTTTTAGCAGTGCATCTAGTCATTCCAGTAAGTTCTGTTCTGCTCTCGAGAAATTCATGTGTTTCTGTTTTCAGTATTCCAGGTAGTATTCTGTCCGAACTGTTATTTTAAATGTTATTTCATGTGTTTTCAATGTTGTGGTATGAGTGATTTGTTTTCAAGTTATTATTGTGTTTATCGTGTATTGTATTTGTGTCCAGATTCCAGTCTAAGTCATGCCTCTGTTCTCGAAGTTACGTCAGTTAAAAACCAGAAAAGGTCTGCTCGAAGAAGCAGGTCCTGTCCCGCCTAGGGACAGTCCAGGTCATTTTATGTATCATAAGCATGGCATAAGTGCCATATTATATCTAGACTTATGGGTCGAGTATACTAAAGATCTAGAAGAGAAATATAGATGGCCTGTATCAGGTACATGGGATGCCGAGTGCATCATGCGAGTAGAAGAAGCATTATGGAAAAAGAAATCCAGACAGTCCCAGAAAGATGCCATCGAGTTATGGCGCAAAGAATCTCATAAAAGAACCGAAAAAGAAATCAGAAAGTCAGAATTAAGTAGAGAATCCTCAGAAAGAGCCCAAGAAAGGGAATTAATCGAAGTAGGTGAACGAATTAAAGCCGAACAGTCAGACAGACAGAGAAATGCCCTTATTAAGGGTATGTATCCTCTTCTTGCCGAGGGCTTGCCAAAAGCAACCCCGGAAGCACCATGTAATTTTCCGCCGACATTGGTTCCGATTAAGCTACGTCACAAACCGACCGCAGCTGATATTTTTCTCTCGTCCTATTTGGACGACACAGTCCCAGAATATGCAAATCCTGTTCCGCCAGCTCCTGTAAATAATGTAATTCCTGTTCCTCCAGCCACCGGGGCACCTGTTACAGCACCTGTTACGGTACCCCCGGTCCAGCCCGTAGTACAAGTTCCCGCTACATCGGTCACTCTGCCAGCACGAAGAGTATCAGTCGACGATTCTAGTATAGGGGCCGCGGGGGGAGGTCCTCCTGGTACCCCGCCGCCACACAAACGTGTAACGTTAGTCGAGTTACATGAACGTGCGTTACAGCGTACGCCCAAATATCAGTCCGTTGCAGATATCAGACGAGCTCTCACCGAATGCCGTTATGATCCAGTCCCAGGCGATGATAATATGGTTATATATTCATTGCGTGTAAGACGGGTGACCGAGTATTTGGACACCCTACCGAATATGAAAGAAGATCTAGACAGAATATATCGTTTCATCCGTACAGGAGACGATCCAGAAAGTATTGGCGAAATCATGTCTCTAAGGAAAGCTGAGACCCAGCTCATGCTATTAAAATTTCTAATCAATTGTTTAGTAAGGGAACAAGATTGTCCGACTAAAGATCCGATCGAAATGAGAATTCTGACAAAGTGGAGTGATCATATAGCCGAGGGAAGACACAAGACACTCAGTAGTATAGAGAGTATGTACAAGAAAATTCGTAAGGAAATAATAAGGTTACACGAGAAACGCAAAGCAGCACAAGTAAGCGAGAAAGAAGACAACACTGATACTGAAGAGGTAGAAGACGAGAATACCGCCAGAATAGCGTATGTAGGTAAATCTAGACTTCTAGACCGACATTCACGCCTAGAACACAAGAAAGTTTTTCACCTTCCAGCACTAGAACAAGAGAATCTTGAACAAGTATTTCAAGCTACCGATCACATTCTGAAATCACGTATCGGTTATAGTGAACTTAGTACCATGCATGAACTAGAACTAGCCCGATCAGCAGTCCGATGGACTACTGATTCTACCACTTTTCCAGACGAAATAGTGGCACAAATGTTTCTGAAACTGCCCCCAGCCGAGCAGCGACTGGTGGGTATGTATATGATCCAGCACCTCATTACACTGTATGAGGGACAACATTCTGATCCAGGTCCGTTACATGATGTTCTGAACGAGTTGCTCCAGTATAGATGGAAAGGTTTAGGTACCGATTTAATTAGTGTCATTCTAGAACAGCGCCACAAATATAGAACGTTTCTGAATCCGCATTTTGTTCACGTCTCACCTCCAGAAAGTAAACCATTTTACATAGATAGACAGCATCCGTTACGAGAAGTACACCCAGTTAGGACAACGGGTGGTGAAATGCAACGAGTATTTGTTTACACCCCTATCACAAAGATGGAACTCTTAGAGATGAAGAAATTAATTCCTTGTCACGACAAAGATCCAGCAGGGTTCCATCGAGAATTAAAAGACATGCTCCGTATGGGAGAATACACGTATCCAGATGTCATTAAAATGCTAAAGGTCCTATTGCCCGCAGGGGTATATGAAAAACTCAAGGAAAAAGAATGGGAGGTGGGAGAGAAAAAGATAGATTGGACAGCTCTAGAAGCTGAAGATAAAATACGAGTACCAGGTACCGGTCTTGGGGACAAATGTAAAGAATTGCCCGAGTTATTGATACAGGTCTTGCCAAGGTTACTAGCCACGAAAAAGGAAGATTGGGATGCAATCTCAGCATGTAAACAGAAACAGGATGAAGACACTAGTGATTTTTATTCTAGATTTGAAAAATGTTTTATTATTAACAGTGGTTTGAAGACAGGTAGCGAGTCATACCCTCATCTTTTTGTTACTAAACTAGTCGAGAATTCAAGCCCACAAGTTAAAAATCGAGTTTTGAAAGTCGAAAGTACCTGGCAAGCTAGTACCCCGTCACAAATGCTTCAAATGCTCCAGTATCACCAGAATAGAATCACGGAAGAGCAAGAACACGAAAGGAGACGTATGAAAGACACGAAAATGAAAGTACTAGTTGCACAATCTGTTCCACAAGACAGTCAGAAGAGGGGTCCGAATCAAGCCAGTCATCCTGCAGCTCCCGTTAAAGGGACATGCAATTATTGTAAACAGCCAGGTCATTTTATAAACGAGTGTGCAGTTCTGAAACACAACATAGCTACTGGTAAGACTAAAGAAAGACCACGTCCGCCTAGACCAGAACAAGTCTCACAGACTTCTCAGTCACCGCAGAATGCACAACAGACAGTTCCAGCACCGCAGCCTATCGCTGCAACACAGCATGTTACACAGCAAATGTACCAGTATGCTCAGACAGAGTATCCAGAGTATCAACAGTATTCATGAAACAGCCTAGAGAGGGAGGTAGGCTTGCCTCTCATCGAGATACCTGTAGATCAAGAGGGTCCCTATGTGCACAGTCAAGTATTAGGGAAAGACAGAAAGTTTTTGATTGATACAGGGGCAAGTAGGACTACTATCAGTCATGACGAGGTTCCAGGGGCTCCGCTCTCAGGCTCTAGAAATGTTTCCCTTGGATTTTCAGGAAAGCCTATTGTTAACGAGATTTCAAAGCCAGTTACTCTAGAAGTTGGTCCATTGTCCCGAACTACTGATTTGTTACTTACGAAGTCATGTCCAGAAAATTTGTTAGGCATTAAAACATTGAAAGAATTAGGTGCAGTAATTTGCTGCTCTCCAGAAGGAGTCCGATTGTTTTTACGTGACTTCAAAGGTCACTATGTATTATGTGATTTTGATCCAAGATTACTAAATGTACCGCAGCATTTATGGGCGCAAGGTCCAACTGATGTAGGTTTTATGCAAATCACACCCCATCGTGTGACTCTCAAGCAAGGTATAGTCTTGCCACGAATCAGACAGTATAGATTGCCACCTGAGGCTGTAGCAGCCTTATCCAAAATTATTGACGAGCTTATCAGTCAAGGAGTGGTTGTAGAAACTGACTCCAATGTATGTAATTCTCCTATCATTCCAGTCATGAAACGTACTGATCCAAATGCACCTACAGTATATCGATTAGTGATTGACCTTCGAGAACTTAATAAATGTATCATACCTCAGTACTCAGTAGTCCCAGATATTTCATCCCTATTGACAGCCATTGATTCTGAAGCTACATTTTTCACTGTCATCGACCTCAAGAATGCATTTTTCAGTGTCCCCATTCATCCAGACAGCCAGTACCTTTTTGGTTTTTGTTTAAATGGAAGGAGCTATAAATTCACACGAGCTCCTCAAGGTTTCACAGAAAGTCCTAGTATTTACAGTCAAGCACTTAAAAGACAACTAGACAATATCCACATGCCAACTGACACTGCCCTGCTCCAGTATGTCGATGATCTACTGATCACAGCCCGTTCTGAACGTGACTGCGAGCGAGCGTCACTTACAGTCCTGTATTTTCTGGCCGAGCAGGGGCACGAGGTGTCCCCTTCAAAGCTCCAGTTCTGTGTCCAGCAAGTGATCTACTTAGGCCACTTACTGTCCAAGTGGGGTAGGCAGTTGACACCAGACCGTATCCAGTTGATAGCGAGTCTTCCACAGCCCAAGACACAGAAGGAGGTACGTGCTTTTATTGGCCTCACTTCTTACTGCAGACAATGGATTCCTCAGTATGCATTTCTAGCCAAGCCACTGATACAGTTAACGACACAGGAGGCAGCCGTATCGACTGTCCTCCCTTGGACATCTGAACATACACTTAGTTTTAATGAATTAAAGAAAGCCTTATGCCAAGCACCTGTTCTAGCTACACCGAACTACAGTAAGCCTTTTACACTTTTTGTCACAGAACGTGATGGTACTGCATTATCTGTTCTCACACAAGATCAAGCAGGACAATACAAGCCCTGTGCTTATTTTTCGAGCACATTAGATCCAGTAGCCCAGGCTCTGCCTGCGTGCCTCAAGTCAGTTGCAGCCACAGCTCTAGCTATCAGACAAAGTGATTCCATAGTATTAGGACACTCCTTGACAGTACAAGTTCCACACTCCGTGGAAGTTCTTTTAAACCGAACACAGACACAGCACTTGACCATTGCACGTTTAACAGGTTATGAACTGACACTGTTCCAGCCACACATAGAAATCAGACGCTGCAACGTTCTAAATCCTGCTACCCTGTTACCATCAGTTACTTCAAATCCTGCCACACATGACTGTGTGGAAGTCATTAATACTATGACTAAGCCAAGACAAGACCTGACAGACATTGCATTACCTAACCCCGACCTGACACTTTATGTGGACGGTTCATGTATGAGAACAAGTACAGGAGAACTAGTAGCCGCGTATGCAGTGACCACTGACACCGAAGTTATAGAATCGCACCGTATTGACACCCTGTCTGCTCAAGCAGCAGAGCTAGTCGCTCTGACCCAAGCCTGCATACGTGCCAAGAACCTGAAAGTAAACATATATACAGATTCACGTTACGCATTCGGAGTTGTACACGACTTCGGAGTACTCTGGCAGGAGAGAGGTTTCATGACTTCTCATGGAACCAAGATTCAGCATGGTCTCCTCATTCAAGCTCTGTTAGATGCAATACATTTACCGACAGCTATCGCTATCATGAAGTGCAAAGCACATACGAAAGTTACTGACATCATTTCCCAAGGTAACGATCTAGCAGATCGAACAGCCAAGCTTACAGCTCAGACACCAGACATTCCAGTTAACAAGACACAGACATCCACTCCAGAACAGACTACCTGTATGACAGTTAAGGACCCTACACAAGATGTCATAGACATACAGTTACATGCTACTCCTGAAGAAATCAAGAAATGGTCCGAACAAGGAGGGGTCCAGACAGATCAGGGATGGGTGACGAAGGGAAAAGCCACATGGTTTCTCCCCGACTCCATGGTTCAAGTCATTATCAATACCGCACATAGTCCAGCACACCTAGGAGAAAAAGCCATGTTAGACAGTATACAGAACCTCTGGTTCAACAAGCATTTACGAGCTGCAGCCAAGCAGAAAGTCCGTACCTGTATGATATGTTGCCAGTTCAATCCAGGTAAAAGTGTCCCGGTGGAACAAGGTGGATTCCAACCTCCTGACCACCCTTTTGAAGTTCTCCAGATGGATTATATTCAGATGGAGCGATGTCGAGGTTTCAAGTATGTCCTTGTAGTTGTATGCGCTTTGTCCAGGTGGACAGAAGCATATCCAGTTCCAGATTACACAGCAGCGACCACTGCCAAGCAGTTGGTTCGTGAATTTTTTCCCCGTTATGGACTCCCTAGGGTCGTGTATTCTGATAACGGCCAGCCATTCTCATCCGAGTTAATGAAACATGTTTCCCTTCTGTTAGGGTACCAGTGGAAGTTCCATTGTGTGCGCCATCCTGAAGCAGCCGGTCTCGTAGAGAGACATAATCAAACCCTGAAAATCCGTATTGCTAAGACATGTAAAGAGAAAGGTGTAGACTGGCTAGTTGCCCTGCCAGTTGCTTTATTCTACATGAGAATGGTCGCACATTCCAGATCAGGTCTGTCCCCTTATGAGGTCGTATTCGGCCGCCCCCCAAACATGTGGGGTACACCTAGACCCCGCAGTATTACAGATGTTTCCAGCAATATGTTGACAGATTACCTAGCTTCCTTGATGTCTGCCCTACACTCTTGTCGTTCACAGGTTGCCGCTGCATTTCCAGACAATACTGAAGTGAAACCGCACGAGGTCATACCAGGGGACCTCGTCCTTGTAAGGAACTTTGATCGTTCAAGTCCGCTGGAGCCTCGTTGGAAGGAGCCGCGACTTGTTCTCCTGACCACCCGCACGGCCGTGAAGTTGGAGGGCCGCAAGGGGTGGGTCCATCTGTCTCATCTAAAGAAGTTCCATGGAGTCCGAAAAAAAACATTTGCAAAGGACATTTCTAAAGACTGCCTGAAACCAGACACTGATTTGAATCCTGAACTGAAAGTTCCTCTGTTAGAGAAAACTCCGCAACAGGAGTATAAGTTAAAGCTCCGGTCTAGTAAAATAAGTCAGCTAGTTTAATTGTCTAAGTCCCTCTCGGGTGAAACGGTTAGACAGGTCCCTGACATGTATGAGATAGACCCCCATAGTGAGAGAGTTAGTCAAAACTCTATACGATGTATCGTCATTCTAAGTTTCCTATTGTTTCTAAGTTTGATGGTTACCTGCACAAGTTATGCATTACATTTATGTTTTCCAATTTCGCATATAAATAAGTTTGCTAATGCTACAGTAGAGCACACATTTAGTGATCTGCCTCCTCACGAGCTATCCTATCGTCTTGCTATGCGTAATAATACATTCATCCGAATGTTACACTATTCACACCAGACCAGCAATGCCACTAATTGTTGGGTGTGTGGTCGACTCCCCCCTTTCCAGACACCGAAGGGAGTTCTGCCACTCTTTCCTTATCCGTTTTCACATAATGGTTCGTGTGGAGCATGGTCCATGTTAACGTCATCTTCAAATGATATGTCCCTTCTGAATAGAACATGTTTTCCAGACAAGCAAGGTCTCCCCCATAGAACAGGGTTAGATCTAGAAAATGAAGTATATAATTTAGGTAATTATTCTTCGAATTTTATGGTATTGAATGTTCAGTCTGATACTACTCCAGACTTACCTGCTATTTCAGTACTACCAGTCAAAGGCGAATTATGTGTCAGAAAGAATGGTTCCGCACATGTAGGACATAGTGATTGTACTACTACTGTCAAGTATAGTGACAGTGGGAAATCTATTTTCAAAGCATCACGTCATTCTTATTTTGTTTGTGGTCAGACCGCATATGTTCGTCTGCCCCTCGATTGGGATGGAACATGTTACATTGCCTTCCTACTGCCACCAGTTTTTCTAGCCCCATCTGATTATCATAGAAACACACATCTAGTACAGGTCAGACATAGAAGGGAGATTGAGTCCCCGATTGTCGATCAAACTGAAACTACTCTAGAACAATATCAAGATTTCAATAAAGGTTTCTTCTTCTTTATAGGACCTATCCAGAATAGTAAGTTAATACGTAGACTAACCAGAACCCTTGAAGCAGTAGTGAATGAGACTACTTCTGCTCTAGGTAACTTAACCGAAGAGCAATCTGCTATGAGATTTGTCGTGCTCCAAAATCGTCTCGTTCTTGACGTCATACTGGCCGATAGAGGAGGAGCATGTAGAGTCATCGGATCTAGTTGCTGCATTTTCATTCCTAATAACGCGCCGTCTGTTTATTCAGCTATAACCAGACTTCATAAAATTGCCCATCAGTTACACCAGAATCCAGGCACCTGGACATGGTCCGGTTGGCTCTGGAGTATCATATCTGCCTGGGGATGGAAAGTATTGTCATTTCTAGGTATTGCAGTAATGATCCTATTCAGTTGCTGCCTCTGTATACAATGTGGCCCTGCGATTTGCGGCATTTGTGCTACCTCTTGTATTCCTAGTCCTAAGTCCCGTTCCAAGACAATTCGAGACGAGCAAATGATGCTATATGAAATGATAGATGGTATCATGAATATTGATGTTTCCTGATGGAAATGTAGGGCACAAGGAGGGAATGTGGAAAAGTAAATTTTGCCATGTCATATGTGCCTACGTGTTCCCCATCTTATGTTATATGTGCATGATCGATATGCATGTATTCCCCTCTGATCGATTAAAGACGCAATTACAGTTGTGTCCATCTCTAGTATGCCAGTTTCCAGTTTTCGTGAATATAACGAATATCAGGCCTATGTAAAGCTACGTTGCCACGTTTTACAGTGTGCACGTTAATTCATTGAATTGTCCCCGTTTCTAGGCCTCAAAAGGGCCCGGACTCAGATTCAGCTCCTGTTTCCTGAACTCTCCGAGGAGCGATACAGCCCCCACCTGTATCCCTGACCCTTCACTTACTTTCATGCCTCGCAGTGCCCGGCTAGGCCTGGCTCTGCCTCCCAGTCTGCCAAGAGTATGTTATGTTTCTAGTTATCAGTCCAGCCCTCCTTCTCTGCATTCCTAAGCTACTGAATCGCATCAATAGTTTCCGTCATGGTCTAGCCTTTATGTCTCCATGTAAGAGAAATACTGTATTCATATTCATAGAATATTCCTCGCACATGCAATACATTTAGAATAATGCATGCACCAGTCTTAGTGTCTGTTAGCCTTTACCCTGATAACTTTTGGATTCTATCAACATGTACTATAAACACCAGATACTAGATATGCCTAGGTACATGTCGCTCTGACCCTCCAGACTTTCGTCTCCTCTTCTAGTGCAGAAGTCATAGCCCCCAGTTCTCCCTGGTAACACGTCATTGCCAGTTTACGCGCACCACTAGGTTAGAGGTCCCAGCTGCTCAGGTAGCCCCCTCCATGTTTCCGCCCCGTTTATGACATATTCTGTTACGTTTGCATCACATGTCTATGTATACGCCCTGTACACACCTCTTGTTACACCCACTTTATGCCTTATCTTTCGCGACTGCTACAAACTCCGCCTACTGCTACGCCTACTGTATTGAATGCAATGTAATTGTTTTTAGTATATATATTAATGCACTGTTATTAAAAGCGAGCCAATTCCCAGATCCTGCCCCCGGCAGCTGCCATCCTATTCCCATGCAGGCTGTCCTGTTCCTGTCCTTTTATGCCTGATTAAAGCCTGTATACTTCAGCTACCTCGAATCTTGACTCTTATTTATTGAGCTATCTGTTATTAGAGTATCCTGAAAAATAGAACCGGTAATTAATTATTTATTTACCACAAGTAAATGAAAGTTCACGCAGAGAAACGTACTGTTAGACACGCGTGATGGGTTTCTGGGTTTCAAGTCGGCTGGTTCCACGAGAAGCCAATCGGAGTGCTTCTTGTAGATCGTATTAGGTGCCACGTGATTAATAAAACCAGCATTTCAAGGGTTATAAGAAAGCGAATATGAAAAACTGAATAAATGCATAAAAACTGAAAAAACGAATCACGCTGATGTGATGTATATAAATCGCTATAGTTGCGCGAATCAGAGAGACGCGCTCTGATTGGGTAGAGTTCCGATCACGTGGTATTGTGTGTAGACTATCTGTATGAATAATAAAGTTAGATACAGTTAAATAAAGTTCAGTTAACTCTCAGATCTAAGCTGATGAATCTCCGAAGTTACTAAATACAGTGTAATGTGTGTGTGTTTACATGACTTCTAATATCAAAAATACAATGAATTAAAATAAAGTAAAATAACAATGGTGGTAGAGTGAACTAAACTATGTTTGCGCATGAGAAAATTATTAAAGAGTTAAATGCAAAATATACATCGATCGTATGACTGTATCAAGGTTGATACTGTAGTTCATAGTGGTGGTAATTTACATCAGTATATTCAAATATTCAAATGGTCCGACAGTAATAGGTGGGTTGAGAAGAGTTTTGAGTTTAAGCTGTGGTTCTCTGTATAGAATTAATGAGGGTATCATAGGAAACACGAAAATTTAATTCGGTCATTCATCCCCGCGGGCTGTAAAGAATTTAATTTTTTGATCCAAAAGAATTCTGATTTAAGACGTTGTTTAACAGGATCCATGTCGCTGCGATGTGGGAGTATCTCAAGTATTGTAAATCTCAACTGTGAGATTTGATGGTGAGCTTCAAGCCAGTGCAAAGCTATGGTAGATTTATTGTTCATGGTTCGTATGATACTTTTATGTTCTGATATTCTCACTTTAATTTTACGTTCTGTCTGTCCAACGTAAATCTTGCCGCACGGGCATTCGATTGCATAGATGACATTAGTAGAATCACATGTCCCAGAGTATTGTAGGTCAATTTTGTAACCTTTAGTCGGATGCATAAAGACATTGCCGGTTATTACATTATTGCAATGAATGCAATTTTGACATTTGATCATTCCTTTGAATGATGGTTTTGCTTCCTTTTTAGTGGAAAGGATCTCTTTAAGATTTTTGGATCTTTGAAAGGCGAAAGTAACATGTTCATTATATAGGTTTTGTAGATCGGGTTCAGTTCTGATTAAATCCCAGTGGCGATTGATAGCTTTTTTAATCCTTTGTGATGCTGTTGAATATTTCAATACACACACTGTTTTTTGTGTTGCCGAGTGGCTGCATGTTTTAAGCAATGCTTCTCTGGGCAATTTCTCAGTTTTTTTAAGGATTCTTCTAATATTTCTTTGGGATATCCTCTTAGTGTATACTGTTGATGCTGATCCATTAGTGATGTTTTTAAAGTATTTTCATCAGAAGTTATTCTTTTTATACGGATGAATTGAGATGTGGGTAAATGTTTTTTCAAAGAGTCAGGATGAAAGCTTTGAAAAAGCAGACTAGAATTGCGGTCAGTAGATTTCTTAAATACTTTGGTATGCAGTTTATGGTTGGTAATGGTGATTTGTACATCCAAAAAGGATATGGATTCTTTCTCAATTGTATGCGTAAATTTGATTCTTGGATTCAAATTGTTCAAAATGGCTATGTTTGTGATGAGTTGATCTTTGTTGCCTTTCCAAATTAGAAATATGTCATCAATAAATCTCTTGAACATTATTACGTTGGTGGTCCAATATGTGTTGTGTAAAATATTTTCAGTCTCGAATTTGGACATGTACAGATTCGCATATGAAGTGGCCCCCCCAAAACCCATTGAGGTACCGTTGCATTGGTTGTAGTAGTGTTGTTTCCATTGAAAATAACTATGGTAAAGCGAAAAATGCATTAGCTCAATTAGAAATACTTTGTTGGCCTCACAATCATCTTCTTTTAATAGATGTCATTCTAGGGCTTCAAGCCCTTCATTGTGTGGGATTGAGGTATATAACGCAACAACGTCCACTGTACATAACCAATATTCTGTGTCTTCACAGACCCCTGACGAAGGGTTAGTTTGATAACCCGAAATGCATTGGGTATAATGAAACGTGATCCTTATTCATGACTACAATGAATTTTTGGAAAACTATGGATTTGATGAATACCAAGTGTTCAAATAAAGAAAGAATGTTATAACACTAAAGGTTTTTTGGGAATAAATCAATATACACCATTAAGAACATCAAAGAAATAATTCTGTTTCATGTTAAAGGAGCGCGCCCTTCGTGATAATATTATCACATAAAAACACAGTGCGACAAGGTCAGCGCCAAAACTAACTACCTTAAAACTATAAGCTAAAACAAGGTGTGCACGGAGATAATAAATCAACGAGTAAAACGGGACCCCATCTTGTTCCAAGCCAGCAGCTTCAGCCTCTGCTCCAATGGGCAATCGTGGATCCGTTCACGGATCAGGACCGATGTCTGTCGTGCCACCACGATATTTCCTAACACCAGCTCCGACGCCGATACTCCCAGCGCCGTTGGTGCCTGATAATTGCTCCAGCCCGGTATATATCCACAAATCCGACACGGAGCTGAACAGAGCCAACCAATGCCAATTCTGACGCCAACAAGACTCACATATCCAAGGTCGGTGCCTGAGCCCTATTCTGAAGGGCTAGTCCTTGGGGAAGAATGGAAGGGGACATTGTACCCTTTAGAATACTAGTTAGAAAGACAGGAAGGTATGTACTAGTGTGAGGAACTCAGGGATGCTAGTGGTCTGTCACATCCCCAGATACTGGCATGTTTTCTCCCCCTATTGTGACTACGGAGAAGGGAGCATCATATTTCATGGTTGTGAAGAGGGCAGCTGAAGTCCTGAAACTCGAGTTGCCTACGGTGGAAGTCAAGACTAACATCTTGACAGAAGTGCTACAGCTGGAAGCTTCCGCACCCGAACCCCTGCTCCCTTTTAATGAAGCACTTACAGATGTCCTACTGGGAACCTGGTCCAAGCCCAACACAGGGGCTCCTGTGAACAGGACATTTGCCCACCGCACCCGGATCTGTGGGCCTGAAGTTCCTCATCCAACACCCCACCCCTGAGAGCTTGGTGGTCCGAGCCTCTACATCCCATGGTGCGTTCCATGCCGCACCCCCGGACAGGGCATCCAAGAGGATGGATAGCTTGTGGAAGAAGATGTATTTTTCCACCAGCCTTGCATTTCGGTCTATGAACACTGCATGCTTATTGGGCAGCTACTCCTACACTCTGTGGGACAGAGTTGCCACAGGTCCCAAAGGAGGCCAGGGCCATTATCTCCCAAGCAGTCAAGGACGGGAGAGATGCAGCGAATTTCACCTTTCGGTGTGATTTGAACACAACCAACTCGCTGGGCAGAGCGGTTTTTAGGTCTCGCCTGTCGATGCGCATGCGCATCGAGCAAGCGAGAGTATTGGGACTTATCCACTCTTTATCCACACTGCAAGGAATCGTGGCGATTCCTTGCAGTGCCCGTGACTTTTAAGCTCAATGCGCATGCGCATTGAGCTTAAAAGCGCGTGCACGTCCGTCTTTGTTTACCCGCTCCGCCCCCTCCCCGCCGTCTCGCATTTCCCCTGCCGCATCAAAGGCTTTCACGGCCGGCCTGCCATGCTTTCAGTTTCACGACCGGCCGGCCGTGTCAATTACATTACAAAGCCCGCTCTCCCTGATGATCTGATCCACCTTTGATCATTTCTGCTTGTGAAATATTATTAAATATTTATCGGATTTAAATTTGGTTTGGATTATGAAGCTCTTTCTGTATTTTTGCCTGTCCTTTTTGTAAACAGACACACGTCACAAGCATTTTTCCCTCAGAGGATTACTAAACCAAGAAGGATTTTGAAATGAGAGTGAAGGTAGAGGTTGTGGACGCTATTTTCAGCTCAGGGTCCTTTGCGATTGCAGCGGTTGTCTGCTGTTGCCTGTGTCTGTAATCAAGCTCCCTATTGGCTCGTGCTACCGGCTGCCAGGCTACGCTTGGCCTCCGGTTGTTGCTGGTGTTGGATGCAGCGTGAGGATTACGTTTCACCATCTAACTCCTGGTCGTTATCTCTCTTCTTGTATCTCCGGTCTTCAACCCAAGCTGCTACTAATAAGTTTCACAAAATTTGGGACTGGTTTCCTTCATTCTTCATTTTACATATGCTTGTTTAGTGTAGTACACATGCTTACGTAGGATTAGTACTTGGCACCATTGCTCTAATTAGTATTTATTTTGCCTTGCATTATGTTGTAGTTGTTTGCTGGTTTCTTTAATATGTGTGAAATGTAGCCCTGGTGTGTTTTTCTGCGCTTTGTTTATTTTACCCGCTCCGCCCCCTCCCCTGCCCGCCGTGTCGCATTTTTTTTTAAATCCCCACTTCCCCCCTACCCCCCAGCAATGCCAACACTGACGCCGTGCTCTGCTGCTTGTTTTTTTCTTCCTCACTTCTAGCTGCTGCAATTCCAGTCCAGCAGCCTGGGCGACGGAGGGAGGATTTGCAAGCAGAGCTGCTCCCATTTGCAATCAATTTCCGTAGAATTTGCCAATGATTTAAATGCTTACTTTTTCCCGCATTTTTGTTAGCACAGAGCTGTGGCATTATCGAACCACCGTCGATCTCTTTCTGCTTACTGAATTTGCCAATGATTTAAATGCTTATTTTTTCCGCATTTTTGTTAGCACAGAGCTGTGGCATTATCGAACCGGCGTCGATCTCTTTCTGCTTACTCAACAAGGCGCACTGTTGACAAACACTGATGAGCCAACTGGTTTAACGAGGATAGCGATGTTGGCCACCCTCACCCTCACTCACCCTCACCCTCACTCACCCTCAACCCCTCACCCTCACTCACCCTCAACCCCTCACCCTCACTCACCCTCAACCCCTCACCCTCACTCACCCTCACTCACCCTCACTCACCCTCAACCCCTCACTCACCCTCACCCTCACTCACCCTCAACCCCTCCCTCACCCTCACCCTCACTCACCCTCAACCCCTCACCCTCACTCACCCTCAACCCCTCACTCACCCTCACCCCCACTCACCCTCACCCTCAACCCCTCACCCACCCTCACCCTCACTCACCCTGACCATCACTCACCCTCAACCCCTCACTCACCCTCACTCTCACTCATCCTCACTCACCCTCAACCCCTCACCCTCACTCACCCTCACTCACCCTCAACCCCTCACCCTCAACCCCTCACTCACCCTCACTCTCACTCATCCTCACTCACCTTTAACCCCTCACCCTCACCCTCAATCACCCTCAACCCCTCACCCTCACTCACTCACCCTCAACCCCTCACCCTCAACCCCTCACTCACCCTCACTCTCACTCATCCTCACTCAACCACCCTCAACCTCACTCACCCTCAACCCCTCACCCTCACCCCCTCACCCTCACTCACTCACCCTCAACCCCTCACCCTCAAACCCTCACCCTCACTCACCCACCCTCAACCCCTCACCCTCACTCACCCTCAACCCCTCACCCTCAACCCCTCCCCCTCAAACCCTCACTCACCCTCCCTCACCCTCAACCCCTCACCCTCAAACCCTCACTCACCCTCAACCCCTCACTCACCCTCAACCCCTCACTCACCCTCAACCCCTCACCCTCACTCACTCACCCTCAACCCCTCACCCTCAACCCCTTACTCACCCTCACTCTCACTCACCCTCACTCAGCCTCAACTACTCCCCCTCACCCTCACTCACCCAAAACCCCTCACTCACCCTCACTCACCCTCAACACCTCACTCACCCTCACTCACCCTCACCCTCACTCACCCTCACCCTCACTCACCCTCACCCACAACACCTCACCCTCAACCCCTCACTCACCCTCACTCACCCTCACTCCCTCACCCTCACTCACCCTCACTCACCCTCACTCACCCTCACCCACCCTCACACAGTGCAATAGTTCTCAGACCATTTCAGTTAGAGCTTTTAGAAATGTTTATGGCTTTTTTTATTTGTAATACTTTAGCATTGGCTACAGGAAACAAAAATGCTAAACATTTACAAAAAAAACCCATAAACAATTCTAAAAGCACTAACTCTAATGGTGCGAGACCTATTGCATTTCCAATGCTTGTTTTCAATGGTTGCATTTAGATGCCACGCCTGGGTGAGAAGCCTTGCTTTTCAAGGGTTCTCCAGGTTTCCCTCATGGACGTGCCCTTTGATGGCAACCGTCTCTCCTTAGACCAGGCAAAATCGGTGCTGGACTGCTGTAAGGACTCGTGGGCTATGGCCAAGTCCTTGGGCCTCACAGTTGCTCTGTGTCACCCTCAGTCTGCCTATCACCCCTTTTGTGGCTATAGAGGGGGCTTTCACCCACTCCCCCCTGCCCTACGCAAGCTTCTTAGACTGTGCGGGGTCGAGGATGCTGTTCATACTGACCCTACGGGGCAGGTAGCCTGTTGTCTGCCACTACCACCAATCCCCCTCCAGCCTCTAAGCACTCCTAATCTTGCCCTACACGATCATGGGTGTCCAATTGGTGGCAGAATCAGCCATCATCTCCACCACTGGAGGCCATAACATCGGACAGGTGGGTTTTATGAATTATTCAGGGGGGCTACTTCCTTCCCTTCGAGTCCTCCCCTCCCTCTTTGCCTTCATCTTACAACTGGGTGACAGAGAATCATTTGTCCTTGCTCTACGAGGAAGTCACTGCTGTCTTGGCCAAGGAAGCCACATAAAAGGTTCAGAAGTAGGCAGTGGTTGCTATTCTCGCTACTTTCTGATTCCCAAATAGAACAAAGGGCTTCTCCTAGATCTGAGAACCAACAACTTCTTCCTAAAAAATGAGAATTTCAAAATGCTCAGATTGGCTCAGGTTTTGTCTACCTTGGACCCATGGGACAGGATGGTAGTGTTGGAATTGCAAGATGCTTATTTTCATATCCCCATCCTTCCTGCCCATCGGCATTACCTGTGGTTTACGGTAGGCACGAGTCCTTTCAATCCATTGTGCTCCCTTTTGGCCTTACCGTCACCCCTTGGGTATTCACCAAGGTGATGGCGGTGGTTGCAGCTCATCTGCTGAGATCAGGGGTGCCAGTCTTCCCCTATCTCGACGACTGGCTGTTGAAGGATTGCACATCCCACATTGTCGTCTCCAGACTAACTCCAGTCCTCAAGACTACGGCGAACCGCCTACAGTCACTTGGGTTCACTATCAACGTGTCAAAGTCACACCTAACTACTACTCAGACACTCCCTTTCTTCGCAGCTTTTCTGGACACAGTGCAGTTTCGAGCTTATCCTCCTGAGCAGCGAGTAATCAATATTCGGGCTATGACACTGATGTTTCAGCTTCTATCTTTGGTTTCGGTGAGAATGACTCTGAACTTACTGGGCCTCATGGTTTCCTGCATCCTGCTAGTGACACATGCCAGATGGCTTATGCAGGCTCTGCAGTGGGATGTGAGGTTCCAGTGAGCACAGCTCAAGGGGTATCTCTCCCACATGGTTCAGATCTCAGAGGGAACTGCAAAAGGCCTGCAGTGGTGGCTAACGAACTGCGATTGGGTCAGAGGCAAGCCCTCTCCCCTCCCCACCAGATCTCACAGTAGTGACCGAATGCTTCACTTCTGGGATGGGCCAGCCATCTGGAAGAGGTGGAGATCAGAGGACTGGTCTCCTGTGGACTATGGCGTCCACATAAACTCTGAGCAATCCAGCTGGCTTTGAAAGCCTTTCTACCTTCTATCAAGGGAAGGCTGGTGCAGGTGTTCACGGACAACACCACTGTTATGTGGTACTGCAACAGACGGGGTGGGGGGTGTCAAGTGACCCTGAATCTCTGGAAATGGCATCTCCACCTGGGGGTGTCGCAAGGTCTCTTTCGGCAGTGGGGAGAGCCTTAGTTAGATTTGTTTGCCTCCATTGAGAACGCACAGTGTCAGCAGTTTTGTGCACTGGCGTTTCCAAGGCGACTGGCGCTTGAAGACGCTTTTTTTCCTTGAGGGGAGCTCAGACCTCCTGTACACCTTTCCATCCATACAACTTCTTCCCAGAGTTCTCTAGAAGATCAGGAACAACTGGGCCCAAGTCATTCTTGTGGCTCTGGACTGGGCACTGAGTGTTTGTATCCCTAGCTTCTCAGCCTGAGAAGCGATCCTCCGATCAGGCTGCCCCTTCAGGAGAATCTTCAGTCGCAGCAGTAGGGGAGGGTTCTTCACCTGAACCTGTCAACTCTCCGCCTTCTTGCCTGGAGATTGAGCAGCAACAGTTGACAGCTTTCGAACTTCTTCCCGAAGTCTGCAATGTTATTCTGGCAGCCAGGTATCCCACCACCAAAATTGCCAATGGAAGAAATGTGTATTATATTGTACAGAACAGTGTATTGACCATCTTTCTGCTTCCCTTTCTGTCCTACTTTTTATTCTTACCGCTGCCCAGCAGGGCTGTGCTCTGGGCACTCTAAAGGGATTCCTTTCTACTTTGTCTGCCTTTTTGCGGCTGCTTGACCACCCCTGTTGATTTAAGTCCCCTATTGTAAATAGGTCTCTTAAAGATCTTGTAAATATGTTTCCCCCTTCTCCTTGCATTATGCCTCAGTGGGACCTTAATTTGATTCTCACTTTCTTAATGTGTGCTCCTTTCGAGCTTATTCATATTTGTCACCTCCAGCGCCTCACCATCAAAACAGCCTTTCTCATGGCAATTACATCTGCCCGGAGGGTGAGTGATCTGCTGACTTTATCATCCAAGCCTCCATTCCTGTCAATGTTTTAAGATAACTGGTGCTTCGCACTACGGCCTCTTTCTTGCCGAAAGTTGTAACACATTCCATGTGGGCCAATCCGTCCCCTTGCCCACTTTCTACACTCCTCCACATCCCTCAAAAGAAGAGCGAATCCACCGTCTGGACCCAAAAAGAGCATTGTCGTTCTACCTTGAATACACACAAAAGTTCTTGGTGAGTGACCAACTTTTTGTGGGGTATGTTGGAGCAAAGAAGGGTCGGGCTGTGCAGAAACTAACCATTTTGCGCTAGGTCGTTCTCTGTATTAAAATCTGCTACGGATGGGCCAAGAAGCAGCTCCTTGAGAGCTTAAAGGCGCATTCCACCAGAGCTAAAGTTGCGACCACTGCATTAGCACGTGAAGTCACAGTGCTGAACATCTGCAAGGCAGCAGCGTGGGCGTCCTCGTATACTTATTTGTAATAATATACATGTGTATATCTGTATATATAGATGAATATAATGATATATGGACAAATGTTTGAATTATGCACTATATTAGTATCGTTCTATGTGGAATATATTTCACCTTCTTAGTTTACAGAGATTATTTATTAATTCTGGATGGTGTCCAATGGATGAGACATCACAAAATTTAGAAGCAGAGCCTAGAGTTCTGGGGTTCTATCTTGGAAACGCTTTGAGATTTTTGTACTACTTGCTACTCTGATACAAGCATGTGAATCTATGAAAGATTCAATACTGGAGAAGAAACTAGTTACTTACCTGTACACTATTGTTCTCCAGTATTATCTTTCATAGATTCACATGCGCCCGCCCACCTCCCCATTTCTCAGGTAGAACTTTTTACCTCTGGGTATATCCATGTCTCTCACTTGGGGCTGGAAATCTGAGGTAGGAGAGCACTGTGTGATGCTTGACACGTATGTTGCCTCAGAAGTACCAGGAAGGTGATGCTCTTTCCACTGCCTCCCCTAACTGGTTCACCACCTGCCAGAAGGATATCACTGAGCAAGGATAGTGATGCCCGTCAAGGGAAAACAGGGAGACAAAACAAGGAAAGTGGGGGAAAAGAAACACAGATGTCTTCATACACAGGAGGAGTAACTGTTATTCCTGGGGAGCCACCAAATCTCTGAATACTGGAGTCGAGGCTGAGATGAGAGAGCTGGCAATAGGTACATAGGGTTGTAAGGTCTGGTGGTCAGGAATGGAAGTTTTTTTGTAATCCTGTATATGGGCTTAAAGAAAACCTAAACCACTGGAACTAGAATCAACACTCCTCTAGTTCCAGGTAACCTATAACTAAAAGCCGGGACTAGTATCAATGCTCCACTAGTCCCGATAAGTCTCAAGGGAAGAACACCGTCTTCCAATTCACCTTAAGTCTAACACGCAACGCGTGGAAAAGAACTCCAACTAAACTGCAAATACCAAACTGATATCCAATCCCTTAGAAAATCAGGGAACTGCTGCCAATGCTTTATAGACAATGCAAAATTACGCGTGAGTAATTCCATACGACCGCACCTCTCGCTATGTGGAAAGATGCGTACAACAGCTATTTCAAGTCGCTAGACAGTACTTGCCAGGAGACGACCCGACGACCGCCGAAGTCCCGACGGATCCCGCTGCTCGCCACCACCGTGACCCGGACACAAATCAGAATTGACCTCAGAACCGGAACGGAACGCGAAGCGTTCAATGTAGGGGAGGGAGTGGTTAAATGCCGGGAATGTTGCATCAGCGCATGCTCGACTCTTCGCGCATGCGCCTTGATCTTGCCAACCAACTGGAGGTGGGGATTGCCAACCACGTCCTCGCACGCAAGCACGACAGTACACCCCTCCGCCAATAGGTTTGGGTTTGTTGGGATATCGTCTATGGAAAAGGCGTAACAATCTGGGAGCATGTATCTGACTCGCAGGTTCCCAACTACGTTCTTCCATACCATACCCTTTCCAATGTATCAAGTATTGCAATCTGCCTCTGCAACGTCTAGAATCAATGATCTTTTCTACTTCATACTCTTCTTCTGAATCCATTATCACCGGACTCGGTATAGGTGGAAGTCGTGTACCAGGTTCAACTAGTTTGAGGAGGGATACATGGAATACTGGGTGTATTCTCATTGATGGAGGCAGGTCTAGTTGTAATGCTACAGGATTAATGACCTTCGCCACCTGAAAAGGCCCTATAAACTTAGGTTTAAATTTACAGGAACCACGCAAAGCAATATGTCTGGTAGATAACCACACTTTATCCCCTGACTGATAAGCAGGTTCTGGTGTTCTATGTGCATCTGCTCCTTTCTTATAAGCCACCTTTGCCCTGTCCAGATTGTCCTGTATGGCAGTATGAACTGTCTGCAAATG
Organism: Lissotriton helveticus; assembly: GCF_964261635.1. Lineage (NCBI taxonomy): Eukaryota > Metazoa > Chordata > Amphibia > Caudata > Salamandridae > Lissotriton > Lissotriton helveticus. The sequence continues at coordinate 1,628,010,480 of NC_136067.1, forward strand.
TTGAACCAAAGAAGTAACTGATGGAGTGTTACATGTAACTGACAGAGGAATGGGTAAGACTCTGGGATGGAAACCATGACATCCATAAAAGGGAGAAAACAGTGTAGAGAAGTGATGGCTGTTATTGTACGATAGTTCTGCTAACCAGATCATTTCATCCCAATCTTGATTCGTCTGAAGGGACTGACATCTCACGAACTGTTCCAGGTTTTGATTGACCCGTTCAGTTTGTCCATCAGTCTGAGGATGATGGCTAGATGACAACCGAACGTCAATGTGTAGCAAAGTACACAATTGCCTCCAGAATTTGGAAACAAATTGTGCACCCCTATCCGTGATAAGAACATACGGAATGCCGTGTAGTCTGATAATGTTATGTAGAAAGACTTGTGCCAGCGTGACTGATGTAGGGAGACTAGACAGAGGTATGAAATGAGCTAATTTAGTGAATAGGTCTACTACTACTAATACCGTGGTGTTTCCCTTCTTAGTGCGTGGTAATTCAACAATGAAGTCCATTGACACAGTGTGCCAAGGGCCTGGTGGAGAGGGAATAGGACATAAAAGTCCTACAGGTTTGATGTGAGAAGCCTTGCCTTGGGCACAGACAGCGCAGGTTTTGACATAGTGTTGTACATCCTGATTCAGGGTTGGCCACCAACAATAGCGTTTCACCAGTTCAATAGTCTTCTTATACCCTGGATGACCTGCCACACCATGAGCATGGCACCAATTCATAACTGTTTGTCTTTGTTGGACTTCAGGTAAGTATAACCCATTATGTACATATTGTAACCCTTGTTTTGTTTGAGTGTCCTGAGTCTGGAGAAAGGCATTGGCTTCTGGCCTCTGTTGTACTTTAGCTACTTCCTTCAGGAATTGTTCTTCCGTGAAGGTACCTCCAATTATCTTGTTGGTGTCTATAATGGAGGGAGGATGTTCATCTATCGGGGGACTTTCATAACCCAAACGGGACAAAGCATCCGCTTTACCGTTTCTCCATCCTGCTCTAAAATGGATTTCGAAATCATAGCCACCAAAGAACTGAGTCCAGCGCAGTTGCCTCATGGACAAAGCTTTAGTGGTTTTGAGATACTGTAAGTTGCGATGGTCTGTTATTATGGTGACTGTGTATCTGGTACCCAATAGATATTGCCTCCATTCCTCCAGTACCTTCTTTATTGCAAGCAACTCTCTTTCTCCAATGGCATAATTGATTTCTGCTGGCGTGAGCTTATGAGAATAATAGGCTACAGGATGTAATTCTCCTGTCTCTGGGTGGGCTTGAGATAACACTCCTCCTACTGCCACTTGGGACGCATCAACCTCCACTACAAAGGGGCTCTGTTGGTCAGGATGTCTAAGTATAGGGGCCATAGTAAAAGCTTTTTTCAAAGTCTGAAAAGACTGCTCAGCTTCGGAGGACCATACAAAAGGCGTATCCTTTCTCAGAAGCTTGGTGATGGGTGTTACAATCTCTGAGAAATGCTCTATAAAACGCCTATAAAAATTGGCGAAGCCAAGGAACCGTTGTATCTCCTTAACGGAAACGGGAGACGGCCATTGAATAACAGCCTGTACCTTGTGCGGATCCATTTGCAGTCCCTGGGATGACAATATATACCCCAAAAAGGCAACTTTGGACCTGTGGAAGAAACATTTGTCCAATTTACAGAACAGGTAATTATCCTTTAGTTTCTGTAACACAGCTTGAACATGACTCTCATGTTTCTCCAATGTGGCTGAATAGATAAGGAGATCATCTATATATGCGATGACACATTTATCCAGCAGTTCTTTCAACACATCATTTATGAAATACTGGAACGCAGAAGGCGCATTACAGAGCCCAAAGGGCATCACCAAATATTCAAACAATCCGAATTTGGTGCAGAACGCTGTTTTCCACTCATCTCCTTCTCTCACTCTCACAAGATGATATGCCCCTCTTAGATCAAGCTTGGTAAAATACTTAGCGGTCTTGACCTGATCCAGGAGAGAGGAGATGAGTGGCAACGGATATCTGTTTTTGATGGTTACGGCATTAAGGGAACGGTAATCTATGCAGCAACGCAAACCACCCTCTTGTTTAGGGATAAAAAAGAGAGCTGATGAAGCGGGGGACCTAGAGACTCTGATGAACCCAAGATCCAGTATTTTATCCAAATATTCTCTTGGGTAAATGTTTTCCTTCTCTGTCAAAGCATATACTCTGCTAGTCGGAATACGAGCCCCTGCTTGTAGGTCAATTCTACAGTCGTATACCCTATGAGGGGGTAGACTGGTGGCTTCCTTGGCATCAAATATCGATGAATACATGTGATAGACCTCTGGTAAACTCGCATCAGGTTGTTCCACATCTTCTTCCGTCTCCATAACTACTGCCTCATGGTCTACTGAATCTATCAGGGGTTCACTGGCTGTTGTTTCTAGTACTGTGGTATTTATACTGGACAGCGTAGAGGCAATGGGTTGCTTGTGTGTATAGCAAGATACAGAATCGAATAATATCCGTTCTGTCTGCCAATCTATGGTTGGGTTATGGAGTCTTAACCAGGGAAGTCCTAACACCACCGGAAATTGCGGGGATTGAATGATATCAAAGCTAAGGGATTCCCAATGGGTGTCAGCTATGATGACTTCTAGCGTCTCTGTGGTATGTGTTATGGGGCCGGATTTCAACGAACTCCCATCAATGGTGTATACCTCTTCCATGATTTTCTTGGGTATGTAGGAAAAGTGGTTCTCTTGTGCCCATTTACCATCCATAAAGTTACCGGAAGCTCCGGAATCAATCATAATTGAGACTTCTGATCGATGAGTATTACATTGCAACAAAGAAGGTACAAAAAAGTGACTCTGTGATTGGGATAAGGAGGAGACTATTGATCCTGAATGACCCGATGCCTTAGTCTCTTTTGACTTCGGGTCCTCTAGTTTTCCGACTGTCTCTTTTGTTTAGGCTTGACGGGGCATTCCCTCAGGAAATGCCCAGCTTTGCCACAATACAAACACAGTTTAAGATTCCTTCTGCGTTGTCTTTCTGCTTCACTGAGGGGTCCCTTAATGCTCCCAATCTGCATAGGTTCGGTGGCTTCTACACTCCCTTCAGTCTCAGTCTTGCTGTCTTTGAAAGGTATCCTATTGAAATCACCCCTAGTTTTATCCTTCCTTCTTTCTCCTAAGCGATGATCCAGTTTTACTACTAGATTAATTAGCTCTGGACATGTATCCGGGGGTCAACAACATGAGCTAATGCGTCTTTTAATTCATCACGCAGCCCCTTATAAAATAAGGCACTGCGCTTCTCCCGGGGCCATTCAGCTTCTGCCACTAAACGGTGAAAAGTGGATATGTATGTCGCTAGATCTTTAGAACCTTGTTTAAGTGTTAAAAGCTCAGTATCAGCTGCATGAGTGAATGTGTGTTTGTCGAATAATTTCCGCAATTCTCTCTTTAACGCGTTATAGTCAAGAAGCAGGGGATCATCTCTCAAGATTAGAGGTATGGCCCAATTTGCCGCAGGACCTCCTAAATATGAAAGGATGAAAGCCACCTTAGCTTGATCTGTAGGGAAACAAGTAGCTGTACACATGAAATGTAATTGGCACTGACTAATGAATGCCGCGCATTTGGCTGAGTCCCCATTGAATCTTTCCGGGGGGAGCCAAGGGTATAGGGGGAGGTGGAGTGACCACTTGTATAACAGGAGTCTGTGAGCCTGTAGCACTCGCCCCCCCATCTATGTCCATTCTATCTAATCAATCGACCAATGCTTGGGTCTCTCTCTGGAGACTACCCATCATGTTTGCCAGGTCGCCTAAAGTCACCTCCATGGTACTTGGGCGGCAAATAGATAAAGGCTTCGCATTCTGTGATGCCTGACACGAATGTTGCCTCAGAAGTACCAGGAAGGTGATGCTCTTTCCACTGCCTCCCCTAACTGGTTCACCACCTGCCAGAAGGATATCACTGAGCAAGGATAGTGATGCCCGTCAAGGGAAAACAGGGAGACAAAACAAGGAAAGTGGGGGAAAAGAAACACAGATGTCTTCATACACAGGAGGAGTAACTGTTATTCCTGGGGAGCCACCAAATCTCTGAATACTGGAGTCGAGGCTGAGATGAGAGAGCTGGCAATAGGTACATAGGGTTGTACGGTCTGGTGGTCAGGAATGGAAGTTTTTCTGTAATCCTGTATATGGGCTTAAAGAAAACCTAAACCACTGGAACTAGAATCAACACTCCTCTAGTTCCAGGTAACCTATAACTAAAAGCCGGGACTAGTATCAATGCTCCACTAGTCCCGATAAGTCTCAAGGGAAGAACACCGTCTTCCAATTCACCTTAAGTCTAACACGCAACGCGTGGAAAAGAACTCCAACTAAACTGCAAATACCAAACTGATAGCCAATCCCTTAGAAAATCAGGGAACTGCTGCCAATGCTTTATAGACAATACAAAATTACGCGTGAGTAATTCCATACGACCGCACCTCTCGCTATGTGGAAAGATGCGTACAACAGCTATTTCAAGTCGCTAGACAGTACTTGCCAGGAGACGACCCGACGACCGCCGAAGTCCCGACGGATCCCGCTGCTCGCCACCACCGTGACCCAGACACAAATCAGAATTGACCTCAGAACCGGAACGGAACGCGAAGCGTTCAATGTAGGGGAGGGAGTGGTTAAATGCCGGGAATGTTGCATCAGCGCATGCTCGACTCTTCGCGCATGCGCCTTGATCTTGCCAACCAACTGGAGGTGGGGATTGCCAACCACGTCCTCGCACGCAAGCACAACACTCTGCTGGGGAGTGTGGTGTGAGGGCTTTCTGCTGATTGGCTGAGTTTTGGACTAAACAATAAGGAGGTCTGGTTACCAAATGATGTCATCCCCTATGGGATTTTCTATGCAGTTTGTCTCTATGATACGCGTTGGTCATTCTGTTACCGTGAGACTCCCACCATGACGACGGGGAAGATACAAGCATATGAATCTATGGAAGATAATACTGGAGAACCATAGTGTACAGGTAAGTAACTAGTTTCTTTCTGGCCAAAGGTTGTCACTCCTTTCCATGTAGACCAAAATATCACCCTGCCTACCTTCTTTGCTCCCCCTCATCCCTCCAAAGAAGAGGAGAGACACATCCGATTGGTCCCAAAAAGAGCATAATCGTTCTGACTTGACTGCATGAAAGAGTTCTGTGTGATGATCAAACCTTCATGGATTATGTGGGAGCAAAGAAAGGGAAAGCTGTACATAAAAGTACCATCTCACGATGGATTGTCCTATGAATTAAGATCTGCTTTGCATTGGCCAAGAAGCAACCCCTTGAGGGCTCATTCTACCAGAGCCAAGGCTGCGACCACTGCGTTGGCTCGCAGCATTCCTCTGCTAGATATCTGTCAGATAGCAACATGGGCATTCCTGCACATGCTCACAAAACATTACTGCCTGGACCGTCAGGTCTGTCCTGATGGGCACTTCTCCTATTCGGTCCTACAGGAGTTTTTGGTTTAATCGGATTCGCAGACTCATAGGCAAGAAGATATTGCTTGAGTATCTATTTAAAATTAAGGAATCTGTGGCTAGAAGTCTCTATCAGATTAACAGGTTTCTTACCCCTTATCTCGTAGAGACTCTCTCAAACTGTTGATTCCTTACTGACATTCCCATCCTCCCCACTGTGCAAACCACTTCAGGTACAAGGGGCACCCCTTTCAGGGCCCTAGTCTTTTCCACCGTAGTCATCAGGTCTCTTCATGGCTCTCTAGAAATAGAGAGAGCTGGCCTATTATTTTCTACAGATATACAAACATTTTAGTTGAATAGGGTCCAGGAGGTGGCCTTGACAATTCAAAGGAGTAACTCATTAAAAGCTCTGTGCATTGATGGTGTACCAGTAGACATTTTCAAGGCAAATGTTTACTTATGGGCCCCCCTTTCAACTAATGTATTTAGAGCTAAAATGATAGGACGCCTTCCAGGGGCATGGAAGTTGAGACCATAGTCCCTATTTTGAAGAAGGGAGACCGAAGTGCACCAACTTGCTACTTGGGATTTTATTTAATTTGTCTCTTACCTGGACCTCTTTATTATCTTTGAGACAACAGTAACTCGTTAAAACAATAGAGGCATTTTTTAGGTTTACACACAGACTACTCCAAAAGCCAGTGAAGGAATTAGTAGATATTTATAAAAGTAAGTGTATACCGATTGGGTCTTATGGAGCTGGTGTCTGGGGCACAGCTATTTGGAGACTATCCAACATGCTGAAAATTACTTAACTTACAGATTACTATCTGATAGAGACATCTAGCCGCAAATTCCTTTCCTTTGAATTTCCCAGGCATCAGGCTGGATCCGGTAGATTTATGCTTGAGCAGTACCCATGAGCGCTGGTAGGTGGCCTTGATTGGCTTTGTGCAGCAGCGGCAGCATCTTCCACACCGGAAGTGACATACACGTCACCTATATAGGCACCACCATGGCACGCTGACATCAGTTCCTTTCTTTCTGTGCTCCAGAGAAAAAGCTACCCTCTGTTGTTTTTTGACAGAATGTTTTCAATTTTTTGTCGAGGTGTTTTTTAAGGAAATTGTACTACCGGCTATGTTGAGGATGTCTTCGAGAAAGGTAGCATTTAAACAGTGTGGCTCCTGTCATCGCAACATGTTGTTTAAAGACCCACACCTTGTTTGCCTGTGGTGTCTCGAGCGGGACCACGACTACACGAACTGCCGGGCCATTGCACTGAAGGCTTTGAGGGAGCGGGCCCTGAAGATGCTAGCGGCCCGGCAGATGATGCTGCATCGCACAACACCTCAGAGATCTTGGTCCCAATCGAGAGGGATGTCACAGGACTGCTGCAGGAGCCCAAAGGCTTCCTCCTCCCATTCCAGGTCATCCGGCATTCAGGGAAAAAGCATAAGAAGGCAAGGTGCGCTTGGACTTCTCCTGGCCCATCGGCTGATGCGATGAAGGAGCATCGATATTCGGAGCACGGTTTCACAGAATCTTTGTCCGGCCATCTCCAACTCCCCAGCATTTCCAGTAGCCAGCGCAACCCTGTTCATTGTAAAATAATGTTACAAGGCTATGCACCGCGTATGTAAGCGGCCCAACCGCTTTGGCATGTCTTCGGGTCCTGTGGAGTAAAACGGGACGCACTTTTTATGTGATAATATTATCACGAAGGACGCGCTCCTTTAACTTGAAACAGAATTGTTTCTTTGATGTTCTTAATGGTGTATATTGATTTATTCCAAAAAAAACTTTAGTGTTATAACATTCTTTCTTTATTTGAACACTTGGCATTCATCAAATCCATAGTTTTCCAAAAATTCATTGTAGTCATGAATAAGGATCACGTTTCATTATACCCAATGCATTTCGGGTTATCAAACTAACCCTTCGTCAGGGGTCTGTGAAAAAACATACAGGACCTTAGTATTCAGAACATAACATCAGAATCTTGTTCAAACAAATTTGTACAGTCCTTATCAACTTCCTAGATTTAGTCATTCGATGTACAACAAGAGGCTGTGATGCGATACATAAAAAATCAACAACATGAGACATGAGTCTGGAGTACCTGCGCAGTGAGTGCATCTAACAAGTATTCAAAAATTAAACTGCATAAGAGTTCAGAGAAATTTAATGAACAAGTATAGCTAGAATATTGATGTTGAGTGAATTTTCAACAAAAATCTGTGTGTTCTCCAAATGATCTCAGTGGAGATCGATATATACAGCCTAAGGACAATGGACTCTGTACGAGCGTCCGATACTGCATGCGAGGCTGCCCTGTCTGTCCGATTACCATGATGAAAGGTATCGTGTATCATTCAGGATCGGAATCTGGGAAAATCGGAGCCAAGGAAACTCCATGTTTCACTCTGAATGATATTACCAATGACTAGCGATATATTAGATCGCTAAGTAAATGAAAGTTCACGGAGAGAAACTTACTGTTAGACACGCGTGATGGGTTTCTGGGTTTCAAGTCGGCTGGTTCCACGAGAAGCCAATCGGAGTGCTTCTTGTAGATCGTATTAGGTGCCACGTGATTAATAACGTGTGACGAAATAATGTGGATGGTCTAAAACCAGCATTTCAAGGGTTATAAGAAAGCGAATATGAAAAACTGAATAAATGCATAAAAACTGAAAAACGAATCACGCTGATGTGATGTATATAAATCGCTATAGTTGCGCGAATCAGAGAGACGCGCTCTGATTGGGTAGAGTTCCGATCACGTGGTATTGTGTGTAGACTATCTGTATGAATAATAAAGTTAGATACAGGTAAATAAAGTTCAGTTAACTCTCAGATCTAAGCTGATGAATCTCCGAAGTTACTAAATACAGTGTAATGTGTGTGTGTGTTTACATGACTTCTAATATCAAAAATACAATGAATTAAAATAAAGTAAAATAACAATGGTGGTAAAGTGAACTAAACTATGTTTGCGCATGAGAAAATTATTAAAGAGTTAAATGCAAAATATACATCGATCGTATGACTGTATCAAGGTTGATACTGTAGTTCATAGTGGTGGTAATTTACATCAGTATATTCAAATATTCAAATGGTCCGACAGTAATAGGTGGGTTGAGAAGAGTTTTGAGTTTAAGCTGTGGTTCTCTGTATAGAATTAATGAGGGTATCATAGAAAACACGAAAATTTAATTCGGTCATTCATCCCCGCGGGCTGTAAAGAATTTAATTTTTTGATCCAAAGGAATTCTGATTTAAGACGTTGTTTAACAGGATCCATGTCGCTGCGATGTGGGAGTATCTCAAGTATTGTAAATCTCAACTGTGAGATTTGATGGTGAGCTTCAAGCCAGTGCAAAGCTATGGTAGATTTATTGTTCATGGTTCGTATGATACTTTTATGTTCTGATATTCTCACTTTAATTTTACGTTCTGTCTGTCCAACGTAAATCTTGCCGCACGGGCATTTGATTGCATAGTCGACATTAGTAGAATCACATGTCCCAGAGTATTGTAGGTCAATTTTGTAACCTTTAGTCGGATGCATAAAGACATTGCCGGTTATTACATTATTGCAATGAATGCAATTTTGACATTTGATCATTCCTTTGAATGATGGTTTTGCTTCCTTTTTAGTGGAAAGGATCTCTTTAAGATTTTTGGATCTTTGAAAGGCGAAAGTAACATGTTCATTATATAGGTTTTGTAGATCGGGTTCAGTTCTGATTAAATCCCAGTGGCGATTGATAGCTTTTTTAATCCTTTGTGATTATCTTTTTTCACATGCTTGCAATCTGTAGCGCCGGGACACCCCCGATGGGGGTAGCTGCTCGCTTTATAAGCTTCTTAAATAAATAAATAAATAAATGCTGTTGAATATTTCAATACACACACTGTTTTTTGTGTTGCCGAGTGGCTGCATGTTTTAAGCAATGCTTCTCTGGTCAATTTCTCAGTTTTTTTTAAGGATTCTTCTAATATTTCTTTGGGATATCCTCTTAGTGTATACTGTTGATGCTGATCCATTAGTGATGTTTTTAAAGTATTTTCATCAGAAGTTATTCTTTTTATACGAATGAATTGAGATGTGGGTAAATGTTTTTTCAAAGAGTCAGGATGAAAGCTTTGAAAAAGCAGACTAGAATTGCGGTCAGTAGATTTCTTAAATACTTTGGTATGCAGTTTATGGTTGGTAATGGTGATTTGTACATCCAAAAAGGATATGGATTCTTTCTCAATTGTATGCGTAAATTTGATTCTTGGATTCAAATTGTTCAAAATGGCTATGTTTGTGATGAGTTGATCTTTGTTGCCTTTCCAAATTAGAAATATGTCATCAATAAATCTCTTGAACATTATTAAGTTGGTGGTCCAATCTGTGTTGTGTAAAATATTTTCAGTCTCGAATTTGGACATGTACAGATTCGCATATGAAGTGGCCCCCCCAAAACCCATTGAGGTACCGTTGCATTGGTTGTAGTAGTGTTGTTTCCATTGAAAATAACTATGGTAAAGCGAAAAATGCATTAGCTCAATTAGAAATACTTTGTTGGCCTCACAATCATCTTCTTTTAATAGATGTCATTCTAGGGCTTCAAGCCCTTCATTGTGTGGGATTGAGGTATATAACGCAACAACGTCCACTGTACATAACCAATATTCTGTGTCTTCACAGACCCCTGACAAAGGGTTAGTTTGATAACCCGAAATGCATTGGGTATAATGAAACGTGATCCTTATTCATGACTACAATGAATTTTTGGAAAACTATGGATTTGATGAATACCAAGTGTTCAAATAAAGAAAGAATGTTATAACACTAAAGTTTTTTTGGGAATAAATCAATATACACCATTAAGAACATCAAAGAAATAATTCTGTTTCATGTTAAAGGAGCGCGCCCTTCGTGATAATATTATCACATAAAAACACAGTGCGACAAGGTCAGCGCCAAAACTAACTACCTTAACACTATAAGCTAAAACAAGGTGTGCACGGAGATAATAAATCAACGAGTAAAACGGGACCCCATCTTGTTCCAAGCCAGCAGCTTCAGCCTCTGCTCCAATGGGCAATCGTGGATCCGTTCACGGATCAGGACCGATGTCTGTCGTGCCACCATGATATTTCCTAACACCAGCTCCGACGCCGATACTCCCAGCGCCGTTGGTGCCTGATAATTGCTCCAGCCCCGTATATATCCACAAATCCGACACGGAGCTGAACAGAGCCAACCAATGCCAATTCTGACGCCAACAAGACTCACATATCCAAGGTCGGTGCCTGAGCCCTATTCTGAAGGGCTAGTCCTTGGGGAAGAATGGAAGGGGACACTGTACCCTTTAGAATACTAGTTAGAAAGACAGGAAGGTATGTACTAGTGTGAGGAACTCAGGAAGGCTAGTGGTCTGTCATATCCCCAGATACTGGCATGTTTTCTCCCCCTATTGTGACTACTGAGAAGGGAGCATCATATTTCATGGTTGTGAAGAGGGCAGCTGAAGTCCTGAAACTCGAGTTGCCTACGGTGGAAGTCAAGACTAACATCTTGACGGAAGTGCTACAGCTGGAAGCTTCCGCACCCAAACCCCTGCTCCCTTTTAATGAAGCACTTACAGATGTCCTACTGGGAACCTGGTCCAAGCCCAACACAGGGGCTCCTGTGAACAGGACATTTGCCCACCGCACCCGGATCTGTGGGCCTGAAGTTCCTCATCCAACACCCCACCCCTGAGTTCTTGGTGGTCCGAGCCTCTACATCCCATGGTGCGTTCCATGCCGCACCCCCGGACAGGGCATCCAAGAGGATGGATAGCTTGTGGAAGAAGATGTATTTTTCCACCAGCCTTGCATTTTGGTCTATGAACACTGCATGCTTATTAGGCAGCTACTCCTACACTCTGTGGGACAGAGTTGCCACAGGTCCCAGAGGAGGCCAGGGCCATTCTCTCCCAAGCAGTCAAGGACGGGAGAGATGCAGCGAATTTCACCTTTCGGTGTGATTTGAACACAACCAACTCGCTGGGCAGAGCGGTTTTTTTCAATGGTTGCATTTAGATGCCACGCCTGGGTGAGAAGCCTTGCTTTTCAAGGGTTCTCCAGGTTTCCCTCATGGACGTGCCCTTTGATGGCAACCGTCTCTTCTTAGACCAGGCAAAATCGGTGCTGGACTGCTGTAAGGACTCGTGGGCTATGGCCAAGTCCTTGGGCCTCACAGTTGCTCTGTGTCACCCTCAGTCTGCCTATCACCCCTTTTGTGGCTATAGAGGGGGCTTTCACCCACTCCCTCTGCCCTACGCAAGCTTCTTAGACTGTGCGGGGTCGAGGATGCTGTTCATACTGACCCTACGGGGCAGGTAGCCTGTTGTCTGCCACTACCACCAATCCCCCTCCAGCCTCTAAGCACTCCTAATCTTGCCCTACAAGATCATGGGTGTCCAATTGGTGGCAGAATCAGCCACCATCTCCACCACTGGAGGCCATAACATCGGACAGGTGGGTTTTATGGATTATTCAGGGGGGCTACTTCCTTCCCTTCGAGTCCTCCCCTCCCTCTTTGCCTTCATCTTACAACTGGGTGACAGAGAATCATTTGTCCTTGCTCTACGAGGAAGTCACTGCTGTCTTGGCCAAGGAAGCCACATAAAAGGTTCAGAAGTAGGCAGTGGTTGCTATTCTCGCTACTTTCTGATTCCCAAATAGAACAAAGGGCTTCTCCTAGATCTGACAACCAACAACTTCTTCCTCAAAAATGAGAATTTCAAAATGCTCAGATTGGCTCAGGTTTTGTCTACCTTGGACCCATGGGACAGGATGGTAGTGTTGGAATTGCAAGATGCTTATTTTCATATCCCCATCCTTCCTGCCCATCGGCATTACCTGTGGTTTACGGTAGGCACGAGTCCTTTCAATCCATTGTGCTCCCTTTTGGCCTTACCGTCACCCCTTGGGTATTCACCAAGGTGATGGCGGTGGTTGCAGCTCATCTGCTGAGATCAGGGGTGCCAGTCTTCCCCTATCTCGACGACTGGCTGTTGAAGGATTGCACATCCCACATTGTCGTCTCCAGACTACCTCCAGTCCTCAAGACTACGGCGAACCGCCTACAGTTACTTGGGTTCACTATCAACGTGTCAAAGTCACACCTAACTACTACTCAGACACTCCCTTTCTTCGCAGCTTTTCTGGACACAGTGCAGTTTCGAGCTTATCCTCCTGAGCAGCGAGTAATCAATATTCGGGCTATGACACTGATGTTTCAGCTTCTATCTTTGGTTTCGGTGAGAATGACTCTGAACTTACTGGGCCTCATGGTTTCCTGCATCCTGCTAGTGACACATGCCAGATGGCTTATGCAGGCTCTGCAGTGGGATGTGAGGTTCCAGTGAGCACAGCTCAAGGGGTATCTCTCCCACATGGTTCAGATCTCAGAGGGAACTGCAAAAGGCCTGCAGTGGTGGCTAACGAACTGCGATTGGGTCAGAGGCAAGCCCTCTCCCCTCCCAACCAGATCTCACAGTAGTGACAGAATGCTTCACTTCTGGGATGGGCCAGCTATCTGGAAGAGGTGGAGATCAGAGGACTGTGGAATATGGCGTCCACATAAACTCTGAGCAATCCAGCTGGCTTTGAAAGCCTTTCTACCTTCTATCAAGGGAAGGCTGGTGCAGGTGTTCACGGACAACACCACTGTTATGTGGTACTGCAACAGACGGGGTGGGGGGTGTCAAGTGACCCTGAATCTCTGGAAATGGCATCTCCATCCGGGGGTGGCGCAAGGTCTCTTTCGGCAGTGGGGAGAGCCTTAGTTAGATTTGTTTGCCTCCATTGAGAACGCACAGTGTCAGCAGTTTTGTGCACTGGCATTTCCAAGGCGACTGGCGCTTGAAGACTCTTTTTTTCCTTGAGGGGAGCTCAGACCTCCTGTACACCTTTCCATCCATACAACTTCTTCCCAGAGTTCTCTAGAAGATCAGGAACAACTGGGCCCAAGTCATTCTTGTGGCTCTGGACTGGGCACTGAGTGTTTGTATCCCTAGCTTCTCAGCCTGCGAAGCGATCCTCCAATCAGGCTGCCCCTTCAGGAGAATCTTCAGTCGCAGCAGTAGGGGAGGGTTCTTCACCTGAACCTGTCAACTCTCCGCCTTCTTGCCTGGAGATTGAGCAGCAACAGTTGACAGCTTTCGAACTTCTTCCCGAAGTCTGCAATGTTATTCTGGCAGCCAGGTATCCCACCACCAAAATTGCCAATGGAAGAAATGTGTATTATATTGTACAGAACAGTGTATTGACCGTCTTTCTGCTTCCCTTTCTGTCCTACTTTTTATTCTTACTGCTGCCCAGCAGGGCTGTGCTCTGGGCACTCTAAAGGGATGCCTTTCTACTTTGTCTGCCTTTTTGCGGCTGCTTGACCACCCCTGTTGATTTAAGTCCCCTATTGTAAATAGGTCTCTTAAAGATCTTGTAAATATGTTTCCCCCTTCTCCTTGCATTATGCCTCAGTGGGACCTTAATTTGATTCTCACTTTCTTAATGTGTGCTCCTTTTGAGCTTATTCATATTTGTCACCTCCAGCGCCTCACCATCAAAACAGCCTTTCTCATGGCAATTACATCTGCCCGGAGGGTGAGTGATCTGCTGACTTTATCATCCAAGCCTCCATTCCTGTCAATTTTTTAAGATAACTGGTGCTTCGCACTACGTCCTCTTTCTTGCCGAAAGTTGTAACACATTCCATGTGGGCCAATCCGTCCCCTTGCCCACTTTCTACACTCCTCCACATCCCTCAAAAGAAGAGCGATTCCACCGTCTGGACCCAAAAAGAGCATTGTCGTTCTACCTTGAATACACACAAAAGTTCTTGGTGAGTGACCAACTTTTTGTGGGGTATGTTGGAGCAAAGAAGGGTCGGGCTGTGCAGAAACTAACCATTTTGCGCAAGGTCGTTCTCTGTATTAAAATCTGCTACGGATGGGCCAAGAAACAGCTCCTTGAGAGCTTAAAGGCGCATTCCACCAGAGCTAAAGTTGCAACCACTGCATTAGCACGTGAAGTCACAGTGCTGAACATCTGCAAGGCAGCAGCGTGGGCGTCCCTGCACACGTTCGCCAAACATTACTGCTTGGACAATCAGTTATTTTTTTAGTTTAGAATTTGTCAGCAGCCCACCACCAGGGACAGTATTGCTTGGGTATCTATTCAAAGGTAAGGCATTTGCGGCAAGATGTCTATATCAGATGAACAAGTTACTTACCTTAAGTAACGCATCATCTGGTATAGACTATATCAAGCCACAGATTCCTTACCGACCCACCCATCCTCTTCACTCTGCGGACAGATTTCTATGGTTAGGGTTAATCCCTTTCAGGATCCGAGTTTGAACACACCAGTATCAGTGCTCTTCAAGGTTTCGCGCTGCTGGCGTGGAAAGTCGTGAAAAGTAACAGACGTCAGCGCACCGAGGTGGCACATATATAGGTGATGCAGACGTCATTTCTGGCATGGCTGATGATGACATGCAGAACCGATTGACGCCACCTATCAGCGCGCAGGGGTACTGCTCATGCAAAAATCTTCTGGATCCAGTCTGATGCCTGGGAAATTCAAAGGCAAGGAATCAGTGGCTAGATATTGTCTCTACCAGATAATGCGTTACTGAAGGTTAGTAACTTGTTCATTGGTGCCTACGAGCACCTCATCCTTTAATTTTCATGTAGTATTAGGCTTACCTTATTTGGAGGATATATTTGGCCTAACCCTACCGATCTTATGGATCAGTAGTTGGGGAAAACCAGAAGCAGAACTCGTGAGAGCTTTTCTCGAGAACTGCTTATTGATAACTTAAATCGGCTACCTTGGTGTGATTATGTAAAGAAAATGTTTTATTTGTTGGATGTACCAGAAGTGTTTAAAAGTCTCAGAAAATAACTCTCAGCAGTATTAAAAAGGTGAAACAGGCTATATCTGGAACACAGTAAGAGGGAACGGATGCAACATACTATCTCTACCAGAGATTATTAGGTATGCTGCTATTTGCACATCTCCTGGAATGGAACCTATATGCGTTTTATATTGAACCCTACTTATACATTTTATTTGACTCGTTTAAGTTTGAGCACAGGGCACTTTTTGGTAGCCTTCCATTAGAAGGGAACATTTGCCAGGAATTTCCCCCTTGTCCATGTGATGTTGTCTCTATCCAAAGCACATCCACTGCTCCGCTCATTTTTTATTTGGCTCCTATTCTACATCAAACTAATATCAAACATTATAAGCCCGGGGTGGTATTAGTACAACTAGAGATGTCTAATATTTGTTATGCGATTGTAACTTTGATTAGAAGTGCTATTGTGATTCGGAATTGGTACCAATCTTGAATTCTGAGATGGTAAAACTAGTTTTAGATGAACTGCATATGTCTTTCTTAATGGAAACCCTAAGATTTTATTTAGTGTGACTTGTTAGCATGTTCAGAAAAAGTTTTATGAGAGATGAGTTCATTCTACAGTATGTATTTTTCTGATTGGGGTATGTCGTCGCAGATTCCTTACCTTTGAATTCTCCCTTGACGCTAGACTGGATTTGGAAACAATTTAAGCAGTCCCTCTGAGCAGCAGTAGAGGGCATTGTGCAACTTTATTATTATTTTTTTTTTAAATATATTTTTATTGCAGAATGAAAAACAAAGCCACATCTTTAGCCAATCAGTACACTTGCAGCATCACAATCTTAAAAAGTTACAGTTATATTGTACAGAGCCATTTGGCCCACATCCCGGAGGCTGGGCGGCGCTGCAGGATTACCTTTCGCAGTAGGATGCTTCCGTGACCTCCTTTCCCAATTATTCGACCAACATCCCTTTTCAGTTTCTCCTTTTACCCCCCTAAACCTCCCCCCCCCTCATGCATCAACTAACAAACTCAGAATTTCCAGGAAGAAACCGTCAACAGCTCATACCGTGCCCAAGCCCGCACCAATCAAGTCGTACCAGAGTCCCCCTCCCAGACCTCCCCTGCAGCACTGTCAGAACACCTGCCTGCTATCCCGGGAGCCCCGGATCCCTGGGTCCAACCCACGTGCTATCCTCCTATTCTACTCCGGGCCACTAAGTCAAGCTACCCTCCTCAAAACGCCCCCTCCTCCCCCCCCCCCCCCAACTACTGCTGCTGCTGCTAATGCGGGCTGTCTAATTCCGTGCTATCTCAAAGGTTCGCCATCCACCAGGAGTCGTGCGCAATCGCTAAAAGTGCATGGAAGCCGCATGGATCATCATTCCTCCTCGTCATCCCCCACCATGTAATCACGCAACGCTTGCACCACCAACTCCCAAGCTCTTGCCATGTCCAGACAGCTCTCCTTACCAAGTCTAGTAGCCTGCCGCATTCTTATGATGCTTTCACAGCCCGCCCATTTCAACAGCTCATTCATCCACCTCCTCACTGAAGGGCCTGCACTAGATTTCCAGTGCCAGGTTATCTCTCTTTGTGCCAATATGAGTCCTAAATCAATAAATTTACTGGTAATTCTCGTTTTTTTGGTATGTGGGAACCAGAGCAGGAGACATGCCGCCATATCAAAGTCCACCTCCCTATCCGTTACCGCATTCAAGAGCACCCCCACCTCCGACCAGTACGTCCCCAGTGTCGGACACCCCCACAACATGTGATCCAAGTCAACCTCGGGTGCCAAGCATCGTGGGCACACAGCGTCACGCACCTGGAAGTACCGTTTTATCCTCTCCGGAGTCAAGTACGCCCTATGCAGTATAAAGAAATGCACTTGCTGAAACCGTGCGTTCCTCGTGCCCTTCCACGTCCGCCGCAGGACCTGACTCCAGACCGTGTCCGGAATGGGCTTGCCTATGCTATCCTCCCATCGCGACTTCAAAGCCAGCAGAGGAGCCAGCCCCTCGTTCAACATTCTCATGTGGAGACACGTCACCGCTTTAACAGTGCCCGCTGCCATCACCACATACTGGCATGCCATGGTCACCTCCGGCTCGGCAAGCCCTACTCCCCAATGTTTTTGCAGCGCCGCCACCACCGCCGCGTGCAATAGAAAGGTACCGTCCGGTAAGCCAAACTGCTCCTGAAGCACTTGATAGGGGACCAATGCTCCATCAATGTACAGGTCCCCCACCATCTGTAGACCCAATTCCTCCCATTCCAGAAGCCTGGACCAGTCACCCCCATGCGGCACTGCGGTCAACATCCCCAGCGGTATCTCCGGTGCATACGGCCGGACCTTCCTTGCCCTTTTCAGACTCCGCTGCCAGCACATTCCAAGCGTCCTTTCCTCCACCGTCAGCTCCCTCAAATCCAGTTTCTGTTGCATAACTATATAAGAAAGGACGTACTTTGGAATGCCAGCACCACGGTCACACTCAGGACCCCTGAATTCTCTAGCCACATTCTGCGTTAGGGTCTGCAGTTGCGCCGCTAGGTAATATAGCTCAAAATCGGGGACCGCCATGCCCCCCTCAATCTTAGGCCTGATCAGAGTCTCCAATGCCACCCTCCGCCGACCCTGGCCCCAAAGGAAGCCCGTCACCAACATCTTCAGTTCCTTAAAAACCCGCTGCGGAATCCATACCGGCAGTGTACGGAAGTAATAAAGCAGCCGGGGAAGCGCCACCATCTTCAACAATGCTACTCGGCCCAGTACCGACAGAGGGAGAGAGGCCCAGAATGCCATGCAGCCCTTCAGCGCACGTATGCATCGCCCTACGTTCCCCTCCAGGAGATCGGTTGCTTCGTGATAAATTCGCACCCCGAGGTAGGTGAAGCCAGAAGGTCCCATACTACCTCCCGCGCTAACGGTGGACAGGGCATACCTGCCCGCAAAGGGAATATACAGGTCTTAGTCCAATTCACCTTGAGGCCCGACAGCCGACCGAATCCAACCAGCATATCTACCGCTCCCTCCAGTGACCGTTCAGCGTCCGCCAAGTACAGCAACAAATCATCAGCGTATAACGATATATAATGCGACTCCAGCCCCTGCGTGATCCCTTCATACGCGGCGCCCATCCTCGCCTGCGCCGCCAACGGTTCCATCGCCAATGCGAACAACAGGGGGGACAATGAACACCCCTGTCTCGTCCCCCTACAAACAGGGTAGGCCGAAGATATCAGCGGGCCCAGGCGCACCCTTGCCCTAGCCGACGAGTACAGTACCCTCGTCCAGCTCCGGAATCCCTCCCCAACTCCGAACTTCAGCAGCACCTCATCTAAATACAGCCACTCAAGGCTATCAAAAGCCTTTTCGACATCAACCGCTAACACCACGGAGTCGAGAGCCGAAGACCCGGCACTATCCAAAATTCGGACCAGCCTTCGTATATTCATGGAGGTATTTCTAGTCGGGATAAACCCCGCCTGGTCCCTGTGCACTAGCCTCGTCATGTGCGGCAGGAGCCTGGTGGCCAGAATTCGACTCAGGATCTTGTAGTCCACTGTCAACATCGATAAGGGCCTGTAAGATGTCACACTCAACGCATCTTTGCCCGGCTTCAACAGTGGCACCACCAGTGCCTCCCTCATTGACTCAGGCAGGCAACCTCGTTGTTTGGCCTCCGAGTACACCACCAATAGTTTTGGCGCTAGGATGTCAACAAATTTGGCATAAAACTCTATCGGCAAACCGTCCACTCCTGGGGTTTTGTTTCGAGCCATCTGTTTGATAGCTACTCTTACCTCTGCTAGCGTTATAGGACCTCCCAGTTCCTTAGCATCCTCACTATGCAGCGCTGGCAACTGGAGCAAGGCCAAGTGTTCGCCTATCTCATCCCTCCCCGCCTCCAGGTGGCATTCATACAGTCCCGTGTAATAGGATTGAAAGCACTCCAACACGGCCGACTGCGAGTAAACTACCTCCCCCCCCTCTACTCTTATACTCATGATCGGGCACCCCCTAGGCTCAGGATCCGCAAGTTTGGCAAGGAGCGCACCCACTTTATCACGTTCCTCATGCACCCTTACATTATACAACTTATAATCATAACACCGCAATCGTTCAGTTTCAGTCGCCACTACTTCCTTAGCCTCCACCAATCTCTCCTGCAGATCCGGCCGTTCAGGCCTCCGACGTTCCAGATCACGCAACGTCCCTTCCGCTTTCACTAAATCATTCAGGACAGTCGCCCGCACATTCGAGAACCCACCCATGCACACGCCCCTTACCACCACTTTCATCGCATCCCATTCTATTGAGCGTGACGTCGCGGAGCCCTCGTTCTCCGCAAAGTAGCGGTCAATGCCCTGTTGAACCATGTCACCAAACACCAGATCTTCCAGCGCCTCCGGCCGAAGCCGCCATGATGGGACCGCCGATCTAGCCCGTTGCCACTACACTGACACCAATAAGGGGTTATGATCTGATATTGTCCTAGCCAGGTACTCAGTATGCGTCACCGCCGCTGCCAACGTGCCACTACACAACACTGCGTCTAATCTAACATGTAGGTCGTGTATTGCAGAAAAGTAAGAGTAATCCCTCATCCCAGGATGCTGTGCCCTCCACACATCAAGCAATCCCCACTCCTCCTGCCAACCATTCCTATGAGCCGCCAGCCTGCGCACCGGGGAGTCAACCAACGGCGGGTGCGACCTATCCAGTACCACATCAGTGATCGAATTAAAGTCGCCCCCTAATAAGACCGGGCCAGCTAAAAAGTGAGCCAGCGAACTTGTTAAGCCATCAAAAAAACGTGCCTGATCAGAATTGGGGGCATACACACTGCACAGGACCACCTCCCTCCCATAAAGCCGCCCCTCCACCGCCACATATCTACCCTCAGGATCGACCCGCTGTGACGTGACGTCGAACGGAGTCCCTGCTCTCACCCAGATTAGGGTCCCTCTGGCAAATGCTGAATAGGTTGTGCCAAACACCTGACCCCGCCACCGCCTCGGTAGAGCTCCACATTCTTTCTTAGTTAAATGAGTCTCTTGAAGCAGTGCTATCTGTACACCCCGCCTCACCAGATACGCATGCACTTTATGGCGTTTCACCATCGTCTGAATTCCGCGGACATTCCATGTAATACATTTCACATTAGGTAACGACCCCATAGTAGCAGTTCTGAGCAATTCCACCATCAAACAGATGTACCCCGCACTGCAGCAGTTGCTTCCCCCTACCCAATCGTCCCCCAAAACACCCCAAACCCCACACCCCAGGACAGGACCTAATAACCCAGCTTCAGCCCCGTTCCAAACCATCAAAACCACACACACACACTAATCTGCGGTCGCCACCACAGAAGGCCTTAGGGGCCACTAGAGGGTGATAGAGCACTGAACCAGGGCCAGCAGAGCTCCCCCCCCGCGCCCCCAGTCCCACCCTGTTGTCTCCGCCCCATACCTGACAGTGAACCAAAAGACCGGAGAGTCAGTCCCAACAGGCACCCCGGGGTAACTGGATGCTTCGGAACATCACTCATTAAACACTCCATCCGAAGTCTGAGGGGTAACCACCGGTCCCCCGGCACTCCCCGCCTCCGAGTCATCGTCTCCAGATTTTCCTCCCTCCTCCTCCGAGGCCGACCCCTCCGACGTTCTCTCCTGCTGTGAACCTGTAATGTTCGCCGTCGCGGCCACAGCCCCTCTTTTGTCATCCGCCATCCGGGCCTCCTGCAAGGCCCTCTGGAGTTTGTTCCGTGAGCGAATGCGCTGCGATTTCCTGATCCGGATCGGTTTCGGTCTTTCCCTTCCGCTTTTATTCGTGCGATCTGTTCCAGCACGGTATGACTCCAGCCACGACCAAGCCTCGTCCGGAGTTTGGAAGAAGTGTGTCCTATCATCAAGGATAACCCTCAGTTTGGCAGGGAAGAGTAAAGAGTACTGAATCCCCTCTTCCCTCAGTTCTTTTTTAACTGATAGGAAGGATGCCCTGTTTCTCTGCACTTCTTGTGTGGTATCCGGAAAGATCGTGACCTTGCTATTGTCCACCTGAAAGGGGCCCTGAGTCCGTGCCCTCTGTATCAAAAGATCGCGGTCCTTGTAATGCAGCAGCTTCACTACCATCGGTCGGGGAGGTCGGCCCTCCAGGGGCGGCTTGGCCGGGACCCTGTGCGCTCTCTCCAGGGAGAAGAAAGGAGAAAGCCCCTCCGGCGCCACGACCGTTTTGAGCCAGTCCTCCATATACGCCACAGCGTCGTCTTTCTCGATCCTTTCCGGAAGGCCCACCACCCGCACGTTGCTCCTCCTGTTACGACTCTCTGCGTCCTCCGCCCGTTTTTCCAGAATCGCCAAACGGCCCATAATGTTTGCCAGCTTGTGTTCCGCCGTCACCACAGCAGGTTTCAGGTCCAGGAGTGTCTGTTCATGTTCCTTCACCTTATCCGAAAGCTTTGCGTGGTCAGCTCTCAGTAGGCCCAGCCCCGTGGCAACCTGCGCAATATCATGGTGCAGCGTCTCCTTTGTCGTGGTAATTGCATCTAGGATAGCATCGAGACGCAGGTTCAGCCGCTGTTCCGGCGTAGTGTCATCCTGTGGGGCTCTGTTACCGCCATTTTGAGGGAAGGTGGATACATCGCCCTGCCCAGGCAGTGTGGTGAGGACCCCGCCCGTAGCAGCCATCTCGAGCTCAATCAATGCTCCTCCTGGACCACTGCCTGTGGCCACGCTATCCACAGCTCTCCTGACCGTCACACCGCCTGCAGCCCCTTTCCAGAGAAGACAGCGGCCGAGTGTACCAGGGCACCCCACATCCCTGCAAAGTTAGTTCCCGCTCCTCCCCCGCGTCTTCCGCGTCCCCAGAGCACACCTTCAGGCTCCGATCATCACCAGCGGGACACAGTCTCAAGCCACCACCAGGGCTCCGAGCCCCCTCTCAAGTCCAGCCGTCCAGGCCAACAGCGTCCCCTCAGGCAAGGAGGCGGGCACCCCCAGGGGCCGATCGCGTCGGGTGTCCAGCCCAGGGCTCCACTGCACAGCAGTCCAGCAGTACGGCCGCAGTCCCCGTTCTACGTGTGCCCCACCTCCTCAACTCTGCCAGCACAGTATTTCAGGCTGGCGGTCCCCGTCAAAGCAGCAAGCCCCGCTCTATTGACCCGAATGCAGGGCGCCCCTCGCTGTCTGGGGCTCACCGCCGGCGCCTCGCCTCCCGTAAGTCAGGGTCCCCAGCTGTGTGTGCCCCGGCCTCTCTGCCTCCGCGGCTCCAGATCCGCCGCTCGCCGCCTCTGGTTTGGAGGCGGCCAGTTCCGCTCGCTTGTGCGGCCCCCCCCCCCGGGGCGTCTCAGGTCAACACTCCGCCTGCGCACCCGCTGCCGCAGCAGGCGCCGCAGCGCCAGGTCTACCCGCTCCGCACCAGCCTCCAGGACGGGGAGTGGGAGGGGGAGGGGGCCGCACTCACCGCAATCCGGGGGATGGCGTCCTCAGCCCCCACTCAGCGCCGGACGTGCCTTCAGGGAGTCCACCGCACCCCTCGCTCCACTCGGCAACCACCAGGACAGCAGCCGCCGGCGCCCTCCGTCTCCGATGTGCTCCGGAGCCTCACGCCGCCATCTTGTCTTTGTCTACGGCCGGGCACCTCCGCATGCGGATCTCGGGCTTCGCTCGTCCTCCGGGGCCCTGTCAGCAACCGGACTCTCTGCCCCGAGTCAAAATCACCTCAGACGGTGAATTCGCGCCTCCGGGGGCTCCACAGGCGGCGATAACAGGATAAATTACGGGACCTGGCGCAGAGCTGCATGCTCAGGCGGCCATCCCGGTCGGCGCCAAACCACGCCCCTCGGCATTGTGCAACTTGATAGCGACATCATCCACCAAATGTGACATTGACGGAGTCCATATAAGCCCCCAACGCGCTGACTTCAGTTACTTTTTTTCTGCACTTGCAACCCGAATCCAGAACGGTTACTCATGTTGTTTTTGGCCCGTTTCAATATTTTTCTGTTGAGGTTCCTCAGGCCGTTGTATGGCCTGTTTCTATCTTTTTTGTTGAAAGAACAGTGCACCCCTTTCTTTTTTCTCATTTCTTCGGGGTTCAAACCTTGTGGGTCCTGTGGGAGGCAGATTTCAGCCACAGTACCTCATACTTTTTGTTTGTGGTGCTTGGAGAGCACCACAACCCTGAGGATTTCTGCTCTTCCCTTCGCCTTCACCTGAAGGTGTTGCGGGAATGTTGCAAGAAGATTCTGGTGGATGCCCCTCATCATTGTTGGTCTTGTTCAAAGTCCCTGGAGCCCATGCGAGGCAGCTCCAGAAGCTGTTCCTGCTGGCATCCATCACCCTCCAGGTCTCAGGGTAAGTTGTCCAAATGCCAACCGTCAAAGTTGAGGCATCTCCTGACTTCACCACAAAGGCCCCTTTTTTCTGACATCCTCTACCAGCCTCTGGCTGAGGTATTGGAGCAATGTTCTGCCTGCTCATCCCTGATTTCCCTAGAGCCGGGCGACTATGGACAGAAGTACTCTAATTCCCTGCATAGCATCTTTGGACCTCCACATCCCACTGGTGAAACTTCTGCGGCTCGCCTCCGGTCCATGTTCCTCTAGTAGGCTACTCAGCAATATCCCTCGGATTACTTGTTGTGGCTGCACAGTCTCTGTTGCACCAGGAGCTGCTTTTGGTCTTTATGGGGCCTCAGTGCACTCTGTTCTGTGGGTGGTTAACCTACTGGTCAGCAGGGTACAGCGGATTCAGTCTACAGTTCTGCCTCTTTGGATGGGTTCCCTACCAGAGTCCTGATTGGATGAGGGTTTTGGGGGTCTTGGTGGCCACTGTGTTCGAGTTTTTTGTGGGTCCCTGGGTTTGCTTCCACGTGGTCTTATCCTTCAGTACTCAGTTCTTCTCTGGTGGTTTTGTATCTGCCTCTTCTGGTTTCAGAGGACTTGCGACAGGACCGTATTTGGTTGTTGAAGCCTCTGCACTTTTTCTGTTTTTTTTTTTTAATGTTGTTCCCCCCGTTAGTGATCGCAGGGTGCCTGCATGCCCTCCCTTTGGGCCGGGGTTTTTTGGTCTTCAGTTTCATGTGTATGGTATGCCAACTGGAGAGGGCTCAGGACTGTCCGTATTGACTTTCCTGATATTTTGCATTCTTCTACAGGCAGTCTTGTTCAAGTCTGCCTCTCAGGTTATTTATTTTGCGACCGCCAGGGGAGGACAGGGTCCTTTTCCTATCGGTCATTTTGCTTCACCTCTTCTTTTGATGCCTAACCAGAATCTTCTTGGATAGTCCTTTCTATTCTGGGTCTACTGTTGACCTCCCCCTCAGCTTGGTTCTTAACGCCTGTTGTTTGATCAGTTCTGTCTAAGGTGGGGATGTCCGGTGGTGTATCTATTTCAACCGTCCCACACATCTCTTCTTCCCTACTGGTTGCTCCAGGTGGTGGAAGCCTGCAGCGTTGGGCATGGATGTTCTTGGCCAGTAGTGCTTCTATTGCTGCCCTCCTTTCCTCTCCTCCTGAGGCTTTCAATGAAGGAGTCGGAGATGGGTGTTCCGGTGTTTCTGGTTGCTCTGACTTGGGCACGCTCCATCTGGTTTCCTCTTCTTAGTGATGGAGGGGCAGGTGGTGGATATTTCACCGTGGTTCTGTCTCTTTTGTGTTACGGGTCTTCTTGTCTGCCTTTTGTCAGGCTGACCCTTGGGCATTCCCCTCTACCTTTCTCACACTTTACCGCATCGTTCGGGGTCCTGATGTGGTGGGTATTGTTGGGTCTGCAGGTCTGTTTGTGTGGAAGTGCCTGTTGTTTACTTCTTCCTACTTTGATAGGTTGTTTGTACTATGTGCTATGTTGTCCTGTCTTTTGTTGGCTTGGGTACATCTCACATTGTTAGGCATCTAAGCGAGAGGGATTGGGGGTGAAGCTTCGATTACTTACTGTTTATTGCATTACTCGAAGTCATTCTCTTGCTTAGATTCCTATCTCCCTCCCTCCCTGCCTTGTGTGTCCAGTCAACTGATTTTCTGGGGCTTGTTGACAAAACAGGAAGTATGGAAGAGGAGAGAGGCTTCTATGGTTGGTAAAGGGTCTGGGGAGGCACAGAGACCTCACGTTTTTAGGAATCTCAGCAAAAAAGGACTCAGAGTGATGCAATTACCGATAAGTAATCAAAGCAATACATTTCTTCACAATTTTTTGCTTCTCTTCAGTGGTAGGGAAACACTAACTTTACATGTGGCACTCTGGGCTGTTGCTCTCCTCGGTCTCAACTGTTTATGAACCTTGCTGTCTGCCATCAATATACTTCGAGCACTCCGAGTTACTGCACATTGTCTAAGGTCATCGGATGATTGCGGCACACACGTCATCTAGATACGCCTGCTATATACATTATTCAATAATGGCCTTCTGAGCCTCAGTCCTGTTGAGTGTGCCACTTAGACTTCAGGGAAGGACTTTGATAATGATGGGAGATGTGGCTTAATGGCCGGCGTCAGATCAACATCCTGTGATTCCAGGCAAATCACTTAATCTCCTTGTGTATGGGGAAAAAAAGAATAATCTGGCCTTTCCTTATGTAATCTGGTGCTCATATAAAGTGCTCTAATGCTATTCGGCCACATGTGCAGTACAGAAAACTAAAACAAAAAAAGAAACACTTTGAGGAAAAAAGAAACCGGTAATTATCTTTTTCAAAAAGCTGGATAAGTGTTTTCAACTGTAATTTCAAAAAACCATCAAATATGCTGTTGCATTGTTTGTTTTAACCATTGGTCTTTGTTGTCTTCTAAAACTGACTGCATTGGTCCCTTAAGAAAGACCCATAATCTGAATGTTTTGTATCCACAGTCGCAACGGAGATTGGATTTGCAATTTATTATTTGTGTTTATTTTTTAATCTACAGTTTGAAACACAAATTAGGACCATTGTCAAAGATAATTTATTATTGTTTGACACCTCAAAAGGGCTGAAATTAGCTGAAAATGGTTAAAACAGTTCTCAAAACTGTTCTGAACAGAAAGCACTGGAATAACTGAGTGGACATCGTATACGCTGCAGTATGGAGACAGTGCTCTGCCTGCGACTACATCACAGGCAAACACCTGAAAAGTTCCATCCTGCTGAAGATATCATACTCTACGGAGTAAGATCAATGGGAGAGGAGGGGGGACAGGAGAACTATAGTAAGGTAAAGAGAATAGTGCAATAAGCGAGGCAAAGTAGAGGAACAAGGATGTAGAGCTGAGGCAGAAAAATAGGTGCGCTCTGGAGACATGTATGGTAAAGCGATAAAAGCGAGCTTTAGAGAAAGGTACAGGGAAGAAAAAATGGGAAGGCTTTGGTAAAAAAAGAGGTAGAGTGATAAATACGGTGGGGTTGATAAAGCTAGAGATGAGGAGATGGAAATGTGGAGGGAAAAGGAATGGTAAGGTGGTGAGACAGTGAAGGCAGAAAGAGAGGTGAGCTAGAGAGAGTTCGATGTATTTACAAGTAAGGTCAAGAAATAAGTAGAGAAAATGTGAAGAAGAGTGAGGAGCAAACTGAGAAGATGTATAGAAAGGCAGGTCAGGTAAAGAGAGTAGTGAGGCAGAGAACTAGGTAGAGAGAAAATATTGAAGGGTATAAAAGAGAGATGAGTTGCAGAGAGAAAAGAGTTGAAATAGAGGCAGTGGCAGGTGAGGTGACACAGGCTCTGAGAGAGAGTGTGAAGTAGAGTGACTCGTGAGGTAGACTGAGGTAAAGTCAAAGAGATGAGGTAGAGATCTTTACAAAGAGATAGAGAGACGAAGTGGAGTGGGTGAGCTGAAACAGAGAAGAAGGTGCAGACAAATGAGTGAGAGAGAATGTAACGATAGATAAAAAGAAATAGAGAAAGAAAGGTAGCATCCGTAAAATAATAAGGGGGAGGTAGAGGAAACAAATGGAGTGTGAGAAATTGGGTGGTTGGTCGAATGGGATGTGAGCCCTGGTCAAGCAAAAGCCACGATCCCTTTGCGGTGTGAACCACAAAAAGTGAATAAATTAACCTGTACTTAACTGTGGGTAGCTTGGCACAAAAAGCAGTCAGGCTTAGAGGCAAAGTGTCTATGCAGCACACAAACAGTGATAGAGTGAAAACACAACACAAAAATAATATCAAACCAATTTAGATAAGTAAAGAAATTGTTAATAAATAATCTTACACAAAAATTACAAATATCCAGTCAGTGGAACCGGAGTTATGAATTTTAAAAATGTATTGTTCAAAATAACACATAAAAGATCAAAGAGCCAGTTGCAAGAGACTGGTTCTAAGTTGAAAGCTGTGGCCGAGCGCGATGGAGTGCTGTGCGGATTCAAGAAGTGGATTGGGCCGGGTCAGCACTTACCTTCCGACTTAAATAAAATTCTGAAGAAAAATGTCTGAGAAGGTAAACTTCAGCAGGGCAAGGCTGCAGGTGGTGTCTGATGAGGGAGTGTTGTTGTTGGATGGCCTTGGGTCAATGTCGCGATGAAGATTTATACGTTTGGACTTAGCCACTAAAATGGAAGTCGAAAAACTCCAGTGGGATGAGGCAGAAGGCTGTAGCTGTAGACAGTTCCTCAAGGTCTGATACCCCTTTGGCGAAGGGCTGCTGAACCAGATTTGCTGCTGAAGGGAAGAATGTAGCGGGAGAAGCTGTGAAGTCAATCCGATTGGCGATGCACCTTGGGCAGATAGGTGAGCAAGTTGGTCCCGGTCTTCTCCTGGTTCTCATAGAACTTTTTGGCCAAATTTTGTCTAAAGCCCTCAGTTTTGCAACATGTCCTGCTGGGACACCTCTTGGTGGTTCAGGACTCACCAGGCTGGGTAAAAGTGTGGCGTCAAGATAGTGGGAGCCTGTTATGTCCGTGTAGCTCTGGACAGGAGGCCAGCAAACTAGCCCTTGAAGTCACTTCTGCTAGTCCTGGGTGTAAATGTAGATGCAGGGCTCAACAGCAGGGCTGGCTTCTGAGGGTTCAAGGCAGGCTCCTGGCAGCAAAGCAGTCCTACCAGGTACAGCAACAGTCTGGAAGAGTGCACAACAGGTCACACAAGCAGGCAGTCCTCAGAGTCCTGCCGCAGGTCCAGTAGTGAACTGCAGAGTGGGTCTGAAGGTCCATTTTTTTTTATATCCTGGTGCTCTTCTTCTGGAAGGTTGGAGAAGTTTCTGGAAAGGCTCTTTAAATGCTTGGAATGTCCTGATTCCAAGGTGCCTGCAGTGACAATACAGGGTCGTTAGCCCTTTGTGTGGAGACAGAGCAGAGGCTATTCAGGTGTAAATAGGGATGTGCTCAGCTCCCCCTTCCCCCACATGCGGCCAGCAGATGGCCGGTTCAGGCACACCTAATCCCTCTATTGTGTGACTGGGAGGAATTCACAAAGTCTAACTTTCATATATACCCAGTCATGTGACCCAGGGCAGCCTACATGCACAAAGGGCAGGAAAATGACAACTTTCTAAAAGTAGATTTTTCAAAATTGTAACGAAAAATCCAATTTTAAAATTAAAGAGCGTTTATCATTCCAATTTTATAGGTACCAACCATGACATATCTATGCAATAAGGAATCCTCAATGTTATCCTCTGGGAGTGGTAGGCCTCACATTAGGGAACAAACACATTTGGGAGTTTTTACAACCAGGACGCATAAAACGTAAACATACATGTCCTACCTTTTAATTACACATCACCCTTTTCTAAGGGCTTCCTAGGGTCTACTTTAGAGGTGACTTATAGGTAATAAAAGGGGCATTTAAGGCTTCCCAAGGGGATTTAAATGCCAAGTCGACATGGCAGCTTAAAACTGCATTCAGGCTGCAGTGCCAGGTCTGGGACATGTTTAGGAGTACTACTTCAGTGGGTGATACAATAAGTGCAGCAGGCCAACTGGTAGCATTTAATGTACAGGACCTGAGTATATGGTATACCACTGTACAAGGGACCTACAAGTAAATTAAATATGCCAATTAGATAATGCAAATGAAAACATATTTAGGGGAGTGAGCACAAACACTTCAGCACTGATTAGCACTAGTAAAGTTCACAGTCCTATGGCCAACATAAACGAATTTCAGCAAAAAATTGAAGGTAAGTATTCAAAACATTTGAGAAAAACCACCCTAAGGCTGATAGGTCTAACGGGGAGAAAGAAAGAAAAAAGAGAGGAGAGGTGGATAGATTAGGTAGTAAACAAGAGGTGAGGTTAATCAAGAGGGTATACAGAGGGATAGGGTGCTGAGAGACATGTGAAGTGGAAAGAGAAAAGAGGTAGAACTAAGGCAAAGAGTGAGGGAAGAGATGGGTACGGAGAGGTAGAGAGAGCTGAGGTCATGAGGAAGAGATCGAGAGGTGGGATATAGAGTTATATCCACAGAGGTAGGGCAGACATAGGTGAGGTAGAGAAAGTGGGAGAGATGAGGTAAGTACATAGAGATGTAGAGAGCGGGGAAAGAGCTGTAAAGACAGGAGATAGGTAGATGCCGTGAAAAGTAAGGAGAAAGAGAAAATAAGTATTTAGTATTTAGTTGCCACAAACTTCCTTAGGACCTCAGGCAGACAAGATAGGCCCAACTGCCATATTTAAAATAATCCGTTTTATGCACACAGTTATTACTGTACTCGGAGAAAGGCCTTGAAAAGTGGAGGCTTTGGACAATTGCCTACATTGCTCATGCGATAAAACGTTTCAGCGCCACCCAAGACAAGGGACAGTCGTGTTATCAAGCATGAGCAATTCTGCACCTAATAGCGTGCCTAACAGTGGAATTCTGGTTTAATTTCACCCACCCTCAGCCGAAGGCTTGCAGCGACATGCAGACACAAAATAGAAGCTTAATCACCACAAGGAGCTCAAGAGGGAAAAATATCAGTCAGGTAGCTCTCCACTCAAATATAACAATAAACAACAAGGACCTGTTTGAAAAGGGCAAACATTAATTTTCTTGGTAGGCCCAGTGCCGGGGCGGCTACTACCCCAACCCAACTGCTGGTTATAAACCTTTACCAGTCTTATCTAGTCCTAAATGGCCAAATATTTATAATAAAACAAATGTTTATCAGTCATCTCCATACAAATACTGAAAAGGTGTATATAAACAAGCAAGAAATAGCTGCAAAAAAAAAAAAAGAAAACAATTGGTGCCAAGTTGAGAAAGTACCTCGCGTGTGCTTCCCCACTGGGGCTACTTGTAGGTTCTCACCAGTGTGCCCACGTTTTCTCATCATCTACGACTTTCTCACCAAAGAAAGAAAAAGTGTCCAGTAAAAAGAAAGAAATGTAAGTAGTGATTTGTGTATATCAAAGAAAGACCTCGTGAAGTGCAAAGATAAAGTATTCCTCCAATTAAAATTAAGATAAGACTCACATCTACCAAGTCCCAGTTTTATTCAAATTTGTGAAATTTTAAAAACACTGCATGTTGCAGACCATTTTATGTAGGTGCCAACATGTTTCATTGCCTGTACTTTGTTACGGCAATTTCATCAGGGCTCGAGGTCAACAGCCACCTCCCTGGATTCCAACCTTTACATGAAGGATGACAGGTGGTAGCCGAAGTCACTCGTACCAGCTTCCGACTGCGTCTAGGGTTGCGTTTCCATCAACTGCAATTCACCTTCCTGCACAATCAGTTGCCGATAGTATATCGCATTCGTCAGTATTACCGGCATTGTTGGAATACTGGTTTAATTTCACCCACCCTCTGCCTAAGGCTTGCAGCGACATGCAGACACAAAATAGAAGCAACCAACATCCATGAGAGACCTTGCAGACAGACAATTAAATGTGTGATATGAGCTGTACCACACTGCATCCGTTTGGCGTGGCGAGAGGGAGTGGGGTGGAGATGGTACTGTTTGATTAATTAATTAAAAAACACATAAAAGCACATAAAAATTAACTTCCCACCCTTTACCCCTATAAATCCCACAGCCCACACCTAAAATTATTTGCACAATTCCCATATTTAATTTTCAATTAATTACATAATATTAATTAACAACTAATTATTAATTAAAAATAAATTACTTCCCACCCTTTACCCCTATATACCCCACAACCCACAACTAAAAATAATTACGCAATTTCCATATTTAATTTTCAATTAATTAATATCAACAGCAAATTAATTAATTACAAATACATTATTTCCCACAATTAACTCTATAAAATATCAATTAAATAAATATTATTACATTAAAAAAATATTGATTTATTATAATTAAATTACTTCCCAGTTATTTCCCTATAAACCCACAACCCGCTACAGAAATAAAAAACGCAAAATGTAATTAAAATAAAATTGATAACTATATATATATATATATATATATATATATATATATATACTAAAACACATAACACTAATTACAAAATGGATATTTTAAACAACTATATTTTTGCAAACAAAATTATTGACTTTTATATTTAAAAAATATATATTTCTTACCTTCAAATCAATATCTTTTACCACAATATGCTTGCTGTCGATATTTCTCACTGATGATATTTAGGACTCGATATTTCTGTAGTTTGAAATTTCCAACTCGATATTTTGTCTGCACACTGGGGTATTTTAAAGGCTTTATTATTATATAATTTAAGCTACATTAGTTTCTAAAAAAGACATATAATACTTAGTCAACCAGCAGAAAAAGCAGTTAAAAATATTTTATTTTCTAACATCTTTAAGGTTATCACAATCTTTTCCCGAAAAAGGAAAATTAGTAGCAGCAAACTTTCAGTGAAAAACCATTGTTTTACTTTCAAGATATAAATCATGGACATCCTAGAATCCTTCATTACTAAGACTACTTTTGTTCCGGAGAAAACTATGGTAGCATCTGAGGGTTAATTTATGCCCATCAAGAAAGAATTTATGTGCTCTAAACTTATGACTTTGACCTCCTACTCTCCTATTGACCCTTGCCTTGTGAAACATCTTAAGCTCTGGGCCACCACTTTTGCTCCACGTTTTACTAAGCTTTTTAATCTATCAATCGAATCTGGGTCAGTCCCCACACTTTGAAAACAAGCCATTGTCCTCCATTTTCTCAAAATATCCAGTACTGACTATCAAATACATGCAAATTAAAGGCCAATATTTCTCCTACCTTAACCAACTAAAATCATTGAAGCCTATGTAAATGCGACTCACTCTTCTCTTCTTGAAACCATACAAGTACGTTCACTCTCGACAATCTGGATTCAGACAGGACTACAGTATTGAATCTGTCCAGGTAGGAGTACTGTGTGGTCTGATTATGTGCTTGAGTATTCCACAGGGATCAGCACGTAGCCCATCACTGCTTAACCTTTATAGGGCATCTTTGGCTGGAATCATCAAGTCATTTAGTCTCACCTTCAGTTCTTATCCTGAACACACCCAGCTTCTAGTTAGATTCGATGGTGATTTAATTGCCATGACAGCAAACTTCAGACTTGACATGCGTCCATCGTCCAGTGTATGAATTCCAACTCACTGAGACTTATCACCACTAAAACTGAAATTCTAACATTTGGGAGCCCCACTAGTTGGAACCTTGCAGCGTCCCCTCTTCTGAATTCGTCTGTAAGAAGTCTTGGTGTCCTTTTTGACTCTAGTCTTTCTTTTCAAGAGCACAACACTAAAACAATTGCCTCATTTTACTTTTTGAGATCTCTAAAGAAGACACTACAATCTGTTTAATTTAATTTCAGGAAAACTGTCATCCAAGCTACAGTAGCATCTAGAATAGATTACAGTACTGCAATCTATCTTGAGGTATAAAAAAACAAATAGTGCATACCTTGGGCTTCCAAAAAACACAAATAGTGCATTTGCATGCTTTTCTAAGGCAACAGCGTGACTGTTACTTAGAAAAAATGTTGACATGTGTTGGAACACTTGCTTGCCTAAATTGGCTTAGTATTGTGAAGAGGTGCCGTTACACATTCCTATTTTGTCACCAAGCTTTGAATATAACCGGACCTAACTACGTCCAGCATCATTGTAAATGTAACCAACCTACTTGTTCTTTGTACTATAGTACAACATTTGTTCTTTCTGTCCCTGTTCCTCGTTGCGAAAGCATTGGAGGTCGCTCATTCCTCTGTCTCACTGCTTAGGCATGGCATCATTTACCTGCTCGCCTTTACCAAATTATCCCCCATCTGGAGCTCAGGAAACAAGTAAAAGCGTATCTTTTCATGCATTAGCTTTGATTTACTGATTTCCACTTACTGTTGTGCATTCCTGACTAGAGTGACCCTTGTGCTTTACAAATTATCATTAATTTATTCAAGGTTGACACAGAGTTGCTACTTCCGTGGCATTAGCACCATCTTTCCCCCAACATCTCCCATTTATACTCATAAGTTATTGCTAGACTATCTAATACCACCAACCTGCAATTTTGGATGTATATTAGATGTCTAGAGGTTGGAAGGAGAGGTTGAAAAGTCGTAAAGCAGGTTAGCTGAAGATCGGGGGTGAGGAGAGGGTTGTGATAACTCAGTCCCGAATTGATTATTGCAATGCGTCCTACATAAGCATACGGCATCTGTCTCTCAGTAAGCTTTAAGCAGTTCAAAATCCTCAACCAGACTTATATTGGATATACCGAAATTCAAATCTGTTTCCAAATGACTACCTAGGATGCTTTGGCTCCCAGTGAGGAAGCAGATTATGTTCAAGTCGGTTTGCTTGGCACATAAAGCCTTACACAATGCAGGTCCTAAATGTATTAGGTCTAATTTTCTGTGGTATGTTCCTCTAAGAAACCTTCCGTCCACTTTCTCCAAGAACATAGTAATTCACAAAGCCGCCCACTCATCTTTGGGTGGTAGATGTTTCTCTTTTAGCAACAGCCAGAGCACGGAATGATCTCCCCCTATATATTAAATCTACTCAGTCACACTCTCTTTAGCAAGGCCTTAAAAACCTGGCTGTTTTCGACTTAGTTATTTGTCCCTCGGAGTTATTATACGTCTGCTTACTTCTTAATTGCTGTTTTAGCGCCAAAATACCTAGGGGGTCAATATTCTCTCTAATTATTTTTCTTGGTGTGCTGCAGCACAATGTCTATGTGCATTCTTTTCCAAGCTGTGTGTTCAAATGAAACTCAACAGGAATCACAATGCCACTAAGCATGCAACTTCTAAGGGTGATTAGGGGGCACCCTCCCGGTTTAATTTTTTCAATAAAATGACTGAAAGTTAAATATTTAATTATTATTAGCCTTGCTAAAAGCTATAGGTTTTAGAGAATATTCTGGCTCAGGTAGTAGAGCTACTGAAATACTCCAATATTTCACAATCTGTCAGCACACCCAGAAGAACTATTGATCTGGTGATGGAAATTCCTTTACATACTTTGTCAATTATTTGTAGAATGACAGATGCTGTTCTGGTGTATGATATAATTTGTTAGTGGCACAGGATTGATCATGCTAATCTAGGGAATTAAGCCATGTCTTATATCAAGAGAAATATCACCCATCATATATGCTAATGTACTATGCCAGGAAAAAAGCCCATCAGAATTCACGTGGCCGGAGAATACATCCTCAGAATTACCATGCCACAGAATAAGTCAATCGGAATTCCTATGCAATCTAAAGTTATTGGACCCAAAGAAAAGTGCAGCAGAAAAAAGCTCTCAGCAGAGTTGGGTGTAAATATCTAATAAGTATATATAATGTTATGTTAAAAATCTTTTATAGAGCGCACGTACACCCAGAGGTTTCATGGCGCTAACTAGCAGATGCCAGGGCAGTCGGGAGATTACACATGGGCCTGAGCTGAGTGACTAGCCAGGTTTTAAGCTGTCTCCTAAAAATGAGGAGATTATTGCAGGAACGGATTTCCAAAGGGAGGGAATTCCAGAATCTGGAAGCTAGAGTCGCAAACCTGCGTCCGCCCTGGCCTTGGAGTTTAAAAGAAGGATTGGCCAGTAGATGGAGATTGGCAGACCAGAGGTTGCGAGGGGGGACGTACCTAGGCAGAAGATTATTGATGAATTGGAGGCTGCGGGCGTGGTGGGACTTGAAAATGATGCAGGCCGTTTTTAATGCTACTCGTTGGGGGATAGGGAGACAATGACGTTTTTTTAACAAGGGTCTGGCTGATTGCCAACGTGGCTGTTGATGTATCAATCTAGCGGCTTGATTTTGAACCAATTGGAGACGTTTACTGAGGAAAAGAGGGAGGCCTAAATAGATGGAATTAGCATAATCCAAGTGTGACAGTACAAAAGCTATCACCATCTGGATCAGAGCCGACTGAGTCAGCATCTGACTGATCTTCCTGATCCTACGGAGCTGGAAGAAACAGGAGGACACCTCCGTGCCTACTTGAGTTTTTAATGACAGGTCCTTATCGATAATCACCCCCAGGCTCTTTACAGAGGGGGAGGGAATAGGTGGAGAGCCAAGTTCTGGAGGCCAGTAATGTGGGCCCCAGAACATTTGACTTTTACCGTTAAGGGCTAGTTCGGTCTTGTCGGGATTCAGCTTTAGATGGTTAAGATCCATCCATTGGCGGATATGAAGCATGGTGCCCTGAAACTCCCGGATCGATTCAGGGGAGTTATCTATTGTAAAGATAAGTTGAAGATCATCGGCATAATTGAACGTGATGGCCTTGAATGCTTTCAGGGCCTGGATCAAAGGAAACAAGTACAAATTAAACAGTTGGGGGGACAGTGAGGAGCCCTAAGGGACCCCACAGGAAGTATGAAGTTTGGGAGCAGTGAAAGGAGCTAGGCGAACCGCTTGACTGCAGTTGCTAAGAAAGGACCTGATCCAAATGTAAGCTGCGTCACAGACTCCGGCCTGTTTGACATGGTCCAATAGGATGGTGTGATCGACCCTGTCAAACGCGGCCGAAAGATCCAAAAGGACCAGGGCCTGTGGGATTCCCTTATCAGCATTATCTCGGAGAAAGTCCATGAATGCAGTGATAACTGTCTCGGTGGAGTGGGCAGGGCGAAACCCAGCTTGATGGGGATCTAGATAGTTAGATTGCTCAATGAAGTTGGAAAGATGAGTGGTTACATGCGCTTCAAGGACTTTAGCCAAATAGGGGAGAAGGGAGATAGGCCTGTAGTTAAAGAGGATTAAAGGATCTGCCCTTAGCTTTTTCAGGAGGGGTACAACAACTGCCTCCTTAAAAACTTTATAATAAATATATATAATAAATATAGGAATATCCAAATATTATAAATATGCCAGTCAGAGCTAATGAGTCAATAAGCATTTGCCACATGATTACACTTCAGTTACTCCTCCACTAAATATGACCATGGGGCAGCCACCACCAGCAACCCAACGTAGTTTTATCTACATATGTGACCTCGTTACTGTGCCTGTTTAAGCTCTCTCTTACTCAATCAAACTAATTATTTCACTCTATTCCTCCTTCCTACTAGCACTCTTACTGTTTCATACTTACTGTTGTTCTATTAACTACTGGCTCACTCAGGCCCTGAATACAAGTGAGTTGCTAATTCTATTTCAAGTTTTAACTTCCATTTGTACCTGAATTTGTATTATCATTCATGTGAATTTTTCCCTCTGGATTTTCTACAGGTAAAACCTAGCAGGTCACACCTTTGTAAAGCATCTATTCATGCATCCTGGACTGAAAAAATGTGAAATTTCTATGTAATGCATGTTTTCTCCATTCCGAGCACTGCAACTCGAGTGGGTTCAAAATGTGCTAACTCTTATTAGTGGGTCTGCATTCTGCACCAAATTGCAATCAATCCCTCACTTCCCTTCATTTCCTATCTTGCGGTTTCATCTCATATTTACCTTAGATATTACTCTCACACAGACAACAAAATGCACTTGCAATATCACCTACCATCCACACACACATTTGCTGGGTAATTAGCATTCATAACAACTGAGGAAATACATGAACATTTTGCTGCAGCTTTCTAGTCTCGGCCACTTCCCCAACTCCACTATTCATTAGAAACGGCACACTCACTCACCCCCCTGATTGTGTTATATGGTTGCCATAGACAATACAAATTAACTAACCCCCCACCTCAAATGCATAGGAAAGCCAGATAGACACTTATACTCATTGTATTGCAATTAGAATTTCATTTATATTGTTCTTACTATGCCATACTGGGCATTGAAGCGCTTTTCGCTGGCCAGCATGGTGCTCCGGACCCCAAAGATAATGGTTAATCCAGTGGTTATTGTTGGTTATTGGGATTAGTCTTTTGCTCTCAAGGATACCATTCCATCCATTTACTTCAGTGTTTTTTGGTGGATTGAATTAGTAGGAATTTGGTGAGATCATTAGTAGGGGAGGTGTACATGAACTTATGCTGGTGATTAGTGAGATTAGACGATGAGCCAAATGGAGGATAGGTTTCAGGGTAGAACTGGTTGTGACCTTTGACGTAGTGTGGTGTGGTGTGGAGAACTCACTCTGCATTGTGCCCATGTTGTAGGCTTGGAACCAGACCATGCTCACTTTATCCAAATGCTGTTTCTCAAGGGCAGCCCGAGAAGGGGGTTTGAAAAAGAAACCACTGAAACTCTATGTGCACTTTACAAAAATGAATTGAATTGCACAAAAAAGTGAAAAGAATACTTTTTTTATTTGGGTTATAATGTATTTGTTCCCCAAATCACAATGCAATGCAATGGAATACCATGAACAACAATACCTTTAGAGGTATATAAGGACAGTGATAGAAAATAAAGGGCACCTGGACTGTTTT
Organism: Lissotriton helveticus; assembly: GCF_964261635.1. Taxonomy (NCBI): domain Eukaryota; kingdom Metazoa; phylum Chordata; class Amphibia; order Caudata; family Salamandridae; genus Lissotriton; species Lissotriton helveticus. The sequence goes on from NC_136067.1 coordinate 1,628,048,601, forward strand.
CAGACTGACAACATGTAGTTGTATTGTATACACATTACACTCGGGTAACCTCGGAAGTGATTGATAACAGCTTCTGACACACCATTCATAGACACTACAACCGAAGAATGGCAGTTCCACCATGCCACCAAAATATGTTTATAGCTCACACATACAAAGAATATTTTAAAAAACTCAGTTGACAACTGCCGACTGATTAATCCAACATGTAAAGTCCAACTTTAACACATCTAAAGCTTGTTTATCGCAAACAATTGCAGATAGCCTCTTACAGTGGCTTGGGTATTCATTCCAAACAGTAAGTTACTGTAATGTCACGGAGAGACAAAAAAGGGAACTCACACTCCCCCCTGCCCTCCCCCTGCCAGACAACTAAAAGTTGTAGATATCTGTTGTTTCTAAATATGTCTCTAGGCCACACTTCGCACATATTTTGTCTACGCTGCAAACATGCTACCAATGGGTAAAAATAAGCAAAGGTTTAATAGATTGTAGTTGGCCCATTAGAAAGAAGTTACTATGACAGAAACCACTTTCCTCATTTAATCAAGAGCTTTTACTTCAATAGTTTTCCATTTGTTTCTCGTTACATTCTGCATTTGACATTGGAAAGGTGCTGCTATTGCTCTGCAGAAAACCCCTTTTTTGATGCGGGCTTATGCCGCCCCCTGTGTGCCATTTAATGACTGAATGCGCGGCCACCCCTGCGTGCACCTTACAGGGAACTGTGCTATGAGTGTAAGTGCACTCAACAAATCTTTTTTTCATTTTATTACGATTATCTCAGCTCGTCACATGAGCAAACTACAAGCACTATCTGTAGAGCTGCCTTTCTCCCGAAAGTGTTCACACCCATCCACATAGTGCAGTCTATCACTCTACCAGTTTTCTCGGACGCCCCTCCACGTTCCAAGGAGGAAGAACAACTCCATTGTCTCAACCCAAAGAAGGCCATGAGCATCTACATTGACCGCATCAGGGACGTCAGGTGGACGGCCAGCTCTTCATGGGTTTCCCTGGAGTGAAAAAGGGCAAAGCAGTAGAGACGAGAACCATCTCCAGATGGATTGTCTTGTGCATCAAGATCTGTAATGGTCAAGATGGTCAAGATCAATAAAGTTATATTGAAAAATAACACCATGTGACATTTCTTTCACAAGTGAAAATAGACTTTGATATATATAATACGCTCGTAATGTGGTTCAAAAGACTTGATATATCATGCTCCTACTATAATAGCCACGGAAACACGATATTTGTGTTTCCGTGGCTATTATAGTAGGAGCATGATATATCGAGTCTTTACAATGAATTTGTTTTGAAAGACCAGGTATAGATTCCCCGATATTGTTTTATATTATCTGTAATTCACAAATTAAGCAGTGTGATCTGAATTTATTTTATATGCCCACTGGGGCAGAATGTTGGTAGCAATGCCTGTGAGATAATAAGCAGTGCCGCTATATATTTGTACTCGGAAAACGGAGTTGGGCTCAGGATCGAGTGAACTTAATGATGGCATTATGAATTTTACTGGCGGCTTCCACGAGCTGGTCAACATTGAAATAATAGTGTGTATACTTTGGTTTGCAAAATAAATGAAATTGCAATTTATTTTGAACCACATTACGAGCGTATTATATATATCAAAGTCTGTTTTCACTTGTTGTGAAAGAAATGTCACATGGTGTTATTTTTCAATATAACTTTATTGAGTTAATATGGCACCCGTACCCGTGAACAAGCATCGGACGCTGCGAAACGCGTCGGGTGACTGTACCGGAATAAAATGTCACTAAGGAACGAGCATGGGCCTCAGCGTGTTGTTTAACTACTGAAAGAACAACTGTTGGTTGGATTGATTGGGGGTTGGCGAACCCCGCTTTGGCCCGCTGTGATCGAGTCGACGCTGGTCTTGTCTTCGCCAAAACTGCCTAGATATATATAAATGTATATATATATATAAAATAGGTTTATATTTGCCCATTAAATACTTACATATTCGTAGTTAAGGCATGCATGGTAATGGCATATGTTTTTTTTAACAATTACAGGTAAGTAAATACACTCTTTTTATATATATATATATATATATATATATATATTCATATACATATATGTATATATATAAAAAATATATACATAGATCAATTTATGTATATATATATATATATATTTATTTTTTTAAATATATTTTCACACATTCTTAGGAATGTGTGTATATATAGGTAAAGAAATGGGGAGAGCGAGGATTATTATGGGGTACGTCCCCATCCCCAATGATAAAGTACAAAAAACATAGTGGACGGACCCACTAGCAATTGCGACTCACAAGTATTTTATTTTGATGAGTGCCAAAAACCCATTAGGTGAATTAAAGGACCCCTCACCCACCAACCTAGTTCGTGGCATGCTTCATCATTGGGGTCCCAACCGGGTAGCCAAATGCCACCCAGTTGTGCTACGACGCCTGATTACAGCTGAGCTGGATTTGTGTGGTTGTGAAGGAAGTGGTGCAAGTTAAAATTATCTCTGGGAATCCTTACTGAATAAAACTTTATTCACAGCGGCCCAGGATGAGGTTAAAAAAGGAAAAAGACAACTTTAGAGATAAATTGATCCAGGTTGTCACAGTAGTTCGTCTACATGTTTCTACCTCGTAAAAAAGTGGGAGGCTTTAGTCAGGTACGGGTGAATGGACTGAAGGTGTGGCAAAAATAGGCCACGTGTATCGTATTATCAACACACACGCTAAGGTGTGTTTTGTGTGATGAATGGTGGAAGAGGTGTGGCGCCGCGGCCAGGGCACTGACGCTGGAATCTGGGGAACACGGTTCGATCCCCGGCTCCGGCGGCAGGTCAGCCCAGCACCATGTGACTCTGGGCAATAACTCGCTTAATCTTCCCGACGGCCCCCCAGCGCCTTACGGGTGATTGTGCGCTTTACAAATGTGGACTTTACTTTTACTTTACTTAGTCACACATTTGTCAAGACGGAGAATCCACGGGCTGCACCTATTGCGGTCTCCTCGCTGTCCTGTATATATATATTTCAAATTCAATAGTTGCTTTTTCTTGAGATGCACTCACAGGGTGACTCCGTTGGAAAAGCACAAGCGCCGCTGCAAGACACGCATTTCCAGGTTTCTGCCTACGCGTTTCGGGAACACGCCCTTCTTCCTGGGCAGTTCAAACAAAGATCAGCAAGCAATAACCACCAGTAACATCCCCTTTTATTGACAACTTTCATGACCAAATGCATCTCCGGTGAGTTCATCCGCAATGATTTATGGGACTGGTAGTTGCTGTTAAAACCCATGTGGGTCGTTGCCAACATTTGTAATAAAGATTCAAGTTCTCAAAGGCACCATAACATGTCACATGCAAAGCGCACTTGAAAATCACCCAACAACACTCTGTTCCGATTCACGCTGCCCCAATAAGTCAGCTCGGACCCACAAGGGTATTGTAGCGGTGCAGTCTCGTGGCCACAGGCAGAGCCACTTAATACCAAATTTAAACCAATGCCTCACATGCCTCACTGATGTTTTTCGAATTTCCCATGTTTACATATTCTCTCCATGGAGTGCTATAATTATCTTGCTTTTTACTTTTAGCGCTCACACTTCTTGATTTATATATGTTGGCTATTTGATAAAACGTCGAAATATAACATTAATGTAATAATTCATTGTAGCGTGATAATGAAGTCTGCTTGAATATATTCATGTTTTTTCGTAGGTATCAGATTCTCTATTCTTGTAATGTTTTTACATAATGAACAAGGTTCCATGGAAAATGAGAATTTCACGTATCGTTTATTGTATTTAAACAAAACGGGTGGTTTCACTGAATGCAAATGAAAGGATGCCAATGACTTTTCTGCTAATCGTTTATTCTGATAGAGACTTTTAGCTGCAGATTCTTCACCTTTTTTATATTTCCCCAGGCTTCAGAATAAGTGCGTAAACTTTTCAGCTGTACCTCAGTGTGCCGACAGGTGGGACCTTGTGGCTCCGTACTGATGCTGTTCCATTCTGGAAATGATGTGCGGAGCCTGTATAGGAACTACTTCTGTACTCTGACATCAGTTTCTTTCTTTCCGAGTCTCCAGAAGTGGATCCGGAGCTCCTTCGTTTCTCTTAGAGATATTTACCTTTAACTATTTTTCAGTATGCAAGGGAAGTTACCCCAAACTTGACCGGTTCTAACCCTAAAAGGACTGTTGATAACAAATGACTGTGACTGACCTCATTAGGTGTGCCTCTGATGTCTGCAGTCGAATCATGACTCACCTGCAAGTCATGGGCTACGTCCAAAGTTCAATCTCAGTCTCACAGTGGATGAACCCACTTTAGAGGTCGGTCTTTTTTACAGTTAAATCATCCGGTGTTGTACTTGGCCGTCACCCCCAAGGCTTTTGCCTTCACCCTCCTGTTTTTCTGATTTTGTTTTGTTGGCATTAGTACTCTGTGCACTTTACCAATGCTAACCAGTGCTAAAGTGCTTGAGCTAACTCCCTTAAACATGGTAAATTTGGCTTACACCTGATTGGCACACTTAATTTATTTGTAGATTCCTGGTAAAGTGGTACTGCTTGTACCCAGGGCCTGTAAATTAAATGCTGCTAGTGGGCAGCATCGCTCATTGTGTCACCCACTAAAGTAGCACTTTAAAACATGTCTCAAGCTTGCCATTGCAGCATTTGGTGCATTTTAAACTACCAATACGACCTTGCAAAATAAACCTTTAGCCAAGCTCAAACCTTCCTTTTTATTACATATAAGTCACCCCTAAGGGGGCCCTAAAAGCCCATTGTGCAGAGTGCTTTGTTTTTAAAAAGGAGGATATGTGGATTCAACTTTTACATGTCCTGGTAGTGGAAAACTCCTAAACTTGTTTTTCACTACAGTAATATCTATTTTTCCTATTGAATGACCTCAGATTACCTTATTACATTTAATAAGTGCTAACCTGTGATTGGGAGCAGGTAGAAATATAATTTTTGGACTCAAATGAATTGCAATTGAAATCCTCTTTAATGGTAAAGTAAGACTTCAAGTCACAGTTACGAAGGTTGGCATTTTCTTGCCGTAACCATTTGGTGCTTGCTGTCAGTGTCCTGGGTCATAGGACTGTGAATGGCTCAGCTCTGCTGTTGTGGTTTGTGTACTCCTGCCAGACAGTGAGACAAAGAGGACTGGGTGAAGGCAAGATGACCATCCAACCTGGATGCCTGTTGGTGGAGCTGTTTCCGGCCTCACTTGCACGTCAGAGGGATTGCCTCCAGCACACACAAAGGAACCTGGCATCCGCCTTTTGTCACCTCAGACTTCTTGGAGCCTTGGCAGGGAAGGGAAGATCTTTCCAGAACCTGATATCAAGATAGCCCAGGATGTCCCTCCACTTCAAAGACTGGCACGAGGTGTAAATATTGGTCCCTCAGACACCACTTCAGTACACTCTTGGACCTGTGGAAAACTTCAGAAGGACTTCCTGGACCCCCGGAGGGCTTACCCTGCTGCTACCAAAGGACTGCCCTGCTGCTTGAAGGCCTGCCTTTCTGCTTAATGGAGATCGGGACCCTCTGGAGTCAAAAGGGCTAGTTGACTGGCCTCCTTTGTGAGTAACAGGGACATAACAAGCTTCAGAGACCCGGAGCTCTGCACCTGGCCTCAGCTGGAGTGAGTCCCAGCCCCCTAAGTGGTGCTCCCAGGTCCTGGACCCATGGCAGTGATGTCAGAGGTGCTGCTACTGCCCAACCTTAAAACTTGGGATTTGGAATTGGAAAAATGTTCACCCAAAAGTACCCTGAGAACCGACAGAAGACCGGGACCCGTCTGCCAGCCAATCCACCCAAGGTGCATTGCTGATTGGACTGACTTCCCAGTAACTCTAGCTACTTTGTTCTCTGCAGCAGCAAATCCTGTTTGGAAGGACCTCTCTATGGAGAGGTATCCAGCCTCGTGGAGCCCTCATCAGCTGCTGCCTGCAGCTTTGTCCCGTTGAAGATTTTTGACTTCCAAAAATGTAACTAAGTCCGAAAGTAAATATCTTCACTGCGACTGCATCCAGAGGCCCCCAGATGAAGACGGCTCCTCCTCGGATAAGTCATGCATGACCAGTGCCAGTGGTTTGTTCTTTGCTCTTTTAGGTGCTCTTGTGCACTTAAAACTTTAAAACTTCATAGCTCCCATTCATTGATTGGATTTAATTTGTTTTGGTGACATTTCATGTATTAAATGTACTATATTTTTCTAATTTGGATTGGGATTTTCTCTTGTGTTTTGTTTTCACTTTATTACTATTCGAGTGCTGTAAAATACTTTAGACATTGCCTCTAGGTCAACCCTGACTGCTTTTGTGCCATAATGTCAAAGGGTTAGACACAGGTTAATTTCTTTTGGTTCACCATGACAAGGACTGTGGTTATTTCTTGAGTAATCCCTCAATACCTCCATTTCGTACATCTGGTAAGTCAACAAAGAAGCACAAAAAATCGAATCAGGATTGCACTCCCTCATGCCACTCTAATTCACCTGATGAGGTGTGGGGGTGGCGCCACACCTCTTGCTCCCGAAGGTGATCCACTTGAGAGCCGATCCCACAGCTGGTTCTGGCACAACCAGAGTTTACGGCTATATCACATCAGATCGAAGCGTTCCACGCAGGAGTGCTCCGGATCCTTTCAGACTCTCTCTGGCTCACTTTCTGTCCCCAAGGATCTGAGAGGCCCTACAGGTGGGTTCGCCCTTGGGGCCAGTTGGACGATCTGACCCAGTCTTGCCTCTGGCTCCACTCCTGATCCTGCCACTGCTGTACCATGTCCTATGCCAGCCCTACGGACTTCGATACCGGAGAAGGAGGTTTATGTTTTCTCCTACGCCGGTCCGACCTGGGCCAAAGTTGCACCTGATACCATCCAAGGTGCCCCTTCCCCCCCTAATTTCCACTTCCACAAGGGAAGCAACACACCTTATATACCCTTTTTGGTATGAACTCCAACAACAACTATGACCTGGGTAATGAGTTCGCTCAACCCTACTAGGATGATAATTGGTACAATTACTTTCTGGAGGTTAGTGCTCTCAATACCTCCCTCAAAAAGGACCTATGTCCTGGTAATATGTAGGGTGGCCAAAGTACTTGACCTTCAGCTCCCCACCTCGGAGATGAAGCAAATATCTTAACAGTAGTCCTATAACCGGGACAAACTTCTTCTGAGCTCCCATTTAATCAGGCACCTTAATGAGGGCTTGGGACAAACCTTGTTCTGTCCCCCCATCAATCGACAAATTGCTGGACATCATCACCCTGCTCCAGGTGATCCTGCTTTTCTCTCGCAGCACCCTACTCCTGAAGGATTAGTGGTGTAAATTTCCAGAGCGGGTCAAACCCTAAGACCTCCTTGATCACTCCCACTGACAGGGAAATCTAAGCAGGTGGAAACGTTTGGAAAATAAGATTTTTCCTCCACCAGTCTGGTACTTCTATCAGTGAGCAATTGCCACTTGTTGGGGTCCTATCTCCACGTCCCTTGGGACTCGGTGGCAGAAGTCCTTCTTGGTGTGACCGAAGATCTTCGAGTTGTGCTTGCTCAGGCAATTCAAGGTAGTCGTGATGCAGCCAAGTTCACGATTCAGCGTTTCTTGGACACTACCGACTCCATCAGGCAGGCCATCAGCACCAGTGTTGCCATTCTCTGTCATGTGTGGCTGCAATCAACTGGGTTCTCTAGTGATGCCTAGTTCTCCCTAATGGACATGCCTTCAATGGGACTTGCCTATTGGGGGACAAGACTGATTCCACTCTAGAGCATTTTAAGTAGAGCAGAACTACTGCACACTCTCTGCTTCTGCCCACCTTACCTCACCGACCCCAACTGTTTCACTGTTCCTTTCCTGGCGGTGGTGGCCAGCCTATCCAGCCACCACAAGAAACTTAGCAGTTTCGCAGTCGAGGCTGCGGCACCATGCCCCTTTCAGCCAAGGTCATCAGACTGCTCCGTCTACTCCTCTCCCCGCAACCCTACCTGCCAAATGGCTTTCGTGTGCCCTTACAGGAGCACAGCCACCTGCTGGGAGGCAAAATCCATGGATTTTTCCCGGGTTGGAGAGCAGTAACATTGGGCCGGTGGACACTACTGATCATTCACAAGATATATGCCTTACCTTTCCTCTCTTTTCTGCCCTACCTTCACCTGTTCCCCCAGTGGTTGTTGAAAGACCATGTCTCCATTTTGCTGCAGGGGCTACAAGCCCCTTTGGCCCAAGAGGCTGTCAGGGTGTCCAAGAAGGGTGGGGTCCTATGGCCTATTCTAGATCTTTGTCTCAACGCCTTTCTCCAGAAGGAGAAATTCAAAATGCTCACACTATTCCAGTTCTTGTTTGCCTTCAACCCTGGAGAGTGGATGGTGGTGCTGGACCTGAAGGAAGCTTATTTCTACACACCTGTCTCACCGGTGCTGCCTGCAGTTCATGGCGAGACAGGAGCATTTTCAGCTCACTGTGCTCCCCTTTGGTCCCCTCAGTGCACCACAGGTGTTCACAGAAGGGATGGCGGTGGTGGCAGCACACTTTCGGAGGTCATGTGTTCCAGGCTTCCCCTAACTTGATGACTGGCGGTTGAAGGCAGGCTCACCTCAGGCAGCCGTCAGCCACCTAAGACTACAGCAAACCTCCTGTCATCCCCGGGTTCACTATCAACGTGCAGATTTCACACCTGACACCTTCTCAACTCTCCCTTTTATCTGAGCTAATTTGGAGATGGTTTGGTTTCATGCCTTCTCTCGGAAAAGAGAATCCAGGACATCCAGGCTAACACCCAGATCTTTCAGCCTCTGTCCTGAATCTCAGTGAGATCAATTCTGAGGCTACTAAAGCTGATGGCCTGCTCCATACTGAACATCACAACATCAAGGAGACCTCTCAAAATATGTTCAGATTTCGGAAGGGACTCCATAAGGTCTACAGTGGTGGTTGCTGGACCACGATTGGGTCAGCAGCAGATCCATCTCTCTATCCCACCCAGACGTCACAATGTAGATCGATGCATCTGGGATAGGTGGAAATCAGAAGCCTCCAGTCTCCGGCGGAGTCTTGGCTCCATATATACCTTCTAGAGTGGAGGGTCATCCGCTTGGCACTAAAAGCCTTCCGTCCATCCATCAAGGAGAGGCTGGTTCAAGTGCTCATGCATAACACCACTGCCAAGTGGTATTGCAACAAAAAGCGTGGGGTGGGGCTCAGACCGTATGCCAGGCGGCACTGTACTTCTGGAAATAGCTGGACCATCCGGGAATTTTCCTGGTGGGCTGTTTGAACACTAGGGTGGACAAACTCAGCCCTCAGCACCTAGCAGATCACGAGTGGCAGTTGCACCCAGATGTAACGCAAGGCCTTTTCAGTGAATGAGGAGAAACTTGGCATGATCTATTCGCCACCTTCCAAAACGCTCAATGTCCACGCTTCTGTGTATTGGGGTTTCCAAGACATCTCTTGCTTGCAGAGGCGTTCTACCTCAAGTAGAACTTGGGATTCCTGTCTGCCTTTCTGTTGATACCACTCCTGCCCTGAGTTCTTAAGATCAGGACCAACCAGACCCTGGCCATTCTAGTGGTTCTGGATTGGGCACGAAGAGTATGGTATCCAGAACTCCTGGTTTTTAGCATATGTCCTCCGATCAGACTGCCCCTTTGGGAGGATCTGCTGGGCAGGGTTTTGCACCCGGGCCTTCTCAATCTCCATCTTCATGCTTGGACATTGAGCGGCGGTTTCTGAACACCTTCGACTTCTTCTGGAGATGTTGGTGTCATCTTGGCAGCCAGGAGTCCCTTGACAAAAACTGCATATGCCTGTTGTTGGGACAGATTTGTGGGTTGGTGCAGCACACAGCAGGTTGACCCCATTCAGGCCAAGTTATCTGACGTTCTGTTGTTGTGTTGTTTCGTGCCCTGTAAGGCTTTGCTTTAGGCATGGTTAAAAGTTATTTTTCGGCCCTTTCTGGCTTTTTTTTACGATGGCCAGATCAGACCTTCTTGTTTAAGTTCCATTTTGTGATGCGATTTTTGAAAGGGCTGCAACATATGTTTCCCCCTTCTCCCTTTGTAATGCCCCAAAAGAACTTAATCTGACCCTCACTTATCTGATGTGCACTTCGTTTGAGCCGCTTCACATCTGTCTCTTATGGCTCCTTACTATTAAAATAGTGTTTCTCGTTGCTCTAACTCAGCATGGCGTGTGAATGAACTTCAGGCTCTCAGTGTTAATCTACCATACCCTATCATCTTCCCTGACAAATTGGTTCTGTGGATGATAGAGTAATTTCTTCCAAAAGTTATGATGTCATTTCACGTCATTCAAACTATCTCTCTACTGGCGTTCTGTGCTCCTCCTCAATCCTCTAAGGAGCTGGATAGGCTCCATCACTTGGATCCTCAACAAGGGCTTAGCTGTTACTTTGACCATACAAGACCGGTTGGATGATCAGCTCTTTGTGGGGTTCTGTGGAGCGGAAAAAGACAATGTCGTGCAGAAGAGAACTATCTCCCACTGTATCATGCTCTGCATTTAAATTTGCTATGCACTGGCCAAAAAGCAACCTCTGGAAGGACGGTGTGCTTAATGTTCCAGGGCCAAATCTGTTGCCACTGCGTTAGCACTCCGACTCCCTGTCCTAGACATATGCCTGTTAGCTACGTCGTCATCCCTCCATATGTTCACCAAGCACTATTGTTTAGACAGTCAGGTTCGGTGAGAGGAGTATTTTGCCTGCTCAGTTCTGCTGGACTTTCTGGTTTTAGTCCATTTGTGGAAATGTGCCTTTTTAGGGACACACTGGTGCAGGGTTCACCCTTCTCTTTGTCCACGGGTCCTTAGACCAACAAAATAGAGATTGACACTGAAGCTGAAATTCAAAATAACAAGTTTATTTACTCATAAGTGAGACCACGTCCATACAACATCCTCGAGTGTTCCAGGAGGTAGTGGCTTGAATGCACAGACCATGGGCCTTTTATACTGAGTTTGTTGCAGAGTAAGCATGTAGACTCAAATAGAAGGTACAAGTATTCACAGGAATAGCTACCGACAAACATGGGCAGATGGATATCACTTAGCAGAGTGGGAGGGGAACCAGCACTGCTTACATCAGTAGGAAATGGTAAACAGTTACATTCTCAAACAGGTGCATTCTAGCAACTACAGGCCTTTCTGAGCTCATACATTGCTCTGACTCAGTACTGAAGGAGTTAACTAAAGATGATGACACAAGCAGATTTGAAAGGCAAGCAGCAGTGAAGATGGAAGAATTACATAGCTGACAAAATGGATGCCACAAACAAGATGGCTTCAGCTCATGCTAACGCCAATTATTTTCGATTTCCACAGATGGCCCTTTTAGTTTTAGCTGAAGACATCTCCATGATTTGGAAGGAGCATGGAAGATATCATGGACATCAGTCATCATTAACTCACTAATTTCTTGGTCTGTTACTTGTCGGGCATTTACATTCTTAGCATTTTGTTTAGTCGGTATACATGAGGCACAGATGGAAACACAAAGGAAAAAAAGCATCGGGCCACATTGTATACATAAGCAAGAAACTAAAAGAATTGCAGTAAATATACATGGGGCTGACAATAATTTCCAGCCCCATACAGTAAACATAGTCCATAGCCATCCAGTCAAAGCCCATGTCCCTGAATCCTGATGGATTTCAGTGGCTATTTTGTGCAGCTTGGAAATCGCTTCAAAGACGGAAGGGGCGTGGTCAGGGATATATACACAGCAGCTGCTCCCAATGATGCGGCATGCTCCACCACCATCGGCCAGGATGACGTCAAGGACCATCCTATTTTGGAGCGCCACGATTCTTGCAATTTGTAGTTTTTCTGTGATATTTCCAAGTGCCATGGCTGTCTGATTGGTTACAGCCTCCACGAAACGTGTCAAGCGCCTTATCTTTCTGCTGTTTAAGGCCGCACCAACAAAGAAGAATAGTCCCAAATTAAAGTCAATGTACCGCTGCAGCGCAGTATCAGTTTAGTCCACCTCATCATTGTTTACTGTCCTCTTGAATCAGCTCTTAGAAATGTCATTATACAGTTTATAGTCTTTATGGTAGGTTGCAGGAGCCAAAAACACAGGTGGTAGCAGAAAGGACACAAAGCAGCAAACCTGACCACACAATAGGTAGGTGGTAATAACCTTTATTTCCACAAATGAAATAGGTGTTATGTGAGAACAAATAACTACTCTTGTTTATTCCAGTAATGTTCAATGTTACAGTACAGTCACTTTTTCCCACAGGGAAACTCCCAATACTGCTCACACAAAGGTCTCCTCGAGCTCTAGTAACAGCTATACCAGGAGGTCCATTACCCTTGATAGTTCGAATGTTAGGGAAAACATAGCGCACAGAGGAATTTCCTCGACGATAATCCTTAATTTCCCATACAGATCCTTTAGCTTGTGGATCTCCTTATCAGGGTAACAAGCTCTATTTAACTGAAAGTGTAGTCTTCCTACATCAGCATAATTAATGTTAGCAACTTCAGAGGCCCACAACAATGCAAACCAGGCTCTACAGGAGCCATTGTGTGAAAACGGCAAAGGAATGAAAGGTGTTCCTCCCTTTTTCTGATGAGCTGGCATCATTCCACCCACCCAACAGTTGGTAATGTTTGTAGCATTATGGTGTGATGCAACATTTGAATGAATGTATTGTTGAGATAAGACAGTCCATGCTTCTGCTCGTGAGAAGGAAGAGTGAAATGGTGGTGTTCAATGGGGACAGGAGTAGTAGCAGTCAGTAGTTTTTGAGCAGGAGCTACTCCCTCTACAGCCCATGTTATTATAGCAATGAGAACAACAATCAAAGTGAGTCCAATAATGAAAATACTCTTTCTATCACAAACTCTTGCAGCAGTTTGCTTCTTCTCCTTAGGCATGTTCATCTCATCGTTGAACAACAAAACAGATGGTGCCCTAAGGTCCTGGGCAGACATTGGTTTCTTCACTGAGGTTGAGAGGAACAGTCACTAAAAGGCTACCCCCCTTTGTATTCAGTCTTTAACCACCCAGGACAGTGGCTCAAACAATCTTTTTCAGCAACGAAGTGTCTTTCTTCTGGGTTCACAGCTGATATTGAGATGTACCAGGGATTGTATGGTCAGTGAAGACTTCTTCAGGTGATGTAGCTTGTCCTTTCTTGGTATCCAGGATATCGCGGTGATCTGCCAACACAGCTTGGCACACTAGGTCTTACAACACCTTCCAGCAATGTGTTGCGTGCACCCAGTTCTTCCGGTTGGTCAATCGAACCTCAGTCCTGGTAGCCAAGAGCACCTGCTCAGGGCCTTGCCATCTGGGTGCTAGGGAGCTGGCTCTCTGGAAGGACTTTGTGACAACAAAGTCACCAGGGCGCAAGCAGTGGCCCTCACCTTGTAACCTGTCTGGGAGAGTCTCCCGAACCTGGTGATAAATAGAAGACAAACTGTCAGTCAACTGAGACAAATAGTCTATCATCAACACATAAGGTACATCATGTATAGGGCGTGGCTTAGGAATCCCCCAAATATTCATTGGCCTTCCCAAAACCACCTCATACGGTGTCAGGCCAGATCGTGTATGTGGTACCGATCTAATAGATATTAAAGCCAATCCAGTGCATCAGGCCATTTCAAAGATGTGGAAGCTTGTATTTTAGCCAGTTTTAGGTTGATGGTAGAATTGTAACGTTCCATTAGTCCTGCTGATTGTGGGTGAAAAGCATTTCCTTTTCCTATTTTATCAGTCACTTTCTTGTGTGCACTACACATAAAAATTGCCACTTTCATAGGATATGTCAAGGCAGTAAGGAGATTATGTACTAATTCCCCATGCACTATTTGTGTCCCATGTGAAGTAAGAAAGCCTCTTTCCTTCCAGAGTTGCCTGATATCATGAGCAACTCCAAAAGCATATTGGCTATCAGTGGAGATGTTAACAAGTAGATCTGTACTAAGCTCACATGCTCTCATCAGTGCTATCAACTCGGCTGCTTGAGCTGACTTCTGTGGGATGCAAGCTGTCTCAACTACTCTGTGAAATGTTGTAATTGCATAAGCAGCAGATGCCGTGACATCAGGCAACTTCAGGCAAGACCCATCAACCCACAGTTCCCCATCAATGTTAGAAAGAGGTGCATCTTGTAGGTCAACACGACCCTTTTTTTGTTCTTCAGTAAGGGATATACAGTCATGTAGCCCTTGTGATTGAGACTGAGTAGCTGGGAATGGCAATAATGTAGCAAGATTTAGAGCCAAACATCTTTTCAGTGTGATATGAGGGGCCAAAAGTGTCAATTCATATCCTGTCAAACGGGCACTAGTCAAATGTTGTGTTTTCGTTTGATTTAACAGAGCATCAACTGAATGGAGTACTAGCACAAGCAATCTATGTGACAAGACTATTCCCTCACTTTGACGTATGAACACAGCTGTCCCTGCCACCGCTCGAAAACAACCAGGCAGCGCACGAGCAACTGGATCAAGAACAGCTGAGAAATATGCACAAGGACGCTGCTTATCACCTTGTGTCTGGACTAAAACTGAGAGAGCACAACCGTCCCTCTTGTATACATAGAGTGTAAAGGCCTTAGTGTAGTCTTGAGTTCCTATTACTGGTGCAGAACAAAGAGTGTGCCGTAACTGTTGAAAAGCATTCTGGCATTCAGTGGTCCATGAGAGTGGCATCGGAGTGTCTTTAGTCAAAAGGGCCAACAAAGGTTTAATAATGTGAGAAAAACTAGGGATCCACTGCCTACAGAAAGAAGTAAGGCCAATCAGTGCACGAACATCCTTCTGAGTAAAGGGCACAGGCGTGTCCAAGCTAGTTTGAATGCAGTCTGGTTGAGAGTGCACGTCCCTCCTTAGACAGGAGGTGACCTAAATAGGTAACCTGCTGTCTACAATATGGCATTTTCTTCTGAGAAACTTTATGATGAGAGCAATGACAGTGTACTTTCTTCACACTGTTTAGGGGTATCTGCAGCCAACAAGATGTCATCGACATATTGAATAAGAGCCACCCCATCTGGTACAGGAAAGGAATCAAGCTGTCTTTTCAATGCCTGGCTGTAAATGCTAGGACTCTCTGTATTCCCTTGTGGAGCTCTACAGAATCTGAAGGATCAATTATTCAAAGTGAAGCCGAACAAATAGCGGCTGTCAGGATGAACAGGTATTGAGAAAAATGCATTTTTCAAATCAATGACACTAAATGTAGTTGCAGTAGGAGGAACCATAGTAAGAAGTGTTGTGATTTCAGAAACTACCGGATATTGAGGCACTACAATTTTGTTGACTTCTCGTAAGTCAATGATGAATCTATACATTTTAGTGTCAGTGTCTTTTTTCAAAATAGGAAGAATAGGGCTATTACAAATGTTATAAGGGACTTCTTCTACAATGCCCACTCCGATCAAATCCTGAACAATATGTATTAATGCTTCTTCGCCTTCCCAAGATATTTTATATTGAGGGCAGTTGAGGAAACAAAGCACCTTCCTTCACTTAAATATGTACTGGTAGAATAACCATTTGTCCAACATCAGTATCTGATGTAGCCCACAAAGTACTAGTTAACCATGCCAGAGCAACATCCTCTTTAATGAGACAAGACCTCTCAACCATTGGATAGTTATAATTTAAAATAAACACCTTCTGGGGAACAACGTATTGTAGCACGAAAATATTTAAGCATATAGATACCCACAATATGCTCAGGTGTGGTAGGGGAAAGCAAAAAATGGACATGCTGCAGTAAATTTATCCTGACTAAATGCAAGTGGCTGTGACAGTGGTCTAAGTTTAGGTGTCTAATAGAATCCTATCGATGTTATCATTGCGCCAGGCAGGGAGCCCTAGGAACCATTTTTTTAGACAGAGCACTACAAGTAGCTTCTGTATCAACCGGAAACTGATCAGTAGAGCCCAAGACATTTGCATCAACATAAGGACCTTTCTGAACTACTGGTACCTCATTTGACATTTGATATTGATTTTGTCTATCAAAAGTACTAGAATAATTTCGTCCTTGTTCAACTGCTTCAAATCTGGGGCAAGCTCCTGTACTTCCCCTGTTTCCTGAATTCCCTGGGCGTCTTCTCACACTACCCCTTCCCCGGTGGTACTGTTTACTTTGCAAAAGAGGGCACTCAGAATGCCAATGCCCAGTCTCTTTACAACAAGCACACTGATCAGAAGACAAAGTTGTTCGCTTGAAAGGGGGTACACCAGAGGTATAGGCGGTATATGCCGCACGTCCACCTCTACCACTACCTCTGAACGGTGGACCATACACTTGAGCCAACATAGCTTTTTTTTAAATCCTTAACCTTTTTTATCCTCCTTGCCTTTTGTTTCCAATTCCTGACGCTCATAATACTGGGCCATAGTCAAAAGGGAGACTGGGGAAGACGCAGTCCATGAACTCTCGCTGGCCTTTAGGCGCTAGCTATTTCTGGCAACATGTTAGCGACAAATTTGTCGACAAACAGATGCTTACCCGTTTCATCTGTCAATGACTGCCCACTAAAGTCATGGAATGTCTTTTCAAATTGTGTAAAGAAATCAGAAACTGGCTCATCCACTTTCTGTTCACAAGACGCTAACGTTGTCAAATCTATTTTCTTAGGGGGTATAAGAGTTTTTAACTTAGTTACAATAGCTTTGGGAAGATCTAATATCATCTGTTGTGGTTTCTGAGCAGGTTCTCCAGCCACATCTATTTCCTCTAAATGCACCCAAGTGTCCCCATAAGCTGCAATATTGTCTACCTTCCGAATTGTTCTCCACATATCAGGGGGCAAAATAAGTCCAAAAAACATATCGATATCTGGCAGGGTCATAGTGCAGGAACTAATAGCTCCTTCCACATCTTCATAAAAAGCTGCTGTATTTTTCCGTGGGTCGGGCAAAGCAGCTTTAAGAGCCATAACATCTGCTCTATCCCAAGGGGTATAAACCCAATTATAAATAAAATATTCCTTTGCATCAGCTGAGGTTTTATCGTCATTTGTGCCCGCACCCTTCGGAGGAACATACAGAGGCGTAGCTTCACGCATTGGTTTCATAGTAACTACAGTATCACTAGTATCTTTATCTGTCCCTGCAGCTCCTTCTTCTCGCGCCCGGGACTGAACTGTTTGTTCAATTGTAGCTTTTCTAGCTGCTTTTTTCCTCTCTCGCAGACAGAATGCATCAGTTCGCATTTTAACCACTCACCTAATTAGATCAGGCACCTGTGAAGGAAGAAAGATGCCATCACTTAATTGTTTATAATCAGAATTTATATCAGAAGGCTCTAGATCACCAGAATGTTTTCTAAAACTGAGTATTACTTCCCAAGTAAACATCTCTACAAAATATAACTGCTCTAAATCTATCCACTGCTGAACCATTGCTTTGAGTTCTGGAGCGGAGGTATTCCCATGAGCTGCTTTATGAGCAGCGGATCCAAGAGTGGCCTTGCATTCAGTAGTTAAAGTAGAACGAGTCAGGCGCCCATCTTGCTCAACTATATATTTCTCATCTGAGGACAAATGCTCCTTGTCAGAAACCTCATTCTCAGGGGCACTCGGAAATGTATACGGGGTGGATGCCTATCTAACAAGATAGAATCATCTTGAGGTTTATTAAGTATGGGATACATGGGGCTCCCAATAGGGTACTGCAGTTACTTCTAAACAATGCTCCCTATCTTCTTTTTCTTTTATTTCCTTCATTTCCTTATTTTTTAATTCTAACGCTTTTTTTATATATCGTTTTTATTGCTGTTCTTTTTCTGCTATAGCTTCTTTTTTCCTCACACAATCAAACATATCTTGTCGAGTTTTCTTCTTAAAAATACACTGCTCTAAATGTTGAATCTTTTTAAAGTCAAATGACCCATTCACAGGCCATGGTAAATCAGGATACTTTTTCGTATATTTTTTCCACAGTGTACTATACATTATGGAAGAAATACCGTATTTAATGTACATATGCCTATTAGGTGTCCCCTCTGTGGGAGCCAGCTGACTTCTTTCTAAATCCATTTTGGTACCTCCAAGACAGCAACACAACCTACGAAGTGCGCTTGGAGCAGGCATGCTGCCAAATTATAGTAAAATTACTTATCCCAGATATATCAAAGTAGAGAAAAATCTCCACATTACCTGCCTTTAACTTTTGCAATAGGTAAACAAACAAAAAAAACTAGAATCTTGGCCAAGCAAATTCAAAATCAAGAGTGCCGCTTCAGCGATCTTACCAAACAAAAGTCTCCAACCTCCAACTGCCAATCTCTTGGTCGACCTAATGGCCACTGCAAAAACGGGCACCAAAGGAAATCTCAGTCGGGACCACCCACCACCTGGAGGGTCAATATCGAGAAAACTGGAAAAACACTTTGGTCTGCAAAGACAAGGGTCTCCTCCTGCAGGTCGTCTCCTCAGCAAGATTCCACTCTTCCATCAAGACCACTCCTGGGGGTGGCCGCATCTCCGATGAGCCCCACTAGTCGGGTGCCAAACTGTGGAACTGTGCCTTTTTAGGGGCACACTGGTGCAGGGTTCACCCTGCTCTTGGTACACAGGTCCTTAGACCAACATAATAGAGATTGACACTGAAGCTGAAATTCAAAATAGGAAGTTTCTTCACTCATGAGTGAGACCACGTCCATACAACACCCTCAAGTGTTCCAGGAGGTAGTTGCTTGCATGCACAGAGCATGGGCCTTTTATACTGAGTTTGTTGCAGAGTAAGCATGTAGAGTCAAATAGAAGGTACAAGCATTCACAGGAATAGCTATCGGCAAACATGGGCAGATGGATATCACTTAGTCAGCAGAGTGGGAGGGGAAACAGAACTGCTTACATCAGTAGGAAATGGTAGACAGTTACATTCTCAAACAGGTGCATTCTAGCAACTACAGGCCTTTCTGAGTTCATACATTGCTCTGGCTCAGTACTGAAGGAGTTAACTAAAGCTGATGACAGAAGCAGATTTGAAAGGCAAGCAGCAGTGAAGACAGAAGAATTACCTAGCCGACAAAATGAATGCCACAAACAAGATGGCTTCAGCTCATGCTAACGCCAAATATTTTCGATTTCCACACATTCACAGACCCGCCTCCATATAGCTATTGCTTTGGTATCTATTCAAAAGGTAAGGGATCTGCAGCTAGAAGTCTCTAACAGAAGGTCAAGTTGCTTACCACTCTTTCTCATAAAGAGACTATAACTAGCCGCATATTCCTCACCAACCCTCCCATCCTCCCTGTTCTGTGATTGTACTCTCTCCATTAATAAGATCCCAAGTCTAGGAATTAGCACACTGGTCACAACTAATTTGCTCTTATGGCTCTATGTCTGGGGTTGCGAACAGCCTCGAAAGCAACTGACGTCAGCATGCAGGGGAGGTGCCCACATAGGATCCACTTATCATTTCTGGAGCCGCACGGCAGTTCGAGATACTGCTAAAAAGTTGCCAGAACCAGTCTGACGCCTGGTGAAATATTCAAAAGATTAGGAATCGGTAGCTAAATAGAGTCTCTACCAGAAATAACATTACCAAAAGTAAGTAACTTGTTCTTCTGAACGGTTAAAAAACAAAAAACAGATCCATTATGTAAACTAAGAACAGAGTGTGAAAAGATAAGAGAAACTTTTGTGCCCAAGACTCAAGACAAAGGCCAAACAGACTATATCACATTCCATTGCTGAAGACTAGTGGAAGGCACATTTAGTCTTCGCTCGGTGAGAGAATAGCAGACGTTGCTATTTTAATGAATATTAGTTCAATTGTTCAGAAGAGGTATGCAGATGTGAACCATCTTTGAAACTCGAAATTAGACTCATTCTTTGGTGCTGTTAGTTTAATTAGCTAAAGAGATGAGGGTGGGGTTGTCGACATGCTTACAGAATCCTTAGGAAATTTCTCTCTGAGAGAATTTACCCCTGCCTCCTCGGAGCTAGTAACGAACTTGGTGAGGGCTGCTAAATCAGGATTACCTTTGGACCCATGTCCGCCCGCTACCCTTATGGAGTCTTCTGAGCAAATTGGACCAGTTCTGGACAAAAATCTTCATTCTATGTTTACAGTTGGTGTTTATCATTCATAATGGAACAACAACTTCCATTTGTCGAAAAACAGCCCAAATTACAACCGATGCCCAGGCTGCTGGCACAAGACGCCTCTTAGTTCCCATTTTGATCAGTTACCAAATAAAGAGACGGGCGCTGGAAGCGGGAGTGCAAGAACAGATTTTTATTTCTCATGAGGAGAGCCTGTCATTTCGGACACGCGCACAATGTCTTCAAGAGGTGCTCTAACAAGTTTCTCTGAGGCTCCGTCTTTTATACACAGGTTTATGATGCACAAACATTCCTTATTGCAATAAAGAAACTTTGAAGTACGAAAAGGCACGTTTGGAATCCCAGCTTCAGGCCTATTCCCATACCTGTCGCTCGGATGTCGTTTCCCCTCCCAAATGTAACATGTGATTGTAATCTTGCAGCCGGACATTCCAACAGGACACGAGGGCAAGAGGGGGTGGTCAGATCTAAGGTTGGGCAGGCGATAAGATCGGGCACTTCAGTTGGTGTATCATGTTTTGCTATGCGGGGCCAGGGGGGG
Source organism: Lissotriton helveticus (assembly GCF_964261635.1). Classification (NCBI taxonomy): domain Eukaryota; kingdom Metazoa; phylum Chordata; class Amphibia; order Caudata; family Salamandridae; genus Lissotriton; species Lissotriton helveticus. Next base: position 1,628,069,261 of record NC_136067.1, read on the forward strand.
TACATCCATGAGGCTTTGTTTCATGACTTGGGACCGGGTCGAGAGGCCAGGTGTAGCCGGGGGGGTCATCAGAAGAGGGGAAGGGTGTTCCTGGGAGGAATGCAGGGGGTGTCGGTCAGGCAGGGGTGTCACTTTTAGAGCAGGGTCGCGCAGAGGGAGAGGGTTTTATGGCCTATGCATGAGAGAGCGGGGTGTTCAACGGGGGGGGGGAGGGGGGGCGTGCTGGGGATTTAACAAACGGGCAAAGAGGCCTTGGTGCCTAAAAGGGCTGTCGTGTACGTGCGTGCATAGGCCTATAGGCGGGATGATGCGGTCAATGCTTCGCGGTATTCGTTCTGCTTACAGCGAGGGGTATGGTGAACACAAATGAACGCCGCTTATGTACATATACATTGTCATTTTCCACAGTCGCCGCTTTTTAACATAAGTTAGTTCCTTTCCGTGTTTATCATAAGCGACGGGGTGTACATATAGCCATGTGTGGTCAATGAAATAGCGTTTGTCAATACTGGCGGATTGCATATAACCATGTGCAGTCGATGCGATAGACGAGGTGCAATACAGATGAATTTACATTTGTCGTGTTATATATACGAGTCTAGAGATTGGTATACTACTCAGTCAGAGTCAATCAAGGAAATGTTCCGACACATTATGGAACCATGTTCTGACTCTCTCTCCGGCGGTATCAATGTACAGTCAAGAGTGACAGATGAAACATTTTGAAAGCAATACAAAGTGGTTGAGGGAGGAATTCAGTTCAATACAAGCAAGTAGTCAGGGGGGGGGTAGAAAGTGGAGGGGGGGGTCTTCGCCACAGTGTCTTTTTAGCAGCGAGCCATCACTGGTAGGCTCTAGTAGTTCGTTTTCTTCCGTTGGCGCTGTTGAGCACCGGCGGTGGAGCTATAGGTCCAGCTCGGATCCATCCTTACACGTCGCAGGGTGCGATCTGTCCTCTGCTGTTAGACCACAGTCCTGTTTCCTAACTAATCTTTTTAAGGGTGCCTCATGCTGGGCACCTGCATTTCTTTCTCCTTCCGTGGCAAACCCTATTCTACCTAAATGCTGTTCTTCTTCTCTGAGTCAAAATCCATGTGAAAAAAAGGGGGGGGGGTTGTCGGATAATCGAGGGAAGAGAGGGCGGAGTGGGATCAGATCTTTGAGACAAACCAAGGGAGCAAAGGATAACGAGCAGGCAGGCCCATCAATCGGGCTCAAAGGGGCGGGGACTTCTGGCCCACGTGGGTCAGCAAGCAGAGGGCTTCAAGGCAGCCCTCCATCCTTTCATTTTCCGTGTTTGAGAGTGGTGCCTCGTCCCGTGTCTCGTTGCTCTGCGGCTCCACCTTTGGTCGAGGTCACATGTGCTTCATGATCTGCGGCTAGGCTGTGCGTCACGTCCGGCCCCTCTCCTCCGGTGATTGTGTATCTTTGAATGGGTACAAAACAAGCTTTAGAGAACTGGCAGGAGAAGACATTTATACAGTTCAATTCCGCCCCCAATCTTAAGTAGTTGGGGATACGTTCATCGGTCACGGTCAGAAGTTATCACTATGGAGTATGTATGCGGGCATTTCTACTGAGTTTGTACTAAGTCTATTTGGCATTCATTCATGACGTATATGGAGAGAAGTCAGACTCCTATCAACTGCGTATTCCATCAAACTCGAAATCGGATCCTTCGGTAGAGACTCGTCTTTCTAACCCAAGCCCTGGCAGTCTTCTATCATCATGAGAGAGGGACAGAGGCTAAACATTCTTTTCTCGGGGAGCAACGGTTAATCAGGGTCATCAGTTACACTTCGGGGTATGGAGCTGGGGTCAATCGGGAGAAACGAGGACGCTTTGGACATCCGTACTTGGGTGCAGAGAGGTGGGGCAATCTGGGCATTGGGGATTGTGTTTCTAACGAACTGAGAACAGAAGGCCACTGACATATAGTCCCCCTATAAAAAAAGGCCAGATTAGGGGACATCAGTCGTCTTACCTGTCCTTTCCTTCTTAGCCAATTCAAGTTCCATCATTTTACAGAAAGGAGAGGTAGTAATATGGCAAATTACAATTGTTTTAGTTTCTGTCAATTTTGCCGAACACCTTTGTGTTCAAAAACCAATTAGGCTTATGCCGGCGGGGCACAACGTTACCACACAAAGGAAGAGGGAACAGGGGGACCCTCAGAGAGAGAGAGTCGTCCGCATTTTAAACGAACTATTCGGTACACGTACGACATGGAGAGAGAGAGAAAGAGAGAGAGAGAAACGTGTACAATAATAGGCCATTTAGTGCGCACACAACACAGAACAGCAGGGGTCAAGTTATATAGAAACACAGGCTGAGGGACGACGTAGATCCATACATTACGTACACATGAATTCAGGCGGGGGGGGGGAATAGTACATGTATTATATACAAAAATCCAAGACAAAACATAGAACAGTACTTGGCCAAAAAGATTTCTTCCTGCATGCTGCGCATCCTTAGTATCCTACTTAATTCATCTGGCTACCTTTGCTGGTGGCCTCGGTTGCAAATACTTACACCTTTGTCAATTGTTCGGGAACTAACCTGGTTGGGCTAATACTCACGGTGGGATCTTCGAATCATTTTTAGCGAATGGGTATCCAGGCTGAGGCAACGGAGGGTGTCAGTCGGGAGAACAATGGGGCAGCTTTGAGTTTCATGTCTATGAGGGTGCAAGAAGGAGGTGGTAAATCTTAAACATTGACAATATTCCTAGTCTTCCAGGAGGAGGGTACTTGGGTAAACCTCACCCCGGAATATTCCTGAACCTTTCCCTATTTAGTTACCGTATGAATTTACTCATGGGTGCACGTCATTCTTGGTTGCATTATTTGGGGTGCCGGTTGGAGTCATATTTTGTCATGCTGCAATAACCCGCCAAGTTTCTGCTTCAGGCCACCCTCCCAGTCGCTGGGTTCAGAGAGAGAGACAGTCGTTTCTAAGTAAGGGAGTGCTATATCTTTGTTTGTTCGTCGTGTATAGGCACCATGTTCAGATCCCTTTTCCCCATTCCCTCGGCTGTTCGATCATCACTTAAGTCATACATAAAACATTTCTCTTATCAATCCAAACGTGTGCAACGTGTATTCAGTCGAGCTATACACATCAGGGCATACACGCGTGCATTCATATCACACAAATTCGTCACGTTCTCAGGGGCAGTCCCCATAGACAATATACAATTTTTCCGCGCGGAACCATGGCGTGTTGCTTAGGTCTTCTCCATACTCTAGTCGACGTTCCGATGTGACCTGCAGAAAAGAAGGGAAAAAGAAGGGGTGGGGGCAGCGTTTTAAAACACATCAGCGCGCATAAACCCGAAAATGCTTTTACTTACCACATACTCGACCTATCTCCGCGGGATGCAGTCCCTTTCATCTCGGCGTTTAAGCCCAGAGGGACCGGTAGTGCGGGAGAGATAATCATTGATGGACTGTGTATTGCATAGATCGCCCAAGTGTGGTATTACGGATCGTGTGTAGGGAAGGGTCAAAACAAAGGGCAGTCAGTGTAAAGTGGGGGGGTGAACTCGCGCTCTCCTTCGAGGAGGAGGGATGGTCTACAGTGGTACAGGGTCGTTTTTGTTCATCAGGCACGGAAACTAGAGGGGCTAGGTGGCATTCCTTCGGAGTGGCTTAGGGGCATCTGAAACAACTTCCCTGATACATGTGGCACATAAAGTAAAGGCTAAATACCGGGACCTTTATCGATTGCTTTTACGTTGCACAAAAATAAAAAATATTAAAAAAAACAAAAACACACACACACAACAAACCTGGACCATTCACATTTACAATATTTATGTGTACTTTGTTTTTTTTAACCTTTAAGTAATCGAGTTGCTTCATTTCACCTGTATTTTACTTATATCGGAAACAGTGGCCATTTATTCGAAACTTACCAATCTAAGCGCTACAACTATGTTTGCTTTTCAAAAAAACCTTTATTTAAAAATGTTGGCGCACAAATACGGGCCTACTACCACGTGGGCCGGCCACCGAGCAGACTGGAACTGTACATGAGTGGATATTTATTTGAGGAAAACGTAACGGAGTCGGTGGTCGTTGATTTCATAAAGGTGCGACAAGTGCAATAAAATCATATCGAAAATTCATTGTGGGCAAGTACCATAAGTGTCGAAAATTCGAACTTTCAATAATACGGTAATCAATGACGCGTCAGAACTTAATATCAATTCTTTGTCCGAATGTTCAATCAGTACCCATCCCCTCCCGCCATGCGCTACAAAAACTGCATACATATCTCATGATATCAAGGCTGAGCAACCGGAACACAACAGGGAGTTGCGAGTTTCATTTGTACCGGCGCCATTTTGGGTGAGGTCAGGCAGGTCCAAGTATAGTCAAAATGTCTCCACCAACTCGTGGTTGGACCAGAGCCTCTTTCGGCAGTCGAAAAGTTTCGTTAAAGGGCAACAGAAGGGGCCGTCGATATGAACCATCAGTCAAAGGGGGGAGGGAGGCAACAATCTTTCCTACCGGGTCATACTGGTGTTCCACCGGAACTGATCAAATTGGTAGTCTGCAGGATTTTGGTCATTCAGACTGAGGCTGGCGCCAGCATGAGAGCGCCAACGTCTCGTGGCTACGTCTTGGTCGTTCCGCGGGCAATCATGGCAGTCATTCCCCATCGGGGGGCCCACGGGGGTCGGGGGCCCCTGCAGTTCTCGTAGAATCTTCAAAGCTGAGGAGAACGCTTCTGGACGGGGGACTCATTTTCTAGCTGACAAGCGACCAGGCCATCTTTGCACGCCAGGCCCAATCCTGCAGAGTCGACTGTCATTTTATGAGTTCCGCGGCAACCGGCAGTCGCTGGATCGCAAGAGCAGACGGACTCCAGCCTGTCGGGCGTGGCATTGCACCGCAAGAGGGGTGGGCGCAACTCAGCTTGGTGAGTGAGGCGCAGGGGTGCAGCGCTGTGTCCCAAGAGTGGGAGGAACTCAGCTGGTTCGGGCGAAGCGCCTTTGTATCGCAACAGTGGACGAGACCCCGTCGGGTGAGTGGAGCGTTGCTGCACCGTAAGAGTGGACGAACCCTTGTCGGGTGAGTGGAGCGTTGGGGGTGCAGCTGAGGGGCCTCCACCTGGGGAGGTGGGAGAGGCTCGTCCGCGCCGCCTCTCCCTCCCAGTGCACCCCACGCCGTCTCCTGGCGCTGACATTCGTGATGGCCGGACCAGGCGATGAGAGAGGGGGGGTCGGAGGCATAAGCAAGACATCCCCCCGTGGCCTGCAAGGCGCCAGAAGAGGATGGGGAGACCAGTACATTCCGGGCCATCCACCCCACGACCTCTCCGGCCGATGGCGGCCAGCCGGGCCCCGCCCTGCACGTGTCGAGGCATCGTCTTCCGGATGGGCGTAACCGTGGACCTGTTGCACTTCGGGAGCTTCCGGAATGGGGGTAGGTATCTGCTGACTTGTATCTATCTTATGTTACCGTTATTGGGCGTGGCGGGCGGTGGGACAGACATGTTTGGAGCAGTGAGGGGCGGCGGAGCCTAGCTACCTCGTGGCTGCCGTGATGTCAAGCTTGGCTTCTCTCACCACTTTCATGTTTCTTATTGCGGGCTATTTCTAACGTTTCTTATTTCTAGCGAAGTCAAAAAAACTCATCAGTGGCCTACTGATTTTGCTCGATATCTTTTTCCTTCCTTTTCTAGTATGTTTCGTGCTAAAGTTTCTGTTAACAGGATACGGTGATTACTTCGTATTTTACATATGTCCTTTTTATTAGGGGCACCCTCCGGTTGAGCCAGATGATCTACCTCTAATAAATGGTCCGGGTGGAACTAGTTTACCAATCAGTGGGGAGTAGATAGGCATGACAGATTACAACGGGGGACAAAGGTCCGCATTACCTACCCTTCACTACTTGCAAAGACTAGACAGAATATTTCTATTCCACGTTATTTGCAAACAGAGAATACCTCAAAAGAACTATTCCTTGAACAATAAATGTCCAGACAATCAATCAATCAGTGGGGAGAAAAACAGGCATGACGGATTACAACGGGGGACAAAAGTCCGCATTACCTATCCTTCGCTATCTGCAAAGGGAGACAGAATATTCCTATTCTTCTCTGTTTGTAGACAGGGAATATCTCAAAAGAGCGATAATCGATAAAAAATCGATAACAAACAATCAGTGGGGAGAAAGATAGGCATGACGGATTACAATGGGGGACAAAAGTCTGCATTACCTATCCTTCACTATTTGCAAAGAGAGAGGAACGTTCCTATTCGTCGCTGTTTGCAAACAGAGAATGTCTCAAAGAGAACCAATACTTCAAGTAGCAACCATGGCTAAATGAACCAATCAATGAACAATACCAGTATTTAAATACCGATTCCAATATAAACAATCAATCACTCAATCAATCAGATGGATAAAGTCATCCTATCAATCAGACGTAAAGACGTCCTACTTAACCTTACCCGGACCGGACCGTGTGGACAGTTCTTCGCCTTCCCTTTCCAGCGTCCGATCATTCTCTTACTCCATGTTTTTACCGCAGCATTCCTGTGGGATCCCAGTCAGGACAGTAGGTCGCTTGAGAGAGGTCCGTTCGGAATCGGTGAAGTTCATTCAATCGGCAGCCGGACGAGGGCCCTCTCAAGGCAGGTATACTCCAATTGTTCAGATGTTCACCCCATCGTCTGGACCTCTCTTACCAGACCTTATGTCGCTGATGGGCCCCGCGTTGGGGCGCCAATTGTCGAAAAACAGCCCAAATTACAACCGATGCCCAGGCTGCTGGCACAAGACGCCTCTTAGTTCCCATTTTGATCAGTTACCAAATAAAGAGACGGGCGCTGGAAGCGGGAGTGCAAAAACAGATTTTTATTTCTCATGAGGAGAGCCTGTCATTTTGGACACGCGCACAATGTCTTCAAGAGGTGCTCTAACAAGTTTCTCTGAGGCTCCGTCTTTTATACACAGGTTTATGATGCACAAACATTCCTTATTGCAATAAAGAAACTTTGAAGTACGAAAAGGCACGTTTGGAATCCCAGCTTCAGGCCTATTCCCATACCTGTCGCTCGGATGTCGTTTCCCCTCCCAAATGTAACATGTGATTGTAATCTTGCAGCCGGACATTCCAACAGGACACGAGGGCAAGAGGGGGTGGTCAGATCTAAGGTTGGGCAGGCGATAAGATCGGGCACTTCAGTTGGTGTATCACGTTTTGCTATGCGGGGCCAGGGGGGGTACATCCATGAGGCTTTGTTTCATGACTTGGGACCGGGTCGAGAGGCCAGGTGTAGCCGGGGGGGGTCATCAGAAGAGGGGAAGGGTGTTCCTGGGAGGAATGCAGGGGGTGTCGGTCAGGCAGGGGTGTCACTTTTAGAGCAGGGTCGCGCAGAGGGAGAGGGTTTTATGGCCTATGCATGAGAGAGCGGGGGTGCTCAACGGGGTGCGGGCGTGCTGGGGATTTAACAAACGGGCAAAGAGGCCTTGGTGCCTAAAATGGCTGTCGTGTACGTGCGTGCATAGGCCTATGCTGGCGGGATGATGCGGTCAATGCTTCGCGGTATTCGTTCTGCTTACAGCGAGGGGTATGGTGAACACAAATGAACGCCGCTTATGTACATATACATTGTCATTTTCCACACATTTTGCCCCCATTAAAGAAGTCAAACCTCGACCCGTAAGACACTAACAATTATCGGCCCATTGCACATCTCCCTTTGCCCGCCAAATTAGCGGAAAAGATTATAAATGACCAATTGACCCAATATATTCAGGCCCACAATTTGTTGGATGTTTAGAAAAAGCCTTAGTACAGTTTCAGTTAGTCTTTATTCGATTTGAACAATCATAAAAGAAACATAAAATAACAATATTAAAAATCAAGAAATATCTTTAAAACATCATAAAATCTCTAAAATCCCATATAAAAACATATCAAGTAAAAAAGATATAATACACAGGGTTGGATAGACACCTCAATCTTATGTACAAAGAAATTATTACCAACTACTTCATATCAGATAACATCAGTTACTTAGTGCCTGCAGCCTGTTCCTTCTGATGGCCCACGCCCAGCTCCAAAACTTAGCTGTGGCAATAACCATGACCTCACTTGTATCAGTTCTCAGGATACGTAAAGCCGTTTGGCAAGATCTTGTTCCTATTTAGCACAAACTGGCTGGAGCCATAGTACAGAAACCGCGGTCATCAAAGCCACAGAGGAAACAAGGTTCGTGTTGGATAAGGGTGGTGCAGCGGCGTTGGTCCCTTTGGACCTATATGCAGCCTTTAATACAGTTAATCATGGTCTCCTGATCAACCATATCTCCTCCCTAGGCATCAGGGACAAGGCGAAAACTCTGTTAGCATCCTTCTTAGCCAACAGAGCCCAATCAATTAAGTTGGGGGACTTTTAATCCCCTCCTTTTTCTCTTCCCTATGGGGTCCCACAGGGCTCCTCCATTAGCCCTCTGCTTTTTAATATCTAAGTGACTGACCTGGCCCGAGTGATTAAATCCGCTGGCTAAACCTTACATCATACGCAGACGATACTCAAATTGTTTTTGCTGTCCATTAGGATGGAGACTGCATCTCAGCTAATTTTCATGACGGTATGTTGGCGGTGACTACCTGGATGTCCAATCACTGCCTCAAATGAAATTCCTCTAAGACAGAGGGGATGGTGTTTGTTTGGTAACCTCTCTCCGGCATGGTCCTCCCGTTGGTGGCCAGACAATCTTGGCTGCCTCTTGTCCCAGTCACCAAGGCAAAAAATCTCGGGGTCATCCTTGATTACAAGCTCTCGTATAAATACCATGTCCACTCAGTAGTCTCCTCGTCCTTCTACATCCTCAGAATGGCAAAGAAACTGTTTCCTTTCATCCCCATTGAAGCCAGGAAGACGTTCTTATCGGCCTTGGTTCTGTCTACGGTAGACTATTGTAACGGTCTACTGATTAATGCTCAGAAATCAGTCCTAAACAAACTGCAGCTAATTCAAAATGCTGCTTCTAGACTGCTGTCCTGCACACTGTAATTTCATTATGTGTCTGAAGTGATCAGACAACTGCACTGGCTGCCTATCAGAAACAGAATAACATTTAAGGTGATGTGTATTGCCTATAAAGCCACACATAATATAGGACCCGAATTTCTGAAGAAATCATTAAAGATTTACACCCTGAACAGGTCACTGGGCTTGGCTGGTGCAAATCTACTGGTTGTTCCCAGAACATATAGATCCAACTGGGATGACAGAAGCTTTGTGGTGGCCACTGCTAAGCTCGGGAATTCTCTTCCCTGTCAGATTAGAGACATGCTTTCACTTTTAATGTTCACGAAAAAAATTAAAAACCTGGCTCATTAATAATTAGGTTCCCTTTAACAGTCTCCTCTCTGTCCTGTCTCAGGAGTAGCTAGCGCCGAGGCACCTTTTTTGGTATTTGTGCGCTCTATAAATTGTTATAACATAATATTATTATAAAAGAGTCTTATGATTTCACCAATATGTTACAATATTATTTGTTGTTTATTCTTTTGATAAAAATAAATCTTTGAAATATATTACGGGTTCCTAGTGGTCTTGAGTGTCCTTTACAAGATGAAAGAGGGTTTCAATAATACTTGTTGTCCCTGTGATATATCAAGATTATTACCAAAAATGCATCTCGCTCAGATAGTGCTCTAAGGTTGTGAGATGGTTAGAGTCCAACTAGCTTTCTTTCTCAGGCCGGCACATTGCCAAAGTCCTTCGTGCCAGAGGGTCTTTTTTTCTGGCTGTATTCCATTCCAAACTGGCTTTTCCTTATTTCCAGATTCCACTGTTCCTTCTCATTTTAATCCCCTCCTCCATATGTTGTACTTAAGTATGCATTTATTTCCATTACTTCTTGTGATATTCTTACTCAAACTCTTATTTTGTTTTACGATTTTCCTGTTGTACTTTACTTTCCAAAATAAGCATTCTCATTATTCTACACTCTGCATTGGGTTCCCCAACTATACATTCTACCCAATTCAGTTGTCTCTTATTTCTGCAATTCCTAAGTTTTGGGTTCTATCTTCTTCCCACAGTTCACCTTCCTTAAATTATGTTTGTTGGCTTCCAGTTTTTTCATGTACAATTTCAAGAACAGATATTTTATTCAGTGATTTCAATTGTTTCACTCTTTAGTACACACACCCTTAAATTCGTCTTCTATATTTTCGGTTTTTAGTTTTTGCGTGTTAGTTAAACCTCTGTTTTTTTTAGTTCCACCTAATTTTCAATAGCTTTCTGTAGTGCCATCAACTATTTGCCATGAATGCTGCTTTCGGACATTTTCTTCAATGGTCATTCTCCTGCAGTTACGTTTGTGTTCGTCTTGTTTTCTTTAGACGGCCTTTTTGTGTCCTTGCAGACATATTTTTGCTCTATTTATTAATATTGGAAAGCGCTTGGGATAAATACAATTACTGGACATGACATGAGGCTTTCAGGAGTAGAAGATCAAATACTCCAGTGGAGTAACATTTCTAACTTAGATTTCCTATAAGTGGACCTTTTACCTGCAGAGAAACAAATATACATATTACATCTCTAGAATAGGAAGTTATTAAGATCGTCAGGGGACACTTACCTACAGAAAACGTGCTGTTGGACAGTTGTGTTTGACATGATTTCTGGCACACTTTTGTAATTTAATAAACATTAAGTTTATTTCGAGGATGGGTGACACCCTGCTATTTCTCACAACCTCCATGGCACTCGTTTTGTAGTGGGTTTTATTCACACACTTGTCAGCATCACGTCTCCTTTAATATGAAAAGATATATGTTTTTGGAGTACGCTCCTTCAGATGACAGCTGGATAGAAATATTTTTATAACAAGTGACATTTCTTTCCCAACCATCTTGTTTCCAGAACTGTTTGTACACGTCCTCTCCGCGAATTGAAATCACAACTTATATATTTTTTACCACACATAACAAGTCCTAAAGTAGAAAACAGTACAATTATTTCAAATTGGTCTAACTAAAACCAAACCTTTGAAAAAATTTTAAAATATATTTTCCTTTTTCAAAAATGCCCCTCATTAGTCTGCAAATACAATCGTACGTGGGGAACAAACCCTGGTCTTCCATGCTTCCAGCGAAGCTTGTAGTTCAAGAAACTTAGCAGTTTTATCAATGCCCTGAAAAGCCCAACCATAGCTCAAGGTTAATAAAGTCCATTCAGTAGCCTTTTACAGACATTTCGGGCATCATTCGCAAACAATTACTTTTATAGTTCAAAATGTACTCTAGTATGACAATTCCTACATGGGATTCACAAACAATTCCAGGAGACCGTAAGAAAATCTGTCACTGTCATAGGTTTCCTTCAGTTCTAACATATGTTAAATTTACTAATGCAGATTGTTCCACATCATGGAACAATCTGCCAATGTGATGCAATTGTCCATGAGCACATTTGAAATGCTGTTTTTGTTTTCTTCAGCTCTTTACTCGTTGAGGAGCTTCTTCCCTACAGTCCAATTAGTGTTGGTATATTCCCTCCATAGTCAAATCCTTTAAACATGCTTAATCCTGCCCACTACAGGAGTAAATATGCAAGTATTTCCAAAGGTTGGATAATCCCCGCAAGACGTATAATAGCCGCAAACCTTAGAGCCCACAGGTGTTTTCTGTATAGGTAGGCCCATCCGAAATTCCTACAAACCCGCCTCAACAGTCATTTTTCAAATGCTGAAAAAACACGATTTTTCAATCTTTCCCGCAAATGTCCTTTATGTACATGAATTTCCACCAGTCACATCTTTGTGGCTCAGGATTGTGAATTTACATTACACCTCAGAAAAGCTCAAATACACCAACGGCAAATTGCTCCTGAATTTCTAGGAGTAAGACACATATAATGGAAACAGCTTTGTGATTCAGACCTAATGTCCATAACCTCATTGCAGTCACTTCTTTCTGAGTGTTGCCTTACTTTGTGGTCTCGACCCCTGAATTATCTTCAAATAGGTTTGCCTTCCATCTATGATGGAACGGTTGTTTACACTAGTTTATCATTGTATTGAACCCTTTCTTCTAAAAGAGAATCACAATGTGTATCAAGTATATTGCATGCTGTTTCAGTCTATTAGTTATCTCCCATTCCCTCAGGGTATGTGGTGCATGCACGGTGAGCTGAAAATAGTGTGCCAAGCTTCAGAACATGACGCACTATAGATTATTATTAATTTTTTTTTACGTTTCTGTTTATTAATTCTGGTCTTCACGGCCCTTGTTGTACCACTAACATCCAAGTTGACATTTTAGTGTGTACACCACAAAGCATTAATAACATGTGCAAAGCACATTAGGGATATTTTCTTTCCTGTACCTGAATGCATACTTGCTCCTGCGTAATGACTTTATTACAATGCGTTTCTGTAAAGAAGTTGGATTATTAGTTGAGAGTAGTGGAAGCAGCACTCAAATAATAACTAGAATCCTTGTCAGACAAGTCGCTAAATTAAAAAAATAACCTTTGTTTATCCCTCTCGTAGCTCTACACTAAGCAGTCAGACTTGACTGAGCAGCAATGTGTAAAGTATTTATGCAGCACACAAACAGTGATAAACTGAAAACACAACACAAGAAAAATCCAGAAACCAATTTAGAAAAAAAAGTGAAATGTAATAAATAAAATGACAAAAATCCAATCAGTAGAACCATCAATATCAGTTTCTAAAGTTTTACGTGAAAATAGTGCCAAAAAGCGCCTGTAGGAAGGTGGAGTATTATGTAGTGATGCAGGTTAGGCTTCACTATGTAGTACTCTTACAATACCCCAAAGATGGTCCTTAAATTCGCAAAACAAAAATCCTTAGCTCAGTCCTGGTAGAGTGGCAAAGAGCAGTCAGGCTTTACTAAATGAACATGTATTAAGCATTTCAGAGCGCCAACATGGATAATAAGTAATTGACACAACTTAAAGAAATCCGACACCAATTTATAAAAATAAAGCAGATTTTTATATAAATTTAGACACCAAAGCAAAGCCAGTTGGAAAATATAGCCGGAGTTATGGATTTTAGAAGCATAATCAGTGAAAACCAATACTGCAAAACGTTATCAATTCGGGTCAGTGGGAAAAAGCACTAGTGACAATCGGTCACTTGCAGGTCGAGTTGCGTGGAACCCAAAGAGGGCAAAACTGATGTAGGTCCCAGGACCAAGCCATGACCGTCAGTTCGATTTTACCTGGCTCAAGAAGCCTGGGTGCAAAATTGTCCTGGCTGTCCTTGGTGCTGACGAGGGAGCCCCAGGAGACTGGTTTTACCACTTACACAGTGCTGGTGAGGAAATGGGTGCAAACAGTTGACAACAAAGATGAAGGTGTTGCAGTGTACCCTCGCGTTGCAGTGTCGAGTAAAGGTGGAGGTTGCCGGATTGGCCACCAACAAGCCTTGGCAGTGGTATACTTAGCAGAAAGTTAATTCGACATCTGGGGGAAAACAGTAGCCACCTGAAACTTGCTGAAGGTCAGGACTACGTTTCCCACAATGCACTGGAGCATCTACTTTTGGGCTATCCCTTGGAGGGCCAGATGGCCAGTGATTATTTAGTTCCAGTATATTGTTTTAACCTGCGGTGTGCAGGGGACTAGTGCCTTTAGTCCAGGGAAATATGGAGTTGCCTTTGCCTCTCAAAGGGATCCCTTTGTCTAGGGGAACCGGCCTTTGGTCCGATACGAGCTGTGGTTTTGCTGTTCCAGGAAGGTTTTCACATGTGCATAGTATCAGGCCTTTGGTTTGTGCTGCTCCTGTTGTCGCAGACGTTGGTCTCTTCTGTGTCCTTTGCGGCAAATCAGATCAGAACTGAAGTTCTGGCCTTGGGTAGTGCTTAAATCCTAAACTTAGGTGCGTTTGGGGTGTGGGTACAAGTGGTAATGGGCTACTAGCCCCAGCAGATAATCTGCCCCTCAGGTAACCACATCCAGGGGTATGTGTTACCCTTTCTACTCAGACCCCCTATTCTGCAACTTAATAAAATGGCTGACACCTTCTTTAGCTGTACAGACCAGGTAGCCTACCGTAGGGTGTGGCTAGTCTTCTCGGGGTGTACACCTCCTGAATACCTAATTTTCCCACATGAACTGGTGCAAATGTGCCATGGAGTAAGGGGAAGGTTGTTTCCTCCTTTGGAAGGCAGCCTGGTTGCATATCACAGGTGGTGAAGGCTTTGAAGCTCACCGCCTTGATGTGCTACTTCACTAGCCAAACCGTTGGGGAGGGAGGTGTGACCTCCTTCCCGTCCAGGCCATTGTTTCTGACTCCTGGGAGAGTTCATACCTCCTGGCAGGGAGTCAGATTCCTGTCTTGCCAGCAGCAGCTGCGGGCTGGTAGTCAGAGCACAGGAAAGACTGGGGCAACCAAGTGGGCAACCTCTAAGGTAGCCACCTGGGTGCATGCCACATCGTCCTTGATATGAGAATCTTCTCAGGGGTGATGTGGCACATTGTTTGATACCAAAGATTACATATTTCAGCAGTACCATAACGGAGTTGGCGACCTAGAATTTGTCCTGGTGCCAGCCCATGCTATCCTATGGACCGCTTATCACTTTTAGTACCCTTGCACTTTCATGCCCAGACCTTTGGTCAGGTGACTCGACCTGACCTGGTCAGAGCCGGTCGCTCCACCCGCCTCGTGCCTGACCCCCGATTGCTGCTGCCACCGCTGCCCGCTGTGCCTCTGGTGTGCCCCTGAGCTGCTGTGCCCTTGAGCTCGCCAAGGATCTGGTCTTGTGCAGTATTTTGTTTTCATTTTTGCCCTGTATTTAAATTATTGTGCCTGTTTCGTTTTTGCTCTGCATTCAAATTGTTGTGCCCCCTGATTGCTGCCACCACCGCTGCCCGCTGTGCCTCTCTGGTTTCGGTTTTGTTTCTGGATTCCATTTGTTGTGCCCTGTGCCCCTCCACCCAGCTCCCTGCCGCTGCTCAGCCCAACCCCCATTCCCTCCTGCATCACCGCTCCTCCCCTCCCCACTCGCCACCCCGCTCCCGCCTCCCAGCTGCTCCTCCCTCGTTCCGCTCCCCTCCACTCTCCACTTATGGCAGAGTGGCAAACACGCAGCGTTCATGCGCAGCAGGTGCGCCAAAGGTAAGCCCGTCTACGCCCGTCGGCGCCTGTACTGTGCCCAGCGCCAGAACCCCTGGATCCCGCAAAGGCCATCCCTCCCGCCAAACTTACGACGGCGCAACCCTCACTGCACTCAACACCGGCCGCCTCCACGACTGCCACCAAGCCGCCCCAGGACGTACCCATGGACCCTTCACCTGCCAATCCTGCAAGTTCTGCTGCATCAGGACCCACACTACAACCACAAACGCCAAACAGAGCTCCAATAACAACTACCTGAAGTGCATCCTGCTCAACAACCGCTCGGTCCACAGACACGCCATTGAACTATGGAACCTACTCGACACCACTTCGCCGGACGTCGCCTTTCTCACGGAAACCTGGATGAACGCCTCATCAGCACCCGACATCGCCATAGTCATCCCGGACGGATACAAGATCATCCGAAGAGACCGCATCAACCAAACAGGAGGAGGCATCGCCATCGTCCACAAGAACACCATCTGCATCTCAACCAACTCCGACGACACCCTCTTAGCCACTGAACACCTCCACTTCCAGATACACACCGACCCCAAGACGACACTCAGAGGCACCCTCATTTACAGACTCCCAGGACCCCGCACACAATTCAGCAAAGACATTGCTGACTTTGTCAGCCCACACGCCCCACTCCGATGACTACATCCTCCTAGGGGACCTCAACTTCCACCTGGAGAATAACAACAACAACACCACCACCCTGCTGGATAACCTCGCCAATCTCGGACTCAAACAACTGGTGAACACCCCCACCCACTACGCCGGACACACGCTCGACCCAATCTTCTCATCCAGCAAACACATCTCCTTCAATCACGTCACGGAACTGCACTGGACAGACCACAGCTGCGTCCACTTCAACTTCAGAAAGACCAAGACCCACCTCCACCCGCAACAAGTTCCCCGCAGAAGCTGGAACAAAATTACCACCGACCTGCTCACCACATCTCTGAACCAAAACCCTCCCGCCATAGCAACGGACCCAAATCAGGCAGCCATCAATCTCGCACAGTGTATAACCCACTGCGCTAACGAACTAGCACCCTTGAAAAACCATCCCAACAAGCCAGGAAGCAAAAAAGCCTCCTGGTTCAACGATGACCTCAAGAACTCCAAATAGAACTGCCGCACCCTCGAGAAAGCCTGGCGAAGAAACCCAATCACAGACAACATGACCGCCCTCAAGAACGCCACCCGCAAACACCACCAGCTGATCCGCACCACCAAGAAATCAGCATTCAAGGATAGACTGGACGGCAACGCCCACAACAGCAAGGAACTCTTCAGCATTGTCAAGGAGCTCACCAATCCCAGCGCCGGCAACAACGACATCACTCCCTCTCAAGACCTCTGCGACTCTCTAGCCTCGTTCTTCCACAGCAAGATCGCAGACATACATAACAGCTTCGGTGACCAGCCCACTCCCCTCACCACTGAACCGATGCACCCCACCACCACCCTCCGCGCCTGGACCCCAATCAACACCGATGACACCATTCGCTTGATGAACTCTATCCACTCCGGATCGCCAACCGAACCATGCCCCCATCACATCTTCAACAAGACCGACTCCGTCATCGCACCCCAACTCCGGGACATCATCAACTGCTCCTTCAACACCGCTATCTTCCCAGAAAGCTGGAAACACTCCGAGCTCAGCGCCCTCCTGAAGAAACCTACAGCAGACCCCACCGAACTTAAGAACTACCGCCCCATCTCGCTCCTCCCGTTTCCCGCCAAAGTCATAGAGAAGACCGTCAACAGTCAGCTCGCCGCCTTCCTTGAGCCTAACAGTTCACTCGACCCCTCACAGTCCGGCTTCCGAGCCAACCACAGCACTGAGACCGCCCTCATCGCAGCCACAGACGACATCCGGAAACTGCTCGGCAACGGGGAAACTGCGGCCCTCATCCTCCTGGACCTCTCCGCAGCTTTCGACACGGTCTGCCACCGCACACTTGTACAACGCCTCAGGAACGTTGGGATACAAGATAAGGCATTGAATTGGATCATCTCGTTCCTAGCTGGAAGAACCCAGAGAGTCCGCCTCCCCCCTTTCAAATCAGAGGCCACCGAAGTCATATGGATCATCGCTCAGCCCCACCCTCTTCAACGTCTACATGAGTTCCCTCTCATCCATCGCACGCCAACACAACCTCAACATCATCTCCTACGCAGACGACACCCAGCTGATCCTCTACCTCACCAAAGACCCAACCACCGCCAAAACCAACCTACACGAAGGGATGAAAGACGTAGCCGAATGGATGAAGAACAGCCGCCTAAAACTGAACTCCGACAAGACGGAAGTCCTCATCCAATGATCATCCCCCTCTGCCTGGGACAACTCATGGTGGCCCCCGGCCCTAGGCAGCGCACCCAAACCAACGGACCATGCTCGCAACCTGGGATTCATCCTAGACTCCTCCCTCTCGATGACCAGACAAGTCAACGCCGTCTCATCATCATGTTTTAACATCCTACGCATGCTCCGAAAGATCTTCCGATGGATCCCCATCGAAACAAGGAAGACGGTCACCCAAGCACTTGTAACCAGCCGACTAGACTACGGAAACACCCTCTACGCCGGAACCACAGCCAAATTGCAGAAAAGACTTCAACGCATTCAAAACGCCTCCGCCCGACTCATCCTTGACTTACCTCGCCACAACCACATATCCGGTCACCTGAGAGACCTGCACTGGCTCCTTGTCAACAAGAGAATCACGTTCCGTCTCCTCACCCACGCACACAAGGCCCTCCACGACCTAGGACCCAGATACCTCAACACTCGCCTGACCTTTTACACCCCCACCCGCCAACTACGATCGTCCAACCAAGCCCTCGCCGCGATTCCACGCATCCGAAGAGTCACCTTGGGAGGAAGATCCTTCTCCTACTTGGCGGCCAAGACATGGAACTCACTCCCCACCCACCTCCGTCTCACACAGAACCACCTCTCCTTCAGAAAGCAACTCAAAACCTGGCTGTTCGATCAGTAGCGTACCCCTCTCCCTTAAGCGCCTTGAGACCCTCTGGGTGAGTAGCGCGCTATACAAATTCCTGACTTGACTTGACTTGACTTGACTTGACCTTTAATATAATGTACCTTGCCTCCTGGGACTCAGGAGGCCTTCCTTAGCGGTGACTGGCTTATATTAAAAATAGTGCATCAATTTTGCCTCACATGGTGAGGGGAAAGTCGAGTTCAAGCAGTTTGCACTGCCCTTACAGTCTGCAATGGCAGAACTACTGTCATCAGTTTTCTTGGGTCACTCAGGATGGCACAAACAGTGCTTCAGGTGCAATATTTGGGGACCCCCTCTATGAGACCGTGAGGTCAGGGAAAAAGAGGAGAAAGAACATACAATAGTATCAAAGATTTCTCTCATCGACCATATTATTTACATATAGAGATTACTTCACATAATTTGTCAATTCAGTTCAAAAAGTACACCTATAAACATTAAGGTTTATCTCAAAAATACATTTTTATTTATATCAAAAAGTTATTCATTATTTTTTACTTTTCTTTTCTTTTTTGAAATAAGTCCATTTGACAAGTGACAGAATGTAGGCCTCAGTCCTACAATACATATGTTCGTTGATACATATTTCTCTTATAGTTCATACTGTTCCTAAAACAACCACATAAAAAAATCCTAATATAACCATATCCCCTTGGATCACTTCATTCATACACATTAATATCAACTCTCATACCACTCCTTTCACTCTCACAGCATCAACGCAAACTATATCAGAACTTGGTACTCAAGAAGTCTCAATAGCAAAGTATGAGACCCAGCACTAGAATGGTCTACGCGCGTTTCGGTGGATTAAATGATGTCCGAAAACCACCTTCTTCAGGACCTCGTGAGATATAACACATGTGGATTCCAGGGGACCAGTTTGTGTTGTTACATAAACCTAGCGTATGAGATATTAATTTTCCAATATCCCAATGATGTCGATACTTTTTCAAAGTTATCCGTTTTGAGGTTCGGGGGATCTTGATAGAAGTTCTTGTGCACACAGATTAGGGTCGGCATGTTATCCGAAAGGCCACAGTTCTATTCCAAATTTCTAATAACCAGTAGTAGTGTCATCCTTAGGAATTACGTCTTTTAGGATTCCCATTGGTCAAATCTGATCTGTGGATATTTTCAATGACTCTTAGTAGTCCAAAAATCTCTTGTGCAAAACCTTCTCTCTCATGTGTCCGTCGTTATCAGTCACCCCAAAACGCCTCCAAAGATTTTCGTTCGAACAAACAGTGCTTCAGGCCTTGGTGACCCCTTTAAAACCCGTTGCCAGTTCACATGTATCAGTTTTAGGGAATGAGCACTGGCAATGGGCAGCAGGCCCCAGTGTACTTTCAGATTCATAACCATCAGCACTGGAGCAAAACGCTATGTGACTTTCCTACAGTGCCTTTCACGGTTATCTGTCTGCACTGGGCTGATGAAAAATCACAAGTTCTGGATGACCACAATGGACCTTCTCAAGTCCTGCGCGGAGAGTACCATTCGCATTAGTGGCGACTAAAAGGAGGAAGCTGCTAGCTCTAGGAATAGGTCGGGCATCATGGACAGTCGCTGTTGTTGTGCAAAGAACAGGTCTTGGCTGAAGATTCACGTTGGCAATCGACCTGGACTGTTGCAATTGGTGTGAATAGTAGGTCTTACGGGAGCTCCACACTTGTGTAGCGGACTGTCGCTGTTTCCCAAAGAGCAGGTCGTGACAGAGCTTTACGTTTGTGGTTAATCGTGGGTGGTCGTTTTTCTGCATAAAGATGTCACTTTGCGGTTGTAAAGAGCCCAAAACAGCATAGGCCAGCAGCAGGGCTCAGGTTGGTCCATTTGGAGCAGGTCAACTGGGATGTTGTAGGAAGGCCTGTGTTAGCTTGTTTGAATTGCAAATATATAGCGCTTGTTCTCTCTATGTAGGTCAAAGCCACTTTGGCTAGCCTGGGTTCAAAGCAAGCAGTTTCAGTCTTCCTTTTTCAATCAGCAGGACTGTCCCCCTTCTTCTGACAGCAGGGCAGCATTTCTGTATCTTCCACAGTTCTGAAAGTGCTTGGGTGAGTGGTTCTGTTATATCTGCTGCCAGCCTTTGTGTGGGGGAATTTCCTGACCTACCTCGAAAACTGGTTATGGTCAGTGCCTCCCCTGGATTTGGCTACAACCTTTATAGGGTGGCACAGGTAAGGAGAGACCTGGTTTAAGTTTTCTTTTTTGTGTGCTGTCGGGAGGGCTCTTTGAAGTGTAATCAGGGCAGGATACATCTCCTCCCCAGCCCTCCTGTCACAAGACCCTCTCCCTTCACACCTAGGCCTCTTTTATCTCAATGTCTGGAAGCAATAAACAAAGGACCACAGGAGAGCCAGCAGAAAGGCAAATTTGGTTTAGGAAGAAAAATGATAACTTTCTAAAAGGGGCATTTTTAGAACAGTAACTTAAAATGTAACTTAAAATATTACTTTTCCATTAAAGACGATTTTAAATTACATTCATGTGAGTGTAAACAGCATATCTCTTTCTGGTCCCAAACTGAAATTAGCACTTACTAAGCGTAATAAGGTAACCCAGTGCAAGGCTATAGGAACATTAGGCCTTACAATAGTGAAAAACAACTTAACAGGTTTTTCACTGTCTGGACATGTGGACTTAAAACAAACATACTATTTTTGAAATATCATGCACCCTGCCCTAGGGGTGGTTTGGGTCTCCCTCAGAAGTGACTTGCAAGTATTAAAAAGGAAGGTTTTGGCCTGACAAACTGTTTATTTTTCCAGGTCAAAATGTCAGGTTAAAACTACTCTTCGGGCTGCAGTGGTAGGCCTGAGACATGTTTTAAAAAGGCTATTTTAGTCTGTGGCTCAATAAGGGCTGCAACCCCACTAGTAGCATTGGGTACAGGTAATACCGTATATTACGGACTTACAAGTCAATTAAATGGACCAATCAGGTGTAGGCCACTTGTATCGTGTTTTAGGGAGAGATCACAAGCACTTTACTACTGGTTAATATTGAAAAAAGTGCACAGACTCCTAAAACAAAAACTGGTTCATCAAAGGAATGCGAACATCTGGAGTGACCCAGGCAAAGGGGTTCAGGTCCAACCATTTCCTTTAGTTTTTCCTTACTAGAAATATTGGCCTCCCCGGCGCACTACATCATCACCTCTGCCCAAGTGACGTGCGTCCACAACCACCTCAACTCTGGCTGCCCTGTGCCAATAGACTAGATTCTGCCTGAAATTGCCTCTGCTTCAATAAAGTCAATGGGAGAAAGACATTCTCTCGATTATTGTTTTAAAACACCCCCTTACCTCTTCTAAAACGTTAGCATGCATGCATGATGCCCTCCATATTTGACAGAGGACCTCACAGCGGCAGCCAGGCCCTGTGGCATCGGCAAGCCTGCAAGCCATGCCTCCCCATTCCTGGTGCCTGAGCTTTCTCTCCCAACACATTTGCCCTACTTGAGACCTTCTTCATCGCAGAAGGGCACCCTTAGTCCCCTTTGCCCTCAGCACCTCCGGCCGCCCTAACAGATGTCCGCAACAGTTCCACCCTTGAAGGCTGCACTGCTCCAGAGGCTCTATCTGCACTCCTCATAGCCCTGAGTCGTGCAAGAGGTTCCCCCTTTTTTAACCTTACTCCACAGTGGGAAACAATTCAAAATATCTGTCTCTAACCCGCGGCGGCCCCCCTATTAAGTCAGAGGAGAGTCGCCTCTCCGCCACCAGCCTCAAATAAAATGCGTTTCTAACCCGTTTTATCATCTTTTTTTTTTTAATCCACCTGGACCCGCCCCCAGGATTCTGATGAATCTTGGGATCGGGTCCAGGGGGATCATACTATGGTGGGGGCGTGCACTGTGAATGAGGTGTCTGGCCGGCTGTTTCAGGCTGGCCAAACACCTCATGTGCAGTAAAGCTTTCTCCTGCTCCAGCTGCGTTGCTGGGCTGGGGAAAGCAGGAGCTGTAGCGCTCAGGCCAATCCTGACGCTGCTTTCCTGCAGTGTCATAATTGGCCGTAGTGAAGTCTGGGAGCCTGTCCCAGAAGCAGGAAAGCCGGATGGAGAGGACAGCAGAGGCAATCAGGTAAGTTTTTTTATTTTGGTATTTTGTCCCCCCTCGCCCCTCCACCAGCTCCCCCCTCCGGCCCGCTCGCCACTTTGGCAGGAGACGGGCAGCGACTGCTCTAATCCCTCTGATGACCTCCTCACTGGGCATCGTTGTTGGGGAACCCAGGCTCGCTGTAAAACACCTGGTCATCCTCAGCTGCCTCCCTTAGGATCCGAAGTGCTTCTATTACCTTACTATATGTCGCGCTGTAGTGTAGTTCCTATATTCCCAATAGGCTCTGCGCATTGGAATAATATATCCTATAGATTAGACGTAAGACTGAGGTCGACTAGGTCTCTATCCAATATACTAAACTTAATAGTGAGTGCCAGGTAGCTCAGAGGTCACTAGAAACTTTCTCGAATTCACAAGAAGGGATTAGTTTCTGACAACCGCATAAATATGACAGCTTTTCTTCCCAAGAATAAGAAATATATCTCTAGAGTCGCGGAAACAATAGATAAGTATTTCACTCAGTCAATCGTGCATGCTTCGTTTCTACAGAGTTGCAGCAAAATAGAGAGACAGGCATTTTCAATAAAAAGGGGGTGTATTGAACAGTCTTCTTTCTTATGCAAGAGAAGTGAACTGCTACAATTGTAATGTTGACTGCAAAGTATAATGCGTACAGCAAGAACAATATTATAAAATAATACTGTAAGAGCGTTGTATGAAAATTACATACATAAATAAAAGTGACTAAAAATACTCAACTGGTGCTTCTAAAATACGCCTACCCCAATGTACCTAACCTAAGTCTAGTACGCAGGAAGAAGTAAGTATTGTGTAGCCTAGGTTTAGTTTCTTTGCCAAGAATCTATCCAAGATTTCTCTAGGTTCTAATCCGCTCCATACCTTTGTTAGAATAAAGGAGGTCTGGTATTTCTGTCTCGGGACTCGATTTCCCAACACCCCGCAAGGGGAGCTTGGAAACACTGGAGCAAGATTCTCTGCAGGAGAAGAGACAGCTTCCTGATCAGTGTGTCAGCTGGAGGGCCGGCTTCCTTCGGCACTTGCTATAGCGAGCTGCGTCGGGCAAGTAGATAGTCGAACTGCCCCGAACCACCGTGTCTTGCTAGAGCAAATGGAGGTATATTTATACCTTGAAGGTGTCTAGGAATGCCATAGTTTGACATAAAGTCGGGCATAATAACGTCAGGAAAGAACCCCTAGAACATAGTTGTTCTTTGCAAAGTACATGAGTTCTTGGACAAATCAATATTCGAGCAAGGGGAAGTTCCCTAACTGCTTAAGCCGATTTTCCACGAAATTGTTGTGACGTTTGGGATGGGTGGAAGCAGCCATGCCTGTATTTGGTCTGCATGGGCTATGTCTAAATAAGGGCTTGATTTCTATGCCTATATAAGGGCAATGTGAATTGTACCTATATAAGGGCATGAATCAGGAAAATTCACTCGGAGCCTAAAACGCCACACAACACCCACTCCACTTTATGATGTTCAACATTACTAAGTTCTAAACACATAAAAACATATCCAAACAGGATGTGTTAAAAACCCCACCCAAAATACATAAAAATGCATTGGAATTGTTTGTACACGAAAAGAGCATTTGTGCTGTACACATTTATGGTTTAACTCTTTTATTGAAATTTCAGAAAAGACAAAACAAAAGGCCAATTGTCCCATCAGGGTGAGCAAGACAAGCTCCAGTGCAATAAAGACAAACAAACCCGGTGGCAGAAGGCGTTGATCAGCAATACAGGTCACAAAAAACATCCCAAAGCAAAGCATCATGGCCCACCCCCCTCCCTCTCCCCTCCGTCCAGAACTCAAAAGAGGGACCCTGCTAAGGAAAAGGGGGAAAGGTGATCTAGTCAACAGTACGTGGCTTTCCATTTGCGCGCAGGTGCCTTCCGTTCTGGGATTGGGGTATCTGCCAAACGAAGAAGGCGTAGGTATCGTGGGCAACTCAGCTCGCAGAACTCCCCTGTGAGCAGTGTCAAAAAGGGCTGCCACAATTCCGGAAATTCTTCCCCCCTCTCGGCCTGCACAAGGGATAACTTCTCCATGTCGAGCACCATCCACAACCTGTGCAGCCAGCCCGTGTGTGGGGGGGGGGGCCTGTGGGGTCCATCAGTGTGCTAAGATGTTTTGCATAGCTGCTCCTAGTACGATAGCAATAAGGCCGCCCCTCCGTGACTTAAAGGGATACATCAAGGCGTTGGGTAGCCCCAGTAGAATGTATGCCGGGAACCGGGTGGAGTTGGGGGTCTAGATGGGAGTCTGTCATCTAGGATGGAACTCCAGTACCCCTATAGGCGGTCGCAACTCCATAGCAGATGTTCCAGCGTACCACACTCCCCACACCCTCTCCAGCAGCGGTCGCTAATGCGGGGGTCGAATTGATGAAGGCGTTCAGGAGTATGATACCAGTAAGTGGCCACCTTTGTCAGTCGGTCAGACCTGTGTGATATGCGGAGTGTCGAGCTCTGTGGTATATGCCATGCCATTCTTTGGGTGTGAGTGCCCTCCCCAACTCCCGCTCCCACCGACACCTACCAGCATTGTATGTGTAAATGTTCGTTGTAAGGAGGTGTTGGTATAGGTCAGAAATCAATTTTTTTGTCGGACGTGCGAGTGACTAGCCACTTCTCGTAGGGAGTAAGATGGCGTTGCGCTCCTGGCTGAACCTGCGGGTGAAGAACCCAATGACGCACCTGTAAGTAGGATAACCTATCACCCTCAGGAATGCCATAGTCTTCTTTCATCTGTTGAAAGGAGAGGATACCGTTCAGATTAAAAAATGTCCCAAGGCCCTACAAGGGTAGTGCCGCCACATCGCGAATGCCTTAGGATCGAGGCCCGGGGTGAAGTCAGAATTGGCAAATAGCGGCGTCAGAGGGGAGGGGAAGGATGTTAGCTCATGTTTGGTGGCGACCCGGTCCCACACCTCCATGACCGTGCCAGTGATCTGGGACGCGTAAAGGTTGAGCGGCCGATGGTGCTTGGGGGAAAAAGGGATCCCCTGTAAGGGCATACTCGCAACTGCCTGGTCCTGGAAGAGCCCATTCTTGCCAGATTCTAGTTGGTGCCATTCCACTAGGCTACGGAGCTGTGTCGCGTAAAAGTAGAGTTATAGATCAGGTACCCCTACACCACCATGTTCAGGCGGAAGGATTGCGATGGCATGCTAAAGCGCGGACGTCGAACCTGCCAAATGAAACGCGCCAGCTCAGACTGTGTCTGTTGGATCCAACTGGCCGGTGGACGGATGGGAAGGGTTTGAAACAGATAAAGGATCTGTGGCAGGAGTGTCATTTTAGTAGCAGCTATCCTCCCTAACCAGGAGAGGGTGTGGCGCTTCCATCTCCGCGGAGCTGTGTGCGAAACCTAGCGTAGTTTGCCTCCATGGTAGCTGGGATGGAGGGGCCGAGGAGGACACCCATGTAGGGGTCCGTGGTGATAGACCACTGTATAGAAGCAATGTTCCTCCTGCACCTCGGCCAACGTCTCGGGTGAGATATTGAGGGCAATTGACTTATCGGTGTTAATCTTGAACCCAGAGGCGAGCGCAAAGCTGTGCAATTCCGTAAAGAGCGTACGAAGAGATTGGATGGGGTCGGTGAGGGAGAGTAAAATATCATCAGCGTACAGGCTGATCTTGTGTATGTACCCCCCCCCCCGAATTTGATTCCTTTGATTTCTTTGATTAGGTGGTGTTGCCGGATCCTGTGCGCTAATGGCTCCATGTAAAGGGCAAACAGGATCGGGGAGAACGGGCACCCCTACCTTGTCCCCCTGCCAATCGGGAAGCAAGAAGAGGTGTGTCCATTAACGCGCACCGTGGCATTCAGGAATCTGTAGCAATTCAAGATACGAGTGCAGAGAACTTCCCCCAGACCAAAGAGGTGCAAGACCTGTTCCAAGTAGGGCCAGTGCATCCTGTCAAAGGCCTTTTCGGCATCTATGGCAAGTAGCATGCAGTCTGGTCGTGTACGCGACACAGCTTCGATGAAGTGGAGGACTCGTCTCGTATTGCCGCTGGTTTGGCGCTGAGGTATGAAGCCGGCCTGGTCCGGTTCCATCAGCTAAGGCATATAGGGTGCTAACCGGTTTGCCAGAATGCCTGTGTATAATTTGAAATCGATGTTTAAAAGTGAGATCGGTCGGTACGAGCTGCAGCGGTTTCGTCTCGTCCAGGTTTCGGTATAACCAAAATTGCGGCTTCTAAAAGTTCTGCCGGGATCGCGCCAGGCTGGTCAAAAGAGTTAAAAAGATCCCGCAACAGGGGGGCTACCTGATGGCAAAATGTTTTGTAAAAAATTGCCGGGTACCCATCTGGGCCGGGAGATATCCCAAGTTTCAGACGTGAGATCGCTGACACTACCTCCTCAAGGCCAATGGGTCTGTCCAGAAAATCCACCTGTGCCGGGTTCAGGAAGGGGAGGCCCGCCCCCTGCAGGTATCCCTGACCAGCTAGTTGGTCAAGGGTGTCACCGTTGTAGAGGGACTCATAAAAGGCCCCAAAGTCTCTGCTATTGCCGCTTCATGCGACACTAAGTAACCCCGGGCGGTCTGTATGGCCTGTACCAGCTTGTTTGCCAACAGGCATCTGCATCGGTCCCCCCCCCGTGTAGTAGGCCTGTCGAAGAAGGAGGGCCGCATATTCCGCTTTGTCCTGATCTAAAGCAGCTAGCATTTTCCTCTCCGCGCACAGTTGACGCCAGGCCCGTGCTGCTCCCGTGCGCTGATGCATTTGCTCCAGCTCGGCCACTCATTGAGCTATTTTGGCCCGTTTCTGCGCTCGCTCTTTGTTGTTGGCCGTGGTGATAGATATAAATTCGCCCCGGAGGACAGCTTTAAGAGCAGCCCACTGTGTTGCCCGTGTAGTGTCGGTTTTGTCATTGTGGGTCAGGTAATGTGTAATGGCGAACTTGATCCGGCCTACCATCGATGGAGTCTGGAGGAGAGTTTCTCTAAGGCGCCAGTGTCGCCGCGGCCTCGGTACCGCAGGAAAAAGGAAGGTGGCCACCATCGGGGAATGGTCAGACAGGGACGCCGGCATGATGTCTACGTCTTGTGTTCGTGGCACTAGTGGGGAGGCGCAGAGAAAGTAATCGAGCCTAGCGTAGGACTTATGGGCCCCTGAGTGATAGGTGTAGGAGGTGCTACATGGATGTAGGTTTCTCCACAGATCAATAAGGCCTAAGTCCCGGAGGTGCGCCTGTCCAGACTTGGAAAGAGCCCCTACCTGACATGACCTGTGGCAGGAGCGGTCGGCCGTGTTGCGAAAGACTAAGTTATGATCGCCCCCCAATAGTAAAAGTCGTTCAGTGTTAGCTGTGGCTGAGGCAAGTGCTTGCTGAAGAAAGGCTTCCTGTCCCTCGTTGGGTGCATATATAGAGCCCACCACTATTGTCTGGCCTGCTAGTAGGGAGCGATACACCAGCAGTCGCCCCTTTATCTCCGCCTCTCGCTGAAGGACCTTGCCCGGGAACGATCTGGACACAAGTATTGCTACCCCTGCTGCCTTCTTGGAGGAGGACGAGAAAAGCTGTGTGGGGAAGGCACGGGATTTGAGTTGATGCTGGTCCTTGGGAAGCAAATGAGTTTCCTGTAGGAGGCAGAGATCAGCTGTGGAGTGCTCTAAAAGAGACAGGACCGCTCGCCTTTTAATGGGGTTATTTAGCCCTTGCACATTGAGGGTAAGAATTTTAAGTCTGGAGTGGGCCATCGTCTCCCAGTGTTGACTCAAGGGCTTTGTGTAGCCTGTGGGCAAAGGAACAGAAAAAAAAAACAAAAAAAGGAGGACAGAGGGGTGCCCTCCCTGCAAACTAACCCCCCCAGGGAACAACCAGAACTACCCCAGAACCCCCCCTCGCCAACCCCTTTCACCCCCAGCCACCTCCCCCCACCCCCATCCCAACCAAGAAGTCCCAAATGCAAGTCAGTGTCGCAAACCTATCGAGGTCCCCCCCCAACTCCAGGCAGACCTCCCCCTCGCCCCCAACCCTCCTCCCTGACCCCAACAAGAAATATCCCATGACAAGTCATAGTCCCAGACCTGTCCAGATATAGTTCAGGTCTGTGGTAGTCTTACGTTGATGTGCGCGTGGCAGTGGCGACCCTGACAGCCCCCCACCCGAACCCCCATCTGACCCTCTTGTTACCAGTGTAATGTCGTAACCCCATTTCTTGCTGCATCAGTGTAGCGACGCTGTGTCCTTGGAAACTTCTTGGACCGCCTGGACTTGTTCCTGCGCCATTGTTGCTGGGTCTGGTTTAAGATGTGTCTTGGGCGAATGTCTCCAGCCTACTCGTTGCCAGCCGTCGCGCAGGGGTCGCGTTGTTCCCTCCTGTGAAGATCGAGTGGATGCCTCCTGCGTCTGCGGGTCTTCCTCGCAATCAATGCCCTTCAATCACAGCCCCCGACCCAGCCCTATCAGATGCCAGGCATGCGGGAGCTGTGTGCTGCAGGGAGCTGTCGCCCGTTATCTCGTCGTTCCGTCTGCCATCTTCTGCCGTACTCTGCAGCGATCCACTCTGCGTGGGAAAAGGGTGGCACAGCGGGCCGGCACCGCAACTGTCGCCTTTCCAAACACGCGGGCACCAGCAGCACTATCGTAGCCAGGTTCGGTGCCCACTTTCACGGGGGTTATAGCTATTTAGGGGCCTCTACGGGGGTCCGGGCCGAGGAGCCGCACCACTACACGTCTGCTCCGGCCGCTATCTTGACCACGCTCCTTCTGCTGTACACATTTAAAAGCAATGTTTCATTCAAAGCATATAGATGACATTTGAATAATGCTATCCGAATGAATCACGAAAATACATTTATGAAATGGCTCTTAATTACAGAAGAAAAAGTTGAGACCATTCCATGGCAGAATATATAAACCATTTGAGTGTGGACAAGGTCAAATATTGTCTCTTGGATGTTTGCGTCTGTGTGATCTCAACTAATGCCGTCATCAGGATTTGTAGCCGCTGGGGACAACACAGTGCATGAGCCGTTACTGGTCCAAGCAAAGTATCAACTTCCGTTGGCTGGACTGATGGGAGTGTCAGACAGATGTCTAGCACGCATTCTTCTCCACATAGCAGGCATCGTAGAACAGGTAAGATGCAATCTTGCCAGATTGGTCTGAATCATAGAAACCATGTGGTATTCAATTCTCTTAAATGAGTTAATCCCAGTATTTGTATCATGCGCTCACGACACTTCATTGCCAGGAGAGTGTTCTCCAAGGTGATCTGGGTGTCGATGGTGAGTTGGCTTGCCATATCGGAGCAGAAGGAGAAAAAATAGTATGCCTGCTACGAGTCCCAAAATGAGAGGCAGTTAGCCAAACACAAAGTGCACGAAGTTTGGAAATATGCCTAGGACTGCTTCAAAAGGTGCTAACAGTCCAGAAAAAACTGTCTTAAATACATGTACAATACCACTCGTATCAGACATGTTTAAGAAACGACCTAACATTTCTGAGAAATGTATAGGGCAGTTTTTGAATAAAAGGGCATGTATCTCTGCAAAGGTCCATCCAACTTGCAGATCATACGTTTCTTTGGCCGAGGTCAGTAGCACAGTTTTTTGTAAAAAGAATGGCTTTCATTCTGCTTAAAGTATCAATTCGTATAGAAGAGATGTTCAGTGAAGGCCATAACGGCGACTCCCCTGTTGTATAGCTCCTATATATCCCTATATCGTGTTAAGTTAGCAT
Source organism: Lissotriton helveticus (assembly GCF_964261635.1). Lineage (NCBI taxonomy): Eukaryota > Metazoa > Chordata > Amphibia > Caudata > Salamandridae > Lissotriton > Lissotriton helveticus. The sequence continues at coordinate 1,628,099,236 of NC_136067.1, forward strand.
AGGTACGTTTGAGATTTAAACGCCATTTTTCCTTTCTTGCAACTTCTGCACACGACCCTTATTTGTTGACTTAGCTTTCAACCTAGTAGTTTGCCGCGGTGAATGTGAGAATAATATGTTATTGCTCTGATATCTGCTTTGTTTAATAAAACATGTCTGCACGGAGAGTGCTGAAGTTTCAGGAGCAACACGATATGGAATTGTTATGAGGTCTGATCTCCACGCCTTCATAGTCATAACACAAGTGCAGCCTTTGCCAACATGGGCTTGAGGCGGGATTGATATTGCTTTGCACGAGAATTGTTAACAGACTTGATGCGGTGCACATGCAGAGAGAGCTGGTGTATGCTGATGTGATTCCTTCATGCTAGGACACTAAGGTATGGGCCCGCCCTAAAACAACCCAAAGAGACCTTCTTAGATAATAATATAATATATGTGTTAGGGAGGGTGAGATATAAGTGTTGTTAACTCTTATTCATTACAGCATGTTAACATGCTGTCACCATTCGCTTTTTATGTCTTAGTAACTATGCTGATAATTTTGCTACTGATAATAAGTATACTTGTATTATCAAAGATACTGCGCCTGAGAAGACGGCATTAGTAAATAAACATTTCAAATGCACATGTGTCTTCTTTACTCCATGTTCTGGTTTGTAATGATAATATAACGAAAGAGTGTTCATGAGTCCCACGTACCCTGAGGTACTGTAAGTTCATGTTCTGGTTTGTCTAAACATTGGGTGTTTGATATGTCCAATGAGACACTGTAGCTAGCTCGGTAAGGGGTGAGTTGGTTGCTAAGGTAAGTTTTGGGACACCCTAATTTGCCGAGGTTCCACTCCTCTGTGCACAGTTCTGTGTGAGTACAGAAACCCTGCGACATGGCGCCCAACGGTTTCGGTGGTCTTATATCATGACACTCGAGTAGTTTATCGTTCATGCCTTAACCCCTTCACGTCCGTTTCCGGAAAACGGGGTGTCGGTGAAACCTACCTATTTTTTGAAATAGGTCTTTATTCAAGCTTGATTCTTACTTAAACGGTTTCTTTGAATTACTACCCAGTTGTGCTACAAAGTATTCTTTGTGTTTTCTTGTTTCCGATTCTGTGATGGCGGCAGCGGTGGCTATTGCGCAGCATAGTCGCGTAGCGGTACGCAACCATCTTCAGACGTACCAAGTCCCAGTAGATGGGATGGCTGTGATTTTCGTGGTATGTGCAGATCCGGCGTTTCCTTACGAGTTGTTTTACTCTTGGGTTACGTTTCCGGCTGTGGACGCTAATTCTGGTTTGTTCCACTCCTACACCGCCTCGGATGTCCCGGCTGAATATACGCCGTACAGGGCATTGGAAATACCTATTGATCATTGGCAGCATCGAGTTTGGTTTGATGGCGCCCTCCCCCACTCTATGTCCCCTGCGAGGTTAGGCCCACTCTCAATTCCAGGTACTAATTGGCCTGCGTTGGGTGGCTTTACCCCGCACCCGAATCACGGGGCTTGCACCCTGGCAGAAATTCGCAGGCTGCATGTAGTTTCCATTTCCGTGATTCGTGCTTTAGTGCAATACATCGGTCGACATCTTCCTGGTGGTCCCCAGGGGGGTGCGGCCGCTCCCATGGAACGAGGCGGAATGCGTCTCAATCCAGTGATGGTAAATTCGGTTTTTGGTGCGCGTCCTGTTGACAACGATGACTTCCCATTCTGGCTAGCAGAGAAGTTTGATCAACTGGAGGCGGTTTTTCCGAATTCTACTCCTGCTGATAAACATAGAATGTTGACGATTACTCTACCGAAGGATATTACTCCTGAACTTGTTGACTGTGAAAGCTGGGGAAAAACTTTTGCGGCAGTTTATACGAGGTGCTTCGGCACCCCGTCTATGAATGCCCTGCCTGAAATCATTAGACGTGTTCAGAATGATCACGGTCCAGAGGCAGCTGTGGAATTGGGTATGCGCCTGTGTGGTTCTTTTGAGATTGTATGTGATCTCATTCTCTCCAATGTTAAAGGAGATGCAGTTAACTTTCAGGTGTCGAATGCTTTGGCTGCTCTGCCCGATGCCGACAAACCCCGCCAGTTAGCAAGGATTGTAGTGGCCGCTTATAAAACTATTGGCCGCACAAGTAGAGGTCTGAAATATTTTCCAGTGAAGGATAAAAAACAACCTCAGGGACAATCTGCAGTGACAGATGCCCAGCCCGAGTCCAAGAAATCGAATTGGCCTAAAAAACAGACACAGGGGAAGCAGACAATGCAGACTCAGGGTACTTTTCCTGCAATACAAGCTCCTGCGCCATCCGAAAAAGTTTATGATTTGCGCGACCGCGCGATGATTAAATCGCCTGATCGTTTTCAGGGTTCTGATCAACGCTCTCCTCGTTCCTTTCAGGACACATCGGCCCCGAAGACCGGTGGTGGAGGAGGGGGTGGACGTGGACGTGGTGGCCAACAAGGACGTGGCCAGTCCCGCCAGACGGACGGCGCAGTGAAGCAGGAGGATTCTACGCCTAGGCGTCCGCAGTTTGCGAAAAAGAAAGTCGCAGCCTTAACAGCGCATCGATATGCCACAGATAGTGAGAACGCGGCTTCGGAATCTGACGTGGGCTCTGGCCTTGCTGGACAGCGCGGCGGAGATAACCATAGTCAGAGAGGCGCTGCGTCCACTACTGAGGGTGACAGCGACTGATGTCTACGTTGTGATAGAAACAGCGGATACGAGACTTGCTCCCCCTGAAAGACTATATGAAATTGTCCTGTTAATTGAAGGTGACATACAGCGTACCGTTAAAGGTGTATTTTGGGAGAATCTGTCTTCTACATATGATATTTTACTTTCGGAGGCTGACTGGCCCCCACCTTTTGTGCTCGCGGCGCCGCGAGGGGAGGAGGTAATCCTACCCAGTTTCGCGAACACTGTCTCGAAAGAGCATGCGCAGCATTTTGCAGAAGAGTGGGCTCGGGCTCTCGCGCCGGCTCTGTACCGTAACCAATGTGGTTGGGATAAATTGTCGCCTTGCCACGAAATTCCGTTGCGGTCTCAGCCGCAGCCTCAACCTCAATATCCCATTCGGCGTGAAGCAAAATCTTCCGTCGCGGAAATCCTTGAACAATTGGAATATCAGGGAGTTATTGAAACGTGTGTGTCACCGATGAATAATCCCCTTTTTACTGTGAATAAACCTGACGGATCATATCGTTTGGTTTTGGATTACCGGCATTTAAACTCGCATTGCCGTAACTGTGCAGTACAGAATACCCACGGCTCTGCCCTAGTGGATAGTCTCGTGCGTAAGCGTTTCAAGACAACGCTTGACATATCCAATGGTTTTTATGCCCACAGATTGGACAGCTTTAGCTCCCAATGGACCAGTTTTACAAGCGCTGGAGTGCAAAAGCAAATCCGGCGTCTTCCAATGGGCTACAAGAATAGTCCTGGTGTATTTACCGCTCGAATTGTCTCTATTCTGGAGGCACTCGACCCTGATGCTTTTTCGTATGTGGATGACATATATCTCACAGACGACGATATTTGGGAGCATCTGTGTCGTGTAAATTCTCTTGTTTGCAACTTCGCAGACATGGGTTACAAATTCAACTTTGCAAAATCGCACATTGCTGAACACACAGTGTTGTTTTTGGGCTATGAGCTCAACAATGAAGGTAGAGGTTTGGCTCCTCACTTCTTGGAGAAGTGCGCACAATTGCGCGCACCTACAACTCTGAAAAAATTACAGTCTTTACTGGGCTTTTTGAATTTCGGCAGAACTTACATTCCGGAATATGCCCAGCGTATCAAGCCTTTGTATGCTTTGATACAACCAACTTTCTCAAAATCATGCTGGCTGCCTGAGCATTCAGCCATTTTGCAATCCTTGCAGGCTGATCTGCTCGCTTCTAAATATTTACTGACTCGTGATAACCACACCAACCTGGTCATAAGAATAATTCCTGGGACGGTGGGTTTCACTTACCTCACTTTTAATGAAGGTGACACAGTACCTATTGCTTACAAGTCACACTTGTACACCTCGGCTGAGATGCGGTTTCCCACCATAGAAAAGGTTTTAACTGCTGTACAGATGGCTATTCTAAAGGAACGAGCTCTGTCACAGGGGAAACGCATGCTACTGGTAACACCCTGTCCTCATTTGGAGGCAGTCACGAAAGCGAGTGTACCAAATTCAAAAGCTTTGCACCCTCGGTGGATTCAGTGGGCTGCGTCATTGTCATCCTCGGATGTCATGTTTATTTTTGACGCTTCCTTACGGTCGCAGGAGTACTTGCAGTATGAATTCGTTCATCCTGCTCCTCTGGCGATGCGACCTTTGGAGGACTTCCATTGCATCATTTACACTGATGGGTCGGCGCAGGTTGCGCAAGGCTCTAAACATGCCTACGTTTCCGCATGCGCCATTGTGGTCGGTGCTATGTTGAATGATGAGTTCATTTCCAGGGAGGTACACACGTTGCCCCTGGGCGATTGCACCGCACAATTGGCAGAGCTTCGTGCTCTCTTACTAGCTTTGGAGTACGCAGATCCAAGTGTTACTACTCTAATTGTAAGTGATTCTTACTACTGTGTCCAGTCTTACAATGAAAACTTGTTCTTTTGGATTCAAAATGATTTTCGTGATTCCAAGGGTAGCACAATAAAACATAAAATGATCTGGGTTCGAGTGGCAGAGCTTAAGGCTATGTTGCCACTCGTTTATGTGATTCATACTCTCGGTCATCAGCGCGTGGGAGTTCACGCTGTTGGCAACTCGCTTGCTGATGAAGCAGCGAAATCAGCAGTATCTACATACTTAGTTGCAGCAGTTACTAGGTCTAAAACCAAGATTGATAGCGACATCTTGGCAGCGATTGCTGCCTCTGAGAAGGGAAGTAAACATCCTTCGGGATTCCCTTCGAAGTATAAATACCACTTAAGTCCCGAAAAGGTTCCTTTTGTGTCAATTCCTGATGTTGGGGAACGGCTGATTCCCAACTCGGATCGCAGAACAGACTTGATTACAGCGGCTCATGAAGGTGTGGCGTCTGCGCATGCGGGCGTCTCAGCCACTGTAACGCAACTACAACAACGTTTCTGGTGGCGGGGACTGTACAAACAGACGCGTGATTATGTCCTTCTTTGTGACATATGCCAGCAGATTAAACCTTCAACTGCTACGCGTCCGCCTCAGACTCAGTTGTACATTTCTAATAAACCACTAGGCTGTGTTTATTTAGATCACTGCGGTCCATTTTCATCTGATACTGCGTATAAATACATCTTAGTAGCAGTTGACTCATGCACACGCTTTGTGTGGTTATGGCCACGTCGCAGCGCTGATTCCCGGACTGTCATCAGAGATTTGCGTATCTTTATAGGGATTTTTGCCTGTGGTACCTTCCATTCGGATCAGGGTCCGGCTTTCGCCTCTAAGGCGTATAAGGATGCCATGACTTCGATGGGGGTCCAAGTCAAGTTTTCGTCACCCTACAGACCCGAGGGTAATAGTGTAGTTGAACGAATGAACCGTGATTTAAAGCAATCTTTGACAGCCCGAGTTATAGGCACTGGCAGAAATTGGCTGGCTCACCTCTATGGCGTGCAGCGTGCTCTTAATAATCTCCCTAGAAGGTCTCTGGGTGGGCGGACCCCATACGAAATGCTCTTTGGCATCAAGATGTTCGTCCCTGACCTTGACGGTCTAGACTCGGTGGTTCGCGCCACTTCCTTTGACGCAGATGAACATTGCAATGTTTTACAGAATCTACAAAAGACGAGAGACACTCTTGCAAAGGAACATTTGCCCTCCACATCGGATGATGCGTTGCAGATCCCGGTAGTTGGCTGGCTACCCCAAGTTGGAGAACTGGTTCGAGAGAAGATCGACAACAAGAAAGAGTTTGGTCCCTCCTATCGAGCTCCGGTCCCAGTGCTTGGAGTGAAGGGCACAAGAACAGTCATTTTACCACCACTTCCAGGTCGTAAGGAAAACAGGTTTATTTCTATTGACAATGTCAAGATACACAGAGTGGCCGATTCTTCTTAGCATGACACCGGCTGTTTCCTGTCCTTCCATTGTGAGAAATTCAATTATGCCCACTGCTTCTAATAATGAACCTGAGGTGGCCATCGAATTACCTGCTGTTTCCACTCCATTATTGAATAATTTACCAGGAACTAACCTTGATGAGACAGACTATACATACCTCCTTGGATATACATTTGGCTGGTCCTTTTTTCAGTTTACCTTTTTATGTCAATTGGTTTTGTGTTTTATTTTTTTCGGATTATGAATGGACACTATGTCGAGGAGAGAACTTGCATTACTCATTTGAATGGAACTTTGGCCCCACTTTCCTCTTCACATTCTACACACAGATTAAAAAGAGACTTGACTTTGGTTAACATCACAGCGTGGCCTGTTCTGGATGGAATCGCGTGGGATGCAGTTCGTTTTCAGATTCATGGTCCAACGGAAGTCGTTAATGTCCCTAATGTACTAAGAGTTAATATGGGGGATGTGGTGAAACAAAACATTCGTTCTGATGATTGGGATGTTAATGCTGTGGAAAGTTTGTTTTCTGATTTGAAATATTATGCTGCTTTTGATGCTGAGGATTTATATTTAGAATCTGCTAATTATGGTGAATTGTTCTGTTACCAACATTATGGCAATCACTTCTTACACAAGACATCTTCCCGAAGGGATGCGGTTAATTTTACTCAGTGGGAACATTGCCCAGCACCAACACAAGGGAGTTCAGAAACGTTTCTTAAAAAGTATACTTATTTCACTGACTTTAATCAGTCCAATCCGGAGTCCTTTTATTTTAAATTTCACAAACAGCCACTGTCCAAGGTTCGACTTACAAATACAAAATTGTTATATTCAAAGGCCTTCCTGGATCAATTAGTTACTGGAGGGTATGAGTTATGGAAGGATACCATAGACCTTAAATCAGTTTGGGGCTCAAGGGCCTGGCAGGTACAAGGCACTGAGGCTTTGCACCGTGCATGTCTCATCCCAAATCATATGTGGTTTTTGAATGAAACCATTTCCCAGACCACGTGCTTTGGATTGGCTACATCTAAAAGGTTAAACACCCCGTCTTTCCCGGAGTTGGAGGAATATGAGAATTGGAGTAATTTTACTAAATTGTCCATTAGAGATATACAGGCTCTGCTTCTGAATTCCTCCTTTAACATTTCCAGTATGAATCCCAAGGGTTGGCTGCTTTGGCACCGTAGTGCAGATTCTTGCCAAAAAAGATTTTTAAATATAACTGACGGGTTTAAGACTGTTAGATCTGATCCCCGTTTTGATTTGAGTCATACTGTCACCTCTTACTCTGTTGGCAAGTTGTGTCAAGCTTGGCTGAAACATTCAACTTTACCTGCGGTTAAGTATCACCTTTCCAAACTGAATGCAGACGTGGATTTGAATGATTTCATTAAGGGCCCAGCTAGTGGCAGGTCGAAAAGGTGGTTATATGGTGTTTACAATGAAATTTGGAAACTCTCACAGATTGAGGCTGCTTCACGCCTTAGGGCTATTGATCAGGCAAATCTTGAGAAAGTGCTTGCAGTGGTTGACAATAGCATTAACGTGCTTTCCTCTAGAATTTACACATTAGATAATATTGTGTCGTCTGTTGTTGATATTGTGCATGATGAAGTGTCTGTATTATACCATGGTCAAAATCAATTACGTTCAATCATGCAGTTTGCATGGACACTACAGACTCTAAAAATGGGTAAAGTTCCCTGGGGATACATGAACGTTTCCTCTTTATTTGCACCATTTAATTTGACAGACAAACAACGCTTGCTTTCAATGCGTGATGCTTCCTTTTCTATGCTCCATATTGAAAGATTGGAATCTTTACCTTTTTCTGTGGCAGAGACCACTGCTGCTACGTGGCTTATCCACGGTTTAATAACGCTGCCTTTTGCTTTATATAAGTTTTCAAATTGTATGAAATATGTGCCAATAGGTCGTTTTGAACCCTTAGGTAGCGGTTTTCTTCATGAGGTCTGGTCACTCCCATACACATACAGATGTTTCAAGGATGAACAAGAGGTTTATCTAACAGGGGATGAGTGTACTGAGACGCCAGATCATTCTTTAATGTGCAGACACATACAGTTACACGGTTCATGTAACAAGGACCGACCGAATATGGCTTGCGTTTTACAGGGCACGCCAGTTCCTGCTATCATCCCCACGTTTAAATTGTTAGAGAATGGTAGTTATTTAATGCTCAATAATGAAAACTGCTGTGGTTTAATTAAAGGTATAGCTTTCATAGTAACGGTTAGTGAGCGAGTTATTTGCTGCAGAAATGTTCTTTATCCTCCCACACGTGAACATAGGGAGTCTTCCATTTGGCCACAGATACCGACCTTGGGAGCAGAATTCAGCGGCATGGCTAGAATAAGAGCTCTATTGTCCCAGAAAGAGGTGGCCTTGAGCTCGGCCCGTGAAACTTTCGTGCTTCACATTGCTAACACCCGCACGGAGGTTCAGGCTCTTTTAAACACTGATTTGCCCTTGCATTTCGGAGCCATGGTCCGTTCTATCTTTAACGCATCCTCCACAACGGGCCTAGCACATTTTTTTAAAGTTGTTAGCGGTGGTCTCGTGACTTCCTTTGAGAAGATTTTTGGAGTCATCCCTGCCTTCTTCCATTCTATTTTTTCATCCTTGTTTGGAGGATTCCCGTTTTTGCTTGCATTAGCGGCTGGCGCATTGGTGGTTTTCTGCCTTTTTAAATATGGATGCCCTTCCTGTGCAAGACCACGCACAGTTACTACTGACGCGGTTTCGCAACCGCATGCTTGATTATTATGGCACACTGCCGTTGGCGACTCTAAGCACGGCGTTTGGATTATCTTTTCGGTTCTCCTATTTCACCTGTGTCCAGCCTGTATTTCACTGCCTGACCTGTGATTTCCTTTGGGCCATTGATTTGTGTCTCTGCGGACCAATATCTTCTGACGTCGATTTTGATCAACTGATGAGTCCTATCATTGCTCACGAGTTGGTTTGTTCTGACGAAAGGGTTATGGCCTTGGCGGTGGCACATGGACTAATGGGTCCCTGGGATGTGTTGTCGGCAGCGCAGAATTTATTGGAACTAAGTTTTCTTGAGAACCCACCGAGCTGTCCTCTGATGGTTATAGAGGATCCGGTGCTGGAAGATCACGTATGTTCCTTTCATCTTTTAAATTGGATGGCTGAACTGTTTTCTGATGAGGACAGTGACTTCCTCCTGGAGGCTGTTGCAGCTTACTTTTCATATACGGTCTTATCTTAGACACTGCCTCAAATTGACATGCTGATTGATAGCATTTCCTTGACTTTATTGACTTTTGGTCAAGACATTTTATTTTTCCTTGCCTATTGGCTTGAGCCACATTATATTTGTGGGCTATTTTTTTAGCATTAATTTTTATAATTGAATCTTTATTCATGCTCGTTTATAAATGGATTCTGCTCTCATGTGATGGCACTTCTGTTATCTTATTTAGTCCGTTCTCGGATCATGGGGGGGTGTTGTATAGCTCCTATATATCCCTATATCGTGTTAAGTTAGCATAGGTACGTTTGAGATTTAAACGCCATTTTTCCTTTCTTGCAACTTCTGCACACGACCCTTATTTGTTGACTTAGCTTTCAACCTAGTAGTTTGCCGCGGTGAATGTGAGAATAATATGTTATTGCTCTGATATCTGCTTTGTTTAATAAAACATGTCTGCACGGAGAGTGCTGAAGTTTCAGGAGCAACACGATATGGAATTGTTATGAGGTCTGATCTCCACGCCTTCATAGTCATAACACAAGTGCAGCCTTTGCCAACATGGGCTTGAGGCGGGATTGATATTGCTTTGCACGAGAATTGTTAACAGACTTGATGCGGTGCACATGCAGAGAGAGCTGGTGTATGCTGATGTGATTCCTTCATGCTAGGACACTAAGGTATGGGCCCGCCCTAAAACAACCCAAAGAGACCTTCTTAGATAATAATATAATATATGTGTTAGGGAGGGTGAGATATAAGTGTTGTTAACTCTTATTCATTACAGCATGTTAACATGCTGTCACCATTCGCTTTTTATGTCTTAGTAACTATGCTGATAATTTTGCTACTGATAATAAGTATACTTGTATTATCAAAGATACTGCGCCTGAGAAGACGGCATTAGTAAATAAACATTTCAAATGCACATGTGTCTTCTTTACTCCATGTTCTGGTTTGTAATGATAATATAACGAAAGAGTGTTCATGAGTCCCACGTACCCTGAGGTACTGTAAGTTCATGTTCTGGTTTGTCTAAACATTGGGTGTTTGATATGTCCAATGAGACACTGTAGCTAGCTCGGTAAGGGGTGAGTTGGTTGCTAAGGTAAGTTTTGGGACACCCTAATTTGCCGAGGTTCCACTCCTCTGTGCACAGTTCTGTGTGAGTACAGAAACCCTGCGACACCCCGTCTGTCTTCGTTTTAGGAAACAATAATTGCATACAGCAAGTGACCCTGGCTGACACAGTTACGAGATGGGGATTCCTGGTAATATGGCACAGCAGCTGTGATAATTCAACATAATATAACTTCCATTAGAAAGTTGCCTAAAAATTGGATCAATCACCGCAGCTGGTGAACCTTGCAGGTGGCAGGATAAGTTGCTTGAGGAATCATCGCAGGCCCTGTGTAAATTAATACCCTGACATAGGAGAGAACCGCTTAGTGCATTTTCGCAATTTGTACCACTAAGAAACACTTCTTTCCCCTACTCCAACATCTGTGTGTGTATGGTAAATCCCAGGATGTCTTTTTTTTTATTTTAACAATTCTTTATTGAAATTTTTACAGTTCTATCCCACCCACCCCACCCAAAAATAAAATACACCCCCCCATACAGGCAACATTAGATACTAAGTGCGTATATTTTCTTGATGTTATCTTAATCAAGAATATTTTAGATAAGGCGATACACAAACAATAAGAAACAATAAGCAAGAAACACAAAGGAAGAGCACAAATAAATAAAAAGAAAAACCTTTCTGATATAGTAATTAATCAGCATTACACATCCGATCTCCCTGTCCACTGTGTGACAGGGTACCATATTTCTAATCCTTTTCTTTTCTTTTTTAAGCCCTTATGGTTATATATGGCTATTTCCAGGCTATAAGTAGCTAAGAGTCGTGCCCGCCATTGCTGGAATGTAGGTGGATACGGGTCCAGCCATGCAGATGTCAAGCAAATTCTAAGTACCGTCATTGAGATAAACAGCAATCCCTGCATGTTGGCGGGTCTAGCAATCCTATCTACCCCTAGTATTATTTCAGCTGTAGTGATCTCAATATTGCTCTCAAAGATTCCTGATAAAAATGTAGAAATATCTTGTCTGATAGTACTTAGGGTTTGACATGTGGCCAGCATATGTATCAGATTTGCTTCGGGCATCGCACATCGAGGACATAATGTGCCTTTGCCGATGCTCCATTTAGATATCCTATCTGGTGTATAGTATAATTGGAAGAACGTCTTGTAAAATTGGGCTTGTAGTTTGGTTGACATTAATGAGAAATTTGAAATTTCTAGTGCTTTTTGCGTTAGAGTTTCTATTATGTCTAATTTGTTTGCCAGTTAAGAATATGTTTATCTAAGTCATCTGGAAGACTTACAACTAGATCTTTATAGATTTCACCAATTTTAACCCTGTCCGTGCGCACCACTGTTTCAATTGCTGGAGTTTTATTCATGGCCACACTACCACCCCCCTTTTTTTAAATAAAATCCCTAACTTGTAGATATTTATAAAAATGACGCGATTCTAACCCAAATTTAGTTTTTAAGGAATCGAAAGAGCAGAATCCCGTACAGTCGTACAGTGAGCCGAATTGTGAAATTCCCGATCTGACCCATCGCGTCATACAGTGATCAGTAAAAATCTCCGGAAGATTAGTATTTCTATCTAGAGTGGTATAATAGGAGAACCTACCAAGCCCCAAGAGTTTTCGCACATGGTTCCAGACAATATAAATACCTATAAGTGTTTTAAAGCGCACTTTTTTGAAATGACAGTCGTATGTTAGCCTCCACAAATGATCACTTGTCTCGTTGCCAAGAATGAGTTCCTGTGGGGTTGGGACTGACCTATCTGGATTGGACTCTTGCCTGGGGGTTAAGAGCGCTCTACTGGACTTAAGAATAGTAGCCCACCAATAGATTTTAAAGTTGGGTAACGCCAGACCCCCTCTTTCCCTTGGTAGGATAATAAATCTTTGAGCTCTACGCGTTCTTCCATATCCCCAGATGAAGTGAGGAAAAATATTATCTATAGCTTTAAATATTGAAGGGTCGAAATTTAAACAGATGGTGCGAAAAAAGTACAGGAATTTAGGAAAGAATAAAATTTTAATGAGATTACATCTTCCTATAATTGTTAGATGTAGGTTATGCAGGCGGATTAGACTTTTTTCTGTCTTTTTTAAAAGTGGATTCAAGTTAAGGCTTACTAAATTATTTAAATTTGAGGTAATATTGACGCCGAGATATAATGCATTATCTACAACTCTATCGTCCGAGATGTTGATTTGACTATTGATTATAATCTGGGTTTTGGTTTGGTTCGGTTCAATTTATACCCTGATATCGCGCCAAACTTTTTCGCTTCTTCTTCCATTTGTTTAATTGCCTCCTTTGGATCGGCTGTAACTATTGCAATATCGTCAGCAAAAGCCAAGGTCTTCGTTTCACCATTGGTGGTCTTCCTGGGTTCTATAAATTGGTTTGTTTCTAGCCTCGAAATAAATGGATCAATAAAAATAGCAAACTGTAGAGGGGAGCAAGGGCAGCCCTGCCTTGTACCTCTAGTCACTTTGATGGTATCTGATATGTCCCCATTAACCATTACCACTGCTTCAGGAGTGGCGTACATCGGCCGAACTGCTTTGATAAAATGGTCCCCAATCCCACTTTTTGACATGGCTGTCCATAGATACTGCCAGGAGACCCTATTGAATGCTTTTTCTGCATCTAGCAGTATCAGGGCCATAGGGTCTCCTGCTACTTCTGCCATGTCAAAAAGCGTGATCACCCTCTGAATATGGTCTGTGGTTGATCTCCCTGGGACAAATCGGTGTTGCCTAACAGATATAATTTTATGGATTAATGGTGAGATTCTACTGGCTAATAATTTAGAATATAGTTTTGAATCATTGTTTATTAATGTAATTGGTCGATATGCCCCAAGTTCTGTAGAGTCTTTATTTTTTGGGGGAAAAACAATAATTTTTGCCCGGGCCCAATATGCCGGAGGGCGTCCACCTTGAAAGATATGAATCATTAAATTAGTTAGAATATCTTTCATTGTGCTGCTAAATCTGGTGTAAAATTCAACGGGGATTCCATCTAGGCCTGTTGCTTTGCCCGACGGAAGACTTTTTATCGAGAGTATAATTTCTATCCAATCCGGAGTATCCGAGAGAATATCTTGATCCGATTGAGATAAGCGGGGCCGTGTAAGTACTTCTAAAAATTCATCAATATTAACCCGACTATTACCTATCTCAGTATAAAGATCCGAATAATACCGCTTAAAAGCTTCCCTGATTTCTTTGGGGTCATAAGTTAATCCATGGATTGGGTCTCTAATTGCTTTAATCGTATTTTCTGATTTCTGCTGTCTTATGCGGATAGCTAATTGATGACCCACCATCTCACTCAATTCGTAAGTATTTTCCTTGTTCACTGTAGCTTTACTGATTGCTTTGGTGGTAAATATTTCAGATATTAAATTCCTTCCAATAGCTACCTCTCTTACCGCCCTTTCTACGCTGTTTTCACCTTGCACCGCTCTAGCTCTAGCTAGGTCTTCTTCCCTTCTTGCTAGGTTTTCCTGTAAATTTATTAACTTTTGTTTTTCTTTTTTATTGTTGTTTATGGAAAATCTAAGAGTTTCACCCCTTATACCTGCTTTCAGTGCGTCCCAGACCACCTCCAAAGGGGCACTACCCATATTAAACTTTTAAAATTCTGGAATCCAATTCTCCATGTGTGTGCAGTATTTTTTGTTAAGCAATAATGCTCTTTCGAAAGTCCACATACTACGGTCAGATTGTATTGTCTCCATATTCATGCTAATAATTAGGGGATTATGGTCAGAAAGAACCCTAGGTAGCCGGTCTATTGAGCAGCTAGATACAATGGTGTGTGATACAAAAAAATAATCCAGTCTGGCTAGTTTTTGATGGGGATGGGAAAAAAAAGTATAGCGAGGGTTATATGGGTGCTTTATCTCCCAGTAATCTACTAACCCATGAGTATAGCAAAGTGCTTCCAGGGCTTTAAAAGTTTTAGGTTTCCTACCTTGATAATTGAAGTTATGACCAGAAGACCCGTTTGGTGGAAGGTTAAGATTAATATCGCCGCAGACAATCATGGGTACCGGCCAATGTGCGAGTTCATTAGATAAAAACCGTAATAATTCCGGATCGTCAATAACACAGCCATATACTGAGCAAATCGTGAACTTTTTCCCCATAGCACATTGGCCCGCAGTGATTGCCCATCTGCCACAAGAGTCTGCAGCAGATCTTGTAAAACGGACTCCACCACCACGTGCCAAAATAGCCACCCCACGTGTTTTTTTTGCCTGTGTTGTAGCAACAACTAATCTATATCCCAGATTTTTTAATAGATGTCTTTGGGACCCCTCGTCATGGGTCTCCTGAAGACAAACTATATCTGCCCTAATTGATTGAAGACAAATCGCTATTTTTTATCTTGATGTATTCTTTACCCAACATACACGCCTGCTGTTATTTGTTTTAAGCAATACTGAAAATGGAAAATTGTAACAGGCAGAGTGATTGTACCGTGTATTATCCATTCTGTTGCTGGTTTCTCAGAAACAGTTAATGGCAATCTTTCCAGTTTTTCAATGCTCAGCACCGTATAGTCTGATCCCCTCTGTGCCAGTGTGATTTCTTTATCTGTAAGGTTGAATTCAGAAAACAATGACATGGTGTTGATTAGACGCCAAGGCACATAGCCTGAACGAAGGTTTTGTAACGTCCAGCCCAATAGCATTATAGAACGTAATTGTGACTGACCATGTTGTAACATGACCAAGTCCTGTTCCATTATGTCTATGGCAGAAGATACTATGCTGTCCAAAGAATATATTCTGGATGACATAGTCGTTAACCCATTTTCAACTACAGAGAGAGAGTTCTCTAAATTAATACGATCAATTTCTCGTATTCGTTCTGCTGTCTCTGCTTGCGTAATCTTCCATGCTTCTTTATAAGCAGCATAGATACCAGCGTATATAAAACGTTTATGACGTGGTTTAGTATGTCCTTGTAAAAAGTCCCTAAGACCAACGCCATCTTTAAGTAAAGTTAAGTGTTGTTTTACTTCTTTTAGTGTAGATTTGTGTAGCCACTTAAGGCACAGTTTCCCCACACTGTATGATGTTACTATCCCTGGATGTTGTCTCTGGACATATCTTGGATCTGGCCTAGTGAATGTGAACCCTTGTGTCTTATTCAGGAATCTATCTTGACAGTTGTTTGTGTCTGTGGGCCAGATTAACCATTTTTTCCAATTAGGATCTGTTCTGTTTTGAAGAAAAACAGTGTGTACGTCGACCACCCCCTCTGTAGTGTTTTTCCTATCAGGTGTAGGTGTAGGTATGGACGGTTTATTTAAATCTTTTATCTTAGCTAATCCAAGACAAGATGTCTGTTGAACAGTGTCAATTACTGCTTATAACTCTCCTGAGGCGGAAGCCGGGAGGTGTTGTTATTAGATTTGTGCTTCTAGAATTTTACCGCTTCACTTGTATTGCTGTTCCTCTGTGTCCGCTCCCCCCCCTGTCACGTTGCGCTCATGGACCTTATCGTGGCGCTTTCTATATTTTCATTGCACTTTGCTGTGTCACGGGCAATTTTATCCTTTGCACACTGCTCCGTTGATGCAGGTTTTAACCCCCCATTTTCACTCACCCTGGGTGGTTCTCGGCCGATCCTAGGGGTGAGTCTCCCGGGCTGCGCAAACCGGCAGCGGCCATATTGAGTAGGGCACCCCAGGCACGGCGTTCTGGTCGCCAGTATTTAAGCAGCCCTCGTAAGGCAGGCGCGAGATTGCTGCTTATAACTCTCCTGAGGCGGAAGCCGGGAGGTGTTATTAGATTTGTGCTTCTAGAATGTTACCGCTTCATTTGTATTGCTGTTCCTTTGTGTCCGCTCCCCCCCTGTCACGTTGCGCTCACGGACCTTATCGTGGTGCTTTCTATATTTTAATTGCACTTTGCTGTGTCACGGGCAATTTTATCCTTTGCACACTGCTCCGTTGATGCAGTTTTAAACCCCCATTTTCACACACCCTGGGCGGTTCTCGGCCGATCCTAGGGCTGAGTCTCCCGGGCTGCGCAAATCGGCAGCGGCTATATTGAGTAGGGCACCCCAGGCTTGGCGTTCTAGTCGCCAGTATTTAAGCAGCCCTCGTAAGGCAGGCGCGAGATTGCTGCTTATAACTCTCCTGAGGCGGAAGCCGGGAGGTGTTGTTATTAGATTTGTGCTTCTAGAATTTTACAGCTTCACTTGTATTGCTGTTCCTTTGTGTCCGCTCCCCCCTTGTCACGTTGCGCTCACGGACCTTATCCTGACGCTTTCTATATTTTAATTGCACTTTGCTGTGTCACGGCAATTTTTTTACTCCTTTGCACACTGCTCCGTTGATGCCGTTTTAAACCCCCATTTTCACGCACACTGGGCGGTTCCCGGTCGATCCTAGGGCTGAGTCTCCCAGGCTGCGCAAATCGGCAGCGGCCATATTGAGTAGGGCACCCCAGGCTCAGCGTTCTAGTCGCCAGTATTTAAGCAAACAGTTATGGCTCCGCGCAGCGGACGCGAGCAGCGGTCGTGCCGCACTCGCGCCGGAGTCGAGCCAGAGTCCAGCCCGTATGCGCCCGTCAGCGACAAGGAAGTGCCAGGGGCCAGGTATGTTGTTCCCCTGTTCTCATTTGCCTCAGGGGAACCCCTATACTCCTTCTCTGCTCTGCGAGCATTGAAACCCTCTAAATTGCCCTGCCATCATTCCTTTGCCCCTGAAACGCTTAGAAACGCTCTAGTTTGCGGATGTAATAACATAGTTATGCAACATAACTCCTTGGATACGGCTGACTGCCGGCTTTCCTCTATCATGCCATTTCCTTCGCCTATCTCTATTCATACGGGTTTTCTCATTAACTCCCGCTCGCTGGTTAAAAATAATATCTCCTTTAGGGAATTCATCTCACAGAGAAAGCCCTCTTGGGTTTTTCTTACTGAAACTTGGGCCACGGACTCTTCTGAACCGGAGTTACTAAATGCTATCCCCGAAGGGTTTGCTTTGGCTAGAATGGACAGATTGGGTCGAGTGGGAGGAGGTCTGGGGATATTGTATCACAGTTCTATAAAATGCCGGACTGTCCATCTGTCCTCCCCGCTCGAACTTTTTCAGGCGATGCATTTCACTCTGAACCCCTCCTCCACGATCTCCTTTACTGGAATATTGATTTACAGACCCCCTGGCCTCAGGTCCGCTTTTAGCCAAGGACTCTTTAAGATTCTAGAGCCCTATATTGATAGACCCAGTTTAACTATTCTTGGGGATTTTAATTTCCATCTGGAAAATTCCAGCTCCCCTGACACGGTCCATCTGTTGGACTCCCTAGCTTCCTGTGGCTTGCCGCAGTTAGTGGCTAGTCCTACCCACTTAGCTGGGCATACTTTGGATGGTGTATTCACCAATGACTCCCGTCTTCAGACTGGCACCCCCTTTCCCCTGTCGTGGTCGGACCACTTTGCCATTCCCCTTGAATTCGCTTTTTCCCTCCCCACCGGGCCTCAGCCAGACCACACCAAGTGGGTACTGAGGAGGAATGTTAGGGAGATTAACAATGACACCCTTACTCCTTTCTTATCCAGACTTAAGCCCCGACCTAGAGGGGATGCCGATGCTGCGACTCTTGACCTCTCTAACACCCTGGCGGAGGCTGTCGATTCTCTTGCGCCAGCCCTCCAACACTATTCTGCCAGGAAACGGCCTTCGGCCCCCTGGTTTTCAGACTCCCTTAGGATCCTCAGACAAGGATGTAGGAGGCAGGAAAGGCTATGGAGGGCACACTTGGACCCCATAGAGAAGGATAAACATAAAATCCTTCTCAAAGGCTATACAGCTGCAGTGTTGACAGAAAAGAAGGCGCACTACTCTAAATTAACGGCCTCGCTTAAGCCACCCAGGGATTTGTTCAAAATAGTTGATAACCTTTCCCTTATCCAGTCACCTGACCCTATAGTAGCCTCCCAAGTTCTGTGTGATCAGATCTCCACGTTCTTCCATATGAAGATCCTGGATATTTACACAGACTTGGAGGCCCTCAATCTCAGTTCTCTAACCTCTACCCTTCCAACTTTAATTCCTGAAAATCAAATTCCTGTTCCCTTTCACTCCCTCTCCCAGTTCCCCTCCCTCACTTTTGATCATCTTAGTATTTTGCTGGACAAGCTAAAGTCCGGGTCCCCGCTCGACCCCTGCCCTTTAAAGGTTTTTAAAGAATGTAGGCAGGTTATTCTGCCCCCTTTGGTGAAGGTCATGAATCTGGCCATTTCAAAGGGGGTTTATCCCCTCTCTTGGAAACTGGCCATTGTTAAGCCCCTATTGAAAAAACCCACTCTGGACCCTGGGATATTAAAGAACTTTCGTCCCATTTCTCTTCTTCCTGCCCCTGCTAAACTCTTGGAGGCACACCTTAACCATCATTTGAGTGCCTTCCTCGACAGTACCAACTCCCTGGATCCCTCACAGCATGTTTTTCGTAGGACACACAGCACTGAGTCGGCGCTTACAGTGGTTGTCGATAGCATTCGGGCCAAGGTCAACACCGGCCAGACCACCTTACTGGTGTTGTTAGACCTTACGGCGGCGTTCGACACCCTGTCCCCTACCATTCTGGCTAGCCGACTCAGCGAGCTGGGAGTCGAGGGACCTGCACTCAGCCTCCTAACATCCTTCCTTGATCAACGGAAGCAAAGGGTCAAGCTAGGCGATTATGTCACCCATCAAGCCTGTGAAGTGTGGGGTCCCTCAGGGCTTTTTAACGTCTATGTGGCCCCACTCGCCAGGCTTGTAAGATCTTTTGGGCTAGAAGTTCTTTCCTACGCCGACGACACACAGATCATGGTCTCCATATCAAAATCTGTGAGCATAACTAACTGCTCATAACTTTAAAAACTGTATGGAGTCGGTCGCTGGATGGATGGTTAAGAACTTCCTCAAGTTGAATGGGGAGAAAACTGAGGTCCTCATTTTGGAGGCAAAAATGAGACCTGGTCAATGGACTGGTGGCCTCCTGTCCTTGGCGCCTGCCCCTCACCATCCCTTTCTGCCCGCAATCTTGGGGTCATTCTTGACACCACTTTCTCGCTTGACAAACAAGTCAGTAGGACTGTGTCTACCTGTTGTAGTGCTCTAAGGATTTTAAGGAAAATCATTCACGAATCCTCACGAAGTGGATCAGCAACTGCGCGGACGAACTCGCCCCTCTGAGGACCCCGCCCAGCAGACCCGGCAGCAGAAAAGCCCCATGGTTCACCGACGAACTCAAGAGCTCCAAGAAGAACTGCCGAGCCCTCGAGAAAGTGTGGAGAAGGGAACAAACAAGGGACAACATGGCTACCCTCAAGCTCGCCACCCGGAAACACCACCAACTGATCCGCGCCACCAAGAAAAATGCATACAAGGACCGGCTTGACAACAACGCACACAACTGCAAGGAACTCTTCAGCATCGTAAAAGAGCTCTCCAACCCCAACGCCGGAAACAACGACATCACCCCGTCGCAAGACCTCTGCAACTCCCTCGCCTCCTTCTTCCACAACAAGATCGCGGACATACACAACAGCTTCAGCACCCAACCGACGCACGCCACGACCACGGCAACGCCACCCACCACCACTCTCCGCGCCTGGACTCCGATCAGCACCGAAGACACCATCCGCACAATGAACTCCATCCACTCCGGATCTCCAACCGACCCCTGCCCTCACCACGTCTTCAACAAGGCCGACGCGGTCATCGCACCCCACCTGCGGGACATTATCAACACCTCCTTCGACACCGCCACCTTCCCGGAGAGCTGGAAGCACGCAGAACTCAGCGCTCTACTCAAGAAACCCACAGCGGACCCCACCGAACTCAAGAATTACCGTCCCATCTCGCTCCTCCCGTTCCCGGCCAAAGTCATCGAAAAGACCGTCAACAAACAGCTGGCCGCCTTCCTCGAGACGAATGGATCCCTCGACCCCTCACAGTCTGGCTTCCGAGCCAACCACAGCACCGAGACCGCCCTCATCGCTGCCACCGACGACATCCGAACCCTGATGGACAACGGAGAAACAGCGGCCCTCATCCTCCTTGACCTCTCCGCGGCGTTCGACACTGTCTGCCACCGCACCCTAATACAGCGCCTCGGCAACATCGGAATCCAGGAGAAGGCACTGGAATGGATCACCTCCTTCCTCGACGGAAGAACACAAAGAGTCCGCCTACCACCGTACAAGTCAGAGGCCACCGAAGTCATCTGCGGCGTCCCCCAAGGATCCTCGCTGAGTCCCACCCTCTTCAACGTCTACATGAGCCCCCTCGCGGCCATCGCACGCAAACACAACCTCAGCATAATCTCCTACGCCGACGACACCCAGCTGATCCTCTCCCTGACCAACAACCCCGCCGCCGCCAGAACCAACCTGCACAAAGGGATGAGAGACGTAGCCGAGTGGATGACGACCAGCCGCCTGAAACTGAACTCGGACAAGACGGAGGTCCTCATCCTGGGCTCCTCGCCCTCCGCCTGGGACGACTCCTGGTGGCCCCCCGCCCTGGGCACCGCACCCAAACCGACTGACCACGCACGTAACCTGGGCTTCATCCTGGACTCCTCCCTCTCCATGACCAGACAAGTCAACGCCGTCTCCTCATCATGCTTCAACATCCTACGCATGCTACGGAAGATCTTCTGGTGGATCCCCACCGAGACCAGGAAGACCGTCACCCAGGCCCTCGTCACCAGCCGACTGGACTACGGCAACGCTCTCTACGCCGGAACCACCGCCAAGCTCCAGAAGAGACTCCAGCGGGTCCAGAACGCCTCAGCCAGACTCATCCTCGACCTCCCACGAAACAGCCACATCTCCGGACATCTGAGAGACCTGCACTGGCTCCCCGTCAAGAAAAGAATCACATTCCGTCTCCTCACCCACGCACACAAAGCCCTACACGACCAAGGCCCGAGCTACCTCAACAACCGAATCAACTTCTACGCTCCCAAGCGCCACCTCAGATCAACCAGCCTCGCCCTCGCCGCCGTCCCCCGCATCCGAAGAGCGACAACAGGAGGAAGGTCCTTCTCCCACCTGGCCGCCAAGACCTGGAACTCCCTCCCGACTGACCTGCGCCTGACCCAAGACCACCTCGCCTTCAGGAAGAAGCTCAAGACCTGGCTGTTCGAGCAGTAACGGCACCCCCCCCCAGCGCCTTGAGACCCTACGGGTGAGTAGTGCGCTCTAAAAATGTCGTGATTGATTGATTGATTGATTCACTATCTCTCCCCTGGCGCACGCAAACAGGTTGCAGTTGCGCTTATAGCCTCCAGGTTGGACTACTGCAATGCACTGTATTTGGGCATTAACAACGGTCTGGTCCAACGCCTTCAGACTGTGCAGAATGCAGCTGCCCGGTTTGTTGTGGATGCCCCGAAACGCCCCTCGGGCACGGCTATCAGAAAAAACCTGCACTGGCTCCCTATGCAGGCGAGGATTAACTTTAAGCTCTCTGCCTTACGCATCGTGCCCTTAATGGGATTGGGCCTGAAGCCATCCGTACTCTTGTATCCTACTATACCCCCGGTAGGGCACTTCGCTCTTCTAGCAAAAGTCTGCTGGCTGTTCCCCGAATATCCAAGGTCAGATGGGGTGGAAGGGTCTTTCGCTTTTTTGCGCATAGACTCTGGAATACGCTCCCCGATTACCTCAAGAGTATCCCATCCCATGCCCTGTTTCACAAAGCACTTAAGACTTGGTTATTTCAAGAAGCATACTTGTAACTCATCCCTTGCCGTTTTCTGATCAATTGTTCACCATCTCTTAGCGCCTTGACGCATACGGGTTTAGTTGCGCTCTACAAATTTCAATTCATAATAATAATAATTTAAAAACCTTATTTGTTCTGGGATGATGCAGGCTCTAAATAGTGCTTCCAATCCCTGCATCTGCCAGTCTTTTGTGCCCCAGACAGTTTTTGTCTCAATTTTGTCTTTCCAAAAGTCAAAACCTAATGTAGACAGCTGTGCATAAAAGGCCGCAGAATAAATTTGCTTAGAATTAGTCAACATACTTTTCATTCCTGTCTTATAAACATTTTTAAAGTAAAATTTTTCTGGATTTGAAACATTAAAACCTGAACAGTATGGAAATTTGTCATAAAATGTTTTTGAGCTACCCTTTGGTGGCGTAGGACAATGTTCCCATTGGTTGAAAGTGAGTACATTTCTAGGATTTGCAGATTTGTGCAATAAATGATGACCATAGTGATTATAACAGCACATTTGTTCATAATCTGATTGACCTTTTAAGTATTCATGATTTGTAAATTTTGCAGACATTTTTAAATCTGACATCATATTATTAACAGTCTCAAAGTCCCAATCATCAGAAAAGGTGCCAGATGAAACAGTCACTCAAGGAAACCTTGAATTGGTGTGGAATCTTCAACAGCTCTGCAGGACCAAAGATGTCATAATCAGTTCTGTCCCAGGCTATACCACCAGGTATAGGAACGGCTGTGATATTCACTGATGACAAGTCTCGTTGTTCACGATGGAATGATTTGTGTGGTTTGAGGAGTAAGTTGATGTTCTTACTTGCTGTGTCCTTTTTACTATATATTCCATTTATCAGCATTCCCTAGGTAAATACGAGAGTCAACCAAAGGAGAAGAAAAAGTATACCCAACACAATCCAAAGTTCAATCCAAGGTGAAACCAGATATGTCTTTTCCAATTGATGAAAAAGTTCTGCAGCTTGTTCCTTGAAAGTTCTTTTTACTGGCGTTGTTTCAGGTTCACTAGGATCCTCGGAAAACGTATCAAAGTTAATAAAATAGCCAGAGGCAGTTCTGTCAATTGTAGGGATTGCATCAGGATTCGTTGAAATCGCTGGAACCACTTGAACACTTGTCATATTTGTATAGTCAGATGCTATTTCATTGTAGACAGGCGTTTCTTGATGAAACGTTATTTGGTTCTCAAGAGGCACAAGTTCCATGACTTTGTTGCATAGTCCTTTATTTTGCACTGAAGATTCTTCAAAGGTGGTTAGTCTCTCAGTTTGAACCTCTTGGATAGTAGCCAGATTCGGGCATCTGCTACATCTTTGGCGTCCACTTGGCCTACTACTTATGATTGGCCACATGATGTGGTTTGACGTTCGTGTCGATGGACACAAACGTGTTCTTCTTTATACCAGCAAGGGGCGGCAGTATTACTGTTCTTGATCCGTGGATTGCTAGGACAGGTACTGGTTGTCTGCAAGAAGGCCCAAATTCCTTCTGGTCCGCGATCTTTTCTCTGACTAGATCCCCAATCTTTGGAATCCAGACAGGCCTTGCTGGGCCGGGTGGTTTCGCTTCAGTGGTCGTTGGCTTCATTAACACGTTGCTTTGGCTTTTTCTTATTTCATTTAAATTCTGCAAAACAGCCAAACGATCTTTGATATCAAAGGGTTTTTGTTCTACCACTGAAGTGTAACGATCGAGGTCCTGAACAATCATTCTAGTTCCAAAAAGGATTTCATATGGAGTGATTCCCCCTAGAGAACTTCTTGGCAGATTTTTAAGACTACGCTGGACATTTATTAGATGTTTGCCCACCCATCACCCGAGCCTAATACCCTAGCTGTTATAGATTGCTTTATGTCCCGTTTTTTTCTCTCCACTACCGAATTTCCCTCAGGATGGAATGGACTAGAATACCCCAATGCAACGCCCAGATTGGCCATTGCCTCCTTGTAAACCTCTATCACAAAAATTTCCCTACCACCTCTTGATGATAGGCCATTTGTTATACGTTTTATAGTGATGGCTTTCCTTAAATTTTCTGGCTTGATTATAGCATCATCGTCGGCTTCATTAAAGCCTGTTGTGTCAAAACCTGCAACGGCTAGACCAGTCGCAGCTCCACCGTTCTCGGGGTCACTCATCTTGTTGACTGTAAGTTTGCAGAGCAAGTTTCAAGGAAACAAAGATAAGGTGCACAATATTTTGGAACACTGTATCCTTCAACGTTGAACAAACCAAAAACTAATACATAGGATTTTCGTCCTACTCAGTTATGGCGGATATTTTATCCTTTTACCCACTCCAGATGTCTATTGGAGTATTTACGGGGAAAAAGGGGTCTCTAAGAAAAGCATGACTGAGTTACTTTACTATCTAGCTTTAAATTAGTGCCTTACCAAACGTTGGGCGCCATGTTGTGTAGTTCCTATATTCCCAAAATGCTCTGCGCATTGGAATAATATATCCTATAGATTAGACGTAGGACTGAGGTCGACTAGGTCTCTATCGAATATGCTAAACTTAATAGTGAGTGCCAGCTAGCTCAGAGGTCACTAGAAACTTTCTCAAATTCACAAGAAGGGATTAGTTTCTGACAACCGCATAAACATGACAACTTTGTTTCCCAAGAATAAGAAATATATCTCTGGAGTCATGGAAACAATAGATAAGTATTGCACTCAGTCAATCGTGCATGTTTTGTTTTTACAGAGTTGCAGAGAAATAGAGAGACGGGCGTTTTCAATAAAAAGGGTTTATTGAACAGTCTTCTTTCTCATGCAAGAGAAGTGAACTGCTACAATCATAGTGCAGACTACAAAGTATAATGCGTACAGCGAGAACAATGGAATAAATTAATACTGTAAGAGAATTGTGTGGTTTCTAAGCCATATAAAAATACATACATAAATAACAATGACTAAAAATACTCAACTGGTGCTTCTAAAATACACCTACCCCAATGTACCTAACCTAAGTCTAGTACGCGGGAAGAAGTAAGTATTGTGTAGTCTAGGTTTAGTTTCTTTGCCAGGAATCTATCCAAGATTTCTCTAGGTTCTAATCAGCTCCATACCTTAGTTAGAATGAAGGAGGTCTGGTATCTCTGTCTCGGGACTCGATTTCCCAACACCCTGCAAGGGGAGCTTGGAAACACTGGAGTTGGATTCTCCGCAGGAGAAGAGACAGCTTCCTGATCAGTGCATCAGCTGGAGGGTCGGCTTCCTTCGGCACTTGCTGTAGCGAGCTGCGTCGGGCAAGTAGATAGTCGAACTGCTCCGAACCACCGTGCCTTGCTAGAGCAAGTGGAGGTATATTTATACCTTGAAGGTGTCTACGAATGCCATAGTTTGACGCAAAGTCGAACATAATAACGTCAGGAAAGAACCCCTAGGGAATAGTTGTTCTTTACAAAGTACATGAGTTCTTGGACAAATCAATATTCGAGCAAGGGGAAGTTCCCTAACTGCTTAAGCCGATTTTCCAAGAAATCGTTGTGATGTTTGGTATGGGTGGAAGTAGCCATGCCTGTATTTGGTCTGCATGGGCTATGTCTAAATAAGGGTTTGATTTCTATGCCTGTATAAGGACAATGTGAATTGTACCTATATAACCGCATCGGTGCGGCGCATTTTCCCACTGTGCGCTGAAGATTGCGGAATCCCGCGGTTCATGACGAGCTCAGCTCGTCATGAGCGTACGAGAGGTGTAACTCATGACGAGCTGAGCTCGTCATGAGCGTCGAAGAGGATAAGGGCATGAATCGGGAAAATTCACTCGGCACCTAAAACGCCACACAACAGCGCCCTCCATACTTCCTCACTACACTAACCTTCCGGTTGCCTAAATGAACCTGCCTGATCTTTCAGAGGTGACCGACGTGCTACCAAAACTTAAAAGAGGACTACCTTCCTAATCTCCCTGATATTTCACCCTTGCCATCCCCACCCTCTCATGCTCATTGACCATTTGTCCCCCTTTTCAGACCTGGACTGCACCTCCGTCCCGAAAAAAACTCACTTGTACCCTCTCCCAAGCCCCCACTGTTGCTCATTCCTGCATAGAATCTATAGAGGTTTTCTTCTAATCATTACATATCAGACGCAGGTTTATGAAGGCTTGGGAGTACAATTTGAATGGGTAAGGCATGAAATTACTGACTAGATAGTAAATATTCTTGAAGTTGTGGCAAAGCTTCCCTTTTGAACATCTTGGCAAATGTACTTTAAACTGGTAATCTTTATTGCAGATTCTGTTTAGGCCTTACAACTCTGAGTTACAGGATGCCTCATTAGCTGGATTCCAGGAGATCCTATTATTTAACACCTAGTCAAAAGCATATGTTGTTTTGGCAAACGTAGTTTTGATTTACAAATGCCATCATAACTTTGGAATACCTTGGAGGTCTGCCTTGTGGATGGACACCTCCAGCATTTTCAGCAAAAATGTTGAGATCTGTTTGATTGCAATGTTTTTGACTTGCATAAGAAACTGAGACGCAACCATAACTACTGTGGCCAGTAAAAAACATGTAATCAGTATTGTGCAACCTAATATTGCCTCATATGGCTGAGGCTCTACATGTGAGGTTGTGTAGCATTTGCACCAAGCAAGAATACAATCAGCCATGGCCGCCTTTGCTGAAAACCACTGCAGGTGAATGCCTAACGGTGCCACCGCAAATGGCGACATGATGGCACCAGACTACAACAGTTTTCCACAAAAAGATTTTGGACCTCGATAAAAGAGAGCACCATCACCACAAAGTTAGATTTTGCCTTAGGTTCTGAAAATCTTTGCACATGAGCTGGAACTAGATCAAGTCCTCTGAAGATTCTTGAACAAAGTTTATACGAATAGCTATAGTTTGATGCAATTCTAGTATGACAGATGGCTGCAAATTCTCCCAGAAGGGAATGTAATTCTTGCTGTTAAAACTTTACAAAATGTTGCTAGAATAGACATTAGGTAAGGTCTTACACTGATTGTATGCAGTGTGCCAATTGAACTAATCATAGTAGCTTCAATTTCTTCCCACTAGTTCTTGAGAACATAAACTTGTTTCTTGCTGCTTGATACTTTTCTGATTTGGGGCAAGATCACATGAATAGTTGTGTTGTGTTATGTTATGATTTGTTGTTGGTATTTTACTTTGTCACTAGTAAATAGAACCGTCTTTAATGTTGTCAAAATATTGTAAAAAATAAGGTTTATTCATTGTCTGAGGTGTTTCAGTTAACACACAGCACAAGAAATTGTGATACAGAGTACAAATTCATATACCTCTGACAGAGCGCTAACACAAAACTGCTTCATGATACGATCCCTACTCAAAAAGTTGTGCTCCAGCCTCTGCTACCTTTACCTCTCCCGTTGTTAGATTTAAATCAGCTGAAGTGCTAGTGCAGAATATCTCATACAGTGAAGGCAGAGAGAGTTGGTAAGGGGGCCCTTTAAGTGAAATATGCAGTCTCTGATGGTTGTGTCTAACGGCTCTGGAGACCACCTCAGATATGATGTCAGAGTTGTAAAAGGTGCCATCATGACACACTGACGTCAGTTTCTTTTTGTCTGCACTCTGGGACGCAGATCCGGAATTTTTCCTTTCAAACATTTTATATCAAATTGAATTACAACAGTGCTGGTGGTGACCCTCAAAAGTGGAGGAAACAAAGTGGTAGGCACTGTGATAAATCACAATGCCTTTAAGCTCACATTACAAAGCTCTAAATCATGGCTAGTTAACAGATTTTATAATGGGCCGTGACTGAGTCTGAAATTAAGGAGGCAGAAGACAATGCGCGTTTCTTACAGTGCCTGTCAGTGGGTGAAAAAGGTAAAAATAAAATGAAAAACAAGTGTAACTTTTTCATCTTTATTGCAGTCAGCGCGAATCATTCTCAAGCCTCATCCAGCTCCTCTCTTCTAATCCCGAAGCTGCTTTTATGCTGCAGTATGAGAGCAGCAGTGGGGAGCAGCATGAGAGCAGCACCAGGATTGGCTGGAGCAGACTGTCTCGCCACTCCAGCAGGCACAGTGTGTGTGCCTGTACCTCCTCTCCACCACCCAGCTGTCTAAAACAGCTAGGTGGGAAGGTTAAATCTGTGCATGTCAGGCTGGCTGTAACAAGGTGGCCGGCCAAAGAGACATGCGCAGTGTAAACTGGTGGAGTGAGCACTGCTCCCCTTGGGCCAGTCAGCAGCAGCCCCACCCACAAACACTGCTTGGGTTGGGAGCAGTGAAAAATCAAATGCTAATTCATTTTATTACCATTTTATTTTTCACTTTGCTGCACTGGTAGTAGGGGTCCGACGCTCCTCTGCCCTAATGGGGGGCCACCGCTGAATTACAAGTGCAGTGTTCCCGAGATACTACCACCAAAGTTGTGAGCCTTTAAACGTTGCCACGCCTGTGGCAAACAGAAGTCACTCTTAGATCTGCATGATGTCTGCTTGTGGTGTCTCTTACCTCTGCATCACTCAAAGTTCTTTTACAAATGTCACAGCCTGCCAAGATCATCAAAGAACACCAGGCAAAACTCCTCATGGCCCAGACCCGAGATGAGCCCCTCGGCAAGCAGCACAGTTCCTCTTCAAGGGGCTGTGGCAAGTTCCGTTTTGTCTCCCCAGTGGTCAGAAAGTCTTTCAGGCAAGCCTCTTCCAAACAAAAGGACTCTTAAGAGGTCATGCAGATGACATAGAATTGAACCTTTCCTCTCTCAGCGTCTATCTTATTCTAGTGATAGGATATACAGTCTGCAGTTCCACTCTTCCGCCCAAGGCCCCAGTGTCGCCCTCTGAGTCAAACATACTGGAAGATGTGCGCACCCACATTCATGCCTAGCACCAGCACCATAACCGGAGCCCATGGAGGTGCTTCTCTCCTTTCCAGCCCCTGGTGCTGTCTCTTCGCAAATTGCAGCCTTCACGCAAGCTGTTTTGGCTTTCTTCAGGTTGATCACACATTGGGATCCTCCTAGTGCACCTAGGGCAGGGCCACAAGAAGTCTTAAGGAAGTCTTCTGACTAGGCTACCCCAGTGGCTCCAGCCCTGGTGCTGCTCACACCATTTCCAACACTTATTCAGCAATGGCTGTAACACTATCTCGACTGTAGGCCTTGCTGGTTGCTCCTCCTTAAGCACCAGTATTGGTGCCACTTGTGCAGACTTTCGATTAATCGATCATGATGAATTTTCTGAGGATAAAGGCCATTTTAGTTGAGTCTACATGCTTGGGACTGCGGTTGTTGGACGAAGTCTTATATACCTCTGCCTTGTGATGATTACTATGGCAGATTTGAAGATATTTTTGGCTCTGTCTCGAAACCTCTATAGATGCCTGATATCAAATACCATGGTGATCGCATCAGTAGTAAGGCAGACTACTGCCTCCCTTCTATGAGTACTAAGGCAGGTAACTATTTGGCCCTTAAATATGCTAGTGACCTAGACAGCTCTCCAGATGTGTCCTGCAGGACCTTTGCCAAAAGAAATGTCTTCATTTAGCGTGTCCTGCCAACAGCAAGAGACAGCAGGCGAACTCAGCGCTGGACCTCTTTAAGGACATCAGGGCTACGGCCAGGTGCTTGGGCCTTTCCACGGCCCCTTGCCAGTCCCAGACTGCCTTCCACCCCTGTCGTGGCCACGGAAGGGACTTTCAACTGTGTCTCTACACTTCCAGCCACCATGGGCAGTTAATCGCACAGTCTTTTCATGGCAGAGGATGCGGTTCCCACATACTGTGTTGGACAGGTAGCCAAAAATCCGGGCAGCTCACTACCACCCTGGCCACCACAGCCTCTAAACCCCTTTAGTTTGCCCTCTGACCATCATGACCATCCAGTGGGGTGAAGGGTATGCATTCACCTGCACCACTGGAGTTCAATAACATCTAACCTTTGGATTTTGACGCTCATCCAAAGGGGCTCCTCAGGTTTTTATGAAAGTGATGGTCGTGGTCATAACTCACCTCTGGAGGCTAGGGGTTCTAGTTTTCCCCAACCTCGATGATTGACTGTTGAAGGCAGGCTCACCCCAGGTAGTCGTCTCCTACCTCCAGACAATGGTGAATCTTCTGCATTCATTGGGATTCCCTATCAATGTGCTGAAGTCACACCTGACTCCTTCTCAGGTTCTCCTTTTCATCTGAGCTGTTCTGGACAGAGTGCAGTTTCAGGCTAAACTCTCAAGCGGCGAGTCCAAGAAAATCAGTCTATGATACTGATGTGTCAGCCTCTATCCTGGATTTTAGTGAGACTGGCGCTGAGGCTGCTGGGCCTCATGGCTGCCAGCATCCTGCTAGTGACACATGCCTGTTGGCATATGCAGGCTTTGCGGTGGGACCTGGTATTCCATTGGGCACAGCATCATTAGAATAGATACGGCCCAGATCAAAGATGGAACGGCTAAAGACCTGCAGTGGTTGCGAACGAACCACAATTGGGTCAGTGACAGACTCCTCTCCTTTCCCCAACCAGAGCTGACTCTAGTGACAGATGCTTCACTCCTGGGCTAGAGCAGCCATCTGGGAGAGGTGGAGGTAAGAGGTCTCTAGTCTCTAGTGGAAACTGGGCTCTGCATCAATCTGTTGGAGCTTCGGGTGATCCAATTGGAATTGAAAGCCTTTTTTCCTTCAGTCAGGGGAAAGCTGGTACGGGTGTTCATGGACAACACCACTGCCATGAAGTATTGCAACAAACAGGGCAGGGTGGAGTTGTGGACCCTTTGTCAAGTGGCTTTGCACCTCTGGACTTGGCTGGAACACCAGGCAAATCCCTAGTGGTTCAACACCTGACTAGCTCTCTGAAGGCCAGAGTAGATTAACTCAGTCATTGATACCTAGTGGATCATGGATGGTGTCTCCATTTGGAGGTGAAGCAAGCTGTCTTCCAAGAGTGGGGAGATCCTTGGTTAGATCTGTTCACCTCTGCAGAGAACGCGCTATGTTAGCAGTTTTGCATGCTGGAGTTTCCAAGGCGGCTCTCACTTTGAGATAATTTTTGTCTCAAGTGGAGCACCTGCCGCTTGTGTGCTTTCCGACAGTACCACTCGTGCCCAGAGTTCTCATAAAGATCAGGAACAGATGAGCCCAAGCCATTCCTGTAGCTCCAGATTAGGCACAGAGACTCTAGTACCCAGGGCTGTTGAGCATGAATCCTACAATCAGGCTGCCTCTTCGGAAGATCTTCAGTCACAGCAGCAGGGCAAGGTTCTGCACCCAAACCTGAAAACACTTGGCCGTGATGAGTGGAGATTGAGTGGTGACAGTTGACAGCTTTTGACCTTCCGCCTGAAGTCTGCAATGTTACCATGGCAGCCAGGCGCCCTCCACCAAGGTGGTATATGCCTGCCATTGAAGCAAGTTTGTGGCATGGTGTACAGAATAACATATTGACCTGCACCCAGGGCCGGACTGACTACCAGGCAGTTTGGAATGCTGCCGAGCTGCTGGCTGATTTCACTGCAGTGGGGGCTGATTTCGTTCATGGAGACCTGCGTGTGCTTCGAAATAATGAAAGCAAAATTAATTTCGTTTAGTACACGCAGGTCCCCATCAACGAAATCAGCCCCCACCTCAGCAGCATTCCAAACTGCCCGGTAGCCAGTCCGGCCCTGCCTGCACCGCTTACTCAAGTTCTTTTGTTCATTCTTACCTTAGCCCAGCTCGGCTTTGCTTTAGCATTTTTAAAGGTGATCTTTCTACCATATTGGCATTTCTGTGGTTGCCAGATCATCCATCCCTGTTTAAATCCCCTAGTGTACATACGCTGCTGAAAAGTCTCCAGCATATATTCCCCCCAACATCTTTCGTTATGTCTCAGTGGGACCTCAACATTTTTCTCACATTTCTGTGTGCCCCCTTTGAGCCACTACACAACAGTCTACTAAGACTTCTGTGGTATATAAATAAATAATACCGGATCTAGGTTTGACTGGACATAGCAATAACAGATAGCTCAATAAATAAGAGTCAAGATTCGAGGTAGTAGGAGTTTGCAGGTTTAATACAGCATAAAGGACAGGAACAGGACAACCTGCACGGGAACAGGATGGCAGGGCCCTGCAGGGGGGACAGGGAATGAGCGCGCTAACTTTAATAACAGTACACAAGCATATATACTAAAACAGTTGCATTACAATACATACGATAGGCGGAGCAGTGGGTGTGGTCAATAGCAGTCGCGAAAGATAAGGGTGAAAGTAGGTGTAACAGGAGGCGTATACATAGACATGTGATGTAAACGTAACAGAATATGTCATAAATAGGGCGGAAACATGGAGGGGGCTACCTAAGGAGCCGGGACCTCTAACCTAATGGTGCGCGCAAACTGACAATGACGTGTTACTAGGAGAAGCTGGGGGCTATGAACTCTGCGCTAGGAGTAGAGACTGAAGTCTGGAGAGTCAGGGCGACATGTACCTAAACCCTATCTAGTATCTAATGTTTAGAGGACATGTTGATATAAACTAAGAGTCAGGAGAGGAGAGGCTAACAGACTCTAAGACTGGAGCATGCATCATTCTACATGTAGTGCGTGTTGAAGAATATTAAATGACCATTAATACAGTATTTCTCCTACATGGAGACGTAAAGGCTAGGCAATGACGGAAACTATTGATGCGATTCAGTAGCTTAGGAATGCAGAGAAGGAGGGTTGGACTGATAACTAGAATCATAACATACTCTTGGCAGACTAACAGGCAGAGCCAGGCCGAGCCGGGCACTGCGAGGCAGGAAGTAAGTGAAGGGTCGAGGATACAGGTGGGGGCTGTATCGCTCCTCAGCGAGGGCTCAGGAGACAGGAGCTGAATCTGGTGTCCGGGCCCTTTTGAGGCCTAGAAACGGGGACTTTACAATGAAATAACGTGCACACTGAGAAACGTGGCAACGTAACTTTACATAGGCCTGATATTCATAGTATTCACGAGAACTGGAAACTGACATACTAGAGATGGACACAACTGTAATTGCGTCTTTAATCGATCATGGGGAAATACATATGCATATTAATCATGCACACATAACATAGGATGGGGGACACGTAGGGACACAGAACATGGCAAAATTTACTTTTCCACATTCCCTCCTTGTCACTACGTTTCCATCAGGAAACATCAATATTCATGATACCATCTATCATTTCATACAGTATCATTTGCTCGTCTCGAATTTTCTTGGAACGGGATTTAGGACGGGACTTGGGACTAGGAATACAAGAGGTAGCACAAATGCCACAAATCGCAGGGCCACATTGTATACAGAGGCAGCAACTGAATATGATCGCTACTGCAATACCCAGAAATGACAATACTTTCCATCCCCAAGCGGAAATTATATTCCAGAACCAACCGGACCATGTCCAGGTGCCTGGATCTTGGTGTAACATATGGGCAATTTTATGGAGTCTGGTTATAGCTGAATAAACAGACGGCGCGTTATTAGGAATGAAAATGCAGCAACTAGATCCGATGACTCTACATGCCCCGCCCCTATCGGCCAGTATGACGTCAAGGACGAGACGATTCTGGAGCACGACAATTCTCATAAAGGATTGCTCTTCGGTCAAGTTACCTAGAGCAGAGGTAGTCTCAATCACTACTGCTTCAAGTGTTCTGGTTAATCTACGTATCAGTTTACTATTCACGACAGTACCTAAATAGGGAAAGACACCTTTATTGATATCTATGTATTGTTCTAGAGCAGTTTCAGTATAATCGACAATCGGGAGGTCTCTTTTGTGTCTCTATTGTACTAGGTGGGAATTCCTATGATAGTCAGGTGGGGCTAGAAAAACTGGTGGCAGTAGGAAGGCAATGTAACAGGTACCCTCCCACTCGAGGGGCAGACGAACATATGCGGTCTGACCACAAACAAAATAAGAATGACGTGAAGCTTTGAAAATAGATTTCCTACTGTCACTATACTTGACAATAGTAGTACAATCACTATGGCCTACATGTACGGAACCATTCTTTCGGACACATAATTCACCTTTGACTGGTAATACTGACATAGCAGGTAAGTCTGGAGTAGTATCAGACTGAACGTTCAGGACCATGAAATTCGAAGAATAATTACCCAAATTGTAAACTTCATTTTCTAGATCTAACCCTGTTCTGTGGGGAAGACCTTGCTTGTCTGGGAAACATGTACTGTTAAGAAAAGACATATCTGTTGAGAATGACGTTAACGTGGACCATGCTCCACACGAACCATTATGTGAAAATGGATAAGGAAACAGTGGCAGAACTCCCTTCGGTGTCTGGAAAGGGGGGAGTCGACCACACACCCAACAATTTGTGGCATTGCTGGTCTGGTGTGAGTAATGTAACATGCGGATAAAAGAATTATTACGCATAGCAAGACGATAAGATAGTTCATGAGGAGGCAGATCACTAAACGTGTGCTCTACTGTAGCAATAGAAGACTTATTTACATGAGAAACTGGAAAATACAAATAAAATGCATAACTTGTGCAGGTAATCATAAGGCTGAGATATAGCAGAAAACATAAAATAATAGTGCAACTTTTAGAGTTCTCACTAACTCTCTCTCTGTGGGGGTCTATTATATACATGTCAGGAACCGGTCTAACCGTTTCACCTAGGGGAGGACTTAGACAATCAAACTGGCTGACTTATTTTACTAGACCTTAATTTTAGCTTGTACTCCTGCTGCGGAGTTTTCTCTAACAGGGAGGGATCTGTATCATTGTCTTTTGCGGGACAGTCCTTGAGAATAGTACTTTGGCAATCCTTAAAATCCTCGGAAATGTTCTTGGAGACAGTCTTTAGTCCATAAAATTTTTTCACATGAGACAGGTGGACCCAGCCCTTCCTGCCTTCCAGCTTGACGGCAGTACGGGTGGCCAGGAGGACCTGCTTGGGCTCCTTCCAGCGGGGCTCCAGCGGACTTGAACGATCAAAATTCCGGACAAGAACCATGCATCCGGGAACGATTTCATGCGGTGCCACCTCGGTATTGTCTGGAAATGCGGCGGCAACCTGTGAACGACAAGAGTGTAGGGCAGACATCAAGGAAGCTAGGTAATCTGTCAGCATATTACTTGAAACATCTGTAATACTTCGGGGTCTAGGTGTACCCCACATATTAGGGGGGCGGCCGAATACGACCTCATACGGGGACAGACCTGATCTGGAATGTGCGACCATGCGCATATAAAACAAAGCGACTGGCAGAGCTACTAGCCAGTCCACACCTTTCTCTTTACATATTTTGGCAATGCGGATTTTCAGGGTCTGATTATGTCTCTCTACGAGACCGGCTGCTTCAGGATGGCGTACACAATGGAACTTCCACTGGTACCCTAACAAAAGGGAAACATGTTTCATGAGTTCAGATGAGAATGGCTGGCCGTTGTCAGAATATACGACTCTAGGGAGTCCGTAGCGGGGGAAGAATTCACGAACCAACTGCTTGGCAGTGGTCGCGGCTGTGTAATCTGGGACCGGATATGCTTCTGTCCATCTGGACAAAGCGCATACAACTACAAGGACATACTTGAAACCTCGACATCGCTCCATCTGAATATAATCCATCTGGAGGACTTCAAAAGGGTGGTCAGTGGGCTGGAATCCACCTTGTTCCACCGGGACACTTTTACCGGGATTAAACTGGCAACATATCATACAGGTACGGACTTTCTGCTTGGCTGCAGCTCGTAAATGCTTGTTGAACCAAATGTTCTGGATACTGTCTAACATAGCTTTTTCTCCTAAATGTGCTGGACTATGTGCGGTATTGATAATGACTTGAACCATTGAGTCGGGGAGAAACCATGTGGCTTTTCCCTTCGTCACCCATCCCTGGTCTGTCTGGACCCCTCCTTGTTCGGACCATTTCTTGATTTCTTCGGGAGTAGCATGTAACTGGATATCTATGACATCCTGAGTGGGGTCCTTAACTGTCATGCATGTAGTCGGATCTGGAGTATGGGTCTGTGTTGGATTAACTGAAATGTCTGGAGTCTGTGCTGTAAGCTTGGCTGTGCGATCTGCTAGATCATTACCTTGAGAAATAATGTCAGTAACTTTCGTATGTGCTTTGCATTTCATGATAGCAATAGATGTCGGTAAGTGTATGGCATCTAACAGAGCTTGAATAAGGAGACCATGCTGAATCTTGGTTCCATGAGAAGTCATGAAACCTCTCTCCTGCCAGAGCACTCCAAAGTCGTGTACGACTCCGAATGCGTAACGTGAATCTGTGTAAACATTAACTTTCAGGTTCTTGGCGTGTATGCAGGCTTGTGTCAGAGCAACTAGCTCTGCTGCTTGAGCAGACAGGGTGTCAATACGGTGTGTTTCTATAACTTCAGTGTCAGTAGTCACTGCATACGCGGCTACTAGTTCTCCTGTACTTGTTCTCATCATGAACCATCCACATAAAGTGTCAGGTCGGGATCTGGTAATGGAATATCTGTCAGATCTTGTCTTGGCCTAGTCATAATATTAACTACTTCCACACAGTCGTGTGTGGCAGGATTCGAATTAACTGACGGTAACAGTGTAGCAGGATTTAGAACGTTGCAGCGTCTGATTTCTATGTGTGGCTGGAACAGTGTCAGTTCATAACCTGTTAAACGTGCAATTGTCAAGTGTTGAGTCTGTGTACGGTTTAAAAGAACTTCCACGGAGTGTGGAACTTGTACTGTCAAGGAATGTCCTAATACTATGGAATCACTTTGTCTGATAGCTAGTGCTGTGGCTGCAACTGACTTGAGGCACGCAGGCAGAGCCTGGGCTACAGGATCTAATGTGCTCGAAAAATAAGCACAGGGCTTGTATTGACCGGCTTGATCTTGTGTAAGAACAGATAATGCTGTACCATCACGTTCTGTGACAAAAAGTGTAAAAGGCTTACTGTAGTTCGGTGTAGCTAGAACAGGAGCTTGACATAAAGCTTTCTTTAACTCATTGAAACTAAGTGTATGTTCAGATGTCCAAGGGAGGACAGTCGATACGGCTGCCTCCTGTGTCGTTAACTGTATCAGTGGTTTGGCCAAAAATGCATACTGAGGAATCCATTGTCTGCAATAAGAAGTAAGGCCGATAAAAGCACGTACCTCCTTCTGGGTCTTGGGCTGAGGAAGACTCGCTATTAACTGGATACGGTCGGGTGTCAACTGCCTACCCCTCTTGGACAGTAAGTGGCCTAAATAGATCACTTGCTGGACACAGAATTGAAGCTTCGAAGGGGACACCTTGTGCCCCATCTCGGCAAGGAAATACAGGACTGTAAGTGATGCTCGCTCGCAAGCACGTTCAGAACGGGCTGTGATCAGTAGATCATCGACATACTGGAGCAGGGCAGTGTCTGTTGGCATGTGAATGTCGTCTAGTTGTCTCTTAAGCGCTTGACTGTAAATACTAGGACTTTCTGTGAAACCTTGAGGAGCTCGTGTGAATTTATAGCTCCTTCCATTTAAACAAAATCCGAAAAGAAACTGGCTGTCTGGATGAATGGGGACACTGAAAAACGCGTTCTTGAGGTCTATGACTGTAAAAAATGAGGCTTCGGAATCAATGGCTGTCAATAGGGAAGAAATATCTGGGACAACTGGGTACTGGGGAATAATACATTTATTGAGTTCTCGAAGGTCAATCACTAATCGATATACTGGGGGTGCATTTGGATCAGTACGTTTCATGACTGGAATGATCGGAGAATTACATACATT
The DNA here is from genome assembly GCF_964261635.1 of Lissotriton helveticus. Taxonomy (NCBI): domain Eukaryota; kingdom Metazoa; phylum Chordata; class Amphibia; order Caudata; family Salamandridae; genus Lissotriton; species Lissotriton helveticus. The sequence continues at coordinate 1,628,137,103 of NC_136067.1, forward strand.
GGAGTCAGTTTCTACAACTACTCCTTGAGCCATGAGCTCGTCAATAATTTTGGATAAGGCTGCTACAGCCTCAGGTGGCAATCTGTACTGTCTGATTCGTGGTAACACTACACCTGGTTTGAGAGTCACACGATGGGGTGTGATTTGCATATAACCTACATCAGTTGGACCTTGCGCCCATAGATGCTGCGGAACATTAGACAATCTCGGATCAAAATCTCGTAATACATAGTGACCCTTGAAGTCACGTAGAAACAGGCGTATTCCCTCTGGGGAGCAGCAAATAACTGCACCTAATTCTTTCAGTGTTTTAATACCTAACAGATTTTCTGGACATGACTTCGTAAGTAACAGATCAGTAGTGCGGGACAATGGACCTACTTCTAGAGTAACTGGCTTAGATATCTCGTTTACAATAGGCTTTCCTGAAAATCCAAGGGAAACATTTCTAGAGCCTGAGAGCGGAGCCCCTGGAACTTCGGCGTGACTAATGGTGGTCCTACTTGCCCCTGTATCAATCAGAAACTTTCTGTCTTTCCCTAATACTTGACTGTGAACATAGGGACCCCCTTGATCTACAGGTATCTCGATGAGAGGCAAGCCTACCTCCCTCTCTAGGCTGTTTCATGAGTACTGCTGGTACTCTGGATACTCTGTCTGTGCATACTGATACATCTGCTGTGTAACATGCTGTGTTGCAGCAATAGGCTGCGGTGCTGGAACTGTCTGTTGTGCATTCTGTGGCTGAGAAGTCTGTGAAACTTGTTCTTGTCTAGGCGGACGTGGTCTTTCTTTAGTCTTACCAGTAGCTATGTTGTGTTTCAGAACTGCACACTCGTTTATAAAATGACCTGGCTGTTTACAATAATTGCAGGTCCCTTTAACGGGAACTGCAGGATGACTGGCTTGATTCGGACCCCTCTTCTGACTGTCTTGAGGAATAGATTGTGCAACTAGTACTTTCATTTTCGTGTCTTTCATACGTTTTCTTTCATGATCTTGCTCTTCTCTGATTCTATTCTGGTGATACTGAAGCATCTGTAACATTTGGGACGGGGTATTAGCTTGCCAGGTACTTTCGACTTTCAAAACTCGATTCTTAACTTGTGGACTTGAATTCTCGACTAATTTAGTAACAAAAAGATGAGGGTATGACTCGCTACTCGTCTTGAGGCCACTGTTTATAATAAAGCATTTCTCAAATCTAGAATAAAAATCACTAGTGTCTTCGTCTTGTTTCTGTTTACAGGCTGAGATTGCATCCCAGTCTTCCTTTTTAGTGGCTAATAATCTTGGCAAAACTTGTATTAACAGTTCTGGTAATTCTTTACATTTCTCTCCTAGACCGGTACCTGGTACTCGTATCTTATCTTCAGCTTCTAGAACTGCCCAATCGATCTTTTTCTCTCCCACCTCCCATTCTTTTTCCTTGAGTTTTTCATATATGCCTGCGGGCAACAGGACTTTTAACATTTTAATTATATCTGGATACGTGTATTCTCCCATACGGAGCATGTCTTTTAATTCTCGGTGGAACCCTGCTGGATCTTTGTCATGACAGGGAATTAGTTTCTTCATCTCTAAGAGTTCCATCTTTGTAATCGGAGTGTAAACAAACACTCGTTGCATTTCACCATCCGCTGTCCTAACTGGGTGTACTTCTCGTAACGGATTCTGTCTGTCTATATAAAAGGGTTTACTTTCTGGAGGTGAGACATGAACAAAATGCGGGTTCAGGAACGTTCCATATTTGTGGCGCTGTTCTAGAATAACACTAATTAAATCGGTACCTAGACCTCTCCATCTATACTGGAGTAACTCGTTCAGGACATCATGTAACGGACCTGGATCAGAATGTTGACCCTCATACAATGTGATGAGGTGCTGGATCATATACATACCCACCAGTCGTTGCTCGGCTGGGGGCAGTTTCAGAAACATTTGTGCCACTATTTCATCTGGAAAAGTGGTAGAATCAGTAATCCATCGGACTGCTGATCGGGCTAGTTCTTGTTCATGCATAGTACTTAACTCACTATAACCGATTCGTGATTTCAGAATGTGATCGGTAGCTTGAAATACTTGTTCTAGGGAACTTTGTTCTGGTGCTGGATGAGGAACAGTTTTCTTGTAGTCTAGACGTGAATGTCGGTCGGAAAGTCTAGTTCTACCTACATACGCTATTCTGGCGGGATTCTCGTCCTCTACCTCTTCAGTAGAAGAGTCATTTTCTTTCTCGCTTACTTGTGCTGCTTTACGTTGTTCATGTAACTTTATTATTTCCTTACGAATTCTCTTGTACATACTCTCTATACTACTGATAGTTCTGTGTTTACCCTCGGCTATATTATCACTCCACCTTGTCAGGATTCTCATTTCGGCCGGATCTTTGGTCGGATAATCTTGTTCCCTTATTAAACAATTAATCAGAAACTTTAATATCATGAGCTGGATCTCAGCTTTCCTTTGAGACATGGCTTCACCAATGCTTTCTGGATCATTCCCTGTACGGATGAAACGATATATTCTGTCTAGATCTTCTTTCATATTCGGTAGGGTGTCCAGATACCCGGTCACCCGTCTTACACGGATGGAATATATGACCGTACTATCATCACCTGTGACTGGATCATAGCGGCATTCAGTAAGAGCTCGTCGGATTTCTGCAACGGACTTATATTTGGGCGTACGCTGTAACGCACTTTCATGTAACTCGACTATCGTTACTCGTTGGTGTGGTGGCGGGGTACCAGGAGGACCTCCTCCTGCGGCCCCTAAACTAGAATCGTCGACTGATACTCTTCGTGCTGGCAGAGTGGGAAATTGTAATGTGGACTGGACCGGGGGTACCGTAACAGGTACTCCGGTGACTGGAGGAGCAGGATTTACATTATTTACAGGGACTGGCGGAACAGGATTTGCATATTCTGGAACCGTGTCGTCCAAATAGGACGAAATGAAAATATCAGCTGCGGTCGGTTTGTGACGTAGCTTGGTCGGAACTAATGGTGGCGGAAAATTACTAGATGCCTCCGGGGTTGCTTTTGGCAAGCCCTCGGCAAGAAGAGGGTACATACCCTTAATAAGGGCATTCCTCTGTCTGTCTGACTATTCGGTTTTAACTCGTTCACCTATCTCGATTAGTTCCCTTTCTTGGGCTCGTTCTAAGGATTCTCTACTTAATTCTGACTTTCTGATTTCTTTTTCGGTTCTTTTATGAGATTCTTTGCGCCATAACTCGATGGCATCTTTCTGTGACTGTCTGGCTTTCTTTTTCCATAATGCTTCTTCTACTCGCATGATGCACTCGGCATCCCATGTGCCTGATACAGGCCATCTATACTTTTCTTCTAACTCTTTGGTGTACTCCACCCATAAATCTAGATATAATATGGCACTTATGCCATGCTTCTGATACATAAAATGACCTGGACTGTCCCTAGGCGGGACAGGAACTGCTGCTTCTAACAGACCTTTTCTAGTTTTTAACTGACGTAATTTAGAAAATAGGGGCATGACTGAACTGTAATCTAGACACAATACAATACAAAATGAACACGATAATTACACCACTTTCATACCACGACATTAAAATACATGAAGAACATTTAAAATAACAGTTCGAACAGAATACCACCTGGAATACTGAATACATGAATTTCCTCGAGAACAGAACTGACTAGAACAGAAACTAGATGCACTGCTAAAACAGTACGAAACTTACCGGTCTCATAAAGAGACACGTCAGGACCCGCATCCACCGAAGTGGACACTTCGTTTTGGGTCTGTGTACCACCAAAACCCACGGACCAGAGACAATTAGATTGACCCTGTCTAGATACTACCCCAGCAACGGTACTCACCGGGCAGCAAGAACGGAAGGCCTCGGACTGGACTGGACTGCTTCGACGCCGGACGGACGAACTTCGGACTTCAGTTACGGGTGGGCCTCCGGATACCTCGGACCTTGGACTCTCGGCTTGGGCTCTGGTCGGGACTCGCCGCGTTCCTCCACCGCCTCGTCTGGATGCTGGACCGCCACCTCCGTCTCCTCCGTGGGCCTGAGGGATACTTGAAGCAGAAATATCTGCATGTGCACGGTATGATTCCGTCACGGCTGCAGAGGGTCAGGGGGCCGGCGTGGCTTCACCGGCGCGTGGGGAAAGGGCAAGTCCCTGTTCGGGCGCCATTATGTGGTATATAAATAAATAATACCGGATCTAGGTTTGACTGGACATAGCAATAACAGATAGCTCAATAAATAAGAGTCAAGATTCGAGGTAGTAGGAGTTTGCAGGTTTAATACAGCATAAAGGACAGGAACAGGACAACCTGCACGGGAACAGGATGGCAGGGCCCTGCAGGGGGGACAGGGAATGAGCGCTCTAACTTTAATAACAGTACACAAGCATATATACTAAAACAGTTGCATTACAATACATACGATAGGCGGAGCAGTGGGTGTGGTCAATAGCAGTCGCGAAAGATAAGGGTGAAAGTAGGTGTAACAGGAGGCGTATACATAGACATGTGATGTAAACGTAACAGAATATGTCATAAATAGGGCGGAAACATGGAGGGGGCTACCTAAGGAGCCGGGACCTCTAACCTAATGGTGCGCGCAAACTGACAATGACGTGTTACTAGGAGAAGCTGGGGGCTATGAACTCTGCGCTAGGAGTGAAGACTGAAGTCTGGAGAGTCAGGGCGACATGTACCTAAACCCTATCTAGTATCTAATGTTTAGAGGACATGTTGATATAAACTAAGAGTCAGGAGAGGAGAGGCTAACAGACTCTAAGACTGGAGCATGCATCATTCTACATGTAGTGCGTGTTGAAGAATATTAAATGACCATTAATACAGTATTTCTCCTACATGGAGACGTAAAGGCTAGACAATGACGGAAACTATTGATGCGATTCAGTAGCTTAGGAATGCAGAGAAGGAGGGTTGGACTGATAACTAGAATCATAACATACTCTTGGCAGACTAACAGGCAGAGCCAGGCCGAGCCGGGCACTGCGAGGCAGGAAGTAAGTGAAGGGTCGAGGATACAGGTGGGGGCTGTATCGCTCCTCAGCGAGGGCTCAGGAGACAGGAGCTGAATCTGGTGTCCGGGCCCTTTTGAGGCCTAGAAACGGGGACTTTACAATGAAATAACGTGCACACTGAGAAACGTGGCAACGTAACTTTACATAGGCCTGATATTCATAGTATTCACGAGAACTGGAAACTGACATACTAGAGATGGACACAACTGTAATTGCGTCTTTAATCGATCATGGGGAAATACATATGCATATTAATCATGCACACATAACATAGGATGGGGGACACATAGGGACACAGAACATGGCAAAATTTACTTTTCCACACTTCTTACAATAAAAATAGCCTTCCTATTGGCAAAAACATCTGCCCGGAGGGCCAGTGAGTTACAGGCACTGTCACTACATCCTCCGTACCTTAATATCTGCCCAGACAAGCTGGTCCTTCAGACTTGTGCATCCTTTTTTACCAACGGTGCTAAATCCCTTTCATGTAAGTCAATCCATCACTCTGCCTACCTTCTGTGCTTCACCTTACTCCTTTAAAGAAGGGGAGAGACTTCATCGTCTGGACCCAAAAAGAGCGTGCCATTCTTCCTTGAGTGCACAAAAGAGTTCTGGGTGGATGATACACTTTTTGTGGGGTACGTCGGAGCAAAGAAAGGGAAGACGGTGCAGGAACAGAACATCCTACGATGGATAGTGCTCTCAATCTAGATCTGCTATGCACTGACCAAAAAGCAACCTCCTGAAGGCTTGTGAGCTCATTCTACTAGAGCAAAGGCTGCGAGCACTGTTAGCTCATGGACTTCCTGTCCTGGATATCTGTCAGGCAGCAGTGTGGGCTTCCTTGCACACGTTTACAAAGCACCACTGCCTTGACAATCAGGTCCGGTGTGACGGTCACTTTGCCCATTTCTTCCTACAGAACTTCTTAGTCTGATCTGTATCGCAGCCCCATCTGTGAGAGGTATTGCTTGGGTATCTATTCTAAGGGAAGGGATCTGTGGCTAGGAATCTCTATCGGAAGAACAAGTTACTTACCTTCGACAATGCCTTATCTGATACTCTATCTGCTACATATTGCTTACCGACCCACCCATCCTCCCCGTTCTGCGAATGGATTTTAGAGTACAGGCTTGTCTCCTTTTTCAAGGGTCTTAGCTTAGTGCACCAGTGGTCAGTTTTCCTCATGGCTCAGCGCTTCTGGCATGAGAAGTCATGAAGAGAAACTGATGTTAGCGCGCTTGGGTGGCACCTATATAGGTATCAAGCACATCTCTTCCGGCACGGCCAACCATGCCACGAGGAGCCGAGCGATGATGCCTACCAGCGTGTAGGGGTACTGCTTAAAGAATCTGCGTCTATGTACAGTCTCTACCAAATAAGGCCTTAGCAAAGGTAATTAACTTGTTCACCAGGGTGAGAGAGCTATTGCAGTTTCTGAGACCAGCCTGGCACCTGGTGAAAATTCAAACATGAAGGAATCTGCAGGTTAGAGTATCCACAAGAAAGATTGTTACTGAAGTGTAAGAAATGTGTTTGCTTGGCATGTCTTAAGTTTGAATGTCAGCAAGGACTCAGCCTTTATCGTTCCAATATAGGTAAACTGAGTGGCAGTAAATCTGGCAGTAGTAACATGTATTATTTGTTATTTAGAGGGCTTAGAAACAGAAGAAGTGTGGTCTGATGTGCTATATAAAAATGAGTTCTTTTTTATTACTAATGGACCAGGATGAGCGCGTGGAAAAGGGGTCTCATAGACCATTCTCTCCTGAATTACTGCGCTCACGTGCCTCCAGAACGGTGATGTTCAGAGCTTGACATTGTTGCGTCAGTCGCATTTCAAATTTTGAAAAATGGAAAGTGTCTGGAGGTTTTTATGGACTGGAATTAGGTTATTCCATTATCCGAGTGAAAGAGAGCTGGCATGTAGCACCCTAATAACCTTGGCATTGGGCACTGGCTGCTACGTGCCTGCTTCATCTGGTTTTATTATTTTGGTTAAAAACTATTTTGTACATGGATGAGCGAATTCATATCACCCTGGTAACCTCTGGACGATGCCAAGAATGGCTCTGTGCCAGAGAAGGGCAAGTTTGGTTGCTGCATTGTTTTTGCCACCCTAGTGCTAAGACAGAAGTGAAGGTGTTGCACTCCTATTTTCTTTAGTATTAAGAAGATATCGCTGTGCACACCAGGCACCTACTTTCTATTAGCTGAGAACAGCTAGCTACCTGTCACTGCTTTACAAATATATTGTTTATTCAGATCCTAATGACTACCGTGCAATGCAGAAATACCGCGTATATTTTACTCCATTCTTTTTGATGAAATCCAGTGCAGTACTTGGAGGTTAATCAATAACGCGTTAAAAATGCACTTTATAATTGCGTGCAGTTTTAGCGCTGCATGCAGGCAGCTGAACCCGATACATATGCAGAAATATGCTAGCATCTGTCTGACGGCACAGTTTGAGCTGATGCATAATTTACAAGCCGTGGTCTTGATTAAACTCCTTTTTAAATGTTTTCATCAACAGTAGCTATCTATACCTTGTACAAAATCATATTTGCGTTCACCCTTCTACTGTTTCTTGACTTCTGACCTGCAGATATGTTGAAGCAAAGTATTTGCATCAGAGGGGAAAAAACAACCGCATATCAGATACCACAGTTCAGATCGGCGGAATAATGGCTACATGAACGTGTTCAAATGTGTCGTTTGTTTCTTTGTTTGAGATCAAATTTGCAGTCTCAGCTGAAACAGTAGCTGCTAATTTGGGAATTGATCTCAAATTTTCAGCAGCAGGTGGAATGTGCAATGAAGTCTGTGATAGCTGTTCAAGGGCGTGCATGACAGGAGGGGGCACAGTGCTTCTATATAGGGCCATGCATTATGCACAGAACTTGTAACCTTTTGGAGCAAACAAAATGTGGGAACACCATCAGTTCAGTGGCAGAGGCCTTGTGAAACATTTGTGTTGGGAGGTGGATGTTTCCCCTGTACTTTCAAACAGCTGATCTAACACCTGTGTTTTTTCTCCTTTTGCAGAACGCGCCAGGCGACGGATCTTTAAAAGTGGTTCACTTCGGTCCGGTATAAACAATATGACAGAGATGTAGCACGTGACTAGCGTCCAAGCATCGCTCCTGGTCGGAAGAAATCGAGAGAGGAACGCTTTATTTTTTTGTAATGACTGTCAGCTGTCCAAACTGCATCGTGAATCCCTGTGCTCAGGTGTCTTAACGGGAATTAAAACACCGACTGCAACAGAACACAACTTTGCAAATTGCCACCTATGTTTGTCTCTTTTTTTTGTACAAATACTTAAAAACGGCAGCCGAACCAGAAATAAACAAGACGCTGTTTTAGTTCAGTTGGAAAATCTGAGTCACCTTTCATATTTTTAATGTTTGATCCAGCTCAGCGTACCTCAATGCTTTGCATAACAGAATGCCTCTTGCATTGTGCTTGTAAACAGACAGGGTGTTTTCTTGCCAGGGGAGCGCTCCTGGCATGTGTAGAAAGGGCAGGTCCCCAGCTCTTAACCAGCCTTAGAGTTGCCCTCCGTTCTCCACTAAGGAAGATATTTTTTTGTCATGGCCTGTCATTTTATTTTATGGGCCAAGGTTTATAGCTCTTGGTCAAAGAGTTAGATGCAGTGTCGTATTGAAGAGCAGTTGGGCCCATGTACAAGAAGACAGAGGCCCCAGATGTGGGCAGGGTCAGAGACGTTTTTGGGCAAAGTGGGCAAGGACCCAGGGCCCCCACCTTTCAAGAGGCCCTCTGGGAATGTGAACTTTCTCTCTTGCTTACATCTGAAATGAAATAAAATGAAATGCTGTATTTGTAAAGCGCTGTCACTCCGAAGGGAGCCTCCTGGCGCTGGATAGTGAGGTGAAGCTCTGAGGATCTTAAATGAGAGAGAGGCAAAGTTCGTTGCTCCGAAGATCCAAGTTTTTAGAGCCTTTCTGTATTGTGTTTCAGTTTTTAACATTTTCAGTTGCAAAGGTAGAAGGTTCCAAGCTCTGGAACCTTCTGTATATTTCTGTATGTTAATCTTTAATGCTTAGTTCATTGTTAGGCAACATAGGGCATAATTAGCAAAAAATAAGTATAAGTAATAAAATTCAAGGCTATTCCAAACAAGGGTCCCCCAAATATTGCTTGCCCAGGACCCCCAAAAATCCTTAATACGACACTGGGCAGGGTGTGGTACAGGGCAGGGTTATGGGTTGTCGGACATTGAGGTGCGTGTTAGTCGCGACATGAAGGGTGTCAGTTCACTCAATTGCCAGGGTTAGCAGTAGTACCTATCGACACACAGTGCTAACGACAGGGTTTCCACCGTGTTCCACTAGCTGATCAACGGTCTTCTATTTGCTGGTGAATGGGAAGAGTGAAATCTACAGGAAAAGAAACAGGGTTCTGAGACCCGAGGTATTTATGTCCATGCTGCAGCATTCATGACCTCTAAGATCTGTGGTAGCAAGGGCAGTGCTAGGCGTAGCCTAGGGCTACCGAGGGCTAGTGCTTCCCCTGGCAAACTCATAAATGATAACCATGTGTGTCACTAGTGCATTTTAGGTGTAACTGATTAATTTTGCTCTTTTTTTCTGATATAAACCTATTTTGTCGTTACACTTCTGGCAGAGAGCTTGCCCACTAGGATGGAAGTCTGTGGTATATAGGTTACATCCAAGTCAGTACATTGGCCTCATCAGCCCACTGATCTATCTCATTATTCTTGGAGACTGTGGTGAATACACTACAAACATATGTCTGCCAAAAGTACACTAACCCTTAGAGCTTTCCCATTGGGATAGTAAGTATGTTTTTTAATTTTCTTTTTATACAGTTTTCTGACTGGAATTGGAATCAGTAACCTATTGGTTGTACACAGATGCACTGAACTGCTTTGAGGGATTTGGAAGTAGTGACCTGTAGATTATACACAGATCTGTTCACTTGTCTCATTATTCCACTGTCATGTATTGCTGTGATTTTAACCTACAACATACTGAGCTTCGCTAGCTTCATTCATTTATTCCTTTTTCCCTTTCTCCTTAAACCCTATTCTAACCTAAGTTCTTTATTTTTAAAGTTTCTTATTTAAGCTCTTTTCACATTGTTTTTAACTTTTGTTAATTTCATTCTTTTCCATTTGCTCAAACTATGTGTTTTCTGCCACATGCCTTTTCTTCATTTTGTTTTCCTCCTTCTTTGCTTTTCTGTCAATAGTGTTTTCATGTACTTTGTTGACGGGATCCCTGACATATACAGAACTATGCGCAGGAAACCAGGACCTCGTGGATAGTGGTGTACCAGCCTATCACCTCAGTGCCCAAAATCCCCAAAACTGACTAGCAATAGGGTCGCATTCGTTCTCCGACTAACAGCGAAGCTACCAATGATTAGACAACCCAGAACACAACACTCCCAACTCTCTCAGGAATCGCAGGAGCAAAACAACTCTTTAGCTCACTCACCCTTGTCCACAATAAGAGTATCAGAGTCACATTATAGTTTAGAATGTTTATTTTAACTAACTAGCTCTATGGTACAGTACACGTGCTATTACTAGCAGCAAAATGCATAAACACAATGTCGTCAGCATTGTCACAATTCCATAGAATACAAATGGGGATATCATTTTATAAAGACAGTGGAAAAGGGCTATAGTACCTAACCACCCTTCCCGTGATAGGAAATAGTTTATTATATAAAAGAACACCTCTGGACTTTGTCCGCCGGCCCCATACCTCAAGGCCTAGATGAAAGGTTTACATCTCAGGACAAGCACAGCTCTTCTCTCTCGAAAGGTCTCTCTCCAAGTGCAAGTACAACATGCTTTGCTGCAATATTAAAGCATACGACTTTCAGTAGTGCAGCTGTGTGTCATGTTATGTCTAGGTGCGAGGGACTGACCAGAACAGAATAACGAGGGGCCTTGTTTATCGACCTTGTTCATCGTGGGCAGACTAAACCTCAGAGCACAGCAGAGAATGCGAAAAGCAGACAGTTCTCATGTGAAAAGGCACAAACAAAATCTTGCAACATAAACGCATGTAGTGTCATGCGCAAAAGCAGCCTCATGGCAGCGAAGCTCAGGCTAACTTAGCAATGTCGACAATGAACCCACCATCCATACTACAACTTTTAATCTCTTTTCCTGCCCTTATATTGCTCATAGAGATGAATGTTGAAGCTTTTCCGCTAGGGTCAAGCGCAGGGTAGAGTTGGGAGAGAGGAGGGATTGTAGAAGAGGCTCACTTACGTTTCGTGGACCAGGCGCAATAGGACTATCCAGTGTTTCCATAATGAGTGAAAGCGAACTATCTGGTAAACGTGAGAAAGCATACAGCTGTATTAGATGGTCCAGTGGGATCTATGTGCGAGACCCTAGAACTGTTGTCCTAGACACAGCATGCACTACTGGGCCCAAGGGCTACCTTGTAATCATATGAATCAAAATCCCATTACAGTCCACATGTAATAATTCAACAAAAAAAACTCAAAGTCAATCAATTCTTTAATCTAGTTGATTGTGGATATCACATTTTTTTCACAAATGTCTTCACATTCGCGTGGTCTGGCAAGAGAGTTACAATTTTCACTTCTCGGTGTCCCTTCAAATAAACCCAATGCATTTCGGGTCTAAAAAACATTCTTCAGTGGTCACTGTAATCAAAAAGTGGTACATGTTTACTCATTGGAAGTGTATCATTTAGTGCATTGTACAGGTCTACTCCATGCATCAAACTGAGTGAGATGGTGGGAAATTGGAATGTGAATCTTAGCCACTGTTGGAACAGAACCTTGTGAAAAAGAGTACATTATGTACAGATAGAAATCAGTAAGAAATAAAAGTGGTGGCTCCAATCGGATTGCCTTTCCCCTCATGCTATGTTATCCACTGATTGTAAAATAATTGAGTGAAGAAGTGTAGTCCATGGACCAGCTGTTCCAACATGCAATGTTTATCGCAGGTGAAGAAACCATTCCATGAAAAGATGGTGTAAATGAGATGTAAGTAAATAACGAGATGGATAAATATTATCTAGTGCTGTTTAGCAATACCAGTTTCCAGTGTGTTGTGCACGCTTCTACAATATTATAGTAGATTCTGACTTCTGGACAGGCTGCTTGAGCCCATAATTCGACTGACTGGCATGTACTGAGTCGCCCTCTTTAGTATAACAATGGCGCAAATTATGTCAGGAACAAATCATGTACAGAGGAAAAAATAAACTGGAAATATACAGAATAATGTCACAACATCAGATGCTTGCTTAGATAATGTTCAGTGTACCTATCAGTGTGCGCTCGTTAGTACAGTGTCACAGAAAAACTCCTGTCAGGCAATCTTAAAAGAAAGTCCGTATGGTGCCTAAGACGTTAGTCAGTGCGTTATGATGCGGCGTGTTACCTGTGTACATTACTCAAGCAGTGGAAAGTGAAAAGTGACTTGAAGGGAACAAACAAGAAGCTTTACAGGCATCATGAGTAGTTGAAAAAATATTCAGTGCTTTGATATCATTAAAACTGAGTACAGTTAAATCTCCAGGTGAGAACCAGATGTAAATATGAACATTAGGGAACTAATCATATACTCAATCAATTCAAACTTTATTTCGCGTTTGCTTAAAATGCATAAAAGTACATAGATATTACAATTCATAGAGTGCGAGCTTCAGACCACAAGGTAAAGTTACAGTACAGATCTAAAATTAAAATAAATAATTTAACATTTTTGCGACGAGGGAATAAAACATTTGGAATGTCTCGTGCGAGATCAAGATCATATAAAACGAAAGGTGACAGTACAATAGAGGTAAACACACATTAAGACTAAATTCAGTGCGACCCCTAAACAGTTAATATTATTTATAAAGTGTTTTGTGAGGCAGTGCAAATCTAGTAAGCTTCGGAGACTTGTCGCAATAATCGTTTGTGATCAGGATTGACCCAGAAATATAGGTTAATTAAAATATGGGTGGCATTCCATTGAAAGACTTACAGGTTTTTACCACGGCTAGTAAAAAGGAAGCCATGGTAAAGCAAACGTACAGGGTTTCTAAATTTTGTGCCACAACTAGGGCAAGTATTGGGGAGCAGAGGCAAATTTCTTCAGCAAAGGAATAATAAATAGTTTTCTCTCTTTTGCATAAAAAGAACAAAAAACAGTATGTGCAAAGTCGATTGAGTTGACTTATTATTACATGTACATGGAGAAAGCTGAGTGAGTGGGATTAAGTTCTTTGGGTACCCCAACATAATCGGAATGTAGTTTAATCGAAATCTAATTAGGATCAACCGGTAGTGGGTGTTCTCTACAAAAGAGAGGTATGAAAGAGCACCATGATGTAGCTGTGGTAATCCCTAATAAGACAATACAGACATGTTCCCCCTGCATCTGTCCCACCTGTCTAACACAGATTTCATAAAGAATATTTCTTTTAGCCTTGATTTGGGGAAGCTTTAGCAGAGGCTCTGCGTGTCATAGAGATGTGTTCGATCCAGTGAAGCAAACGTTTTTCGAACGTGGGATAACCATGGAATTTTATGGGCATGATCTAGGTTCATAATGTCTTTTAAAAATCATGTGATTCAAATCAACTGTACTCCTTTTCCACAATGAAAGCCACAGAGAAAACGGGGTACATTTGATGACATCACTGATGTATGGCAAGTCGGCTTCCTCATGAGTGATAAAGTTGTTACAAGCTGGTGAGACTGACAGTAGCCGCTTAACAAATTTGTCTTCCACCACTTGCAATGCCTCTATATCTGCTGTCCCCCAAATCGCAGGTCCCTAAGTGGCAGTAGATCTTGTTTTAGCCAAATAGATTTTAATCATTTCTGGCAATGGCTTACTGGCCAATTTCTTCTGAGAAACGGAAAATTGCTGCAATACTCTTGCCCATGTGGTTTGGCCTATTTTTACATAAAGCTGATGCATTACTATGTATCAGTCCTAGGATGCAACCACCCTGTGATTAGATGAAAAAAATCATCGTATTCCAAAAGCTTGTCCATTTTAAACTGTTTTAATGATTTAAACTTCTTTGGCAAATGTGATGTATAGAAACTGTGATTTTGATTTTCAAATGCTTTTACTATGCCAGTCAGGCCTTTACTACAGCATGTCAAAATTCCCACTTCTAATGACATGAAGTTTTTAACCCAATGCATTTTGGGATTAGCGCCCTTCTTCAAGGGTAACTGTAATTTTGAAAGAAATGACAAAACATCAGAAACCTTTTAAAAGCCCAATTGTCAATAATTGTTACTATGAGGTGCCTCGTGCCTATTTAAACGCACAAAAGTTACAACATAAAAACCCAATAGCTTTGCTATCTATCCGATTGAGACAAAAGTGCTTTTTGTAGTAACCCATGAATAAAATTCCTAAGCATAAGAATTGAGAAATGAAAAGTGACCTTGTGCTATTACTCCAAAGAAACTTCTGTGATAACTGCATGCAAAAAGAATTACAAAAGAATACAAAAAAAAAGAGTTTTACTTCTTTTAACGCTGCTTACCTCCATCTTTCAAAACAATTATATAGAACCCGCTCAGTTGGTCCTCTGTGTTTGAAACAAACAAGTGCGCCGACAGCCTGGTGAAAACAGCTCTATTTCCTCTAACTCAAATGAAAGGCAGGGTTTGGCCTTAATAGAAGGACTAGAGGTCACAGGGCGCAAGCCCGCTGGTTTGTGAAAGATGTCCTGGAAATTCCCTATCCACGATTCCTCCTCTATATGAACGTCCAGTGAAGGACCACACTTATCTGAGAGGAAATGTAAATGAATCACCTTCCAAAAGGTTTTACTGTCATTCTGGTAGGATGCTTTCTTTAAGGTTTTCCATGCCTCAGATTTTAGCTCTTTCTGATTTTCCTTACTAGATAATTTATAGAGGTGCCTCATCCTACGCATACAATATTTATCTCTAGGTAGAGTATTTAAGGCCTTCCTCAGATTAGACGAAGCTACTGAGCAGTTTGTGTCAAACCAGCAAGGCTTGGGGTGTCTTTTGCGGTGATTGGACAGATTAATTGTGTTTTAATGTTTGTTAAAATATTTGCAAATGCTTCGAACACCAGATTGCTTGTTGACTGTGGATCTAAGCACAAGAGAAAACCCTCAAAATTGGCTGCTATGAGGTTAGTGAGAAGCTTAGGCTCGTCCACTTCATCCCACTTTAGAGTGAAGCCGTTTTTCATCGCTAGGATTGGTGTTGGGAAGATTTTGTTAATTCTGCTCTTGTAATTGCTCCTCGCTAAAGAGCATGTGAGCATTGCATGGTCGCTGAATTCTGTGAAAGTAACTTTCACCTTAGAGATACTAGATTTAATAAGGTTGCACTTGATTATGTAATCAGTCACTGAGGTACGTTCTGTACTTTGAAATGTAGGGGGTGACTCGCCAGATATTGGATCAATTTCGATACTTGGCTCTAATTGCCATGTCATTAGTACACTGTTTAAGGCATTACCATGTGTGTTATGGATAAAATGGGTAATAGTTTTTCCCCGGTGGTCTTCTATCCCACATAAATTTGACTCTGTCCTTGGGATGTTTTGATATTCAAGTCTCCAACCCAAATGATTTTTAAAGGGTTTGGATGTCGGCCAACAAGGTCCTCTACGGTTTTACCTAGGTTCTTAACTGCTATATCTGGGTTTAAGAATTGGTTATTGTAGTGGCTTATTAGCAGAAGGTCCCAGGCATCATAACCGTTAATTACTAGCATATGGAAATATGGAGACATTTTTATAAAATTCACTAATTTCATGATGAGTGTTCGCTAGCAGTGTCAAATCATATGCTCATTCCCTTGTTGTCATGCTCTCTCAGTGTTCCCTGTGTGCAACAAATGTGCATGAATGAAACAACCATAATCTATAAACATGCCATGTTGTACAATACAATGGATTGTGGGTACATATCAAGCAGGTATTTTGGCATACACGGTTGTTGCATCTCGATAATTTACATTGGCATGATGCTTCTTAAAAAGCATATGCAAGTTGTGACTTATCTGTAAACAAAGTTGATTATTGCGATTCCATAGTCATATTTTGAAAACATATATATACATCTCGATAATTTACTTTGGCATGATGCTTCTTAAAAAGCCTATGCAAGTTGTGCTTTATCTGTATACAAAGTTGAGAGACATATTTAAAAAAAATCTACAATGTAATAACGAAAAAAAACAACAACAATTGTATGCATAATTATTACTCAATACAGGTTCATATAATAAAACTTGTCTATGGAGCCTGTCCATGCTGTACCACAATGTGTGAGCCTCTGTTAGTGAGATTGAGCTGAGCAATGAGGTGCTGTGTCAGAATGACGGGAAAGCCTGTGTGGGCTAAAGTTGATACCTAGTCTGATGTCTAAAATGGATGCTCTTGAGGATATTTTCTCATCACTTGTGGTGGAAAAACTTGGTTATAAACCTGGCGGAGATAATAAACCCCATGTTCGTCAATTATGGTAAGGAATGTTATTAGAGGACTGAATGTGACTGTGAGTTATTTCTATCTAAATATGCTCCCTACAGTGGACTGATGTCCCTAAGTTAGCTGATTGTTGCAGAGACGTAACCGTGTGCTTGGGAATTTACTCGGTCCTTCAGAGAAAGCAGAATAATTCCAGTTTGTCATTTAGACCTTTTGGTGCAAGAGTATCCAGACGTTTAATCCAATGTGTCTCAACCTGAGATAGTAATTTTGTTATGTCGCCTCTATGCTATGTTGTGCTTCTTGTTGTTCCAATGTGTGGTCAAAGGTGAATTAGGTTTCTTGAGTCTTATTAAACACTTGTGCTCCGTCATTGGAAGCTTTACCTTCGTCTCTGTCTTGCCTATGTAGTATAAACCGCATGGACATTTGAGGGCATATATCACCCATTGTGTTTGCAATCGGCTGAGTGCTTCAACATTATCTGTTTGCCTGTAGACAGATGTGATATGTTCTTGCCCACTATGACATTGCTGCAGTGAATGCCGTTATTGCCTTTCCCCATCCCTTTATATGTTTGTTTGGCTTTCTCCTTCAGAGGGGCAAAAGTTCCTTCAAGTTGACCTGGAAGGTCTGGGTATGAGCGTGGCCCTACAATCAGGCTGCCACTTAAGGAGGATCTTTTGTTGCAGCAGCAAGGCAGGGTGTTGCACCCGTGCCTGCACAATCTTCACCTCCATGCCTGGAGATTGAGTGGCAGCAGTTGACTACATTTGATCTACCTCCTGAAGTAGTGGTCTTGGCGGTGAGGCAGCTTTCTAGAAAGTTGGTGTATGCCAGACAATGGGACGAGTTTGTGGCTTGGTGTGGCACTCATAAGATTATTGGCCATACATTTTGATGTGTTATTTTTAGTTTTGTCTTTTGCCCAGCAATGAGTTTCAGTGGGCACTGTTAAAGGTTACTTGCCAGCCCTTTCAGCCATTTTGTAGTTTCCAGCCTAGCCGTCCTTGTTCAAATCACCAGTTGTAATGTGTGGTTCCTCAAAGGGTTGGTCCTGACTCTCCTTATGTGTACCCCATTTTAACCATTACCCTGTTGTCCCCTGTGTCTCCTGGCTCTGATAGCAGCTTTCCTTATAGTGATCACTTCAGCTCATTGCGTGAGTAAACTTCAAGCTCTCTTAGGTCAGCCGCCTTACACCACTTTCAGGTACTGCTTACTTTAGCAGCCTTTTCAACCTAAGGTTGTGATTAATTTTCTCGGGCCACTCCATCACACTCCTGACATTCTTCGCTCCACCTCTTGCCTCGAAAGAGGAGGAGATAATTCATTGTTTGGATCCCAAAAGAGCACTGAGGTATTAAATCAATCACACCAAAGACCATTGGGTGGACGATCACGTCTTGTTGGGTACTTCTGGGGAAAATAAAGGAAAAGCTGTGCAGAGGAATCCTCAGCATCAAGATCCACTAAGGGCTGGCCAAGAATCATCCCCTGGAGGGATTGATGTTACACTACACCAGAACCAAGGCTTCTACTAATGTGTTGACACCTGGGAGTGCCTGGCCTAGAAATTTGTTTGTTGAAATGCTACATGGGCATTGGTGCACACGTTCACAAACAGTGCTTAATTAGTTGAAGAATAAGTGCTGGGACCCAACTTTGTGCTCAAAAGTCAGTCACTGGTGCAAGCGAATGTCAGGGTGCCAAATACCAAGGCTACAAAGTCTTGCTTTCACCTCATGCCTCTTTAACCACTGCTTGACACTCCCTGCATATTTATCTCACTCTTGCAGGTTCTTATACATCCCTGCTTTCATCATTTTTCACTGGTTTATTGACTTTTCTATGAATTCTTCTCTCTCTTTCTCTGGATCCATCTGTGGCGGAAAAATAAGGACTTGATTTAGTTCTCGGTGGACGGGTTACTACATCACAATGGTGATGGATATCCTAACCACCAAAATATGAATTCTATAGGATATTATGGCATTTATATTTCGGCAGACAATTTATCTGTCACTGTTGTGATGGAGTAACCCATCCGCTGAGATCTAAATCAGGCCCTAAGAGCCAGTCCCCAAACATCAGTGCTCGTGGGCCCCACCTGCAGCCACCAGCTCAAGGTAAGCACTGTTCATATAGCACTTTTGCCGTGACAGCCTGGTCTGACAGGGGGAGCATTTTGGCTATTCAGTCATAAAGGAAATTTGTGCCTGAGTTATTCCACAGACCTACCACTGTGGTATGCACTGCTTTGGTATCTATTCTAAAGTTGGGTAATCTCCTGTTAGAAGTATCCATCAGAAGAACACGTTACTTATCATCAATAATGCTTTTTCTGGTGGATGCTCTTATCTAACCGCAGATTTCTCACGGCTCTCCCACCTCCTTGTTCTGTGAAATTGGCTCGTTTTCCATCTGAGAAGGTCCCAATTTAGAGATCTGCACACTGGTGTGAATAGTTGGTCTTTGTGCTCTGCATCCATAGGCACAGATGATGTCCAGAAAAAACTGACAATCTGGCATGCTTGGGTGATGCCTATATGTTGTTACTGCCGTCACTTCTGTGGTGGGCAAAGTTAAGGAAGAGCCACACAATGCCCCATACAGGTGCTGAGGGGCTATGTTGAAAAAGTTTCCAATCAAGACTAGCACCTGGGGATATTTTAAACATAAGGAGTCAGTGGTTAGATAAAGTATCTACCAACAAGTGCATTAGTGAAGGTAAGTAGCTTGTTCTTTGCCTCCTGACCCCAAGATACTCCTATGTGATTTGGTCCCCACTGAATCCTTGCAAGTAGGAATGGATGACCAGACACTCATCCCTGCACTTCATTCCAGACTGGAAAATAGTGTGCAAGGGCAGGTACCAACTGATCCAATCCTCCATGGCCAACAGTATTGTGCAGGCCACAGAGAAGTGGGACACCTGCTATCTTTCCTTGCAGCTTGTTTAGATTGAGGACTGGTGTCAGGAGTGGGTGGCAGCTCACTCGTTTGTCTTTTCATTTGTTTTATGCTCCCTTGGTCATTGGTTTATTTTTCCCCAGCACTGTTGAGCAAAGGCGAGAAGTTATGTTGCATTTCCTCCATCATCCTTGTGAAGCGGAAAGGAGAGAGAGTTGTTCCCCCAACCCTTGGGTAAATTGCTCCCCCCTGCCTTTTGGGAATGATAGGAGGGTGTGAGCACGACACATACCTTCCCTGCCAATTGCAAGGCCAGGGATGGAATTATGATTTATCCAACATAGGCTCTTCCGCTATGCTGTATTTTATTTTTGCCTGCTAGTGTTTGTGAACATGGGAAGGAAAACACCTGTGAGTGTTGTACATGCACATTTTGTACCTGTTTTTGGCGCATGCCTACTCAGGTCTGCAAACATTTTGAAAAATAGACATACTATCGTATACATCCTAGACCCTCTCAGTTTGTCTTATATCTACAGAATGGATAAGTGGACTTTCAATAAAACCAAGAAATGGCACTGAATTTGTGAAATGTGATAATTCCATAAAAGTTTGGAGATCGTATGTTCAGTTGTATCTGATAGAGACTTCTAGCCCCAGATTCGTTCCCTTAGAATATTCCCCAGGCTTCAGACTGTACCCGGAAAATCATGAGCAGTACCTCTGTGTGCCCTTACGTGGCGTCGATTGGCTCCACGTTGGCGGCTGCAGTGTTCACACTGAATGTGATGTGCATGGTGCCTATATAGGCTCCAACCAGTGTGCTGACATAAGTTCTTTTCTTTCTTTCGGCGTCATCAGAGCAGATCCTGAGAGATCTACCACAGTCCGTTTTTTAGACTATGTTATCAATGTTTTATTGAATTCTTTTGAGGTTTGTTCCCAGTGTGTGAAAAGGAATGTTCCCTACAAAAACCTGTGTATTTCCAGTTCCAGGCAGATATCTGTTACAAACCCCGCCTGGCATGCCTTTGGTGCCTGGAGCTGGGCCACAACTCCAAGACGTGCCTAGACTGTCGAGCCGTGAACCCTAAGACAGTTCGGGAGAACTCTCGGAAGCTCATGGTTGCCCAAAGACAGTCGACTCCACGATGCTCCGGGTCCCGGTTGTTTGGAAGGTCCCAAACCCATTCACGGAGCCGTTCCTGGCACTCATCAACGTGCTCAAAGTCTTCATCAGGTAACTCACATAAAAAATTAAAAAAGTTCTAAGAAATCAAAGCATTCTTCGACTTCACCATGATTGTCCAAGCCTTAACAAGAGGCGCAGGAACATCTACACAAATCTAGGTTCCTCTCCCAAGCGTCAGCCTGAGTGTGGGTCTGCTCAGCGCCTCCCAAAATTTCCCAGATCCACAGCGACATACGCACAGTCTAAATTTAATGAGGCCATATTTTAGTAGGTCTACCGCTCTTATGCGCCTTTGGGTCCTATATCTTCATCAGATGCCCCCACTGGATTCTAGCCAGCGTATTCACCATAGGCAATAGTCAGGCCCTTTGGATCCGTTCCTGGTTCAGCTCCAGTCAAAAGACTGAAACGTTCTCTGAAGCGCGTTCCAGTGGTACCATTCCCAGTGCTGCCAATGCCCCGCTGTGGTGCTGACTCCATCGTTTTACCCGACTTTGATACGGAGCCAGGTTGCATCCTCAATGTTGACTCTGGCACCGGCTGGAACACAGTCCTGAAAGTCTGAGACAGTGCCTCCTTTCAGTTGTTAGTCCTGGGGCAGATCTGAAGATCCTTATTCTTATCCCGACCCCATGTAAGAGCCTGAGGATGACTGTATAAGGAACTGGCGGATGCCAGTGGTCTAAAATCCTGTCTAGGCACTGGCTTTGTCTCACCTCTTAGTGTGGCTAAAAGGGAATGAGCTTCATTTGCAGTGGTTGTTAGGAGAGCAACTGATGTTCTGGACCCTATGCTGCCCTCTGTGGCAGTCAAGAGTGCTTCAACTGTGAGTTACACCAAGGAAACTCTTCTCCTCTTTAATGAAGCACTCACTGACGCCCTGCTTGGAGCATTGGCCAAGCCCTGAACAGGGGCTTCGGTGCACTGGTGGATTGCCCACTGCCTTTGCCCCACTCCTTGCAACCCTGCTTTCCTCATCCAGCACCCCACCCTGGAGTCTGTTTTTCTAGGACTCCATGTCTAAAGTCAACGCTGGTGTGGTCCCAACCACACCACCGGGAAGAGAATCCAAGAGCCTGGACACCTTTGATAAGAAGATTTTCTCTTCCACCTGCCTTGCAGTGCAGTCAGTGAACACAGCATGCGTCTTGGGCCAGTATCCCCACACAGTTTTGGATTTGGTTGCGCAAGTGCTGCCCATGGTCTCCTCGGAGACCTGAGCCATCCTCTTTCCGTCTGTTGCCGATGGCAGGGATGTGGCAAAATTAACAATTCACCGCAGACTGTGCAACCAACTCAATAGGTAGAGCGATTGCGTCATCAGTGGCACTCGTCGCCACAGCTGGTTGAAGTCTACTGGCTTTACGGGGAATGTCCAGGCGTCGCTTATAGACATGCCCTTTGATGCATCTTGCC
The DNA here is from genome assembly GCF_964261635.1 of Lissotriton helveticus. Classification (NCBI taxonomy): domain Eukaryota; kingdom Metazoa; phylum Chordata; class Amphibia; order Caudata; family Salamandridae; genus Lissotriton; species Lissotriton helveticus. Next base: position 1,628,159,154 of record NC_136067.1, read on the forward strand.
TCTTTGGCGTTAAGGCAGATTCAGGGCTGGAGTGCTTTAAAGACAGCCGACCACTGTCCAGTTGCTGGGTCTCTTCATGGCCCATGCTAAACTCATTCTGTCTTTTGCCCCTTCTATGGCTACAGTAAGGGCTACTAGCCACATCCATTCCCTCCCAACCACCAAGGCCAACAGGTTCCAGAGTCCTTATGTGGCTGTGGATGTTGCGCCCACATGCCTTGTGGGACATACAGTCAAAGGTCTACCCAGTCTGCCACCCCCCAGCAGCCCCAGACCTCAAACCCCCTTCAGTTTGTCTTCTTACCAACATGGGCCACCAGTTGGCAGCAGGATCCGATGCCACCTGCCTGCTGTCAGTTCAAAACATTGAACAAGTGATTACTGAATATTTTCAGTGGGGTTTCTCCATCCCTTTCTTAGGAACTCAGCTGTCCATGCCATGAGAAGCGTGGCTCAGTGGTTAGAGGCGGCAGACCCGGAAGCTGAGATTGACCGTGGACCAGGGTTCGATTCCCCGCCTCGGCGGGTCTTGGGCCCAAAATTCCACGGCCTCGACAATTCTCGCTCTGGTGCCTACTCAACTCACGGGGTCACACTCTGCGACTCTGGGCAATAGCTTGCTTAATCTCCACTACGGGCCCCTCGCGGCGGGATGCCTGGCTTTCACCTTGTGGACACCCTGCCGGGGTTTCTCACAGGGGAATACCAGGACGGGTTCCCTAAGCAAGCGCCGGGACGCTTACGGGCAGCTGTGCGCTTTACAAGTCCAACACATTTACATTTACATCCTCATACAGGCTGAAGAAAGGCAACCTCTCACTGCTCCGTCTGGAAGTGTAGACTCTCTTGGCTAAAGGAGCCATCAAGAGGATGCTGGCATCAGAAGTAGGTTGTGGTTACTATTTTTGTTTCTTTCTGGTGCCCAAGAAGGAAGGAGGCCTCCACCCTATGTTAGTCCTGCTACCAATCAACTTCAGGGTGCTCACATTAGCTCAGGTTCTTTCTGCTCTGGATCTTGGAGACTGGATGGTAGTGCAGGATTTGCAGAATGTGTACTTTCATTTACTAGTCCTGCCTGCCCTAAGCTTACCGGGTGTTCACAGTGAGCCATGAGCATTTTCGGTTTACTCTGCTCCCTTTTGGCCACACCAGCAGCCCTAGGGTGTTCACCAAGGTGATGGCGGAAGTCGCAGCACATCTGCGGAGGTAGTGGGTTTCAGTCTTCACCTACTCGGACAACTGACTTTTGAAAGCGAGATCGGCCCAGGCAGTCGTCTCCCACCTTTAGACCATAGGAGGAGTTGTCAAGAACAAAGGAACAACCAGGCCCAAGTCGTTATTGTGGCTCCTGATGGGGCAGGGAGAGTATGGTATCCCAAACTCCTGAGCCCGAGCAAATACGTCCTCCGATCAGGCTACCTGTTTGGGAAGAACTCCTGTTGCAGCAACAGAGCAGAGTCCTGCACCCGAACCTGCACACACTCTGCCTTCATGCATAGAGATTGAATGGTGGCAATTGATATTTTTTGACCTCCCTGCAGAAGTCTGGGAGGTTATTCTGGCACCCAGGCATCCCTCAACCAAGACAGTATACACTTGCCGTTGGGGCATATTTGTGGCTTGTTGTGCTACCAAAAATGTTGATCCCCTTTCTGGACTTTTTCCTGAGATGCTATTCATTCTTTTGTTAGCCCAGCAAGGCTTTGCTTTGGGCACAGTTAAAGGGTGTCTTTCCGCCATATCAGCATTTGTGCGGTCGCTGGACCAGCCCACCCCGTTTAAGTACCCTGTTGCGACTTGTCTTTTAATAGGACTACCACACATGTTCCCTCCCAATCCGAATATAATGTCCCAATTGGCCTTGCATTTGTCATGATGTCCTTGGTGTGCTTGCCCTTCAAGCCTCTACACAGATGTCCTCTATACGTCTTCTGACCATTAAAAACTACCTTTCTAGTGGCCATTACATCAGCAAGGAGGTTTAGCCATCTGCAGGCACTCTCCGTGCAACCTCCATAGACTACATTCTTTCCAGATAAGCTGGTTCTGGAAACATGTGTCTCTTTCCTGCTGAAAGTGATGACACCCTTCCATGTCAGACAGACCATCACACAGCCAACCTTCTTTGCTCAGTCTCACCCTTTCAAAGACAAAGAGAGACTCCATTGCCTGGACCCAAAAAGAGTGTTAATCATTCGACCTTGATCATACTAAGTAATACTGGGTGGAGGATCAACTCTCCATTGGGTTCGTCGGAGAAAGGAAAGGAAAGGCTGTGCAGAAAAGGACCATCTCAAGATGGATTGGCCTCTGCATTACAATCTGTTGCACACTGGCCAAGAAGAAACCCCCTGAGGGCTTGCGTTCTCATTCCACCAGAGCCAAGGCTACGACCGCTGCGTTAATGTTAGCTCACGGAGTTCCAGTCCTGGACATCTGTTAGGCTGTAACGTGGGCATCTCTGCACACGTTTATCAAACACTGTTGCCTGTACAGTCAGGTCCATTGTGACGGGCGGTCCTCCAGGACTTCCCGGTCTAAATCTTTTTGCAGATCCATCTCTGGTGAGGTATTGCTTGGATATCTATTCTAACGTAAGGATTCTGTGGCTAGAAGTCTGTATCAGATGAACAAGGCACTCTATCTAGCTGCAGATTCCTTGCTGACCCTCCCATCCTCCCCACTCAGCGAACAGATTTCTCCACATAACGTCACCCTTATATGTCCTTAGTGTCTGCAAACGGGTCCACCCGCATTCTGTCATGGCTCCGTACTTCTGGTATGGAAATGTCACAAGAAGAAACTGATTTCAGCGTGCTTGGGTGGCGCCTATATATGCACCTCACATGTCCCTTATGGCGCGGCGAACGCAGAGCCATAAGGCACACACAGAGGTACTGCTCAAAAATTTCCGGATCTAATCTCAGACCTGGGGTATATTCTAAGGTAAGGAATCTACGGCTAAATAGAGTCTCTACCAGATAAGGCATTACAGAAGGTAAGTAACTTGTTCTATGGCACCTTTTTACTGTTACTACTTATTTAAACCTTGATATGTTACCGTGGTAATTTCACTTCTGATGACTGCCAACTAAATGGAGTTGTATTCCCCAATATCGAGGTTGACAAAATCGACCTACAAAAATATCCCTTCTAATATTTTTCCTACCACAATATCATCAAGGTGATTTTTATTATGGGTATGTATAGGTTTACTCTTATTAACTTCACACTACCTACCATGATTGTGTAAAAGTTCATTCACAAATTGCTGCCAGAAGAGCACAGGGTTCATTGTAAAAATTATGTGCTAAAGTAACGCATTAGTTAATGTACACGTGGAACCTTCTCCTTCCGTCTGGCATGACCACGCTCCTCACTTTCCACGGCAGAGTGTCTATGCATTTTTATCACTTTTTAAAAAAAACACACATACAGCAGACCCCTGGCAAGCTACCAGGTGATTTTAAGTCTGTCATTTCATTCAAATCTTTCCAAACTGGCTGAATTAAACAGGTATGTCTGGGTTCACCAGAATCTTCCTCCCACTCTCTATGCTACACTACATAGATGACACTCAAGTCTGCATCCGCCAAGAAAATAAGTTGGAGTGCCTGCCCTGCATTTCCTACAGTGTAGATCACATCCAAGATTGGATGAGAGAAAATGACTTGCACCTTTAAATTACAATTCTGGCTCTGGGAAGAGACAACACGTATCTCCCCTTTGAGTTGCCTGCTATCCAACAAGCAACTAGCTCAATTTTCCTATATGCATAACAACTGGGAATCATTTTTGATTCAGAGCTTGAATTCTCTCCTCAAGTGAATGCTGTTCTTAAAGGCACCATTATGAAGATATCCATGCTTTGAAAACTTAATCTGGAAGCCACCTAAAGGATTCAGCTTAAGTGTTTGGTCGTAGGATTTACTGTACTCTACATAGGCCTTCCAAAGGGTCTAATTAACAATCATCAGAGTCTCCTAAATCAAGCTTCGTAGATGTGCCTGAATTTCCTAAAGTTTGTCCTTGTCACACTAGACTGGCAAGTACTCCAGTGGATGTCAGGGTCAAATAAAACATAGTGGAACAAATGCTCAACACACCTATAAAAACTGTTCCCACACTACATTTTTCCACCTCTTAACACCTGATCCTACCCTGCCCATTCAATGTTTCTAAAAGATGATAAGTAATATTTGTATAATTCCCTGGATCCCCATATCAAAACCAAACGTAACCTCCAATTCATGATGCTACATAAAATTGAACTCTTCACAAACCATTTGCCTAAATTGAGGTCACATTCAAATCATGTCGGTTTGTGTCCTCATCTCATCCCGCTGGACTCTAATGTTCCATGTAACTGTTTATTGCTTACTATTTAGTGGCTTCTCTACAAGAGTGCTTAAAATGTATTACAAGAAGACAACTTGCACTCGATAAAGGACCTAAATAAATAATATTCTTGTGTTGGTGATTTTGCCTTGGGCAGGTCTGGACTCCATGTCGACAGAGGAGGGCAGCTGCAATCACAGATGATGTATTGTTCTAGGACAGATGAGTAGGTCTGATGAAAGGTTAGTGTAGTGGGTAATGAGCTTTACACTTGGACAGTGATTGTTATTTATGAGACGTTAGGAACATATGATTGGTTTCTGTACTTGGAGACAACAGCATTTATATATCCTTCGGGACGAAATTACAACCATGATTAAGGACCTGAATCACAGGAGTTTAGCCCTGAAGAAGTCGCTGTTTACTGTTTTGGACACGGCGAAACACGTGTTGGCTAAGTCTTTGAATGAAAGTCCTCAGGCTAAGGCTCTGAATAAAAGTGCCCATAAGAGGAACAATAAACCGAGATACAAAATGAAGCAGTGGACAAAGAACGTTCTTATATTGTCATTAATTTGTTTGTAAACTGCGGGCGTGTGCAGGAGATTGTTGTGTTTCTCGTGCTAAGGAATTAAGGTAAGAATAGAGTTAATAGAGCTGAGGAGTAAGGTATGTTAAGAAATGTGAACAAAATCAAGTGTGACCACTTGGCCTTAGCGCACTGTTGCCTATCCACCCTCTGGTGGTGCAAAATTTCTCAATCTTTCCATGTACAAAAATCAAACAATCCACATTTAGATTAAACTAACGACGCAAATTCAAATATGTGTAATAAACTTTACATCTGGTTATTTTTAATAATTACATGTGATGCAAAAACATAATTCTCATTACAAGTTCATCAATAACATTGAATTCCATAGCATATTTGAAGAACTGCCTGTGAGGCCCTTCGTCCGGGGCTCAATCTGTAAAATGAAAATAAATCAGATATAACTAGAAAATTACACGAATCTTGCAATATCCAAGAAGCAGACATATGCATTTACCATGAGATTTCAATTTGCAACATTGTATCCCAAATGGTGTGATGTGACACTTTGCATTTAGTTGTCTTGCTTGTCCTGTTGCCACCTTTCAGCCTGGTAGACAATAACTGTCTTCCACACAGTTCTTGAAATGGGAAACTTAGAAGAGGAAGCACTCACTATCCCAGAGTACTTGTTTGGTTTTGAGATGGGATGGTACTCTCCCATTAAAAGTGTTGCACCTTTTCTGAGAAGTGTAGATACTCACCCTTTCAAATAAAAGAAGTGCAGGTACTCAGTACCAGACTGTGTACGCCCATGGGTTCACAAAGCCCTGACACAGATGACATCTGGTATTTGAGTCAAGAATGTAAACATTTCCTCTGCTTAGCTCCCCCTCTTCCACAAAAGCAGGGTCTTGCTCCTGAAATTAGTTTTTCCCTCATGTTTGTTAATCACAGCCAGAATCATTGGGTGGTGTTATGGCACAGCGCCTCGTCTCCAGCTGCCAGTTAGTCCATAAGACTTATTGTAAATCAGCTGTACACTACCGAAAATGTTGCATTTTGATTGGCTCTTATCAGTATATACCCAAGAGCTTCATAGCTAAAACCTGAGACAAGTGTCATCCTAAGTCTCATTACATTGTCATCCTACATATCACTGTGCCTTGTTCCCATTACAACTGCTTGTGAAGATCACACAGTTACAATAAAGAACTGGGACGTTCTCCTATGTTACAGAATGTGCCTCCACTGGTTGACATGCTGCTGGAAAAGGCCGTTTTAAAATCATTCATCTTCCTGTGGAAAATACAGAAAATGTACATGAAAATATTTCTTATCTTTGCTGCTACAAGTTTCTGAAAAAAATGAGGCCCCAAAAACATTAATTTCCATATGTTGAGATTGTATATTTAAAGTGCTCGGAGTCTGTGAAAATTGTGCAGTCATGTCAATATTCTCTGTTTTAAAATAGCTCCTTCATTGTTTTGTGTGGTTTACATTATTAATTAATTTAAAAGGTTCTAATTATGTATCTTTCAATGTAGCAATTTATAAAGATACTAAAAGGCATTTTATAGACAATAAATATACTTTTTAAACATATTGTATCATTTCCTTATATTTAACTGGCACTAAAAAATGTTTTGAAGCCATTGTACATTCATGCAGGGAGATGTAACTGCAAACAAGAGGAAGTGGGAAAGAGCAAAAAGAAAAACATGTCCAAATGACAACTTCTTCGAAGAGTCTCACAACCAATTGGAGTATAAATGTATTAATTTTAAAAATGATATTTGTCTATAAATAGCATCTAGTAGAGACTTCTAGTTGCAGATCATTATACGATGTGAAGTGGTCATGACGACTCGCTGGGTAGAGCGATTTAATTGTGGATGGTGTTGCGGCGCCATGCTTGGTTGAGAACCACTGGCTCTTCAAGGCATGTCCAAACCTCGTCTATGGACATTCCCTTTGATGGCTCCCGTCTTTTTGGAGAGAAGGTGGACTGGAGAGCTTTAAGGACAGCAGAGCTACGACCAAGTCCTTGGGCTTGTCTATGGCCCTTCTTCACCACCAGTCCGCTTTCTGCCCCTTTTGTGGCCACGGAATGAGTACCAAACCGTGTCCATAGCTTTGCAACCACCACAGCCACCTGACTTCCCACCCTTTCCATGGTTGAGGATGCAGGTCAACAGACCACGTGGGACAGGTAGCCAGAGGTCAGGCCAGTCCACCACCCACCCAGTAGCTGCAGCCTTCAAACCCATTTTGTTTGCCCTCCAATCATCATGGGCACCAAGTGGGGGGAAGGATATGCCATCACTTGCACCACTGGTGGCTGCCAACATCGTATTGTTGGGTTTTGCAAATCATCCAAAGGAGCTACTCCCTCTCATTTGTGACTACCACTCCACCCATGCCACCCACTTATGGCTGGCTGATGGAGGGCCACCTCTCCTTGCTCCCTCAAGAAGTGCTGGCTCTGTTTGCCATGGGAGCCATAGAGAGGGTGCCGGGATCAGAAGTAGGTCATGGTTGCTATTTCCGCCACTTTCTGGTGCCAAAGAAGGGACAGAGGCCTTCGTCCTATTCTAGACCTAAGCCTTCTCAATCTCGTCCTGAAAAAGGAGAACATACTCGTGCTCACACAAGTTCTATCTGCGCTGGGCATGGGAGACTGGATAGGAGCATTGGATTTGCAGGATGCATATTTCCACATCCCTGTCCTGCCTGCCCACAGACACTACATGCGGTTCATGATGGGCCTAGAGGACTTTCAGTTTGGTGTGCTCCCCTTCAGCTTTACCAATGCCCTTTGGGTGTCATGAAAGTGATGGCAGTGGTTGCAGCTTTTCCAGACTTTCCCTACCTCGACGATTGGCTGTTGAAGGTTGGCTCGCCCCAGGAAGTCATCTCCCCCCTCCAAACTATGACAGACCTTCTGCATTCGCTGAATTTCACTATAAACATGCCAAAGTCACACCTGACTCCCTCTCAGATGCTCCCTTTCATCTGAGCCATTCTGGATATACTACATTTCTGCCCCTACCCTTCTGAGAGGTGAGTCTAGGATATTCAGGCTATGTTTTCGATGTTTCAGCCTCTGTCCTGGATTTCGGTGAGACTGACTGTTAGGCTGCTGGGTCTCATGGCCTTCTGCACCATTCTGGTAAAGCCCGCTGACATTTGTGGGCCCTGCTGTAGAACCTGAATTCCCACTGGGCCCAGCATCCCGGGAATCTCTCCGACTTTGTCCAGATGTCAGAGGGTACTGCAAAACACCTTCAGTAGTGGCTGACAAACCACGATTGGGTCAGTGGCAGACCCCTCTCCCTTCCCCACACACAGACCTCATTGTGGAGACAAATGCTTCCCTTTTGGGTTTGGGCGGCCATCTGGGAGTGGTGGAGATCAGAGGACTCTGGTGGACTCTCATCTTCACAGCAACTTGTTGGAGCTGAGAGCGATCTGCCTGGCATTGAAAGCCTTTCTACCCTCTATCAGGGGGAATCAGGTGCTCGTAGACAACACCACCGCCATGTAGTATTGCAACACAAAGGGCGGGGTGAGGTGTGGACCCTATGTCAAGAGCCTCCGGCAATGCTGGAACATCAGGACATTTTCTTGGTCATATAGCAGCTGGTGGGCTCTCTGAACACCAGGGCAGACTAACTCAGCCGTCGATGCCTAGCAGATCATGAATGGAATCTCCATGCAGAGATGGTACTGTTCGGCAACTGGTGAGAACCTTGGTAAGATATATCGCCACTGCTGAAAACAGACAATGTCTGAGTGTTGGAATTTCCAAGGCGGTTCCCGTTTGGAGACGTATTTCGTCTTGAATGGTGTTCAGCACTCCTGTACTCCTTCTCCCGATACTACTCCTGCCTCAAGCTCTGAAGATCATCAGGGTGAACCGGGCACAAGTCATCCTTGTGGTTCTCGATTGGTATAGTATAGTATCCCAAAACTCGTGAGCATCTTTCTTCTGGTCAGGTTGCCCCTTGGGAGGATCTCCTGACACAGCAGCAGGGCAGAGTTTATGAACCTGTCCACACTCCACCTTCATGCATGAAGATTGAGCGCCGGCAGTTGACAGCATTTGATCTTTTTTCCAAAGTCTGTGAAGTTATACCGGCAGCCAGGCGTTCATCAACAAAGACTGTATAAGCCTGCTGTTGAGACAAGTTTGTGGCTTTGTGTGCTGAAAAGCATGTTGATCCTCTGTCTGCACCTTTGTCCGAGGTATTGTTGTTTGTTTGATCTATAACCCGGCAAGGCTTGCTTTGGGCACGGTTAAAGGGAATCGTTTGACCATTTTGGCATCCTTATGGTTGCCAGATCAGCCCTGCCTGTTCAAGTCATCCGTTCAGTCCTGAAAGGACTTCAAAACGTTTCCACCTAAACCCTTCATTATGTCCAAATGAGACCTTGACCTGGTTTTAACCTTTTTGATGTGTTTGCCCTTCGAGCCCATACATAACTGCCTGCTGTCTCTCTTAAACATCAAAACTGTCATTTTGGTTGCCATCACTTGGGCAGAAGAGTTAGCGAGCTAGAGGCGCTTTCTGTATATCCTCTTTTCACCAGCTTCTTCTCAGACAAACTGGTTCTCCATACTCATGCCTCTTTTCTGCCAAAGGTGGTGACACTTTTCTATGTCATCCAAACCATCATGCCTCCGACCTTCTCCGCTCCACCTCATCGCTCTAAGGAGGACAAGTGACTCCATTGCCTGGACCCAAAAAGAGCACTGTAGTTCTACATCAATTGCACCACAGAGTTGGATGAGCAACTCTTCTTTAGGTTTACCGGCGTAAAAAGGAAAAAGCAGTGCAGATTAAAATCTGTGACCCCCTGGCCAAGAAGCAACTTCCTGAAGACGTGCAGGCTCATTCCACCAAAGACTGTGGTCAGCGCCTTAGCTTGCAGAACCCCTGTCCTGGTCATCTGCCAGGCTTCTATCTGAGCTTCTCTGCAAACATTTACAAAACACTACTGCCTTGGCAGTCAGGTCCATTGTGAGGGTAATTTTGCTTGTTTGGTTCTCCACCTCTGGGGAGGTATTTCTTTGGTATCTCTTCTAAAGTAAGTAATTTGTGGTTAGAAGTCTGTATCAGATGAATAAGTTACTTACCTTCGGTAACCTCTTTTCTAGTAGAGCCTCGGTCTAGCCACAGATTCCTCATCAAACCTCCCACCTGCCGCTTCTGCAAACGGGTTCCTTCTAACTAGAAATCCCCAGTAGGTCCTTAGTATCGGCACACTGGTCCATCAGCCTTCTGGTGTGGCTCTGTGCTTTAGGTGTGGAAATGTCAGGAAAAGAACCTGATGTCAGCGCCCTAGGTTGGCATTTATATAGGGACCATGCATGTCGCTTCACGACATTGCAGAGAGCCGATCGATGCACAGAGGTACTTCTCAATATTTGACATCTGGGGAATTCTGTAAGGTAAGGTAAGGAATCTGTGGCTAGATAGAGTCTCTAATAGATAAGATGTTACAGAAGGTAAGTAACTTGTTCATTTGGACTTACAAAATGCCAGTGGTTTAGACACTTCCCTTGGCCTGGGTTGTGTTCTCTCCTTGGACCAGGGACAGAAAAGAATTTCGCCATTTGCCTTGGTAATGAAACATGCAGCATCAGTTTTAGACAGTTGCCAACTATGAAAGTCAAAACCAATGTTCCAGCAGAGGTTTTGCAACCTGAACAAACTTTATCAGAGCCTTTACTCCCATTTAAAGAAGCCCTGACTGACACTTTCATAGGTACTTCGTCTAAGCTCTGTTCCTATCCTCCAGTAAACAGACAGGTTGCCAAAAGACACAAGTCAGCGCTGGACAACCCTTACTTTCTGAGACAGGACCCTGTGGCAGAGAGTTTGGTGGTTCATGCTTTCATCCGTATAGTGAACCCCAAGTCTTTCCCAGCGATTCCTCATGAACTTGAAATGACTTGAGACCATTGGGTAGCAGATTTTTTCCACGGTCAGCCTAGCCCTCATGTTGGTCATGGGCAATGCCTTGCTGGGGAATTGTATAGTTTTGTGAGACATGGTTAGCAACATTTTGCTGGCAGTCCCAGGGTAATTTCAAGTCAATTTGGCTCTATCTATCCAAGATGGGCAAGACACGGCAAAGCACATTAGGTGCTCTGGACTACACACTACTGACTGCTTGGGTAGAGCTGTTGACAGTAGTGTGGAGCTTCAGTGGCATACTCATATGTGATCCACAGGCTTCTCTGGAGACCTGCAAGCCTCTTCAATGGGCATTCCATTTGATGGGTCTCACCTGTTTGGTGAGAATGCTGATTTATTGTTGGAATACTTTAAAGAACGTCAGGCCACAGTATGTTCTTTAGACCTGTCTACCCCAGCAAGACACTATCCTCACCAGTTTTGACACTGTTGAGGCCACTGCAGAGAATTTACCAGTCCATGCCAAGGTTCACCACCCTCACAACAGACACTTTCCGGGAATGGGCTATGATCCAGGCATTTCAACCTCAGTCCTGGGTCTTAGTGAGAGTGGCTCTGAGGCTTCTTGAACTTCTGACCTTCTGCATTTTGCTCTTTGACCATGCAGGCTTTGCAGTAGAGTCTGGAGATTCACTTGTTCCAGTTCCAGGGGAATTTATCAGATTCCATCTGGGTATCAGAGGAGACTACAGATGATCTGTTGTGATGGCTTCTCAACTGCAAGTGGAACCCCCCCCCCCTCCCCTCCACTTCACCCAGAGCTGATGGTGGTGTTGGATTAATCACTGCTGGGCCAAGGAGGTTAACCGGGAGAGTTGGAGATAAGAGGGCAATTTTGAGGCTTGGCGTGTTGCCCGTAACATGGACCCTTTGCAGGACAAACTGTTGGATGTGTTTGTTTTGCCTTTAGACTTGCAGTGGGCACTGTTAAAGGTTACCTATTGGTCCGTTCAGTATTTATTGGTTACTGGACCAGCTATCCTTGTTTAAATCACCTGTTGACTTGCGCTTATTCAAAAGTTGGGTCTGTATGTTTTCCTCAAAGCCTTTCTTGATTCCTCAGTGGGAACCTAATAAGGTCCTTACGTTTGTTATGTGTACCCCCTTTCAACTGTTACACAACTGTCTCTCCTGAGTCAGAAAACAGCTTGTCACTTCCAGGTTGGAGCAGAATTGATGAAGAGTTGCATGACACCACCTACTGGCATTCAGGGGCTATGTTGAAAAATCTTCTGGATCTAATCTGGCACTTGATGATAGTATAAAGGTGAGGAATCTGTATTTAGAGTATCCACCATAAGAGTGTTACCGAAGATAAGTGACATATTCATTATGATTGCAAACACTGTAAATGGCAAAATCACAGCCTTTGGTTCGCAAAAAGGCTTTTCTTTATGTATGAAAGCCATTCTGGGAGTGTTTTTTCAGACTTCTAAAATTACTTTTGCAATCCTCACCCAATTGCAGATATTAGGGGGTGTGAAAGAAGCATCCGCCTCTTATTTCTGATTCGGAAAGGAACGTTTCAATATTGTACAACCATATAGGTGGTTGCAAACAATTGATGAGTTACTGAACCCAGAGTTGGAGTGGTAACTGATTCGCAAACGGGACAAGGTCCCATTGGGACCCCTGCCAATTTGAGAATCATGTTGGCAGCCTCCCGATGACATTTACCTAAATAGAAATATATATATATATATTTTAAAGCTGCACTAGTTCCTTTAGAACCGAGTGATTTAAAAAAATGTTTTCCATTTTGGAAGGCAATTTGAAAGGTGGTGGTCTGTTGTCCCTTACAGGCACCATCTTAAGCAGGGCTTTCTGCAACCTCCTGTGATTCAGTATACCGACATGCACTAAACCTCTGTTCACAATTTGTGAATTATTTTTGCGTATGAAATAATAGTATATGAGGCTTCAACTCCTTGAGTGCAAAGCTATCCCAGAATTCTTCCCCTAGATTTGGTAAATGTGGGATTTCTCTGGGCATAGCGCTTGTATTCCAGCCCTGGTAACAGGTATCCAGCTGTAGCATCTATCCAAGATGTTCACTGCTGTTTTAAGACTTTTGAGACTCTTGTAGCGCCGTTGGACTTGTAGTCTGTTCTGACTTCACCAGTGTTCTTCTCATAGTGCATGTATTGTAGATGCAAAGCCACCTTGAACTTTCCTGCCTCTGAATAATCATGCACCCTTGATGTTCAACCGAGTATGTCTTACTGGATTATGACACATATACATTGCATGAATTAGCACACCAATCCTTTGCTAAATGTGCTGACTTCCTATACCCTATGTTCAGTCTTTTTTCTTTTGTGTTGCAATTTTTTATTGTATTAAAGGGTCATAAAACTATGCAACCGGAAGAGTCAACATTTGCCAACTAAATACAATTGCCAGTAACAATAAAAGTATGAAAACATGAATGGCATTTGCATCTTAGAAATGCAAAACAGTACTTAGAGAATGAGGGCGGGGGCGACGGGGAAAGTTAGGGATAGGGAGAAACTAATTGTCCTATGGGTGGGATACGCCAGTGTGAAGCGGGTGGGCTGAGGGATCACGTGTTTCCTATTCTTTAAGGTATCAGCTCTTTTTTGATGGCACTGATGTCCATAGGTGCTAGAGTACAGAACCCAGATGATCCAACAACTCAATGTCCCCAATGGATGGGATGTCGCCAAAGATCTGGGGAGCATCTGCCCGGGGCAAGACCGCACGTTCAATTGCAACTTTGGGAGTATCCCAAGTAGCAACTGCACTTGTCCAGAGGTCAGGGGTGTAATATCCCTGGTAGGATAAATATGCGCATTGCATGCCACGGGAGCGATGGTGATGCTGGTGGGTTTGTAGCTGTACACCTCGAGGTGTAAAAGGACATTTGCGCAAGGTAGGTGATGGTATGCGAGTAGGGTCGGAGGGAGCAGCAAGGTATCCTGCTCCTCCCTGTCCACTATTCTTGGTGTGAGGGTGCACATTTGTCAGAGGAGGGGCGGTCTACAAATGGGGGAGAGTGGGGATATGAGGAAGGGTGGGTGACATGGGTTGTGATATTGTCCGATAGTGTTGGGTCCCCTATAAATTCCTGGGTGTAGACAGGGAACCATTGACCAAGGGTCTGCAGGTCAATTCCCTTGCGGTGCTGCCTATCAATCCGCAGCAGTGCTAGGGGGTGAGTGGGGGAAGGAGGTGGGGAGAGGGAAGGAGGGGAAGGTCGGGTAGATAGAGGGGGAGGGACAAGACGGTGTCTGGAATTGGGTCATAGAATGAGTGTGAGCACCTATTGAGACATGAGAGGAGATGACAGAACAGCCGAAGAGATATAGTAGGTCGGGGTAAATGTGTACAGGTAGGTTTTAGGTGTATAGTATGCATAGGGTGTGCAGGGAGAGCTTGGGGGAAAGGGGGAAAAGTGGAAGCTTGCGACCCAACGAAAGCACTTTGGGGGGTGACTTTGATGTTTCGAGGAACATTGTATGCTGAGGTTCACGGGTCAGCTATGGGGGATGATGGAGGCAAGGGTGTGTGACGGACGAAAGGGAGGGGATCCGAGTCCCCTGCTGTATGGTTGTCCCCAGAGCTCTCCTCTGCACACAGGAAGGGTGCCCTGCATCTGTGAAAACTGTTCAGATTGGTTCTGTAGGTTGTGGATGACTCGTTCATGGGAGGCGATGTTGATCATGGCCACTAGCCAAGCTTCCTGTGATGGCGGTATTGGCGACCTCCATTGTCGTAAGATACATTTTTTAGCTGTGGCAAGCAGTGTGGAAGAGGTGGCGTTGTGTCTTTGATAACTCTGGCGAGTGCCGCAGGTAATGTAAAGGAATGGCAGGGTGAGAGGCAGATGAAGGGGCATAGAGGTGCTCAGGGCCTGGCCCATATAAGACCAGAAGGGTTGCACCAATGGAAATTCGCATATAATATGTGTTGTGTCACAGCATGTTTTCACGCATCTCCAGCAATTTGCATGCAAGTCCGCTCTATGCAGTTTCATCGGTGTCCTGTGCCAGTCATGAAGGGTCTTAAAAAGACAGAATTTTTCAATTGCCCCTCCTTGATGCCCCTGTCCAGAGCTTCTAGAGTATCTGCCCATTCATCTTCTTCATAGGAGACTGATAGCCGTGCTTGCCATCTGGTATAAAGAGTTCGAGACAGAGGATGCAAGAAAAGATGGTAGGAGAGAACTCCATATAGTCCTGACATTACCCCTTTGTGTTTCCCCATATATGGAGGTATGATACCACCGGTGAGGCCTTGAGGGACTAAGGACGCAGGCCTAGACATTTCCTCAAGCAGTGCTGTAATTGAATTTATCTCCAAGATTGTAGTGCGAGGAGACCAAACTCTTCCCTTAACTGTGTGAACGTTTAAAAGTCACCATCAAGGAGGAGCTGATCAATGATGTGAAAACGGTGGCCGCCTTCCACAGTGGCCAGGACTACCTTTACCCAGTGATGCATATGCCAGCATTCTCCCATAAGGCGGCTTTCTCACGGAGTCGCAGGTTCGAGCCCATCAGGCGGTGTGCTCGTTGCCAGGCCCTATGCATGGTAGATAATACCGGATGGGCGGGGTCCTGTTGGCATGTCCCCGTCCCATATAGAAAGACATACCTCCGCAGATAGTTGGTGGCGTTCGATCTGTACCCAGTGCAGCGACTTCAAGGTCCTCGGCAGCATATACACCATTAGAGAAAGTTGGAGGGCAAGAGCATAGTGTTCTACCGAGGGTAGGACCAGTCCTCCTCTGGAAAGACAAGCTTTCAGTTTTGGCGCAGCTAGACAGGGCTTCGAGGAGCCCCACACGAAGGATCATCCAGAGGGTATAGATAAAGCGTGGGAGTGTGATCATGCGCACAGCTTGCACTCTGCCCCACATGGAAAGCCCTTGCACTTTCCATTTCTCTAAGTCACGTTGCATCTGAGTGAGCAGTGAGTCTAGGGTATTCGAGGCCATCCCTACCATACCTTTATTCACCAGGATACCAAGGTATTTAAGAAGTGTTGGTCGCCAGGGGAAGGGATACCCATGTATGGACACTTTTGTAGTACCATCCAAGATGGGGAGTGCTTCGCTCTTATCCCAATTTATTTTGTAACCAGAAAAGGAGGAGAAATCGTTAATGATTTGGAGCAGAGGGGGTAAAGATCGGTGCAAATCCGTGAGGGTGAGCAAGATGTTATCTACACAGAGGTAAAGTTTGTATTCCCCAATTGGGAGGCGTATGCCGTGACATTAGCCGAATTACGTATGGTGGCTGCTAGGGTTTCCATGGCCAGGCGAAAGAGAAGCAGAGAGAGGGGGCATCCCTGACATGTCCCTCTGCGAATTGAAAACTGAGCCGATATGAAGCCCCCGCAGTTTACCTGCGCAGTGGGATTGTCGTATAGGCGTCGCACCTTGGCGATTAATTAATCTTCTAAGCCAAAATGCTCCATTAATTTAAAAAAGATAATCCCATTCAATGCAATCAAACGCCTTTTCCGCCTCGAGCAAAAGTGCCAGCGGGTCAGTCCTGAGATCTTTGGCCGACCATAGTGTATTGGCTGGGGTGCGTAAGTAGTTTCTAGAGGAACTGCCTTGGACAAATCCTACTTGCGCATGATGCACCAGTTAGGAGAGGACTTTTCAGAGGTGGGAGGCCAAGATGCTGGCCAACATTTTAATATCGCAGTTCAGCAAGGAGATGGGTCAGTAGCTACCACATAACAAACGGTCCTTTCCAGGTTTTGGCAAGACGGCAATTACTGCCCTGTTGGAGAGAGAACCCAAAGAGGATGCCTGCTCTGCCTCATGGAATGCAGTCTGGAGTGTGTTGACTACCTCCTCTCCCGCCCAATGGTAAAACTCTACTGGAAAACCATTTTCTCCAGGGGCCTTATGGTAGGGTAACTTGGCTATTGCTAACGCAACCTCTTCCCTGCCTAACTCCCCATCTAAGAGTTTCCTGCCCTTGTCAGATAGACGAGGGAGATTCGGCCCCTTAAGAAAGTTGGTCAGCCTATCCCCTTCAATTGGTTCCCCCGACGTGTAGAGAGACTCATAGAAGAAAGCAAATGAATTCACAGTAACCTGGGGGCTGCCACTGATCTTATGGCCGGTATGGCCATAGCAGCCTCTCTTTGACAGAGCTGCGCTGCCAGTAATCTCTGCGCTTTTTCCCCCCTGTTCATAATGCCTCCCTTTCATCCTCTGCAGAGCATATTCTGTTTTGGAGTTGAAGAGGCTATTTAGGGCCATCTTGGCCGGTCCTAAAGATTTACGATGTTGTAGGGTGGGATCTGCAGAGTAGAGGTGGGTATAGGATCTAGTGTCATTTTCCAGCACCTTCTGTTGGGTAGCAGCTTGTCTATTGGTCTGTGCTGCGTCCCTCATAAGTTGACCCCTGATGGTGGCTTTGCTATGGTCAGAGAGTCCTATCAGAATCTACAGACCCACAATTGTCATAAAGATATTCTTTGAGGTGTGTCTGTAGTTGGGATTTACCTTAAGGGGTCCAATGGTGCTTGTGGCCTGGTCTCCCCAGACCCACTTTCAGTGATAGGAGAACCGGGGAGTGATCAGAGTGCTGCGTCTAGTATGTGGGATTCTCGGGTTAGTTGCACTACCCTGTGGGAGATAAGAAAATAGTCCAACCCGGACAGCGTGCCATGGGTCGTGTAGATGAAAGTGAATTCCATGTCCGCGGTGTGGCTAAGCCCCCAGTGGTCCACCAAACCGTTATCCTCCAGCACGTTGTCCATCAAGGCCCTATCCGCTGCGCTGCCCTTATCGAGGAGTCCCGTTCTATCTGAGGATTCCAGTCTCCACCAATAAGATATTGCAAAGCTTCTATCTATAACTGAAGGAGGAACTACTTTTTTGTTCCTGTCAGAGCGTAGACCGATCCTTCACAGATATGGTGAACCCCTAGTCTCAACTTGCAAACACATATCGTCTGTCTGTGTCTGATCATGTCTTAAGCACTGTGACCGGCAGAGAATTGCGTAGGAGGATTGCCATGCTACATTTGCGCGGCTATCGCCACCATGCACACTGCTGTGAATCACTTTCCCCACCCAGTCTCTGCGTAACTTGTCAGATTCTAGGGCATTGGGATGTGTTTCCTGTAGCAGTGCCACTTCAACTCATTTGGATTGAAGGTAAGAGAGTAATTTTTTCCTTTTGATATAGTGAGTAAGGCCATGAACGTTGCAGGTTATAGCACTCAGGGGGTGATTGGCACACATGGTATAGATTAGAGTTGAGTGAAGGGTGATAGTGGGTCTCACTAAAATATATATTGGGGATTCTTGTTGTGAGAATAACGTGATGTGGTATAGCGGGAGCAAAACACACAAGTGAAGTGTGTTTAAGGAGTGAGATGTCTGAAGCGATATGTGAGAGAGTGGAATAGATGCCGGGGGAAGTAGGCACAAAGAACTATGCAATTAGGAGGGGGCAGAAAAACAGGAGTTGAGTAGGAAAGAGAGAGGGTAGGTGAGACAAAAAGAATATGTAGAGGTGGGCGCACACAGAGAAGAAGAGAGGGAGGGGGTTGGGGGTACGGGTAATGAGGAACCCCCTGGCATGCAGCTGATGTAATATGGTCTAGCGGTACTTTCAGAGTCTGTGACAAGGGAGTTGCTGCCCTATCGATGAGAATGAAAACCGAATGAGAGAAGGGGATGGAAGGGGGGATTGTATAAAAATAATGAGAACTATGACATAACCATACTTTGCAGGAAGTCATCACCATGTGGGAGGGGACCTGGTAGCCCATTAGCTAGTAGTAACTGCATCCTCATGGTAAATGTCTGGGCATAAACGTGGCACCCAGACATCAGATAATGTCTGCACTGGAGAGAGTACCAAAGAAGGACAGCCCTGCTGTTCCCAGGGCCTGGCATCAAAGACTGGACTTTACCTGCTGATCCTTGAACTAGCAAAGAGAGGATTGTGCCCTCCTCGAGGAAAAGTCATCCAGGGCTCCAGACGGAAGAAGTTACTCCAAATGTCAGTTGGCTAACTTCCTGTTAGAGCTTCAGGGCCACAAAAGATGAAGTATTCTGCCGAGTTGGTAGCCACAATCATTTGATTGACTCCGACTGCTGAAGAGCATCCTGGTAGACCGAGTCTTGTCACTCAGAAGTTGCATCAAATCGTTTGGACCTGGAAGAGTCAATCACAGTGCAGTTTGGTTGCCCAATATGGATAGTAGACTCAGTTGAAGGAAACCACAGGTTTTGCTGTAACCAGAGACCAGTGGCAACTGGTTTTTGGCTGGACTTCAACTGGACTTTGAGGGACACCGACCTCTGTTGCCAAAGTCACCCCATCGTGTTCCTGGACCAAAGGTTGGCCCCAGGAAGACGCCCATCACCGTGCCAGCATCCTGTATCCTTTGCATCTGGACCACTCCATTGGTGTCAAGAGCACGTTTCCCATAGAGCCTGCAACTGGTCTGGAGACTGCTCTGACTGCAAGGTAACTGTCCTGCCAAGCCTTATTGGTGGCTGTGACACGCTCTCTACCAAAGTTGGTTGCCCAAAGCGGGCTACAGGAACTGAACACAAATTTACAACTGTGGAAGGGTGTGGCGCAGCGCAGGGCTCACTGTTCCATCCCCAGCGCCAACTCAGCTCAGCATCATGTGACTCTGAGCAATAGCTCACTTAATCTCCCCAACGGCATACAGCACTTTGAAACCCTTAAGGGGTTGATTTGTTCGTGCTTTACAAAATTACAAATGGGAATAGGAATTTACTAATGTTTTCAAAGTAACCACTAATAGCAGTAGTTGCTAATGCTTGTTTGAGATTTGAATGAAAAGCAGTCATTTATTATTTGCTTAATAATTTATATCTCCAGAACCCTCTGGTGGGTTTTGTTCATTTTAGTATCTAAAATGTCATAAAAAAGCGTTTTATAAAGTTGTGTCGGATTTTCTTTGTGTTGTGTTTCTTTCTTTTTCAGATGCTTTGGTACTTCTAAATTCTTTGTGCTTGTTACTTTGACAAAGCCTGACTATTCTAAGACACAGCTACCCAGGGTTCAGCTAAGGTTTTGCAAACGACCCTGTGCATCTTCCAGATCTAGGGGACACTTCAGGAGGACCTCTTTGCCCCTCACAAAAAAGCTGAATGCCCTAAAATCTGTATCCTCTGCAAGTGGTATTGGGGGACACGTTTCACTTGACGTGGAACTTTCCACTTCTGTACATATTTCCTCCGATACCCTTTATTGCTAGTGTTTTGAGAAACATTTGCCTCGACCAAGCCCAAGTAATTTGGATGGCCCTGGGCTGGCCATGAAGGGTGCGGTATGCAAACCTCATTCAGCTTTCCCTGTAGCTACTGCTCCGTCTCCTTCACAGGGTAGACCTGCAGCAGCAATGACAGGTTCTGCACCCCTACCTTCTGGAGATTGAGCGGGGTAACTAAAATCATTTTTCTTGCCTCCTGAAGGGATGGATGTTATCTAATGCTCCAGTAGACACTCCACTAAGACGGTGTACACAGGCAGGTGTGGACAATTTGGCAAGTGGTGTGCAGACAATTTATTAGGCCCGTCTGCATGATAGCGTATATTTCACCCTCTCGCTGCAACAGCAGGGATGTGCAGTGGCCACTGTTAAGGGTTACTTATTGGTTTGAAGTCTTTCTCTGACTACCTGACCACCTTTTCTTTTTAAGTCACCCACAGTTATGAGGTTCTTGAAAGGGCTTATGAACAACAATCCCCCAACTCCTTTCATATTGCTTCAACGGGACCTCAACCTTGCTCTTACGTTTTTAATATTTTCTTATTTTGAACCGTTACACAGTTGCCCTTTGCAGCTGCTTACTTTCAAAATGGTCTATTTCATTGCTATCATGTCAGTTAGGAATGTACGTGAGTTACAAGCATCGAGTGTAAAGCCTCTATTCACATCTTTCTTTCCTGACAAGATGGTGGTAAGAACCAGTGCTGCCTTCCTGTCCTAAAGTGGTTACCCCATTCCACCTACGCCAATCCATCACCATGCCAACCGTCTTCCCTCCAACATTCTATGAAGAAAGAAGTAAGACTCCGCAGGCTTTATCTCAAAAGAGAAGTCAGCTTTGATGTGGGAAGGACAAGTGAATTCAAACTTCACGACCAGCTGTTCATTGGATACGTGGGGACCATGCAAGGCAGTGCAGAAGAGGGCATTGTCCAGGTGCATAATCCTGTATATCCAAATGTGCCCTGTGGCTTAGCACACAAGGACCCATCATAAGGAATAGAAGCTAATCCAACCTGAGCACATTCTGCAACCTATGCGCTGGCTAGAGCGGTGCCAATAGCAGACATCTGGAAGGTGGTGAGCAGGGCTTTTACCTCCACACGTTTGCAAAGCGTTAATGTTTGGACTCTGAAGTGAGGAGGGAAGGCCACTATGCATGCTTCATCCTCCATGGTTGGGGACTGCTTGGGGACTCTATTCAGAAATTTGAGAATTATCAGGCAGGAGTATCCATCAGAAGAAAAGGTTACTTACCTTCTGTGATTTTCTTTTTGTTTGATACTCTCTACCTTTAGATTCCTGACCAACCCACCAACCTCCCCATTTCACGGCTAGTTATCCCACATGTCATCTTGATATGGTCCCAACATTAAAGAACACTAAAGAATAGATTGTCTCTGACCTCTATATTTGCCACACGCCTGGCGCTTGGACACTCAATTATGCACTATATAAATCCCCTCATTCATTCAATAAGTGGTTTCTGGATCCAGACTGGCACCTGGGATAGTCAAAGGGTGAGGAGTCTGAAGGTAGATATGGTATCCACCAGAAAGAGCATTACTGAAAGTACATTTTCTTTAGGACAGCTATAGATTGTTAATTGCTGCAATGTTGAAAAAGACAGCACTCGATCCGATTCCAATAAGTTTGCTTTGTATGTTTGTATGTTTAGCTTTCGCCGGTAGGACTGGGAGGAAAAAACGAAGCTGTCCAAGACTAAATATAACAACTCTCATTTCACCAGGTTAAATGCTTTCAAAAGGGGTATGTTTTATGCCTCCGAAGGGGGTGGGGGGGGGGGGGGGCGTATGGGTCGGGTAGTATTCTTTAAAGGGGGCAGGGTTTCAGGCCTCGGGGCAGGGGAGGGGAAGGGGTAGGTTTTAGGGCAGGATGAGGTAGGTTTTAATCTTCAGGGCGGGGGGTGGAAGGGCGAAGTAGCAGGGATAGAATTTTAGTGCTTTGGGCAGGATGGGGGGGTCAGGATAATGACGAACTTAACCACTCATATCCCCTTACCAATCATGCCTTTGCAATGATTTGCTTGGTAAAGGAATGCATGGTTAAGACACATTCATGATTTGGGCTGCGTTGAAGAGGCACATGTGGTTTTCATCAGTAACTGCTGGGTTAAGTGCTTCTATCATAAAATGTATCCTACTTTTTTAGGCTCGGCAGGGCCACCCAACGGATTCTCCAGAATCTTCATAATTCATTTATGATCTATGTTATGGTGAGATATTGATCAGCATGAATGGCAAGCTAATGAATTACTAGGTTGGAAGAAAATTGTCAAATTTCAATTTTTAAATGATGAAGGAACTATTTCTTAGCACCATTATGCACCAATTCAGTTTTCCTGTGGCGCCTTCCCAGTAGATAATTCTTAGATAGTTTTTTATTATCATTTTAGCTGTAACTTTCTGCAAAAAGGCCTATGTCCCCTCGGGTATCAAGTTTGGAAAATGTAAATCACACAGAAACAATGTCTTACTTGCAAACCTCGATTTCAAGGTCTGACAAATTTTCTCTTCCACAGGGGTACAAGGTTTCAGGAACTCAGACTTTTGCTTTCTTATCAGGCACCATTCACTCTTTACTCTTCAAAGTAAATAACGTTCATGCTTTGTTGCTTTCCTCATAATATTTTTTTGTTGAATATTTTGGAATTTACAGTTTCAGTGGATTATGCCCCATAACTATGTTCTCACGCTAACTGTTCTTTAGCCGAGAAAGAAGTTCTATGTGGAGAACGATTGGCTGTGTATCTATAATTTCTTTCCTATTATTCTTATCCCACCGTATCTTAATATGCTACACGGTGACAAGCATGTGCAGCAGCACCTTAAAGGCCTCGCACATTATTTACAATTGCGCTATTTCTTAATAGTTCTAGCAAAAATATCAAATCTCTTTTAACTTCAGACTTTGTTGAAACTGATAAAGAAACTCTGCAGGGCCCCTCGAAACCCCAACCCACACCTCCAGTACTAGCAAGCTATGGTTGGAGAAAACCATACATTTAATTTCGGAACGTGCCTTATGAAATTCTTTCTAAATCAAAAAGTAGTCTGTTGGGGACTGAAAGCTGGCACAGAAAAAGGTATAGCTCTGAGCCCCAGGATTTTCAAGCCTCCAAATGTCGACTAATTTTAATGTCCCAATCACATCTTGAATACACCTCCTCATCGTATGTTTTGGAAGACAAATCTATGCTCCACACCAAAGACGCACCCTATCAAGAGAACAAGCACCAATGTAAAATCCCCACTAAAATGAGAGATAGTAGGGATTGTATCGAAGTAGGACTTTGCAGACAGAAAGAGTCCTAATTCAATGGTGCATAAAATGTTGTCATGGTGCATCTCTGGCCATTTTTTTCATGGATTAATTGCACTAATGTGGCTCCTGTGTCTATCAGCCTCATTTTTCTCAGCCTACCCAATTAAGTGTTCGGAAACACAAACGATACTGGCAGGAGTTTGGTGCAATGTTGAGGGACTTGTGAATGTTTAGGTGCAGAAATGAGTCAGTCAGAGCCGGTTGGGAGAGCAGCTGATGGATGAGTAAGAAAAGAAGATGTATTACGATATAAAATGTTTAGACGAGTTTCAGCAAAATGTATGTCCATGTAGGAATCCCATTGTTTGTCATTAAAAGAGGAGAAGTGTTAGAAATTAAAAGCCAAATGCATGATGCCTATTTCGAGCTCCATGACTCCATCATGCTCTGTATTCTAATAGTATTTAGCTTTTACGCACAGTAAGTGTTAAAAGGTGGGGGAGTATTAGAAAGTTATGTCTTAGGGATGGTGCATGTATGAATGCCGGTCCCGATTTTAAATGGAAACCGTGGTGATTGGTTACACTGTTTGGTTCACTAGTGAAAAGTCAGTTACAGTTTAGCAGAGCATATTCGTCAAAACCCTGTGAATGACAGCTGAAACACCGGTTTGTGACCTTGTTAATTAAATCTCAATCTTGAAACTTTGACTCCACTGTCAAGGAGGATCATTCCTGCTGTTTTGGGCAGTAGTAAGGACTGAAATGGCTGAATGAGTGAGAAGAGAGAGGTTGACTTCACTGTAAAGACGGCAGATAAGTTCCCTGAGGCTAAAAAGCTTCAGATTTGCACGTGGTTACTGGGGTGGGCCTACACTTAATACCTATTGCAGACTTATATGCAAGTTTGCTAGTCGTGAAAGACACCGTTGTGAGAGATGATGGAGAGAAACTTTCTGTAGAATTTCAGGTCATATTCATCACACCTAGAGCATCTCACCGAATTCTAAAGAGCACAAAAACATGCAGCTTGGCTTATGTTAAACCTGAGTCATAGACAGTACAACACACCCACCCTCAAAATACTACATTGACTTCCTATGAAAGTAAGATTACAATTGAAAACTTGCTCTAACAATGCCCATCTTGGCAGTTAATTGTCTACTCAAAAGCAAAAGGAACAAAAGATGGACGGAATACTGAACAATGCAAACATTCACCCCATCCCAAAGATCTGGGTTTAATCCATCATTCCTTTGCTCACCACGCCACCCCAGTTTGAACCTAGTCATATGCAAATCAGTCTTGACCCTCCTCATGGGAACAGTCCAGCCCGAACAGCCAAGCCGGGTTCTCTCTGGACCAGAACCAAGCCTTGTGGGGCCAGCTAATTGTCTGCCCAACATATTCCAAACCTACCATCCTGTGGGAAGCCTGAGATATGCCTACCAACATTTTCTTGTTATTCAACCTGACAAATGCAAACAATTTGGTGCCAGAGGACTCTCTTCCACTCGACGTGTAGCATTTAAATTCCTTCTAGTTGTTTGGCATGTCAAGTCTAATTTGTTCTTCTTAATTTTTTGGGGGGCAACTTTCAACAGAATGGGGTGCTTCGAAAATTACAATAAACAAATAAAACACATTTAGTTTATAGCGCAAAGGATTAAGGATGTTCAGTGGTAAAACGCTAATCTGTAGTTTTTCTTTGGATTTCTGAATTGGCTACAGTAAAAGGTCATCTGACAGTGAGTCACATGAAAAGAAGTGTTGCTCAGAATTCTGCGCAGGCCGAATATGGGGGGGTCAATATTATTTTCTCCTCCTAGTAAAACAGGACTCCTACAGAGAGTATATCAGAGTTAACGTGTGTTTCCTTATATATGCATCTTGTGGTTTCTGTCTCGATATAAATTGCTATTGCTCTAAGTAAAAGTTTATGTAATAACAATACATTGTTTTTTGTTGTCTCTCAGACAGCGGCGTTATTGCCACAATGAGGCTCTGTATGTATCAGGTGCTACTAGTACTCAATTTAAAATTTCTCAGTTTATCATTCCTTAAAAGTTGTATGGCTGAGTTGGACTTGGAATTCTGATTTGTGATCTAAAGATCACGGCCATCTCCAAGGAGAGAGTTCAATTCATGGAACCAGCGTGCAGAGTGGAACATATATAAAGACTTATGGAAAATGCATTTTATGGAGCATGAAGCTTGATATAGAGATACTGTTCTTGAAAAACATTTATTACTTGTGGCAAAAATTGGTTCCAAATTGTGAACGATTTTTTGCGACAAGTCTTTAATTTTCCGATTCGACCTATATACCATTAGGTCACATTGCAAAATCTCCAGTCCCAGAAGTTCGCAAAACGACCTACCTAATTATTATTAATTAGACAGGGCGCTATGTGTGACCCACTAGCGTCTCTAGAGGCGAGCCAGATGGGGCCCATGTCTCAGATCAGTTTCTCCTGGCCCCCTTCGGCCCCACCAGTACAAGTTATGTACCAGTAAGCGGCACAGAAAAACAGACACTGCACCGTGTAGAGCAGATTTCGATTTAATAAAATGTGTGCCTAATATGAATACTATTGCATTGAAACAACAATCCCACGCTTAACAGAACTGTATTTTTCTTTGCTTGACACAACTAGGCTCGAGCTAGGCCTCAACTTCGTTTTCTTTTTAGTGCAGCCATGATGATGTGTGTATTTCCATTCCTGTTCACCGTAGTCAAACTATGCATTCATAATCCTTTTGATTGGCAGCCTGTCCTCGAAGAAACACTGCTGAAGCCTTTGCAACAATCAAGGCTTTTTCTGCCAATAGTTAGGTATTCACTTATATGACTTCCATGGTTTTGTAACTAGTTTGTTCTGTTACATCCAAAGACATTAGGTTAGAACAGGGCACATTAATGTTCAAGTTAGGGCTAGTGTTAGAATGGTGATATTAGATGATGTTATATAATTCAGTATTTTGATTTGTCGATTCATTGATGCATTTGGTCACCCTATGCTGACTTTGTGATTTCTATTGGCTTCTATAGGGAATTTTTGTATATAAGCTTTGAAATCTGTTGGAGAACCATTCTTCTGACTCCCTGACTTTAGAGGCAGAACCCTTATTGGTTTGTCTTATTCTTTTGACTTAGAATATTTGTTTTGCCTTCCTGTCATTTATTGCATTTTAACTGAGCCTCAAGCTAATTCATTATACTAATTATTACGCATGTTTGATTGAATTCTGCTCTTTGCTTTCTATATTGCCCCTTGAAATATTTAAATAAACTGTCATGGTTTTCATTTTACTTCTGACTACAGAGGATTTATTTCCTTGAAATGCTATTTATTGAAATTGTGTTTGGGTGCTGTCTTGGGACATACTGCCTCTATATACTTGAGATTTAACACCATCGCTGATCTCCGTAGGTGTTTATCTGGTGAGATAGCATCAACAGCACACACATTAAGTTGTCGAATTACCCTTCCCTTCAAAGCAGTGTTGTCAGGGGGTAGCTTCAGGGGGGGTATTACACCCCCCTAGCAAATTTCTTTTCTGGTAAGTACTTGGGTCCAGGGGCTATAAGTCCGGTATGGTGAGCTATCTGTCAGATTTCACAAGGAATTGTTCCATATACACCGATAAAAAAGAACACACACTCTCTCCCTCTCTGTTCTTAAAGTCTTCAAAAATGTTGGTAATTTGATAATATATTGTGTTTTCTCTCACTTCGTATCCGTCCCAATCCTTGTTCGTCTCCCTTTCCACTGCCCCTTTAGCTCCTCTCATGCACCCTGCTTATTGTAGTATGTATTTTAATCAGTGGCGTAGCTAGGGGGCGGTGAAAAAGGACCACTTCAGGCATCACATTTTGTTTGGCGCGGCAGCTGGCCCCCCTCCCCCCACTCTTACCTGAGGCCGTCACAGCTGCAAGAATCGACAGCACCCTGCTAATGTCCCCCTCGCCACCGCTCCTACCTGCAGCCGCATGAATCGCCAATACACACCCCCGCCCCTTTGATCAGGCCGCCGCCAGTGTGATTGTTGGAAAATCTTACAAACCACCAATCTTACTGACCAATCTACGCCCCTGAGTGTTGTTTGCTTAACATAATTAAATATTACTTTTTTATGTAGTTATGTGTATTTTTGTATATACATTTATCTTGCACTTTTTTCTGTGGGCAATGTGTGCTCCGCCCCTTAAAATTCACTTCTAAAGACTCCACTGTTGTGTCCCCAGGTAAAACACAGGGATGCTGGCCTACAAGGAACAGAAGACCATCAGCCCTGCATTTGCATTCTCAATTTGTAAACCTTTTAACGGAACCGGTGTGGCTGTAAAAATAAATCCACTTTGGAAACACATTGGGGGATTAAGCAGTGATTCTCTGGACCACTGCCTGTTCCACCTCCCGCCCGCCACCTCCCCTCTCTCCCAAGGTTCCCAACATGATTCCCAAAGGGAAAGCTTTCAATCAGGGACAGCTGATACTTTGCAATATCAGTTACACTCCTTTAAGTCCTGGGTAACTATTCAATGGTTTTCCTTCACAATTGCAGTCGCAAAGCATTGATACATACCATACTGAACTACAATAAGGAGGGGATGCCCTTTTTGCACCACTTCCCAACTGAGATTCAGTAATTGTCGATAAACCCATTTTGCGAGTCAGAAATGCTTTTCCGGCTTGCAAAATGGGTTTAAAAAGCTATTTTATGGTTGCAATCCCTGTGAGTTTGCAAATAATAGGTGTGCAACTACAGCCTGGCTTGGTACCGCAGACCCCATGTCATTCATTCAAAGATGTGGCGGTGTCGTTCTTTCTGGGCACCATGCTAAATTCTCCCAGAAACTGTAAATCTGAGTAATGAATATCTAGGAAAAACAGCTGCACGCTGTGTCTAATACAATTCCCTTTATATGTTTTCACCTCTCGTTTCTATATTTCGGTCTCAACTTGACAACTCTTATTGTATTGTTCCACGTGCTGTACCTCATGTTCCAGATACTCTGTAAATAGTCAGCTGTTCTTGTAAGCTAATTCTGATCTAGATCAAATACCTAATAAAAGTTAATACAAATGAACTATAAATACTTACAAATATGCATGTAACTAATAATATTATAAAACATATAGACAGGTTGCCATTTTAAAATAGAATCCTGGCCACCTTCCGTTGTAAATACGAAACAAAACATGTATAATGTGTTAAAGAGCCTCAGGCATTGGCGCCCTGGATAAAAACCTAATAATGATAAAACAAAAATATAATCATAACCTGCCTGCAGAAGCATATAAAGTCTTCTGTTTTCCTAAATGCCTCTGAGAGAGAATTCTAGCAATCGGCAGCATTGAAAAGGAAGCTCCTTTCCTTTTGGCAAAGGTTAGGTTTTTATCAGGTGCTTCCTTGTTTGGGATCTTTGGGTTTCTAGAGATTGAGTCTATCCTTTAAACAGGCGGATGTGGTCTTATACAGAGCAACACGAGTAAGAGAATCTTGAAGCTAATTAGGACTAGATCTGGTCAACCAGGGCAGCTGCCTCCACACTGGAGTCAGGTGAGATCTTTCTAGAATATTAGTCACGATTTTTGATACCTTATTCTGGATTACCTCTTGCCTGTGCACCAATCCTTTAGAAAAACATTCTAAAGGTGGTTGCGGTAATCTATCTCGTGCAATTTGCGTGGGCTGAAAGCGACCATTTCTTCTTGAGACAGAAAATTATCTTAAACACTTTCTTGGGCGTAACAGCAGTGTTAATTTCATATTTCCATATGGTATATTATTCAGCAATAAATTATCACCTGAGACGTCAGAAGCCTGAACCTTTCAGAGAAGTTTCTATTGTTAGAATGTTTACTACTAAGTCATTCTCCATTTCAAGGCAGCTATTGCATACCCGCAATCCACCCTTTTTGGGGTTATGCCCAACTAGATTACCCTAGCACTTAGAGTTATGGATATAGGCATCCTTCTGAGAAGAAACAGAAACAACTGGTATGTGGCACTCCTCTTTGTGGGCTATACATACATTTAGAAGATGCATTTGAAGGATAACAACCACATCAGCGTGAATCATTATCTTTAATACCAAAGGGTCGTGTCACATTCATTTGCTTCTAACAAGCCCTTAACTATAAATAACATGACACTCTTTTCAAAAGGGAATATAGGCTGAGGTGTATTTCCAGATGAATAAAAGATAGTATACAAAAGGGCGGTAGATTTACTAATGAGCCTGGTCACTGCCCTCTTTTGTGCTGCACCAGGTGAACAATTTTGATGCTATTCTAGCCATTCTGTACAAAGACTCACAACTGCACTGCTTTGTTAAGATTCATAAAGTAGATTACCTCAATGTGACCTTTTGCGTGTGGCTGTGATTCCAGGGACGTTACAGTAAAGGGGTATACCCATTAGAGTCACTGGGACCTGGGTGCAATACAGTACAATGAGAGAGGAGTCCCAATACGCAGTATTTAGTCAGGACAAGACAAACACATAAAAACATATATATAAACCTACACAAAAGTATGTACTCAGTTAACACACTGTTATTTAATCACTATGTGTATAGGGATACATTATATCATACAGGTACTACATTTTATTTTGAAATAACATTAGTGCCCCCGGGAGTGGAAGGGTGGGATAAAGTGAATGTGAGAGGACAGTTTGTGCGAGGTTTCCATAAGTAAACAATGCTGATCATCAGCTTTAGAGTTTATAGATTAATCGGCACTAGCTTCAACATAGAGCCTGCAGAAAAAGAAATAACCAATGTTCTTAACACATTTAGGCGAAACCATGCTTAATGCGAGGAAGAGGTGTGGCGCCGCGGCTAGCGTGACTGTCTCCGGATTCTGGGGATCACGGTTCGATCCCCGGCACCGGCAGCAGATTAGCCCAGCACCATGTGACTCTGAGCAATACCCTGCTTAATCTTCTCGACGGCCCCCAGCGCCTAGAGATCCTTACGGGTGATTGTGCGCTTTACAAATGTGGATTATATAGACATCCTCAATATGGGTGGCGCAAGCTGGTAGGGGGATAGGTTGTCGACGTTTCGACCCCAAATGTAGCGTTAGGTATCCGTAAAACCTTAAAACGGGGTCTTCATCAGGACAGTGGTGGTGGGCGGGGAGCCAGGGTTACCTAGAAAGATGGAGTACAGTGAGTGACCAAATATAAAATAGCATGGTGAATTAAAATGTAGGGAGTGCCAGAGAGAATTTACCGTGAGAAAGATATCAAAGGTTGGGCCGTCCGGCTCCAATCCGGGGGGAATCAAAGTTAATCTGCAAGAAATTGTAAGCAACAGGGGGTGGGAATGAGCTCCAGAGAAAACATATCTTAGGCAGAGCAACTAATATGTAGAACAGATAGTAGTAGCTAAAATACACTCACATAGATCAGGGCAGAGTCGTGATCCTAATCCTAGACCGGCTGCCACGTAGGTCATTAATTACTAAAGAGAAGCAAACAAAACACGGAGGAAGTAACATTAATGCTAGACTGGGGAAATCTGGTTAGAAATACGTATCACAGCCCCCCTAAGCACTCACTTGCCATAGTAGAAAGACTCAGGGGGCCGCGATTCATAGACATAGTGCAGAAGTCGTGCCCCTGGAGTCTTTCTACTATGGCCACATACGCATTACGCGTTAGAAAACGAACACGCGCGCAGTGTGCGTCTTGAAAAACATCACGGCTCGCCTTTCGGGTGACTGCTGATTAATCGGCACACCACAGGACCCCTTCAGGAATCGTTGGCGGCCTCTACATCAAGTATTTAGCCCTTCTGCCCTAATACACTTGGCAGGTACTGTGCGGTCGGCATTTTCCTTAACCCCTTCCATGCTCATGACGAGCTGAGCTCGTCATGCAGTGCACTGCTCGTGTGCTGATGACGAGCTGAGCTTGTCATGAACAATGGGAAATCTGGAGTAGCAGCACTCAGGGGGAATTGCCTTAGCTCCAATGTGGTTAATGTAGGATTCACCGCGCACCTAATGCTTCGTGCCCCCTTTGTCTTTTCAGACATCGCCAACTTCGGTGGTGGCTTTTCCATTTCTCGATTGTGCTTCTGACGGCATGGCTACCCTTTTGACCCAAGTGAGTGCTTAGGGGGGCTGTGACACGAATTTCTAACCAGATTTCCCCAGTCTAGCATTAATGTTGCTTCCTCCGTGTTTTGTTTACTTCTCTTTAGTAATTACTGACCTACGTGGCAGCCGGTCTTGGTGCCATGTACCCTACGTTTAGGTTCACGACTCTGCCCTGATCTATGAGAGTGTATATTAGCTACCACTATCTGTTCTACATATTAGTTGCTCTGCCTAAGATATGTTTTCTCTGGGACTCATACCCGCCCCTGTTGCTTACAATATCTTGCTCTGCCTAAGATATATTTTCTCTGGAGCTCATACCCGCTCCCTGTTGCTTACAATATCTTGCAGATTAACTTTGATTCTCCCCAGATTGGAGCCAGATGGCCCAACCTTTGATATCTTTCTCACGGTAAATGCCCTTTGGCACTCCCTACATTTTAATTCACCATGCTGTTTTATATTTGGTCACTCACTGTACTCCATCTTTCGAGGTAACCCTAGCCCCCCGCACACCACCACTGTCCTGATGAAGACCCCGTTTTAAGGTTTTATGGATACCTAACGTTACATTTGGGGTCGAAACGCCGACAACCTCTCCCCCTACCAGCTTGCGTTACCCATATTGAGGATATCTATATAAGCGCATTAAGCATGGTTTCGCCGAAATGTGTTAAGAACATTGGTTGTTTCTTTTTCTGCTGGCTCTATGTTGAAGCTAGTGCCGATTAATCTATAAACTCTAAAGCTAATGATCAGCATTGTTTACTTGTGGAAACCTCGCACAAACTTTCCTCTCAGATTCACTTTATCCCACCCTTCCACTCCCTGGGGCACTAATGTTGTTTCAAAATAAAATGTAGTACCTGTATGATATACTGTATCCCTATACACATAGTGATTAAATAACAGTGTGTTAACTGAGTACATACTTTTGTGTAGTTTTATATATCTGTTTGTATGTGTTTGTCTTGTCCTGACTAAATACTGTGTACTGGGACCCCTCTCTCATTGTACCGTATTGCACCAAGGTCCCAGTGACTCTAATGGGTATACCCCTTTACTGTAACGTCCCTAGAATCTCAGCCACACTCGAGGTCACATTGAGGTAATCTACTTTATGAATCTTAACGAAGCAGTGCAGTTGTAAGTCTTTGAACAGAATGGCTAGAATAGCATCGATATTGTTCAACTGGTGCAGCACAAAAGAGGGCAGTGACCAGGCTCATTAGTAAATCTTCCACTCCCTGGGGCACTAATGTTATTTCAAAATAAAATGTAGTACCTGTATGATATACTGTATCCCTATACATATTGTGATTAAATAACAGTGTGTTAACTGAGTACATACTTTTGTGTAGTTTTATATATATGGTTTTATGTGTTTGTCTTGTCCTGACTAAATACTGTGTACTGGGACCCCTCTCTCATTGTACCGTGATTCTAGGGAGGCCCATTATAGGGCTTCAGATTCGAGCCCTAGAATCCCAATGCAGTCTTCTCATCATGGCAACTGTTGTCACTATAACAGACATGGATTGCAGTGGAAGGAGGACACAAGAACAGACATGGATTTAAATGGATGTGAAGGAAGTGACCCAAATTAGGTCACCTGGGTCACTCGTGACCACCTCTCAGCCTTCCACTAGAAATGAAGAGTCGGTGAAACAGTAGAGAATACAAACCAAGTTATTTATTAGTAATTGTGCTTGAGCGGAGTCCAGTCAGACTAGCCTCCTTAGATGCTACTGAGGCGACTGACTTCAGAAGACTTGGTAAAACATAATATGCATTTCCAACACCCCTACAGACCCGCCCAGACTGGAATTTTCCAGCTCGGGCACTGATGAACAAAGGAGGCACAGAAGGACAAGCTACCACCTACAGAATGGGCAGAACGCCCTCTAGTGTGGGAGCAGGGCTACGAGAGAGGAAAGGAATGCGAACACAGAATAAGCTATTTATTAGCACATTAGGATTCAACCTTGAATACGATAAGAAGAAGTAACTGGAAGCAGCTTTTCCCTGATGCAGACTATTAATGAGACAGAAGCTTACTTTCGATCATAGTACAAAATGGCGGCTAAGGATAAAATGGAGCCGCAAATGCTAACTTAACTCGCACAATGCTAGAAGGAGTTGGCTAGACGCATTTGCAGTCCAACAGATCCTCCTTTTAGCATTTGCTAACAATTTTGTCTATTCTAGCATAGTAAGAAAATCATTAATGCACGGCAATACACATACTGACAATATTCAAACATTCCCTCATCAATATTCATTAAATCATGGACAGCTTGCACCATCATAGCTGAGGGCTTAGTATCATGCCCTGGGTGCAGGTGTTAACTTGCTAACACAATATGTACAGCAAGCAGGGAGACAATTAACACACAGGCTACAAGTGAAAATGACACTATTAGGAAAAGGAGTATTTTCCAACTCCAGGATGCTATCAAACCACAGAACCAACCAGAAATGGACCTGGTGCCATTCTCTTGGTGAATATGGATGCAAGTCGGTGCACTTCTGTATTGCTGCATAGACATTCGGAACATGGTCCGGTATGTACACACAGCAACTACTACCGATGATGCGACAGGCCCCCCCCCGATCAGCAAGGATGACGTCTAACACCATCCGGTTTTGAAGAGCAACAAGTCTCATAGCCTGAAGCTCAGCTGTAATGTTTGTCAGTATTCCTGCCGTGGTGTTAATAACTCCCTCCACAACATTTGTGAGTCGGCGAATGATAAGGCTATTGGACATAGAACCCCTGAAGGGCAGAATACCCTTCATAGCCTCAACTGCTACAGAGCAGTGTCTGTTTGATCTATGTCTTCTGTGTTGATAACTCTTCTAACTCGGGACAAGTATACGCTCCTATGCTGCAAGCGATGGTCTCTGTGATAACTGGACGGTTCTATATATACTGGGGATAGGAGGAAAGAGACCTAACATATACGAGACCACCCCCTGGGAAGCCATACATAAGCCTGGGACCCACAAACAAAATGCACATTATGGGGTGGAAGTAAAGGTGGACTATTGGTCGTGCTCAAGTCATAAGTATAATTGCAAATACTCCTTCCCACTTTAACACTCCCACAACCCTGGACACAGAACCTAGCTGTCGTGTTAACTATTGGCACTGGCACTGCTTCGTCCCGAGTAATATTACGCATCTGAAAGGACCTGAAGTATTCAGTGACATTAAAATCTTGAAAATCCATCATTTCATTTTGGAGCCAAGTTGCATTCTTTTTAACTTCGTAAATATTCATACAGGCGTTTGGATGCAGAGTATCAGGGGCCTCTTGTTCTCATGGAGTAAACCCCTGGTGTACACTGATATATTCTAATAACACAGTCTCATAATCAGCATACGTCATATTCATTGCATCAGCATGAAATGGATATACACCATGGTAAATAGTTGAAACCATGCCTAATAGCTCCCTTAATAAGAAAAGGGTAGGGACATCAATAAATAATTTTTATGCTTCACAGAGGGCAGCAAGCCGCAAACTCAGCAATCGGTAACATTAGAGGTATGGTGCGCCTGATGGAGCATCTGTAAGAAAAAATTGTCAATCTACGTTTGTCTGTGCTTCTCCTTATCAGGGGCCAAAGTGACAAATACATGCTCAGGGGGAACAGGAGTAGTACCAATCAAAGAATGCACAGGATATTGCTCTTCAAGAAACCATATAATTCCGAATGCAGTTATTAAAAAGATCAGAATAATTACTACAAAGACTATCTTGCTTTTAGTAGACCAGCTAGACCAACCAGGACCACTCTGCTCAAAACGTGGGGCTGCTAAGGGTTGTTCTTCATCCATAATTGGGCGACCAAATGGGTAAATGTTTTTAAATCAAACTACCAGAGGAAAAGTCATACCATGGAGCCAACGATGATAAAACAAAGAAGAGAGGCTCAAACCCCAGCGTCCGTCAGAGCCTCGCTGGCAGGCTCATATTGTTCATCTATGGTGGTGCTATTGAGCACTTCTTGGTGGATCTGTGCAATCACAGCCCTTTCTGAAGCAATCCATGTTGCTCAGGATAGGGAACCCTCCCTCCTGGGAAGACACCCTCAACTTATCCTGTCCAGTGTCTCGGACAATGAACCAATCTCCCTTTCCCTGATCTATCGTTGTTACCACGGACAGGGTACATGCACCTTATTCTTCATCCTTGCAGTCCATCCCTACTAATCTGACTGTTCCTTTGGTGCACTGTCCCTCTGTCGGGGGTGTAAATTGTACCTAGCCACTCCGCGCACTGTTTCATCATAGAAATGGATCTTAAATTCAGAGTGGCCAAGGGACTGAGACTCAAGCTCCTGTGGGCCAGATGGAGGAGGATCCTGGGCAGCCCTTACTTCTGGGGGAACTGCCTCATTCGCGACAGTGTTTTACCCTCCTCCGTTTGTGCCCATGTCAATCGAGCATCCAAAAAAGGGACAAAGCGCGGCACCTTCTCTGTCTCGTGGTCCCCTACGCCGTCGAGGACCCACTGGTCGTAGGAGAGAGGTAATGGGACTCCCCGGCAGTGGAACAAATGTATCCAATGCTTCCGGCCGTCCATCTTCACTGCCGTCCGGGTGGCGAGGAGGACCTGCAGAGGTCCTTTCCAACGCGGCTCCAAACTTCCCTTCCTCTGTTAGTTCCTCACCAGGATGTAATCACCTGGTCGGATATTATGGCCTGGCAACTCAGGTATTGGCGTTAGAGCCTCGTGAATCTGTTGGTGAATAGAACACAAATCTTTAGTCAATTCACATAAGTAGTCCACAAGCAAAGAGTATTATATCTCGGAAAAACGACAGGGTTGTGGGACACCCCTTACATTTGCCGGGCAGTAGAATACAACCTCGTATGGTGATACCCT
Source organism: Lissotriton helveticus (assembly GCF_964261635.1). Lineage (NCBI taxonomy): Eukaryota > Metazoa > Chordata > Amphibia > Caudata > Salamandridae > Lissotriton > Lissotriton helveticus. The sequence continues at coordinate 1,628,195,554 of NC_136067.1, forward strand.
GTTCTTGAGTGGGCTGTCGCCCTTGTGGACAACAGGGCTAGGTTTAACACATCTGGTCATTGCAATCCTGTGCTTTCTTTGATCTTTGCCAACTTCAGTTTGAGAGTACCATTGTACTTCTCAATCATACCTGCCGACTGGGGATGGCTTGCTGTGTGGAATTTCTGCTTGATGTGCAAACCATCGCACACCAACTGGATAACCTTTGAGTTGTAGTGACTTCCGTTGTCACTCTAAATCAAACGGGGCAAACTGAAATGCGGGAGGAACTCTTTTAAGAGTGCCTTTGCCGTTGCCATGGCCGTGTTCTCTTTAGTGGGGTAAGCTTCAATCCATTTACTGAACGCACAAAAAACCACTAACACATATTTCAATTTGTTGACTCTTTCCATTTCGAGGAAATCCATCTGTACAACCTCAAAAGGGAAGGAAGGTGGTGCAAAGTTACCTGAAGGTCTAGGGGTACCTCTTCCAGGATTATATATCCTGCAGACCATGCAGTACTTCACCAGATGAGCAGCTACCTTAGGGATGTTATCTTTCTGCCATACAGGATCTAACAATTTACATATTCCCTTTGTACTTTAGTGGGCTGGCCCGTGGGCCATTGTGACTACAGGGAATACATATGCATCTGGTAACATCCATCTCTGCTTCTCTGACTTATCAGTCTAACACCCTTTATCGTCCAATCATCCTGTTCTCTCCTGCCATATTGCTAACTCCTCAATTATTGCCTCGCTTTGAATCTCTTTAACATTCTCCAATGTATCTTCAAACATCGTATTGTCGGGTACCCATCTAGCAGGACCAGCCACAAACATTCTTTTTATTTTAGATCGAGCTGTCTCCTTAGCTGTCTGATCTGAAAACACATTTCCCCTCCCCACATCATCAGTAATTGCCGTGTGGGCACTGCACTTCACGATTGCTAACTTTTTGGGAGCTGAAAAAGCCTGTGTATCAATGGGCCGTTCTGGATCTTTAACCCTTGTGAAGTCAAGAATCCCCTCTTCGCCCAGAGCCGCCCAAAATGATGGGCAACCTCAAAGGCGTACTGGCTGTCAGTATAAATATTGACAGCTAGTCCCTCACTTAACTCTCAAGCTCGGAGGAAAGCAACTAGTTCTGCAGCTTGGGCCGATTGATAAGGAACACGTGATGTCTCAACTACAGTACGCAGCATAGTAATAGCATACGCTGTGGTGGTAGTGCCATCTGGTAATTTAAAACAAGAGCTATCGACATATAGTTCCCCTTGTGGGTCAGATAAGGGAACATCAGTCAGGTCTACCCATCCCTTCATCTCCTCTTCTGTTCAGAAAATACAATCATGTATATCTCTGTCCTCACTTTCAGAAGGGAGGGATAAGAACGTCGCTGGGTTCAGAATGGCACATCTTTTAATCGTGACATGTGGTGCAAAGATGGTCAGCTCATAGCCGGTCAGACGTGCACTGGTAAGGTGCTATGTCTTCGTTTTGTTCAGAGTGTGTCCACAGCATAAGGTATCATAACTGTGAGATCGGTATCAAGGACGAGCCCGCCAATCGTCAGATAGATACAGCCACAGCCGCAACAGCTCTTAGACAGCTTGGGAGGGCTCTCGCGCCGTTATCAAGCAAAGTGGAAAAATAAGCACATAGCCTCTGCTTACCTCCAAAGGCTTGTGTTAAAACAGAGAGCGCGCAACCAGCCATCTTGTGTACATGCAAAAAGAACAATTGATGGACATAATGCAGAACAATGTCATACATTCACCCCAGTACAGAGATCTGGGCCTAAATCCATTGTTTTTTTTGCTTTTGCTCACCATGCCATTCCAGTTTGGACCGAGCCATATGCAAATCAGTCTTGACCCTGCGCCCAATGGGAACAGTCCAGTCCGAACTGCCAGGCCAGGTCCTCCCTGGACTGGAAACCAGCATCCTAGGACCGGTTTCGGGCTTTCAGCCCTCATCAGCCAGGATAGCTTGACTCCAGTGTCATTGAGAGCACAGGACCTACGTCTGAGCATACCCATCCCACTTGGGGTGACAAATGCAAAAAGAACAATTGATGGACAGAGTGCAGAAAAATGTCATACATTCACCCCAGTACAGATATCTGGACCTAAATCCATTGTTTTTTTTGCCACTGGGATCAAGTTAGCCTGGTTGAAGAAGGGTGACATACCCTGAAACCGGTCCCAGGATGCTTGTTTCCGGTCATTTTAACAAAAACACTAATGCATCCAGGTGTTAGTCTCCTTCCCTCCTTCGACAGTAGGTGACCTAAATAGGTGACCTCCTGTTGACAGTATTGAAACTTTGAAAGGGACACTTTATGTCCGTGCTGTGCCAAATGTAGTAATAATTTGACCGTTGCATCTTTTCAACCTTCTTCAGTGTTAGAAGCAACCAAGAGACCATCCAAATACTGCAGTAATACATTACCTGGGGGATGTGTGAGAGAATCCAATTTGCCTTTTAAAGCTTGACTATATATGCTAGGACTTTCAGTATAGCCCTGAGGAGCGCAACAGAATCGAAAACTTCTGCCAGCCAGAGTAAATCCGAAAAGGTGCCTGCTATCTGGATGAAGGGGAATGCTAAAGAAAATTTTTTTCAAATCAATCATAGAAAAGAATTTGGCAGTGGAAGGAATCATAGTCAGTAGGGTGGTGATGTCAGGGACCACTGGAAACTGAGGGACCAATATTTTATTAACCTCACGCAAATCAATCACAAAAAAATAGACATCAGGATGAGCATCAGAGGAAAGGGTGCCTTCTTAAGAATGGGAAGAATAGGACTATTCCACACATTTGCTGATGTCTCCTCAACAACTCCTGACTTAATAAAATCCTGTACAATCTGCAATAGAGCTCGCTCCCCTCCCTGTGGTATTTTGTACTGAGGAATACGAGGCAACACAGCATTGTCTTTGACCTTATTATAGACCGGAGGTATCTGCAACAACCCTACGTTCTTATCACCCGTAGTCCACAATGTGGGCGGCAAATCTTTGAATTCAGGAGGGAGTGGCGCATCTTTGGAAAAACACTGTTTGGTACAAACAAAATTTGGTCCTATTGTCATATAGACACCATCCAGAGAAACAAGAAATTGTTGCATGCAACTTATTCAACAAATCAAGTCCCATTAAATTCTCTCCGCAATTTGTTGTCAATAAGAATGACGAATCTACGGTAAAAGGGCCAATAGTCAAAGCAAGGGGTTTGGAAATGGGGCTAATGACCGGTATGCTTGAAAAGCCTACCGAAACATTATTTTGGCCAGAAAGAGCTGCCCCGGGGACCAGCGAACGAGAAACAGAGCTATTCATTTCACCTGTATCCACCAAATTTGTTTTACCCAAGCCGTGCAAGTCCGCTGTGATATATGGACCACGCTGATCTACAGGTATCTGAACTGGTCCTTCTCCCTGTCCCTGGCTGTCCTAGCTGTAAGACATCACTGTCACCTCGTCAATATCATAATCATCGTGACAGTACTGTCTTCCTCGAGTGTCATCGAAATAGTTCTGATCAGAGCGACCCTGTGATGACTCATCTGCCTGAACCTCGTCACAACCACTTCCTCCACAACCCCGTCCTCTGGGTGCCGCAACTTTCTGTAACAACTCCGGGCACTCACTTCACCAGTGTCCCTCCTCCTTACAATACGCACACTCATTCCGCCCCACAGGTGCATTATTTCTGCTAGTACGGGGCAACTGTCGGGCCGGACCGGTGCCACGTCCCTTGCCGCTCCCCCTAGCTGCCTGCTGCAGCAACATCTTCGTCTTCAACTCTTTATTTTTCTTCTCTACCTTTTCCTTCTCATTCTCCCTATGCTCATGAATCATAATACTGTGCCACACTAAGTATCACTGAAGGGGAGGATGTAGTCCAAGTGCTCTCCGAAGCCTGTAACTGAGTCGCAATCTCAGGAAGCAGGTGCGTAACAAATCTGTGAATGAACAATCGGACACCTCCCTCCATTGACAAATCCTGCCCACTGAAATCCAAAAACACACCTTCAAACCTAGTAAGAAAATCAGATAGACTTTCATCCTTCTTCTGACGGCATGCTGCTAACTTGTCCCAATCTACCCTTCTGGGTGGGATGAGGGAATGCATGTAGGTAATAATATGACTCAGCAAATCTAGTATCTCAGTCTTAGGCTTCTCACCAGGCTTCCTCTCTTTATCCCATGCCCTGAGCTCGTCCCAAGTGCCACCAAACTCCACAACAGGGTCCTGTGTTTGCACCTGTCTCCAGATATCCACCGGTACCAACAAACCGAAAAACATCTCAAAATCTGCCAACTTCATCACTGTTGACGAGGCGGCCTCTGTCAATTCTTTGTAATATGCAGTCAGATTTTTGCTAGGGTCTGGCAACGGACTCCTAAGAGATAAAACCTCACTCCTTTTCCATGGAGTGTAAACACATTGTTCTTGAAAGTGGACCTCTACTCACCGTCTGACAACAGCATCCTGCTGATTACGCAGCTCCGGTATCTCAAGGTGAAAGATAGGATGTACTTCCCTCATCAGAAACTGGGACACTGTTCTTGGGGTTTTTTGTTGCAACCTACCTCGATAACCAATCAGTGTGGCAACATTACTAAAAGCACTGTTAGGAGCCATGTCGGCAGCATACACATGTTCCCGGATGTGAAAAATGTATGAGGTGCTACACTATTTAAACACTGTTCCCACAACCCTATTAGTGTGCGGACATATGCTTGAGCGCATGCTACTGCACAAACGGCTTATAATCTTGCACCACACTCCACACATCCTCCACGCTGTAAATTGGATTCCGAGCCCACTGTACAGCCTGATCAGCCACCTTCTTTTTCTCCTCATTCCCCACATCAGATGGAATCAGCACCTGCCCCTTTCATTCTCGAGCTGCTGCCCAATTCCCTTCATCCGGTCCACGCACCGGCATCCCAATACTCACCATTCGAGGAAGACACAATAGATGAAGGGGCAGGCACTAACGTTAATAATGGCTGTGTTGAGGGTGTGAGGGATGGAGAGAGAGCATAAGCGGAAACAATAGACGTAGCAGGGAGACTTGCAGTCATTGCATCCATGGCACGTGAAGCTAGAGAAAGAGCAGGAGGTGCCGCAACCGAAGCAGGCAGGTGAAGAGCAGAAGAACCAGAGGTGGAAGCAGAAGGGGTGGAAGACTGAGGCATCGGGACAACAAGGTATATTCTCTGCAGGTATAGCGAGGTGGAGGTCGAGCGTCTAACAGCTCATCCACAAATGTATCGCCTTCCTCTCGGGCGACATAAGATTTGTCACATTGCAATTGAAACTTTCTATCAGCACACTCTATACCTTCATCTATTTTCTCCCTATCATACGCTACTGCTTTCTGAGTCACTGTCTGCATCTTCCCTCTCCAGGCCTCTTTTTCTGCTTTCAAGTGCCTTTGTCAAGCTTCCTTTTGATATACCTGAAGAGAATCAAACATCGACTGCCTACATTGTTTTGAAAACAATTTATCCTGCAGGAAATTCAGTTTTTGTTCATCAAAGGTGCCTGTTAGTGGCCACTGCAGCTCGGCATTGTCCCTCGTATATTTGTGCCACAATGTACTGAACATAATAGGGCCAATGCCGTGATTGGCATACATATCAAAGTTTGGAGTGCCTTCTGGAGGTGCAGGTTGTCTTTCCTCCGGTCGAGCATCAGCAGAACAACAACGGCACCCCAAACACCACAATTTGCTCAAACAAGGCATCTTCACATTCACTATTCGTACCAGACGAATAACTCGCAAATATACCCTTTATACATTTAAAAAAAAATTATTTAAAAGAGTTGGTCCTCAGACCGCATTGAACAAAGGAAACCAAGAGTCAGTCCTCAGAATGCACTAAAGAGACAGGGTCAAGACCCAGGCATTTTCAAGAATTAGCTATATTCATTATGTTGCCTGGCAGAGTGTCCGCAGACCCTCCGTATCTAAACGGTCCGCAGACCAACCAAATTCAAGCAAGCCAAGAAATGGTCTTCAGACCATACCCAAGATTATTCAAAATGGCACCATATTCACAAAGAATCAAGACAAACTCACCTGGTGCACGCAGGTTGAACAAAGTTATTCTCCACTGCCGCCTCTTCGGACCAAACGGTCAGATCCGAGTGTTTCGCCTTTCAGGACCCCATCCGGGATTAACGCTGTGCATGGCACCACTCGATCAGACAGGCGGGCATCTGCGAGTACTAGGCTCTATCATGCAGGGATCCCCGATCGGCCCATCCGACCTGACGTGGCCCCGCCCTCACCATCCGTCCGCGGGCGAAGATGGGTCAGCCCGATGGAGTCCCTGTTCAGGCACCAACTGAAGGAAGTGACCCGAATTGGGTCTCCCGGTTCACTCGTGACCATCTCTCAGCCTTCCACAGGAAATGAAGAGTCAGTGAATCAGTAGAGAATACAAACCATGTTATTTATTAGTAATTGTACTAGAGCGGAGTCCAGTCAGACTAGCCTCCTTAGGTGCTACCGAGGGGACTGACTTCAGAACACTTGGTAAAACATAATATGCATTTCCAACACCCCTAAAAACCCACACAGACTGGAATTTTCCAGCTCGGGCACTGATGAACAACGGAGCCACAGAAGGAAGAGCTACCACCTGCCGTACGGGTACATGTTATCACATTTCAAGGTAGCCTTGTTCAAGATCAACACTCTCTAGTGTGGGAGCAGGACTACGAGAGAGGAAAGGCATGCAAAGACAGAATAAGCTATTCATTAGTACATTAGGATTCAACCTTGAATATAATAAGAGGTAATTGATAGCAGCTTTTAGCTGAGGCAGACAATTAATGAGACAGAAGCTTACTTTCGATCATAGTACAAAATGGCGGCTAAAGACAAAATGGCGCCGCAAATGCTAATTTAACTCGCACAATACTAGAAGTAGTCGGCTAGAATCATTTGGAGTCCAACAGAAGGAGGAAACTATAACAGACATTAATTGGAATGGAAGGAGGACACTAAAACAGACATGGATTGCAACGAAAGGAAGAAACTAGAACAGACATGGATTGCAAAGGAAGGAGGAAACTCCAACGGACACACATTGCAATAGAAGGAGGACACTAGAACCGACATGGATTGCAATGGAAGGAGAGCACTAGAACAGACATGGTTTACAAAGGGAAGAGGAAACTAGAACAGACATGGATTGTAATGGAAGGAAGAAAGGGTAGATTGGGTGTGAGGGATGAAAATAGTGTTTCCCTACCTCCAGGAGCCCCTTCATATCAGATAGGACGTGATCTGGAGGGACTCCATTCTTCTCTAGAAATGGTTACCTCCAGGAAGGCACCAGACCAGCGACCAATAATGAATGCCCTAGAAGCTAGATTACTCCGGGACACCCCTCCCACAATAGTGACCAATGAAATCGGGAGGGAGAATGGAACAAGGGCCTCCACACAGGGCGAGATTAATGAGGCATTGAGGACATTCTACATTTCCTTATATAGTGCGCCCGTAGGAGTACCCAATGAGCAAACGGAAGCCTTCCTGTCTGCCTTAACATTCCCAGTGTTAGCGCCTTCGGCTCAAAAAGACCTAGCAGGGCCCATAACATCACAAGAAATCAAAACCGCTATGAAGGGGCTTCCCGTAATAAGACTCCTGGTATGGATGGGCTTCCCATCGAATTCTACGTTACGTACGCAGAATCACTAGTACCCAGATTAACGGACCTGTTTAATGTGATCTGGGAGGAGGGTTCCCTGCCTCTCACCACTGCACAGGCGATGGTAATATCATTGCCAAAGTCTGGAAGTGACCATACGGACATGGCCAACTACCGCCCGTTATCGCTGCTACCCACCAAGTACAAAATACTGAGTAAGGTACTGGCCAATAGGCTACTGCTGTTCCTGTCGCACTTGGTACATATAGACCAGACTGGGTTCCTGCCTGCGCGTAGTACTTCCCTAAATATTAGAAAATTAAATTATTTAATGACGGAAGCGCCAAAGCGGTTCCCCCACGCAGGCTGTATTTCTTTAGACCTCAGACAAGCGTTTGACTCAATCAACTGGGAGTATATGTTTCAGACGCTACCTCACATTGGGATACCGGAGGGATACATGGCATGGCTACGGCTGCTATACAATGCCCCGACAGCACGTACGAGAACGGGAGGGCACATATCGGGAGACTATATGATACATAGAGGGATACGACAGGATTGTCCGCTATCGCCCTGATCTTTATTCTGCCACTGGAACCCCTGGCAATAGCAATGAGGCAGAACCTCCTAGGTTTGGGAATACCGGTGGGACGTACAACCCGCCTTTTCTCGGCCTATGCAGACGATGTCATTATATATTTGCGTGATCTCCGTCAGCCCTTAACGCCAATTTATGATCTGTACGGACGATTCGAAATTTTGTCCGGCCTTGCTGTAAATACCATGAAATCGCATGCCTTTTTCTTAGCGGACCACGCCGAGAACATGTACATAGAGTTCGGGGATACCATTCTGCAGATAGCACCAACTACGTTTAAATACTTGGGTATTCAAATCTATAGAGCACATGTAGATATGCTAGAGGGTAACCTTGATAGAACTATACGCTCTTTACGAGTCCAGTGTTGCCTTTTGGACCTCATTGCCACTATCCGTTATTGGGAGAGCCGCAATAGCAAAAATGGTGGTCCTGCCACGCCTGCTATATTATTTCTCTAACCTGCCGTTAATAGTGCCATTATCCACCTTCAAAACACCGAATACCCTGCTCATAGATCTTATCTGGGGTACGGGGCGAAGACGTATAAGTTTGAAAAGGCTCCAAGTGAGCACCGTATGGGGGGGCTGGGAGTCCCAGACTTCTGTGCGTATTTTTACGCCTGCCAGTTACAATGGTTCTCATACTGGATGGCAGGTCGCAACCTCCAAGAAATAGGGTTCACTGACACGGACATTAGCAATGGCACTCTACACGCCCTATTACTGCCAGGACATAGACCCCCGAGAGACTTGCCCCCGCTATTGGACACTGCAATCGCATGTTGGAAAGCGGCATTGCGATACACAAACACAGCCTCCACATACGCTGGCAACATACCACTGCTGGGTGTCCCACTGCCTGCAGGTACCCTTACCAAACGCGCACTAATGCCCTGGACTGAGGCTGGTGTCACCACGGTAGCTGACCTTTTCAGACACGAGGCACTACTAGACCATGACACTTTCGTAAATGAGACGGGTGCCCCAGCACACCTATATTTAACGCACGCTGCATTGGTACAATATATCAAAAGGTACTGGGCACCACAAAGACGAGAACCGGAACACAACGAATTGGTTAAGATGGTGCACTATATGGGGAGGGGGAGACATTTGGTCCGCTGGATATATACTGGGATCAGTGCACACACTCGGGTTTCCCTGGACACCTTGAAGACCATTTGGATAGGGAAGATAGGTAGAGACCTTATGGATAAGGAATGGACGGTAATACTGGAGCATCCCAGGAAGGTGTCAAGGAATTCGAAATTTAAGTTCATCCAAACTATGGTGTTACACCGGGCCTATTTGACTCCAGGTAGACTGGATAAAATGTTCCCGCAGACACAACACTCCTGCCCTAGATGTAAAATGGAGGGGGCGGGCCTACTACACATGCTCTGGACATGTCCAAAAATAATAGGATATTGGACTATGATTAGGGAGCTTGCTGGAGAGGCAGCGCATCACGCGATCCAAGACATAGTGGAAGAATGTCTATTAGGCATACACAAACATAGGTCCAAACACAAGGTACAATACCGATTCATAGATCTGGCCATAATACTAGCTATCAGGAATATTACTATGCGCTGGAAGTCATGTAAACCTCCAGAGGTGTCCAGCTGGCACGTAAAAATGTTGAGATGGGGCAGTGCAGAGGGTGCAGCGGTGCGCAGAGGGGAGGCAAGAGGACTGCGTAAGACGCCAATAGCAATGGAATGGGAAATTATGATGGAAGAACTAAAATCTGCGGACGTCAATATAGGTGTTGAAATATGCCGGGTGTGAACTAATAATAAATGTCGCCTAGGCCTTGTCAGCCAATGTAATGTAGAGATGCATTATGTTACAACACAAACAATCAGGACAATGCTATGGTGCGCATGGTTCGGTAGTATTGATATGCAAGAAATGTGACCAAGGTTGTTGGGGAGGGGGGATTTTTATTAGGGGATGTTCTATGGTTCCTTGTTCTTTAAGACGAATATGTACTCCTCAATATATATACGATATATGTAAATGATGAATGTATATGTAACCCAACGGTGATACTGCTGAGCCTTCGGAAATACTTCAATAATGTAAAGTATAGGTCAACTGTTATGTGTTCATAATGGAATATGACTATTCATGTTAGATGTGTTATTGGAGTCCTAAATAAAATAATACTGCATGGATGTATATGGAAATTTAAAAATCAATAAAATATGTTTAATAAAAAAAAATGAATGCCCTAGAAGAAAAGAACAATGAGGTCGACACCCCTATCATTTTTTAATAAGCTACTGGGTATTTTTCTTGACTTTGGTGACCAATTAACTTGACAGGTTACTACACAACCATTCAGTGCCTGTGCCGGCATGAGACTTTGCAAAGAAAGAGTAAATTCACGCCGCTGTCTTTCCCCTATGTCCCAAAAATAGTGATAACATGGACATTGTGCTTCGTAATTGAGACTAAAAAGTGAAACACTGCTCTTTGTTATTTCAAAAGCTCGAATGAAGGCTTATAGCGTTGTGTTTAAAATACGTGGTACTACAATTCACCAGCGAATACAAATGCAGCCTAAATGTGTCCTTCTGCTTTGTTGTTCTTGCTGACGCTTCCTGTCATTGCAGAGGGTTTGTATGTGCCTCGGGGCATGAATTGTGGTATAAAAGACGTTAAACAAATAAATAATCACAAATAGATGTATTGCCATATGGATAATTATGCCAGTTTATAGCCACTCAGTAACACTTTGCAACATTGTACAGTAGCTAATCACCAGTTTGTTTTTGCTGAATTGCAGCCATGTTTCTGTCACTGCAATTGATGGTCTGAATGGGGGATTAATCTGACACCAGACAGTGATCCGTAATCCTCGGGTATATCATAATCTATTTACTTTGCATGTTAAGAGGATTTTGGTTTATAAATATACAGGAAGTGCTGCTGGAGATGTACATTTTATCTGAAAGTACTACGTCTCATGAAATCTCCCTTTTTAAATAAATCCCTTTATGGTTTTCTAGGAGTTCCAGCCTGAAAAATTGTAGGATGAGGATTTGGCCATCAGCGAGCATACGTGTTTTCCTCTGATCCCTTGACCCAGCCGCTGCAAACATCTTTCTCCTTTTATTCTGCACTCATTTCTTGTTTGTGTGTGTTGGTTTTTTAAGTCATGGGGGAAATAGATAATCAAAATGCAGTCAATTTTATAGGTCCGGCATTTTTATATTGGACTCCAGAATAAAACATATTTTTGCACTAATGTAAAAAGCATACATATAGCGAATTTCTGCATAATACATACATATATGTATGGGATTTTCTGTGGCTTGATTTACAATATCAGATTTCTTCTCGCAACTTAGCCAGGCCTTTGTAACTTACTCCTTGTCATGAATAGCTTGGCAGCAAGATAAGTTATAAAAGGACACCATGTATAAATAAATATGAATACATTAAGGCAGGTCAGTATTCGCCAAGTCTACAAAAATCTTGTTTTCATCGCTTTCATTCTAGAAGTCACAAATGTGTAGCCTTTCCTATCGTCCACATTCATTGTGCCTTCCTAAGCTTAATTATTGCAGGATGAATACAGTGGAGATGTGTTGGTCTGCTTCTGCTGGCCACTTTTTAAAGTACATTGAAGCTGTAGCAAAATATGGAGAGCCCCGCTGCCAAAAGAATTTAATTGAACACCCTTCAGGCACAGTAGGGGCATGATTTTAAAAACGAATCATAAATCTGTACCCGGAGGCTCACTACCTCACGTGGTTGCAGACATTCCCAAAGCTTTCCAGGCGTACATCTGGAGCCCTACAACAGCAGCAGGCATCCAGGCATACTTCTGGGAAACTTGGGAATGCCATTTGTGACAATGCAGAGGCATTTCTAAATGCAAAATTGTAAATGTTACACATCTAGGCATGGTGAAATACCCTTGCATTTTTTAAATGTTATTTATTTCCTTCATAGGGAAAATATTTTGCCTGTGAAGAGACCTCTTTTTCTGCAACCCAACCAAGTCTGATGATCTTAACTTCCCACCTTGAAAGTCCATTACCACTTTGCACCTCTTCCTCGTTGCAGTAGTTACATTAAGACGGTGAGTCATGTCTGACCGCTTTACTTTTTTCTTTTAACCAAATTTCTTATTTTATTATAAGACACAAATGACAGTACAGTCAAACCACCCATATCATTGACAGCCCCACAATACACGTACATATTTTGATCAGTCATGTAGACCCAGACCATGATATTCCCACCATTTGCCCCAAATATTTCCTTGCTTCTGTGGAAATTCCCTAGCTGTATAGCTAGGCTTTTCTTGGTGGGCACACCAGTCCACTCCCACCTGCCAGGCGTTCAGTGAGGGAGGGTTCTTGGAATTCCACCCCCGGGCGATGCCCCTCTTGGCAACCAATGTGGCTTCCCCTAAGAACTCACGGTCCCTCCAAATCTTCCAGCAAACCCAGAAGGTCAACAATCAGGGAGAGGTCTAAGGGCCGGTCCAGGACTGATGTGAGTTTTTGCTCTATCCCCCGCCAGTACGGAGTGAACACCAGGCATAACCAGACCACGTAGAATAAATCTGCATCTGGCGATGAGCAACGAAAACAGTTTGTTTGTGAAATCTTAACCACCCATTGAAGCTGCTGAGGGGGTCATGTAGGTTAGATGGAGATAGTTGAGTTGGATCAACCTGAGGCGCATGGAGATGGCGAGTTCCAAAGGGGCCATTCTGGCTGCCTTTCCGTCCGTCTCATCCAGTTCCCCCACCCACGTCTCCCACCTCTGCTTCAGCCTCGCAAACCGGTGGGGGAGTTGACAGCCTTTTCAATTTAAAAAAAAAGTCATTAACTCCTCCCCTTTGCAAGGACACATAAATACCTGACCATTGACCAGGAAGTCATGTTTCCCTGAAGCACTCTTTGCACTAGAAATGTGATGCTGCTCTCTATAAATGAATGAAAGATACTTATAAAGCACATTGTTATCCCAAAAAAGGGATGTTCTGGTGCTACTGGCCCAAAAGTGAGCAAAATAATGTAGGACTGTTGAAAAAGACATGTTTTCAGTTTTTCTCTAAAAGGAGAATAGGTGGGTGCAAGCCAAAGAGGGAGAGAATGCCACAGTTTAGCAGTGTTATAGAAAAAAGATCGGCCTCCTATTGGATGTTTCTAAATCTTCAGCACCTACAGAAGCATAGAACCTGAAGAACATAGGGTACGTGCTGGCCTATAAAGGAAAACGTTCCTTGACAGATTAATAGGATTCATGCCCTTAATGGCTTAATAAGCCAAAGTGCATCTGCTGAATCGGAAGCTGGTGTAAAGTGGGGAGGAGATGCTTAACTGACATTCTCCAAGAAATATTGAGAATTACACGGGCTGCTGCATTTTGAACTATCTGTAGCCTATTCAAAAGAAAAACAGGGACACCCAGATTCAGGGAAATAGCATAATCCAGTCATGAGGTGAAAAGAGCCTGACACTGACAAATAAGAAAGAACTTTATTGATAAATTGCAAAAAAGCAAAACATTTAGATGCTACTAATGTAATTTGCGAAGTAATAGAGAGACTGGAATTGAACAGCACACCTACATTTCTGGTACAAGTAGTAGGAAGTGGAAAAGTACCCAGTACCTTGGGTGACCAGTTTGAGCACCAGTTAGGCAATTAGAACCAGCAAGTTAATTCTCTTTTTTCTAAGTTCATTGTGAAGAAGATGGTGTTCATTCAGAAATGGCTCTAAATTTCACCCATATTATGGGAGATGAAGCCTGTAGAGAATTACTGTGGTATTGGGTTTCGTCAGGTCTACATACTCTACAAAAAACTCTTGAACACCATAGAATAGAAGTTGGCACGGAAACTGGAAATGCAAAAGACAAGTTTATTAGGACCCCATGGGGTGGTGATACATTCCTACAGCACCCTTCGGTAATGCAAGAAGTATCACACCGAACATCGGTGCGCGACCTCTTTTATACAAGTTTAACAGTAATAAAAAGGTAGGCGGTATACTTTTGCACAGTTTAGGAACATATAAGGGCATTTTTGGAACACAGCCAACATGTGGGAGGAGTTTAGTACCACTGGTCAGTTTTGGAGAACATTCCTAAGAGGTGACCGCTCATTAATCTAAATGTTCGAGTGCGCATGCGTGAGCTTGACCAGTACTAAAAATAGCCTGTTGCTGGGCAAAGTAAATGGTCATTGGTACAGAGGAAGGACAAAAGGGCATGCTGACCATGAGGCCGCATGTTCATACAAAATGGAAGCCAGGAAATACAAAATGGCCCCCGCACGTTTGGTCAAGTTAACAATGAAAGTTCGTGTAGCTGAGCTAAATGCTAATTCATTTGCTGCCAAATTACGACAGACGGCCCTTTTAGCATTTAGCTGAAGCTACCTCATAACGGAAGTAATCAGGATACTCGTCATCAATATTAATCATCATTATTTTCATTACTTCTGTGTTAATCATTTGCTCGTTTCTGGCAATAGCTCGTTTGGATGGAATACAGGCGGTAATACATACAGAGCATAAGGTAGGGCCACATTGGATACACAAACAAAGGAAGAAGAGTATTCCAATAATCATACATAGGATCGTCAGTAATTTCCAACCCCAGGTACTAAGCAAAGTCCAGAACCAATTAGAGAATGTCCATGTACCATTTTCGGGGTGAATTTCAGCAGCACTTTTATGCAATTTGGAAATGGCATCATACACAGAAGGCGAATTATCTGGGACATAAACACAACAACTACTTCCGATAATGCGGCATGCACCCCCACGATCAGCTAGTACTACATCTAGAACCATTCGGTTCTGGAGCGTTACAATCCTGGTAATTTGGAGTTCCTCAGTTAAGTTCCCTAAAGCAGAGGCAGTTTCATTAGCAACAGCTTCCACAACACGTGTTAGCCGTCTTATTTTCCTGCTGTTTAAGGCAGCACCAACAAAAGAAAACAGGCCTAAATTAAAATCTACATATTGTTGTAAGGAGGTGTCGGTCTGATCTACATTTTCAATCTCTAATGTTCTCTTAACCCTATTTAATATAAAATCATGATATAGTACAAAATCATTATGGTACATAGGCGGGGCAATAAATACAGGGGGTAGTACAAAAGATATATAGCAAGTTCCTAACCACCCAATAGGAAGACGATGATATCCTTTATTTCCACAAATAAAGTAAGTATTTCGTGAGGCTACAAAGGCAATACCACTTGGTGTATCAAATGTGAGATTAGTATTACATTCGCTCTTCCCTACCGGAATTGTACCTTTATTCCTCACACATAGATCAGCCTTGGTATCAATAACCGTAATCACATGTAAACTAGACATATTTATAATTCTTTGATTAGTGAAAATACGAGGCGTGGATACATTGTCCGGTCGATATTCTTCCCATTCAAATTTAGTTCCTTCTGCCTGTGGATAACCATCTCTATCATTATAGCATATTTTATTAAGTCGAAAAAGTAGTCCACCTTTTGTTGGCCATCTAAGGGTAAAAAGAAGAGTGTACCAAGCATTGCAAGAACCATTATGAGAAAAAGGAAGAGGAATAAGTGGAGTTCCTCCTTTCTTTTGATGTCCAGGCAACATTCCACATACCCAACAGTTCGAGGTGTTCGTCATATTATGAGTATGATGTAGAATCTGAATAAAGCTGTTATTCAAGTAAGTCTGTCTATGTCTCTCTTCATGATAAGGCAGAGTAAAATGGAAATGTTCAGATGGAATCGGAGTGGTAGGCAGTAAGTATTCTCGTGCAGGAAGCAATCGTTCTACAGTCCATGCTATTACTGCTATTATCACTATAGTCACAACAAAAAGTACTGCACCAAGAATTCTTCTGTTCCTCATTGTCGTAGGTGCCATAGTTCAAAGAACAAAAATTTCAGAACCAACTAAAAAATAAAAATTGAGTGCTAAGATCCGAGGTAGCCGCTGGTGTCTTCTCCGAGATTCAAGACGGGTGTCGCTACACTGGACAGAACTGATCCCCCCCCCTTGATATTCTCGGCTTCCGTTTTCGCAAACCTCAGAACGGTAACTCAACCAGTCTCGCAAAAAAAAAAAAATGATTTCCTTGGACGTAGGTTATACTTCGCTCCACCAGAAACAGTATGGTCCGGGAAGGCTTCCTCCGACTCGTGAGGCGTAGTAGCTGGGCTCTTCTCTGCATCCAAGATGTCTCGATAATTAGACAGCACCGCAGGATTCACCAGATCCGGAGAGACACGACGACAGTGAGTGGAATGTACCCACCGCTTCTTATTCGTGACTCGTACAGCCATCCGAGTTGCCAACAATACTTGTTCAGGGCCACGCCACCTCGGCTCCAAACTGCTGGCTCTCTCGAACGCGCGGACCATAACGTGGTCCCCAGGACGGAGATCGTGAGCCTCTCCAATGGAATTGTCGGGGAGCGCTTCTCGAACCTGTTGATGAATAGAAAGTAAATCATTTGTTAATCGTGCCAAATAATCGTTCATCATTATACAAGGCACATCATGTATTAAGCGAGGCTTTGGAACTCCCCAGATATTCATAGGCCTTCCAAACACTACTTCATATGGTGTGAGGCCAGATCGGGAATGTGGCACTGATCTAATAGATAGTAATGCCAAAGGCAAAGCGTCCGGCCATTTCAAAGACGTGGATGCCACGATCTTTGCTAACTTCAGCTTCAGAGTTGCATTATACCTTTCCACTAGACCTGCTGACTGCGGGTGAAATACAGCGTGGAATCTTTGTTTAATTCCCAATCCTTTCAGGACATACTCCACTACTTTCCCAACAAAATGAGGACCATTATCATTCCACAGAAATTTACAAACACCATAGCGTGGGAAGTACTCTTTGCGTAACACCTTAGCTGTTGTCAACGCAGTATTATCCTTCGTGGGGTAGGCCCCGATCCACTTACTGAAGGCACACACCACCACTAAGACATACTTCAAGTTGTTACAACGCTCAAGCTGGATGTAATCCATCTGTAGTACTTCAAATGGTGCAGTAGGTGGAACGAACCCTCCTTTAGGAGTATAAGTCCCTTTTGCAGGATTGTGCTGTAAGCATATCAGACAGGTCTGCACTACTCTCTTAGCCGTGCTGGCAATCTCAGGATGCTCCCAAACACGTGTAAGCAATTTAGTAATTGCAAGAGCTCCAACATGTGCCAGCCCATGTGTCATTTGAACCATTGCTTGCAAATAAGCGGCAGGCAATTTCCATCTCTCCATATCTTTGCTACGCCAGCAACCCTCATCATCCAACACTCCCTCTGTTGCCCAGGTTGCAAGTTCCGCTTCAGATGCTGATTTTTGTATGTCTAATATTTCCTCTCTAGCATCATGCCATCGCTCAGCCTGTGATTTCACCACATACATGGGAGAGAAATTTTGTAACATGGCAGTCTCTCTCGCTTTGCGATCTGCAAAAGCGTTTCCTTGTCCTATTTTGTCTGTCACCTTCTTATGTGCACTACATTTGATTATCGCTACTTTCTTTGGACATAATAGTGCATTCAGGAGGTCACGTACTAATTCTCCATGCATGATATGCACTCCATGTGAGGTCAGGAACCCTCGTTCCTTCCAGAGTAGGCCAAATTCTGATAGATACATCTGCCGTGTGGATTCCTCACCTTGTGAATATCCCCTTGCGTCAGCAACATTCGGAAATTCTTTTGTAGCTTCGCGCCAACGTGGATCCGGACGTCACAGAGGCACGGCATCGCACGCGACTCCGCTGACGTCACCGACGCCTATAATAGGCCCACGCCGGCGTGATGACATCAGTTCCCTTTTTTCCGCGTCGTCGACGCTAACGGTTTTCAGGGATCGTACTGTAGCTTACAGTAACTTTGTTACTATTTTCATTGTATTGTGTCTATCTTCATACTTTTCGAGATGTCGTCGAAGAAGACTGGGTTTAAAGCTTGTGGCGAATGTGGCAAGACTATGTCTATCACCGATCCTCACGAATGCTGTGTCTGGTGTTTAAGCTCCGACCATGATGTCGAGGACTGTCTTTGCTGCAAGAAGATGACGCCGAAAGCGAGAGAGGCGAAACTCCTCGTGGCAAAGCTTAAAAGTAAGAAGGTTAAGAAATCTTCGAAGTCTCGATCTCGTCGGTCGAGGTCGAGGTCGAGATCGAGGTCTCGTTCGAGGTCGCACTCGGAGTCGTCTTCGGCTCACGCTTCGAAGTCTTCGAGGAAGAAACACAAGAAGAAGAGCCATGAGTCACGTCATCATTCTGGGAAGGACCCTAGTTCAAGACCGAAGTCCCAGGTCAAGCTTCTGAGTAAAGAAGTGGAGATTTCAGAATCGGAACATGATGAGGCTTCGCATCCGGGTTCACCCGATTCTCAGAAACAGGTCCATTCTCCGTGTCCATCCAATCCTTCTGGTCAGGAGGATGAAGGTGAGGAGCAAGGGGCTGGTGGAGCCGAAGTTCCAGTACCTGAGGGTTCGTCGACTCCGGTTCCCGCACCCGATGAAGAGGTCGACGTCGTATCGACTCCACCTCCTCAGGAGCAGCCACGAGGTCCATATCCTGAGTTTCCGACTCCAGGTCAGGATCCTTCTCAGTTCTTGAACGCCATGTTTGATGTCTATTCCAGGGCAATGTTCCCGTCTGGTGCACCTGTTGGTCCCACGGGTCCTATGGCCTTTAACTTGGGTGTTCCTCAGGCTTACGCCCCTGCACCCTTCATGCCTTTTATGCCGGCTCTACCACCACATTGGCATTTTCCGATACCGCCGGTGTCGTCGACGCCGAAGCGCACGACGCCGGTGCCATCGATGCCGATCCCATCGACGCCGATACCTGCGACTCCGAGGCAGGATTCTGCCCGACCTCGTATGGATAGACCCCGTCCGACTTCGGGTTCGACGCCGGCACCGACCCCGTCGGAGTCGATTCCGGATCCATTGGCTTCGGTGGTGAAGGAAAGATCTCGGAGAAAGGCCCAGAGACTTCTGGAAGAAGAAAAATATGGGTATTCAGATACTGAAGAAGGAGAGTTGCAGGATTCTGAGGATCCGTTTGAGGATTTGTGTGAAGCCAGTGGGCTTGAACTATCACCTGAATGGGAATTGGCTTCTGTGTCAAATGTTCCATCAAAGGATGTGATACCTTATCACACTGTCATTAAGAAAGCAGCGAGTCTATTGAATATTACTCTGCCCACGGCTGATTATAAACCTAATATTTTGACTGAGGTGCTTCATTCACCCTCATCTATCATTGAACCTATGTTGCCCTTCAACGAGGCCTTGTCTGAGCCTATTTATGAGGTCTGGAAGAAACCCTTATCTGCTCCTGCAGTTTCTAGAACTGTGGCCAGGAGATATAGAGCTGCACCAGAGGACCCTGCATTTTTATCTTCACATCCTCTTCCTGAGAGTTTGGTGATACAGGCTGCTTGCTCAAAGAAATCTGCTGGTGCTTTTCCACAAGTTCCTGGAGATAAGGAATCCAGGAAGCAAGACCAAAGTGCCAAGAAGGTTTTCTCATCAGCCAGTATGGCATTAAAGTCAACCAATGCTATGTGTCTGATGGGAAGGTATATCCATGCTTTGATGGATTCTGTCAAGCAGTTGATTCCGAAAGTCCCTGAGGATGACAGGAAGGATTTTCAGGAAGTGGTATTGGACACTCAAGCAGCTGCGAGACAGGTCATTCAGAGTGGTCTGGACACTGCTGATTCAGTGGCAAGGGTCATGGGTTCCTCCGTGGCCACTAGGAGGGCTGCCTGGCTCAAATCTTCAGAATGCTCTGCAGACGTCCAATCTGCCTTGATGGACTTGCCTTTTGATGGATCAGGATTGTTTGGCAAGAAGGCTGATACTGCCTTGGAGCGTTTTAAGGACAGTAGGGCCACTGCAAAATCTTTGGGTCTTCAGTCCAGGGGTACTACCGGAAGACGTTTCAGGGGATTTGGTCGATCTTCCTTTCGGTCTTACAGATCATCCCAGCAGCAGCCTCAGCAGCAGCAGAATACACTGTACAAGTCGTACAGGGGCAGACAAAGATCCCGCCCTAGAGGTCGTCAAGCTTCCTCCTCCTCCTCTCCTTCCCAACCCCCTGCCAACGCAGCAAAGCAGCCCTAGATCCGCCATTCCGGATCATGTGGGCCCAGTGGGGGGTCGGCTTACACATTTTCTACAAGACTGGGAATTAATAACATCAGATCTTTGGGTTCTCAATCTTGTAGAGAATGGGTATGCACTTCCTTTCCAGGAATTCCCTCCCAATTACCCTCCTTGCCAGGGTTATTGTTCGGAAGACCACCTGCTTCTCCTGCAGGAAGAAGTCCTGGCACTGTTCCGAAAAGGTGCGATAGAGGTGGTTCCAGAGCAGGAAAGGGGTCAGGGGTGCTACTCCCGGTATTTCCTGATCCCCAAGAAAGATGGCAGGCTTCGGCCAATCCTGGACCTCAGGATTTTGAACCTTTACCTGAGGCAGGAAAAGTTCAAAATGCTCACTCTTGCACAGGTTCTTCAAGCGCTGCTGGAAGAAGACTGGATGGTGTCGATCGACTTGCAGGATGCGTATTTTCATATTCCCATCTTGGAGTCGCACAGAAAGTATCTCCGTTTCACGGTTGGGTCACTGCACTACCAGTTTGTGGTCCTTCCGTTTGGTCTTACTACTGCACCTCGAGTCTTCACCAAGGTGATGGCAGTGGTGGCAGCTCATCTCAGGAGATTGGGGATTCATGTGTTTCCGTATCTAGACGACTGGCTGATCAAAGCGGAGTCGCCGGAGAAGGTGCTCCATCATCTGCAAGAGACAACTCTGTTGTTGCACAGGTTGGGTTTTTCGATAAATGTACCCAAGTCTCACCTGGTGCCCTCACAGCGCAACCTGTTCATAGGTGCGGTACTGGACACTACTGTGTGTCGCGCATTCCCTCCTCCTCAAAGGATTCGCGACATACAGGAGATGATTCCTTTATTTTTCAATGGAGCGGTCGTTCCAGTCCTGAAGGTTCTTCGCCTGCTCGGTCTGATGGCTTCATGCATTCTGTTGGTCAACCATGCACACTGGCACATGAGGGCACTCCAGTGGTGCCTCCGCAGGCAGTGGTATCAACACAACGGAGATCTCAGGGAGTCAGTGAAGATCTCCAGAGAAACTGCGGCGGATCTATCTTGGTGGAGCGTGGAAGGCAATCTGTCTCAAGGGAAGCCTTTCCAACTGCCTCCATCGGTGGCCACAGTGATATCGGATGCATCCACCCTAGGGTGGGGTGCTCATCTGGGGAATCTGGAGGTCAAAGGTCTTTGGTCTCCAGAGGAAAGGTTGCTTCACATCAACCTTCTAGAATTGCGGGCGATACGTTTGGCGCTCAAGGCCTTCCTCCCTTCCCTTCGCGGTCAGTCAGTCCAGGTCCTGACGGACAACACGACCGCGATGTGGTACGTCAACAAGCAGGGAGGAGTGGGGTCGCAGTGTCTCTGCAGGGAGGCTCTGCGCCTCTGGTCCTGGGTTCAGGACCATCGGATTTGTCTGATGGCAAGTCATCTGGCCGGAGTGCTGAACGTTCGTGCAGACAGTCTCAGTCGGCAGTTCTCTGCCGATCACGAGTGGAGGCTTCACCCAGAGGTAGTTCACGACATCTTTCGGATGTGGGGGACTCCTCGGGTGGACCTGTTCGCCACTCGCGAGAATGCTCACTGCCTGTCATTGTGCAGTCTCCAGTATCCGTTGCAAGGAGCCTTGGGGGACGCGTTTCAGTTGAGTTGGGGAAATCAACTCCTTTACGCGTTTCCTCCCATACCCTTGATTCCTCGGGTTCTGAGGAAGATTCGCCAAGACCGGGCCCAAGTCATATTGATCGCCCCGGATTGGCCAAGAAGGGTGTGGTATTCAGACCATCTCCACCTCTCCTCTCACCCGTCGCTCCGTCTCCCTCACAGGGCAGATCTCCTCTCTCAGATGTTATGTTATGTTAAATTAGGGCTTATATAGCGCAACGGCTACTCCAAAGGAGTGTCCCGGCGCTTTGAGCTCCAAACCAAAAGGGGGGCAGAAAACATAACAGTAACAAAAAAAGGGGCCACAGAGGGGAGAATTATCCGGCAAATAGCCAAGTTTT
Organism: Lissotriton helveticus; assembly: GCF_964261635.1. NCBI lineage: Eukaryota > Metazoa > Chordata > Amphibia > Caudata > Salamandridae > Lissotriton > Lissotriton helveticus. The sequence goes on from NC_136067.1 coordinate 1,628,217,952, forward strand.
CAAGTTTTTCCTGAAAATAAGCAAATTAGAGGTGCTCCGCAGAGACAACGGCAATGAGTTCCAAAGCTTAGGAGCGAGAAAGCTAAAAGACCGGCCGCCTAGCCGAGCCTTTTTGATACGTGGAACCCGAGCCAAGGCCAAAGTTTCTGACCTAAGGGAGCGTGCCGGTCGATAAAAGTCCAGCCTCCTCTGAAGATACTTGGCACCAGTGCCATATAAGGCCTTGTGGGCAAGAGTCATGGTCTTAAACAGTATCCTCTTCCGCACCGGGAGCCAGTGAAGGGATGCAAGAAGATGAGAGGCACTAGTCCGACGATGAAGGCCAAAGATGGCACGCGCAGCAGCGTTCTGGGTGATCTGCAGGCGTTGGAGGAGGTATTCAGGCAGGCCCAGATAAAGAGCGTTAGCATAATCCAATCTGGACCCTATGAGGGCCTGAACGGTAATCCTCCGATGTTGCTCCGAAAGTAAGGGGAAAAACTTGCGCAACATTCTGAGGATCCCGAAACAGGTTCCCGTAAGGGTGGACACCTGGGATTTGAGCGACAGCTCATTGTCGATTTTGACTCCCAGGTTCTTAGCCCACTTAGATGACTGTGTGGGAGGGAACTTGTCTACAGGCCACCAGCCTCGCCAATCTGGTTCAGAGGGGCATCCGAAGAATAGTATCTCGGACTTATCCGAGTTGCACTTGAGGCTGTTTTGTGAAAACCAGCTAAAAACAGCCCCAAGGCACTCGCGGATCCCTTCGCCATCAAACTCTTCACCCTTACGACAGGAGAAGAGGAGCTGAGTGTCGTCAGCATAAGAGACGATCCGGGCCCCATAGGACTCCGCCAATGCCGCCATAGGGGTCATCAAGATGTTGAAAAGAGTGGGGCTCAGGATAGAGCCCTGAGGCACTCCGACTCCCAATGGCGGCATCTCGGCGGATCCGGGTGGAACCCAGACCGTCTGGCGGCGGCTGGCCAAAAAGGAAGAAAACCAGTTGAGCACCGTCCCCCCAAGCCCGATGTCATGGAGCCTAATGAGGAGATCCTCATGGGGGACGGTGTCAAACGCCGCCGACAGGTCTAGCATGACTAACAGCACCCTGCCTCCCATATCCAGCACCTCTCTAATGATCTCCGAGACTTCCAAGAGCGCCGTCTCGGTGCTTAAGTTGGAACGGAATCCCGATTGGGACTCATGGAGCAGATCATTAGACTCCAGGAAATTGGAGAGCACGCCATGTACGTGCTTTTCCAAGATCTTGGTCAGTGCTGGGAGGAGCGAGATTGGTCTGTAGTTGGAAGGAGCCTCCGGGTCAAGATTAGGTTTCTTGATCAGAGGAATGACCATGGCTTGCTTCCAGGTCGGAGGCAAAAAGCCCTCGCTCAAAGAAAGATTAAGGATGGGATTGGCTATAGGATTTATAGCATCTGCCACTCTCGCCAGAAATTTTGCCGGGCATGGGTCTAATGGTGAGCCCGACTTAAGGTTCCTCATCAGGGTTAAAGATGTGTCAGCCGAGAGAGGAGGAAAATCGAGCAGGACTGGGCCCGGTGGAGACAGAGGCACTGCCTCAATCGGCCTCACAGACACATTATCCAGGTCTCTCTGCGGAAAGGAGGCCTGGATTTGCCTGATTTTGGTGGTAAAAAAGTTGGCAATAGTGTTGGCCCAGATCTCTGTCGGGGCACTCTGAGTGGAAACAGACCGAGGGCCAGTAAATTCCCGCACGATTGAGAAAATCTCCTTACAGGAGTTGGCAGCGTCGTCAATCCTTTTGGCGAGATATCGTTTCTTGCTCTGAAGAACAAGTACATGGTATGCCTTCATCGTTGTTTTATAACGTTGTTTAGCCTCAGGCTCATACTGGGCTCTCCATGCACGCTCTGCCACTTTGCAATGCCTGCGGGCAATGGCTAGGTCCTCCGTGAACCAGGGAGCAGAGACCCGTCGAGCAGCGGACCTGGGTGGCTGGAGGGGAGCGAACTCATCGAGTCTGGCGAGGAGCCATGATTGTAAGCTCTCCAGATCTTCCTCTAGATCCCCAGTACAGACCACAGGGTGATCAATTAAGGCATGTGTGAGCATGTCCGAGGTCACCCTGTGCAGTGTTCTGTAATTGCTGCCCTGCTGTCTCGTAGTTCTGGCAGGGGGGGCCGAGATAGAATGTATTTCGAAGTGGGCCAGGAAATGGTCAGACCAAACGATAGGCGAGAGTGTAACGTTCATGATAGGTATGGTGGAAAAAACCTGATCAAGTGTGTGGCCTTTATCGTGGGTAGGACCAAAAAGATAAGGGGAAAGGCCCAGGGTAGATGTAATATCCAACAATTTGATGGCATTTTGGTCATTGTGGTCGTCCATGTGAAAATTAAAATCGCCTACCAATAAGCACTGCTCCGATCTCAAAACAAGGACCGACATGGCCTGTTGGAGGTCCTCGAAAAAAGAGCCGACAGCGCCCGGGGGTCTGTAAACGATCATACCCTTCAATGCTTGTTGCGGTGATAAAGAGATGGTGAAGGCTAATGAATCGGTCCCTTCGATGGTATGTGTGTGAGTGACCGTGCACGGAAGAGAATTCTTCACAATCAGGGCGACTCCTCCTCCCCTTCCCTTGTCTCTATCCTGACGATAGATGGTGTAGTCAGTGGGAATGGCAGCCACTATGTCCGGATTAGAGGAATCATTGAGCCATGTCTCAGTAAGCATCAGACAGGTGGGACTGATAGTTGACAGAAGATCAAAGATCTCTTGAGTGTGGCGATGCAATGACCTCGTATTAAGGAGTAGACAGATATGTTTAGAGCTACTCTCCTTAACAGACAAATGGGAAGGGAGGGTGCAAACAGGGTGCCAAAGACAGGCAGGGCACTTATGCTTACCCTTATACCGGCTAGGGAAGACTGATAGGCATGAAGTATTGCGATTGCGCAATAACAAGAGCTCCTGAGCGGAATAGCAGCACATAGTGGCCAGAGGTACCTGCCACGCCGAACGCCTCCGAGACGCTGACGGGCGCAGACGGGCAGGACTCTGGCACGACTCCGGCGCAGATCCGGCGCGGCCGCTGAACGCGTCCGCTGCGCGGAGAAAGAGGTGAGCTTTTTATAGCGCTGCTAGAGCGCGCGTGTGGAAGTCCTACCCCCAAGATGGCTGCCAAGATGAGATCCCAGCCCTCGGCGTCAATACTCAGCCGAGGGCGGTCTCAGAGTCCCAGGCAAGGGAGGGGGGGGAAGCAAAGCGCTTACAAGCGCTGGGAGATCGAAAAATAAGCAGCGCTGTGCTCCTGCACGCTTTAGACACAAGCGCGAGCACAACTGCAGAGGCACACAGTGAAATTGTAAATTTTAAAAAAACACGAGTCAAGTGTTCTAAATAAAAGAAAAGTAAGGAGACCTCCCGGCTTCCGCCTCAGGAGGGGAAAGTAGGTTCGAAGCAGATGGTAATCACCTGCAAAGTGATCCGGTTCCCTTTTATAGCGCTGCTAGAGCGCGCGTGTGGAAGTCCTACCCCCAAGATGGCTGCCAAGATGAGATCCCAGCCCTCGGCGTCAATACTCAGCCGAGGGCGGTCTCAGAGTCCCAGGCAAGGGAGGGGGGGGAAGCAAAGCGCTTACAAGCGCTGGGAGATCGAAAAATAAGCAGCGCTGTGCTCCTGCACGCTTTAGACACAAGCGCGAGCACAACTGCAGAGGCACACAGTGAAATTGTAAATTTTAAAAAAACACGAGTCAAGTGTTCTAAATAAAAGAAAAGTAAGGAGACCTCCCGGCTTCCGCCTCAGGAGGGGAAAGTAGGTTCGAAGCAGATGGTAATCACCTGCAAAGTGATCCGGTTCCCTTTTATAGCGCTGCTAGAGCGCGCGTGTGGAAGTCCTACCCCCAAGATGGCTGCCAAGATGAGATCCCAGCCCTCGGCGTCAATACTCAGCCGAGGGCGGTCTCAGAGTCCCAGGCAAGGGAGGGGGGGGAAGCAAAGCGCTTACAAGCGCTGGGAGATCGAAAAATAAGCAGCGCTGTGCTCCTGCACGCTTTAGACACAAGCGCGAGCACAACTGCAGAGGCACACAGTGAAATTGTAAATTTTAAAAAAACACGAGTCAAGTGTTCTAAATAAAAGAAAAGTAAGGAGACCTCCCGGCTTCCGCCTCAGGAGGGGAAAGTAGGTTCGAAGCAGATGGTAATCACCTGCAAAGTGATCCGGTTCCCTTTTATAGCGCTGCTAGAGCGCGCGTGTGGAAGTCCTACCCCCAAGATGGCTGCCAAGATGAGATCCCAGCCCTCGGCGTCAATACTCAGCCGAGGGCGGTCTCAGAGTCCCAGGCAAGGGAGGGGGGGGAAGCAAAGCGCTTACAAGCGCTGGGAGATCGGAAAATAAGCAGCGCTGTGCTCCTGCACGCTTTAGACACAAGCGCGAGCACAACTGCAGAGGCACACAGTGAAATTGTAAATTTTAAAAAAACACGAGTCAAGTGTTCTAAATAAAAGAAAAGTAAGGAGACCTCCCGGCTTCCGCCTCAGGAGGGGAAAGTAGGTTCGAAGCAGATGGTAGGGGCAGGTTCTACACCCCCACCTCCAGACCTTACACCTTCATGCCTGGAGATTGAGCGGGGCAACCTGATTTCTTTTTCTCTCCCTCACGATGTGGTGGATGTCATTTTGTCAGCCAGGCGTGACTCCACTAAGTCCATCTATTCTTATAGGTGGTCTAAATTTGTTGCTTGGTGCAGGGAGAAATCTATAGACCCTTTGAGGTCCCATTTATCTGATGTGCTCCAGTTTGCCCTTTCTCTTGCTCAGCAGGGGCTTGCTGTTGCCACGGTGAAGGGTTATCTTTCTGAGCTGTCGGCTTTTATCTGTTTGCCTGACCAGCCTTCTCTTTTTAAGTCTCCCATTGTTTTAAGGTTTTTGAAGGGCCTCACTAATAGGTTCCCTCCTACACCTTTTATTGTGCCTCAGTGGGATTTGAATCTAGTTTTGACATTTTTAATGGGTGCTCCTTTTGAGCCTCTTCACAAATGTCACATGAGGCTTTTGACTTTCAAAACGGTTTTTCTCGTTGCAATCACCTCGGCAAGGAGAGTAAGTGAGCTTCAAGCTCTTAGTTCCAAGCCCCCATTCCTTACCATTCATGCTGAACGAATGGTTCTTAGGACCAGGGCTGCTTTTCTGCCAAAGGTGGGGACTCCTTTCCACCTAGGTCAATCCATTACCCTTCCTACTTTTTATCCTCCCCCTCACCCTTCCAAGGAGGAGGAGAGATTACACCGTCTTGACCCCAAGAGGGCGGTGTCTTTTTACTTGGACAGGACTAAAGACTGTCGAGTGGACGACCAGCTCTTCGTTGGCTTTGCTGGCTGCAAGAAAGGAAGAGCGGTCCATAAGAGGACTTTGTCGAGATGGATCGTCCTCTGCATTAAGATCTGCTACTCTTTGGCCGGTAAGGACCCACCAGAGGGTATAAGGGCTCATTCAACTAGAGCTAAGTATTCGACCTCAGCATTGGCTAGGGGTGTGCCTGTTGAGGATATTTGTAGAGCGGCAACTTGGTCTTCCCTCCACGCTTTCGCGAAGCATTACTGCTTGGATTCCAAAGTGAGGAGGAAGGGTCACTTTGCGCGCTCTGTCCTTCAGGATTTCCTGGTTTAGAAGAGTGGACACCCTCCTCCGGGAGTGGGGACTGCTGTGGGACTCTATTCACAAGGTGAGGAATCCACACGGCAGATGTATCTATCAGAAGAACAAGTTACTTACCTTCGGTAACGCTTTTTCTGGTAGATACTATATCTGCCTGTGGATTCCTCACTGACCCACCCGCCTCCCCGTTGTCCACTCTTCTATGCCAGTGGTTTATATGATGTATTATTTTATGGTCAAGGATTTGTCTATTTCAAATGTTTTATTGCATTTGCTTCACACTGTGTGTGTTACCTTGATTTCTATACTGCGTATACTGTGTATATGTCTACTGTCATCGGTCCGTCCGTGTGCTTCAAAGGCACGGAAAAAAGGGCGGAACTGATGTCATCACGCCGGCGTGGGCCTATTATAGGCGTCGGTGACGTCAGCGGAGTCGCGTGCGATGCCGTGCCTCTGTGACGTCCGGATCCACGTCGGCGCGAAGCTACAAAAGAATTTCCGAATGTTGCTGACGCAAGGGGATATTCACAAGGTGAGGAATCCACAGGCAGATATAGTATCTACCAGAAAAAGCGTTACTGAAGGTAAGTAACTTGTTCATCGTGCACTACTCCAAAAGCGTAACGGCTATCAGTGTAGATATTCACGCATAATCCAGCACTTAACTCACATGCTTTCGTTAAGGCTATCAATTCAGCTGCTTGGGCCGATTTTTGCGGTATTCGTGCTGTTTCTACCACTGTCTTAAGTGTCGTGATCGCATATGCTGCGGAAGTCGTACCATCTGGCAGCTTTAAGCACGATCCATCAACCCACAGTTTCCCATCTACATCTGGAAATGGCGTATCCTGTAAATCGATACAACCCTTTGTTTGTTCTTCAGTCAGAAAAACACAATCATGATGTTCTTCCTTCTGGGTCTCAGCAACAGGATATGGCAATAAAGTAGCAGGGTTCAAAGTGGCACACCTCTTCAGTGTAATATGTGGCTCCAACAGTGTTAACTCGTATTCTGTTAAACGAGCACTAGTTAGATGCTGTGTTTTCGTTTGGTTCAATAGAGCATCTACCGCATGGGGAACTAACGCCAAAAATTTGTGTGACAAAACTATCCCCTCACTATGTATGGCCACAGCTGTTGCTGCAACTGCTCGAAAACATCCAGGCAATCCTCGAGCCACAGGGTCGAGTACTGCTGAGAAGTACACACAAGGTCTCTGTTTATCTCCGTGTGTCTGCACTAAGACTGACAATGCGCACCCATCCTTCTCATGTACGTATAATGTAAAGATCTTTGTATAATCTGGTGTACCTAACACTGGTGCAGAACAAAGGGCTTGTCTCAATTGTTCAAAAGCATTCTGACATTCATCTGTCCATTCAAGGGGAATCGGTGTAGTTTTGGACAACAATGCTAGCAAGGGTTTTATAATGTGCGAAAATCCTAGTATCCACTGTCTACAAAAGGACGTCAAACCTATGAAATGCCCGAACATCTTTCTGAGTGCAAGGGACTGGTGTATCTAATATCGCTTGAATTCGGTCTGATGTCAATGCACGCCCCTCCTTAGACAAAAGATGACCGAGATAGGTCACCTTTGGTCTACAATATTGCAACTTCTTCTTCGAGACCTTGTGATTATTCTTGGCAAGAAAAGAAAGCAGGGAAAGAGTACTCTCCTCACATTGTTCCTGCGTATCTGCTGCAAGTAAAATGTCGTCAACATATTGAATAAGAGCCACCCCAGACTGTAAATTAAAAGAATCAAGCTGTCTTTTTAAAGCCTGGCTATAAATGCTAGGGCTTTCTGTGTAGCCTTGAGGAACCCGACAAAATCTATATGATTTGTTATTTAATGTGAAGCCGAACAAATATCGGCTATCGGGATGAATGGGAATCGAGAAGAAAGCATTCTTCAAATCGATAACAGTGAATGTAGTGGCGGTGGGAGGAATCAAGGTAAGTAAGGTGGTAATGTCAGACACCACCGGATATTGGGGTACCACTATCTTATTAATTTCCCTCAAATCAATAATGAAACGATAGATCTTAGTGTCTGTGTCTTTCTTGAGGATCGGAAGAATTGGGCTGTTACAAACGTTATAGGGAACTTCCTCCACCACCCCTGCCTCAATCAAGTCATTTACGATATGTGTCAAAGCAATTTCACCTTCTCTGCATATCTTATACTGTGGTACGCGGGGCAAAGACACTCCCTCCTTTACAGTAATATGTACGGGAGGAATAATCATTTGACCCACATCAGTATCGGAAGTGGCCCATAAAGTGCTCGGAAGAGAAGCTAACGCATCGGCCTCCTGCATGAGGCACAATCTCACAACCTCTGGGTAGTTCTCATTCAAAATAACCCGTACCCCTTCAGGGGCACAGCGTATAGTTGCTCGAAAATGTTTAAGCATATCAAGTCCCACAATATTATCTGGCGTGTTTGGAGATAACAAAAACGGGCATGGGGCAGTGAATTTATCAATCTGAAATGTAAGGGGTTGAGACAATGGGCTAAGAGAAAGTGTTCCATCGAACCCTATTGATGTAATCGTTTCGCCAGACAGGGGAGCCCCAGGAACCAAGTGTTTGGACAGAGCGCTATGAGTAGCTCCTGTATCGACCAGAAACTGATCAGTAGAACCCAAAACATGTGCTGATATATATGGACCCCTTTGATCAACTGGTACCTCAACCGATTCCACACCCCATCTTACGCACTCCTATGCATAATTATTATCCTGAGACTCAGTAAACTCTCCTTCAGCTATCTGATACTGATTCCGTCTATCAAAAGTATTATGATCAACCTGACCACGACCCCTCGCTTCAAACCTACCACGATCATTCGCTCCACCTCTCGGTCCTGAATAACTATTCCGTGACCTTCCACTCCCTCGACCACGCTGATTACGCTGTTCTCGAAGCACCGGACAATCTGAAGACCAATGTCCAAACTGTTTACAGTATGCACACTGATCCTCAGAAATGTCGGAACGGGTGGAAGACGTACCATACGATCCTCGTCTACCCCTATCATTCCCTCTCGGCTGCATAGCGTAAACCTGAGCCAACATCACCTTAGTTTTCAAATCCCTCGCTTTCTTATCACTACTTTCCTTTGCCTCCAATTCCTGTCGTTCATAATACTGAGCCATAGTCAATAAAGAAGCAGGGGTTGCCGTAGTCCATGAACTTTCACTAGTCTTTAAACGTCGTGCAATCTCCGGTAGGAGATTAGCCACATACTTATCAACGAACAAATGCCTGCCCGTGTCCTCTGTTAATAATTGCCCACTGTAATCGTGAAACGCTTCCTCGAAACGTGAAAAGAAATCAGAGACCGATTCATCCGGCTTCTGTTTACAAGAAGCCAACATTGTCCAATCAATCTTCTTAGGGGGAACAAGCGTTTTTAATTTATTCAAAATAGCCGCCGGGAGATCTAAAATCACTTGACACGGCTTACATGCAGGTTTCCTATCCAAATCAGCTTGAGCTAAGTCCTTCCAATCTGCACCCAAAACCGCTCGATCATCGAACTTACGAATTGCCCTCCACATATCGGGAGGCAATATCAACCCAAAGAAAAGATCAATGTCAACTAATGTCATAACACACGAAGAAAGAGCACCTTCCACACCTTCATACAAAGCTGCTGGATTTTTGCGGGGGTCAGGCAAAGCATTCTTAAGCGCCATAACATCTGTTCTATTCCAAGGCGTATAAACCCAATTATATATAAAATAACCCTTCGCATCTTTAGACATCTTATCATCATCTGTGCCTTGGCCTTTAGGAGAGACATACAAAGGCGCAGCTTCTCGCATAGGCATGACATTAACTGCAGCGCTCTTATCTGTTCCAAAGATAGGACACTCATTCGATACTTCCGTCGATCCAGACGCAGGCGAACCCGATGCTTTTTTCACCGCTCGTAGTCGTGACGCTTCATCCCGTAGCTTAACCAAACGCTGGAAAAACTCATCCGCATCTGCAAAAACAAAAGTACCTTTACGAAAATTATCACGACCAACTGATACAACCTTAGGTTCCAACTCAGATGAATAACGTCTAAACCGTTCAACAACTTCATCTCCAAAATGATCCAGAAAATACAATCGTTCTCGGTCGGACCACTTACACATAAGACCATCAATCTCTGAAACAGTTATAGAATTTGTATTAAGTTTACGAGCAAACCCGCGCAATTCCGTAGCTCAATCAGCAGTTAACCTGGTACGCTGATCTCCCTGATCCCCCTCGTCGGAGTCCTCACCCGGGGCCGTAGGCGGAACATACGGAGGCGGGCAATGATCTAGTAATGAAAAATCATCTGATTCATTAGTAAGGACAGGATAAAGAGGACGTCGAATAGGAAACTGACCATTAACTTGCAAATTACGTTCTCCAATCTCCCTCTCTTTCTGTTCCTGCAATTCTTTTTCCTGCAACTGTAAAGCTTTATCACGAGCAGCCTTTCGCTGCTCCTTGTCCGCCAAGGCTTGTTCACGCTTCATTCGTTCACGCACCGCTTTCTCCCACATACGCACACAATCAAACATATCCTGTCTAGACCTACGCTGAAACAAACACTGCTCATTATGGGAGGAAGGCCAAATTTTATGTACATTTCACGATTAGATGTCCCCTCTGGGGGAGCCGGCTGAGATTCATTTAATCGATAATTGGTACCATTTCCAAAACAGCACATTCCTCGAAGTGTGCTGAGAACAGGCATGTCAAAATATCACGAAAACGCAATACTACAAAAAATGGCACTTAAATATGTTTTACACACGGTGTGCCGTTCAAACAAATACAAAGTCAGAGACATATCTCTACATGCCTGTCTATGTGAGGTGCACTCCACATATAACTCAAATCATAGATCCAAATGTTAGCTAACTCAAACAAATCCAAAAAGCCACAGTAAGTGTCAGTAGACTACCTTACCAATCACAAGCTTACCAAATATTCTCAAACGTCCAGATTCCAACTGCCAAGTTCCTTAATCGAATCAGCCAAACGGGCACTGCACGACAACCCAACCGATCAGGATCTCAGTCGAGAACCGGCACCACCTGGAAGGTCGGGTCAGAAGGAAAGGAAGAAACACCGTGGGTGCCAAGACTCGGATCACTCAGTGGCAGCGTACGCGTCCATGGCGAGTTTCCAATCCTTCGTCACGACCTCTCCTTCGGGCATCCGAGTCGCCGATGAGTCCCTTCGTGGTCGCCAATTTGTGGTATTGGGTTTCGTCAGGTCTACATACTCTGCAAAAAACTCTTGAACACCATAGAATAGAAGTTGGCACGGAAACAGGAAATGCAAAAGACAAGTTTATTAGGACCCCATAGGGTGGTGGTACATTCCTACAGCACCCTTCGGTAATGCAAGAAGTATCACACCGAACATCGGTGCGCGACCTCTTTTATACAAGTTTAACAGTAATAAAAAGGTAGGCGGTATACTTTTGCACAGTTTAGGTACATATAAGGGCATTTTTGGAACACAGCCAACATGTGGGAGGAGTTTAGTACCACTGGTCAGTTTTGGAGAACATTCCTAAGAGGTGACCGCATGCGTGAGCTTGACCAGTGCTAAAAATAGCCTGTTGCTGGGCAAAATAAATGGTCATTGGTACAGAGGAAGGACAAAAGGTCATGCTGACCACGAGGCCGCATGTTCATACAAAATGGAAGCCAGGAAATACAAAATGGCCCCCGCACGTTTGGTCAAGTTAACAATGAAAGTTCGTGTAGCTGAGCTAAATGCTAATTCAGTTGCTGCCAAATTACGACATTACCATCTGTTGCATGGTGTACCCCAGATTTGTGCCTGTAGAAGTCTGGGCTGTTTACCCCTGATAACCAGCAGTAAAGTGCTGATGCACCCACTTTTTGTAACATGTTTGGATTGGCATACTCCTAAATGGTATATTTAACTTGCCTTTAAATCCCTAGTCTACGGTACAGAATGTACATAGGGCCTGGAATTTAAATGCTACTAGTAGACTACAGCACTGAGTGTGCCATAGACTATAGTAGCAGTGCAAACAAGGGCCTATCATTGTTGCCTCGCTGTAGTAGTGTGAAAACTGTGATTCGATCTGTCAAAATAAACCAGTTTAACAGGTAAAAACATCCCTTTAAAATATTAATAAGTCACCCCTACGTAGGCCTTGTAGCCCAAAAGACTGGGTGCATGGTATTTAAAAGTATGATATGTATAAAATTAACGTTAATATGTCCTTAAAGTGACTAGCACTAAGAAACAATTTTCACTGTGCCAGCCCTAGCTGTCCTATGTAGAAAACAAGAGTACAGATTACATTACAAATACTTTGTCTTGGGGAATGGGGCCAGGTAGAAAATAATGAAAGAACAATTTTTAATGGTATTAAAAATTTAATTCAATGGTGAAGTCAGATTTTTCATAAATATTACGGAAACATACGTTTTACAAAGTATTCTTTTCCCTGCCTGAAATTCCTAGAGGCTAATTTGCTTTGCATCTTTAACCAGCAATTAGCCTTGAGTAAGTGTGAGATGCCTCCCAGGAGAATGGCCTGAGTTGAATGGGCTTTGACCTCAACCATATATGCAGGGTGGGGGCGGTGTGCCACCTTTTTGACACTTTAATGTTAAATCCGGCATGACAGGTGTACTGGGTTCTTATGTAACACTTGAATGGGAAGAGAACAGGATGCCAGGACTATTCTTGTGTCTCCACTATTTGGTTGCCGACGAACCCTGCTTTTTTCCTACCTCTGGTTTACATATAACCTTTGGGGGTCACTTGATAGGGGAAAGAACAGGATGTCAAGACAATTCTTGTGGATCCACTGTCTTTTTGCCGAATGAACCTGTTTATGTTCTGCCAGACATTTATCTTTGTGTTTCAGTGGCTGCGCCAAACTGGATTTTAGTATTAGGTATGGGAGGACACTAGGATTACCACAGTACAGTCCACACACACTACCCCAGCCCTTATAACACAAGTTTATTATGCCTGAAGACTTTTGCCATCTTGAAAATGGCCAAAATGGGTAAGATTGGCCTTGGGAACTTTTACCCTATTGGTTAGTGCGGCTAGTGCCAGGCCGAACAATTCCTGGTTTTGCGAAAGATCAGAAGACGCCTGGGCCTGCTGGCTATGACCTTAGAGGAACCCTGAAGGACTGGATCTACTTCCTCTTGTACCCAGGACAAAGAATGTGACTTCAAGGTTTATAAGGCTGACCTCCTTTTCATGCTACAGGGATTCAACAAGCTATGAGAGTCCTTATCCTGTAAGTACCCAACAGACCAGTGGCAACCTAAAGTGGACTGGACCTTGCTGTTGGCCTCTGGCTGAGGCCTTGTGAGTCTCTAAGTGCTTCCACTGAGCTTTAGAAATGTAGTCCTGTGGTGGATTGTGACTTAAAGGACTAAGTAAGTACGTAACCTTTGACCAGCTCGAGTCTGGTAGGTGTATCTGACCCACGCGCCATCGCGGTCAGCCTCAAAGCTGCTCCTAGGTTCCAGTCTGCTGCTGCAATCATTCATTATCATTGGTGCTTTGTCCTTTATGGAGCTATTTCTACTTAAAATGTTATTAATTCTTATCTACAGTTCCCCTAGTTGGATTTTTAATCATTTTGGCATAATTTTGTTAATAAATGTTACTGTATTTTTTAAATTCAGTTTGGAGTTTTAAGGTTTTGCATTTTGACTTTGTCAGTGTTTTAGTACTGCATAAATACTTTACACATTGTTCTAACTTAAGCCTGTCTGCTCTGTACCAGAGCGACCAGCGGGTTCAGCTAATGTTAAGTTTGCTACTTTGTGGGTTCACCCTGATATGGGTTGTGTTTATTCCTTGTGGTGGGTAGTCACCCAACCAAAATAATAATCCAATTTCTTAATAGATGACAACCTAGGTGACATCAGCATATGACATGCTGCAGAAACCAAACGATCTAATCAGGACTGCCAAGGTGGCTATGTAACCATTAAACAATGTTGGACAGAGTTCTGATTGCTGAGGGACACTATAAGGGAAGCTGAAATTCTCCAATTGAAAGGGATATAAGACAAAGTTGGATCTTTCCAATAAAAAAAGATTTAATCCAGCCCAGAACAAGGTCAGAAGCTCCATTATTCATTAACCATGTGATGAATACTGGGTGTGAGACCATGTCAAATTTTGTACATAGGTCCAGAAGCACAAAGGCGGGTGGTCCGCCCTGGTCCAAGATGATTCTAAGATGCTCAACTACAGCACGGGGCACAGTCTCAGTACTGTGGAAAGATTGGAACCCGGACTGGGTCTCATTTAAAAGCTGGTCATTTTCCAGCTATCATGTCAGCTGAAAGTTTACATAGGTCTCAATGAACATGATATGGAAAAGCAGTAGTGTAATGGGTCTCAAATTTGAAAGAATAGTCATATCCATGAAAGATTCACAAATCCGGCCTTGGCTTTGGGTGAACTATAAATCAGCACCCCTGTGATTGTGACTAACCTTAAGCAAAAACGCTAAGCATTCGATATTCAGAGTGTGAGGGAGAGGTATCAGAGTGCAAATTAGAACCCTCTTCTAAGTAATATCGACCTCCACTACATTTAATAGTGTGATCTAATAGAGACTTCCAGCAGCAGATTTCACACCTTAAAATTATCCCCAGGTGTCAGACTGGATCCAGAAAGGTTTCGAGCAGTACCCCTGGGCATCGGTAGGTGGCATTGTTCAGACCTGCGTGCCATCATTGGTGTCCGTTCTGAAAATGACGTGCCCAGTACCTATGTAGCCTCCACCTTAGCATGTCGACATCAGTTCTTTCCTTTCTGCGCCAGGTAGCACAGATACTGTCTGAACTACCCCTTAATAACTTTTTGACTGGCTTTTTGCAACTTTCTGTCTAACCTTTTTGAGATCACTCCTGGTTTTTAGGTATGCCATCTAAGAAACCAGCTGGTTTCAAACCATGTGAGGTCTGTCACAGTCATATGTCGGTGAAAGACACCCACTTGGTGTGTTTGGAGCAGGACCATGACTTCCAGGCCTGCGAGGACTGCCGCACATGCACTCCAAGGCAGTGAGGGACCCCTCCCTCAAGCTTCTTGCCACCTGACGTCGGTTGACTCTGCAACGATTGAGGTCTCAGGACCATTCATGGAACCTGTCCTGATTCTCGTAGTCATTCTCAAAATTGTCAGGTGAGTCCCATAAACAGAAGAAGCCCAAAAAATTGATGAGATCGTTGACTTCTGCCAAGACTCTGGAGTGTCAGCACTCCAGGCCCGGCGAGTCGGTGGAACCTGAACCGGGATCAACTTCCGTCATTTTCTCTGATTAAGAGCGACCTCCAGCCAGCTGAAAGAGTTTTATGAGGCCATTCACCTCATATTTGGGCGAGGCAGCCCCACTGGGTGCCTTTGGGCCCCATGGGCACAGGAGGGGCCCCTACTGAATCCACGCTGGCGGGCAGTAATGTAACAAAACATGAGGGGGCCCCCTGCAAGTTATGTGAAGGGACCCCCTCCGGACTCCTTCGGGAGCTCTCCAGCCATGGTACATTGGGGTTATCTACCCGCAGACATGATCTTTAGTGATGGTACTGGCTGGTGGTAGCCAAATGGTGAGCTTGTTCACCCCTGAACAGAGACCTCCCGGTTCCACTTCAGCGACTTGTGCGGACCACCTGGTAGGTTGCTTGGGGGTGGCAATTGGAATCCCCACTTTTTTGTCCACTCCATCCCTCCTGCTCCAGCGGTGCAACAGAGTCTGCCGCAGACGAAGGCCTGAGCTTGTTGCTGTGCCCTATTCTGGCAATAACCCTGTTCTCTATCTGTTGGGTGGCCAGTGGACTTCATCTTTATACCCTATTCCTTCTGTGCTTGGCCCCCCCTCCTGCCTGTTTGGGTCACCACTCCAAGCATCCTATCTTCATGCTCCCAACCTAGCATAGAGTGATCACTAGCCATGGGCAGACCCCACTCCACTACCAGGGTCCCACCTCCGCTCTCGACAGCAGGTCCACCGCCTATGCTCCGTGATACCCTTCAGTCTGGAGATGCTCCTTCACTCTCCACCTCCGACAAACTAGACAGGGTACTGGTGGCAATTGAGCATGCATGAGTTTCAATGGAGGCCAGATGTGGCTCTTTAACTGCAGAACTTGGCTTTCTGTGAGACAATCACCGAAAAGTCGCAGAAGGTGAGAAAGCCCTTGCTACTTTACAACCCCTTACAGTGAGTCACCGGACTGCAATCCAGGACCTACAAGACCGTGTCCATTACCTTGAGGACAGAGCATACCACCTGGAAGGGCACTCCAGAAGGAGCAGTATTTGCATTCTGGGGCTCCCTGAGAAAATTGAGGGATCGGACCTACTGACCTACCTAGAAAACTGGTTTAAGACTTTTGCACCTGCACCCAAACTCTCCCACTTATATTCACTGGAAGGTGCCCATTGATGCCAGCGCAACATTTTCCCTCAAGTTCTCCAATGCTGGTGAACGTTTTGCACTTCAGAGACCATGACACAATCCTCCTTGCAGCCAGGTGGATGAGCCACTTCACTTGAAAGACAAAATCATAATGCTATTTCTTGATTATACCCCGGCTGTCCAATGTCAGTGCTCCACTGTCTTGAAAGTTAAGAACATACTCAGCCAATTAGACGTGCAATATTCATAACTGTTCCCAGCCCGGCTAAAAATAATGTTGGATGGCACTGCCACATTTTCCACAGACCTGAAAGATGCCTGGGACTGGGCGACTCACCTTCATGGCGTGATACCGCAACCACAAAATAAACCTGTGCCGGCGAGTCCGGAGATGGGGGAAGCCTTGAACAAGGGCCACCCCCAGTCGCCATCGGCCTCCTCACCCAACCTGGAACAAATTATTACTGACCGTACACAAGCCCTCCAGGCGTTGGCTAACCTGGGTACCATGACGGCTGTCACTGATGATGAGCGAGGCCTGTATATCTTGTCTTCAGATGAAGCCACCATACAATCGGTGGACTCCCTGAGAGACTCAAAATAGCTATGACCCAACACAAAGCCCCCCCCTTTGCATTGCTGCACTGGTGATGTAACATAGTACGTATGCGGCCATGTGGCACACAATTTCCTCTGCACCATGTGCTTAATCAATCAGTGATCTTATAAAACGTAACTACTCATCCGTGAGGGTCTCAAGGCGCTGAGTGGGGGGAGGGTGTGGGTGGGTCTGCACTTCAGTTGAAGAGCCAGGTCTTGATGTTCCTTGATTGCGGCAGTGATGTCGATTGCATGAGGTGCAGAGGCAGGAAGTTCCAGGTCTTCACAGGAATGTAGGAGAAGGATCTTCCTCCAACCGTGGTCTTGCAGTTCATTGGGATGGTGGTCAGGGCCAGTTGGGTGGAGCGGAGATGTCTGGCGGGAGTGTAGAAGGAGAGGCAGTAGTTGAGGTATGCAGGTCTGGCTTTGTGGAGGGCTTTGTAGGCTTGTGCGAAGCTTGAATGTGATTATTTTGTAGACAGCCAGTGAAGGTCTCTCAGTTGGCCGGTGATGTGGTTGCAGTGTGGTTTGTTAAGGATGAGTCTGCTTAGGCATTCTGGATGGTATGCAGTTTTTAGAGGAGTTTCTAGGTGGTGCTGGTGTAGAGTTTGTTGACGTAGTTGAGTCTGCTGCTGACAAGTGCATGGGTGAACGTTTTCCTAGAGTCGGTGGGGATCCACTTGAAGATCTTATGAAGCAGGCAGAGTGTGTGGAAGCAGAAGGATAAAACAGTGTTGATTTGGTGGTTCATTGAGAGCAAGGAGTCCAAGATGATGCTGAGGTTTTCTGCGTAGTCCGTGGACGTGAGGGGATTCCGAGCGCTGAAGGCCACCAAGAGTCATCACAGGTGGAGGGGAGGAGCCTAAGATGAGCACTTCAGTATTGTCTGAGTTAAGCTTGAGGCAGCTGTCTTTCATCCAGGCAGCGACTTCCTTCAACCCATTGTGAAAGTTGCTCTTGGCAGTTGTGGGTTTGTCTGTGAAGGAGAGAATCAGCTGGGTGTCTTTAGCATAAGATATGATGTTTAGTCTGTGGTGTCTGGCGATGGCTGCAAGTGGGGCCATGTAGATGTTGTAGAGGGTGGGGCTCAGGAAGGATACCTGAGGCACTTCCCAGCTGATCTATGTGGATTCTCAGTTGAACAGCGGTAGCCTGGCTCTCTGCGTTCGGCCCGTGAGGAAGGAGAGGATCCATTCTAGGGCTTTGTCGTGGATGCTGGCGTAGTGGAGTCTTGCGCATAGGGTCTGGTGGGAGACAGTGTTGAAGGCAACTGAGAGGTCCAGGAGGATGAGGGCAGCAGTCTCGCTTTGTTCAAGAAGGGTGCGGATGTCGTCTATAGCGGCGACGAAAGCATTCTCGTGCTGTGATTACTTCTGAAGCCCTATTGGGAGAGGCCCAGAATGTTGTTCATCTCTCTGAACTTGGTGAGTTGGGCTTTGATGGCTTTCTCAATGACTTTGATTTGGAAGGGGAGAAGATGATGGGTCTGTAGTTCTTGAGGTCTGTCGGGATGGCCAAACGTTTCTTCAGCAGGGGGTTGATCTCTACGTGCTTCCAGTCTTCCAGGAAGGTTGTGGACTCGATGGAGTAGTTGATGGTGTGGCAGAGTTTGGGTGCGAAGGAGGTGCCGGCTCTGTTGAAAATGTGGTGAGGGCGGGGATCCGAGGGGGCTCCGGAGTGGATGATCTTCATGATCTTGAGGATGTCGTCAGAGGTGAGAGTAGTCCAGTTTGTGAAGGTCTAATGGGGGCTGAAGCCATTAGGTGCGGTGGTTGCGGGTGGAGTGGGTGAGTCTTGGGTTGCAAAGCTGTCATAAATCACCTTGATCGTGCAGTGGAAGAAGGTGGCAAGGTTGTCGCAGAGGTCTTGAGATGGGGTTGTCTTATGTCTCTGTGCTGGGTTTGGCGAATCCTTTGACCACAGTGAAGAGTTCTTTGCTGTTGTGTGTGTTGGCATTAATGTGTTCCTCGATTGCAGCTTTCTTTTTTGTTCTAATGTGACGGTGGTGTGTGGTGATGGTGGATTTGAAAGCCAAGTGGTCTGCCGTGATGTTGCTGCTCCTCCATCTTTTCTCGAGCTGTCTGCAGGTGCGCCTGGATTCTTGGAGGGCGGGGAGAACCAGCTGGTTTTCTTGGAGGGCTGATTGCCTGAGGGTTTCCTCAGGGGACCAGTGTGTTGGCGCAATCGGAGATCCAGCGGTGGAGGTTGTGTGCTGAGGTGTTGGTGCCATGGATGTTTGTGGTGGGGTCTTGCTGAGGGAGTGAACCTTTCTACCTTAGAACCCCTAGCACAGTTGCCCCAGATGTACAGGGATCACTGTAAGGGCATTTCACAGATGACATTACCCCTCCACGAGCCTAATGTTTTCGTGAATAGTATGGGCACTACAGCTACTCTATCCCCAAGTTAACAATGTTCCCTCAACGCATCTTCTCCTCCACATAATCCTCCTGTGGGCAGGCATACCCTGTACCGGTTACCGGGTAAGGCCCGGCGGATATGATATAGTGGCGTTTCCTCACAGAGAATCCCCCCACCTAACACCCACCATCTTTATATGTCATCATAAGCCCTTTGACAGATATACGCTTTCTTACACTAAACATTTGTAACATACACTCTTTCTAGAGGAGACGCGTGTTTCTGCTTAGGAGCTGGACTGCTTCCGCAAATGCTAGAGAGGTCACATCTGTGCTTACACTTATTCGGCATACACAGGGGCGCCCTTATATGGATCTGCCCATTTCAAGAACTGGGCTTGGCCATAGACAAATAGGGCCATTAGGTCCTCCTTAAAGGCCGTCTTGATGGCCAACCGTTACTCATAGGGAAACATATATGCTCCCAACACTGAGCAGGGACCCTTTTGGGACACACTGTCTGCAACACTTGCCTACAAAACTCACTTCCCATGGGTCTTGGGCAGTTGACTATAATTGTGCGCTAGGCCTCACTTTGGATAGATCACCCCCCGTTGCCTCGCAACCCCCCCACTGGCACAGACAGGCTCCTTACATGCCTGGACTCATCACTGGTCACTGCCGGACATCTGCCGCTCATGCCACCCTGGAACTCCACTATATTCCTTCCACTCCATACCCCATAACATCGCTTCCTCTGCTCTCCCCCCATTTTACCACTTGTTCAACACTCAGACTATCTGGGGCGAGTGGTCTCAGACCATGACACACATACAAGGTATAATTGCTGGACGCCCTCTCATCCCCCTATTCCCATTTGGCAGCTACCACAGGACTGTCTAGGAAACTCAGTCTTTCGAGCGGGGCGGAGGATGCCCAAATTCAGCACTACTTCTTTGAGAGCTGGCACACAGCCTCCACTAGGAAGTTTGATGCCTTCCAAGTAGTTACAAAAGGAGTCTGTATCCAGAAGATTGTAGGGGTCCGAACTTGGAGAAGAATATAGTACATGTTGAAAACAAACTTGCCTCCCTGAGCACAGAGTCAGACAGTAACCCAGCACTTATCCCACTGCTCCCAAAGGCTAAAACAAATTGTGCGAGCCTCCTAGAAGACCTACGGCAATAAGACTTTGCTGTTATGGGTCTCACTAAACGATGTAACTAAGTATCATTAGTTACACTAAACATCTGTTATTCAGCGTCAAGATGGCGCGGGTGAACGTGTACTTTACAAATACATGTTATGTGTTACATATAGTTGGTATGCAGCCTCTAATCAACCCCAAAAATAATAACATTTACCTTATCATATACATATATTTATTATATTATCAAAGTGAAAAATCAATAAACATATATTTAAAAATAGTATCTCTTCTCCATTATGATATAATTAGATTTACATCTTCACGTGCCTAATTTCACAAGACTCCCACTAATACAAAATATCTTCAATATAAATTAAGTATTGTTTGAATATAGACAGTTTTCAAATATGAGTGCATATTTAGTGATCAATATAATATGCATCAATCAATCAATCAATGCACTTGTAGAGCACGCTACTCACCCGTGAGGGTCTCAAAGCGCTGGGGGGGATTTAGGGGGGGGTGCTGCTACTGCTCGAAGAGCCAGGTCTTGAGTAACCTCCTGAAGGTTAGTAGGTCTTCGGTCTGCTGCAGGAGGATGGGGAGGGTGTTCCAGGATTTGGCGGCGAGGTAGGAGAAAGATCTGCCGCCGGTGGTTGCTCTTCGGATGCGGGGGACGGTTAGACAAAATTTCGAACGCCAAAAAGCTAATCAATTTCTGACCTCGAGTATTTCGGCTCAAGAAGCATTGTTGTCAACCGCACTATGTCTTAATCTGCCAACGGTTGTAGAAATAGGCCTCAAATTAAACCAGTTGAAATCAGAAATAAAAGCTAAATTTATTAAAAAAAACAGTACTAATCTTCACAAATACAAGATAGAACAATATGAGGGTGGGGATAAAATCGGGAAAATCCTGGCGTACAAAGCAGCAGAAGATAGAGCCAGTACCACAATTGCTAGCATTCGGGGTTCTGACAATTTACTACACGATCAACCTTATGACATACTAGAACAATTTGCAGAATTCTATAGGACCTTATATACTCCAGAATCCACCCCAAACGAAATAGCAATACAGAACTACTTAGATGCCGCTCATTCAGCTTTCAGCGAGGTGTGCTGCTCTGCTGTCTTCACGACGAAGGGAAAGTCCGCCCAACTTCAAACCCTGTTTGTCTGGCCGCCGCCTCCCCTCTACGAGGACTCGCTGGTGTGAGCGAGTCCTGCAATCGGCAGGACCATCCAAACGCTCCCAGCTAGAGTCCCCAGGGTAGAGGCTTGGCGCAAATACCATCTGTAAGCCGGGGGACTGCGAGGACCAGCATTCTCCACGCACCTTAGCTGGTTCCTCTTCCCCCGGCGGACACGCCCACCGCCTACCTGCTCTTAACCTTTCGCGACACCCGCTCCGCGGGTGCCGCTCATTCAGCTTTCAGCGAGGTGTGCTGCTCTGCTGTCTTCACGACGAAGGGAAAGTCCGCCCAACTTCAAACCCTGTTTGTCTGGCCGCCGCCTCCCCTCTACGAGGACTCGCTGGTGTGAGCGAGTCCTGCAATCGGCAGGACCATCCAAACGCTCCCAGCTAGAGTCCCCAGGGTAGAGGCTTGGCGTAAATACCATCTGTAAGCCGGGGGACTGCGAGGACCAGCATTTTCCACGCACCTTAGCTGGTTCCTCTTCCCCCGGCGGACACGCCCACCGCCTACAAGTATATAATTAATACCATTTTACCGCGACGCGGGACGCGCGCGGGGCGGAGCTCGGGGCGAAGACCGGGCAAAGAGCGGGCCGTTTGAGGCCGTTCGAGAACGTAAGAGACCGGTCCGGGCCCCTCCCCTAACTTTTACATTTACATTTATGCACCTCTATCACAGGAACCTACACAAGCTATTTCTTGGCATTTAACTATCCATCTAATAATATCAACTAAAGTCCTGGTACAGCCATATTAGTGAAAATGAACACGAGGGGAAGCAAACAAAAAAAACTGAAAAAGACAGGGATAGGAGAACAACTGTTGGGTCCAATGGATGACTTTATCACTAAAGCTAATACATTCATTGACCAAAGTATCAGCCTGATTGAGGGTAGAGTATTGTAGTGTATTAAAATGATGAATGGTCAGGTAGATTCTTGAAGCTCTTTATTTGAAGTAAGATGAACAGGATTATATCAGGAAAAACCCCACCAGGAACAGGATGTTCACTGCTCAGCCCTCTCTCATCAACTGTCATTCCACATTCACACCAGGCACTCTAACATTCTATTCACTCTGTCATCCAACACTCAACATTCCATACATTCATTACATACATACTGGCTGAGCAGCAAGCAAGGAGATAACATAAGGCACAACATATCCCCTTTTCTTCTACGGAAATAAACACAATAATATAATACATAGCAATACGAGAGGAAACAACAGATAGTACTAATAATACATATGTATATACAATTTAAGACCAGAATAAATTAGACTAAGCAAATATAGCTAAACACATCCCCTTCCTTTGGGAACATTAAAATTGTAAAATGCAATAGTACCAATGTATGTATAGAATAATTGTAAAGAAGGCACTGCTGAAGCTAAGTAATAGGATTACGTAGGGTAAAAACAGTAGGAAGGGCGTGCGCACACCCCACACTGAATAAGTATAGAGACCAGCTCTGAATAACCCTACGAAGAAAATAACCTCTAAACTTAAAGTATCAGCAAAATAAGAAGCATCAAACACGAAGCTAAAATTTGCAGCACTAAATTCGTAATATGTAAATAACAACAATCAATTAAATCATAAAAGCAATACAGACTAACTGCTGTATCAAGCATTGAAAGTAATACAGATTCATTCGAATTGCTGTACCAAGCATTGAAAGTAAAACCGGCTTGAAGCACTGTACAAAGCATATAACGAAACATAGGCATACCTGAATTGTTGTATGAAGTATAAACATATAACAGACTTATATGAATTAGTGTAAAAAGCATTGAAAGTAACACATATTCGAAATACTGTATGAAGCATAAAACGTAATACGGACTATTGGATTACTGAATTAGTATTGGAAGCAATACAGACTTATAAGAATAGCTGTAAAAATTCTTTGCATAAAATTTTGTAAAATAATAATGAATGCAGAACAGCAGACCTACTAGATGGTTGGAAGAATTATTTTAAACAAAGCACCAACGTAACTAGCAGTATAAATTATTTATACATAGCTTTATAAATTATTTAAACATCACTGCAACCCTATTAACAGAAAAGTAGCTTAAAAAGAATTGGTGTATGAATCATAAACATTGCAGTCTTAGTGATATAACTGTATCAGTTACTATAGTCTTACAGTGTTATGTAAATTGCTGACATATGTTGAAATACCTATAACATAACCTTTAAGTAGTAAGCAAATGAGCCCCGTGTATAAATTAGAGTTCTATGAAGCAACGACAAATAGAGTACCGATTTTTTCCAGCAGATGGTAGTAAGATGATGACTAAAGTAACTGAAAACTGCGCTGAGGCAAGGAACAGAACTTAGCTGGAAACAGAACTTAGCTGACTAGAAGGGCGCTCAAACTTCAAGACAATCTGCAGGTACTGGAGCTCGCAGCATTTCCCAAAACTCGAAAGGGTGAACATTAAATCCATGTATGCTCGCTCGCTGAGTGCGCACAGCCTTTACCACAAACTACGTGATGCGCAACAGAAAGGGAGCCTTCCGCCAAGTTAGCAAGCGTTGACAAGCGTTGCCATGGTAATAGCACTTCTCTCACTAAGTCCCAAATGTATCTGTTCTTCCTCATTTACCTCGCTCTGTCACAGCAAAGTATTAGTTGAACTGGGAAATTAAATACGGCGTCAGCGTTCGTTCTCTCCACTTGCCTCCCCCTGTGTCAGCAAAATTGTAATTGAAATGGGGTGTCAAACTTGACCTCGTGTGTGAAGACGAGTTGATATGCACAAGGAGAAAGGCGCTGTGACTTTTGAAATACCAGCGCGGGCAGAGTGTCAGAGGAATGCGCTCCGCAAGATGGATGGCGTAGCATTGTTTCCGGTTACCACGGGAACGAATATGCAGATGGCTGGGAAAGATCGTCATGACGTGACACGCACTCTTGCAAAGATTCTCAAACGTCATCATAAGCAGGATGGCTTCACCGTGGAAGGAGCTCTCCGTGTGAAAGGCAGTTGGCAGTTGGAATAACGTAAGATGCCACATTATTTGTTACTGAAATAAGTTCAGAATATCAGACTCTCACACGATAGGATTTTAAAGGAAATAACCCGTTTTCTAACAGAAACCACTCGGTTTTTTTTGTTTGTAGTAGTCTTTTAAATTTCTTGCTCTCAGACTTCCACACAACTGAATTTTAAATGAAAACCACTCGTTTTTTCCCTTCTTCTTGGTAGCAAGTAAGCGAGTGTCAGAGCAGTACTTGACATTTAATAGTCTTTTACTCGTTAGGCATTCTTCTTAACAGTACTTTTAATTTAAAGGTCAAACAATTCTCATTGGGTTTGTGACCTTGAGCTAGATCTGGCACTTGAGAGTTTAGGGCGACCGATTTCGGGGTCACTGGTGGGGTTTTGGAGTGCCAGGTAGCTTGGAGAAAATTTTAGTAATTTAAAAGTCCTTTACCTTAATTGAATTCTTCTCTTTAGGGTAGTATTGCTTGGAGGTACCTTGTAAATAGGATGTAGCACGCTGTGAGTTCTTCAATCGTCGCCAAAATGTAGTGTATTAAAATGATGAATGGTCAGGTAGATTCTTGAAGCTCTTTATTTGAAGTAAGATGAACAGGATTATATCAGGAAAAACCCCACCAGGAACAGGATGTTCACTGCTCAGCCCTCTCTCATCAACTGTCATTCCACATTCACACCAGGCACTCTAACATTCTATTCACTCTGTCATCCAACACTCAACATTCCATACATTCATTACATACATACTGGCTGAGCAGCAAGCAAGGAGATAACATAAGGCACAACAAGTATCAACTGAACTTGCGACTGCAAGGCGATCCTCATTGGGCCTACTAGCAATTGCAAGAACACCAGAAACACACTCTCCCCCAATTCAAACCATAGTGGCCAACAATAGGCTTAGCCTCCCAAATGTCGTAGACCTTTCAGCCTCAAAACTCTCTGTAACTTTCTCAGAAAGCGAGTTAGAGAAAACACCTGAAATATTCCCTGAGAATACCCCGGAAGAAGTAAGACAAGCAAGAGGGAGGAGGGAGGGAGCTGTAAAAAAAGGAAAGATACGGAAAAGGTAGATAACACTGCAAATAAGGACACGGACGATCAGACTGATTTGATTGACATTACAAATTCGGTAGGTCCATCTTACCAAATCCCTGATCCAGCCAATAACTGCGTAACGATCCACCAACCACCACAGAACATCATAGATACTATCACCCAAGAATCCCCCTCCTCTTTTATAATTGGTAAGGATAACGGAGCATCAAGGCTAATAAAGGAAATAGCTTCCCTGTTAGATTCCTACGTTCGCCCAATAGAAACAAGACTGCTTAACATCGAGTCGCAATTGACAAAACTCGCTGGCTGTTCTAATCCAAAAATCATACAGGGACTGCAAAAAGCGGGGATAAATAATTCGCTCACATTAGGCCCACAAAAGAAAGCTACAACTTTTGCCTGCTTGTCCCCTAAACAACAACTGACAGCAAAGGGTCCTATAATAGCAAAAGTTCCCACAGTACCGAAACCCTCTCCCAATGTTCTCACAATTCCCCCTCAGATTAATACGGCACCAAAAACACCGTCACCAAATACCCCATCTATAAAAACACCGGCCCCCAAATCTCCCGCTATCAAAAAAACAAATCCCCCAATAAACAAAGGAGTTATGAGAGGGACCATTGGTAGCAGGGCCCCCTTAAACCTGCCACCTGAGGCATGCCCATACGTGGTAGTGATGACAGGGGTACCTGAACTAACGGGGGAGGGGGCAGAACCAAACTGGTCATTAAAAAATAAGGTACAACATTGGTTGAACATAAATCGACCCACTCCGCCAACCTGGATAAGTAGGATAACATCAGTACGCAGGACCCCTTGGGTGGGATATAGGAAAAAAAGCATACAGGGAGATTGTATAGTGATCACCTTTGAGGACCCAAGCGTAGTAGAGCACATTTGCTCTTGGGAATACCACAATACAAGTGGTGGGATCGACACAAAAACCCTTTCCTTTTTCTACCCAAAAAGACATAATAACAACTACTCCCAAGAATTTGATAATATTTGGCGTAAAGCAGTCCCACAACCATGGGAACAAGACTTCGCTGGGTATAAAACATCTCAACGAGAGAGAGACCACGATAATTCTTGGTGGTCAGCGAATCAGAACTACCAACCCTATGAGGGTTCGTGGCAGACCGTGGGACCACAGAATAGAGGCAGAAACTGAGAACAGTGGGGTAGATCGCGTTACCAACCATACAGATCTATCTATAGAGAAACCCCACACTGGGAAAAGTGGCCGGGTATTCCCACCATGAATCGGTTCAGCAGCCTGGAAATGGTCGACTGACCACCAGCCGAACCCCCGAACTCCCCACAGGCTTCTCCTGCCCTAGCCCCAGATCCACCAAGGGGTGAGACGGCAGACCCATTAAAGAATACATTACGGATCCCCGTTATTTTCTGGAACATCGCAGGCCTTCGACCGAAAATAGAGGATGGTTCTGCTGCCCACTTTTTGGAGGAAGGTAAAATTATGTGCCTACAGGAAACATGGGCCATGACGGCCCTACATCTTGTGGGTTATAAGACATACTTTTCCCCTGCTCTACCAAGTACTGCAGGCAGACCCAGAGGGGGTCTGGTAACTTATATAGCCAACACAATAACAGACCTAAAGGTACTAAAGGTAGAATCTTTCCCAAATTTCCAACTGTTCTCACTCATGATAGGGAAAAAACATACCATTATCCTAATAAATCTGTATAATAATTTAGAGGATGACCATTTACTTAACATTCTCTCCTCAATCCATGAAAAACCTGCCCACCAGAGACAACTACATGAAAAAAGGGCAATTTTCATATATTATGGGGAGGGGATTTTAATTTACACCCCTGCCCTTTATCAGGTAATCAGATCTGTGGAATGGTGGACGAACACGAGAATCCTCTCGCACATTTCCTCCATTCACGGACGAGGCTAGCTCTGAACAACCTACTCTCAGATCTGGAATTATCAATAATAAACCCAATACAACTAACAAAGAATCTACTAGAACCAACCTACCGGGGGAGGGGGCATGAGACTACAGTTGACTATATAGTCTTGACAGAAGGCCTGAAACATCGAAGTAGGGACTTTAAAATTATGGAAAACATCCTAAGTGATCACTCTGCTCTCAGGCTGAATCTACAGCTGAACCACCCAGAATCTCACCTGACAGAAATAGCAAACACTCTCTCTCAAAATAGGCTTGAATTGGGCAAAAGAAACGGATACACCATAAAATGGGAAAAGGCGGACCCCAACAAGCTGACTAGCACACTAATAAAGATTGCTTACAACAACATAATGACATGCTTAGATCCATTATCAGATGATAATCTAATTTTGAAAAATTTTAAGCTAATACTAGATCAAATAAAAACACTGTTGACCAGAACCCCTAAACAAAACAGCTGTACTACTACGGGTTGGTTCAACCATGAATGCACTAAGGCACTAACCAACTTAAGACAGGCGCTTGGTAAAGCAAGCAGAGATCAGCTAGAGATACAACATCTCAGGCGAGAGTATAATAAGGCCAGAAAGACAAGGAAAAAGGAGCTGAAACTGACTCTATGGGATAATTTGCATAAAAGCACACTCATGAAAGACAGTCAGTCCTTTTGGCGATTAGTGAAGTCTCCCCTCCTATCGGATTCCACTCCCCAGATCGACGTTGCTATCGACGAGGTAACCTGGGTAAACCACTTTTCAAACATTTTCGAACTAACACCCTTAACAGGAGAACTCCAACACAGTGTCCCTCCGGTAGTATACCCAATAGCGATAGCTTTCGAGCTACAAGATCTCGAAATGGCACTCCAGTTGAGTAAGAGCGGCAAGGCACCTGGCCCCGACGGGGTCCCAGTAGACCTATTTAAACATCTTCCTGATCTCTGGGCCCCCATACTCACCCGAGTTTGCACCGCAGCGGCGAAAATGGGTTTGTTGGAGTCATGGTCAAGCTCCATCATGGTTCCCATCTTTAAAAAAGGGGATCGCCAAGAACCGAAATGTTATCGCCCTATTTCGCTGCTAGACTCTCTGGGCAAGGTAGTTGGCAGAGTAGTACTAGAAAAATTACAGCAATGGGCAAAAGATAAAAACATCCTTTCGGATCTACAATTCGGATTTAGGGAAGGATTCGGAACTGTGGAACAGGCCCTTAACCTAAGCATGATAGTTTCTAAATACATCCACGCAAAGCCAGGGACAATGTACATGGTATACGTGGACTTGTCCTCCGCGTTTGATTGCGTGTCTCATGCGAAGCTTTGGACCCTGCTTGGAAAAATAGGGGTGGACCTGCCCCTTCTGGATTTTCTAAGGGAGCTATATGGTGAAGCTTCTGCAAGAGTACGTTACGGAATAAAAGGAGAGCTGACTGCATCATTCAGAGTAGAGCGAGGAGTAAGACAGGGATGCGTCTTAGCCCCTTTCCTCTTCTCCCTGTATACCAACGGATTGGAGGAGACGATGTTGAGGGGGGGGCAGGACCTACCCAGAGTGAAACATCGCCTGATCCCCGCACTGCTTTACGCGGACGATGCAGTTATTCTAGCACGTACCCCTATCGAGCTCCAGAAATCTCTATCCAAGTACGCCGATTTCATGGGCGCTCTGGACCTACATATAAATGTAAAAAAAACATTTGTTATGGTAGCTGGCGGACAACGAAAACCCACAAAGTCTATTTATTTAAAAGACCAAAAAGTTGAAAGGACCTCACAGTATCCATACTTGGGCATCATGATAGATGAAAGTCTAAACTGGAAGGCTGCTATCGAAGCCAGGAGACATCAGTTCAAAAGAGCAATTGTAGCTCTGATGAATTTTTCACAAAGACTCGGAAAGCGACCACCGGTCGAATTGTTAAAGATCTATGCTGCAAAATGCCAAGCCATTGCCCTCTATGGGGCAGGGATTTGGGGACACACACCCATTGGTTCACTGCAAATAGAAGAAAATACTTTTATGAGATTCCTCTTATCTACACCAAAAGGCACTTCCATCTGTGCTTCCCATATGGAACTGGGAATCCCATATATAGAAGACCTGATAAAGATCCAGCCATTGCTACTTTGGAGACGAATCTGGTTGTCGGACAATAACCTGTTGACTAAAAACATCTTACAGGACTCCATGGCACTGGACGGCGTACATAAAATAGCATGGCTTACCTATATCAGACATTTTTTTTCCGATCTGGGCTTACAAAAGTACTATTCCACTCCAGAAAAATTAACTGAAATATCTAAGAAAGATCTGAAACTAATAGCGTTGAGCCATTTAGAGTCCCTGAGGCTGACTCTGCTATCGACCAAAAAATCTGCGATCCTTGCAAATACGATACAGCATAATCCGAAAATCCAGCTCTATTTGACATTAGAATTTACAACATATGAAAAAATGCTCCTGACAAGGTTCAGACTGAATCTTTTTCACAGACTAGTGGCTTTTCCAGAAAAGAACACTTGGGACTCAAACGTGGTCCTCTGCCCATGTGACGATAGGTCTCACCAGTCATGTATCCATACAATTTTGTTTTGCACATTTTTCCATACCCATAGAAAAATCTGGCTATTTCCTTTATTAAAGGGCTGGGGTTACAAACAATGCCGCCCAGCCATGCTAGCACTTCAGATGTTGGACTCGGAACGTACCTGCTATCATGTACTTAACTTCCTAAAGTGCATTATGAGACATAGGGACAATCTGTAAAAGATAAAAGAAAATTACATGAGATCTATTATTTTATATCTCGTTTAAGAATCATACAGGACTCCGGTCATATTATTGTTTTAAAGTATTAACTTGTTTTTCCTTTTTATACAAATGTATATTGTGATTACTTTTATGGTTTTCCATTGGCAAAAAACCGAATAAAGAAATATATATATACTTAGATGAGCTTCCTATAGTTTCACTTAGCCAATCAGAATCAGATCTTATGTCGGAAAACATCACTGGACAAGAACTACGTCAAGCTATTACCTCTCTACCCTCTGAAAAGGCTTCAGGAGAAGACACGATCCCGCTAGAGATTTATAAAATCTGTCTAGAGGAACTTGCACCTCTGTTATTACAGGTAATGCAATCAATTGGGGAAACCAGTAAGGCACCCAAATCATGGAATAGAGCCAAAATAATATTTTTTCTCAAAAAAGGCAAACCAAAACAGGAAAGAGGGTCATATAGACACATTTCTTTGATCAATACAGACGCAAAAATTTTTGCAAAAATTTTAGCTTCCAGATTAGAGCCTCTTATGCCTAAAATGGTTAACCCCCAACAACACGGGTTTGTTACTGGGCGGGATACTACCATACACGTCAACATGGCTATTACAGCATTCGATGTGGCGGAGACTGAGTCCACCCCACTTGGTATGATATTACTGGATGCTGAGAAGGCTTTTGACCGGGTGGGGTGGGACTACTTATGGCACGTTATGACCGAAATGGGGTTTAACGGATATTTTCTAAAGTGGATAAAAGCGCTATATGACAATCCCTCTGCATGCATTAGTTATGGGGGTTTGATCTCTACAGATTTTTTGATACTGCGGGGCACTCACCAAGGCTGTCCCCTATCACCGTTATTATTTGCCCTATCACTTGAACCATTTTTACATTCCCTTCAAACACAACCCAAAATTATACCGTTTAAATCTAATGAACAGGTGCTAAAAATAACAGCATATGCTGACGACATTGCTGTATATTCTTCTGACATTATACAGACTCTAGAAGGAATTAATATAGAGGCCCTCAAATTAGGCAAAGTATCCGGGTACAAATTAAATACAAATAAGACACAAATCATAGCTAATTACTCACCAACAACAGAAGTCCCTGAGATATGTAAGACCGCTACTTATTTAGGCGTTAAAATTACATCGAAAATACGAGAAATAAACAATCTCAACTACAACGATCTAATTAAATCCACTATTGTCACATTAAAAAAATGGCACAGATTACCTCTGAACTTAATTGGCAGAATCAATCTCATTAAAATGAA
The DNA here is from genome assembly GCF_964261635.1 of Lissotriton helveticus. Taxonomy (NCBI): domain Eukaryota; kingdom Metazoa; phylum Chordata; class Amphibia; order Caudata; family Salamandridae; genus Lissotriton; species Lissotriton helveticus. The sequence continues at coordinate 1,628,249,429 of NC_136067.1, forward strand.
GATACTCCCTAAATTTTTATATTTATTTCGCTCCATCCCATTTGCTCTAAATAATTCTTTTTTCAAACAGCTTGACGGGATTTTTAGTAGTTTCATATGGGGATACAAAAAAGCCAGAAGATCGTTGAAGTTCCTCAAAAACAACACAGATAAAGGCGGTTTAAATTTTCCAGACTTAAAACTATATTTTTGGTCGTCGTTTATTAGGCGCTTTCGATCCTTACTATGCAAGGAAAACACTTTTTTTTTCATGTATTTATGTTAAAATCTGAATCTAATATGTTTTTACAGCGAGTTAACGACCCTAATTATTTTAAAAGAGTTAAATTCAAGACCGCCAAAGATATTATCAGGATATGGAATAACATCTTGGCTTATTGTAAAACGTCTTTTTACCACCCGAAATTAAAACTCTGGGACAATCCTGGCCTCCCGAGAATATTTAACGATGGAACGACCCATAGATGGTCAACCCTTGGTATTAATACTCTGGGGGACCTATACGGGGCACAAGGGTTTTTAGATTTTCATACCCTACAAATTCTCTACAATTTGACGGAAAATATGAGGTTTAAATATATACAAGTACATGATTTCCTAATTAGAAAGAAACAGTTATTTAATATCTTAGATTCTGATATTTGGAACTGTTTATACTCTACCAAAAATAAATCAGTGATAAGCGAGGCATACAAACATCTTTGTGCTGTTAAAATCGATGACTGTCTACAACTAGCTCAAAAATGGAGCAGTAATACTGGTTTAAATATAACGTCTAAGCAAATCAGATGCTCTTTAGCTAACATAAATAATGCTGTACGCTCATCTAGCTTGAGGTTACAACAGTTCCGCACAGTTTGTATGTTATATTACACACCGGAAAAGATTTCAAAGTGGTCCCCTAACAACACTCAAGGAGATCGCACTAAATGTCCCACGTGCCTTGCCTACGCAGCAGATCTAGAACATATGCTGTTTTCTTGTCCAATGTTAAAGGACTTTTGGGGGGAACTAACTAAAATCTTAAAAATCAAAAAGATATTTCTGCCCACGCTTACTTCACCAACTGTATTACTCGATTTATATCCTACTATTCTATCTCAACCCGCTCTGATAACAATCCTTATGTCCTGTGCCAAACTCACACTGGCTAGAGCCTGGATCTGTCCCAAGCCTCCTAATATCTGGGAATGGTGGTCATTAGTCAATGAAATTCGCTATATGGAATTTGGGTTAGCCAATCTTAGAGGAACTCGCTCACGAAAAAAATTTGAAAAGATATGGGGCGATTTCATCGATGGTCCCGGGTTTGCTTAAATGTTTAAAATGTTTAAATGTCTGTATCATAGATGTACCGATTCTTTTTTTTTTTCTCTCTTTTTTTTTTTAAATGTGTTCCAAATGGAAAACTGAAATCAGTTTTTGTGAAGATAGTGCTATTGATACTTTGTCTTTCATTTTATGGATTTTTGTTATGTCTCTCTCATTAGCTTGCAAATAAAAAAGATTTTAAAAAAAAAGACAGTTTTCAAATATGAGTGCATAATTAGTGATCAATATAATATGCATCAATCAATCAATCAATGCACTTGTAGAGCACGCTACTCACCCGTGAGGGTCTCAAGGCGCTGGGGGGGATTTAGGGGGAGTGCTGCTACTGCTCGAAGAGCCAGGTCTTGAGTAACCTCCTGAAGGTTAGTAGGTCTTCGGTCTGCTGCAGGAGGATGGGGAGGGTGTTCCAGGATTTGGCGACGAGGTAGGAGAAAGATCTGCCGCCGGTGGTTGCTCTTCGGATGCGGGGGGCGGTCGCCAGGGCGCAGTCAGTGGAGCATAGCTGGCAGTTTGGGGTGTGGAAGGTGAGTTGTCTGTTGCAGTATGCTGGTCCGGTGTCGTGGAGTGCCTTGTGGGCGTGGGTAAGGAGCTTGAAGGTGATCCTCTTGTTGATGGAGAGCCAGTGCAGGTCTCTTAGGTGGGGTGTGATGTGGCTGTGGCGAGGGATGTCGAGGATCAGGCGTGCCGAGGTGTTCTGTATGCATTGCAGTCGTTTCAGCCGTTTGGCAGGGGCTCCTGCGTAGAGGGCGTTCCGTAGTCCAGCCTGCTGCTGACGAGGGCCTGGGTGACAGTTTTTCTTGTGTCGGTGGGGATCCACCTGTAGATCTTTCGGAACATGCGGAGGGTGTTGAAACAGGAGGACGAGATGATGTTGACTTGCTTGGTCATGGGGAGTGTTAAGTCGAGGATGAATCCCAGGTTGCGTGCGTGGTCGGTGGGTGTCGGTGCGGTTCGCAGGGCAGGCGGCCACCAGGAGTCGTCCCAGGCTGAGGGAGTGGAGCCGAGGATGAGGACCTCTGGTTTGTTTGAGTTCAGCTTCAGACGGCTGTTCTTCATCCATTTGGCGACGGCTTTCATTCCTTCGTGGAGGTTGGTTTTGGCGGTGAGGGGGTCCTTGGTGAGGGAGTGGATCAGCTGTGTCGTCGGCGTAGGAGATGATGTTGAGGTCGTGTAGTCTGGCGATGTGGGCAAGCGGGGCCATGTAGATGTTGGACAGTGTCGGGCTGAGGAATGATCCTTGGGGTACGCCGCAGATGATCTTGGAGGCTTCGGATCAGAAGGGGGGGGGCAGACGCTCTGTGTTCTGCCGGAGAGGAAGGAGGTGGTCCAGTCCAGTGCTTTGCCTCTGATTCCTGCGTCGTGGAGGTGAGTGCGTAGGGTGCGATGGCAGACAGTGTCGAAGGTGGCCGACAGGTCCAGAAGGATGAGGGCCGTGGTCTCGCCATTGTCCAGCAGTGCTCTGATGTCATCAGTGGCGGCGATGAGGACCGTTTCGGTGCTGTAGTTGCTGCGGAATCCAGACTGGGACGGGTCCAGGGTATTGTTCTCCTCGAGGTAGCGGGTCAGCTGTTTGTTGACATTTTTTTCAATGACCTTCGCCAGGAACGGTAGCAGTTAGATGGGCTGGAAGTTCTTGAGGTCTCTCGGGTCTGCCTTGGGTTTCTTGAATAAAGCGCTGATCTCAGCGTGCTTCCAGCTCTCCGGGAAGGTCACGGTCTCGAAGGAGATGTTAATGGCCTTGCGGAGATGGGGTGCGATGGTGGCGCTGGCCTTGTTGAAGATGTGGTGGGGGCATGGGTCTGACGGGGAGCCAGAGTGGATGGTGCTCACCATTGTGATGGTGTCGTCGTCGTTGATGTTAGTCCAGGCAAGCAGGGGGTCGCTGTGGGTGGTGGCCTTTGGGTCTGAGGTGTCGTTGGGTGCCGTGGTGGTCTGGTTGTTTAAGCTGTCATGGATATCTGCAATCTTGTGGTGGAAGAAGGAGGCAAGGGAGTTGCACAGGTCTTGCGATGGTGGGATGTCATTGGTGTTGGAGCTGGGGTTGGAGAGTTCCTTCACAATGTTCAAGAGCTCTTTGCTGTTGTGTGCGTTGTTGTCTAGGCGGTCCTTAAAGGAGGTCTTTTTGGCAGATCTGATGAGGTGATGGTGATGGCGCATGGAGTTCTTGTGGGCTGTTTGGTTCTCCGGTGTCTGTTCGTGGCGCCATTTCCTCTCCAGTTTTCGGCAGTTTTGTTTGGAGGTCTAGAGGTCCGTCTGGCATTCTTGTTGGTGCGTCTGTTGGAGGGATTCTTGATCGGGACGGGGGTGTTGGTGCAGTCGTTGATCCAGCGTCTGAGGTTGTTGGTGGCGGCGTCGGGGTTCTGGTGAGGGCGGTGTTTAGCTGGTCTTCCGTATTTTTGCTCCAGCTGTGGTGGGGGATCTGTTGGGTGTGGTGGTGCGTCGTGGGTCTCTGGAATGTAAAGTGGATGCAGCGATGATCGGTCCAGTGGAGTTCGGTGGTGTACCTAAAGGAGACGTGGGAGCTTGCGGAGAAGATGGGATCAAGCGTATGGCCGGCGATGTGGGTGGGCGTTGTCATGAGCTGTCTGAGTCCGAGGTTGTCGATCAGGGTGGTGGAGTTGGTGTCGTTGTTGTTCTCGAGGTGAAAGTTCAGGTCTCCGAGGAGGATGTAGTCTGTGGAGGCGAGGATGTGTGTGATGATGAAGTCGGCAATGGGGTCGCTCCACTGTGGACGGGGTCCGGGAGGTCTGTAGATCAGAGTTACTCTGAGAGAGGAGTTGGGATCGGTGTAGATTTGAAAGTGCAGGTGTTCGGCGTTGCTGAGGGTGTCGTTGGAGTTGGTCGAGACTTTGAGGGTGGACTTGTGGATGATGGCGATCCCTCTCCTACTCCATTGGTGCGGTCTCTGCGGGTGATCTTGTAGCCGTCCGGGATGGCTATGGCGATGTCGGGTGCCCAGGAGTCGTTCATCCAGGTCTCAGTCAGGAAGGCGACGTCTCGGGAGGATGTGTCGAGCAGGTCCCAGAGTTTGACGGCGTGTTTGCGTGCAGAGCGGGTGTTCAGGATTATGCATCTGAGGTGGTTGCGACCTGTCTTGTGGGGTGGAATGGCGGGTTGGATGCTGGTGAAGCTGCAGTTCCGGCAGGTGAAGGGTCCATGGGTGCGCTTCGGGTCAGCCAGGGAGCAGGTGTGAGTTTGTCTGGCGTTGAGTGCGTGAAGGGTGCTGGCATTGTAGTGGAAACGGGCGTCGTGGCGTTCGCGGGGACCAGGGGTTCTGGTGCTGGCATGGATGGGCGCGGACGGGCGCAGACGGGCTTGGCTTAGGCACGACTTTGGCGCGCCAGCGGCGCCGCCGCGATATAAGGAGAGGTGGGAGGGAGGAGCAGCTGGGAGGCAGGAACAGGGCGGCGAATGGGTGAGCAGGGGGTGTGGCCACATGGACGCAGCGGCGGGAAGACGTGCGAGGAACGGCGGAGGGAACAGAAGGAAAAGTGGGGCACAGACTATTTCAGGAGAGAAAAACAGGAAATTAAGGCAAAAAACAAAAACAAGCAGTCAAAATAAACCAACCAGATACAAGGGAGCAAACCTAGGCCACGAACTCGCATCAGAGGCAGCAGCAGCGAGCTGAGTCACGTGCACAACAGGTGCTGCTGTTGAGGCGTGGGGAGCGTACTGCCTGGGAGTAGGGTCACGGGTCGCTCCTTTCACCGTGCAGCCGCCATAAAAATAAGGTGAGGTGGGAGTGAGGAGCAGCTGGGAGGCGGGAGCAGGGCGGCGAATGGGTGTACAGGGGGGCGGGGCCACTGGGACGCAGCGGCGGGAAAACGGGCAAGGAGAGGCAGAGGGAACAGAAGGAAAAGTGGGGCAAAGACAATTACAGGAGAGGAAAACAGGAAATTAAGGCAAAAAACAAAGACAAACAGTCAAAATAAACCAAGCAGATACAAGGGTGCAAACCTAGGCCTTGAACTCACGTCAAAGGTAGTAGCAGCTAGCTGAGTCACGGGCACAATAGGTGGTGCTGTTGCGGCGTGGGAAGCAGCCTGTCTGGGAGCAGGGTCAAGGGACGGATGGTATAAACAGTGTTCCTTCTAAATGTCCATGCTGTGTTTCAGTGGCTGCAAATTATACTTCCACCTTCTTCGTGATTTACTAACCATTCATACTAAGTCCCATGAACAATGCTGATTAAAACTTTCCGCAGTGGAGTCGATTCTTTCAAATATTCCCCAAAAAGCGCAAAAAAATGTAATCATAAGCTGTCAGTAAAAACTCACAATGTTTGTTCTCACACAGCTCACTAAAGCTTACTCTAAATTTAATTTGTTAATAACGAGGATATATTCCTAATTTTGCTACATATAACGAAAGCTTACATCATAATCCCTACATTGAAGTTGCCACATTTACAGCCTTCCTGCATTGTATGCTTCATATTTTCATATTATAGGAAAAATGTAATTCATCCCTCTATATGGGTGGGTCATCATGAAGTTTTCTTGAAGCTCCCATGGAGTTTTATGATGTAGCTTCCCATTGCCTTTTTTTCGATATACCAACCCCTGTATTATTACCCATTAAGGGCATATGTACCTTCACACGTTACTGCATACGCATTCCTAAATGGATTGCCTGTGTTAAGTGGACCTTAGCTTCCATGTGTGCCACACATGTGCTTAGTATTTAGACTCACAGGGATGTGAGACTCATTTCCTCTTCAATACAACTTGCCTTATAATAGACCTCCTTCACACTTTATTTTGAAATCCTCATGATTACTAAACGTACAACTTTCTTTGAAATAGGGACCTACTTCTACTCTTAAATGTTCATTACTCAGACATACTGGAGTATACATTTACCTCACTAACTCTTTATGAAGCAAATATAGTCCCACCTGCTTTCTTGGAGACCTAAGGGTTCTCATTCTCTTTCTATGTGAAAAATGTGACATCCACATTCATATTTGCATATCTTTATGGGGTCTTCTCACACTTCCATGGACAGGTTATTCTTTAAGGAGACTGTAATGAGAGTCCCACATTTATCTGTTCTGTGTTCTCTGGACAATCTTTTTTGTTCCTCACTTACTTTTCCATGTTCCGTTATGAATAATGACATACAGTTATGGAATCTGGTCTTGCTTTCACCCACTATTTATTTGTAAAGAGCTCAAGCCATGCTTTAGAGATCCAACATTATCTATTTGCAGATCCTGATCAATTTTCTCTTCTTTTTCACTTGCTTTCTTAGCGGTCCATTATCTACCAACCTCTCCAATTTACACAATATATTCGAGAAATCAACTGAAAGAGTGTATCACCTATCACAAGCTTCTAAATGCTCCCTTCAATGTGTTCACCTGGACCACTACTGTCAAAACAAGACTACCAGAGTAACCAGCTCCTACACTTCAATTCCTTTCATACACGTTTCACAGATTCACACAATAGGGACCTATTGAATGTTGATAACATTTCCTCCTCACTTCAACTATTCTCTTTTATTGTGGATTTATAAGTTAAAAAACTTTTGTTCGGACACTGTAGCTCAAATGATCTTCAATAAAATACTCTTTAGAATATTACCGTCTTTCACCTTTCTTTTTTATTTTTTAAAATCTATTTTTATTTATGTTACACAGTCAAACAGCTATATTGTAAGTTTCAAGTGAACATTGATAATTTCAGCTCCGGGTATACTACACATCTACGTAGGATAAACAACAGCAAATCCACATATTCATTCCATTACATTGTCAGCGATAAGTACAATAAGTGTGGTCTGTGGGCTTGATGTATCATGTAAATCCGGCCCAACAATATGTTAACTTGCGATCAGTGGTAGTCGCCATTTTTAGGGTTATCCCCACATGCTGTTAGCCAAGCATTAGTTCCAGGTCTATGTTTCAGCTTTGGGAGGCGTAAAGTAAGGAACGGGGCAAAGTATAAAGAAACCCAGGTAAACCTGAACTTAACCAATGTGGCCCGCCCCATAGCATGATAAATGCAAGTGCTGTTTACAATTCCAAATCCACTGGCATCAATTACTGTACCTCTGGTGAGAGGTGCACACCCCGCCCTGAGTCCAGTGATATGCTCCCAGCTGTGGCAAAAAATTAGTGTGTCTCTTCCAACCTCTGTTCTGTGGTGCCTGTGGGATCTGGTGAATCTGTGACTGTTTGATGATCATTCTGTAGATCATGTAGAATGGCATCCTAGTTGGCTGCTATGGGGGTTTTGCGAAGACCTACCATGTCTTCTTTGTGCATGCAACACTCTCAGCCCTGGGCCAGACCAGCAGAGAGGGCATCCAGGCTAGCACGTGTGGGGATTCAGGGGATTTCCATCTTTTAGTAATCAATCGTTTGACCATCAGCACACCCAAGTTGAAGAAGCGGGAGGTGACCTGCTGCCGCTTATGCCTGTGAAAGAGGTGTAGCATGCATATCTCCCACACAGGAAGCACAGGGCGTCCCATACAGCTGTAACAGACCGCCAGTATGCAATAAGAAGTGAACATGACCATAACATGTGTAGATGATCTGCTTCCGCTAGGCTAAATTGCAGGTAGTTAGCGTCCATGCGGTCAAAATACTTATTCATTTTAGCTGGAATGAGATATGCTCTCTGTATGATATAATATTGTATTAGGTGGAAGCGCACATTCCTGGGGACATGAATATGGCCTTTCAGTATTGTTATCTTTTCCTTATCTGTGCTGGGGTGATGTAGGTCTGTTTCCCAACGCTACCTCATGTGTGATAACCATTCTGCGGTGTGATGCCGGAGTGAGGCAGCAAACCATTTGGAAAGATGCCTACCCCGTCCCATGACATGCAAAATTATACGGTCAAATGGGTTTGATGTTCGTGCATCATGTCACCCCATTTATTACCCAGAGCTGCAAGGAGTGAATAGTGTAGTATGAATTGGCCTGGGGTAACCCATTCTCCTCGACCAGTGTATCATATGGTATGGCACAAGTCACCTAATGTACGGATCCCTGCTCGCTGCCATAGGGGTAGTTCTAGTGACCCCTTGTTCTCTGGGTGTGCCTAGTATAGGCAATGCCGGCACATATGGTATCGTCGTCCGTGTTGTGTATAAACACCTGCAGTGAGATGTGACCTTGAGCAGCAGAGGCTCTGGAGGTATCTGTTATAATGTACTTATTACCTTTTTCATGTCTCCCCTCTTTGGTTCTCTCTCTGCCTGCTCAGCCTGCTATGATGTCATGTGGAATGTTAAGGTGGCTTTGTATGTGGCAAGATCAGTTGGTGAGATGGGCTGAGCAGAGTGGACCTTGCTCCTGGTGGGGCTTTACAAGAGACTACCTGATTTACTAAGGATCTTCTTGTAACTGTATACCTGCTGACTTCTACCTGATTAAACCTATTTATACCACTTACAAGAGATGTCTACCCCATTACTTCGTTTTAACACTGGCGACGTTTGGAAAATAACCTACTTATGCTACCTTGGATGGATTTGACTTTTAAAACAGAAGTAAATCAAATAGTGTTTTTAAAGAAGCTCAGCAAGAATTGGGACTTAAAGATTTAAAGACTTAAAGTAAGTGAACATTTTCATATGGATTTCATGAAACTTGGCACCCTATTGCCCCACCAGTGACCCTGCCAACGGTCGCCCTTACTACATGGTGCCAGTTTCTATTAGTCCAGTTCTTATTGACCTGCCTACTACCTGGGAAATTGTCTCAGCTTATATCTGATTGAGCCTATTGGAATTCCAAATGAGCCCTTTTCGTTTATTGTAAAGGCTTGGCAACTGGGAACAATTTTCCCTTACTGAACTGAATTCTCCCCTCATCAACGTTTTGCTGCGCTGTTATTTCAAGTGTATAACATACAGCGCTGTGGATTATCACCTTGGATTTATTGGATTTATTCTCTTTGCACTTATTGCCTTAGGATTTTGAATTTCGAATTTACTTTTACATTTGGGAAGTTTCCTGTTTTCCCTTGGTTTCTTTCAGCGCTATTTTTCCTGTTTATTCTGCCCAAAAGCGATCTCCGTGTAACTTGTTTGTCTTCAAGTTTAAACCGTCTTACCTGCCATCCTCCGCGCTCCGGCCACTGCCTCGAGAGTTCCCTCGTTCTCTCTGTTCGGCCATCATCGACGCTGGAGTGTTGCTAGCATTCGCGACTGCGCGTCGCCCCTAGGCAGAGCTCCGTCACCGAATTCTCTGATCCCGGCTTGCATTGCGCACTGTCCAAACGCGCGTAACGTCACCGCGCATACGTGACGTGCCGCCATCTTTAATGACTTGCTGCTTAGGCTGTAGTTACCTAGCAACTAAGTAAAGGAAAATTTATGCGCTTTCACTAACGATCGACTCCTTTACCTCCCTGCCTCTTTCAGCACTACCACCTTCAATCTTCCAGCGACGTTTGACTTTATTTACCTTCGGATGTTTACTCTAGCCAACATCTTATTTACCTGAAAGCTAAATTTATTATAGGTAGCAAACCTGGTTTTACATACGCTGATCTGAAGTTACATGCACTAAAGAGGATTTCATGGTGATTCTACGCTCAACCATGAAGGGAACTCACGTATTGATGGTGCTGTTTGTGGCGCAATTATCTACTTACCTGCTGCATTTGGATTTTGGATGAATGAATATTAAATTAGACTTCCATGGATTTGGCTTCCTGTTTTGCTGACTGGACTTTCGGGTGAGGCATCGCTCACTTTAGACAACGGTGACCACGTTTTTTGTTTTAGTTTGTTTTGTTAATAATACCTTGTTTTATAATTGCATATTCACAACTTTCTATTGGGGACATGTTACTGTCATTGATATGTATATGACATTTAAGTGTGTATTGTCTGAATAATATTGTTTTTCAGAAGACGTCGCGAATCTTCCTGTATTAACAATATTCTTTACTTGAAACAGCTCCCCGGAGTTTGAGACACTTTTATCATTGCTGGTCATTTATATTTTTGTCTCTTGCTCTCTAGGGTGGTGTTGATGAGTATGAGTGTTTTTTCCTTGACTTTGTGTGGTGTGTCCCTCTTTACGGTTGTGTGTAAGTGTTTAGTGATTAGTGGTTTTCCTGGGTTTTGTCGTGGGTCTTGTTGATCCATGTTTTGTTTTCCATTAAGTGCGGTTGTTCCCTTAGTTCTGTATTCTGGAGTGTCTTGTCTGCACGTTGTGCTTGGTTTTTTCTGAATTTTTAAGTTTTGGTCAATTTCGTTCAGGATTTTTGAATTAAGAATTACCTTTAGTTTTTCGGGTGTGTGACGTGGGTTAAAGCTTGCCCACAGTTGTACGAGAGTGTCTTAGGTTTTGAGTTACCCTTGGTTTTTGATTAGCGTGTACATGCTGTGTGTGTGTTTTCTTCACACATGGGTTAAGGATTACCCTAAGTTTTTGGTTTTTCTGGTTGTGCTATTTGGCTACACAGTCTGTGTGTGACGGGTACACACTTATTACCTTCATTTTGGGATTTTGTGCAGTTAAAGGATTGTATTCCCTGTTTTGCCCCAGTTTATCCGGATTTAGTATTGTGCTGGTTTTGTTTTATCGCAGTTTTTGTGAATGGCACATTAAGTTTTGGGCATAGTTTTGGAATTATTGGTTTTTAGAATGATTTATCTTACTTTGTTTTTCGTTTGTTTTTGATCATTTTCAGGGAGAAGGAGGTATTGTATTGTGTTAATACTGTGTCTTCTTCTTTCTATTGGGAATGCGTTTTCCATCAGGGCATTTCTTTTTGTACTAATGATCACAATCCATGGGGAGAGTTAGAATTGTTGCATTAGATAATGCATTTCTCTTCTTCTCCTTTTGGTTTTTATGAGATAATTCTCTCTTCTTCCACTTGTTGCGTTTATTAATGCATTCTCTTATTCTCCCTTTCTTTAGGATGGATAGGAGATATTTTGGTTCTATGTTTTAATACATTCTCTGTTTCTTCTTCCTTTGTTTGTTCAGTTATTAAGGAGGGGGATGTGTTATAATGTACTTATTACCTTTTTCATGTCTCCCCTCTTTGGTTCTCTCTCTGCCTGCTCAGCCTGCTATGATGTCATGTGGAATGTTAAGGTGGCTTTGTATGTGGCAAGATCAGTTGGTGAGATGGGCTGAGCAGAGTGGACCTTGCTCCTGGTGGGGCTTTACAAGAGACTACCTGATTTACTAAGGATCTTCTTGTAACTGTATACCTGCTGACTTCTACCTGATTAAACCTATTTATACCACTTACAAGAGATGTCTACCCCATTACTTCGTTTTAACAGTATCCCCCCTGGAACAGGGGTGAAACAGCAAAAGTAGTGAAGAAAGTGTCCAAGGCGGTGAGTTGCAGCTGTGTCTGCCAATTGAAGGCCCGCCATACATCTGTCTACCCACTTCCGTCTTTATCTCTCCATAATCAGTTTATTCTTGTACCATTATTTCCAAGATAATAATAACGAACAGGCAACTAATAAATCGCGCTGCTCTCACTTCTCTGTTGCCTCATGTCCAGAATGTTCATCTTCTTGAATTGAAGCCATACTTGATGGGACACTGTCTGAACACCCTCAAGAGGCCTTTGATTGTTAATTAAGAATTTATTTTTCTTTACAGTTGTACGTCAGGTCATTTCACATCCCAAACTTTCCAGGATTCTTAAAATTAAAAGGAAAACTATTTAATAGTCAAAACGTTTTCTTCTTTATTGTCCAATAAAGCAAGAGTTACCCACTATACTCTCATTCAAACCCACCTAGTTGCTCTGAAATTTGGACATGAAAAATTGTTCCCTTAATTTTCGTTTTCAGTTCAAGTCCCTACAATTATGATTAGATTCTATCTTCTACAGAATAAACCAGTGCAGATCCTTTTCTGAATGGCTTGATGTTACATAATGCCCTGTTAGTGGGGCGCTTTCTTTTTCAGTTCAAATGATGTTCATTTAACCAAATATGCATCTCCCACAAGAGAACATAAAAAGATATATCACATGGTCATTTTGTCAATCCAATGTCTAGGAGCAGGTTCAACAAAATCAAATACCACGTTTCCTCCACCTTTATTCACCGACTTTATCACCACTGTTCTATCCTAATTGAGGTTCATAAGGCAAAGCCTATTGGTTTCAGACAAATTACTCTGATTTAGGGACTATTTTAAATAACGTATCCAGCCCATGTTCTCTTTTCTTTTTTCTAAAAACTGCAACTTCACTGCCTACTTCTGCGGCAGATGGGATGAAGATAAATTAAAGTGTAACACCTAAACTATTGTCAGTTAGTCTGTTAATTCTCCTATCAAAATATTTGTTTAAGTCTGGTTTTACAGAAAAAATGGTCTATGGCCCTACTCAATATCAAACCTAGTAACGTTGGATGCAGGTACAAAATGTAAACTTTTTCTAAAACCTCCAACTATGTGTAAGATTTTCAGAAGAAAGGTTGCCTACAGCTTTCATCTGTGAACCTACTGAAGCCAATACATTGAGTATTTTCCTTGTTTTTTTAATTAACCACATTTTATTTATTTTATCATAGAAATAAACAGGACCATACACAGCAATCACATCCAGGTCTTGTATATGACAATGGTTCATGTACATCTGTGATGCACTATTCAATATAACCCATAGAAGTCCCACCATTTACCCTAGATTCATTCGTGTTTACACAGGCAGCCCCTCGCCTTGTGAATAGGCTCATCCATTTTGGCACGCCAATCCATCCTCCTGAGCCAGACTGTCATAGTCATCGGAGATGCCACTGAGCCCCACAGTCTGGCAATGTCCATCTTGTGTTGAGACTGATGTCGGGGAGACGTCTCTCCCCTCACATTGAGCATGCGGCAATCCTGCACCAGGTTCAAAAGTTGCTAGGCTCCTGAGATTGATCTCTGCCTTGTATGACTCACTGAATAACTTAATCTAACCTAAGCAAATACTGTTGCTTCTTTTCCTGGAGGTTCTCCTTCTACTGGATTAACTCATATTATCAATATATCAACCAATACAATAGGAGGTGAAATTAATTTTAAACTCCTTGATTAAATAGGACTTAAATTATCACAGGAAATACTAAAAGAACGGAGATCACCTTCCACCCGATGTGTGAGGCCATGGAGCAGGGGTAACGAGGACTCCTAAACCCCTCTCACCAACCGAAGAGATAGTGACCAAATGTGTTATGAGAAAATGATTTAAAGAATTTAGAAAGGACTTTGAATGAAGACTGAGTTGAAGTGTGATTTCAAGGTGAAAAGCAGAGTTGTCTCAGAACTTGAGAAGAGGGTTCATGTAATCGAGGAAATGCTGGGTGAAAGTTTGACTGACCGCGAGCAGCTCAAGGTATGCATAATGTTGCTAGAAGCGCATAAGGGTTTCCTCTGATGCAAGTAGGAAGACCTGGAAAAAAGTTCCTGGAGGAATTGTCAGACAACTGGAGGTGTGATGAAGAGGAGCTATTTGCACCATTTCTAGGAGACACTTGAGGTTGAGTGAAATAAGCTGAGGGGCCCTAATTGCTGGAAGATTTGTCTGGAACCTGACCCAGACATGTAATAATGGGTCAATAAAGTCTGGAAGGGGGATCATTTTTTGGTGGAATGGGAGACTCGAGGACCATGGAGAGTGGCATAGGTAGGGTGGGGCGTTACGTTTGGGTGGGTTGTCCGAATTTACGCAGTAATAACGTCAGTCTCAACCCTTTTATATTGTCTTTCCTTCTAAAAACCGCAGTAACATTTATTAATACATAAAACTAGAGCATTCTCTTGGGAGTTGTAGATATATATGTTTGGCTATTTTAGGCTACTATAAAGACATTCCAACCACTTGGTAAGCATGTCGTCACCTTGATACATTTTAATCGTAAATTGTATTTATATAGCTCTTACTACCCCTGATGAGGCATTGATGTGCTTTAAATTGAGTGGCACGCAACTACGGAAACCAAGGTTAGAGGTAAATGGGGTTAGTAAAGGAGAGATGTGAGTTGGTATTGGGAGTGCTGAATGTGGGCACCTGTTAGCACAATGAGCGGGTAGATAGAAAGAAGTTTGGAAAGCATCTATGGGTGTCCATTGTGATCTGAAAAGTTTGGCATGAGTCAGAGTGGAGAAAAGAGTTATGTGGAAGTTTTTTTTTACATATCTATATTTATCTCACCAACCGAAGAGATAGTGACCAAATGTGTTATGAGAAAATGATTTAAAGAATTTAGAAAGGACTTTGAATGAAGACTGAGTTGAAGTGTGATTTCAAGGTGAAAAGCAGAGTTGTCTCAGACCTTGAGAAGAGAGTTCATGTAATCGAGGAAATGCTGGGTGAAAGTTTGACTGACCGCGAGCAGCTCAAGGTATGCACAATGTTGCTAGAAGCGCATAAGGGTTTCCTCTGATGCAAGTAGGAAAACCTGGAAAAAAGTTCCTGGAGGAATTGTCAGACAACTGGAGGTGTGATGAAGAGGAGCTATTTGCACCATTTCTAGGAGACGCTTGAGGTTGAGTGAAATAAGCTGAGGGGCCCTAATTGCTGGAAGATATGCTCTGGAACCTGACCCAGAAATGTAATAATGGGTCAATGAAGTCTGGAAGGGGGATCATTTTTTGGTGGAATGGGAGACTCGAGGACCATGGAGAGTGGCATAGGTAGGGTGGGGCGTTACGTTTGGGTGGGTTGTCCGAATTTACGTAGTAATAACGTCAGTCTCAACCCTTCTATATCGTCTTTCCTTCTAAAACCGCAGTAACATTTATTAATACATAAAACTAGAGCATTCTCTTGGGAGTTGTAGATATATATGTTTGGCTATTTGGGCTACTATAAAGACATTCCAACCACTTGGTAAGCATGTCGTCACCTTGATACATTTTAATCGTAAATTGTATTTATATAGCACTTACTACCCCTGATGAGGCATTGATGTGCTTTAAATTGAGTGTCACGCAACTACGGAAACCAGGGTTAGAGGTAAATGGGGTTAGTAAAGGAGAGATGTGAGTTGGTATTGGGAGTGCTGAATGTGGGCACCTGTTAGCACAATGAGCAGGTAGATAGAAAGAAGTTTGGAAAGCATGTATGGGTGTCCATTGTGATCTGAAAAGTTTGGCATGAGTCAGAGTGGAGAAAAGAGTTATGTGGAAGTTTTTTTTACATATCTATATTTATGTATTTATATAGACATATATATATATATATAACTTTCCACATTTGTCCAAAGACGAGGCTCACTCACATCAGATACAATAACTGTGCAATCCACCAGAGTCTGCGCATCACTTCAGTTTTCATTCTTTTGCCCAACGCGTTTCAAATACTTCAATCCTCGTTTACGGGCTGACGATAAATGAACAAAAAGGTCAATCTTAGGGACTCTCTTTAAATAACCAAAGAATTTCACTATTAAGCTCAAGTGAGCACATGATCGTTTATATTGCAGCATGGGATAAGTAGTCCATCACCAATTCATAATATATCGTCATTATTTACAGTCATTATTTTTCTCCATATCAACCCTGATAAGTTGTGAAGGTACACAGAATACCTGGTGTATTAAATCCGCAATCTGATGTCCTGCCGGGCTCCGTATTCAAAGGGCCCCAGGTCCGCCATTACAGTCCCGGCGGTGGTGCGCCTCCATGGCTGGACTGCCGTGATTATATAACTTTCCACATTTGTGCAAAGACGAGGCTCACTCACATCAGATACAATAACTGTGCAATCCACCAGAGTCTGCGCATCACTTCAGTTTTTATTCTTTTGCCCAACGCGTTTCAAATACTCCAATCCTTGTTCACGGGCTGACGATAAATGAAAAAAAAGGTCAATCTTAGGGAGTCTCTTTAAATAACCAAAGAATTTCACTATTAGGCTCAAGTGAGCACATGATCGTTTATATTGCAGCATGGGATAAGTAGTCCATCACCAATTCATAATGTATCGTCATTATTTACAGTCATTATTTTTCTCCATATCAACCCTGATAAGTTGTGAAGGTACACAGAATACCTGGTGTATTAAATCCGCAATCTGATGTCCTGCCGGGCTCCGTATTCAAAGGGCCCCAGGTCCGCCATTACAGTCCCGGCGGAGGTGCGCCTCCACGGCTGGACTGCCGTGATTATATAACTTTCCACATTTGTCCAAAGACGAGGCTCACTCACATCAGATACAATAACTGTGCAATCCACCAGAGTCTGCGCATCACTTCAGTTTTTATTCTTTTGCCCAACGCGTTTCAAATACTCCAATCCTTGTTCACGGGCTGACGATAAATGAACAAAAAGGTCAATCTTAGGGACTCTCTTTAAATAACCTAAGAATTTCACTATTAAGCTCAAGTGAGCACATGATCGTTTATATTGCAGCATGGGATAAGTAGTCCATCACCAATTCATAATGTATCGTCATTATTTACAGTCATTATTTTTCTCCATATCAACCATGATAAGTTGTGAAGGTACACAGAATACCTGGTGTATTAAATCCGCAATCTGATGTCCTGCCGGGCTCCGTATTCAAAGGGACCCAGGTCCGCCATTACAGTCCCGGCAGAGGTGCGCCTCCACGGCTGGACTGCCGTGATTATATAACTTTCCACATTTGTCCAAAGACGAGGCTCACTCACATCAGATACAATAACTGTGCAATCCACCAGAGTCTGCGCATGACTTCAGTTTTTATTCTTTTGTCCAACGCGTTTCAAATACTCCAATCCTTGTTCACGGGCTGACGATAAATGAACAAAAAGGTCAATCTTAGGGACTCGCTTTAAATAACCAAAGAATTTCACTATTAAGCTCAAGTGAGCACATGATCGTTTATATTGCAGCATGGGATAAGTAGTCCATCACCAATTCATAATGTATCGTCATTATTTACAGTCATTATTTTTCTCCATATCAACCCTGATAAGTTGTGAAGGTACACAGAATACCTGGTTTATTAAATTCGCAATCTGATGTATATCCATATATCCATTATATATAGTACATCTCTATACAAAGCATATATATAGATAGAAAGATAGATAGATAGTTTCCCAGTTTATTGATAGTTTGAAATAAAAATGGCATCATTACTACACAAGACAATCACTATTAAAAAGAAATTGTAAACAATGAGGCGAAAGTATATCAGGTTGGTGCAGACATAAAGCAAAACCAAAGGCAATTTTCAACTATCCGTCTATCATCCCCTTTGGTTTTCCCTTAGTGCAGACATAAAAACGGTAGTAAATGCTCAATTTAAACACGCATATACAGAAATGTATCTAATATTCATTAAATCAGATACCCTATAAAACTTAACCTGGCAATGTGTCTCTTTAGCTAGACTAAGGGATCGGCACAGAGGCATTATCCTCTTACTTCTGGCTTTAGCATATGGGGGACAGAAGAACAATGAATGTTTATCTGTTTCCATGACAGTTTTGCAATCGAAACACTAGCACGACCCCTGCTTTATATCCCCCAGGAGGTGGTGAAAGCTGCTACTAGAAGTGCCCCGTACCTGAACTGTAAAAACAATGTTTGTGCATGTGCCGTGCGTATACAATCTAAACACTCCTCGGCCTTACTTGTGGAGTTATGGAGTGAGAAATCTCTCGTTAATTAACCTGCCTGTGTTATTTCGATGTTTCCTGCAAGTGGCAGTTTTCCATAAACCAGTATTTTCACTATTTGTACATCTCCTGAGCAGATAGGCAGGGTTCTTTCCAGAATTGTTCAAAGCCCAGGTCGGTCCATGCCTTTTTCTAAATTGGCACAGTTCACCAGTGCTCCAAATGCATATCCAATATAGAAAACTGCTTAGTGCAGCCAACACGGCTATTTCGTGGATCGATCGATCTATCTATCTATCTATCTATCTATCTATCTATCTATCTATCTATCTATCTATCTATCTATCTATCTATCTATCTATCTATCTACACTTCCCTTCCCTTCGCACTCTGGCTTCGGTTTTCAAGTTTTTTGATATTTTATTTTCACATGTTTCAAGTACTCCTGGGATAACCAAACCAACGCGTTTCCGTCTCCACTGAGAGCTTGCTCACGGTAACGCCCCATTAAAAGTCACGTTTTAAGCTTTTTGGATGAATTACATCATTTCCTGTATCTAAATTATAGGGCATTATGGGATTTGGAGTCCAATATCGCAAAACACTAAAACTCAAAAAATAAAAGGGATTAAAATTAACAAATGAATGAAAATTTAATAATAAAACTAAAACAAACCACACCCTCAACTCTAAAAAGATTTTTAGTGTTAGTAAGTACAGATTAAATCTCTGTTAAATTTGATCCATATTCCATTTTTGTCTTCGGTACTTCGTAGTATCTAATTGTAAGATCTTCCAGTTTCTTTTTAAGATGTCCTTTATTTGTTTTGATTCTTTAGGAAAAGTCGTAATAAATCTTATGGGTTCTGATTTTGTTGTCTCCCCTTCGTTTGTCGATTTTATTTGCAACAGGTCCTTTCTATTTGCTTGGTTTGTCTTTGCCCAGCCTTTTCTGATATGTGTTTTGGATATCCTCTTTTTTCAAATCTTTTTGCTGTTAGGTACACTATGTTTTAGCCACTATGTATTTTCTGAGCAGATCGCGGGTCGCAGAAGAGGGAAGGGGAAACTACGTACAAACTTAAACAGACAAGAAGAGGAAGTAGGGGCTACCAGTGTCGAAAAAATAGGAACAATCACGCGGAGCATGTGGATGAAAGAAACCTTTTAGATAATACACGAGAACTGACAATTGTAAATCTATCTAGCCCACAAATCACGGACTCGGAAACCTCTCTATTAAAACCAGGCCTCAATTTCTGCCCAAGTAAACATATGGACATGGCACAAACCCGAACAGATCTGTATAGCTATATAAGGAAAATGAAACAAGACACATCCATGGACATCAATCTATCCTACTGGTGATAGCCAGTAGATAGTTATATTTAGGACTAAAGTTTCCATAGGAAAAGTGTTTTTTGTTTTGCCAATAACATTGGCGCTGCTTGACAAATCTTCACAAATTTTTCCCAAAACTTCCCATTTTTGGTTCAGCTTCTGTGTTGAAAGTTTCGGGGTGATTTGTCAAGCGGGAGGCAAGTAAAAGGGGGGTCCCAAAATGCGTTTTCCTAATGTTATGTCTATGGGGATTTTTCATTTTTTTAACACGACTACAGCCGAACCGCTGAACGGAATTACACCAAATTTGGCAGACAGGTAGATGTTGGTTCAAAAAGCGTGCTTTTTGTGATTTGGTGTAAATCCGTTCAGTAGTTTCAGAGCTATTTAGGTTTAAAAAATATAGATATCTGGGAGCTCAAAATCCAAATGAAATCCTGTGATATTTGATTGGCAGCCAACACTTCAACCAGGAAGTATTGGCAGCCATCTTGGGACCAATATACATGATAGCACCTTATTAAAATGCATTGTAGTGAATGACAGGCTTTGAGGGTCACAAAACGGAGAACGTATAAAGGATGATAACAGATTTTAGTTACAATATAAATCATTTGTTGATGGTACCATACTGATTTTAGGAATCATGGTGTATTCTAAGGTGATTCTATCCCGTGGAAAAGCCTTCTGCTGTGATTTCAAGAATCATGTTTTTGAGAAAACTGTTTCCTCATGATTTTCCCATAGAGGTTATGGAAGGTGCTCCAAAAGCTGAAATGAGAGCATAGTTTCTATAAATTCACACTATCTTTCTCAGCCATATGAAAATGAAGTCCGACAGTTGATTCCCCTGTGTTCTACTGCAGCCTCCCAGAGTGTTCTAAAGAACAACTAGAGCACTAACGGTGTTACTCATGACAAAAGTATGGCATACCTGAAGCCATGTAATTGAATCAAACTGGTAAAATGTAAAACATTTAATTTAGAAATGTAGAAATTATGGGGTTTCAGTTTGCCATAGAAATTATAGTTAGTGCTGTAGAAAGAAAAATTAGGACACATTTTAAGTGAGCTCTCAAATATCTTCCACTTCTATTTCATTAAAACATTCTATCATGCAGACTAAAATATGCAGACTGAAACATGCACTTTCAACACATGCAGACTGAAACATGCACTTTCAACACTAGCAGCAGACTGCCAGTTAACTCCCTAGTGAGCATCAGTTTTACTACTGTGTTCTAGTGAGCAACTAGAGTGCTAACATTCTAAATTTATGCCAGAGGTGTGGCACATATGAACGCCATTGAATCAAAGTAGAAAACTGAAAGCATTATCTACTAAGGATACTACAGTAAATGATTAAATTAGGGTGCTTAATACCAAATAAGTCTCCCAAGATAGCCAGCGGAGACAAAAGAGCACAAATATAGCACAAATATCACCCAAAATGTAGCCCAAGTGTAGCCCAATGACAGAAGTGTGCACAACACCTAAATATTTTGTTTTTTTGCAATTCTATATAGCACAGACTTGACCCAAAGGTATGAGAGCTTTTCCTGAGCATCATTTACATTACACCAGGACACATTCATTTTGGTTTTAAGCATTGGGGAGATTAAGTGATTTGCCCAGAATCACACGATGTCGAGTTGGCGCCCCAAACTCAAACCTGGTTCCTCAGTTGGAAAGTTTGCAGCTCTGACTGTAACACAGCATCGTCTCCCTTAAGTGTAACATATAATCAAGTGACCAACTGGATGATAAAAAAAATATCACAATAGTAAATTATTTAAAAGTACTTTGATGCTGTTTGAGAACTCATAAAATATGTCCTCATTTTAGTTGTTTAGAGCACTAACCATAATTTCCAGGGGAATAAGAACCTCTCATGGAGGAGGGTGCAGAGGCAACAAGTCGACCACGCTGTGCAGGCGGGTTGGACAGTGGCAGCACAACGGACCATGGAGGGCAGGGAAAAGGGGGCAGGAGCAACAAACCAACCATACAGGAGAGGCAAGAGAGACTGTGGCAGTATTAAAGACCATTCAGGGCAGACGGAAGATGCAGTGGCAGTACAACCATACATGCACACAGACCCAATTCAGGCAGGAGACTCCCAATGTTTTTAAGCCCAAAAGGCCTTTATTTGTTTTGTCTCCTACCTAAAATCTCCTCTTTTTCAGTGTAAGTCAATGAGGAAAATCAATTCCCCAGTTTATTTTTCAAAAGCTCCCTCTTACCAAGATAAAAATGTTGGCAAGTTTGGTACATTCGATCACGGAGGGCAGGAGGAATGGGGTAGGGACACGGACTAGGATAAGAGCGATCAGGAGGGAGATGGGCAGGGGCACCAAGCTGAACTTACAGGGCAGGCGTCAGGGTTACAGCAGCACAATGCATTGCACGGCAAGCAGGACAGCAGTGCAGCAAACGGACCATGTAAATCAATAGCGAGGGAATAGGACCATTCACATGTACAACAGAGAGCAGAGGGGAAAGAGGCAAGGGCAGCAAGCTGACCATAGCAGATAGACAGGAGGGACAGTTGCAGCATAACGAACTACGAAGGGCAGGAGGGAGGGGGCAGGGGAACAACAGTGGACCAAACAAGGCAGGAGGGAGGGGATAGGGGTCTGCACATGGAAAACGGGGGGCAGGAGCATAAAGGTGACCATGGAGGGCAGGTGGGATGGGCACTGGAAGCACAACACATCATTGAGGGCAACAGTGAGACTATAATGGCATACACAGACACAATGGAGGGAAGGTGGGAGTGGGTCAGGGGCAGCAAGCTGAGCACGCATGTGGATGGGGCTGTGGCAGCACAGAAGACCATGCATGGCAAGCGGAAGAGTTAGTGGCAGCTCAACAGCCATGGTGGGCAAAAAGGAGAGGGTAGGGGCATGCACAAAAGACCATGGAGGACAGAAGTTAGTGATAGGGGCTGGAGGTGTCAGGGACAGGCAGCTGGCATCGGACCATGCTATGCAGGTGGGAGGGGCAGTGGTAGATCAACAGAGCACCCAGAGTAGATAGGAGGGTGACAGGTCCATGGAATATGGTAAGCAGAAAGGAGGGAGCAGGGGCATGCACACAGATATCAGAGGGCAGGAGGAAGGAGAGCAGGGACAACAGGCTAACCACAGATGCTAAGCAGGAGAACAATGATGCTGCATTGAATTGGGGAACGGGCAGGAGGAGTGGGCAGGGACATCGAGCTAAATCGAAGGCAGTGGCTGTACATTGGACCATGCAGGGCAGGAGGGAGGGGCTGGTGCATTGCCTCAAACAACAGAGAGTAGGGAGGAGGTGGCTGGGGTGGCAAGCTAACTGTTTAGGGCAGACAGAAAGGTCAGTAGCAGAACAACGGCTACACATGGCTGTTCTGAGGGAGCAGGGTCATGGACATGGACAATGGATGGCAAGGAGCTGGGGAGCCCGGGCAGCAAGCTTGCTGGGCGCAGATCAGTGCCAGGCCAGGCCCTGCGTTCAACCCCACCCTCACTGTGCATTGGCATCTTACTTCACGTAAAAAAACTTAGGAATCCACTGGAAAAACTAAAGTTTACAGCGACGTTATAGTTCGGAAATAGAATAAAACATCCTTAGCAATTCACTGACAAAACCAAAGGTTACAGGGACATTATAGTTAGGCTCAGATGTCAAAAAACAGTGACATTCAGCAGTTCTAGTAAGCTGAACTAACTATAACTCACGCCCCCGCAATGCACTGCTTATGACCTCACATATTACATCGCTCATTTTTTGTTTGATCTGTTTATTGTCATTTTAACAGCAATACATAATAGTACAGTAATCTCCTCCAGGTGTCCTTGAAGAATGACCCGTCCTATCTCAGCTTTCGAATTAATCTTAAAACTTGTCTCTTTTAGTAGCAAATGGTTCTTGACTGCTACTTTTCTAGCAATTTGTGTGCTAGGCGCCGGGAAACCCTTTTTGGGTAGCTGCACGCGTTACAAAAGTAATGTAATAATAATAATAATAATAATTTATACAGGGCATCTTTACACAAGGTTAGCAGGAAGACACATTATATCAACTGACTTCATTCAGTGATCTTATAAATCTACATATACTTATAGAGTCCACAGTATTTTCTATACTTCCCACGATGTTTTCAGGTACCTTGACAAATTCCCACATGATATTAAAAGATCAGTGCATATACTAAATTAACAAACCAAACATCAACAGGCAAACAATAGAGCTCAAGACACCCCCTCTGACAGAAATTGTGCATACTGGCTTAAGGTTTGGGTCGTGCACTGCCTCGCCTTAAATTCTCACTTCTTGGGAATGTTTCCGTGCTCCTGGGTATCACTCCCCGCCTGGAGTGTAAACGAATTACTGGTAGGTAGCAGTGCTATGTTTCATAGGACTGTCCCCAAGGCACTGGAGTATTGCTGGAAAAATCCAGCTGTTAGTATTAAAAATAAATCTTTGCTCCAATTTTCTGTTGTAAATGTTCATTTATTTGTGTTCGGGCTTCTATTGAAACATGTGTTAACTTTACACAACGTTCATTTGTTTTATCCGACAATCTTAATTTTGACCAATGCATTTCGGCGATAAATTCCGCCTTCATCAGGGTATGGTTCTGTAAACGTTAAACAATAATACCAATCAATACATAGCTCTCTCTCACATTATCATATTGTTTAATATTCGACTTTAAGCGCTCCCACTACGTATGTCCTCTCATTACGGGCTTCCTACTTAGTCCCACTGTATACTAAAACATGTTACACCCTGTCCGTTATCAAGTTGTAAATCTGCTTTCATGTTAGGATGTTACCTCTGTGGTTGTTCCTCTTGTTCATTTAAACCAGGTTCCTGTCTCCGGAATGGCGCGTGCAATTACCCCCTAGTGTTCTGTGAATCTAAACTTCACTACGGGCCTTCCTACTGCTTTGAACTAATTTTACTCGTCTTACTGCTCATTTGGTGTCAAACATTGCATAAGTTCCCCTTGTCTCCCTCGCGCTGTAACTACCTTACGTTAATCGGCTCCCGCTTGTCTGCTTACCGTTCGTTCAGGCTCGAACGCATGTGCCGATTTCTCTCGTGTTTCTCCCTTGCTCTTCACTGCGCTGCTACTTCCTGGTTTGTACGTTACGTGCTAATGCGCGCATGCGCGTTGTTGCTCCCTGTCTACTCGCATCTATTTTTTAAAATAATGACAACGTAGGTGTAACTTTACTCAAAACCTCTCTAGTGTGCTAAACCTGGCTTCCAATGAAAGTGTGTGGAAATTTTAAATATGCCCTGGCCATCCCAGCTACCATGTAAAGCACTAATTGTTGGCCGTTTTCTTATATGAATAATCTGGTGATTCTAGTTAATGTATAATGTTACTTATCATAAATAGCACTGAAATTCAACCCTATTGTTTAGTCCATTAGGTTTTAAACTGTTCACATGAAAAATCAAATGGTTTTCTCGTTTGAGTAAGTTGCTTTTCTTCTCTTGACCTTCCTTTTTGGTGACTTCTTCCAAAACACATGCCCTTAATTGGCTGATGTGATGTTTTTGTTCCTGGAAGTGTACTGCCACTGCTGACTTCAGTGCTTTAGTGTGGATGTTGCTTTTATGTTCATTTAATCATGTCTTCAGCTTTCTCTCCGTGTGGCCCACATATACAAAGCCACAGGGGCATTTCAACAGGTAAATGATGTTTGTCGTGTTGCATGTGGCGTTGACCCTTATGTGTATCGTATGACCTTTCATAGGATGTGCAACTGTGTTGCCTCTCATAATGTTGTGGCAATTACTGCAGTTCGAGCACGGCGTGGTGCCCCGAAATCTGCTTCTTGGCATATATTTTCTGGGTATTTTTAAAAGTTCTCCTAAGTTCTTCGCTCTTGTATAAGCAAATAGAGGTTCATTTGCAAATATCCCTTTAAAGTCAGGCTCCATCTTTAGTATTTGCCAATGTCTCTTCACTATAGATTTATACCTGCAGCTCATGTTGGAGTATTTGCTAACGCATGTAATGCGTTGTTCTTTTGTGCGTGTTCTGGTGGTCAATAGTTCCCCTCTGGTTTTAGAATTGGTTCTTTGTCGTGCTTGTTGTATGATAGTTTCTGGATATCCTGTTTCTAAGAATCTTTTAGCCATTATGGTCATTTGTTCTTCTTGTTGAGATGGCTCCGAGACTACTCTTTTCACCCTGAGAAATTGGGAATAAGGTAGGTGTCTCTTCAGTGCTGGTGGGTGAAAACTTTCATATTTGAGGAGGTTGTTTCTGTCCGTAGCCTTTTGATAGAGGTTTGTGGAAATTTTCCCTCCTAAGTTTGTGATCTCTACATCCAAAAATTGTATCCGTTGATTGTTAATCTGACAAGTGAATCTTATCCTGTCATCTCTTGTGTCCAGAACTTCTATTTGATTACTTAATGTTTGTTCACTTCCTTTCCAGACCACAAATATGTCGTCAATGAATCGCACATACATGCTTGTGTGTGCTTTCCAGATGTGGTTTTCATGAATGTGTTCCTCTTCAAACTGAGTCATGTACAGATTGGCATACGCCGGTGTGGCGCAATTTCCCATTGAAGTTCCACTTCTCTGAATAAACCATTTCTCATCATAAGTAAAATAACTGTGCATCAGGGTGAACTCCATGAGTTCCATAAGAAATATTTGTAAATCTTGTGGATAGTCACTTGATAACAACGCCTTCTCTACTACCTGCAGCCCTTGCCTGTGTGGTATTGAAGTATATAGGGCTTTTACATCTATTGTGGCCATTGTAATTTGTTCGGTGCTCTCCAATGCTTGTAGTTTATTCAGGAAATCTGTAGTGTCCTTTATGTATGATTTTGTTTTCTGCACTAATGGTTGTAAGTACTTGTCCAGGAACTTCCCTATTGGTTCGTGTAGGCTCTTAACCGATGAAACTATGGGACGACATGGTGGTCTCTCGTTGTTCTTATGTACCTTAGGTACCATGTATCATGTGGGACTCGTGGGGTTGTTTTGAGTAAGATACCTTTTTGTTCTTTCGTTGATGATTCCTTTTTCATGTGCTTGATGTAGGATGGTTTGTAAAGTTTTCCTTATTTCCTCCGTTGGATTGAAATCGATTTCCATATATGTGTTTTCATCGCCCAGATGTTCCAAAACTGCTTCTTGGTAATATGTTTTGTTGAGCATCACCAGTGCTCCCCCTTTGTCCGCCTTTTGGAAGACGAAGTTCTCATTGTTTGCTATTGATTTGAGCATTCCAAATTCTTTGTTAGTCATATTAACTGACTTACTTTTCTTCCTCATGTTTAACCGGCCAATGTCTTTTTTACAGAGCTGTTCGAATAGGTCTATGGTTTTATGGCTTATTAGTGGGAGCGCTTAAAGTCGAATATTAAACAATATGATAATGTGAGAGAGAGCTATGTATTGATTGGTATTATTGTTTAACGTTTACAGAACCGTACCCTGATGAAGGCGGAATTTATCGCCGAAATGCATTGGTCAAAATGAAGATTGTCGGATAAAACAAATGAACGTTGTGTAAAGTTAACACATGTTTCAATAGAAGCCCGAACAGAAATAAATGAACATTTACAACAGAAAATTGGAGCAAAGATTTATTTTTAATACTAACAGCTGGATTTTTCCAGCAATACTCCAGTGGCTTGGGGACAGTCCTCTGAAACATAGCACTGCTACCTACCGGAAATTGTGCATAGCCACAATGTCATGTATCTAATACTCTCCAAGGAAAACAGTATCCCATGCATGTGCTGCCACTTAAATCATGATTCAGAAAAGGGGGTGGTGATGAACAGAGTGCCTGAATTAAGCAGACCACTCTTACCCAGTCCAAAGATCAGGGCTTGATCCATCACCGTTTTTTAGCTCACTGCACCATCCCAGCTCAGAACTTGGCTATATGCAAATTAGTCTGTTCCTGTCCCAGTGCATGATGGGAACAGGGCAAACCAAACTACCAAGCCAATTCTTGTACTGGGAAGGAAACAAGCTTCCGGGGACCGGTTTCTGCCATTTCAGGCGTCGTCGGCCCGGCTTGCTTGAATCCTGATGGTGCAATGAGCAAGGGACTCACATCTGAGTATACCCTTCCACGCTTATGGTGGACAAAATGATTCAGAAAAGGGGGTGGTGATGAACAGAGTGCCTGAATTAAGCAGACCACTCTTACCCAGTCCAAAGATCAGGGCTTGATCCATCACCGTTTTTTAGCTCACTGCACCATACCAGCTCAGAACTTGGCTATATGCAAATTAGTCTGTTCCTGTCCCAGTGCATGATGGGAACAGGGCAAACCAAACTACCAAGCCAATTCTTGTACTGGGAAGGAAACAAGCTTCCGGGGACCGGTTTCTGCCATTTCAGGCGTCGTCGGCCCGGCTTGCTTGAATCCTGATGGTGCAATGAGCAAGGGACTCACATCTGAGTATACCCTTCCACGCTTATGGTGGACAAAATGATTCAGAAAAGGGGGTGGTGATGAACAGAGTGCCTGAATTAAGCAGACCACTCTTACCCAGTCCAAAGATCAGGGCTTGATCCATCACCGTTTTTTAGCTCACTGCACCATCCCAGCTCAGAACTTGGCTATATGCAAATTAGTCTGTTCCTGTCCCAGTGCATGATGGGAACAGGGCAAACCAAACTACCAAGCCAATTCTTGTACTGCGAAGGAAACAAGCTTCCGGGGACCGGTTTCTGCCATTTCAGGCGTCGTCGGCCCGGCTTGCTTGAATCCTGATGGTGCAATGAGCAAGGGACTCACATCTGAGTATACCCTTCCACGCTTATGGTGGACAAAATGATTCAGAAAAGGGGGTGGTGATGAACAGAGTGCCTGAATTAAGCAGACCACTCTTACCCAGTCCAAAGATCAGGGCTTGATCCATCACCGTTTTTTAGCTCACTGCACCATCCCAGCTCAGAACTTGGCTATATGCAAATTAGTCTGTTCCTGTCCCAGTGCATGATGGGAACAGGGCAAACCAAACTACCAAGCCAATTCTTGTACTGGGAAGGAAACAAGCTTCCGGGGACTGGTTTCTGCCATTTCAGGCGTCGTCGGCCCGGCTTGCTTGAATCCTGATGGTGCAATGAGCAAGGGACTCACATCTGAGTATACCCTTCCACGCTTATGGTGGACAAAATGATTCAGAAAAGGGGGTGGTGATGAACAGAGTGCCTGAATTAAGCAGACCACTCTTACCCAGTCCAAAGATCAGGGCTTGATCCATCACCGTTTTTTAGCTCACTGCACCATACCAGCTCAGAACTTGGCTATATGCAAATTAGTCTGTTCCTGTCCCAGTGCATGATGGGAACAGGGCAAACCAAACTACCAAGCCAATTCTTGTACTGGGAAGGAAACAAGCTTCCGGGGACCGGTTTCTGCCATTTCAGGCGTCGTCGGCCCGGCTTGCTTGAATCCTGATGGTGCAATGAGCAAGGGACTCACATCTGAGTATACCCTTCCACGCTTATGGTGGACAAAATGATTCAGAAAAGGGGGTGGTGATGAACAGAGTGCCTGAATTAAGCAGACCACTCTTACCCAGTCCAAAGATCAGGGCTTGATCCATCACCGTTTTTTAGCTCACTGCACCATCCCAGCTCAGAACTTGGCTATATGCAAATTAGTCTGTTCCTGTCCCAGTGCATGATGGGAACAGGGCAAACCAAACTACCAAGCCAATTCTTGTACTGCGAAGGAAACAAGCTTCCGGGGACCGGTTTCTGCCATTTCAGGCGTCGTCGGCCCGGCTTGCTTGAATCCTGATGGTGCAATGAGCAAGGGACTCACATCTGAGTATACCCTTCCACGCTTATGGTGGACAAAATGATTCAGAAAAGGGGGTGGTGATGAACAGAGTGCCTGAATTAAGCAGACCACTCTTACCCAGTCCAAAGATCAGGGCTTGATCCATCACCGTTTTTTAGCTCACTGCACCATCCCAGCTCAGAACTTGGCTATATGCAAATTAGTCTGTTCCTGTCCCAGTGCATGATGGGAACAGGGCAAACCAAACTACCAAGCCAATTCTTGTACTGGGAAGGAAACAAGCTTCCGGGGACCGGTTTCTGCCATTTCAGGCGTCGTCGGCCCGGCTTGCTTGAATCCTGATGGTGCAATGAGCAAGGGACTCACATCTGAGTATACCCTTCCACGCTTATGGTGGACAAAATGAATCATGGCATTCCTCCCAACGCATATACAGTTAATTCCCATCCCCTAACTTAACTGATTTTGGATTCTATTTGTTGTGAGTTTTGTATTTCTGATTCAGATTGTAGATTTATTTGAAGTGTTACAAGAATTGCGTTTCAATTATCCAAGAGTGGAAACTTACGTAGCCGCAGCGTGTCCTCTCTTCTGAGGGATACGCCGTCAGCCGTCACCCAATTTAGGACAGAGCGGGACCAGACCAGTAACACCGGAGGTTCCTCGGACTTCCAATTACGTTATAAGCCTTTTAGCCACTGCAAGGCCCAAATCTAGGAATCAACTTGTAGCTCTGTGCGCTTTATCTCTAGGGAATAACCTCAGTATGCATGATTCCCAAGTATTTGGGAGTTGTCTACCTGTACACTCAGATAGGTGTAATATAACCTTTTCCAATACTGTTGAAGTATGTGGCATGTCTATAACATGTGAACAATGTCTGTGTCTAAATGGATGCAACGAGGACAATATGAGTCGTTTCGGTGAAAATATCTATTGATTTTCTCTGGGGTAAAGTACACGCAGTGCACTATGTAAAATTGTATTAAATTAAACTTAGCATTGCGTGCAACATGTGTAGGGCTTGCTAGTATCCTGCTTCATTCTGTATCTGTCCATGAGTGACCTAGATCAGATTCCCGTTTTGTGCGCAAAACGCGGTCAGATCCACCGCCGTGTGGAGACGAAGGACGTCTGCAAACCAGCGAATGAGGTGGCTACCATTTCCCATATCATGAATATATTGAAGACCTATGTTAGTTTGTAATTTGTGCGCAATATCCCCCCATTTGTTTTGTAATTAACTAATCCAAGAGGTATGTAAAAGAAAATGACCCGGAGGCATTTCAAATTCTCACACCAATCATTGAATGGTACGAGCACTCCGTTTGAGTACAGGTCTCCGAGTGTACGGATACCCGCATTGTGCCAATCCACCACGTCAACAGGGGCGGTGGATCTGAGCCCTCTGCGTGTCCCAAGCAAAGGAATTGCTGGGCATATGATTTCACATGTCTGGCGACGAACAGTGCTCTGCTGAAACACCTATAAGCCACTTGTAGCAATAGGGGGTGTAATTTACTTATCCCCTTACAGGGGTGGAAAATAGTAAGGATAGCATAGCTCATGACATGGTCAGTGACATCACTGATGACATCTCAAATTACATCTCTGATTATATCACTGATGACATCATCCACAATATCACCAACGCATCAACACAGCCATACACAAACCCATTCACAGACCCATACCAGTACTTACACACCCACTAACTGAATTATAGATCTATACACAAATCCACTCACTCACCCATATAGCCAATCACACACCCACTGACACACTGATACAGCCATTCACATATAGCAGTCAGTCATCCATAGAGCTACTCACACACCTACTCACTCACCCAGACAGTCAATCACACAGCCACTTACATATACAGTTACACACACACCCACTTACTTACTCGTACATATACTAACACTTGCTCATTCACCTATACAGTCACTGACACAAGCACACACTCACCCATACAGCCACTCTCATGTTCACTCACTCATCCATACAGTCACTCATATACCCCATCACTCACCCATACTGCCTTTCACATACCCAGTTACTCACCCATAAACCACTTACATATCCACTCACTCACTGACACAGCCATACACAGACACACACACTCACCTGTACATCCCCTCACACACAGACACTCACTAACCCATACAGCCTCTGACTCACCCACTCACTCATCCATACAGGAAGTCACACACCCCTCTCACTTGCCCACACAGCCACTCATACAGGTGCTCACACAACCAATCAATCACCCATACAGCTACTCACGTACCCACCCATACAGCCACTTAGACACCAACTGACAGACTGATACAAACATTCACAAAATCAGTATTTACCCATACATTTTATGAGACACCTAAACACTCACTTATACAGTCAGTCATGCACTTACTGAATCATCCATACTGGCACTCATACACCCACTGATTCACTAATACACCTTGGTATATATATTCAAGACTCATAATTTTAAAAACACTCGCAGTCACTGGATGATGTAATCAGTGATTTAAGTTGAGATATCATCAGTAATGTCACTGACCACGTCATGAGTGATGTAATATGTGTGGTCTTAAGCAGTGCATTGCGGGGGCATGAGTTATGGTTAGCTCAGCTAACTATAACTGTTGAATTTCACTGGTTTTGTGTGAGTGAAATCTGAGCCTAACTATAATGTCCCTGTAACCGTTGTTTTTTTTCAGTGAATTTCTAAGGTTTTTTAAATTCTGTTTCCGAACTATAACGTCCCTGAAAATATATATATATAAGCTCCCGCCGCCAAACAAATATTGCAAAGGACGCTTGGATTTGCTGGGAATGTGTCGGTAAGTGTGGGGCTGGTGGGCGTGAACCGGAGGGAGCGCGCAACTGTGCCCAGGCATGAACCGGCACTAAACTGGCTCTTGAATCCAAGCGCAGGAAACACTGCGATTTTCGGCAGGGGTACCGCGCTGCCGACTGAAGGATAAACGCGGCAGGGTAGTCTTTCCGTGT
This sequence comes from Lissotriton helveticus, assembly GCF_964261635.1. Classification (NCBI taxonomy): domain Eukaryota; kingdom Metazoa; phylum Chordata; class Amphibia; order Caudata; family Salamandridae; genus Lissotriton; species Lissotriton helveticus. The sequence continues at coordinate 1,628,281,463 of NC_136067.1, forward strand.
TCTGCTAAACGCACACAACAATGAGCAACTATGAGCAAGGCTAAACAGACAGCGGCCACAACTGGGGAAACAACTCCCAGGAACCGACAAGCATGGAGGGCAGGTGAAGCCAGATCCCTATTTTGTGAGACAGAGGATACAGTGGAAGTCAGAAATGGAGCAGGGCCGACAGCAACACCAGCTGACAGAAGCCTGAAACAAATGCTTTTTGCATATGAAAAACTACTGAAAAAGGTAATTAACCGATGGTGGGAAGTCACATCCCTGGACAATTATATTGAAGTATGCAGAGTCCCAAGAGGACTACGAATCCTGATAACTCCTACTTACCAGAATCCCCACCCTAAGCTCCTAGAGGATTGGTCTGGCTTAATGGCAGGAACATGCAAAAACATGCTGGGTCTTCTATCTAAGTATGCGGCCATGGAATTGGAACAAACAATTAAAGACATTGAAAAACTGAAAGAAGAACTGGATAAACATGACGCCAAAGATGAAATCAAGAAAGCACTCGAAAACATGTAAACCAGACTTGACAAACATGAAGATGAAATAAAGCAGAAGAAGAAGCGTAAGTTTTTGCGCGACAAACAGGATTATGCCAGCGGAAGAATCCTGACTTTTGGGAAGAAATACGATGGCGCAATCAAACAGTTCAAGCAGTTGAGAGCAGCCAGGCAGCATCAGGACACGGCAACATCTGTGTCTGGATCAGAGAATTACTCAGATATGGAGGATCAAACGGACCACATGGGTAGAGACACTCCCATATTCAAACCCCTGGAGGAGTATTGTTTTTTACAGACAAGTATGACTCTACGAGCGAGACCCCCAGAAGCGGTACGCGGAAGGGGAAGGGGAAGAGGCGCAAGCACAAGAGGAAAGCAACAAGGAGGGGTGGAAGAAAACACAAAAGAAACAATGTCACATGGGAGAACAACACGACAGTCTAAGCAGCGAACTTGACAGTACTGATTGAACCTATCTACCCATGAATTGACTTTGGCTGAGAGATCGGTCTGACCTTTTGCCCCATGGCCAATTTCGACTACAGCTGGACTAGAATTGATGTTTACCTTTTTGTTCGCAAATTGAAACTTATGAAAATGTTTATGTTGAAAAAGAAGCGTGCCATAGACCACAGGGCAGGAGAAGATGGTTGGAGTACACAGGCGTCCAAAATGCTCTCAATACAGGATGTGGAAAGCATGGCGTGTGCTATGGAGCAGTGTGGTGAACAAATTGAAGGGTTGAATGATTGCGAGATGCTTGAGCAAATGGGACTCACACTGGGTGGTATTGATTCCACCAATTTTAGACCTAAGTCTACCTTCAACCCCATCACACCGCATGATAACCTTGACACCTTCCATGATATTGTAGTCAGGGATCTGCTACATATCTGGGAGAATAGCAAAAACAGACACGCACACAATTTGACATTAGATCAGAGGACAGCTCTGGGTACACTTAATGCAGATCCTGGGTTTGTAATTAAACCCTCGGACAAAGGGGGCAATGTGGTCCTTTGGGACATCAACTTGTACAGGCAGGAAGCAAACAAACAATTGGCACTTTCAGGTAACTACAGGAAGTCCAATAGAGAGGAGTACATCTCCACCACCAACCTCTACTATGAGAAACTGCAGCACTGGAAGAATAAGGGTCTGCTGGTAGAAGCGGAATATAGGTTTCTACATATCAAACATCCAGTCACTCCATGCTTTTATATGTTTCCCAAAGTGCACAAGGACGATAAGAACCCCCCAGGAAGGCCTATTGTGTCTGCAAATGGCAGTTTGCTTGAAAACACCTCTATTTTTCTTGACACCTTCCTTTTTCCCTATGTTTTGAACCTTCCCTCTTACTGTAGGGATAGCACAGATGTTATAAATAAAATCGAGGGAATCAAATGGCAAGACAACTATTGGTTAGTTACCATTGATGTAGTTTCCCTCTACACATGCATCAGACACTCAGATGGGATCAATGCATGTAAACATTTTTTGAGGGATAGGTCCATCTTTCTTTACAAGCAGACAAACATGTTACTTGAAATGTTGGAATATTTTCTATCGAACAACTACTTTCTTTTTGGAGACTGGTGGTTCAAACAGGAGTTCGGGACAGCGATGGGAAGTTGCTTTGCGCCAAGTTATGCATGCATGATGATGGGATGGTGGGAGGAGCAAGTGGTTTGGACCGATGCTAATGAACACCTAACACGTCACATTGTCTTCTATACCCAATACATAGACGACATCTTTATGATCTGGGGGGATCGAAGACTGATCTAGCCAGGCTCCTCAAGTCACTAGACAACAATGATGTCTACTTAAGATTTACCAGCAAACAGGATCAGGGTATGATGGACTTTCTAGATGTATGTGTCAGGATTGAGAATGGGATAATGAATACCAGCCTGCATAGAAAACCCACCGTGGGAAATAGCGTCTTACACGCTAAGAGCCACCATCCTACTAGCCTCAAATGGAGTATTCCGTTTGGGGAGATCTTAAGAGCAAAGCGCAATTGCAATTCCCAGTCAGCCTTTGAAAAAGAACAAGACTCCATGATGAAAAGATTTAGAGCAAGGGGCTATCCGGAACAGGTACTAGTAGCTGCGAAGGAGAAAGCGGCAGCTAGAGATAGAGAAGCACTCCTGATAAAAAAAACAGTGAAGGGGCGGATAGTGGTGGCAATAGCGTCAGGAGGGTCACTACATTTAGTGTGGAGGCAGGTACCCTATGTGAAACTCTGAAACGACACTGGCACATTGTGAGAAATGACCCTGTTATAGGAAGCACTGTTAGCGCACAGCCTAAGATCACATACAGGAAAGCTCGCTCTCTTAAAGACATGCTTGTTAGAAGTTACTTGGGGGCTCCCAAAAAAACAGACCTGGATACAAAAACAAAAATGTTTTTTCAAGTGTGTTAAATGTAAGGCCTGCGGGACCAGTAAGAATGTAAAATCATATCCACTACCCACAGGAAGAGCAGAGTCCATAAGGAAATTTATGAATTGCAATACTGATTACTGTGTGTACGTGATTGTGTGCCCATGTGCTAAGTTCTATGTAGGCAGCACGATTTTTCCTATCAAGAAGCGCATCCTTGAACACATGAGGGCATTTAAGAATGTGGATATGAACTACTCAACTGCGCGACATTGGCTACGTTATCATAACAAAGATGTTAATTGTTTCTCATTTTTTGGCATTGACAGAGTTCCAGCAAGCCCCAGAGGGGGTGACAGAGTAGAACAACTAAGAATCCTGAAGTCACAGTATATCGTCCACCTAGAATTCAAGAGCCCCTTTGGTTTGAATGAAGATGAGGAGTTGCACGTCCACATCGGATGAGTACTCAATTCACATTTTCGCTCCGTCCCCGTCTTTTACCTATGACTTTTGCAGTTGTGATCACTGATTTCTCTGTATGAGCTGCAAACATAGGTGAGGGATCTCTACCCAGATGTGACAGCCACGACATTGAAAATTTCACATGTAAGCATAGTGTACATAATTACAGGATCCCCTGGGATATGGTAGCAGTCTTACTTACTTCCTAAATCCACTTGGATGAGACATCGGTGTTATAACAAGCCCGTAGCCAGCTACTAATAACTGCGGGATTCTATATCCTTAGCTCGCCTATGTTGTTTTTTGTTTTTGATTTATATTTTTCTCACACCACACAACCACCCACCACTGTTTTTATAGGGAGGCATTTTTACCTCACCATTCTTAGTTTTGTAAATATTCTGATTAGGAGTCACTCATGAGAAATCTCAACACTGCACATGTGAGGTGTTCCCATGTCACTAGGTACATAATGATTTTTGGATTAGAATGTTAACAAGGACCTCTGATGAACTCATGAAACTGCATTGACCCCATGGTCTGGTCAATTCTTAATAATATTTTTTTGAACTATTTAATCTCATCTATTACTTAGACTCATGTTGAGATGTTGTTTTGCCAAAGGCCACTCGGCCACGTTTGAAACTTTGAAACCCTGAAACTCTGCAATAGGCCACTTGGCCAGAGACTGTTTCATTTCATTTTGTTTTGTTTTGTTTCAAAAGCGTTTAATTACACTTGAAATGCTTTTCATTTATTATTTTCCTGAAAAACCAAAAATATATTTTTTAGACATATATATTTTTAAAGGCATCAATCTATGTAATTTATGCTTTTTTGAATTCTGTAATTATGCTATCTTCATGGTAATACAAGCAAAACTAACATGAATCCTGTAAACATACAAAAAGCTGGGGTAAAACGGTAGTCTTTTCTCCAGCTTCATCAATGATTTCCCAAAATGTGGTCCATTGTTTGTTTCTACTACCATGCCCGATATAATGGTGGATTTGTTTATGTGTAAAATGGCTAGTGAAGAAGACCGCGTGGTCGAAACGCGTCGCCAATAATACACACTCTGAAAACACGGACCCTGGTGTGCGAGTCTTTATTGTCCATGGTGGATGTACCGGGAGAATCTTCGAAGATATATATATATATATATATATATATGTATATATATATATCACGCTCAAAAGCTCCTCCGCATCGGGAAAAGAAAGAACAGCACTCCGGTGGCTACAGATACAGCGAGTTAATTTATTGAGCAAACAAACGTTTCGGCAGAAGCCTTCGTCAGTGTTACAACCATTACACGTAATTCTCATTTAAATAAGGTCATGTGTGCAAGCATGAACATCAACAAGGGACCAGCCCTTCCAACGCCACAATAAGCGCCATCTTGGAATAGGTTCCTAACATCGGAACTAATGCATAATAATACCATGAATTGGTAAACATACATTAAAAATGGGCAAAAGAAACAATCAAATGTAATTATGAAGATGATAAAGCCGTGGATCGGCAAAGGTCCCTAGTAAAAGGATGCACATCAAGCAACAATTAAATGTTACTATACAAAAAGCTATATACATGAGTTTGGCATATTTAATATAACGACAGTTCATTGTTGTCATAATGACATTACTCTAACCAATCGATTGATCGAAAAATAGAAAAAGATAACCATCACAACACTAAAGGCAGCCAGACGTCCGTCCGGCAGGAAACGAAAGTGGTGCTATATACAACAACCTACTCAATAAAGAATTTTTTTTCAGTTGATTCATGATAATTCATAACACAATATTAAGTGCAATTGATCCAGAAAGCCAAAATATACCAATTTGTTATAAGGACACAGAAGGTGAGGCGTGCAAAAATGCAAGACATGATCAGCAATAAATCCAGTAATTTGTATAGATGAATGCTGAGCCGACTATTGGCTCGTTAGCAGAAACATGTTGACCTTTTTCTTCTTTATTACTTTCCACTAACTTGAAGGACTTGATGGTTCAAACTAACATAACCATTTATATGTCCGCTATTTTTCACTGTTTTTAATGGAGTTCGAACTACCCTCTTATTAAAAGAGAGTTTCAGTTTGGGGAGTAGTCCACACTCCTTTTAATTCACGTTTTCACCACATCCTTTTTCGTTATCTCTTTTCTACAAGGACCCAATGAAGATAACTGGCTACCGACCTTGAGTTGGTGCTTGAGGGTTCTTTTCTTGACACTAAGTATGCTTACCTTATCTCTCTACGGGTTTCCAACCTACTTCTGGTGGTAGAAACTATACTACTACTTAACTTTTTCTTCCACTTTAGTTACGTTGTCACTCTTCTGTTGATTAAAACTTATTACCAAGGGGTATAAGAGTGGTTTGTTGACCCTTTCTCTCTTGTTGATTGCGTTATAGTAGAATGATGTCATAAGAAAAGAATACAATGCAACTATTCAAAAATGCAGAGCAGTAGGTAGACATAGACAATACCTTACTTCTAGTTTCTTACAAAATGGGCAGCAGTAATCATAGTAGGACATATAACAGAGGTTGAAAATGTTATAAGATGACATAAACATTACTCTCAGACGTTTCAGATGTAGTTATATCATTTTCCTAGATGGACTACCATGTCCTCCCCACTATTCATGCCTTTGGGGTACTTAGTGGACAGGTCAATGATATACCTTGATTCGAGGCGTCTAAGCCTTCTCAGTCTATCCCCGCCCCGTAGGTTGTATGGGACATGATCTAACCCAAAGAAGCGTAGTTTGTTCCTGTCCTTATTATGGTGTTCGGCAAAATGCTGTGCTACTGGGTAAGCGGGGTCTACTTTATCGATAGCCCTGAGATGTTCCAGCACTCTCAATTTGAGTTGGTTGATGGTACTCCCAATGTATCTAAGGCCGCATGGGCATATCAGACAATACACTGCATAAGTAGTGCTACAGGTAATAAATTTTTGTATCTTTTTAGTCCTACCTGCATCAGGGATATCCTATTGTAAAACCCTACGGCTATTGCTGCACGCCTTACATTTCCCACATGGGAAGAACCCACTCATGTTTTTTAGGGTGTTAGACTGAGTTGGTAAAGGTTCCAGATGACTGTGTACCAGCATATCGCCCAAGGACCTAGCCTTACTAAAGGTCACTAATGGGTGGTGTGGTGGTAGATCCTCTTTTAACACATCATCTGTGAGCAGAATGTGCCAGTTCTTACGCATCATTGCTCTGAGTCTCTCCGCACCCATAGAATATGGAGTAATCATCCTAAAGACATTCTTGATGTTGGTATCTATTCCACCCGGTTTCTTTTTGAGTAGATCCTTTCTCAGAATCTTTTTCACTTTCTTCAAAGTACTCGATAGAAGTGGTTCATCATAGCCTCTGAGTCTGAAGCGGGATAAGCATTCCGAGGCAGCCGCCTCGAAATCTTTATCTTGGGTACTATTCCTCTTTATTCTTAAGAGTTCCCCATAGGGGATACTCTTAATGAGTTTTGGTGGATGGGCACTCTTAGCAAAAAGAATAGATTTCCCGCTGTCTCCTTGCGGTACAGCGCGGTATGGACATGGCCATCCTTTATATACACCCGTAGGTCCAAATAGTTGGCTGCCACCCCGCTAATGGTCCCAGACAGGTGTACATTGTAGATGTTATTATTGAGGGAGTGGATATATTTCTCTGCCGTGTCCTTAGTCCACTGCCACACGATGAACAAGTCATCAATGTAGCGGTACCAATGTACCACTTTCCTGCTCTCCATACCCTCTTGGTAGCTTCTGGGCACCCGCTCCTCCCACCAGCCAACGAACAAGTTTGTATAGCTGGGAGCGAAGCAGGTGCCCATCGCTGTACCAGAGGTCTGCCTGTAGAGCCTATCCTCAAACAGAAATATGTTGTGAGTTAAGCAAAATTGCACAAATTCCATTAGCATGCTGTTATGTTGTGCAAAGCGGATTGAACGTTTGCTTAAATAGTGTTCAACGGCAGCCAGTCCATGGGCATGATCAATGATGGTATATAGGCTGGTAATATCCATCACTAAGAATAGATAGTCCGATTGCCAGTCCATATCAACCACCTTATTTAAAAAGTCTTTGGTGTCTTGAACATAAGATTCCAAATTTAAAACAAGGGGGGAGATGTAATTGTCCACAAATTTTGACATGTTCTCTGTTAACCCACCAATAGATGCCACAATTGGTCGGCCAGGAGGGGAAATATTGTTCTTATGTAATTTGGGCAAGTGGTAAAACGTTGGTGTCATCGAGTTGCTGCTGCGTAGGAAAATGTGTTCATCTTTTCCTAGCATAGAAAGGTTATACCATTTCAAAATCAAATTGTCATATTCTCTGATACTCGTTTCATACAGTTCTTTGGTGGTAATTGTATAATACTTCGTGTCAGAGAGTTGCCTCATCGCTTCTTGGTGGTAATATTCTCTTGTCATTAAAACGACATTCCCCCCCCTTGTCCGAGGGTTTTATGATAATTTTCTTGTCGTTTAATAGTTCTTGTAAGGCTTTCTTTTGAGATTGAGTGATGTTACTCATATTCATATGGGAAACCTTTCTTTGTTTTACCAGTTCCATCATCATGGCGTCTGAGAAGGCATCAATAGATCCCAAGGTGATTGGGAATGAACGTTGAGAGGGGTTTAAAATGACTGCCATCTCTTTCCTGTTCAATCCCCTGGGAAGCTGCCCTCTCTACCATGTCCATGCCCGAAATATCTGTATCCTCAGTTTCAGTTCTCAAGGCTTCCATAGCTTCAATACAGGGCATGTCTTTCCCAATCAGAGTATCAGTGGCCGTTAACCTGATCCCAGGTTTAGGTGGTCCCTTGATGTGTGGTCTTATTTTGAAATGCTTATGTAATTTTAGTTTTCTGGTAAACTTGAAAAGGTCGATTTTGGTTTGTGTGAATTCGAGGTCTGCATTAGGACAAAAGGTGAGTCCCAGGCTGAGGAGTTCATGTTGTTCTTCAGTCAGAGATTTGTTCGTGAGATTGACTACAGTTAGATTATTCTCCTTTATCTGATCTGAGTTTCTTACTTCTTCGTTTTGCGACTGGGCCGAGTTTATATATATATATATATTTATATATATATATATCAATCCAAGGCTGGCTCAAGTTAGGACCTCCAAGCGCTCTCAGGCGGTGCGTGATGAGTGCAACAGAGATTATTCTCCTTTATCTGATCTGAGTTTCTTACTTCTTCGTTTTGCGACTGGGCCGAGTTTATATATATATATATATTTATATATATATATATCAATCCAAGGCTGGCTCAAGTTAGGACCTCCAAGCGCTCTCAGGCGGTGCGTGATGAGTGCAACAGAGCCCTGCTGCCTGTTTGTGCATTCGGTTTTGCCCAGACAAGTTTCTCGCGCACTCCCAGCAATATAATAAACGACCAATTCTCTCAGTAAGTTTCTGTTATTTTATTCATAACAGCTCCATCCAGCATAACTGCTCTACGCATTTCGGTCTCGCAGAGACCTTGATCACGAGACTTCTGATAACATTACATTGTCAACAATGTATTTAAATAAACAAGTGAAGTAAAAAAAAACGGAAGTGACCTATTACATACAATGGCATCATTTCCTGACCGCTAGGCATTCTGGTATATGTATGCTACCATGGGATTTTCATTTGTCATTACATTTCTGACACTTTTATCCTGTATGTTAATATCCAGACTCAGCCTATATTACCCTCCAGTGGGTTATTTTGCTTACTTTCATTACTTTGCTTGAGAAACGCCGTAAAAAAATAAATAATAAAACAAAGCGTAGGCTTAGTAATTAGCCCCCGGGGGGGGGCAAATCCTGGGGAATTTTTTTTTACATTTATGGGGGCCCAGAAGGGGCCCCGGGAACCGCAACCCCCCGGGGCTACAAAATAAATGGTAAGGGGGCACAAAGGCCCCCCCAGCAAAATACATGGGTGGGGGGATCTCAATGGCCCCCCTAGCCCCAGGGACCGCTACCCCCGGGCTTTCTAAAAAGTGGTTGGGGGGCTTAAAGGCCCCCCAAGCCCAGGGACCACCACCACCAACGGGGCTTTGTGTATTGTGGGAGCCGTTGTGGGCCATGGGGTCCGCCACCCCCCAGGGTCAGCTCCTGCAGTGTCTCAGGGTGCCCACCCCAGGATACTGCTGTTTGCTATGAGAGGGCGGGAGTCTCGTGGCTCCCGCCCTCACATAGCAAACTTGGTTTGGATTTTGAAAGAGAGAGCAGGGAAACCTGCTCTCTATATCAAAATCCAAACCATATTGCTTTTCCACACGGGGAGCTGCATGTTAGCAGCTCTCCGTGTGGAAAAGGACGCGGGGAGCCGGCTGGGACCATTGGGGCATTGGGGCTCCATCAACGGTCCCCAATGTTCCATATAGGCCCCGGTGGATGGGGTCGCCGGGGATCATAGAAATTAGTGGTAGGTGCTATTTTTTTTTACGGTAAAATTAGGAGTCGCGCACCCAGTGCGGCCCCCTGGTGTGCACGCGTTGGATGCACGACTCCGAACATGTAGGGGGTGCGACTCCAACGCGTTGGGTGCACGACTCCAACGCGTTGGGTGCACGACTCCAACGCGTTGGGTGCGCGACTCCAAGCAAAAAAAAAGTAATCAAGCTTATGTGTTTAGATATTGGGTGGCTCTAAAAGAGCCGTTGTGTTTATTGAGATTTTGGTACCTATAAGTAAGTACCTATGCAGAGTCTAAAGTTGATGAGGAAGACTCTGTTACCCGTGGTAATTGGACCCCATCCTATAAGAGGTCGCAGTTCCCCCGCTAATCCCTGGTACAGCGACGCTCTTAGATCCATGCGGAAAGACTGCAAAAGGGCTGAGCGTGCTTGGAGGAGGGAGTACCGTTCTGAAGTTAAAGCTCTATATTTGACTAAACTTAAAGCTTACCATAAATCCATCGGTCGTGCGCGGGCCAAGTTCTACTCTGCTGAAATTCACTCCAGTGCTAATCCCACCAAATCCATTTTTAGCCTAGTGCAAGAACTTCAGAACAATAGAAGCTCTGCATCTAACGTTACCTCTGCACAACAGGCTGAGGAGCTTGCCACGTTTTTTGTGGAAAAAGTGGACAAGATTTACAGGTCATTTCCGCAACACTCTGTGGCACCTTATCTCCCTGAGAACACCGATACTGGTAAGGCTGCCCTCTCGCTCATACCTGAGATCACCCATGAGGACCTGGCCATCCTTTGTATGAAGGTCAAATCCGGCTCTCCGGCCGATCCTTTGCGACCAGTCCAATTTTTAGAGTCTTTGGAACTTTTTCAACAACCTCTTATCTCCATTCTGAATCTTTCCTTTTCCTCGGCCAGTGTCCCCTTAACTTGGAAGCAAGCTTAGGTCGCTCCCATCATTAAGAAGCCTACTCTTTTTTTTTTTTTTTTACTTTTTATTGTTGCATCAGAAGGATCATATACATAAATGAGGTCACACGGCAGAGCGTCAACATTCCACTCCCGCCGCCTATCACGCAACTTTTCTGTTATTATAAAATAGTGTACCCTCATATTGAACTTCATGACTCTTGCACCAGCAACAGCAGTAAAACATGTAAACCGAAAAACCAAAGGAACCCCCCCTAAGCAGCAGTTTACCACCTCGAGCGTTCCCTCCTCCCTCACTCCCGTCCCCCCCTTTCATCAGTTGTAGGTACATCCGGATACTCCAGAGTCGTAGGCAGAACATCTACGGTATATATACATTGTTCAGACAGTTCCATCTTATAGGGGATCTCAGCCAGGGACCCATTGACCTTAGACATTCTGGACGTAGTGACTCATTCCAGACCATGGTAGTGTCTCCATTTAGTCCATATTTTCCGGAATTTTTTGGGGCAACCTCTGGCTTTATAAGTCACTCTCTCTGCCGCCATGTACAAATCTAGCCCTTTCCTCCATTCCTCTAGGTCTGGCTTTCCGGGTGCCCCCCAGAGTCGTGCTATGTCTCTCTTCGCTACCACCAGAGCCAGCAACAAAAAGATAAGCAGAGGGCGTGTGAGATCAACTTCTGTGGTCACGCCCAGGAGCGCCAGTCTAGGGTCCCGCTGGATGTCTACCTCCAGCACCTCACCCAGTTCCATGAACACAGTTTCCCAGTATTCTTGAATGACTGCACATCCCCAAATTGTGTGAAAGAAATCGCCTGTGTGTTGGTGGCATCTAAGGCATGTTGTGTCTGCAATCCTACCGAGTTTAAAGAGCCGCACCCTGTCAAAATATACTCGGTGTAGCACCTTAAATTGTATGAGACGGAGTCTCGATTTTATCGCCACCTCACGAGGATGCATGAGCGCAAGCTCCCATTCCAGATCCTCCATGGCGCCCACGTCGGTCTCCCATTTCTCCCTCAGGGCCCGTAGGTCGCCTAGCATATTATTCGTCAGGGTCTTATACGTCAGTGATACCGCCCCTCCCTGTATCTGTTCCTGTAGCAATCTGCCCTCCAGCGGTGCATACTCCGGAATGTCAGTGAGTGTAATGTGTTGTGCCCTCCATGCATGTTGCAGTTGAACGTATTTGTAGTACTGGGTGTTGTAAAGGCCAAATTCGTCTTTGAGCGCCTGGAAAGTTTTCAAGTCCCCCCGTGCTATCACGTCTCCCACAGTGGAGATGCCGATGTCATCCCATCTGCCGAAGCCCTTCAGCTTGCTGAGCTCTCCCAGCCATTGACAGCACCAGAGTGGCGTCTGGCGGGTGGTCCTCTTGTCCCATCCCATTCGTGATGTCGCTCTACGCCATGCCGACAACGTAATTCTGGTGGCAGGGAGGAGCTGTTGACTCCCCTTCCCTCCATAGAGGAAGTGTAGGATAGTCGTGTTCGACCACTTAGACCTCTCCAGTGAATATGTAGGGTGGTCGGCTGCTGCATGCAGCCACTCATTAATGGGGGCGAGGTGGTCTGCCCAATAGTAGGCCTCCATGTTAGGAAGCGAGATCCCCCCACTATAGTGATGTCGTTGCAACGTGGCGAGGGCCACTCTTGGCTGTTTCCCCAGCCACAGGAAGGTGCGGAGATCCGCATGTATCTTGGTTAAGGTCATATTTGGTAGGGGATAGTACTCATTTTGGAGCGCATAGAGATACTTGGGCAAGAGGACCATTTTATATAGGGCGGCACGACCCAATATAGTGAGCGGGAGTTGTCTCCATCTGTCCATCTCCGCCTTTGCACCCATCATTATTCGGTGTATATTGGCAGCAAAGGAGCGATCCCTATCTAAGGTTATAAAAACCCCTAAGTATTGAAAGCCCTCCTTAGTATGTATAAGTAGCTCCGGTAGACACTCCCATCTCTCCCTACCTTGTGGATCATAAAGGACTGATTTGTGCCAATTAATTGCGTGACCTGCCCTCGCCCCGAAGTTGCTCAGCTCTTCGAACAGCGCCGGGATTGTCCTATTTGGGTCAGTCACGTATAGTAATACGTCATCCGCATACAGGGATATCTTTTCCTGTGTCGCGTCTGACCCTCCCCAAGTAAAGCCTTTAATGCCTTGATTATGTCGGATTCGTAATGCTAGAATTTCAATTGTAAGTGTAAATAGAAGGGGGGACAATGGGCATCCCTGACGGGTCCCCCTCTCAATCGGAAACTCGTGGGACAGCCGCCCATTGATCCGTACTCGAGCCCTCGGGTCTGTATATAGGAGTCGAACCCAGTGCAGGTATTTGGGTCCAAATCCGAACCGTCGGAGCGACTCCATCAGGAAAGGCCAGTGGACTGCGTCGAACGCTTTCTCCGCATCCAGCGAGAGGAACCAGTGAGGTTCACTCCTATCACGGACCTCTTGCAACCAATTATGGGTGCGGCGAGGATTAAGTTTGGTTGCCCTGTCGGGCAGAAAGCCGGATTGGTCCATATGTACCAGGTCTGTGATGACCTGCCTCAATCGTCTCGCTAGGATGGTGGCCAAAATTTTCGTTTCTATGTTCAGGAGAGAGATCGGGCGATAGGAGGAGCATTGATCCCTTGGTTTGCCCTCTTTGTATATCGGGACAATAGTGGCTAAAGCCAGGTCTGGGGGGAGGTTCCCAGCCTGGTACGAGTCCGTGAAGAGGGCCATCAAATGCCGTTGCAGCAGATCCGTTGTCCGTTTGAAAAACTCCGCCGGGAAACCGTTGGGTCCCGGGGTTTTCCCCGGTTGCAGTGCTGCCACGGCTTCCGTTATTTCATCCAGCGTCAAGTCCGCCTCAAGGTCAGCATTAGCCTCCTCGGACAAGGTAGGCATCACCATATCACAGAGGTAGCGCTGTGCGTCCTCACAGTCTCCTAAATCCCTGACCCTATAAAAGTCTTCGTAGTAGGTCGCGAAAGCCTCCGTTATGGCCACATCTGAGGATACCCGTCTGGTTCCAGGCAACTGGATTTGGTCCACCCACCGGGCCTCTCTCTCCCTCCTGCCCAACCAGGCTAAAAGTTTCCCGGATTTGTCGCCTACATCATATAGTCGGTGGAGAGTCGCCAGTGCCTGAGTGCGCGCCTTGTCCGTGGCTAGCTCCCTGTAGTGCCTTTGAGTGTCTAGTAGCTTCCTGAGGCATGTCTCACCCTTCTGTTGTAGGTATTCTGCTTCTAGATCCAGAATGTTCGCCTCCTCGTTCGCTATTGCCTCGTGGCGTTTCCGTCTGGCCTCCCTCAATCTGCTCTGAATGCGATCCCTTAACACTGGTTTCATAGCTTCCCACAGGGTCGCCCCCGATTGAACCGATCCCTCATTTTCTGCTATGTAGACCCGTATGTCCGCTCGTAGGCCCCCTAGAATTTCCGGCGTTTGAATGTCCCATGGTGCTAGTCGCCAGTGTGCCTGCCTTCCCCCTCTCTCGCGCCCTAGGTGAACAAATAGCGGTGAGTGGTCGGAAATCCCTCTTGCCTTATATTCCGCTAGATCCCCCTCCGAGATCTCCTGCCTAGATGTAAAGATATAATCTAATCTAGAGAAGACTTTGTGTGCCCCAGAGTAGAATGAATATGTTTCTTGTGTGAGGTGTAGCCATCGCCATACATCAGTGAGGCCGATAGTGGTCATTTGGCGCGCTAAGGCTGTCGTGGTTGCTATATTGTGGGTCGACCCCGATCTATCTTGGGATGGGCACATTACATCGTTAAAGTCTCCCCCCACAATTTGTGTCGTGTCAGCTGTGTCCAAGAGGATATTCAAGATCGCCTTCAGGGTGCGTGGCTGGAGCTTGGGTGGGGCATATACAGAGAGTATCGTGTATTTACGTCTCCGCCACAGCCCCTGAACCCCCGCGTATGTCCCCTGCGAGTCTAACCAGGTACGTGTAATCTTGAATGGTGCTGTTTTCTTAATGAAGACTGCGGTTCCTCTGGAGCCCATCGTGTAGCCTGCGTGTGCTAAGACCTCATAACGCCCACGTGCTATGAACGTGCAGTGGTTGCCCCTAAGGTGTGTCTCTTGGAGGAGAATTATGTCGGGCGCCAAGCGTTTTAGATACGCATTGACCAAGCTTCTTTTTATTTTGGATCCCAGGCCGTTGACGTTCCATGTTAACACGGTGACCCCCAAGCCACCCATGTGTGGATTACCTAGTGTATCTGCCATTGTATGACCCAGTGTCCACCATGTGTGGGATCCCGGTGATGGGATGGATCCAAGTGTGGGATGTCATTTCTCTGCTGTTTCTCTACTAACTCCCCCCTCCCCCCCTATACCCCCAGAACCCCAACATGTGGTAATTCCCGTGCCAAACTCCCCTCCCACCCCCCTCCCCACCTCCCTCCCCTTCCAGCTGTGTCCCAACTGGGGACCAGACTATCCATGGGAGCAGGTCAGTCGCCCTC
This sequence comes from Lissotriton helveticus, assembly GCF_964261635.1. NCBI lineage: Eukaryota > Metazoa > Chordata > Amphibia > Caudata > Salamandridae > Lissotriton > Lissotriton helveticus. The sequence goes on from NC_136067.1 coordinate 1,628,296,673, forward strand.
CCACACATCCTCCCCGCACTAAACAATAACTATTTCAAGAAATTCAAGAAAAAAGAAACAGTAGGGGGTGTGCCAACTTGCTTGCTCCGTTATGCCGAGCTGCTATCATCTCCGAGCTTCGTGCACCCATCATCACGAATGTGAGTCCTGTGTGTCCATGGTCGGGCCCTGGCCCGAGGAGTCCTGTTCCAACTGTTGTATTTCTTTGACCAGCGGGTGTAGGGAGTCGCCCAAGGATTCGTCCTCCTCCCCTCCGGATGTGGGGCCCTCCGACTCCTCCACGTCATCTCCCTCAGAACGGATTCCCTTCCTCAGGCAGCTGAACCTTGAGCCCGCAGCGGAGACATTGCCTGGGGACTCAGATCTGCCTTCTCTCTTTTCCGCCATGCCTCGGGTTCTGTAGGGTGTTGCCGTTGACTTCTGTTGCGTCCTCCGTGGTCTCCGCCGCTGCGGTTTTGGCAGCTCCCATCTCGACCTTTCCCTTACCGACCTGTCCAGTGCCTCTCGGCCAGCCATTTCCCTGCTATTCAGGATGGGTCGTTCCTCGAGCCACTGCCACGCGTCGTCCGGGTGTGCGAAAAAGGTAGATGTATCCTTGTATATCACCTTGAGTTTGGCGGGGAAGAGGAGCATATATTTGATGTTTAGCGACCTCAACTTCGCCTTCACCGAGTCAAACGAGCGGCGTTGTTTTGCGACCTCCTGGCTGTAATCAGGAAAGATCATTATAATATTGTTCTCTGAGCGGATCTCTCCCAGGGCTCTGGCTTCCCGTAGGATCATGTCTCTGTCCGCAAAGTTCAGGAAGCGTGCTATAACTGGTCGTGGTCTCGCACCCTCCGGTGGCTTGGCTAGTAGCGCCCTATGGGCCCTCTCAATTATGAAGCACGGGGAGAACTGCGCAGTCGGGAAAGTAGTTTTCAGCCAGGTTAGTAGGAAGGCGGACATGTCCTTGCCCTCAATCCCTTCTCTAAATCCTACAAAACGGAGGTTGTTGCGCCTTGACCTGTTCTCCGCATCATCCACTTTCCATTGCAGTTGGCGGTGGGAAGCCTGTAGTTCCGCCATGTCTTTCTTGAGCGTAGTGATCGACTCCTCGTCTTCCTTCAGTTGTGCTTCCGTCGCCGTCACCCTGTCAGCCAGGTTTCGAAAATCCTGTCGTAGTAGGGTTACCTCAGACCCCACCTCCCCGATCTTAGTCTGCAGGGCCGAACGCGACGCCTGAATGTCTGTCCTGGACGCCTGGATGGCCTCCATGAGCATGGCCGTGTCGTTGCGTGCGCCTGGATGTATGGGCTGGTGATCCGCCATCGGCCGTGGTGCTGCGAAGTTATCCATGGGGCCCTGCCGCGTGACCTTGGGCGTCCGTTCTGTCTTCCCCATTGTCTTGCCGCCTGCAGACTCGGGAGTAGGCGCGGAGAGCCTTGCCTGTGCAGACGTATGGGGCCACTTCGGATTGTATAGATATATATATCGGCCTCTGGTGGTACAGTCTTACTGGCCTCCCCCGCGGTCGCTCAGTGGCCTCCTCCGCTTCAGCTGTTGTCCCCTCTAGATTTACCGGTCCTCCGCTGGGGGCTCCGCTCCGCCACGTAGCAGCACACACTCCGTGTGGCAGGTCTAGCAGGAGGACTTACCCCCTAAGTTCAGCCCTCGCGGGCCACAGGACACCTCACCCAGCACTGTGTCCCGGTGTCTAGCTCTCAGGGCCCTCGGACCTTCCCGCCGCCATATTGGTGGAGGCTGGTGCCGCAAGAAGGGGGTTTGTCGCAGCTCCGCAGGTGCTGTGTGGCCGGCCCCTCGCTCCACTGCCCTGCAGCCTCTATGTAGTGTCACGGCGGGGTCCGGGTGGGGCCGCCGTGTGATCTCGTCGGTGTCAGCCGTTGCAGTCTCTGCCGGCCGCCATCTTGGTAAAGGCGGCCGGCCGTTCGCGGTCACTTCAAGCCGCCGTTGTCCACCCGCCGCCCGCGTCTAATTTCACCTGGGAGCAGGGCAGGTCCAGCAACCTCCGACAGGAGTGCTTCCAGTCGTCTGATCCTCGGGAAGGGCTCTAGGGTGGCCGGAATCCTCAGCGCCTCGCGGCCTCCATCATGGCCGCCGGGTACCCGCCTCGGTCAGCTTCATGGACGGTTTCCCCGTGTAGTTAGGCGAGCGCCGGTCGAGCGGCGCTACATCCAGGTGCCACAGTGTGTAGTCGCCCTTCCGGTGCCTCGTACAGCTCATGCAGGATGGTATATGTCGGATTTTCTGGGCAGCTCGGCCGGAGCTCCGGCAGAGCACGTCTAGTCAGCCATGCTGCTGGCCACGCCCCCCCTAAGAAGCCTACTCTTGACCCTTCCAAACTAGAGAACTTCAGGCCAATTTCCTTGCTGCCATGGGTCTCTAAGCTTGCGGAGGCCCACGTAAATAACACCCTGTCACACTTTATGCACCAGAACAACATCCTGGACCCTTCACAGAATGGATTTAGGCCTGGCCACAGCACCGAATCCGCTCTTCTGGCTACAACTGAACTCCTCCGGACGATCCTCGATGCCGGTCAAAGTGCTGCGCTGATTTTGCTTGATCTCAGCGCGGCCTTTGATACGGTGTCACACGACATCTTAATAAATCGTTTGGAGAGGGCCGGTGTTACTGGACCGGCCTTGCTGTGGTTCTGCTCCTTCCTTAAGGACAGATCTTTTCGGGTCTCGGCTCCTCCGTTTCTTTCCCAAGCCCATCACATCGGCCAGGGCGTCCCGCAGGGCTCTGCGCTCAGTCCGTCTCTCTTTAACCTTTATGTTCAGCCTCTGGCTGACGTGGCAGAGGAGTGGGGCCTTAGGCTGGTATCTTACGCGGACGATACCAAGCTGGTCATCACCCTCGCTGAAGGCCCGTCTGCATCGGCCTCGAGATTTAAGGACGGTATGGACGCGGTTGCGTGCTGGATGACCGATAACTGCTTGCAGCTAAACGCCGGCAAAACGGAGGTGCTGCTGGTTGGTAGGAACACTGCCCTCTGGAATGAGCATTGGTGGCCCTCCTCACTGGGTACCATGCCAGCATCCAAATCGCTTGTGAAAAACCTGGGAGTCTGGATGGACTCCTCCTTGAGTTTTCAGACCCACACCAAAGGAGTGGCAGCAACATGTGTGGGTCTGTTGAGGAGCCTCTGTCCGATACTCAAGTTCTTCGACTCCAAAGCTCGACAGCTTATCATCCAAGCCACAATTCTGTCACGTTTAGACTATGCTAGCGTCTTACTCTTAGGCGCTAACAAGGCTGAGATAGCGCGCCTTCAGAAAGTTCAGAACTCTGCTGCAAGGACTCTGGTCGGCCTTACTCGCAGGTGCCCGACCAGGGCTATCATCAGAAAGCTTCACTGGCTCCCTATGGAATCCCGAATTAAGTTTAAAACTTTGTGTATGGCGTACACAATTTTAAAGCTTGGATGCCCAGATCTTCTACGGCCGCTTCTGATGCCTTATGTGCCCCAGCGTAACCTTTGTTCGCTGGGACAATCCCTTGTGACGGTACCTCGGACTAAACTCTGACGAAGTGGTGGCCGTTCCTTTTGGGTTCTAGGAGCCAAACTCTGGAACTCTCTTCCTGTGCACATCCGTAGTCTAGACACCTTGTACGCCTTTCGGAAGGCTGTCAAGACCTTTTTGTTTCCTCCCCTGTAATGCTCCCCCTTCAGTTCTTCTTTCATCCTTCCGTTCTAGCACCTTCTGATCACCAGCGCCGGGACGCCCCTTTGCCGGGGCAGCTGTTGCGCTTTAACAAATTAATAACATAACATAATCTCAGAGAAAAGCAGAAGCAGATTTATTGACATGTTTCCTAGCTTCCTCAATCTGTGGACAAAATTGATTGGACCAGTCCCATTTCTGCCATTGGCATATTTTAGAAAAGACAAAGGCAGTTTGGGGGAAAGTGACATCAATTCTCTAAAGGTGTCCTGTTTGACAACATTCTAGTCTGAAAAGTAGACTGCATGTTTCTGTTTTTTAAAAGCATGTTTCTTATTGGTTAAGAAAAACAGTTTGAAAGGAACATTACATAGGTTGAGGTGATATTTTGAAAAGTCAAGCACACTTGCTATTTGGATTAGCAACATTGTGTGCTGAACTTGTGACCTGTGTGCTCAGTTGAGTGTTCCATGAACTGTTACCATGGTAACAGGCAGTAAGCACATTGGGGGTAGGGTTCAAATTTATGTCAATTGGAAAGGGTTAAAATGTGTAACCAATAGAAATGTGTGTTCGCTTTTGAATTAATGTGGGAAGCAATGTGATTTGATATTTACATGAATATGTGTGCAGAATGAGAGGGAAAGTTTGCAATTTTTTTGGTTTTCCAAAGATCAGTACAGCACAGAGATTCTGTATAAGAAAATCTGGTGTGTGACTGACATACTTCTTAATCTACAAATCAATTTGGAAGGTGAGTTATTAATTTGTGAGGCGTTGTATGTGGTGTGTTTGTTTTTAATAAGATTAATGTGTTTTTCCTGGTAAAGTCCAGGGAGTAGTCTTGCTTGTCTAGAATCACATTGTGAGACTGTGTCCATTTGGGAACCATTGTGAGAAAAGCATTTGGTAACTTCATATGTTTGTTGACAGCTAACTGCTTTAAAACTTGTAATGATGTAAAGTTTTAGTAGCATTAGAAGCAAGTAATTGTTTATGTATTTGTAAAATGGGTAAGGTTTCCACAGTACAGTTGCAGTTCTAAAATATGTGGAATGTAAGCAGTCATCTCACCTGTTCCAGACTAGTAAATGTTTTTTGGTAAAGTGCAAGGGATACTGTTATATGTCTAGAATCACTCTGTGAGTCAGTGTGCGTTTGGGAAAATTGTGAGAGAAGCATTTGGGTGCTTCATGTGTTTGCAGACATATAAGTGCTTAAAAACCTTTCTTGTTGTCAAGTTTTTGTAGAATTAGAAAATAGTCATTGCTTATGTATTTGCAAAATGAGTTAGGCTTTAACACTAAAATGCAGTACTGAAATATGTGGAATGTGTGCATCACCTTCATTTTTGTAGATCAGTAAATGTGTTTTGATAAAGTCCAAGGGATAGTCTTGCTTGTCTAGAATCACACTGTGAGTATGTGTACATTTGGGAACCGTTGTGAGAGAAGCATTTTGTAACTTCACGTGTTTGTTGATATCTAACTGCTTTAAAACTTGTAATGATGTAACATTTTAGTAGCATTAGAAGCCAGTCATTCTTTATGTATTTGTAAAATGAGTAAGGCTTCCACAGTACAGTTCTAAAATATGTGGAATGTGTGCAGTCATCTCACCTGTTCCAGACTAGTAACTGTTTTTTGGTAAAGTGCAAGGGATACTGTTATTTGTCTAGAATCACACTGTGAGTCAGTGTGCATTTGGGGAAATTGTGAGAGAAGCATTTGGGTGCTTCATGTGTTTGCAGACACATAAGTGCTTAAAATTTTTGTTGTCAGCTTTTAGTAGAATGAGAAAATAGTCATTGCTCATGTATTTGCAAAATGAGTTAGGCTTTAACACTAAAATGCAGTACTGAAATTTGTGGAATGTGTGCAGTCACCTTAGTTTTTCTAGATCAGTAAATGTGTTTTGATGAAGTCCAAGGGATAGTCTTGCTTGTCTAGAATCACACTGTGAGTCTGTGTACATTTGTACTGTTGTGAGAGAAGCCTGTGGGTACTTCATGTGTTTGCAGATATATAACTGGTTAAAAACCTATCCTGTTGCCAAGTTTTGGTAGAATTTGAAAGCAGTCATTGCTTATGTATTTGCAAAATGAGTGAGGCTTCCACAGTACAGTGCAGTTCTAAAATATGTGGAATGTGTGCAGTCATCTCACCTGTTCCAGACTAGTAAATGTTTTTTGGTAAAGTGAAAGGGATACTGTTATTTGTCTAGAATCACACTGTGAGTCAGTGTGCATTTGGGAAAATTGTGAGAGAAGCATTTGGGTGCTTCATGTGTTTGCAGACACATAAGTGCTTAAGAACCTTTTTTGTTGTCAAGTTTTGGTAGAACTAGAAATTATTAATTGCTTATGTATTTGCAAAATGAGTTAGGCTTTAACACTAAAATGCAGTACTGAAATATGTGGAATGTGTGCAGTCAACTTAACTCTTGTAGACTAGTGAATAGCGTTGCTTGTCTAGAATCACACTGTGAGTGTGTGCATTTGTAAAGCATTGTGAGAGAAGTATTTGGTAACTTCATGTGTGCTTGTACTGCTGTAATCATTCAGTCATTATCCAAGTACTCATGGACCACCTTCACACTTGTGTTTCAGGCGTACATTTCCCCAGTCAGTATACATACAGTGCAGCAAACACCATGTTATTCCCTTTGTACTCCTCTACTGACCCTTTCAGCACAATGTATTAATCCATTCACCAAAGGAAGACTTAAGCAATTATAAATTCACTGAGTGTCTCTTCTTATGCTACTCTAATCATTCAGTCAGTATCCATGTACTCATGCAGTGAGTCAGGCTTTAGGACATGGACTGCTTCAAACTCCTATGCACTATGCCTGTAGTACTCTAACCAAGTACAAAATTGTGTTTCAGGTCTAGAATTTCAAAGTCAGTATCCATACACTTCAGCAAACACCCTGTCACTGCTCTTGCAATCCTATAGAGACTCTTTTAGTACCATGTATTAATCCATTCATTAAAGGAAAACTTAACCAATTATAAATTCACTCAGTGTCTCTTCTTATACTACTGTAATCATTTAATCAGTATCCATGTAATCATGCAATGAGCTAGGGCTTAGGACATGGACTGTTTTAAACTCCGATGCACTATGCATGTAATGGCCTTACCACCTTCACCCCTGTGTATCATGCCTGCAATTCCCCAGTCAGTATGTATACACTCCAGCAAACACCCTGTCACTGCTCATGCAATCCCACAGTGATACTATCAGCTACATATACTAATCCATTTACTGAAGAAAAACTCAAACAATTATAAGTTCACCCAGTGTCTCTCCTTGTAGTACTCTAATCATTCAGTCAGTATCCATTTACTCATGCAGCGAGCCAGGCCTTAGGACATGGACTGTTTTAAACTCCTATGCACTATGCATGTAGTGGTCCAACCACCTTTTCACTTGTGTTTCAGGCCTACAATTCCCCAGTCAGTATCCATACACTCCAGCAAACACCCTGTCACTGCTCTTGCAAATCCATTGTGACTCTTTCAGTATCATGTGCTAATTCATTCACTAAAGTAAAACTCAACCAATTATAAGTTCACCCAGTGTCTCTCCTTGTAGTACTCTAATCATTCAGTCAGTATCCATGTACTCATGCAGCGAGCCAGGCCTTAGGACATGGACTGTTTTAAACTCCTATGCACTATGCATATAGTGGTCTAACCACCTTTTCACTTGTGTTTCAGGCCTACAATTCCCCACTCAGTATCCATACACACCAGCAAACACCCTGCCCCTGCTCTTGCAATCCCATAGTGACCCTTTCAGCTACCTGTACTAATCCATTCACTGAAGAACAACTCAATCATATATAAGTTCACCCAGTGTATCTCCTAGTAGTACTCTAATCATTCAGTCAGTATCCATGTACTCATGCAGCCTGCCAGGCCTTTTGTGCATGGACTGTTTTAAACTCCTATGCACTATGCATGTAGTGGTCTAACCACCTTTACATTTGTGTTTTCAGCCTACAAGTCAGTATCCATACACTCCAGCAAACACCCTGTCACTGCTCTTGCAATCCCATAGTGATCCTTTCAGCAGCATGCACTAATCCATTCACTGAAGAAAAACACAACCACTTATAAATTCACCCTGTGTCTCTCCTTGTACTACTCTAATCATCAGTCAGTATCCATGCAACAAACTAGGGCTTAGGACATGGATTGTTTTAAACTCTTATGCACTATGCATATAGTGGTCTAACCACCTTTTTACCTGCGTTTCAGGCCTACAATTCCCCAGTCAGTATCCATACACTTCAGCAAACAACCTGTCACTACTGTTGTAATCCCATAGTGACTCTTTTAACACCTTGTACTAATCCGATCACTGAAGAAAAACTCAACCAATTATAACTTCTCTCAGTGTCTCTCCTTGCACTACTCCGATCATTCAGTCAGTATCCATGTACTCATGCAGTGTGCCAGGCCTTAGGACATGGGCTGTTTTAAACTCCTATGCACTATGCATATAGTGCACTAACCACCTTCACACTTGTGTTTCAGGCCTGCAATGCCCCAGTCACTATCCATACAGTCCAGCAAACACCCTGTCACTACTCTTGCAGTTATATAGTGACCCTTTCAGCTCCATGTACTAATCCATTCACTGAAGTAAAACTTAACCAATTATGAATTCACCCAGTGTCTCTCCTTATAGTACTGTAATTATTCAGTTAGTATGCATGTACTCATGCAGTGAGCCAGGCTTTAGGGCATGGACTGCTTCAAACTCCTATGCACTATGCATGTAGTGCTCTAACTAAGTACACAATTGTGTTTCAGGCCTATAATTTCCCAGTCGGTATCCATACACTGCAGCAAACACCCTGTTAATCTCCTTGCATTCCTATACAGTTATGTATACACCTTGAATTACAATTTCAATTAGTGATGAGAAAAGAAAGTGGTTAAATGATTTTAATATAGAATGTGTGTGTATAGTAATAGAAACATATAATTTATAAAGTTATTAATATACATTTATTTATGTTTATTTTTTACAGATATTGTTTATCTTCATTCAAATAAAGTTATCATGCCTGAAAATCAAGAAAGAGAAAAATAGAGCTCAAGGACAGTTACTTGAAGAAAACTCAACAACAAGTATTGGATAACCAACATCATGTGGGTACAAAGAAAACAACTTCTGGTAAGACAACTAAGGAATTTATTAAAAATCTTTCTAGGCCCAAAGAGAATGTTCAGAATGTTGAAACTACTGACAATGATTCAACCAGAAAAAATAATCAAAATAACAGGAAAGTAAAAAAAGTAAATTTGCAATCAAAAGATACAACGTACGGTAAAAGAAGACAAATCAGTATAAAGAAATACGCAATTTTTTTTTATAATAGAGTAGTACACAATTTGATCAAAGATATGAAGAAATATAGAAAAAGAGCACTATTTTATAAAAAGAAGAAGCATATTGAATCCATTGTTGAAAAGGCTTTTGAAGTAAAAAGGAAACTATTTATTTTAGTTTTAAACAGAATTCGATCACTAGATAAACCAATCCATTTAATGAAGGCCAAAAGTAGCAGGAAAAGTGTAATTAACAGAACTCATTTTTGTGATTTTTTGGGGGGGAATGGAAACACAGTTCAAGTTCAGAGCCTTTCTTTAATGAAGAGAGTTATTTTCAGACCAATGATTTGTTGCATGCAGTTGACACCAGTGGTCGAGCTTAGAGGTTAGAAATGGTTGTCCAATTGACAAAGAAAAAATGGTTCCCAGAAATGCAGAAGAAGTGATAGCTGATGAAGTTCTAGGCAGACGTCCTAAAGCCCCAGTGTACACTTGGGATTGCAGTAGTATTTGTAGTGTACGACAAGAATCTATTGATATTTTATGCAATTTCTTACGAGAAAACAGTAAAAAAAAGTGTTAAACAAAAGATTAAAATATTGCCAGGATTAGACCCTTGGAGAGTGAGAAAAATACTGGTTTGCAAGGTCGTTCTCTGGCTTGTCTTTCTAGAAAAGTATGTCAAAGTGTTTTTCACCATTTCAGGATGTTAGCAGTACATCATACTCAAATGCGGAAATTAGAAGATTGTATTATGCAAAAAGTCCAGCACTAATGTTAAATGAGTTGAACATTGCTCTTTTGCGTGGATCAGTATTAGATGTGAAGATGGTTTGTGATAAAATTGAGTTTTGTTACTTTGGTCCTGAACAAGAGAGTGCAGAAATTGATACATTAATAGAAGAAAATATTGAAGAGAATGTTGAACATAGTAGTAAAAAATATTTTGAAGGTGAAATTACAAAGTTTAAGGTGATTTTAGGTGAAAGGCCAAATTATTCTTGTATTTGTTGCCGGCGAACTCACTATAAAAATCAGACTAGGAATGTTGATCTGTATTTAAAAAGTGAAAGAGCAAATAATGATATGTGGGAGGAATTTGCAACTTATTTGTTGGTAGGGAATTGTTTTGATTTGGGTTCTGATCAGCGTATTTGTAAATATTGTTACAATAAATTAGATGAGAATAAAATGCCTGCTCTAGCTGTCCATAATAATCTAGAGTTGGTAACTATTCCTCCAAAATGTATAGATTTAAATACCTATGAGTCTATTCTCATTCAATGTGTACACCCATTTCAGGCTATTGTTCGTATGGAGCCTAAAACAGGTAAATGGCCTCCTTCAGATTTACTGAGAAGATTAAAAGGAAGAGTTGTATATTTACCTCTAGATTTAAAGAAAAATATTGAAACTATTGGTGTAGAGTGTGTAGAAAATGAACCATTAGTCATTCTAGGTAATGGTGTGCCTATTAAGAGTAAGAAAATCTGGAAGGAGTTAGTGGATGTTAGGAAAGTGCAAAAGGCGACTTTGTATTTGATAAGAAAACAATGAGCACTATAAAAATGTGTATATGGGAGAAGAAGAAATACTTTTAGCAGAAGATACTGAAACGTTAAGTGGACAAATTGAAAAAGTGGACATGTCCAGAAGTGAAGAAATCTATGAACATTACAGTGTACATCCACTTCATTCAAAAGAAGTGATGGGGAATACTATTGAGTTATTCCAAATGAAAAAAGCGAAGGGAAGTCCCATGATTGTATGGAAAGAAAGCTTAGAAGCTCGTTGTTTTCCGCAGTTGTTCCCAACAGGAAAAGGAGGACGATATAATGAACGACCTGTGCAGATTCCTGCATCTGAATATTGGACCACAAGATTGTATGCAGAAAGATCCAAGATTTCGACAATGTATCCCATATATATTTCATCTTCTGTTTGAAAGTGACTTGTCAGGACTTTCATATGCAGTCAATCACATATTGAAAACAGGAGTACATCTGCAAAATGTTTCTGCAGAGGATTTTATGGATAAAGTGCACCAGAGAGAAGACGATTTAGAATCTCAGCTGATTAAACTGATGGCATGTCAGCGTGGGACTAATGAATATTGGTACCGTCGTCATGGAGAATTTAAATGTATGCTATGGAACTTAGCAACTCCTACATGGTTCCTTACCCTAAGCTGTGCTGAGTACCCTTGGGATGATTAACTTGAATTTCTTCGAGAGGCAAATTCCCAAGATAAAAAATATTAAATACAAGACACCAGGAGAATAGTGCTCTTTGGATCCTGTTAATGTATGCAGATATTTCAATCATAGATTTGAAGCTATGATGTCTTTTATCTGCAATAATAAAATCCTCCTCTTTGAGAAGTTGTGGATTTCTTTTGGAGAAAGGAGTATCAAGCAAGAGGTGCTCCTCATATACATATGCTGATATGGATCAAGGATGCCCCTAAATTCGGAACAGATTCGGATGATACTGTTTTGTCTTTTATTGAAGAATATGCCACATGTGCTATACCCAAAAGCACAGAAGAAAACAACTTAAGACAATAAGTCTTACGATTCCCAAGCCATTGTTGTAGAAAATACTGTTGACGAAAGTACAAGTCTAAGGAAATGTTTTATTCCAAATGTCGTTTTGGTTTTCCACGTCCTGTAATAACTAAAGGAAACAGTTATATGTCTGCTATGCGACATACCATCACAAGAAAGTCTCCAAAGAATACCTACAATTTAAGAAGAAGCGAAGAGCCAAAATACATAAATGATTACAATCTGGTTATTCTGTCCATGTGGAATGCTAACATGGATATCCAGTACGTTGCGGACAATTCCATTGCTGTTGCTCGATATGTAATGTCCTACATTACAAAATCAGAAAAGACGGAATTGAAAGAAATGTGGGAAGAGATTTCTCACGAGGAGAGTCTAAGTAAGAAATTATACAGTTTAAGTTTGAAGATGTTATCCCACCGAGAAATCGGAGCATATGAATGCTCAGATCGGTTATCATCTGCAAGTCTATACTCCAAATCTAGAAGAATCATTTGGGTGAGTCTAAGTCTTGCTGCAATGCTAAATCGAGTACTTAAATCTGTACAAGAAATTGAATATTTAGCAGAAAAAGATCCAGAAAGTACAGATATTTTGAAAACGAATATGGTGGACACATATTATCCAAACAGAAGTCATCATCTTGAGAACATGTGTCTCTATGAAGTGCTGCAAAACTACACTTTTAAACGGATACTACAGAGAACATCAATGATGGAAAATATGGAGTTATTGGTTCTGAAGGATGTTTGGTGAAACAAACAAAAAGAAATTTGATTAATCACAGGAAACTGAGTTGTGACACTCATGATAAAAGGGAATTTTACTATATAGCCCTTTTGCAACTGTTCAAACCGAGGCGTTCAGAATTGGAATTACTTGGAGATTTTCAGAGCTATGAAGATTCCTTCAATGCTTGTAAAGATACCATGGAATGCACTGTTTTTCCAAATTATGTGAAAATGTTGAATGATGAAATTGATCAAGAAGCTACTATTGCAGCTGAGATTGCTAGAGACAGTTCTCAACACAGTCAAGGTTCTACTCCAGTGAGTCAAGATCCACTAGGACAACCAATTGTTGAAAATGAAGCAGCAGTCACCATGAATGAGGTGGAAACAGCAATGCATCAAGCTCAAGAAGATATAATGAACTTAGAAAACTTGGAATAACAACTAAATGTTGAACAGAAAGAAATATATCAGCAAGTGAGACAATAGATTGACCATGGATTTCTTCATGAAAAGAAAGAATGCACATGCACATCATTTCAACCTATCCGAATGTATGTGAGTGGAGAAGCTGGAACAGGAAAAAGTTTCTTAATTAAAGTAATCACCAGTTATCTACAGAAAACAACTGAGTCACATTTGTCTTGTGTTGTAACTGCTCCAACTGGGTTAGCAGCACACAACATTAAAGGAATTACATTACATCGTTTACTTATGCTACCTGTGGAACATGAAAACAAATTGGAATATCACAAGCTATCTGGAGAAGCTTGTTGTGAAGTTTCAAGAGTGCTAAAGAAAATGAAACTTCTGATTATTTATGAGGTAAGCATGGTCTCAAACTCAATGCTTGCTTTTGTGCATTTAAGAATACAGCAAATTCTTAAAACAGAGTACGACGTGTTATTTGGAGGATGGCATGTCATAGTTTTTGGAGATCTACTGCAACTTACTCCCGTAAATGGACAACCAGTATATATATATTTTTTAAACTTTATTTTTTCAGCAAGATGAACAACATAATCCCCCCCAAAATTGGCATCGGTAGAAAGAAAATACAGGTGTACACATTTCATAGCCCCAGTATAGCTCCTGCAGGTGCAGATAGAACAGTAGATACAAGAGTCAAATCCTTGGGAAGCAAAGCAATCATACAAAACTGACATTAAGGAACCTTGTGCGTAGTCATCAGGGCATTACCCCAACACCAACTCCCCCTCCCCACCACCCGCCTCCCCGTCCTTAGGTCCCGATTCCGCAGAGGAGAACAATTCAGCACTAGTTGCATCGGAATCGCTGCCAACTGACCCCACAGCGCACATCATTCTCCATGCGAGCAAGTCCTCTTGCAGCCGCTCATCCTTACGCGTATGTTGCATGTGTGTCTCCTCAGCCAATGTCCATTCCCCAACATCTCGGAGCCACAATGACATGTCTGGTGCCCTCTGTCCCATCCATGTAATAGCCACCCGTCTCCTAGCCAGCACCAAAGGACAACCAGTATTTAAAATACTTGCGCATGAAGACACTAGAAAGTCTTTGGGTAGCGTTGGAAACGTTAACATTTGGTCATATTTTGAATACAAGGAACTCATTACAAATATGCGACAGGCAAATGATGTTGATTATGGAACTATTCTTCAAGATATAAGAATTGGAGTAATGACAGAACATGGCAAAGAAGCTTTACAGAGTCGATTACTTTCCAATTTGTTTCCAAATGAAAATATAGTTCCAGAACAAATATATATGAAAATTGCAGAAAACAAATCTATCATCTGCTTAATGCCAACACTGCGTGAGTGTTCTATATTCAATGAACAACTTTTGAAGCTAGAACATGAAGAACTAATAAAAATGGAAGCCCTTGATAAAAATCCAGCATGAAGGAATCACTATTATTTTGACAGAAAAACGGAAAACAAAATTGGATTCTCTGGAAAAATCGATATCTAAAACTGCTGCTTTAGAAAATCTATATGCATGTATAAACTGTTGGGTAAGTTTAAGGCGAATTTTGGATGTAGAAAAAAGTTTAGTTAATGGAGCAATGGGTAAAGTTGTGGATTTTGTTAATTATCAGAATAAAGATGGAATTGAATTTTTAAAAATTAAATTTGATCAGATTGAAGAAGTAAAACAAATTGGTCGTTGTTCAGTTCATTTTTTGCTTAATAAAGATTTATATGTCTGTAGAAAACAGTTTCCAGTTTCTCTGGCATATGCAGTGACTATTCATAAATCTCAAGGTTTAAGTGAAGACTGTGCTTTGGTGAACATTGGAAGTACCGTGTTTAAAGAGGGTATGGCATATGTTGCTTTGTCCCGAGTCAGGACTTTATCTGGTTTGTTTTTTGTTGATTTTGATGACACAAAGGTTACTGCAGATACAAACTATGTAAATAGGTTAAGAAGAGCGTATGCCCCCAATGTAGGTCAATATCTGAATTTGAAAAGCGTGTGGTAGGTAGAAAAAGAAGGTATGAGAATATCTGAAATGAAGGTATGGAGAAGGAAAAAAAACAAGGTAATGTTGTGATTGCAAGCAAAAAGAAAAAGGATACTCTTGAAGAGATTGTTGGTTATCAGTTTGAAAATAGTTCAGGTGTCAACTGCTATGCTAATGTAGTGGTCAATGTTGTTTTTTTCTTGAAAGTTTGCAACAGCAAATTATGGAGAATCGGGAAAAAAGATTTTGTTCCTTGTTGCATTGTATTTATGAAAAATTGAGAACTGATAAAACTAAAATACAAAGCGTTCGTAATATTCATAATCTTTTGGCTGTATGTTCTGGTTCGACACAATTTACGCAGAATATCCAACAAGATGCTCAAGAATTTCTAATGTATATGCTTACCGTATTGGAAAATGAAGGAATAGAAATTGAAAATCTTTTTGGCCTTTGTTATAAATGGGAACATTATTGTGAAAATTGTATGTATACATGTAGCACTAATATAGACACTGAAAGATTTATATATTTGACATTACCAGACTGTAAATCAGTATCTTTCAATAAACTAGTTAAAGCAGTAAATCAAAACATGGAGTGTAGCCAATGCAAATCAGAAATGTTATCAACATTATTTATACAAAGATATGGACAATATATAATTTTAATGATGCATCGTTGTACAGCTGATGGAAGAAAATTGGACACTTTAATAAAACATTTTGTAGCAAGTCAACTATCAATATCAGGTAGGACTTTTGTAGCAGTAGCAATAATTTTCCATGATGGTCCTTCCACAACATCTGGACATTACACTGCCTATCTAAAATGTGATAAAGACTGGACATATTGTAATGATGCTCAGTTGGTTTTTAAATAACGTTTTCCAAGTGAATTACCAAATTCTTACCTAATATTTTTAAAGCCAAAGTTTTAGGAACATAATTCGGCCTCTGAGGAATTTATTAATATGTATTAATTCAATTACTATTGGACAATTTCAATATAAAGGATTTCAAGAATACCATTTGGCCAAGAGGAAAGGTGTATGTTAGAATTACGGACTTTTTTCTTGCACATTCTCTCAGCGTATATTTTTAAACAACAACATTTACAGTGTATATAAATTTACGTTAGAAACTTTTGTTAGGAGTAAGCATTTTATATATGTGTGATTTGCATTATATGGTATGTTATTGAGGATGTAGTCTTGTTTTATTTATTTATTTATTTTTTTGAAAAACTTTTATTGAGCAACAAAACATGTGTACAGAGATGGGCCCACAACCGCACGGGCCGGCCGCTAGGATCGGAGCATAATATGAGATAAAACAATGGTCGCCACTCCGGCGGTCAGGCACAAACTGAACACAAAATGTCGCCCACATTATGGAACAGGATAAGACAATTTTCTTGTTTTAAAGCACACCAAAACGACAAACATAAACACCAAGGCGGAGGAGTAATACACAGAGAGTTAGCCCTGGAGGGGTGGGAAACCCACTAATCAGGAACATGAAGGCACAGTCAGTAGGTCAGGTTAAGGCGGGGGGACAGCGGGGAGGTCAATCAAGCCAAAGAACAGTACGTGAAATTTCAGGAACATCGGCCTAGGGTGATAAGAGAACATCAGGGGCCTCCACCAGGGGAGGAGCACAAATGTCTCTGCGATAGGCGTTCCACTGACACCAGATCTTCGTCCATGCCCTAGGTCTGCCCCTAGCTGTGTAGACGGTTTTTTCGCGGAACATAGACCAGTCCATGTTTTCCTCCCACACAGAGACAGTGGGGGGCCTGTGGGAGCCCCAAAGTTGCGCTATGTCTCGCTTCGCGACCATATACCCCAGGGTCGCCCATCTGGTTTGGGCCACCGAACAGTCGGTAGGTTCCCACACATTCAACAAGCATCTCCGGGCCTCCGGCACCAGTGCAATTCCAGTCACATCAGCCATCACCGCAAGCACCGCAGTCCAATAGGCAGCCACCCTCGGACACTCCCAGATAATGTGAAGAAACGTAGCACTCATCCCACACCCACGCTTGCATAGGCCATCCGGGGAAAAACCCATCGCAACCAAACGAGGACCAGTAACATACACCCGGTGGAGGATCTTGAGCTGAACCAGATGGAGACGGGCAGGAATGGCAACCTCTTTCGGAGAAGATAACGCCGATTGCCAATCCTCATCATCTAATTCCAGCCCGTCGCCGACCCACGCCTCTCTAAGTCGAACGAGCAAGTCAGCGCGATTGTGAATCAGCTTCTTATAAATCAAGGAGATGGTGCTATCAGGGAGATAGCCGTCTAGGATACGATCCTCGAGGGGGGAGGACTCAGGGACGGCGACACCGGAGGCCAGAACCGAAGTGAGGGCATGACGGACCTGTAAATATCTAAAAAATTCCCTATCACTCAGGTCATACTCATTTCGAAGGGCATCGAAGGTCTTCACCGCCCCATTCGCACACACGTCACCCACTCTACAGATTCCAATCATGTCCCAACGGTCAAACCCTTTCGTAGTCCAAAGACATCCCAGACGCTCAGATGCAAAAAGCGGAGTAGCCAGCGTCACTCGGTCATCCCACCCCAAACTCACATTCGCAGCGCGCCACACACTAACAGCCATCCTAGTTGGTCCCGTAAGGCGGAGCCCAGCCGACCTAGCGTAAAGCGCTCTATTAAAGTCACCACCCGGCAGTTGGAGTTTGTCCATCGCAAAGGCCGGAACCGGACCCGGGGAGTACATCGAGTGGTTAATGGCAGACAGCGGCGTAGCCCAATAATATCTCCTGATATCAGGAAGTGCTATGCCCCCGTCATACCAAGGGATGGTGAGCTTCGCAAGTGCGATACGTGGGCGCCCGTCCCAAATCAATTGCCGTTGCAGACTCTCGACCTCACGGAAATAAGTAGCGGGGATATCATCATAGGAATTCTGGAGTGCGTAAAGGAATCGCGGTAAGGACATCATCTTGAAAAGGGCAGCCCTGCCCAGCGGCGACAAGGGTAATTTACGCCAGCGAGCCACGTCCAGCCGCAATCTGTGAAGCGGGGGAAGGAGATTACGTTCAAACCGGAGCGACGAATCCAATGTAATAAAAACCCCCAAATATTTGAAACCGGACTGAACAACCTGGATGGGAAATCTATTCGGCAATGAGGGCAAGTCACCCGAAATAACATAGACACAGGATTTAGCCCAGTTTATAGTCAAACCAGAATTCTTACCAAACGAGGCGAGAACGTCAAATAAGACATTCAAAGATTTACGCGGGGAAGTAAGATAAAGAAGGATGTCGTCCGCGTAAAGCGAAACACGGTCCTCAAAATCTGGGGACCAACGTATACCCTTGAGGGAAGGCTCCCAGCGAAGCCACGCAGCTAGCGGCTCTAATGCGAGAGCAAAAAGTAGTGGAGACAAGGGGCATCCCTGTCTGGTCCCCCTACCAAGGGGAAAGGGAGCCGACACTCGACCATTAACCACGACCTGTGCAAGGGGGTCGGTATACAGTAGTTTCACCCATCCGATGAACCCCGGGCCAAAACCAAACTTCTCAAGAGCCGCCCAAAGGTAGGGCCACTCTACCGTGTCGAAGGCCATCGAGGCGTCCAAAGAGGCCAAAATGGCCGGCTCCGTCAGAAGCCCCGCCCTCGCGATGGCTCCATGAAGGCGACGTAGATTAAGGGCTGTGTTACGGTGCGGGATAAATCTGGATTGGTCCGGATGAATCAGGTCACTAACAACCGTGAGGAGGCGAGTAGCCAAAAGTTTGGCGAGAACCTTAGGCTCGACATTTAACAGGGAGATGGGTCTATAAGACGAACAAAGATCCCGGGGCTTACCATCTTTAGGAATTACCACAATCGTAGCCAGGCGCTGGTCATAAGGGAGAACACCCCACTCCCGGGACTCTGAAAACATTGACCGCAGATAGGGCGCAATCTTATCAGGACGCAGTTTGTATAACTCGATTGGCAAACCGTTCGGGCCCAAAGCCTTGCCCGAACGGAGAGAGCGAATTGCAGTCGCGATTTCGTCCGCAGAGAACGGGGCATCCATAAAGGACCGCTCCAAATCGGAGAGGCAGGGCAAAGCAATGTCGCGCAGCAAGAGGCGAGAGTCGTCTTCATCCCTTTCCGACACTGGGGAGTAAACCGCACGGAAATACTCCGCAAAACATTCCACTATTTCAACCGGGTCAGTCACACTCACACCATTCAAAGTCTGAATCACAGGCACCACTCGATTCGCCCTCTCCTTTTTGTCCAACCAGGCAAGCAATTTCCCCGCTTTGTCTCCAACATCATACAGACGACCCTGTTGTTCTCTAAACATCATTTTGGCCGCATCTGTGACCAGAGACTTATAGGCCAATTGCTTCAGACCCAGGGCATGGAGTTTGTCACGAGTGACACTCGATTCCAGGTCAGCCTCCATCTCAAGTATTTCCCTCTCAAGCTCCACCACCTCCCGATTCCTTGCTTTTTTGGTTTCAGCAATGAGAGACAGGGCCTGCCCACGAATCACAGTCTTAAAAGCCTCCCATAGGGACACCGCAGAAGAGACAGACCCCTTGTTCTCCAGAAAGTAGTTGTCCAAGGACGCAATCAATTGACCACGGGTCTCAGGGGAGGTCAGGTACCAAGGGTTGATAGGAGCCACCCGGCCCGCCGCCTCCACCCCCACATCAAACCAGAGCCAGAGCGGAGAATGGTCCGAGATGCCCCGGGGGAGGTGCCTAATCTCGCGGACAGCCGAAGACTGTTCAGCTGGCATGAGGAAGTAATCTAGTCTAGACAAGCTCCCATGGGCCCCGGAGTGGAAAGTATATTGAAGTTGAGTGGGGTGCACAAGTCTCCAGCAGTCAACCAAACCAAAAGTATCCAAAAAGCCACCCAGCCATAATTGGGTCGAAGGAGTATCCCTAGGGGGGTAACGATCACTGAGACCAGAGAGAACAGAATTAAAGTCACCAGCCATGAAGAGAGCACCATCAGGGAGGCCCAACAGAACTCGACCCAAATCAAAGAAGGTAGAGGTCTGCAAGCCGGGGGGCACATAGACGGTAAACAGGGAAAGGGGTTTACCCTCATATCGACCCACGAGGACGGTATAGCGTCCCCGATCATCAAGGATCACATCATCTATCGCAAGGGGAAGGGAAGCCCGGACTAGGATGCCCACCCCCCTGGAGCCCGTTGTAAACCCTGAGTGCGCAACAAGACGATAGCCCCACCTATTCATCGCGCGACAAGTATTGCCCACTAGGTGCGTCTCCTGCAGAAAGACAATATCGGGAGACAAACGTCGCAGGCATCGCAACACCACCCCCGCTTTATACGATCCCCTAGACCGTTGACATTCCATGAAATAAACCTCAACCCGCTACCCCCATCCCACGAAGTAATGCAGGAACCCTCCCCCAATGAGCATGACACTGAAAATACAATCATCAAAATAGAATCGCCTTGAAAAAACAGAACACAAAATACAAACCCCCACACAACCCACCCCCCAACACCCAAGGAAACACCCCCCACCCTGCACCCCTGCAGTAGACAAAGAAGCCACCCCAACATGCAGTGTGCCTGTCGCCCAAAAAACCCCATTCTACAAAAAGACCCCGGAGGAGGAAAAGGCTCTGTCCCACCCGCCACCCCGACAGAAAGAAGGGGAGAGGAGAACACATAGCAAAAGATGCGCTCAAGTACAGAACCCAGGAAGAGATAACATAATACGGAATCAGGGGCCCAGATTTCAAGTTCAGCTCTCCACGCCACCCTCGGCACCACCCGGGTGCTCGGTGGGATCAGTCAAAGTAGGCCGGTCCGGCAGAGAGTCCAGCCAGTCATTTACCGAATCAGGTCGGTCAAAGAAAAGGGTCCGTTCATTGTACTCCACTCGTAGCCTGGTAGGAAAAAGCATGGCGTATTTCAGACCCAGGTCCCGAAGACGCTTCTTAACTCCACGGAAACCCATTCGCTGTCTCTGCACAAGCTGTGAGAAGTCCGGGTAAAAGTTCACCGTGGCATTTTCGAAGGCCACCGGGCCCTTAACTCTCGAGGCCTGCAGGATAGCGTCTCGGTCCCTATAATGAAAAAGTTTAGCGACAATGGGCCTCGGCGGGGCGCACGGCTTACCCTGGCCACCCGGAACACGATGGGCACGTTCCACCGCAAAGAATTTGCTCAATCCGGATGGAGAAAGGTGGTTTTGTATCAAGTCCTCAACCAGGAGATCAACAGAATGCGGATCAGGATTTTCCGGAACACCGATCACACGCACGTTACAACGCCGTGCCCTGTTTTCAAAATCCTCCAGGCGCTGAGTCATGAAATCGTTTACCCTTCTGAGGTTGCCGATTTCCGTCTGCATCTCCGAAACGTCGGCCGTGAGGCTAGATGACTTGAGGTCCAATGACTTCACCTTCTCATTGGTTTTTGATAAGTCGGCCCGAATAAGGTTCACATCGATAGCCACAGTATCGATTTTGTGGGCCAGAGCTTCATACTGTTGGCCAATGGTTTCTCTCATGCCAGAAATGGCGCCCATGATGTCTTGCAGGGACGGCTCCGCCGAAACCTCCAAAGGGGGCCCCACTACACTCGGGCCAGAAAAGGAGGCACTGGGGGACACCTTCGATTGCGTGTACCGGTCCATGCTGTTCGACTGGACCGGGCCTCCGCGAAGGGGCGTCTTGGTCTTTCGCCTCTCCTGGTCCCCTCTGCCCGTCATAGTGGAGACCGCGTCCCCAAGGGACCCACACGACCTGGTGAAAATGGCCGCAGGGAGACAGGGCGCCGGAGCCAAAAAAGTCAGCAGCTAGGGCAAGTCGAGATGTGAACCGTCCCAGAAGGATACGGAGCAGGCAAAAGGTGCCACTGTAGCCTCACGCCGCCGTACTCAGCACCGGCCAGCCACCTCCGCTGGAAGACGTAGTCTGAGTCAAAATCGAAACCGAAAGTTAAGAGGGGGGCCCATGGGTCGAGTCCCCCTGCCGCTGTTGTTCAACTCAGACACGGCAACAGAGCCTCACCAAGACCCAGGCGCGCCACCCAGGTGGGCCCCGAAAGTTTGAGTCGACGTAGCTGCTGTGCCCCTGGTCCAATTCGAAATCCAAAAACAATATTAGGATCAGCCCAGGTTCCTCTTCATTAACCCTTGTAAGAAATCAGGATATGTTCAGGATATCATGTCGGGAGTGGCGGGGGTCTGGAGAGCGCTGTGCTCACGCGGCCATCTCGGATGCCCGCCAAGCTCCTCTCCGTCTTGTTTTTTTTTAAACAGTCTTATTGATTGTTTTTTTTGTCCACTGTTATGTGATGAGTACGATTGAAATCACTGTTTCAAGTGAAATTCAAAGAAAATAATTTGTAAAATGTTAAAATTATGCTGTATTGTAAAAAATATAATATTATATATTATAACTGTATTTTTCTTCTGTTTCACAGATCCTAATTCTAAAATTTGCAATTTTCAGCAATTTAGATCATAAAAAACAGCTGAAAATTTTTTTTCGCGTTTTTTATTTCTATTACTGTGAAGGTAAGTTTAACTAAGTATTAAAATGCACAATGGCTTGTGTTTGCACACTGGTGAAGAAAGGGGAGATGGACGGAGTAGATATGTGTGGAAAGATGCTCTGTGGCATTTTGAGTTACAGGATAAACTTAACATAAATACTGAGTGTCACTAGGGGCCAACTAACCCACCAGATATGTGCAGAAAGTGCCAGAGAGTTGCATTGCCGAGAGGTATAAAATAGGACATGCCTTCAGAGCACCTCTCTGCAACGCAAATGTATGGTATTTAATAGAGAGACATGGTGGGCTAGTAGGACCCAAGGACTTTCAGGATTAAAAGAGACATAATTCCTTAACTTAAAACACGTCACAGAGTGTGTTTGCACATGTCACACCAGGCCCCATCCCTTCCCTTCATTAATCTATAAATGTGTCCTATCAGTTTGCCAAAATGTAAGTACTTATAAATGTATCTTGTTCTCTGTTTGCAGTACTGAAATTACTCTACTTATTACTCATATACTTAATGATTGGCCTAGCCATTAACCCTAGTACAAATTAATTTCTTTATATACTATGGATGCAGATCTGCAAGAAGCTAAAAAGTATTAACACAGTCTTGAAAACACAGAGTTTATACCTATGAAGTTTTGGAATCTCACTGTTATAGGATATCATGTGACCTAAAAAAAAAGATTTGATTGGTTCATAATATTTCCCATTGTACCTACTGAAGAACCGCAATCAGTTCAATCATTCTTCTTTGAGCATCTTTGGAGACATAAGTCTGTGCTTACCTCCTATCACTCTCATGAAAATTTTCAAACAATGAACTAGCAATATGTTCTTATTGTAACAGTCTGCCAATACCTAAGCACTTATGGGACAAATTTAGAAGCATCCTCTACCAACAATATGTCAGTTTTTGTAACATAGTTATAGCGCAAGATACTCTTTCATATTTACAAAGAGAGGAAAAGGCAGTCTGTGTACCTTTTCTTCTCCATGTAAATACGACCTCATCATACATACCACTTGGCGTTGAAAGGGCGTTCTATAGGTGTTGCTGTGCGTGTTTGTACAAACACTCATAGAACAAGACACATCTCCAGATTTATTAGAAATTATAAATCTGAACATGTGTGTGAATGCTGCAGCATCCTCCAATTGGTGTAGCAAGGCACAACAAGGAGATTTTCATTTCTCCTCATTTTTTCTCTTTGAATATATGCTATAAAATGCACAGCATACATTGAAGGAGAAAAATGCCTTCACTGATTGTTTTTGTGCAGGAAGGTGTGTCTTTTTGCATAAAAACAAACTCTGCACGACACAGATATCCTTGCACCATGGTGCAAGGGTGCTTGTGTCACCACATGGCTGCAGTTTAAGCAGCAGTCCAGAGGGAAGCATAGACTTGCAACATATTTATGGACATATGTTGCATCCCTGTGCTTCGGAAGTTCCACAGCACGCTGTAACTAAAGAGCTTACAGTGTCATGCTGCAGCACTTCCTTATAGTTCTGCACTTATACATTCACCATACTCCACAAATGCATTATTTCAGTCAATTATGCACTACACATACATTCATCTAAACTTTCATACACTAGCATGCAAATTTAGCTCTTTTTTTAACCAGAGTAGTTAGTTCTGAAAGTTTGAATTTTTTTTTTATTTTTTTGTTTTTTTCTAAAAGGAACAAAAAGTCAACTGGACGAACAAAACCATGAACTTTGGGTGAAAAAAATAAATAAATCTCTAGCATCGATGGTTATCGAGTGCCCTGCAAACTAAATGAACAGACTGCTCACCGTAGCATAGCAATCTGTTGCATTTCAAGCAGTGAATTTTTGCGATAGCCAGTTGGAGACGTATGTCCAAATTGGAGCTTGAAGTGGACCCCCCAGAAGTGCTTGGAACTTGCGGTGGTGGTGGTAGACTCTCCTACAGTCTTCTGCATTCCTCTTTGGCTAGGTTTACTGGATGCAAACATTGCAAGTGTTTCAGCATGCTTGTTGTGCCACAAGAATATTTTTTGTTGGGGTCTCCACGAGATAAAACTGCTTTGTAAATTTTGCAAGTTACTTTTGTGGCATTTACTTTTTTAAATCTCTCCGGATAGGTGAAACATTTCCAGACAATAGAGACATATTTTTGGGGACGTGGTGGTTCTAGAACAAATCCCTCTTCATTCAAGTGTTCAGATTCTGAAGATTGTTGTTGTTGTTGTGAAGCCATTTTTTTATGTTCGAGCAAAACCAGGACTGCAATCCCAAAAAAATAAGGTTCTTCTTAGCACAGGTCTTCTCCCAAGGAAGGTCTAAGAAGAGTGATTGAAATGGGTGGGGTCCTTCAATACTTAGAATAGGAAGTGCTATGAACCAATCAAATCTGTTTTTTTCTGTTCACATGGGACCCGTGTAGGGTGTGCACACGCAACACGCACCGGACGCGGCTTCGCGAAATTGTATTTAAAAGTAATATAGGTTTATTAAAAGTAAAAGTATATAATTTTTATGATCACATCAGATAATGTCTTGCCCTAATATTTATATTAAATATATATATATATATATATATGTTTTAGACATTAAAAAATGTCGCAGGAGTTGCACACCCACCGCGTCCAACACGTATATGACATCACGCGGAACCGCACGAACGTCGCGTAACGTAATACGTATACGTCGCTTATGCGCCAGAAATGGCGTACCAGTTGCATAGCGATCGCGTGGGAAAATGCGTACCCGTCGCACACCCTACGTGGATCCTACACAACTATCCTAAAATGGTGGCTAGGTTCCGCGCAGTGATCGAGAAAGGTACGCTTTGGGTGCGCGACTTCAAGAAAAAGTGAAAAAAAAAAAGAAAGAAAATAATATAAATATATTTTAAAAAATATTAAAAATAAATAAATCAATATTTTGAAATAAAAAATTATGTTCAAAATGTGTAATGTAATTTAAAAAATAAGATATCTAAAAATAAATAGATAAAAAAATGTAGTAAAACGATATGAAAAAAATAAATATAACAATTAATACATTTAAAAATTATCATTGAAAAAACCTTTGAAATTCACTGAAAAAACCATAGGTTTCAGGCCCGTTATAGTTAGGAATTAGCATTTAAAAAACCTTTGAAATTCTCCGAAATAACCATAGGTTTCTGACATGTTATAGTTAGGAATTAGCATTTAAAAAAACATAGAAATTCACTGAAAAAACCATAGGTTTTAGGGGTGTTATAGTTAGCTGGACATTTCACTCGTACAAAACCATTGAAATTCCTCCGTTATAGTGAGTTGTACTAACTATAACTCGCACGCCCGCAATCCACTGGTGATGATGTCACATATTACATCATTCATGACTTGGTCAGTGACATCACTGATGACATCACTGATGACATCTCAAATGACATCACAATGACATCACTGATGACATCATCCACATGACAATCTGTTACACCTTATCATACACTAGTATATCCTTTCATCACTCACTATAAAATATAGAGTACCATCTTTAAAAGAATGACACAACAAAACAACTTCCTAAAAACCCACTCAATGATTTGTAGATCTACACACACACACACACACACACATCTAAACACTTACCTACTTACGATAGCAACCTCCTGAGGCGGAAGCCGGGAGTATTGATAGCTCGTAATTTTTTATAAAATCGTGTAGAAATGTGTGTGTTTTAAACCTTGCGATCTCCTCCCTGGGCACTTATCATTTTCTTATTATTCACCTGGCATTCCCCGCACAGTGGATTTATCGTTGCCGCGGGCTAGACACCACGTCTTGCCGCCATTTCCTGGAACTCCCCAGGACACGCTCACTTTCGCTGGCCACGCCCCCTTAACTACGCTATTTAAACGCGCGCTGACTACAAGCGCCCGATAACGATAGCAACATCCTGAGGCGGAAGCCGGGAGTATTGATAGCTCGTAATTTTTTATAAAATCGTGTAGAAATTTGTGTGTTTTAAACCTTGCGATCTCCTCCCTGGGCACTTATCATTTTCTTATTATTCACCTGGCATTCCCCGCACAGCGGATTTATCGCTGCTGCGGGCTACAAACCACGTCTTGCCGCCATTTCCTGGAACTCCCCAGGACACGCCCACTTTGGCTGGCCACGCCCCCTTCACTACGCTATTTAAACGCGCGCTGACTACAAGCGCCGGATAACGATAGCAACCTCCTGAGGCGGAAGCCGGGAGTATTGATAGCTCGTAATTTTTTATAAAATCGTGTAGAAATTTGTCTGTTTTAAACCTTGTGAACTCCTCCCTGGGCACTTATCATTTTCTTATTATTCACCTGGCATTCCCCGCACAGCGGATTTATCGCTGCCGCGGGCTAGAAACCACGTCTTGCCGCCATTTCCTGGAACTCCCCAGGACACGCCCACTTTGCTGGCCACGCCCCCTCCCAACACCCCCACTCGTCTATAAAACATGTGCTACCACAGGACGCGCAGCGGGCGCTCCGTTTGCGCGCCGAAGGCGCACCTAAGGCAAGCCCGTCTGCGCCCGTCAGCGACCGACCGGGGCACGGGGCACATCACTCTGCCCGCATTACCCAATACTCCTCTGCTGACCTACTCGACCTGCATGCCCCCTGGCCTCTAGCCCCAACTACATGCTCGCAGCTTAACCATCTGGGCCTGGGTCATACCCGAAACATCTTTTCCTGAGGTTGACGCCTGCATAGACTCTACCCCTCCTCCACTCTTCCCCCACCCCCCTCCCCGGACCTCACCCCCCAGCCTCGACCTTAAAGTGTGCTACCTTAACACTCGCTCACTCGCAAAACACCAGACGGAAATCTTTCACCTCCTAGACACCGACAACCTCAATATACTGTTTCTAACGGAAACCTGGTTGCACGACGGATCTTCCCCCGACATTTTGGCTGCCATCCCACCTGGCTACTACCTCCTTCAAGCCAATAGGACTCCTGGCAAACCCGGAGGGGGTGTGGCAGCCATCATCAAGCTTTCTATCAGATTTTCCACCCTCACTGTACCGTGTATCCCTCAGGTCGACTGTCACTTAGATTGGAGTCACCAACATCACCCCTCATCTGTGTCTTAGTCTACCGCCCCCCTCAGTCCATGCCTGACTTTCCGTCCATGTTCGGTGATCTTTTATCTCAGATAGTCATCAACAACTCTAAAATCCTAGTCCTCGGAGACTTTAATTACTGGCCCCAGGACGAGAAGGAAAGCGCCAGTTCTGCGGCCTTCTCTGACCTGCTGTGCAGCTTGAACTGCTGTCAACATATTAACATTGCCACGCACACCAAAGGCCACACACTCGATCAGGTCTGGACCTCCAATTTAGTGATCTCGACCCCCCTCATACTGCCATGTGCATGGTCCGACCATTTCCTTATTTCCTGCTCCCTCAAAACTCCTACCTATCCCAGCAGGCCCCTCGAAACTAACTTTTCCGCCCGTAACTGGAACAAAGCTGACATCAACCAATTCATCGACCTACTTAGTACCTCCCTCCCCCTGGAATCTGACTCATTAGATACACATGCCTCAAACTTAAGCCACTGGCTGGAGTCCGCCAGTGACGCGGTCGCCTCCCTCAAACGGATTAAAATCAGACGCCCTCACGACGCTCAGAAA
This sequence comes from Lissotriton helveticus, assembly GCF_964261635.1. Taxonomy (NCBI): domain Eukaryota; kingdom Metazoa; phylum Chordata; class Amphibia; order Caudata; family Salamandridae; genus Lissotriton; species Lissotriton helveticus. The sequence continues at coordinate 1,628,324,629 of NC_136067.1, forward strand.
TGGTTTTCTGAGGACCTTAAAGTCGTAAAACTTGGTCTCAGACAAGCCGAGCGCCGGAGGCGCAAAAACTACGCCCCCGAAGCTAGGGTAGAGTTTCTATCCCTACTCAAAGGGTACAAATCCTCCATTGCGCTTGCCAAAACCACTTACTTCTCGAATAAAATTGTGGAGTCAGCCAATAAAGCTAAAAGTATCTTCTCGATTGTGGAGGAGTTATCCCACCCCGACAGGGTCTCTATCAAACCCCTCCCTTCCCAGAAGCTTTGCGACTCTCTCAACCACTTCTTCGTTGAGAAGATCACAAATATCAAAAACAGTATCTCGGTACCGCCCCTATCGGACTCCTCTGTGCCCCTAGCCAACCCCCATGCTGACCCTTTTAATCCCCAGTCCCTCACTCAGATTCCCCTCATTACGGAGGCGGACTTCCCCGTCCTCCTCAGCAAAGTCACCTCAGGATCTCCCACTGACTGCTGCCCTTCCAAGATCTTATGCAAGGCCTTTACGGCCTGCCCCGCTCCTCCCTTGGCGCTACTGAACAACTCCCTTACCTCCGGCCTTGTCCCTAGTATTTTTAAGACAGCCGAGGTAGTACCCATCCTAAAAAAAATGACAGCTGATCCCACGATCATGAGCAATTTGCGCCCCATCTCCCTCCTCCCTTACCTCGGTAAGGTGCTCGAGACCCATGTTACTAACATCCTGAGCTCGTTTGTTGAGAAGTCCCATTTTCTTGACTCCCAACAGGCCGGCTTTAGACCCGCCCACTCTACAGAGATGGTCATACTCTCTGTCATGGAAGAACTACGCAGGGGAGCTGATTTCAACACCAGCCAGGTCCTGGTACTTCTGGATCTGTCGGCCGCCTTTGACACGGTCGACCACGTCATCTTGGTCGACCGTGTCAGGCAGGCTGGGAGAGGGGGTACTGCCCTCGACTGGGTTCTCTCGTTCCTCACCAGCCGTCAACAAGCGGTCCGGCTATCTCAGTTCTCCGCGGACAGGGTTGGGCTGACCTGCGGCGTGCCTCAGGGATCCTCCCTGTCCCCACTTCTCTTCAACCTATACCTCACCCCTCTGATCAGTTCTCTCCGAGACAAAAATGTCTCCGCATTTAATTACGCGGATGACATTCAGTTGGTCTTTAACATCAACTCCTCGGACCAGTCAGTCTCCAACTTGCAAGCTACCCTCTGTCATATCAGCAACTGGATGAGGGCAAACCACTTGAAACTCAACCCCGACAAGACCGAATTGGTTCTTGTCGGAGGCCTTTCCAATCCCTGGAACTCCAACTTCTGGCCCTCTAGCCTGGGCCTTCCTCCCCGCCCTTCTGATTCGGCAAAAAGTCTGGGGGTTATCATCAGTAAAGATCTTTAGATGAAACCCCAGATAAATGCCACTGTTTCTTCGTGCTTCTTCCAACTCCGCAAAATTCGGAAAATCGCGCGTTTCCTCACCACCAAAGCCCTCACCCTGGCCCTTCTGGCGTTAGTCATCTCCAGAATTGACTACGCCAACTCCTTGTACGTAGGCATCCCTGACTACCAGCTTAGACGTTTGCAGCTTGTTCAGAACCAGGCGGTTCGCCTCATCTTCCATCAACCGAGGCACCACCACACCCGCCCGTTGCTAAAATCCCTGCACTGGCTCCCTGTTTCTGAACGCTGCAAATTCAAGTTAGGCTGCCTCGTCTTTAAATCACTCGCCGGCCTAGGCCCCACGTTTATCTCCTCTCTTATCCATCCGTATGTCCCTTCCCGCAATCTGCGCTCGGCTCACTTGGCTCTTCTCAAAGTCCCCATAATCAAGCGCAAGAAATGGGGCGGTCTAAGATTCTCGTTCCTAGCTCCATCTCTCTGGAACGCCCTCCCCCTGGACATCAGATCGGCCTCACCTTACGCATACTTCAGATCCCTCCTCAAGACTCACTTATTCCGCTCGGCGTACAATTAGATCAAATTTCCTTCTTCTCCTAGTTTCCCCCTTTTCATCTTCATCCTCACGCTTGCCCCTACCCTTTTCTCTTCTCTTCTCACCCCCCAGGCAGTTGCTTTCTGTCCCCCTCTTCAGCGCCAAGAAACTGTATAGTGTACGCTGCGCTTTACAAATGCCTTTCACATCACATCACATCGCATCACACCTATAGAGTCACTCATACATGCTGAAAAACATCGATACAACACTATTAAACACACTTATACACCTATATTAACATTACACAGCAGCACACATCCAAACAGTTATGCAGCCATCCTTCTCACTTATGCAAACAATTTATCATACTTACATTTACTCACCTACACACTTATACAACACTACTTTATTTATTCATATACATAGAAAGTAATACTTAGTGTGTTATAAAATAAATATTACAAGTATACAGTTTTCCATACAGTCACGTATACAATCACTGAGTCTTATATATACTTATTTAAGAACTGTCACATACACTGACTTTTATATTTCTATTTTGTTGGACATGTATCATTGAGAAATATATTTACTCATTATCTCACCCATAAAGATATTCACTCACTCAAAAAACTATTTCCACATGCAGTCATAATCTTATATACCTACTAAATAAACTATTTACAAATCTTTGGACAATCACATACCTTCCACCCAAACACACATACATTCACTTTCCCATACAAATACTCACTTAACTAATTAAAAACTAAAACAGAGTTTCACATAGGTAGTAACCAACTTATGCAGTAGTTTACACAACAAGACACAGATTGATACACATATTCACACACTTTAATCACTATCCCATATATTTAGTGAGATACTTTAAATTAGTCATTTAGACAGTCGTTCACACTACTAGTAAATTCTTCATACAGACACTAATACTTCCACTCATTCTTCAATGCGGATTCCTATATATATAATACTTATTTAAATATCAAACCGAACCACATTTACTGGATGATGTCATCAGTGATGTCATTTGAGATGTCATCAGTGATGTCACTGACCATGTCATGAATGATGTAATATGTGACATCATCAGCAGTGGATTGCGGGCGCGCAAGGTATAGTTAGTACAACTAACTATAACGGAGGAATTTGAATGGTTTTGTACGAGTGAAATGTCCAGCTAACTAGAACACCCCTAAAACCTGTTTTTTTCAGTGAATTTCTATGTTTTTTTAAATGCCAATTCCTAACTATAACATGTCTGAAACCTATGTTTTTTTTCAGTGAAAATATATAGTTATATATATATAATGTTATATATATATATATATATATATATATATATATATATATATTTCAATTCAATCAATTCAAACTTTATTCAGGATGTTTAAAACAACCATAAAAGTATACATGAATAAAAATCTATATGTAGAGGGAGGAGCCAAGACGGCGGCCGCATAGACGCCCGGCTCCGCCGCTCGCCCTCGCCTTCCGCCCCATCCTGGCACCGATCCTGCATCCCGATTGCGGCCGAATGCGGCTGAACATCTGTGGAGTGTGGCGATATCACTCCGGCACGAAACCTATTCCTGACGGCCGAGATCCATCGCCCCAAACTTTCCGGCCCTGGCAATGACTGGGCCGGGACCTTGCGTGACGCTGCAGCCGGTGCGCGGCTGAACAACATCGGCCCCGAGAGACCATCTTCGCCCGGTGAACCGGACCGGGACTTTCGATTGGAGCGGCCTGAGACGGCTGATCGGGGATTGGCGCTGGCACCCCAGAGCAGCCCAACAACGAATTGCACCGTCGCCTGCCATTAATCGCACACTCGGCTGCACCTACCGACATACGAACCGGCTTCGCCCCACCCCATGGACTGCCGGCGACCGATGGATCTCCCTACAGTGTTGCTCTGAGTGAACACTCGGTTATGCCCGGCGAGTGATTTGCAACGCGGTGGGTGTTTTCTGTTCCCGTGTGTGCCTGTAGAGATCTGCTAGTGCGTAGTGGACGGCGATTGATTTCCTGGCTGCCGGTGGGGCTTGCTTCTTTTCCTGCTCTGGGGTCCCTTGCATGAGCGGCGCACCACTCTGACCGGTGCGGGGGCGATGGAACCCACAACGCGAGATGTCCTACTGGCCCTCGCAGATTTGCACTCCGAATTGAGGAGTCGCTTGCTGCTCGGTGATGACTTACAGATGACTTACAGATGGCGGCGATGTGTCCAATGGCGGATGGCCAAACTGCTGATCCGGAGCCCGACATCTCCTGGTTTGCTGGCACAGAGGACCCCCTGAACTGGGTGCAGTCAGATTGTGGATTTGGTGGGTCCTGCAGCCGAGATTCTGTGTTTGCGGATGTTCTCACCCTCCAATCGGCTGTTATTGCTCCTGACCGTCATTACTTCGTTTTTGCGACGGCTAGTGTGTTATGGAGTTGCACAATCACATTGACTTTTTTCCGTCTCCTTGCTGCTACAGTGGCTCCAAAAGTGACTGTGGACTCATCGCACCTGCCTCCCTACAACGTGCGGCGCCTTACTACCTCGACCCGGACCGGACAAGGCTGAACCTGGACTTTTTACACACTTACTGGATGCCGGATTGTGACATAGCTTGTGGGTGCGACTTGTAGTGACCGGGATGATTCTACATTGTTGTTTGCCCTCCATTATGGTGGGCTCTTTGTTCGTCAGGATGGGTAGGTGGGGGCGTATCTGGGGCCGGAGCTAGGGCCCTCCTCCTGTTTTCCCTTTTTCGGGTTCTTTGGGGCGACAGGCATGCCTATGGGGGGGGGGCGTGGCCTTCCGCTGCATGCAGGGTAAGGGGTGGGGGTGGGGTGTGTTTTTTTGTTTCTCTTTGTCTCTATGGCCCGCTTCTTCTTTCTTCTTTCTTTCCTTCTTCTTTCTTGATAATTCTTCCCTCTATCTCTCTTATAGTTGGAGTCGGGGGTTTAGGTTCCTCGAGTGGATTATTATTTGTGTCCTTTTCTGTTGCAAGATCCTGTTTATATTGATCGCTTAGTGGGTGGGTTACTGTGCCTCGATGGACTGCTCTCGGACTTATATCCTCTTGTTGTGTTCCCCTTGATGCGCTTAATTGAAGGCTGTTGTCCTTACATGTGAATAGCATAGTGAATGATGTCGTAATGTTGCATTAGTCTGATCCTTCAACTTTATTTGAACTGGACTCCTCCCACATCCTGTAACACTGCTGACAATTCTGATCGTCTAACCTGATTTATTGATGCCGACATCGCTGGGGTTTACAGTGTCACTATCCTGTGTTGCACGATAATTTGGCCTCTGGATGTTATTACATGGCCTTCTGACCTCTATTTGATTTGCATGCGTTTTTATCCTGATAAGCGTATTTTTCAGCTGATCCTCCAATTGTGACTTTTGGCATTGTTGATAATCTGTTGGGTTCATTGCCCCCTCTTTGCTTGCTGCGGATTGCATGGTGACTGATCCTTTTCATTTATAACCTTTAAAATTAACCTGATTTCTCCTGTGCTCGACGGTCACCTTTTCATATGTGTCATTTTGACCATTGGCTGCTTTTTCTCTAGAGACTGCTGAGCCGTTCTATTGTTACATTTGTGCTACAAATTGATTTTGAGGCCGGCCAGGAAGGTTGTAGGCCCGTGTCTGTATGCTTTTGTTATTCAATAAAGGTTTTAAAAAAAAAAAAAAAAAAAAAAAATCTATATGTATTTGTATTACACATAAATAGCAACACAGTTTATAAAAGCAAGGCAATACTCAAGATATCAGGTATCAGAGCCTTTTACATAGCACCAGTTTCGTTACACAACGACACATTCATTTTTTTTATTTTTATATTTTTTTAGGAACTGGGTGATTAAGTGATTTTCCCAGAATCACAGGATGTTGAGCGTCATTGCCGGGGCTCGAACCCCGTTCCCCAGCTTCAACGTCGACCTCTCTAGCTGTAAGGCTACATCCTCTCCCCTTACAATATACAATATAAAAGAGTTGATCATACCTAAATGTACTTAAAAATTTTTTAAAAGGGGGTGCAATCTCCATTAAAACTGGGTAGAATTACAAGGCAACAATACTTTTGCATATAGTAATTGCATTAATGATGAAAAGTGCTACATTAAGACAAACCCTGGTTTCATTTAATTCAGACAGATATTTTAAGGCAGCCATATGCGATGCGATCCATTGCCCTACTCAAGCAAAAGTGGTTTTAAATAGTAACTTCTAAATCTCGTATAAAAAGCACAGAACAACATAAAGTGCACAGTGCTTTGTCTACTCTATCCTTCACAAGGGCAAGGTGTTGAATCCAAAGGACACATTTTCATAATACGGAAAGCAACAAGGTGATGGACGATTCCCAGCCAGAATCTAACCAATACAAAACGGTGCATAAGATTGGGTATAGTGTTCAGATAATCTTGGCAGCCCTCCATTACATTAAATGTTAGGTAAAACTTAACAGTTGATTTCCTTATCTCGCAATCCATCCAGGCTGCCCTCTTCTGATCCCTAAAAGTCTCGCTAATAGACGACTTACTAAATGATTTTACTATTAGGGGGTTAGTCCAGATTGACATCTTAAATAATTTACTGTACATAAAATCAATGTAGCATAACCATGGACTCACAGATAATTTATCCAGGGTAAGGCAATGTAATATGATATACTTTGTAAAACAGGTTTCCTCTTTGGACCATATAGAGCGCCAGAGCAGTAGGGGGTGGAGTGCAACTAACTCTGTAAGGTACTGTAGCCCAACTTCTCTGTAAATGATCTCAGAAGAAGCCGAGGCGGGTACAAAAAGGAGACGCTTGAGGAAACCGTTTTCCTCCGTCTGGAGTGCTCTGCTATTATAGTAGCCCCATACAGCGGTCCCATATGTATGTATATATATATATATATATATATATATATATATATATATATATATATCCACAATGACATTGGCTCCCCTTTTTCGCGTCTTGATCATATCATGTCTAAGTTGAAATATTAAACAAGTAAATAACCAGAGATGAACACAAATGACTGTGATACTTGCAAAAGAACCAGCCACTGGCAATCATTGAAGCCGTATTCCAGTCCATCATTTTTTTGTCCATTATGCCACTCTACGGTAGCGGTGTAGCCACTACCGTGAAAAGGGGCATTGGTCCACAACTGTTGAAAGAATTATAAAATACACCAGTATTCAGGGTTCATTGGGCCTCTCAGGCCTCTCTTCCCCAGTGCCATTGCGCCTGCTGCACCTATGGATGCTACTCCCCTGCTCTATAGGGGGATTAGCCATATGTAAATCATACTTAGACTTGCTCCGATAGCACAGCCTAAACTGCCTGACCAGGGCCCATCTAGATGGAAATATAGAAACTGCAGACCAGTTTCAACCCAGTTGGCCTCATCAGTGAAGTAAAATGTGTTTCTTGTTGACCATCTAGTAATTATTTAGATAATTATTAAAAGTCAGCGGAATGTGAAATTCTGTCTTTTTATGCTTGAATGTATGTTATTCGCATACATTTTTTATATTGTTTACCTAACCCTACATGTGTGAAATGTCTACATTTGGGTAAAGACGTAGGATTAGGAAATTCGTAATGTCCCAAATGGTAATTTTGCTTCATTCAAAACTTCTGTTTGTGTGATGTGTTTCCTTCCCTTGTGCTCCCTTTGATTTTATTACAAGACACAGAGGGTCGTATTATGCAGTCTTTTCTTGATTTATTTTTACATCAGTCAAGCAAAAACTGTGTTTCCCTTCAAATGAAAGAGAAAAAAACCCACAAAATGACATTACAATGGCAACACCAATCAGACGTCGAGTAGCCCGATAATAATGTTGACTGCGAATAACAAATCTTCTATTCTTGCTGCTTGCAGTCAAGATAAGTACTTATTTGCCTTCTCTATAATATTTTATGGTTGTATTCACAATTCTTTTATTGTTTCCCTTTGAAATACATTGATTTTTTCTCACTGCTTGCCTCACGTGCGGTCTTGCACTTGCTCGCTCGTTTTTCCGCTTCTCATAACGGTCTTTCTGTGCTGTTGCAGAAGTTCAACTGTCAGTTGCTCAGTGCCCTCAGCATTTTACCTCAGCGGTTGAAATGCCCATGCGGAAAGGTATACGTGGGCAAGACTGAAAGGAAAATAAAAACACGTATAACAGAACACAAATCAAACATCCGCACACGCAACATGAAGTCTTCTGTTGCGCATCATTTCTTCGAAGAACACCACAACATCTCACAATTGAAGTTCATTGTGTTGGAAAACATTGACAAAAAAGAGGGAAGGGACAACAATAAATACTTATTACAAAGAGAGAACTTTTGGATTCATAAACTCACATCTACTAAACCGCATGGTCTTAATGACCGTATCGAACTTGCCTGTTATTTATGAGCGTGAACGACAAAGATTATAAAACGAAGGCCCGTTGTGCCTATGTTTCTTGGACAATTGAGGTGTTTCACTGTGTGTTGTTTTAGAACATATCACTGTTAATGCTTATGTTTATGCTACATTTGTTTAGCAGATTTGTCATATCACACATTTCAACTACGTATTTCAACTCTTCATGACTCTGTCCTACTCCATTGGCTTCTCTTTCGTTTGATTTTTATTTCCATCATTATTATTATTATAATTTTATTAAATTTTTTCACCCAAATCGTCATGACTTTTTCTTATTATTGCACTCACTTTGTGTGCATTTTCTTATTAGCAACAACATACACCTTGCCCTAAGCATTTGCTCGATTACGGTTACTGCAGTTTTACTCTGCAGTCTTTTGTTCGTTTCTACTAGCACATCCGCATCACGTGACACGGAAGCGATTTTCACGGAAGCTATTTTCGACGCGAACAGCCTTTGTTTTTGTACTTCACGAAGACGCTTTTGCACGTCTCGGTAATAGCTGCTAATTCTGCATACTTACATGGTGAGTCACGAATCTCGGTGACTATTCCGGTCACATTATATATTTTATGCCGCATATGACTACAACTGTTTGTTCTTCATTCTTTTTGCATCCAGAAATTCGAGGCACCATTAACTTGAATAAACCGTGAGTCTTTCCGGCATTTTGCGATTTGAAGCCTCCCCTCCTTCTCTTTTTTCGAACGGTCTTTCACTCGCCGTATTCACGGGCACTGCTCTTTCACCTATCCCCCTCCACCTTTACCTTATGACACTCATTTATCTCATCATTCGGAGCACACGTGGTTAACAGGAATTGTATTACATGACATTATTGTTTGTGTTTGTGTTGAAGTTTATAATTCGCCCTTACATGACGTTGTTTAATCGTGTGCATAATCTACATTTACAGTGATGCTCCCTGAGATAGGGCTTATGAATGCCCGAAATGCATTGGAGCCAAAGAAAAAACTTATGATATTCCGAAAGATTGACTAATGAAAAAATAATGGAATGAATTATGAATTTCATTTAAGAATTACATGAACAATTGTGAAGAATACAAATAAAATGAGAAAATATCAAAACGTAATTTAACTTGTGGAGTCCTAATGTACAAGGGACCTAAGAGTGTGTGCCCACAGGGGATGCAACTAATGCTTCATTAGGCGCATGTTTTCTGACATATAGGACGTCCGAGACGGAGGATGTCACCCTTGGAGCACCTTGAAAGCTATTAAACTCATCAAACATCTAACAACTTTACAGCACTCCAAGTAGGCTGTGCATCTGTTTCCAAAATTCGCATCTGATTCTGTTATTGCAATGCTTCTTTGAGCAGGAGTAGTGGGAGCCTCCATGTAAGAAAATAGAAATTTTCCTAGCCTTTGGTGTCTGAAAGACTAGATTTTATTAAAGACACGGAGGCAAGTATTTTCCCACCACTGTATTTTAACCCTCCCTGCTGTTATTCTTTTGCTGTGCCAGCTCCTTCCACCTGCACTTCCTTCTAATTTGGAGGGGATGGTTTCAATCATACAGGATTCAAAACATCAGCATGGATTTCTATTCCCGTGTGATTTTCATTATGAAAATTTCTTCGCTGACTTTTTTAAGGATTTTTCATCTTATTTACCTTTTATTCAGTTCTTTTGTTTACCTATTTACCTGTTTAACTTCTCGCTTCAAGAAAAGAGGACTTGTTCGCAGTCAACATTATTATCGGGCAACTCAACATCTGATTGGCGTTGCCATTGTGATGTCATTTTGTAGTTTTTTTTCTCTTTCATTTGATGGGAAACAGTTCTCTCTTGGCGCTGTTGTAAAAATAAAGCAAGAAAAGACTGCATAATACTCACCTCCATGTCTTTAATAAAATCTAGCCTTTCAGATGGGGAACATCGTTTACGACTCGGTTTTTACCCCGCAGCTATTACGACGCAAGTCGTTACTACGACTTGCGCTGGATGGCGCTGTGGGATAAGGAATCTTGCAATTTTATATTCCAACACCTTCCCTACTGTTACGGGGACTGGTGTTGGAATATAAAATTATAAGATTCCTAAATCCACGCCCTCCAACGCAAGTCGTTGTAACGACTTGCGTTGTAAGACTTGCGTGGTAAAGGCATGCGTTGTTACAACATGCGTTGTAACAACGTACATCCCTTTCAGACACCAAGGCCAGGTAAATCTCAGTTTACATGCATGTTTCTAGATAACACACATTTAGAACGTGAATCGTTTAGATGCAGCTCAAGTACTCTGAAAAAGTGCAGAAAAGGCATTTCAGATTGTCGTTAGTACCCCCATATGTGTGATTCATTGGAATTCAGACCTATTTGAATGGACCACAACCATAACACTCCTCTAGTAACAAGCACTAAAAGTGACACTTGCAGAAAATCTGCATTCTTGGTTGAACCTCTTGACTCTTAAGTGAAATTGCTACGTGCAAAAAGACACTGACACTGACCTCGTGAATCAGGATGAAGTTTTATGGCGAGGCACGGAGGCTAACATTAAGCATCACTTCCTTTGTTGTCCACTCATAACAGCATTACATTAAATGAAGAACGTAGAACACCAAGATTGCTAAAAAACGTATAAAAACTAAGACCCTGCAGCCCTTTTCCTTTATGTATTGCTACTTACAAATAGATATGCACTCTTTTATGTCCTATTTGTTTTTCTCTGGTTACATATGTTGGGTATCTGTGTGGGTGTGAGAAGTAGTGCAGATTAATGAGCCTGCGGAAGCTTTTATGAATCAGTAAATTATGAGTTTCTTTGTGGGCTTAACTTCTGCTTGTCTGATTGAGGGCTACTGTTTTACATTCTACGATAATCATGTAGTTATATTTTATAGCCTGACCCGTGTAAAAAATTGTATCTGTTTAGTTCTTGTTCTTAGGTGTTATCAAGTCAGTGTCAGCTCCTGACAACAATGTCGATTCATGATACTCAAAGAATGGCCCAGGGCCGCATGAGGCCCTCCTGACCTTTTCATGCGGCCCCATGTAAAAATAAGATAGTCTGTTCAAGATTCGTGAAGTGGATTTCATTGACTGTAGAACAATTTCACCTTAGTACATCAAATCATAGTAGTACATTCAGAAGTAATATTTAAAAGTGATGTTTTTGAAACATTAATTTAGTAACGTTCATGTTCCCCTTCCCACCCTCATATGTGTTATCATGAAGAAAAAGGTGGGAATTGAAATTAAACAATTGCCCTGGGTCACACAATTTGGTCAAGTGGAGAATCTGGGATTCATCCCATGTTGTCTGGTTTCACATTGCCAGTTAAGTTCAGCCACTAGATATACATTTTTTTTTTTAAAACAGATTTTTATTGATTTTCGCTCAAACATCTTACAACCATGTATCAGACACAAAGCTTCAGCGCCATGGTTCTTACTAGTACAACCTCTACATTAACCCACATTATCTAAACCCCTACGATCCGTCCTCCACCCCCACCCCCCCTGTCAGTGTGCCCTCTACTGTCTCTCCTACAGTGCAGCATAAACCTTCATGCAATAGCGCTCAACACCTCCCGGAGCACTCCCAGTTGCAGCTCCCAACTGGCTGCGGACCCAGAAATTGCGCAGAATATAGCATGGTGCCTTGGTTGTCTTTCGTTCCCTCTCAGCATAAGCACTCAAATCCTCGCATGCAGCAGGTTGTGCGGGCCTAGCAGGCTACACCCCGGTGAGTGCCCCCACAGTCTCCGCTCTAGTTTCCTCTGTTTGGCTCTCCGGCGCATCCATCTCGTCTCCCCCACTAGCTTCCAATGGTGATTGAAGGTCCGCCACCAGCGCACCCCACGCCCTAGCCGCATCTAGCGCTTTATCATTAGCGGTGCGTCTGGCTAGCTGTAATCTAAGAGTCCCTTCACTAGTCGCCTATTGCTGGAAACATCCCGCCATCTCAGGAAGCTGGGGCCCCCCCTGGACTTCCAGTGCAGTGTGAGCTCTCTCTTGGCCAAGATCAACCCCAGGTCAAAGAATTTACTTGTAATTTTTGTGGCTGGGGTGTGTGGGAACCAGAGTAAGAGGCAAGCCCCCATGTTCGTGTCAACTTGACGTCCTGTAACCTCATTTAAGCAAGACATCAGTCCAGTATGTACCGAGCCCTGCGCTCGTCCAATACATATGACTAAAGTCAGCACCCTCTGCATTACATCGGGGACACACCGAATGTGCTCCTCCAAAGACCTGCTGGATTTTGACCGGCGTCAAATAAGCCCTGTGCAGGGTGAAGTATTGGACTAGCTGAAACCGAACATTACGCGTGCCCTTCCAGGCCCGTCGCACGAGCTGAGGCCAGGTCGTCTCCGGTATCTGCTGGCCGAGGTCTCCCTCCCAGCGTTCCCGCAACCTATCTAGAGGCGGCGGTCCATCCAATGCCAGTCTCCTGTACAAGCAGGTGATAGCCTTGAAGGTCCAATGCAAAGGTATAAACCCAGGCCAAAAATACAAAGGACAAACACTGGCTAGTCAAAGAAACAGATTATACACAAACTATAACACAAAAGACTATACTGATATAAAAATAGTTTTTAATTATATTGATAAAAGAGATTAAACACATAAATCACGTATACATGATGATTTGATACAATAAAAAGATTTTTGATAATGATAAAAATGAAACATTTGTTCTAATAATAAAAAAACTCGAGGGACAGTATTGTCGTCCTAGGTAGTATTAGCGTGGCTGTAGTCTGTCAACGCGTTTCGACACGTCGTAGTGTCTTCCTCAGGACAATATTTTTTGCAGCCAAATTTTCTAAAATGAACAAAACATTTTTAGCTTTTCAAGACATATAGTACATTGTGTTACAGTGATTGGGTGCACTCTTTTCTTATTTAATTGAGTTTCTTTTTTTTGGGTTTTCTTTAGCCAGGTATAGAGATCAGATCAATTATTTTTCCACTGAAGATAGCCAAAAACAGGTCTTGACCAAAGTCTAAGAACACATTTCCCATAGTGAATCTTGGCATCAGTCTAAGATTTTACATCATATAGAATTTTCAAATCCATTTGATAAATACAGATGATCGCATGTTTAATTAACAAATGTTCGGTAAATGCAGATAGTCACATCTTTGGACTTTACACCATACTCAAATAGAAAAAGGAGAAAAGAAAAGGGAGGAGGGTAAAGTGGTCAAGGGTGTGAAAAGATATTTTTGTTCTTGTAGCTGGTGTATCTCATAGGGATAGTTTGAACACACTATCCCTATGAGATACACCAGCTACAAGAACAAAAATATCTTTTCACACCCTTGACCACTTTACCCTCTTCCCTTTTCTTTTCTCCTTTTTCTATTTGGATGGATTTGAAAATTCTATATGATGTAAAATCTTAGACTGATGCCAAGATTCACTATGGGAAATGTGTTCTTAGACTTTGGTCAAGACCTGTTTTTGGCTATCTTCAGTGGAAAAATAATTGATCTAATCTCTATACCTGGCTAAAGAAAACCCCAAAAAAAGAAACTCAATTAAATAAGAAAAGAGTGCACCCAATCACTGTAACACAATGTACTATATGTCTTGAAAAGCTAAAAATGTTTTGTTCTTTTTAGAAAATTTGGTTGCAAAAAATATTGTCCTGAGGAAGACACTACGACGTGTCGAAACGCGTTGACAAACTACAGCCACGCTAATACTATCTAGGACGACAATACTGACCCTCGAGTTTTTTTATTATTAGAACAAATGTTTCATTTTTATCATTATCAAAAAATCTTTTTATTGTATCAAATCATCATGTATACGTGATTTATGTGTTTAATCTCTTTTATCAATATAATTAAAAAATATTTTTATATCAGTATAGTCTTTTGTGTTATAGTTTGTATATAATCTGTTTCTTTGACTAGCCAGTGTTTGTCCTTTGTATTTTTGGCCTGGGTTTATACCTTTGCATTGAATTATTTTCCCTGACCCAGGAACTTTATCCTAACCAGGGGGTCCTTGATACACTACAAAAGATAGCCTTGAAGGTGCCAGCGGCCATCCTGACGTATTGGCAGCCCAATGACGTGGGGGGTTCCGCCAGACCCAGCTTCCAGCGTTTCTGGATTCCGGACACCAGAGCCGCATGGAGTAAGAAGTCACCCCTCAGCAGATCGAAGGTGCCTCGTAGTTCGTGAAAAGGCAGCAAAGTACCGTCTCCATACAAGTCCCCTATCATGTGGACCTCGCGGTCCTCCCAGGTGGCCAGCGCTGACCAATCCCCACCATGTGGGAGGGCAGTACACATGCCCAGAGGGATCTCCGGGGCATACGGGGTAGGAAATCCCGCCCGTTTCTGGCTGCGTAGCCAGCACTGGCGAAGGGTACTCTCCTCGAGAGTGAGCTGGTCCACCCGGAGCCCCTGCTGGAGCACTATAAAGGACAGGACATGGCGCTGAATAACTCTGCCCTGTGGGCCGTCTGGGCCCCTAAACTCCCGCGCCACCGCCTGCGTGAGCCATTGTAGCTGTGCCGCCAGATAGTACCATTCAAAATCCGGCACCGCCAGGCCTCCTTCCTCCCGCGATCTGAGCAGGGTGTTCAAAGCTACACGTCTCCTGCCGGAGCCCCAGATGAACCCTATCACCATCGACCGCAGCATCCGGAAGAAGGAAAGCGGAATCCACACCGGCAGCGTGCGAAAAAAATAAAGCAGTGGCGGGAGGACCACCATCTTCAACAGCGCTATTCGTCCGGCCACTGACAATGGAAGGGTACGCCAAAACCCCATACTGCCCCTAATGCCCCTCAGCGCTCTGCCCACATTCCCCTCATACAGGAGCGAGTGGGTGTGGTAAATATAGACCCCGAGGTACGGTAAGCACTCCGATTCCCGGCGCAGCCCCTCTAGGTCCGCGGGCTGGGCGCAGCGAGGGGTCAAGGGGAATAAACAGGTCTTGGACCAGTTAACACGCAACCCTGACAATGCGCCAAACTCCCGAAGGAGGGCCCGCGCGCCTTGCACCGAAGCTTCCATGTCGGCCAAGTATAGCAAAAGGTTGTTGGCATACAGGGAAATATAGTGCGGTTCGCCACGCAGGAGCACCCCCTCATAATATCGTCCCTGCCGGGCTCGTGCTGCCAGAGGCTCAATCGCCAAAGCAAAGAGGAGCGGGGACAAGGAGCAACCCTGTCAGGTGCCTCTTTCCACTGAGCATGCCGCAGATATTGAGCGGCCCGTGCGAACCCTGGCAGTAGCGGAGTCATACAGCAGCTGCGTCCAGCGGACGAAACCATCCCCTAACCCGAACCGACAAAGCACGCAAAACAGATACGACCACTCCACGCTATCGAATGCCTTTTCGATAGCCACCGATAACACGGCCACGCCCGAGGGACCCTCACCCTCAACTTCCATGACCCGAATCAGTCGCCGTATGCATGTCGAGGTGTTCCGCGTGGGAATGAAGCCCGACTGGTCCGGGTGCACCAGAGTACACATATGCACAGACAGCCGCGTGGCCAAGATCCTACTCAGCACCTTATAGTCCACAGTGAGCATCGAGAGCGGACGATAAGCCGTCCCTGCGGTAGGTAGTCCACCTTTCTTCAGTAACGGCACTATGAGCGCCTCCCTGGCTGAGGGGGGTAACCTGCCCAGTTCCCACGCTTCTCCATACACCCGATGTAACTGAGGTGCTAGGAGGTCAATGTATGAGGCGTAGAACTCCACCGGCAGTCCATCACCCCCTGGCGTCTTCTTTCTGGCCATGTGCTTAACCGCCGCTCTAATCTCTCCCAAGGATATAGCAGCACTCAGCGCGTTCCCCTGTTCTGAGTCTAACTGCGGTAACTGTGCCTCATCCAAGAAGGCATCCAACCCAGCCGGGAGTACCGACAACCTGCTCCGGTAGAGCTCCGAGTAGTAAGCCAGAAACTGATCGTTAATCTCTTTTTGTGAGTGAACCAAGTCCCCAGCAGGTGTAGCCAGCGACAGTATCGGTGTACCCCTAGTGTGGGGGTTGGCCAGCCATGCTAACAACATGCCTACCTGGTCCCTCTCAGCATGCGCCCGGACCATGTACTCTCTATAATCAAGGCAGCGAAGCCTCTCAACTTGAGTGGCTACCCGCTCCTGAGCCGCTAGCACTTCCTCCCTACTGCCCCCATCCACATGACTATCCTTCTCCGCCTGCCGCAGCGAGGCCTCCTCCCGCTCTATATCATCGAGCAATGTCCTACGTACCCCTGCTGAGGACGAGAGGCACACACCTCGCACCATCACTTTAAAGGCGTCCCACTCAAGCGCCCTGGTGGTCGCGGACCCCGCGTTCTCCTGAAAGTAACGCTCTATGCCCTCCCGCACCTCCGCGTTGAACACCGGGTCTTCCAGCGCCAGCGGATTCAGTCGCCACGTGGGAACCGGCTGCCGCTGTCTGGACCAAAGGACCGTGAGCAAGCAAGGGTTGTGATCCGAGATAGTCCTCGCTAGGTATTCGCTGCTGCGCGTGAGTTCCTGGGCCTCAGGTGTACAAAAAACAGTGTCAAGGCGCACGTGGAGGTCATGGGGCGCAGAGTAAAACGAATAATCCCTGTCAGCGGGGTGATGTGTCCGCCAGGCATCTAAGAGGCCCCATTTTTCTTCCCAATTCTTCCGCGCCCCGGCCACCCTGCGCACCACTGATTGCGCCAGCGGGGGATGGGAACGATCCATCCCCACGTCTACCACCGAATTAAAGTCCCCCCCCATAAACACCTTGCCCACCAGCAGAGACGCCAGCCTCCTCGACAGCGCCGAGAAGAATGCGGCCTGGTCAAAGTTTGGGACATAGACACTGCAAAGCGTAACGTCCCGGCCATCCAGACGCCCCAGCACAGCCACAAACCTCCCATCCGAGTCCACCACCGTCGTCATGGGCTGAGCCACTAGATATACATGCTTCTCTTCCACTACATCCACTTTACACTCTCCCTCCCCCACTGGCATTAGTGCGGCCCTCTGTCACACCAAAGACCAAACTTTGCGGCCCCCGGGAAAATGTTTGTGAGTACCCATGATGTAGATAGACTGTTTTTAATTCATGTTTTATCTCATTTTAATTAATGTTTTTAGTTTTCCAACCGTTTTTTTCCCCTACCGCTCTTGCAGTCATGGATGTGCGCAATGTCATGGATGAGATTGCAGTGACTCCGCAAGAAAGGCACAGAGGGCTCGCTGTGAAGTTGGAGTCACGTGCAAAGGCAGGTGTGAGGAGTCTTTGTCTTGTGGAGTACAGCACGCTGCTATTTTAGAGTAACATGCCGGTACCTAAAGTTGCAGTCACTGACCACCTGAGCCAAGTAGTGTCCTGGTCAGTGTGGTGACCATTCTGGCAGGTTGGATTCTTTCAAATGCAAAAAAATGGTATTCCCGTCAACCATATTTTGGGCAAATAGCGGATGAGAGGTGCGTTTAGGTGATTGGATTGGGTGACATCTTTGTAGTGTAAAAGGCAATTTGATGATATTTGTTTGTCAAATCATGATGAAGTAACTCTGAAATGTAATCTTGGTCATTCTAAATTTTATTTATTTAAAGTGGGCATTTGTAGTTGAAGAATGGCATATCAGTTATGATTGGAGAAGGCTGTGATGCTGGACAATTTTTAGGGTAGGGCTACTGTCATTAATGTTATATCACTGAGGTAAAAGGGATTGGGTATAACCCAAGTGACATACAAACAAAAACTGTGTAAGGAGAGTGGTATGGGTGTGGTATGTAGCTGTTGGTGCATTTTGGAGCACTAATGTAGTAAAGGACAATCATTGACATTTTCCGTTGAAATGGCCAATACATTTGCATAGACACGTAGTTTTAACTGGCAAAACCGATAATGTGTGGAAATCGGGTTTCAGGGAATATTTATCATTTGGATATCACGAAGTAAAGTATCTTGTTTTGTGCTGATCTCAATAAAACCTTTGTTTCCATCATACTTCAAGAATACAAAAAGTGCTTCATATGTGTGCTTTCATAAGGGTTGATATAGGTATAAATTTGTGTATAGTTCATTTCCCAATTTTAAATGTTGTTGTGGGATGGAAAAAAATTAGACATACTACAGCCTTTCGTTTCCTCTACCCAAGTAGGACTGTCACCTAGACCACTTTCACAAAATACTCTCTGTGTTAAAGAAACAAAAAATACACTGCCGTTTCCGAATAAGCAGCAATTCATCAGAAGACATAGGATGATATTTGACATTTGTTTTTGAAGCACAGAAATTGTGACAAGATAAACACCAAATGTAAAGCGTCTTTACTGCCCATTCACCTTCGGAATTCTGCATGGTTATTTCTAGAGGTGCTGCGGCACCTCCAGCACCCCTACTTCCAGCGTCTATGGAAGAATGGTTCCATGGTGAGTAAAATAAACTAGTCGGTGAAGAGGGAAGTTGAGAAAAGGTTAATCAGTTATAGGATGACTTTGTTAGGTTGCTTTAATTGTTACAGACCCAGTATGTGTGCTATAGTGGCAGTTATGCAAATGAAATTGTATCAAGATAGGAAATATATTGTTCTGTTGGTGAGAGTGACGGTAGCTAAGGCATCACTGGCTATGAGGAGTGTGTTAAGTCTATCCATAAACAAAATCCTGGGAATTTGGAAATTAGGTTCAAAATGAGAAGGCCAGTGTGCCAAAGCTCTTGGATTTGCATTGAGGTGGCTATTGCAATTACTAAGGTCACAACCATAGAGTTCTAATTCAAAAGAAATGATTGTCAGCTATTGAAAAAAGGCAATTCCCTTTTTCATTTAACAGATCTCAGGAAGTGGAGTTAACTTGTTAGTCAGATTTTGGCTCATCAAAATAGGAGGCACATAGGAAAGATGCTTTGGTTGGCAGTGATGTTAAAAATGCATGTAAGGACCGGTGGCTGTATCACTAAGGGAGTATATTTTTCATCCATTATTAATTCAAAATACATTGTCACATGACTGATTTTTATCACGTGCAGGAGAATGTGTCGGGATTTGTACACTGTGGTGAAAATGGGCAAAGCTATGTGACCTGTAATAAATCTAAGAGAGTTGAATGACTGGGTAGTATAACACGCATTTTGAAAAGGAGGGGATTCAACTCCTCAGAGATTTGGTGAAGCCCCATCTGACCTGAAAAGAACTTATCTGACAATTACTGTTTGCTGGAGACTACCAGAATTATTTGCCGTTTTAATTTAAGAGAATGAATTGAAGATGCATTTGTCTTCTTTTTAGTTTGTTGGTGTGGTTTAGTGTGAAGAAGTGGGGTGTATTACATTTATTTATTTGATATTTATTTATTTGTGGAATTCTAGAAAGCACAAACATGACTCATCCTAATATCAGAGCGCTGTACAGTTCCTGTAGCAGTCTGGCCATACATACATAAAAGCCAAGCTTAGGGAGCAATGCAAACACAAAAACAGATACAGAAAACTACAGCGACTTGGTTATGACCATTATCCAAAAGGAGTCCACATGTAAATGATCCAGCACGATGATTAAGTATAGATAGTGTAGGAAGGAGTCCACTCAACAAAGCTTTTTTACTTCTTTTTTTGAAGAATTTAGGAGAGGGGTTTGTCCTGGTTTCTGAAGGAAGTGCATTCCATATTCTTGGAGTTGCAAGACAGGTATAAGTTGTAAGTTGTTTTTTGTTGAACTTCTGTGGCTTCAGCAGTAGGGAGCTAGAACCTCTTCAAGAGTGACTACTACCAGATAGTTCACGTTTTTATCCATGTAGACAGGTGTGTTGTAGTAAAGGGCATTATAAGTCATGGAAGCTACCCTCAGCTGGATTCTACCTTCAAATTGGAGCCCTTTTAAATGGTTGAGGTCCTGGTAATGTGTTTGAAACTCCTGGATCTAGTGATGAGCCTAGTAGCTGAGTTCAATGTGGCACTTAGGGTGGTGCCAGCCTCACTTTGGGTAGGCCTGCCAGTGTAACGCTTCCATAATCCAAACGGGAGATGACCAGGGATTGTGCTGCTAGCTGAAAGATCAACTGGGGACATGA
This sequence comes from Lissotriton helveticus, assembly GCF_964261635.1. Taxonomy (NCBI): domain Eukaryota; kingdom Metazoa; phylum Chordata; class Amphibia; order Caudata; family Salamandridae; genus Lissotriton; species Lissotriton helveticus. The sequence continues at coordinate 1,628,345,008 of NC_136067.1, forward strand.
ACAGTTTAATTGGCATCAGTAGATTTAGTTGGTAGTTGGTTCCCTTGGTGGAGGAACTGATATGCTTCTGCATATTCAGGTATTTGTCCAGCATTATACCTAGAGATCTAGTGGAATCGATTACGTGTGGAATGCAGTTGAGAGCAGTGAGTTGTTTGAGCCATTCTTCTACGGGGGCAGACTGATTTTGACGGGCGATTAGGAGGAATTTGGTTTTGAGCATGTGAAGTCTGAGGTGATTGCGGGTCAGCCATTGTGTTTTCAGTAGGGTACAGTTGAGCAGTTTGATGTGGTCGGATGAGAACATTATAAAATACAGTTGTGTATCATCAGCGTGCATATGGTAGTGAACATTGGAGAGCTTGAGAAGTTCGGTAAGCAGTTCCATGAGCAGCTTGAATAGAGTGGGAGAGAATGTGGATCCTTGAGGGACACCATTCGTGGCTGGTTTGGTGTCAAATAGGTTTTGGTTTACTTAGATTCTCTGTGATCTATTGTGAAGGAATGAGGCAAACCAATTTAATACCAGACCAGATAGCCTCATCCTCTTCTCAAGAAGGCCGATCATATTATCATGTTTTACCATAGAAAAGCAAAGGAGAGATCAAAGGAGAGATCACGTAGTATAAGCAGGCAGGGTTTGTTCTGATCTAACATTCTCAAAGCGTCATCGACAATATGTGATAAAGCTGTGTCAGTACTATGGCCGGTTCTGAATCCAGATTGATGATGATCATGGAGTTGAAATTGCTCAATGTGGTTGCAGAGTTATAGGTGTACGTACTTCTCTAATAGCTTTGTTAGTGTCAAGATGTTGGTGATTCGGTGGTAATCGGAGAGGGCAGATAGGTCCGCATTCATTTTTTTGGGAATAGGGGTGACCTGTCCTATCTTTCAGCAGTCTGGAAACAAGCCATGAGATAGAGATGCATTCACAATCTTAGTCCAAAGAGGCAGTAAGGAAGGGCTAAGCTGTTAGCTATAGGGCATAGGATCAATGAAATTGTTAGAGGGTTTTATTGTAGTTAATATTTTGAGTAAAGCTGCTTCTTCTGGGAATTTGAAGGCACTCCATGAGGCATTGTTTATTAGTAGTGTTGCCACAGGGAGGTGAACTATCCTGCTGCTGAACAGGTATGAGCCTGAGTTAGTAGAAACTGTGAATCACAGTGGAGATCAGGTTCAATTGTTCTTACCTTTTCCATGAAATAGGTGGAGAAATCCTTCCCACTTTGTAAGTGTGGGAAAGTAGCATCTGCTTTCATGGTCACCCCACCTTTTGCTGGTGTCATTATGTTTTTCTGACTAGCCTGACTGGGATCCTGCTTATCAGGACCCCAGCCTCTGTGTTTGTTCTCTAACTTGGATATGGTGAAATACTTAGGTACACCCCAGATTGGCTACTGGTGCACCCTTGTAAAGTCCCTAGTATATGGTACTAAGGTACCCCCAGGGCCTAGGTACACCAGGGGTCCAACATGGGCTGAAGCATGTATTATGCCACCCATGGGAGACCACTCAAATTGTGATGACAGGCCTACCATTGCAGCGTGTGTAAGCTGGTGCTTGGACCACTTATGACAGATATAAAGGTCCTCATAACTGAGGTCACTGCACTGAAAACCTATAAGTCACCCCCAAAAGCAGGATTTTCAATCCTGAAAGCAGGGTGCTCGGTTATAAGTGTGAGGGTCCCCCTGCATGAGCAGGACGCCCCTACAATCCACGGAGTCCATTTTCCCGGGTTGTAAGTGCATCAGCCATTACGATACATAGAGTGGCCATGCAACGTTATGCGATGGATAACTCTATAGTGGCTGTAACAAACCCTGCTGTGTTTGGTATCAAACATGTTGGAATCATATCCCAATGCCATAAACGGTGTTGGAGATATGATTCCATGCACCGTAGGACCCTTTCGGGAAGCCCTCAGTGCTCCTGGTACCAGTCTTCCACACCGGGACTATGACTACTGCCAACCAGAGAAACAATTCTGCCCTCCTACTGCTGAGCCAAGCTCAAGCAGGGGAAGTCAGGACAATAGGTTTCCTGTCACAGGGAGGTATGACTACCTCACAGACAAGACTTAGTATTTGGGGACAGCATGGGGGCACTTGCCAGCACCACTAGACTGCTTTAAAAGGCACATTTGGTGCACTCTTTGCATACACCAGTTGGAAAAAGTTCAGGGAGCAGTTGGCTCCCACTCTGGCGCGAAACTGACCAAAGGACATGGGATTATCCTTCCCACTGTCCAGTCCTTCCCGTGTGAGGGACCTCTGAATCATTCTAACCTGTTCCTTAGGGTACTTAAGGGCTTACCTGTGGGTGGTTCCTTAGATTTGTCGTCGGACAAGATTCAGATCCAAAACCACTTCATCTTCAACAGTCTGGGCACTTTGGACTTCACTGGACTTAACTTAGGGAAGCAAGACCTCAACTGAGAAGACTCCTGCTGCTCCTGGTGTAGTCGTTCTGCCAGTCTTCTGCGTCATCTGTGCCTGTGCTCCATACAGGTTCTTCTGCAGGCCTGTGGACATCCAAGACACCCAAAGGAATCTCCCTTGAAGTGAAGAAGTCACTTCCCTGCATCTGCAGGTACCACAATGAAACTGACCGGTCTGCTGTTCCTGAGCTCCTACAGACTTTGAAAGGTTTAGCAATAAAGGTGGTGGTTCTGCATATCCCTTGAGGCCTGCACTGTCTTCACAGCAAGGTTGAAGCCAGTGTCCCGTGTCGAACCACTAGAACAGTACCCTAGTGCACCACGTCAACTTGCAGTTGCAAAGCTTGTTGACTCTCTTCACCAGAGAGCTTCAGGCTCCAAGCAGCTCCAGCTGCAGGCATCTCTTGCAACTAAGATCTTCATCCGTACCGCATCCTCTGCTCTGTGGGCCTTCATCATTTGGTGAGCTGCTCGAGGTCCTCTTGCGACTCTTGTGCCTTCGGCCCGTGGGTCCTCTTGAGGGTGTTCTTTGACTCCTGTGGGCTCCCCTGCTTGCTTGGGCCTGCTGTGACTTACCTGCTCGTGGTGAGTCACTTGGACCATGCTAGTCCCGACCCTGCACCCTTTTTGCATTCTACGTTTGTTTCCATTGCCAAGGCTTGCAGACATCGACACCCTGGCACTTGACATCTGACGTGGGACAGCTTCTAAATGGCTCCTGGTCTTCCACAGCATCACCTGGTCCGCACAACTGCAGCTCAAAGGTCACCGCCAACTCTCCCGCATCCCCGACATCGGTCGGTATTCGTCTCCTGTGCCTCCTGGTCACTCCTGAGTGGCATAGACTATGTCCCCTTTGCTTGCAGGTACCTCTTATCTTGAATCCACCTTTGAGTTCCTCCAGACTCTTTCACCTTTTCCACCAGCGGCATCTTCACTGAAGTCCTCCATTGTGGTCTATGAAGTTTCCAGCGACACTTCACACCTATGCACCCGGCTTCCCTGGTGTAGGTATCCTGGTTCCCGGGGTAGCCACAGGTGAGGTGACTCTCCAACCTTCCATCTTCCACTGGGTTTCTTCAGGGTCTTCAGGGAAGGGTCCTTCTTCCTAGAAACTGCCACAGCGACCTACCCATTGACTTGTATTGAGCAGATGGTTGTGTTCCCACTCTGCACACATCCTCCATGGGGGTCCTGGGTACTTACCTTGAGTGGTTCCTTGGGTCCCCGGCTCTCTACGTCTTCTGGGTCCAGTTTCAACTTAGGTCGTGGTTCGCATTCCACTTACTTAGTATATGGTTTGGTCTCCCCCTGGAGACCCCTGTGTATTTGTGCTACTTATGTGTTCTATTCCTAAAGTATTGTGTGTATTGTGATTATATGTCTGAGTATGAGATATTGCAATGTATTAGTGAGTGTTTATAATAAATACATATTTTTATAACTACACTGCGTGGTTCTTTTTCATTTAACCTACACTATGGGATTAGTACTGGTAAAACAAGCTGCTTTACACTCATTCTGGACTAAGCCTGAAGGCTGCTTCCACAGCTACCACTTAGAGAGATTTCTAAGGTTGTCAAAGACTAATAAAATCACAATAAGGGTTGTGTGGATTAGTGAAAGGTGCTATACTTACATAAGTAAGCCACCATATACTATACTAAGCCAGCCTCCTACAGTAAGGACCCATCGTCAGCTGAATGTAGGCTAGAGATGTATATCATTTATTGTTCGATGATTTAATAGTTTTTTCTGGATCTATTTTTGGCATTATCTAGTTGTGACCTAAAATATTCTGCTTTGGAACTTGAGATTTATTTATTGAAGGAGTGTCTTGTCGACCTCAGGTGCTTAAGGCGGGTGGTGGAAGGAGAACTTCTCCATGCTCTTTCAGCAAGCTTTAATTTGCGTCTTTCCTCATTGAGGCTGTGGTTGAAGCAGTGTTTAGAATGTTGGCGCAGTATTCTTTTTAGCTGCTTAGAAGCGATCATATCAAGGGTGTCCGTTATGGATTGTATATAGTGTTATAAGATTATTAACATTCTTCATGTTTGTGAGTGGCATCAGGAAGTTGTGACAAGTAGAGGTTAGATTGAATAGATTAACATTTCTCAAGTCCCTGGAGCATTGTCGGGGTTTAAGAGGTTGGTCAACACCTTCTCCAGGATTAGGAAGGAGATTAGGTAGTGGTGTGACCAATCACAGGGGGTTCTGGATTCAAGTTGGATGGTGTTGTCCTTAGATATGATTAGATCGAGGTTTGAGCCTCTAATGTGTTTTGGGCCATTATAAAACTGAGTAAGGTTGAGGTCGGTGAGGAAGGCCTTGAAGGTGATCAGTGTGCGGTTCCAGCGTATGTTGAAATCTACAAGGAAGATATGATTGGTGTGCTTATCAGAGTTAAAGGAGATGGTTTCCATTCATTGTTCAGTGAAAAGTAGGTTATTTCTCTACTTTATATGGTGTGGTTGTGCAACCTGACCATGTAATACACTTACCAACCCCTTTAAGACCCTTAGGTTTCATGTGTCAAATGTTCAGCTCAACCCTGGGTAGCTGTGGCTCTGACCTGCACGGCTTACATAAAGAAACAAGTGTAAAGCATTTAAACAGCACCTAAACAATTGAAGAAACCGACAATCCACCAAAGAAAACCAACACCGGTTTATAAAAAGATACTGTATTGTTATGCAATTTAGACACCACAACAAAAAAGATCCACTGGGTGGTTCCAGAGATATGGAATTTACAAGGTACGGTAAATCAAAGCATTCCACTCAACCGGGAACAGGCATTGGCAAATTTGACACTTAGAAATGTGTTCACTAAAAAGCTTGGGCTTGGACCCCTTCCCGGCATGTGGAGCTGCCTAGCCCAACCTAGAGATGTGGCTACCAAAGGGACTACACATACCTGTAAAACCGGATTGTCAACTGGTTTCCCCTCTCCTTTCTCTAGTGCCAGCCTGTCTGCCTAAAAAATGGAGAAGCCCCTTTCCTAAGTGTTACCTATTTGCTCTTCGAAGGCGGTTTCTCCTTTGAAGCTTGCCTTTTGGGCCAACACCTGTGTGGCATCCTGCAGGATGGAGGTGACACCTCCTTACTGAGCAGATCCCTATTGTATCCTTTCATGAGAGTTGTCAGCACATCTGTACAGAAGGGCAGAAAGCTGTCCGGGCGAAAGGACCCCGTGTGCAACTAGTATGTGCACAGGGGACCAAAGGCAACATGGTGGCAACTTTGCTACCATTTCACACTGCAACTTGTTCCATTAATCTTGACCTGAGACTCAAGTCTGGCTTAATGTATCAAGTTGTTTGATACCTTGGATGACCTACTTTGGTTGCATCGCTCCACAGTTAGCACAGCTAAGAGGTCAGTGTGTAACTCTATATTAGCCAATTGAGTGACCAAACTTTTCCACAGTAAAAACAATATCCTGTTTTTACCATCAGAACACGTACAATTACATGTTCTCCTCGAGGGACATGTTGCACCCTGTGTAGGACTTGAGAAGCCTGTCATTGGGGTGAATTACACATATGACGGGGCAAGTCTAGCTTTGTTCTTCCATCCTGCAAGTGGGGGGTAGGGAGTCTCGTTTTACTTATTTCACACCAAGGGTGGCACACCCAGTGCCGCAATCCCTGGGGTGACCCTCTAAGTTATATGTTCTGAGTACCCTGAGTACCATTTACTAGGAAATTACAGGTAGGGTTGCTTAACCAATTGGGTAAAAGCCAATTCGACATATCAGTTTAAAGGTAAGGGCACAGGCGCTGAGGTCTGGTTAGCAGGTCTCACTGCACTCTCAGAGTCAAAAAACCAGCAGCATCAGTCCACAAACTTGTAGATGACCATACAAAAAGATATATTTCCTTGCAGTTAGTTAGCCCCTTTGTACATCATAAAGGTTTAGCATTGTCTGGTATTGTGGTAATGAGCAATGGGTTTCAGATCAATTATTTATTTAGACAACATCCTAAGACAAAGATGACAAAAGTATTTTTAGAGAGCATGGAGTTTGTGGTAAACAAGGTAAAGTCCTATATTGTTTTATCCTAGGATTTAGATGTAACTTAAATAATGTGGAAAAGTGCAGTAAATGTATTACTAATATTTATACAAGGAAAATAGGCAATGTGTTTGCAGTAAGGTACGTGCAACAAGTTGGGTGGTCTCAGGTCAAAAAAACAATCTGAGTTGGCAAAAAGGTTTTGGTATTTTTGTCTGGTGACAACATTTCCCTTTAGGCTCACAACCTTCAAAGTCTTGGCTAAAGAATGGAACATTACCATCTATAGAACCTTCACAGTTCCATCAACTGGATGACAAACAGGTATTTATTGTGCACCCTACAAGGGCTATATGGTACATTCCAAGTGGATCTTTTAGTTAACCTACTTGGCTTTCACGTCAGCTTCCACGTTTTTTCAGTTTGCATCCAGATGTCAAGGCAATGAAGGTGGGTGCTTTTGATTACAGTTGGGTGAGAATGAATCCTTATACATACCCACGTAGATGATGTGTTGTATTACCCCGGTTTATGCAGATATTACAGTAAAATGCCATGCTGGCAAGTATCTTGAAATGGTTTTAGTTCATCTTCATTTGGTGACTGGGAAGATATCAGGAGAGTTTGATCGGTGCCAGGACTTTCTTCTGATATTTTGGATCTTATCAGGGACCCTGGGCTCCTATCAGGGACTCCGAGCTCCAGGACCTACAAAGCATTTGTATTGTTTAGACAAAAGTGGGTTTGTTATAGCATTCAATGGTGTGCTGATCCTGATCTGTAGACAACAGTGCTGAATTTCTTGGTGGAGTTTTTTATAGACAGTTGTTTTTAAATATGTTGATTGATTGAAAAAGCTTTATTCAATTTTAAGTACATAAAATCATAAAAGCAGCAGATACATTTCACAGCAACATGGTTTAAAAACATTCATATGTTAACAAATAGTTAAGCTTTTCCTTTTCTTTAAAATACTCTTTAAAAAACCTAGCATGACAGCCACACAGGTTGCATCATTTAGAGATAATAAAAACAGTAGGGCTGGGTGACATTGCCTCCAAGTACCAAACTTTTTTTAAAAGTGGTTTGATCCATCTAGACCTCTCCAACATATAAAATTTACAAAAACAGATAACATGCAGAGTAGATTGGGAAGACAAATTGTCACACGGGCATTTACAGAGATTTCTACCCCAATCATTTACTTTAGGGAATGAGGTTAGACGAAAAAAGACATCGAACCTGAAACGTGTTAAAAGATACCGGTCAAAGCCCTCCAGGCACCAAGTCAGATAAGGCTGGATAGTATAGGTAGCTAGGGTGAGTTGATGCTGAATGACAAGATTTTTGTTCATTTTCACACCTAGTCTCAGGGATTCAACATGGTACCAACACAACTGTTTCAGGTCTTTTCTAGTAATGTTGAACAGTGAGTCTGGCTGGTGGTAGTACTCCGGTTTTCCTAAATCCCTTGTAAATTTCAATGTATACATCAGCCATGGAATCTTACTGGCTTTGTCCAACCCCATACAATCCGCAATAATGTCTCTATTTAACAACAGATCAGGGGTAGTCCAGATTCGATGCCAAAGCAAAAGAGGTTGCATGCTAATTAAATCGCTCACATATCTTATGCCCAACTCTGCATGACAATTAAAAACAGGAGAACCTGCCGGGATAGCCAGGATAAATCTTAAGAAAGCTTTCTCTACCTTTTGCATAGTATTACAATTGCCAATTCCCCAGATACCCGCTCCATAAATTACTGTGCTAATGCATTTGGCGTTGTAAATTTTCAACAAAATTTCTGGGGGTCTTTTTCCCATCTTTCTGGAGAATGCCATAAGTGCAGCAGTGGCTCTTTTGAAAAACATCGTCCTATTTCTGATAGCTGGCCCCCAGGACCCGGTTTCTTCAAGTACTATGCCCAGGTAAGAGAAAGATTTAGTAGAAGCGATTTTTTCCTTCCCAGCAAATAATCGGCACTCTTTATTCCTGGGTCTTCCACACGTCATTACAAAAGTTTTGGATACATTAAGTTTGAGGCCCCTGCTATCCATAAACTTCAAGTATGCATTCAGGGCCGCTTGTAAGCCAATTTGAGTCCGTGACATAATGACGGCGTCGTCTGCGTACAGGAGGGAGACAATGGGTTGGTTCTTAACTTGCGGGGAGTCACATACTTCAGCCACTAGTTCCTTTTCTAAGTCGTTGGTATACAAGTTAAAAAGAAAAGGGGTGAGTACGCACCCTTGCCTCACACCCCGCATGACATGAAAGGGCTTGCTGCATTCGCCCTTAGTGCCAAACCTCACTTTGGCCCTAGCGCTAGCATATAATTGTCTTATGAAGGATATTAGTACTTCGTCCACCTTCATGTCTCTCAGAATCTGCCACAGATGATCATGAATGACACAGTCAAACGCAGCGCTTAAATCAACAAACACTGCGTAGAGTTTGCCATCCTTTACATGTGTGTATTTTCCCAGGAGTAATGTAAAATTTAACACTTGTTCTGTTGTGCCCCGTCCCTCTCTAAACCCATATTGCACAGGGGATAGGATATTAGACTCTTCCGCCCCTTGTAATTTTCATAAAAGAGTCTAGGAGGGATATGGGACGATAACAGGAGGGATTCTCCCTGTCCCCTTTCTTAAATATGGGGATGATTATTGATTCTGCCCAAGTATCAATAAAGCCCAGTTCACAGCTAGCATCAAGTACCCGCTTAAGAAGCGGAGACCATAGATCGATCTGATGTTTAAAAAGATCTATGGGGATGCCATCAGCGCCCGGGGCCTTATTTCCCTTACTCTGGTCAATGGCGTTTTGGATTTCGGTTAGTGTCACCTCTAGGGCAATTGGCAGAAAACCAGCCTCCCCAGGTCCCTTTATCTTACTCCCGCTGTCTACCAATTTATGGACACCACCCGGGTTGTAGTCTTCGGCAAAGAAATCTATCCATGCATCTTCTGCTATTGCCACTTCCAGACTGGCCTTATCTCCCAAATAAAAAAACGGGGCCTTAACAGCTGCCCAGAAAGCAGAACCATCCCTGCTTAAGGAGGCCTCGTAGAGGTTTGCCCAGGCTTCATTCTTTATATTTCGTTTACGTAATTTTCCTGCCAGATTATAACTACGCCTGCACTGAGTTATTTCCCCCTGATTTCTAGGCTTTTTACTCAACGCCCTCTTTAATTGAGTGTGGGTTTGGGTGCATGTCGAGTCAAACCACCCGTTACTAGGCGGTTTCCGTTCTCGAGTGGGACGGAAAAGAATCATTTTAATTATCCTAGTGATCTCTCGAAAAGAGTCCTTCACCTCCAGGTTTAAGGCCTCGTCCTGTAAGCATCTATTAATAGGTAATAATGCTAGCTTTATTATATTCCCATAGGTGATCTCAGGATTAGTCTGGGACCATCTAAGAGGGTACCCATTTTGTCTGCTTAAGGTACAATTACTAGTCCAGACCAGTCTTTCAAACAAATTGCAATCCTTATATACAGGGAACTGAATACCAAAGCCAAGTGGGAGATGGTCACTAACCCCAATTACATATGTTGAGAAATCTGTTATCCAACTTGAGTGGGAGTTAGAAATGGTGATAAAGTCTATCAGTGTATTATGACCTCTCCCAACATAAGTGGGACTAAACTCTACCGTGGGCCTACACAGAATATTAACAAAACCCATATCAAGTGAGGCCATCGTTGTGATGGTCGAAATGGGGTTGATTCTCTGATTTATATGCTTCCTGGTCACCACATCCACTCTGATAGTGCTTACAAAGGTGCTGATTAAAATCACCTCCCCATATCAAAACGGAATCCCTTGTTCTCTTATCCACCATCGCACTGATTTCCCTGTTTAGGGTATTTATCATATCAGTTACCATCCCCTTTTCCACATTATTATACATGTTGATAATAATTAACTCGACCTTGGGAGTTACCTGCATTGCAATGATTTGGTAATTACTGGACGAGGCCTCTACTCTCAGAGATAATACCTCCATCAAATTTGATACGTAGACAGTCAATCCGCCTTTGGGCCTCCCATATCTGGAAGAGCTTGCTGGTACATGAAATGTTTTGAACCCATTCATATGGATTGCCTCAAGAGACCATGTATCCTGTAGGCAAAGTATGTCTATTCCCTTGATAAAATCATGCCAAATTTGATTGTTCATCTTTGAACGAAGACCTGCTATATTCCAAAAGGTTACCCTCGTCCCTTTCCCTGGGACTACCGCTATAGGATTTTCTAAATCATTAACCAATGCGCAATCAACCTCACTATCTGCCATCGTCCCATTCCCTGGAAGTACCCCTATAGGATTTTCTAAATCATTAACCAATGTGCAATCAACCTCACTATCTGCCACTATGTGTTTAGTCTCATTCGTTAAAGATATTACTGCAGGTTCTAAAAAGGGTATATCCTCAAGGGGACCACACTCACTGGGCGTCCCCGTTCCTTCCGCCAGAACTTTCATACCCAGTCTAGATATACCCCTAGCATCCTGGGTTCGTCGTCAGTCGACAACCTCAAGTCCGCTCAAAACTGAGTAGCGATTGACTCCTTGGAGACTAGGTACTTGCCCACTGGGACCTCTTGATGGCAGAATTGGGAAGAATCTTGTCGGAAATTCCCAACCCTGCCTGATGGATCTAGTTACAGTTCTATAATAACCCTGATTACTTTTTCTGCCTGAGTTAGAGCAGTTTAGCTCCCTATAAAAAATAATCAAGAGGGAGAATCTCAATGCCCTTCTTTTGGGCCCTTACATTGAACATGGACTTGCTGATAATGCGTCGTACTGGATCGGGTCTATTAAAGTTCAGAACAATACAATCCCCTCCTTTGTTCTTTGTACTTCTCCCTATCCAAGACACTCTACGAGCCAAGAAGATATCATGCCAAATACTGTTGCCCTCTGAGGTATTTTTTGTGATCCAATGGACCGCCTTATTTTTTAATTGCCCAACATTTTCCCTTGTGCCCTTATTCAGAACAGTGACATTCACAAGGACTAGTACCAGGGGAGCTGAGTCTGGTGGCAGGTTGATCACTGGCAGGAATACCTGTTCTTCCTTTCTTATTTCTGCTGTTCCCCCCCTCCCCTTGTTCCTTTCTGTTTCAGAAGGCGATGGAATGACACATGGGAGTTTACTTGCTGATGATGTTAGTGGTATTGATGTTTGGGCACAATTTTTATTACAACTGATGCGGTCCTTGTTAATGGTGCTGACTGCGGGGGCTTTAGGAGCTGGATCTGCGCTAGGCTTTTTACTCCTAGCATTAGTGGTCTTTAGTGGTTCTAAAGTTTCAGGCCTGCGTGTATTGTCATTGGCTAGTTCGCTTAGGGCATCGAGCTTCCCGTCTATAATTTTCAGCCTTTCGATCAGGGGTAGAATAAAGGAGCGCAATAAATGCGTCATGTTAGGAAGAAATATCACTAATTCCACCTCTTTTTCCGGTGTGACAGCAGGAATTTTCTTCTGAGGGGTATGGGCATTAGAAGCTATCGGGGCTTTGCTAGATTTTTTAACTCTTTTATTTTTATCACCGGTCTTCCTAGGATACATTACCCCAGACAATCCCGAAATCCTGGAGACCTTAGGTTTTCTGCCCCCATGCCCCCCGTCCCTCTCTTCCTTTTACCATTTAAATTCTGGCAGGGGGATAGTTTGTCTTGGGTAGATTGAAAATCCATTGGCTGTATGCTTTTCCTGGGTTCTATAGGATAAAAACACTCTGAGGAAGCGCTACTACAAGAGGACACATTCAAGGTTGGGGCAGCATCTTCCCCTAAAAGATAGTCATATTGTAAATCAAGTTTTTCAAGGTCAATGGGGCTACAGGTAAGTAGAGTTTTAGGCTCTAGATTAGCCGGCGAAACAGCATTTAACAGGTCCCCCAAAGAGGAGCGTTTGGCGCTCAAAAGTTCCATCGACAGACGCTTTTCAGTCAAAACAATCTCCCTGTTCACTACTTCGGCAGCTCGAGTAAAAAAGTCATCAAGGGTCCCAGTAGTTCTTCCCCCTACAGGAGCAGGAGTTAGGCAGCGTTTCCCTTCCATACTATCAATGGCTTGAGAATATAACACAAATCAACAGATCCAAGGCATATAGTTCAAACGAATACGCTTACCCAGGAAAATGGTTTTTTTTAGAGGGCTGGCCCAGCCCAGCCTCGTCCAGCCCTGGACGGCCGTAGACGGCCCGCCCTTTGCCCGGGCTTCACCCGGCGTCCCGCTCGCGTCTCGCGAGGCGGGGATGTGGCTCTGTTTTAAGCGCCTTCTGGCGCTGTGCAGTGATGCGGGCGGCTCCGCCCGCCAGGAATACTGGGACTTGGAGTCCTCTGGTCCCGCTCAGCTCTCAGCGGCCGCCGGTTGATGTACAGAATGCGGCGGCAGGGAGCAGGCACCCAGAGGAACTCCGCAGGAATAAGCAGCAGCCCTCAGAACAGGCAGACAGGGCTTCTCACCCTCCCTCCAGGACTAGGACCTGGCTCTCGCTCCAAAACGGCGTATTTAAATATGTATAAATCAGTGGCCTCAGCAGGTCTTGCGTTAGTAGAATGGGTTCCAGTTGTCCAGGTTCTGTTGGTGAAGATACTGGTTGATAGTGTGAGGTTAGCTAAGCCACTGGGTGTGAATAAATAATTCATTTTAAGATGTTAGCAAGACTCTATGGGGCATATTTACAGGACTTAACACCACCAGAATGTCACTTTTAGTGGCGTTCTGGTGGCGCTAACTCCTTCGCCTTATTTACAAGGCGTCGTTAATCCACTTAACGTGGCTTAATGCCACCTTGTAAATAATGCCCCATACTCACGTAGCACTTACCGTGACAGGTGCTTGCAATGGGTGTTGCAGTGGGCGTTCCGCTGCAACACCCATTGCTTTTTGACCCTGCCCCATATTTACAAAGTATGGGGCAGCGCAAAAAAGAATATCAAGAAATACCTGGTCTTCAACAGGCGATACGAGGAGAAATGTTTTATTTCTCTTTGTAGCTTGCTCCTTTCATTTGTGCTGCATTTTGCAGCACTCATGGATAGAGCAAATCGCCTGTGAAGATTGTTTATGCGCAGGAAGGTGCCCCTAAACGCTCCTGCAGTGCAGCCATCCTAGCAAAATGGTGCTAGGGTGCCTGCGCTGGAGCTATGCAGCTTTTTCAGTGCCAGTGGAAATGCAGGGGTGCACTGTGTTTTTGTTTTGAAACTGACGGAGCACAGTGTTACCAATTTTGGAGTCACAACATGCTCTACCAGTTAATTGTAAATATGCCCCTACATGTTTTTTGAATGATAGAATATGAGTGAATAATTTAGTTAGAGCTTTGTCTCTGAACTTGACATAGTTGCTTTGTTTGGTGTCCTGTAAGAGCACCTGATGTGAGAGTACTGACTGTGATAATTGGGGTGTCTTTAAGAGAAAGTGTATGTTGCTGTCTGTCCATTAGTATTTTGGAAAAAAGGGGCCAGCAAGGGATTTCGTTTAAAATTCACAATATCAGCACAAAAAGACTCAGATTAGATAGAGTACCTCACTACCATCGGTTAGTAACTGAATGTAATTACTCTAATACAGATCAAAAATGTTACCACACTAACATAATGATATGAAGAAATGCAAAAACCAGGTAGTAGTTTCAAAAGATTATTATTTTCTTTGGAAAGAATACATTCAGTCAATAAAAACAGGGTACAGTAAAATGCATTTGAGATATAGAAGGAGTAACGTGTGTGCTCCAAACTAAAATCACAAAACAAGTCTAAACTGCTAGTAAATGATAATACAATGATTTCAAATCAATACAAGGAAATCAATGATGACTGGTAAGTAGTGAGCAGGATTAGACTTGGTAGTCGACGTTTCGGTCTTTTTGGAAAGTTGATTCATAAGACCATCATCAGGACAAGAACTTTGTGCATTTGTAGTTGATTACCCTGAGGAGAAATGGATTAGGATAACACAACATAGACCTCCACAGATGGTCAGTGATGCTTTGTGAAGTTAATCGAGGCAGCAAAGCAGCTTTGCCAATTTACAGGTCAAAGGTTAGAAACAACTGTATTGCTTGATTTTAGATATCTGTGACACAGCAAGGTCGAAGATATATGAAGGTTTGGCTTGATTGTCAGTTGGTCAAAGTGCACAACTTTTAGATGCAGAGCGAAACAACGGAATGACGTCCTCCGCGGAAACAGCACTTCAATTCGGAAACTGTCCATTAGAACAAATACTATGTCTTCATGTATTTTTCAGATATTTTCTTCCACAGCTTTATGTGGTGAGATTTGTGAAGGCATATGAGCAGAAAAAAGGTGATTCTCAGTTGCTAATTAATTTTAAGGAACCTTATTAGCAATACTCTGATACACCGGAAAATGATGAAGAAGGTTAGTTTTGACATTTCAAAAATATTGCACTCTGCTGGGGATGCAATGGCTTCAAAAGATTTTATTTGGGAAAATAGGATACAGATGTTCTTATGGTGGTCACTTTAGGTGACCACACGTCATACAATTAACTTACCCTAAACTGATCTTTCCTGTCTGGGTGCTCATTCATCAGTCCATTTTTTGTTATGGTTATGCCTGACGGAGGCTGATTTGTATTTAACCATATACTTTGTGAAGAATGCTGCTGCCTTTAGTGGTACATAGGTGTCTTGCATTGCATAGCTACATCTGCATTTATGGAAGTATTGTCAGATGAGTGATGTTTTGTTTAATGTATTTTGAGTTGCTATACTGTGAATTTAATTGTGCGTCTTTTTCTCACACATTCCGGGAGCTTCATCTGGGTTTAACGCCCAAACTGGGCCACATTACTTGGGCTTCCCTCTGTCTAAGCTAAATTCACCAGTTGTATGGCAGAGCGTTCTAGCAGGTAGTGTGCATTCAGAAGCAAGAAAAAAACTGTCACCAAACTAATCAGAAGGACCAGGAAAAGAAACAAAATTGTAATCCAAAGGTATAGCCATGGAGGAACAAAGTATGTTTTCTTCAGCCAAAGATAGAAAGCACACAGTCTCAGCTGGAAAGGTAGAGATGGAGGTGCATACGAATCCAAAGCAAAGTCATCAAAGTCATTGAAGTAGCCAGACGCAGTCCAATCCATTTTTGGCAGCTCTGTAAGTTGTGTAGACCTCGGAGGTGATTTGATCAGTGGAACATTGAAGTAAACAGCATTTGTGTCAAGAGTCCGAATTGAAATCTGTTTTTCTGTACAGGTCGATTGTATAGTAGTTGTAGTAACAGGTAGAAGGGATACTTTATTGTTGTTTACTGTCCCCAGCCGTGGAGTGGAAGCATCATTACTGAGTGCAGCTTCCATGGGGATTTCCTGTATGGCGGTGAGAGGAGGCAGGTAACTACCCAGGACTCCACGTGGCCTCCTACGAAGAATCGGCCACATAATGCGATTTGATTAAATCAATTGAAAAGAATCTCTTGTTCTTACAACCAGTGAGGGCCTGGAGAATTACAGTTCTGGTACCTTCAACAGCCAGAACAGGTACAGGCTCTGTAGGATGGCCTGAATTCTTTCTTGTCCACAGTTTTCTCCCTGACCAGATCCTAGATTCTTGGAATCCAACCAGGAGCAGCTTATGCCGCCTTCACTTCTCCAGTGGGAGTGTGTTTTACTTGGACGTTGCTTTGCTGTGTTGGTTAGTTCCTCTAAAACAGTCAAACGTTCATTTTTCTGCCGCTACTGTGCTGGGTCTGTGGAGGTCTGGAACCCACATCTTTACCCCAAACAGTATCTCATAGGGAGTCCAACCACCCAGGGATTTTCTAGATAGATTGTTCAACACCCTCTGGACCCCTTATATGTGACAGACCCAACTGCGACCTGAGCTTAGTACTCTTGAGGTTAAAGACAGATTTAGGTACTGTTTATTCCTCTCCACTACCTAATTTGTTTTGGGAAGGTACAGTAAAGAATACCGCAGGGTCACAACCAAACAACCCATGGCATGTTTGTAAGCCCTAGAGTCACACTCCGGACCTTGGTCAGAATGTAATGCACCAACTGCGTATGTCCCAATAAAGACTTGCAGATGCTTTATAACAGTTAGGGCATCAGCCGACTGCTGTGGCCAGACCCATAGGAACCAAGAGCATGAATCCACTGCCACCAAGATGTACTTGTAAGCCCCATCTGATGTTAAGGGGCTGCAGTGATCCAAATAAACACAGGTGAGAGGCTTGTTTGAAATGAGAAGAGGTGTCTCTTGTGGGTGTACTATGGTGGAACCCTTCATCTGCTGGCAGATGTTGCATTTAATGACAAAGTCCTTGGTGTATTTGTAGAGACCTGGCCACCAATAGCGTTGCTGCAATAGAGAAATTGTAGCCGCGACCCCTGTGTGTGCAAATGCAAAACCCTCATGTGCTGCCAGGATTATACCTATCCTGCATTGAGAATTTTGTATCACTCTATCCCCATTCCAGGCATATGAGCAAACAGTATGTTTTGCATGCTTAACTTGTAGGAGTACTTGAGTGGAAAGCCTAACTGCAGGTGGGTGTCATTGCACATGGCACTGACAGTCACCATGAAGTCTCTATCTATTCTCGTACATGAACAAGTTATTGCAGCAGCAGTTTGCACTGTTGCTTTTGTGGCTTCATCAGCCATGGAATTCCCTGCAACATGTATGCCTGCATGTTGGTGATTCAATGTATGTATTACATGAATCCGTGACAAGCACTCTTTCAGCTTTGCTACTTGTTCCCAAAGCATCTCGTGCTTAATTGTGCACCCTTTGGAGTCTCTGTATCCATTCTGGCTCCAGTAGTGCAAGTATTCATTATTAGACAGAACACAATAATACGAATCACACACAGTTAGTATGGGGAATCCAGGATCCATATTCTCAAGTGCCAGAATTAAAGCTCACAGTTCAGCCAACTGCACGGTGCAGTCACCAAGTGACTGCATGTAGTTTTTTTCAGGGTGGAATTCTCTATCCTGGATACAACCTTTTACAGAAGTGCATGCTGCAGAGCATTAGTGCTCTGTCCCAACGGCAGGCTGGACAGAACCATCAGTATGGATGATATAATTATATTGAGCTAGAGGCATGACTTAATTAGGTTGAGGATATTCATGTTTGCATTACAGAAAAGCCTGTGTTTGTAATGTAGATCAAATCTGTAGTCTACATCAGTTGCGGTAAGAGAGTTGTCGCATTGTTTCCATCATGGATCTAATGCTTTTGCATACAGAGTGCTGGCCTTTGTGACAGCCTATAAGGTCAGCACAAGGGTCACGACAAATATTTGTTTCCCCTGAGCCAATGCTCACTCTATCGCAGCAGTCTGTACCGCTATGAGTATTTATTCTGTCTGAGCAAAACGCATTTCTGCATTAGTATATAAATGCAATTTGTGTTCAGTCGGTACTGTGTCATCTTCATTGAATGTAATATATATACCCTGATGCCCCATAATTATACGGATCACCAGGTTCATTGTCGTTACACATGTGTAAGTGTTTTAAAGCTTGCATGTTTGCTTGTACTGAACGTACTATTTGTGTGTGTTCGGTGGTCCAGTGTGTGCGTAAAAAGTCTAAATGAATCAGTTTGTAGAATGGTTTAACCCTTTTTCCGTAATCTGGAATGCAAGTTCTGCCAAAATTTAGGAATCCCAAGATGGATTGTAATCTCTTCAGCATAGATGGCGGTTGTAGTAGTGCACACTTCTCTAAGAAGTGCATCACCAGGCTTTTGCCTTCACTTGACAGCTTGTATCGCAAAAATAGGACATTGAGATGGGCAATCTTTGATTTTTTTAAATAAAATTTGTAGTCCATGTTAGCAAATGCCACAACTATGCGATTTACTCTTTTCAAGTCTACTGAAAGGTCATCATCCGTCAAATATATGTCACCGACTTAGGACAATGACTGGTCGTTAACATTTTGTAGAAGTTCTTTTAAATCAGGCTGGAAAGAGCCCTGGACTATTCTTATTTCCTGGGGCAATCAACAGAACTGCAGTTAAGAACACACCATTGAAAATGCAGTAAAATACCTGCTTTTAGCTGCTATACTTTGGCAGAGGAATCCATTTGAGATACCTAGAGTAGTTTTGTATTTTTTACGCACTTTGTTGTTCATTAGTGTTGCACTATGGACATTTTGTACTGCAAATGTGCGAGTAGCTGTATTTAAATATCGGTAGTCTAATACTAGATAATATGCCTCATTTTTAATGGGGTATTGTCTTTGAGGTTGTGGGGTTTACTGCAACGGTATTTCATGATAAGGGGAACCGTAATCCCACCCCACAGGATTGCGATATAACGCAGGAGCTTGTGCTAAAGTCCACTTCTTGGCATATGAATGTTTTACGTGTTCCGGAATGAGGTCGGAGAAGGCAGGATAAATTACGTTTTCTCCATTTGGGCAGTCCATGATGAATTCTAGTGGCCAATCCTTTTTGGCCAAAAGAATGGCATAGCCGAAATACAGGTTCTCCCAAAAGAGAACTTTAATGGGTGGTTGTAGGTCTCCCGCCAACTTGGAGTTGCATTTCGTATAACCGATGAGGAACACTCACCCGCGTATCCAGTGTTTCCACCAGGATATAGTCACTCAGAGCTACTGCCACCAGATAATTCATCAGGTTATGGTGAACTATCGTGACCTCCGCCACTCTGTCTAGCATTATTAGAGCCAATTCTCCATTTAGAAGTAGTGTCCTCAATATCCGTGGCATGCTTGACTTTCAGTCCCGCTATCTTCTTTAGATGATTTGGGTTTTTCTTCCTGTTTAATTATGTAGTCAGGTGCCCGTTCTGAGTCCTTCAGTTTCACAAACTCCTCTGATCTCCACTCTGACCATTCACCTCTTTCTGAACATTTTTCGGATGACTCTTGAAAGGAACGAGAGGAACTTATATCAGTATCCTGATATTTGTCAAGTGGTCTACTAATATCATGGTTACGCAGGTTACCTCAGTGGCTTCCTGTTGAGGAGATACACCCCGCTATTTAGCCTTTTCTTTATTTTTCTTATTGTCCCACTTCTTCTTTGTAGAAGATCCGGGTGCTTGCTTTGAGTTCTCTTTTTCAGAATTACTCTTTGTTTGTGGTTTACCAGGTCTGGCTCCCAAATTATCTCTACCTAGCGTTGGATAGGTTTCTTCGACTATTTTAGGCAATTCGCACTCCTGTTGTCCTGGAGCCAAGTTTATGAGTTGCTGGCACATAGCCAACGTGGTTTCCCCTTTGATGTTACTTAACATAATGCCAGACACTGTGGCAAAATTGCCCACCAGCTTCATCCCTAAAATCCAAGGGAGAAGCTGCCCCCTGTCTGGATCTGTTTAAGCAGTCAAGTGGCACAGTCTTCCACAGGGTGTGCCATCCCCACTGGTAAGCATATTGTAAGAATTCAGTTTTTTTCCCTGGGTCCCATATGGGGAAATACTGCCTCAAGCTGACTTGTATTTTGTGAAATCCAGAACAGAATTTCCTCCTGTCTGATGGGAATTTTACCCATGACTGCATTGATTGTTGTGGGCTTATGCTCAGTGTAGCCAATTGTGGTTGTGCAGCTTGAGCAGCCCTCACTGCATTTAATGTTAAGGTTTGCATAACAAACTGTATCTGCGTACCTGTTGTGCTGTAATGTTTCCTATATTAGGATCTGGTGTGTAACCGTCTAAGACTGGCCATGTCATTGCTAAGGGGACCTAGTCTAATGTCATTTATTGTCTGTGGTAGGGCTCCTTTAAACCAATATCTATGTTTTTGGTATGTTATTGGAATTTTTATTTCTTCATAGGGTGTGTAGTTATTTGGAACTTCAGCTGAAGTGTAATTGTGAAACAGCCTACTTGTGTTGCCTGCTGCTGGGAATGTTACCCATGAATAGAATACCTCTGTCCTAAATGCTTTGTGAGCCTCAACCACAAAGGTAACATCCCCACCCGTAAGTGTGAGTCCATGTTGTAGCAGCCTCTGATTAAGCACATGTCTGCAGTTCTCAACTATGTTCAGTGCTGTGTCGTCAACCATAAGAATATGTGTAATTCAGAGAGGGTTTCACAATGGGATAATACTCAGCTGAGGAGAAAATTCCCTATTGCTGGGGACGTCTCCGGTTAAGAGATAAGTAGGGGTCTTTAGGTATACAAAAGAGAACTACTCAGGCAATCCATTAAATAAGAACCCAAACTACCAATGTTAGTGGAACCATGTCATACAGATTCTACCTCTCAGTGGGAACTGGACGTTTGTTGGACAACATAAACGTTGGGATGGTGCCAGACTGATCCTAGGCACACCCTCAGGACATGTTGGCCTATAGTTCTGCTAGTTCACAGTGCAACCATAAGTACCTCTAAACCTAAGAAGGTAACAAATGGATTGTGCTGTCTCAGAACATGACAACCCTGACCTTTCAAGGAATCAAGGTAACAGATTTAGGACCCTTTCACCTAGTCGCTCGTGCATACTCAAAGATATATCCAAGAAGTACACAACTAGACGTTTCAATATTTAATGAAGCATTGAGACAGAAACACATGAGAGTTATTAGCATCATGACAACAGTGAAATAGATAAACAATTTCACTATTGTGCTAAAGCAGTGTACAGAGGCATATAATTACTGTGTCTAGTGTACTCCTACCATGCGCTCCCTAACCTAGTTACCTAGGGTGAGTAATCTTCCAAAATCCACTACTGGATGATCTGACTCCCCATTACCCGAGGGTAAGTGTCTTCAGGTTCCTGTCTTGGTCAAAAGTTGCACATCCCTCCTTGTAGAAGGAAAAAGGAACGGCTGGGCTGGAATTCTGACACGCAGTGATCTCGCAGTGACAGAAGAGTGCTCCTCTGATTTGAACACGGACGTGTTCATGTCTATTTAATAAACAGATCCATGATGCTGTGCGGAGACCTCAGCCAGGCTGTCGTTATTAATCCTCTTATGATAGCTATGTTGCCTATTGGATGATCAACAAACAACATTTGTGCCATGAACTTTATACCTTTTACTAAATGTTCAAGGCATCAAGCTAATGGGCCAATGAAGTTGAAATGGAAGCAACTATGGTTTTTAAGAACCGTATCCTGCACAGTCATGCAAGCAAATGTGTGTCAAAAGTCAACATGTAGAAAAGAAGGCAACTTAAGAAACGTGCATTTTGAAATGGAGGTGTTTCTTCCCATGGCTAAACCGGCCATGTGACAGCGAGGTCAATTTAATGAATAGACATGCCCTGCTATGATGTAGATAAGTTGCTGTTATATCATATCTAATTAGCTAGAAAGAGCACAGCTACTGAAGGCCCAGTAAAACAACACCATTAAAACGATAAAAACGCCCCTCATGCGGCTTAACGGGGTTGACACAAGTGACATTTCAAGCCGCCAACCAAATTAATTTGCTGTAGCTCCCAAAACAAAAAGGAGAGAGGTTAGGACTAATGAACAGAAGTGTTTACACATCGTTTTGCATTTGAGCGGCAGAATCAATCAATCAATCAATCAATCAATCAATACATTTGTAGAGCGCGCTACTCCCCCGTGAGGGTCTCAAGGCGCTGAAGGGAGAGGGGGGGGTGTGCCGCTATTGCTCGAATAACCAGGTCTTGAGGTGTTTCCTAAAGGTGAGATGGTCTTGGGTCAGTCGTAGGTGTGCGGGGAAGGAGTTCCACGTTTTGGCTGCCAGGTATGTTATGTTATGTTATGTTATCAAGCTTTTGTATAGCGTGCAGCTACTCGAAAGGAGTGTCCCGACGCTTTCCACCATCAACTCATAATGAAATAACACAACACAGCTAAAAACAGACATCAGAACAAAACAAAAAAAACAATAAGCAGTTAAAACAGGCTAGGAGTTGAAAAGCCAGGTCTTCAGGCCCCTCCTAAACTGGAGCAGATTGGCAGTACTCCGGAGAGAAAGTGGAAGCAGATTCCAAAGCTGGGGGGCTCTGCAACTAAAAGACCGCCCTCCCGCACGGGCCTTCCTCACCCGTGGGACCACCGCTTTAAAGAGGGCTTCCGAGCGGAGGGAGCGAGCTGGACGATAAAAAGTCAATCTCCGCTGCAGATATCCCGCTCCTGATCCATGCAGAGCTTTATGCATCAGGGTCAGGGATTTAAACTGGATCCGCTTCCTAATGGGGAGCCAGTGAAGCGTCTGGAGCAGCCCGGAAGCTCGAGCTCGTCTCCCTAGGCCAAAGATCGCCCGGGCAGCAGAGTTCTGCACCACCTGAAGGCGCTGGACCAGATAATCGGGAAGGCCTAGAAAAAGAGCATTGGCATAATCTAGCCTCGAACCGACCAGAGCCTGCACAGTAATCCTCCTGTGCTCCTCAGATAATAGAGGCAAAAATTTGCGGAGCATTTTCAATATTCCGTAGCAGGTGCCGGCCAGGCCAAGGATGTGAATTCGGAGCGACAGCTGATTGTCTAGCTTGACGCCCAAATTTTTGGCCACCACGGAGGACTGTGCAGGAGGACTCATGTCGGACGGCCACCAATGCTGCCACTCCGGATCGGCAACGCAACCAAAAAATAAAATCTCGGACTTGCCCGAGTTGGCCCTCAGACTGTTCCGCTGGAACCAGTCGAAGACCAGCGCAAGGCAGTCCCGGATTCTCTCTCCAACAAACTCTTGATCTTTCCCGCATGTGAAGAGGAGTTGCGTGTCGGCGGCATAGGAGACGATCTGGGCCCCGTACGCCTCCACCAAGGCCGCCAGAGGGGACATAAAGATGTTAAATAATGTGGGGCTCAACACAGAACCCTGTGGAACCCCAACTCCCAAAGGCGGCATCTCGGCGGAGCTCTGGGAAACCCAGACCGTCTGGCGGCGGCCTTCCAGGAAAGAAGTAAACCACCTGAGCACCGTCCCCCTAAGGCCGATGTCATAAAGCCTAGTTAAAAGCGCCTTATGGGGAACGGTGTCGAAAGCCGCCGAAAGATCTAACATGACCAGCATGGCCCTGCCGCCGGCATCCAGAGTCTCCCTGATGATCTCAGTCACCTCTATCAAAGCTGTTTCCGTACTAAAATTAGGACGGAAGCCCGATTGAGATGGATGGAGCAGATTATTAGCTTCCAAAAAACTAGACAGAACACCGTGGGCATGTTTTTCCGTTAACTTCGCTAATGCTGGTAAAAGCGAGATTGGCCTGTAGTTCGCCAAGGCTTCGGTGTCAAGGCCCGTTTTTTTTAGGAGGGGGATCACCATCGCTCTTTTCCAAGAACTGGGGACCCTTCCCTCCCTCAGGGAGGCATTGAGGATGGAGTTGACCAAAGGGTTCACCACTGCCGCCATCCCGGCCAAAAATTTGGCAGGGCAGGGGTCAAGTGGCGAGCCAGATTTAAGGTTGGCCAGCAGCGTCTGCGAGGCCTCGCTGGAAACCATAGGGAAATCGGACAGCACTGCCGCAGAAATCTGCGGCAGTCTGCAGTCCACCCTCACACCGCTGCTTCCATCCGGTTCCTCCACGAAGGTGGCCTGAATGGCCTTGATCTTATTTGTGAAGAAACCAGCGAGATCGCATGCCCAAACATCCGCCGAAGCTGGTAGGGGCGGATGGGAGCTGGGGATCGTAAACTCCTTCACAATATTAAAGATCTCCTTGCAGGAGTTCTCAGATGCCTCTATCCTCCTAGCCAGATAGTCCCTCTTAGCACCGAGAATGTCCCGATGGTAAGCCTTCAACACTGCCTTGTAGGCAAGTTTAGCCTCCCCATTGTACAAGAGGCGCCAAGCCCTCTCGGCCACCTTGCACTGACTACGAGCCACACGGAGCGCCTCCGTAAACCACGGGGCAGATTGCCGAACCACCGTGGACCGGGGGGCAACCTTGGGGGCAAGATCATCCAGCCTATCGGTGAGCCAACGCTGCAGAGTCTCCGTGTCGCTGTCCAGGTCACCCGAAAGAAGACAAGGGTGCTCCAGCAGCGCCTGCTCGAGCAAGTCGGGTGTTACTCTATGAAGCGCTCTCGAGGCCGGTCTGAGCAAGGTAGGTGCTCTGTAATCCGGACGCGCACATTCCAGCACCAAAAAACTGATCAGCCAGTGGTCGGTCCAAAGCATCTGCAGGGTTTCAACCTCCATAAGTGGGACAGATGAAAACACCTGATCCAGGGTGTGCCCCTTCTCATGTGTTGGCCCTGACACGCATGGAATGAGACCGAGCGGAGATGTAACATCCAGCAATTTGGCCGCATCAGGGTCATCCGCCACATCCAAGTGGAAATTGAAATCACCGGCCACAATGCAGTGCTGGGTGGTCAGCGCCAACTCAGAGACGACTGTCTGTAGATCCTCCAAAAAGGAACCCACCGGACCTGGTGGTCTGTAGACCAGCAACCCCTTCAGGGCCTGACCCGGGGACAATCTGATCGTAAAGGCAAGCGACTCGGCATTCCCAATAGGGTTCAAGGGAAGCACTGAGCAGGAAACGCTCTTTTTCACCACAACCGCTACTCCCCCTCCCCTGCCCTTCGCTCTGTCCTGACGGAAGATGTTATACGCCGGCGGGATGGCAGAGAAGACGTCCGGGTTGGAAGCCTCTCCCAGCCAAGTTTCCGTCAGTAGCAGGTAGGAGAATGATCTCCCTCCGGTGGTGGTTCTGCGAATCCGTGGGACGGTGGCGAGGGCGAGGCTGGTGGAGCGGAACTAGCGGGTGGGGGTGTCGAACGAGAGGCGGTTGTTGAGGTATTCGGGGCCCATGTTGTGGAGCGCTTTGTGTGCGTGGGTGAGCAGCCTGAACGTGATCCTCTTGCTGACGGGGAGCCAGTGCAGGTTTCTCAGGTGGGCGGATATGTGGCTGTGGCGGGGGATGTCGAGGATGAGTCGTGCGGAGGCGTTCTGTATGCGTTTAAGGCATTTCTGAAGTTTGGCTGTGGTTCCTACGTACAGGGTGTTCCCGTAGTCCAGTCGGCTGGTGACGAGGGCCTGGGTGACCTTCTTTCTGGTTTTGGTGGGGATCCACCGGAAGATCTTTCGGAGCATGCGCAGGGTGTTGAAACATGAGGACGAGACTGCGTTGACTTGCTTGGTCATCGTGAGGGAGGAGCCCAGGATGAATCTCAGGTTGCGTGCATGGTCCGTGGGTGTCGGTGCGGTGCCCAGTGTCGTGGGCCACCAGGATTGGTTCCAGGCGGATGTGCATTGTCTGAGGATGAAGACCTCCGTCTTGTCCGAGTTGAGCTTCAGACGGCTGTGCTTCATCCATTCTGCGACCTCTTTCATTCCGTCCTGGAAGTTGGCTTTGGCGGTGAGAGGGTCTTTCGTGAGGTAGAGTATCCGTTGGGTGTTGTCGGAGTAGGAGATGATGTTGATGTTGTGTTTGCGTGCGATGGCGGCGAGGGGGCTCATGTAGATATTGAAGAGGGTTGGCCTGAGTGAGGAGCCCTGGGGTTCGCCGCAGATGATTTTGGTGGCCTCTGAGCGGAAGGGAGGGAGGCTGACTCTCTGGGTTCTGTCAGAGAGGAACGATGTGATCCAGTCCAGGGCCTTTCCTTCGATCCCAGTGTTGTAGAGGCGGGTTATTAGGGTGCGGTGGCAGACGGTGTCAAAGGCTGCCGAGAGGGAAGGACACTGCAGGGGTCCAGCACTTACCTGAGCTGCAATATGCTATCCAGCGTATTCCTCTTGTCTACAACTCACTGTAAAATCAAACAACGTGCAAGCCAAGCGTCCCAAATAAAGGACCTTTGTAGCTGTTCTAATCACCATAGACATAGAAAAATCACTTGCTATGTAAGCAGACAATGCGGGTGCCCAGTGGCCCAAATTAGGTGCTTTTAAAAAGACTCTAGCCACCATAAACATAGAGGCAGTCCTGCCGAAATGAACTCTGAAACAATTCATGCTGACATATTGAAGCCTTTCTTATTGCAGTGGTATTATCTTGCATGGCAAAAGTGCATCCACTATATCAAGTGGAGCCTGCTTGAAATAACAAAGTTACGTTAGTCACCATGCACGTAGAAGCAGTTTGGCCAAATGTAACAAGCATTGGTAATGCATCGGTTTCGTCTATGTAATGAATAAAAAGCTCTTTTCAGCAATCATCGTCTGGGAGAAGGAAACAGCCCACTGACAGATAATATGGGAGTGGAGAGTATGTGGCGCAGCGAGCAGAGCTGCTGACTCAAGAGCTGGGGATCCCTGTTCGAGTCCTGGCGGCGTCGTGCAACATCCTTTGATTCTATGCAAATCACTTACCTCTCCGGGTGCTAAATTGTTATATAAATATGTTGCAAGAGTAAAAGGGAAAACTTTATGAAAATATAGTTTCACCAAAGCAGATGTTAACAGTATTTTGGCAGCAGAAACTGATAAGTGAAACAGACGAGGAGCAAGCTTTGGTAAATGCAGGAAAATATGCTGCAGCCAATAGAACTGGAGGAAAGGTAAGTGTCACGCAGAGGAGAGCCAGGAAAAGAGGGATGTAAGTCCCTTTTAAGTTTATATTAAAAACAAATGATTTCTCAAGCACAGCAGGCAAAACCTAAACATGGAAATAATTCTTGCCAAAATATGGAAACCGTTCTTATTGCAACAAAATGAACTCACATGGCTCAAGTTGCAGCCGCTTCAATAAAGTGGAGGCTGCTGACAAAACAAAAATGTGACCAAAGATATTTAATATTTATAGACAGTCAATGTCAAAGGTGTATAAAAACCATCTTAGAAATAACGGTACTAACAAGACACAGCAATGTAATATTCCCGCTTATCAAAAGAAGGATACCAGTCCAAATAACTATTATGCTGGAGGCTGATAGTAAGACAAAAATGCACTAGTCATCATAAACATAAAGGAAGTACAGCCAAATATATACATCAAAATATTTCCTGTCAAAATATGGAAATTTTTCTTTTAGCAGCGATATTGCCTCACCTGGCAAAAGATGCACCACCTTTAATAAAATGGGGACTGCTGGAAAAACAAAAATGTGACAATAGATTTTAAAGATTTTAAAAGGACATCCATGTCACAAGTATGTGAAAAACATCTCTTTCATAGCCGTACTGACAAGACACAGCAGCAAAATCTGCCCGTTTGTAAAAAAAAAAGGAAACCAATCCACCTATATGTTAGCCCACATCTGGGGGTAGAGGAGGCGCCCATATCCAAACTAGGCCCCGCCTATCAAGGCAATAAATCAACCAAAAGGTATTGAGTTCATAACACTTCCCATCATGAAAGAGAAAAGGAAAAGAAAACAAGAAACTGCAAGTAGAATCCCTTAAAATTACATGATGTTGGTATCGTTACAATTTATAAAACATTGTAGGACAAGTGTTCTTAAATTAGATATAACAGTGTTGGAAATAATAAAATACGGCAATATAAATATGCAAGAATCAAAATATCCAGTAAGAACTATAAATTGAAATTACAGTATGGCCTAGTTACACAATATTGTAAAGGCCATCATAGGACACACTACAGATGTGGGGATATTACTCATTGCAAATGTAACAAGTATTTGCAATGCAATAGGGCTCGCATTATTAAAGTTTGAGCTATTGGCATTGGTAAATATTGCAACGCCAATAGCTCAAGCTTTAATAATGCGACAGTTCGGTCGGAACTGTCAATGCAGGGCAATAGAAAGAAATAGAGTTTCTAGTGAGATTTAGAACAAACTATGCCACACTCTCACTAACACAGAAGTGAAAGATACAAATATAAGAATGGCCACAGGAATTATGTGAATACGCAGCTGCTGCATTTTCCGCATATACATAGTAATTTACCGCATTTGCCATATAAGTCACTATCTGCTGCATAATCTGCAAAAGTTACCAAATATGCAGCAACACGTTTTGTTGTGCAGTGGAAGTACCTTCGCAAAGGTTGATTGGTCACATTTCTGTTTATTATTACTGCATCTGGATGTTATACTGGTACTAATTAGGTGACACCTGCATCCAAACAGTGTTAATCATTTTAAAAATGACAGTAATTAAATAATACTACCACAAAATGTGCTGCATAATTTGTCAGCACCGGCATCCATTATGGTCCTCAACGCCAACGTTGATTAACAGCATCCCTCAAGGTATAGAACAGGAGACAACTGCCCTGCATTGGTAGCTGCATGAGGACTGTAGTCATTGGGGGTTCGCACTACTGCCCCCATCTGTTACTAAACATACCATTACAGGCACGTGTAAACTTGTCCCTATGCTCCTGTCCAAAGTCACACACACAAAACAACAAAGGCATCAGGGGAGTGTCCCTAACCTGCAGAGGAAGGGGCAGATTTATGAGGCACTTGCGCCACGTTTACGCCGCTGTTGCGTCACGCAAGGCGGCGTAAACGTGGCGCATCCCTACGAACGATTTACAACGTGACGCATCTAGGCAGATGCGTCACGTTGTAAAGCCCTGCGCCGCTTGTGGGCGTTCCGGCGCAGGGTGGGCGTTCCGGGGCAGGTGCGCCTCGCAAAAGTGGCTGAGTGAAATCTATAAGATTTCACTCAGTCACTTTCAGGCCAATGCTGCGTCAAAAGCCTGCGCCTGCTTGAAGCAGGCGTAGGTCTTGACGCAGCATTGTGGAGATGGGGCACCCCCGAGCCTTGCTGGAGCTGCGTCGCGCTTGCGACGCAACTCCAGCAATGCGTCACCTTTACGGCACAGATGCGTCACGCATCTGTGCCGTTTTTGCCCCATGGTGCGCCGCATCATAAATGCGGCGCACCATGGGTGGCGGAGCTGTGGCGCACTGTGGCGCATGTTAACTGGCGCATCCCTGGGGATGCGCCAGTTAACATAAATCTGCCCCGAAATGTGTTTAGTTCGTCTCAGCTGCCCCGTCCTTCCGCGGGATTGTATCATGTTATTATTATGTACCATGACTAACTTGAACAGAAACCAACCCTTCTTGGCACACATCGCACCTGAACAGTTTAGCAGAAGGGAAGATGCTCACACTGCACTCATGTGACCGACCCACACCATCAGCAGGTGTGCATGAGAACCATGATTGGGGAGGATGCACCCACAGGTTTCAACAAGCACAAGTTTGCAGGGCGCTACACTGCTCAATTTTGAAATCTTGCTCAAGTGGCAAAATACTTCACTAGGTAAGTAGTGTCTATTGCTTAGATTATTAAAATCTGTAATTTTCAGAGTTTAACAATTTACTGTCCACGTAGCAGAAAACAAGCATGGTAAAGCCAATAGGTCCGGGCAAATACACTTTTTTTTTACTTCAGACCGACATACCAAATTTCTTCTGCAAATTTAAAAAATAAAGCTTTATCCCGTGTTCTGGTGCAAACTAGAAACGTGTTCCAGAAAAACAGGCAGAGATACATCCCACCCTCCTCCCCACCCCCAAGCACACACACACTACTCCTCCTCCTCCTCCCGCCATAAGAAACGGAGGATGCGGTGTTCGACAGTTTTAGGCACATGGAGATCTTGCTACATCTCATAAGTAAAACCTAGGTAATTGGGGTCACTGTCAAGGCGCTGCTACTCCGTGAAAGAAAAAGACTAATTTCGTTTGTAAATAAAAAGATGAGATACATCTAACACTACTTTTAACTAACTTTGTAACACTGACATCCTCGGAAAAGCACACTGCTTACATTTCTCACTCAGTTTGTGTTTTAAACCAACATTGTAGTTAGTTAGCATTTACAAAGTAACCCCTGGAAAAAAAACTTCAATGAAACTCGTCAAAACGTATTAGAAGACAAGCTACAGAATCTGATACTAAAGAAAACATGCATTAATGTACGTTAGGTAGATTTGATGGCCATCTTTGAATTTTACGGTTTCTCTTGATGCAATTAAAAGATGTCCAGCCAACGCTGGTAAAACAGACACTATTTAGAAAACTGAAAAGCATTGCAGCTCAAACATTCCGACAACTGCTGGAAAAGCTCTGCTCTTTGATGGAATCATTGCAAGTGAAGAAGCAGATAAAAACTTGGTAAAACAATTTGGACCTGGCACTGGGATTTCAGAGTAAAAACAGTGCTACAAAACTACCCACTCAGCCCGACACTCACTTCGATCCAATTCTGCGCCTTACTGAAGGCTGCCTCGGGAGCCGGTTCCTGCGGGTTACTTCAAAGTGAAATGGATCCAAAGAAAAACAGAAGCTCGTGAGTGGTGCGCGCACGCGCCACTGCGAGCCATGGCCTATTGGTGTCTATTACGCGCACCAAGCGCGTAATAGACACCAATAGGCCATGGGTGGAGCAATGCGCCCGCCTTTGGCTAATTGCGTGCAGTCTTTTATAAAAAGAAGCATGCAAAGGCCAATAGCTGCCCACAAAATGAAAAGCACATTCACAAGCGTGTGCGATTCCTAGGGCAGCTTCCAAACCCCGTTTTTCACGTACTAAAGAACTCGCTCTGCACGAGCACTGCTGCGCAGTGCAACGCAGGGCGCGAGCCCTAAAAATCACATGAAGCATCACAAAGTAGCATTCTTTACAATTTTAGATGTAATCTAGTTGAGTATAAATAAGGAAAACCAAACAGCTATACACATCAAAACAACGTAATAGAGTTGCATGCCTCCATCATATTGAGTCCCTTAGAAATGTTGTCACATCTAAGAATCCAGTGACACTCTGCCCGATTCAAAATTGTCTGAATGTCATCTCCGTGTGGAGGTCTCTTAATTAATTCAATGATTTGCCAATTTATGTCATTCATAGAATACTGAATTCCAGAAAGTGGGAAACCAGTGGAGCTGAAATCATTTTACAGCAAATGTGGCTCTTATGTTGTAATAGACAGGACTTAATCTTCTGTGTAGTTTACCCAACATAAATCAAATTCCACGGACACCAAATGGCATATACAACATTTTGAGAATTGCAATTGGTATGATCTTTCAGGTCATGTACAATGTCACCATGGATATACTGTTGGGTGTTATTAGTTGAGGCATACATTATAGAGTTCCCACATTTGAAGCGGCCAACAATTTTATTCTGAGCCCACAATGAGGCTCTCGGGTTCTTCCCTTTCTTTTTTTTGATAAATACATTTTTATTGATTTCACAGAAAGCACCAGCCAATCATCACGACACCACAATAACAAAGTTGTATGCAATGTTCTGAGTAGCCCATTCAACAAAGGTGGACACAATTAAGATGATACACATGTGAACATTCCCGGCAAGATTAAACCATCCCTCCCAACCACTTTCCCCAAACCCTTCGGTATTTCTTGGGACAGCCACGTGCCTCATACATAATCTTTTCCTGCGTAGCACACCAGTCAACCCCAGTCCTCCACCGCCCAACATTGGGGGGGGGTCAGCTCATTTCCAGGCAGTCGCTATATCTCTTTTTGCCACCACCATTGCTGTAGTGTAGAACAATTTCTCATTCCTAGACCCGTCCAGACCATTTGTAATGCCTAAAATTGCGTGTTTTGGATTGTGTGGGATTTCCCACCTCAATACTTCGGTAAGTTCCTCCTCAATGTCCCCCCAGAACTGCACCAAGCGAGGACAGGCCCATACTATATGGAAAAAGTCTGCAAGTACATGACCGCATCTATCACAGGTAGGGGTCGGGCTAAGTCCTGCGCGGTGAAGGCGTGCAGGGGTCAGGTAGGCAGCATGCAAATAGTAAAGCTGCACCATGCGCAACTTGGCAGAGGCAGTAACTGTCCTGGGGCCATAAGGCCGTCACGCCAGTCTTCTTCCTCCAGGGTACCCACCCAGACCTCCCATTGAGCCCGTAACTGATATAAAGATGTTGGGGTATTGTTGATCAGTGTCCAATAGATGCGAGAGATGCCCCCCTTCCTCAGGTCCCCAAGCATGATTTATGCCTCGGGAGGGCTATGGTCAGGAAGCCGTGTACCAGCCGTAAGGTGCGCTTAAAGAGCATGGCGCAGCTGTAAATATCTGTAAAACTGTGATGGGTGTAGGGAGTGTCTAGTTTGAAGGTCTTGGAAAGAGCTCATGTGATCAACCACCCAAACATCACCCAGCTGAGAAATACCTTTAAGGTCCCAGGACCGAAAACCCAGCAGTCCGGTGACCTCCTTGAGCCAAGTGCCCTGCATCAGGGGTGTGCACTGGGTCAATGTGTGTGTCCACTTGGTGTGGCGCAGTGCGGCACGCCAGGCCAGCAGAACTGATCGCATCACTTAAGGCAACCGGGACGGAATAGGCTCCCCATATATCATCGACTGAACTCTGGTCAAACCCAGATCACGAAGCTCCAGCTTATATGCCAGATGAGACCAGCCCCCGTTAAACCAATTGTGCAAAGATAACAGACGCGTGGCCAAATAATATAAGTATAAATGGGTCATCCCCAGAACCCCATCTAAGGAAGGGATCCTGCAGACGTTCAAGGCCAGGTGCGCCCTCCTTTTTCCCCAGAGGAATCTAGCAGTCATGCTATCAAGGTCCCGAAACTAGGCCCACGGGAAGTTGAGGGGGGTGTTTTGAAGCATGTAGAGGAACCGGGGGAGGATCATCATTTTGAAAAGAGAAACTCTCCCCATGGGGTTCAGAGGCAATGATTGTTACTTCTGGAGGTCAGCCTTGGCCCTCTTCACCAGGGGAGTAACATTAAGAGCCCAGCAAAGTTCAGGGAGTAAAGTCACCCATTTCCCCAGATATTTGAAGGATTGGCGATGGAGCGGGATGGTGGACTGCCAATCGAAACATTAGCTAGACATGTGGAGGGGAACTAGGACTGACTTATCGGGGTTGAGACGGAGGCTGGAAGCCTATTTGAAAGAATGGAGGATCTGGAGGCAGTGAGGGCCTGATCGTGCAGGGTCCGCCAAATAGATGAAGACATCATCCGCATAAAGAGTGATTTTATCTGGTTCTGTATTGAGCCACTCCTAACCTTGCACCTGTCCGCTCGAACGCACCAGGGCCGCCAATGGCTCCATCACCAAAGCAAAGAGCAGGGGGGAAAGGGGACAACCCTGCCTTGTTCCCCTGCAATCAAGAAGGATTCCGATAGGGCTCCGTTCACCAGGACACGCACCCTTGGACCAGCGTATAGCACGCCGACTAAACTTCGAAAGCGGGGTCTGAAGCCCATCTCAACAAGAACTTCCTCCAGGAACCCCAATCCACTGAATCGAAGGCTTTTTCAAAGCCTACCAGAAGGAGCGCTCAGTAGGGGGTAATCAAATTAATGTGGGCCAGGGCCAAATGCAGTCGCCGGAGACAGTGTTGGGTACCACGCAAAGGCATCAATCCACAATGGTCCAAATGGACCAGTGTGGGCAAGAGGGGTTTGAGTCGCTGTGCAAGGACCGTGGCGAACAACTTCAGCTCCGTCTTGATAAGGGAGTTGGGACGGTAATCCGTACACCGGGGTGAGGGTGGCTGGGATTTGGGAAGGACCACTATGGTGGCCATATCTGTTTCAGCCACCTCTCGGAATAGGTTAGTTAGGTGTGGGATGAGGGTCTCACGGTACAGAGCATAATATTCCTGGGGGAGGCCATCCGGTCCTGGCATCTTGACGGAGGAGGTGAGGGTGATCGCCTCCCCAATTTCCTCTTGGGTGATGGGAAGGTCCAAGTCATCCTGAACAGTGGAAGCCAGGTGAGGTAGGTAGCCGTTTCCAGCCCCCATCAAGCCCTAGAGAGACAAGGTGGGAGTTTTGGCCTTATATAGTTGGTGGTAGAATGAAGCGAAGGCACGGGCCATCTCCGCCGGGGAGCGGCACACCGATCCTTCTTGAGTTATTATTTCGGAGATTATGCGGTTCGCCCTCGAGTAGGTGGCCAACCAGCCATACACCCTGGCGACAGATGAGTGCCAGAAGAGTTTGGCCACAACCAGCAACAGCTGTCGTATCTCTTCGCAGATATGAGCTAGGAGCCTCACGTCTGAGGCGTCTGGATTCTGGGCAGTGGATTGTTCAAGGCGTAGAGCCTGCGCCTCACGCAAGGTAATTTGTTCCAGTTGCGCCTGCCGCTGGAGCTTGAGTTGGCCCTTGGCAACACCCCTGATCATGGCCTTGCCAGCCTTCCATAGGGTGCCTGGTGAAGATACCGACCCCTCATTGGTCTGAAAATAAAGTTTGAGTTTCTCTAAACACCACCTTCCGGAATTCCCTGTCTTGAAGGAACCACACGTTAAGCCTCCACGTCTGATGCATGGAGGCAGGCCCGTAGTGAGGATTACCCGCAGTGATCGGATAGACCCCGAGGGAGGATGGAGACGTCTTGGATCGAGAGACACAAAGTCGAGGGAATGAAAATCGCATTAATGTGCGCGGGTGTATGGTGGGTAGCTGAGGTGTGTGTAAATTGCTTGGAGCGTGGATGCCAGGCACACTATGCGTCGCAAAGACCTAGGGATTCAGACCAGTTCGTTAGATATCTTGCTTGCGCAAGTCTACTGTAAGATAGGAGCCCTGTTGTGTTCAAATCAGGGGAGAAGACCTCATTAAAGTGGCCCCCCAGGAAGGTGGCGCTCAGGGGTAAGGAGGCCAGGAGTGCGGTGGAGATGGCTAAAGTTGCCATCAACATTGATGGGGAGAATAGGGTGATACCAGATTAAGGGGAACGCCATTCAGAGTACCGGAGAGGGCAACAGAGGTGCCCTAAGTGTCATGAATGACTCGGGCTGCCACAAAAGGAAGGTAATGTTTCACTAGGATTGCCACCCCACGGAATCCCTGGGTGAAGCCCGAATGCTAAACCCTGTCATACCCGTATCTCGCTAAAAAGGGCATTGGTTACCCAACAAATGTGTCTCTTGTAACAATAAAACCTCCACCCCAAGGCGTTGTGCATGGCACAATACAGCCATGCGTTTGAAACGATCCAAAAGACCATTGACATTCCAAGACAGAACGCGCAGAGATGGGCAGAGATGGGCTTAGGTGCGGTGTATCAGACATAGTGGCAAGTAATCACAGCAGCGTGGTAAAGTCTCACAGGGAAGCTCAGCCAGGAGCAAGGTCGCCAGGAGGTGTGAATGGGCACCCAGATAGCAGTCAGTGTGTCCCACAGACGTGCCACCTGCCCCTTAAGTTGTTGGACGTCGCCCGGTGGAAATGCAGGATTCAGTATCTTTGATTCGGTCTCTTTGATCCGGGCCGTGGCATTTCGGAGGCCCTGCCTGATGAAGGTCATGTCCACCTGGACCTCCGCAATCTTGCCCTCCATGGAGGATTGCAAGGTGTAGATAGCCTGTAGGATGTTAGATCTGTTGCCGGTGGTGCATCCCTGTCTGCAGTTACCCCGGTTGCCCCAGTGTCAGTGGTGGTAAATCGGTCCATTTTGGTCTGGGTGGCCGGGGTCTTCGCTGGTCTGTCTCAGCCCATAGTGCCCCTCAGCAAGGCAGGGGATCCCAAGAAGTGTCTCAGAAGGGTGTTTCAGCAGGTGGGCAACTCAGGAAGGTACAAGGGCCGGGAGGCAACTGGGGACAGAGGAGGAGGAAGCCTCCACCGCTCGATATACGTGGCCGGCTCCACCCAACGGTCGGAAGTCTGGTTCCAAGGTAGCAGCAGGACCCTTGCATCCGGGGTCTGAGACCGCCTCCCCGCACCACTTAGGCAGGACAGAGGCCGGGGGGCCGATGGAGGAGGCACTCGCCAAGCCTCCCGCTGCACGGTGTTCGCGGATGATTTTGCTCCATCACGGTCCCCTTTACCCAGAGGCAGCGCAGCAGGAGGCTATTCAAAGATGTGCCTCTTAGGGAAGTGCCCAACAGGTGCCGGAAGATCAGACCGGCGGGCGGAGAAGGGGACCACCACACAGGTCCGCAAACCCTCAATAGGCACGGCTAAACACCCCCCCTTCCAGTAACATATTCTCTGGGGATGAAGCGGTCAAAGCAGGGCCCTAAAGGCT
Source organism: Lissotriton helveticus (assembly GCF_964261635.1). Classification (NCBI taxonomy): domain Eukaryota; kingdom Metazoa; phylum Chordata; class Amphibia; order Caudata; family Salamandridae; genus Lissotriton; species Lissotriton helveticus. The sequence continues at coordinate 1,628,381,310 of NC_136067.1, forward strand.
TGCACGGGGGGGGGGATTGCCACCCCACTAGGCCTTGGGCTGCTCCGAGTGGGACCAAAGTGGGCTTGGGGGGCCGGGCTCGATGTATGCGGGCCGACACCACCCCTCCGAGCCTCCCCGGAGGTCTAATTTTTCCCTGCACAACAGCAACAGGCAGGTCCCAGGCCCGGGAGACACCAAGTACAAGGGGACTTAGCTTGCAGGCAGCAGGTAATACCGCCCGGTGCCACCCAACAGGGGATGCCCACGCCAACGGGGGGTTCTTCTTCAGCCGACCCCAGACCCCTCCGCTGTCGGGACTTACCAGCCATCAGGGTCGATGAGCATCAGGCCCCCAAGCACCATCTACCGTCAGACTCTGGCCTACAGCCCCCGGAACAGCAGGTGACACTACAATAGCCTCTCATGGGCACCAAGGATCAGCCAAGGGAGCTCCCAACAGGCGCAGGTAGAGGGTAGAGGGTAGCCCCAGGCCGGGCGCGGCATCCCCAGCGTCGTCGGCCAGGAGAAAGTCTTCCAATCGCTCGGACTGACGCTAGTTGTGGGGAGCGGCAGTGGGTGCCTCTGTCAATTTCGTGCAGGGGGAAAGCTTCACACTGGTCACAGCGTCCCGCAACGCCAGGGGCGGGATAAGACCTCTAGGATCGTCCGCACTGGATCAGCCGCCACAGGGAGGGGGGGCCCAGACAGCGACCCAGGTCTCCAGACACCCCCAATCCGAGGGGGGCGGGCACTGACCTCCCAGGCAGAAGACAAAGCAACAAAGTCCGGAGGCGGCAGGCAGTGCCGATCAGCAGGAAGAGGCCACCATCTTAGGTGCGGGCTCCGGCTGGCCGAGCCTGTTACAACAGTGGCTCACAGAGATTTATACAGCCAGAGACACAGCCGGAGAAACAGCGATGGACCGGCAACCAGTCTCAGGGTCGGATGGCATGTGTCTCCTCTCGAAATCATATACAAACAGAATGGCAAAGTTAGGAGCATAAGAAACCCCCTTAGATGTACCTTTTCTCTGCATGTAAAATTGTCCATCAAATTAAAAGTAATTGTGTATGAGAGTAACATTTATCAGATTAATTATGAATTCCATAGGAACAATCATTGGGACAGGGTGGCTATCAAGGGCATCTCTTATCACCCATACATAGGTTCATACATAACCAATAATAAGGCATGCAGACCCAGGTCCTCTAGACAACCCTTCATACTTTCTAAAAGTATCATACACATATTCCAGAAATTAGCAGAAAGACCTACACCATTAGAACAACGTTTACAATTAAACTGCAACTTAAACCGTCCATAAGAGAGCCACTGAAACATTATACATGTTTTTAATAGTACATAATGTCACAAAAGTTTCACAAAAAATTTCAACCTGAATCACACTTGCCTCTAGGACTACACTATTTCTATTTTCAACATGTACTTATCACTTACAGTCAATCTATGCACTATGTGATTGTGGGCCCATACCACCTTCAACTATCTAACAGCTTATAGAGTAATTTGAGGAATAGTAGCTTGAATGATGTCATCAGTGATGTCATTTGAGATGTGAATTTCAGTTGTTTTTAAACATTAGTTCTTGGTATATTTCAACACCCAACTATAACGTAACTTTAACCCGATGCAACATCTGAGGGCAATTAGGAATGGAGATAGAACATACCCTGTGGCCTGCCATTTTGAAAAGGTCCATAATAAGGACACTCAAGGCTTAACCTATTATGTGATTGATTCTGTGGCTGTGAACACAAGAGGTGGAAATAGGGAGAAAAAGTTGAGAAGATTGGAGTCTCGTTATATTATAGAACTAGACTCAAAGCAGCATGGAGGTCGGAATATGGAGGAGGACCTGCACACGCATCTGTAGAGTAAATAAAAGGAAAATATAAAAACAATGTACCGTCCAGAAAAGAGCTGTTCAAAAATGTTTTAGATGTAAATAGATAGATTTTAATAACAGACTTACAATATGAAGGGAATTGATGAGGAGGACATTAATACATCAGATGTCGACTAGTCATGACATTGAAGGTTCGTTTTAAAGCACAGTAATAAATTCAAAAGCCCACTGGGCAAGGATACAGAATTGTATATAATGAATTTTATTGATTCATGGATTGATGGTATAATGAAAATTGGTTTACTTTAGACGTTAATTGTGTGATTTGCTCACTTGAGCTGGATCAATAACATACATGCAGTCCTGGTGTGTATGAAAAAATTGTCTCTATACATTCCTCACTGAAGCATGATACATACAGGGTAATCAGTGAAACAAATTTGCCTGGTAGGATGCATAATCATTTACGTCATTTCATCTAAAAATGTTGATATTAAATGTAACCATCAGTAATGTCTTATAAACGGAAATGTGCAATAGAAAATACCTATACATTTTTAAATAACTGTAAAAATAATGATATGAAATATTTGAAATGTTCGTGAAATGGTAGAACTACGAGTCTGTTTTCACATTAGTCACAATTGTAGTTGTCGTGTATTATCACGTAATGCACTTTAAATAACAGCTGCATTTACAACTTCTTGACCAGTGAACAAGACTGTTGTTACAGTCGAAACGCGTTTGGTAGCGGTAGAAAATAAAACTTAAAAACCCCACACGACGTCGTCATTTGTGTGAAGTATATATATATATATGCAGCCTTTCTGAATAAAACCATCAAGAAAAGTTGGCATATCTTACAGACAGATCACCTTCTCAAGGATGATTTACCAGCTAATCCCCAGATTACGTATCGGAAGGCTCGTTCCATCAAGAATGATCTGGTACAGAGCCATCTGATAGAGTCCTCTAAGACTAACGCCTTCGGTGAAATCTGTGGCTTTTCAACTTGTGGGAAATGCAAGGCGTGCAAGTTCAGTAAGAGAGTACGATCTTACACTATCCCTAACACTGGGATACTACGTAGGATCAATAAATTTATAACTTGCTCTACCCCTTATTGCGTCTACTGCCTCACGTGCCCCTGCGGGCTGCGATATATTGGCAGCACGGTCAATCCACTGAAGTTGCGAGTCTTAGAGCACATGCGTGCGATAGCCAATTTCGATGAGGCGTACCCGGTGGCATGCCACTTCGATCAAGCACACAAACGTAACAGGGACCAGTTAAGTTTCTGTGGCCTGGACCATGTACCATTGAACCCGAGAGGAGGGGACAGGCTTGTCAGACTCTGTAGACTCGAGTCCAGGTACATAATCGATCTACAAACGAAAATGCCAATGGGTATGAATATACATGAAGAACTGTCATCTCATTTGGGGGAGTAGAGTCCATCTTTCCATCTGCAGATGTGTATTTTATGGGTACCATTTGTCGAATATGAACTGGAAATTGTATGTACGTTCGACTTGGTAACCCTGCTGATACCCCGAGATGATGCTCATGTGATGTTCGTTTGTTTGTTTGATCGACTGTTGACTGAGGATCATGATGTAGTTGGTTGCTCTGTTTTGCATTCACTTTCATTCTGCTTTTGCAAGATATTATCAATGATAACCTTGAAATTTCCATACATTCACATGGATGATCTTGGATACATGAATTTGAATCTGATTGTTTATTATTTGGTTTTAGTGATATGAGCATTCCTAGGACTTTCTTCCTGCTGCATATGTTATTGATTTTGATGAGAGGTTTTAGGGTTGTTGCACTTGTTTGGTTTTGCTTTTGGCTCTTGATTTTTGTTTTAATGTATGGAGTGAGGGTCCTCCTTGGTTCACTAGCCGAATCATTAGTTTATTAGCCCATCCAGGGCTTGATTGCATCTTATGTATTTATACACTAATGAAATATGGTGGGGATATGGATTATACACGTGGATTTTCACTGTTTATTGCGCATTTGTGCTCTAATTATATCATGCGTTGAGAAGGGGCGTGTTGATACCTGTGTTGATTTACAAATTAGTTGGGCACTGTTTGATTATTTTGCACATCGAAGATGTTAATTTGAAGTGCATAGAAAATCAAATATCATTGTTCATTCATGGGGGCGCTAGAGGGCGCACGAGCTAATGGCCGCACTTCAGTGAGGCTCTGGCTGCCTGGTCAGCCCTATCCTGATTTCATCCTGATTGCCTGCGGGTTTTTGTCTGAATATCTCAACGAGTGTGGGCTTTCCTGTCCTGCAGCTCCGCTCCAAATTTGGGGACGATTGGACGTTCGGCGCCGGAGATAGCCGACCCAGTACACTGACCGAGATGCACTGCTGAGAAGACGTGGTGCGAGAGCCTGGTCGCTGAGCTACGCGAGGACGCGGCTCACCCCGAGGCTGGTGGGCCTCAGAGACGGAGTGGCCTGTCCGGGGAGTGCGGGTCCCGCCGGTGACTGGAGGGCGGCGGCGGCGGTGAGTCTTCCCCCCCCCTGTGGCTGTACCAACGCGTGGTGGTGCTGGGCGGCGGCCCTGAGTCCTGCTGGGAGTGTGGGTGAAACTGTGGCCTGCCGCCTGCACCGGGAGGTGCTTGACCAGGGCCCCGGTCCTTTAAATCGGATTGCCGGCAGTGCCCCTGATCCTGCTGTGTGCTTGCTGCTTCCAGGGCCTGGGGGTCGAGGAGCATCGGATAACCACTGGGGGCCACAGGCCTGGGTCGGACTGTGGAGGCTGCTGCCCGGTTGAGGTGCGCTGGGCCTTCCCTCCCCCTACCCCCCCCCCACGCCCCCCCAGGGCTTCTCAAGCGCGGACATTGCTCATTCCTCTCCGGCACACCGCTTCACGCCACCCACACAACGTGGCCAGCTGGGACACTTGCCCCCCCTCGTGAACACTATCGGCTGGCCCTGGGCATTGAAGCTGAGACGCATTGAGGCGGGGGAATCGCTCTGTCGCTGCTGACCTGCTCCTTACGCGGTGGGCGCTGCAACCGGCGCAGACACTGTACTGGGGGGTGCGAATGCGCAAAGGATTGTCGGGGGCGGTGAGCGCCACACTGATCGCCTCTCGCTGGGCACTTCGGGCCCCTACAAGAGGGGCACTATGGGGAAGAACGATAATAAGCAACCTAAGCTCTCTTTTGAGCCTGCGCCCCCAAAGAAGCAGCTGCGTGGCACGAATGGCGCTAGTGGAACCCACGACCCATCGGGCGCTGAGCCCCCCTCCACGTCCATGGCCCCTGAGATGCGAATAATGCTGGAAGAGATGAGGCAGGGCTTCGCCACGATAGTGGATAAGGTGGACCGCCTGTCCTCCAGGATGGATGGGGTCTTACAGAAGCTGGAGGTCCATGAAGAACGCCTGACGGAAGCAGAGCGACGTATTTCTGCCTCGGAGGATTCGACGGCGTCTCACGATGCGCGCCTCTCCAGAATGGATAACATACTACGGGTGATAGCGGCAAAGAACGAGGAGTTGGAGGCGAGGAGTAGGCGTAACAACATTCGTGTCACGGGCGTGCCGGAGTCCACCAACACTGGTCGCATGGAGGAGTATGTAGAGAAAATCCTGGTCGCTGCAGTGGGCAGGGAGGCCTTCTCTGGTCAATTCATCGTCGAGAGAGCGCACCGCTCTCTGGGCCCGGTGCCTAAGCCGGGAGCGCAGCCGCGGCCTATCATCGCCCGATTGCTTAACTACCGCGATCGTGATGCGGCACTGCGAGCAGCCCGGACAAATCAAAACTTGTCATGCGATGGAGTACCCTTTTCAGTGTACCCGGACTTTACACCTCTGGTGCAGGAACAGCGGAAGAAGTTTTTGGATGTGAAGAAAAAGTTGAGAGGCATGCAGGTGGACTACGCACTCCTCTACCCGGCGCGCCTTAGGGTGACCCATCAGGGCAAACAACATTTTTTCACGAATCCGCAGCAGGTAGAGGACTACATTAAGAAACTCCGGGATGCCAGAAGAGACAGACGACATGCGGAAAATGGAGATGCGGACAGAGAGCCAGAGGAGAACGCTGACGAATGAGCTGACCTCTTTTGCTGCTGGCTGGTTGTCCTCCCGTTGTTATACTGGCATTCGTTTTGAATACTGTGGATTGTCTTAGCCCTGGATATTCTGTACTGGATTAAGGAACTGGATTGCAGTATCCCCGCTGGGTGGACTGGCTGTGGATTGGCGAACAGATCGAACAATGAACTCCAGGATTGAGGTTGTTATCGGAATGTCCAGGGTGATGGCAGTATTAGAGGAGGTGTGGACCGCGGCGGATGCATTTCCGGCTCACTCAACTTGATTGGCATCTTCTCCAACTGGGGAGGGTGCCGCGAGAGACATTGGCATGATGGACAGGCCTTGACCTGCAGGGGTAATGTATACCAGGCACCACCCCCCCTTCTCTGACTGTTCCCGTATGGCCTGTGCGGGGCGGGAGAGGATGGTTGGGGTGAATTGGTGTGTACCTCTGATGTCCCCTGAAGGGGATTCCCCACACAGTTCTTCTATGATTGTTGAGTGCGGGGATCGGGTTGGGGGGAGGGAATGCGGTACTGGCAAGTTTGGGTTGCTTCAGTGGGAGGGGGGAGGAGTTGGTGCGGGGGGATTGCGTTGCTGCATGTGGGGGGTGGGAGGGTGTATGACTGTTGGGGTATGTGTTGTTGAGCCTAGAGGCAGTTTTGCGGGAGATGTTCATGGCATGTATGCAGGGATCACTGTCGAAATGTACGTAAGCATTAGTGAATGTATGATGCAAATGTTCCGAACAGCAGAGAGACTTGTAATTGGTGCGTTCCGATTGAGGGCTGGAACACTGGCCATGGGCTTTTTTCAGGACTACAATGATGAGCATGGGTGATGTCGCCTTGAGTACCGTTTCCATAATCTCCTGGAATGTTCGGGGCCTTAATGACCCCAGGAAGTGCAGAAATGTACTCACCTATTTGGATAGGCATAATGTGCAGATAGCGATGCTTCAGGAGACCCACCTAAACCCACGTAGTGTCCCTAAGTTCGCAAGTAGATGGGCAATAGTTAGGGAGTTCTCCTCATATTCCACCTACTCGAGGGGTACGGTTATTCTAATCAATAAAGTGCTGCCTTTCCAAAAGTTGGGTGCGAGGGTGGACACTGAGGGGAGGTATGTGCTCCTTTGGGGCAGGCTGGGTACTGATGTGATTGTGCTTGTTAACTGCTACGCACCCAATGTAGACACACCCGGGTTCTTTCTGGCACTGTGGGGCCATATATTAGAGATCGAGGCTACACACATTATTTGGGGGGGGACTTCAACCTGTCACTGAATCCTGGTATAGATAGATCAGATGGTAGCGGACAATACAACACAAAAGCACGGGATACTCTTCAAGGCATACTGACGGAGGCAGGCCTATTAGATAGCTGGAGGCACACACACCCAGCATCTAGAGAGGGAACGCATTTCACGGCGCACGCACGCTCATGGGCTAGGATTGACTACTGCTTTGTCTCGCGGGGTCTGGCTGGGGGCGTCGTTCAGGTGAAACATCTACCTCGTACTTACTCAGACCACTGCCCTGTGCTGGCTGTATTGGAGCTGCCTGGATATGCCAGAGTGCGACCGCCGTGGCGGCTCTTCCCCTCTGCCCTGCTTGACCGTATCTTTAAACATGAACTGGGTGAGGAGATAGAAGCGTTCTTCCCTAGGAATAAGGGGTCGGTCGATAAGGTGGAAACGATCTGGGAAGCCTTTAAGGTGACTGTGAGGGGCGTCACGATTTCTAAGAGCTGTGGTATACTCAGGGACATAGTGCGCACGTTGTCTAAACTTGAATTGGAGCTTAAAGCGCTGGAGGCAGAGATGGTCAGAAATCCCTGTCCTGACCTGGCGACGGAGTTCAGGGCCAAACTCTCGTCCTTTGAGGAGGAAGCTGCCAGAGAGGTGAAGTTCCGAGGCAAGTACTGGACAGCTAGGCGCTATTGCGAGGGGGACCGGCCGGGTAAGGTACTTGCGGCGCTCTCGAGACACCAGCGCCATACCACCCACATATTGGAAATCGCTGATGGCGAAGGCGGGACCTATCAGGATACTAAGAGAATCCAGGAAACCTTCTTGCAGCACTACAAACGGTTATATTCCACACAGCAGGAGGGCGATGTGGAGTTCGGGAACTTCCTAGATGACACAGCGCTATGCTGGCTGAGTGACGGCGACAGGGCATTCCTAGGGTGTCCTTTCGAACTAGATGAGATCAGGGAGGCGATCATGTCCCTCAGTAATGGCAAGGCTGCAGGGCTGGACGGCCTTCCGGCCGAATTTTACAAGTGCTACATTAACATCATGGCACCGGTGCTGAAGGAGGTCTTTGAAGAGTCGCTTGAGGTGGGGATACTACCGGGCTCGATGAGGGAGGTGGCGATAACCTCCCTACTGAAACCAGGGAAAAATCCGATTGATCCTGACGCCTATAGACCCCTCTCACTACTAAACTGCGACGCAAAAATACTTGCTAAAGTGCTGGCGACTAGGCTATCCCTGCTCATGAGTACCCTGGTGTTACCAGACCAATCTGGATTTGTCCCAGGGCGAGCCACATCGCATAACCTACGTACACTGTTCTCACTTATACCCACCATAGCGCCTGAGCTCCCTGTCGCAGCTGTGTTTCTGGACGCCACCAAAGCGTTCGATTCAGTTGAGTGGGGATATCTCATGGCTATCTTGGACAGGATGGGGTTCCCTCGGGTTTTCATCGCATGGGTGAAACTACTCTACACCTCTCCAGTCGCCAGGGTCATCATTAATGGGGCGCTCTCTGCCCAGATGCCGATCACGAGAGGGACCAGACAGGGCTGCCCCCTGTCGCCCCTGCTTTTTGCCTTGGCAATTGAACCACTGGCATGCAGGATCCGGCAATTGCATACGGCCAGCGCCTTTAACTGTAACCAGAGGCAGATTGGGATCTCCCTTTATGCAGACGATGTTACGCTATATGTGCGCACCCACAACAACACCTTAACCCACTCCTGAGAGAATTTATAGTGTTTGGCGGCATGTCTGGAGTGCACATTAACTGGCAGAAATCGCAGTTCTTCCCCCTCACGGCCTCGGTTACCCGCTTTCCATTAGACTACCCCTTAGAGTGGTGTGACTCTGACCTGAGATACTTAGGCATTGAGGTATCGCTCAATAAGGAGGACACGATTCGGCTGAATTATGGAGTGGCTATCTCACAGCTGACGGACAACGTGACCCGCTGGTTGGCCCTTCCTCTCTCGATGGCAGGCAGAGCCTCCCTGATAAAAATGGTCATCCTTCCGCGCTTTCTATACCTATTCCAGAACATTCCCTACTACCCGGGGCCCTATTTTTTCAAGAAGCTCCGTACTGAGCTGCTTTGCCTCTTCTGGGGCGGAAAACAACCGCGCCTTTGCTGGACTGTCCTGACACAGCCATATGACAGGGGCGGATTCGATGTCCCTGATCTGGAAGTGTATTACCTCAGCACTCAGGCGCAACACGCCTATCACTGGGTTAACCCTGCCCCCTTCATGCCGCAAGTTGCGGCCGAGGATTGGATAGTACATCCACTCCCACTCAAGGGTATGCTTATGGGACTGCTTGGTGATGTCGAGACGCCTGCTACCACTGTTACTTGTACGATTGACTCTTGGAGGAGAGTGACTAAACTGCTTGGAGCGCCCATGCTCTACTCACCGGCAATGCCCCTTGCGTACCACCCGAAGCTGTCGCTATTACTGGAAAATGGGTTTCGGTCCATGTGCAAACGCGTTCACCTTACTACATGGGGTGACTTGTTCCAGGATGGGTTGTTCCGTACCAAAGATCAGATATTCCGGACAGGCCCCCCGACACCTATGGAGATGTTTTATTATATTAGACTTCGTCAGGGTATGCGGGACATACTCCCTAGTTTCCCAGAGGAGCCGGGGACAGTGCTGCCTTTGCATATGTTACTGGTGTCGGATGGCAGACACTTGGTATCCAAACTGTATGCTGCCATCCGTGAGCAGCGCCCACCGGCTCTGTCTAAGGCGCGGGTCGACTGGAGCTCTGAACTAAATGACGAACTCACTGACGAGCAGTGGAAATATTGCTGCTCGGTCACGGCTAACATATCCTCCAGCTGCCGATTGAAAATTATTCATTACAAGTTTGTACAGAGATATTATTACACTCCAGTCCGGAAGCTACGTTTTCGCCTCTCAGAGGACGACAGGTGCGCACGAGGCCGTGCGGAAGGCGCGGGTTTCCTTCATCTGGCCTGGGAGTGTAGTGCGATACAGGCATACTGGGCGCAGGTACATGCTGCGCTCCAGATCATGATTGCTGGCCCTCTTCCTCTGGACCCAGTGGTGATGTTACTGGGGTATACCAGGGAGGTGCCCAAGGCGGACCGTAGGTTCGTCGATATCGCGCTGCTGCTGGCTAAAAGGAGAATCGCTTGCAGGTGGGGGAGAGGCAGGGCACCTAAGTTTAAGGAATGGCTGGACGACCTCACGTACTGCCAAGATCAGCACGCCGTCTATGCGGAATTAATGCCCGCCCGCTGCAGACCTAGTGACTTTTGGTCCCCTTTACAGGTTTACTGGATGTCCCGGGCGACTCACGTGATTCCTCTGAGGATGAAGATCGGGTAGTAGGCCCCTGAGCGAGTGGATGCTGTGTAATACATTCACCAAACTACATATCAAACTACATATCACATACTGGGCGGGAACTCAGCCCCCCCTGCTTGTACAGTGGCGGTAGTCTTAGTGCAGAAGTGGGGATGGGGGATCCGGGATACTTGCAGGTCAGGTGCTGCTACTCACGGAACACTTCTTTCTGGGCCTCCAGGTCTCAGACAGCAGTGGGTTAGCAGGGAGTGGACATACACATTGGATCCTGCGGTTGCGCATCAATGGATATGACGTATGCCCGACTGAACACTATACACCAGCTCATGACACATTCAACTCCTCCTGCCTATACACTGACTGCTCACTGGGGAGGCGCGTGAGACCACCTTTACTTGACTCACATGTGGCACACTCCTATACACGGTGACGTCACTGGCTGACTAATAAGAACTTGGATTGACGTGGGTCGGGGGGTTTCGGTGCATCCCTCCTCCTTGTGTGGCACTGCACCTATACACGTGAGTCCTGAAGGCTTTCCGCCCCTTATAACCATGACTGTGAAGTGGGGGTGATCTTGCTCGGATATCCTCACACTGCAGATCACTGGGGAATGTATTGATGGCCAGCCTAAATGTGATGTACTAGCCCAAGGAAACATTAATGCTTCTCTACGGAATGTACCATAAGTATCATGCTTTCATGGATTGTTGATGCTGTAACTGTCATGTATCTCTGATGTCCGCAACTAATAAAGGTTAAAAAAAAAAATATATATATATATCATTGTTCATGGTTTTCAATACTCCAATATGGCGCTCACATTCCCCTCCTTCTCCTTTGCCCTTGTCCTTTCCCCGACGGCATGTCCTATGTTTATTTTTATGACCCGGATGCATTAAAAGTGAACGCCTCTGTCGGTTCGGTAAACTTAGACAAAGGTTCCGACCGAAACGCGTCAGTTTGCTGTGGTGTAATAAATTTGAAAATTGTACCTCCGTGAGTGCTTTCCTTCTTCCTGCGGGAGGTACGCTACTGGGAGGTGGAGCAGTACTGGATTTGCGAGTGCACCCTCGCAACGGAAGCACCCGCCTGGGAGTGCGGCGCTTTGGTGTTTTTTGGAGCTATAATATATATATATATATATATATTTATTTTTTTTCACTGAAAAAATATAGGTTTCAGGGACGTTATAGTTAGTTGGACATTTCACTTGTACAAAACCAGAGAAATTCGACTGTTAAAGTTAGTTCAGCTAACTATAACTCGCTCCCCCGCAATGCACTGCTGATGATGTCACATATTATATCATTCATTACATGGTCAGTGACATCACTGATGACATCTCTGATGACATCTCAAATGACATCACTGATGACATCATCCAGTGATTGTGTGTTTCTGTAAAGTTTAAATATGTTTTATATATATATATATATATGCCAAGGTGTATTGAAGAATGAGTGGGTGTATAAGTGTTTGAATGGATGATTCAGTAAGTGCGTGACTGTCTGTATAAGTGAGTAATTAAACGTGTCTTAGTGAATGCATGGGTTAGTCACTGAACTATGTAAATGTCTGTATCAGTCTGTCAGTTGGTGTGTAAGCGGTTCCATGGGTTGATGAGTAGCTAAACAAGTGTCTATATGCGTTATTGATTGGTTGTCTGAGTATCTGTATGGGTACCTGAGTGTCTGTGTGGGTGGGGGGTGTATGACTCCGTGCATGGATGTGTGAGTGGGTGATTCACTGGGTGTATGGGTTCAAGAGTGCATCTGTGAAGGGCTGTATGGGTGGGTGAGTGAGTGTGTGTATGGGTGTGTTGGTGAGTGAATGGATGTCTCAGTGGTACATGTGTGAGTAACTACATATGTGAAAGGCAGTATATGTGAGTGTTGGAGTATATAAATGAACTATATGTGAGAGTGAGTGATTGTGAGAGTGGCTGTATGGATGAGTGTGTGGTTGTATCAGTGATTGTATAAGAGAGTAAGTATGTGCTAGTGTCTGTATGAATAAGTGAGCTTGTGTTTGTATAACTGTACAGGTGAGTAAATGGAAGTGTGATTGATTTTTTCCATGACTGACTAGGTGTGTGAGTAACGCTATGGATGAGTGGTGGTGTGTGAGTGTCTGTATAGGTGTATGAGTGCATATGATAGTACTGTTCTGATGAGTGACCGCATCTATGAGTGACTGTATGGGTGAATGAGTGGATGTGTGTGTTGACCTAGGAATCAGTGAGCGGGTACGTAGTCACTGGTATTGGTGTGTCTATGGTTTCGATGATGGTAGTCTGTATTTTAGAGTAGGTGTATCAAAGGTTATATTAGGGTGTAAGGTGGTGCATCAGATTATCACATGGATGATGTCATCAGTGATGTCATTTGAGATGTCATCAGTGATGTCATCAGTGATGTCACTGACCATGTCATGAATGATGTAATATGTGATGTCATTGCGGGGGCACGAGTTATAGTTAGCTGAACTAACTATAACGGCCGAATTTCTCTGGTTTTGTACGAGTGAAATGTCCAACTAACTATAACATCCCTGAAACCTATGTTTTTTTCAGTGAATTGCAAAGTTTTTTTAAATGCTAATTTGTAAGTATAATATTTATAAAACCTAACTTATTTCTATAAATTGCAAGGATTTTTTACTAATATTTTGTAACTGTAATATCCTATAATTATTTGTTCTTATTATTTTCCTTTGATTTTAAATATGTAATGTCTTATGTCTTTTAAAATATATATATATCGTTCTTTTGCATAAATAGTGGAGTCGTGTACCCATCGTGTACCTATCAGGGGGGTGCGCAGAGTCAAGCCGCCATATTGCTGAAGTCGAGAAGGATGCGCGTTTGGTATGCTACATGTGGGCAGTGCCGAGCCGCACGTAGCTTCATATGCGTATGGGGTTGCGCCGGGTGCGCGACTTTCGTAATTTTTGTTACGTTTAAAACTATGTGTATATATTTGTAATATGTATATTAGAGTAAATCATTATATAAACTTATTATAAAAATGTTATATTTTTGTTTGCATTGAAGTTATATTATTTTTAGATACATTTTGCGGAAGTCGTGTTATGTGCACGTTTGGTATGCGACGGGTGCACGGTGCCTGGCCCCGTGTAACGTCATATACGTATGGGATCGCGTCATGTGCGCGTTTGGTATGCAGCGAGTGCGCTGTGCTGGGACCCGTGTAACGTCATATATGTACTGGATCGCGTTGGGTGCGTGACTCCCGTAATTTTTTTAATATTTCAAAACTATATGTATATAGCTTTAATGTATATATGAGAGCAAGAGATTATCTAAACTATTTATAAAAATGATATATTTGTACTTCGGGCTGGTTGCGCGCCATTTGCGCGACTCCCATGTAACTTTAAAAGAAAGCATTTGATTTGTTTATAAAGTTTTCCATTCTAGCAGTTGAAGCACCCCACCCATTTTTCTCATTCTCTGCAGCATCACTGGAGAGACACCTGTTGTGCTTTTGCAGCTACTTAGTACATTTGTTTGGTGTTTGTTGGAAAAGTATAGAAATGGCTTCTTCAAATCCAGATCCAGAACTTCCATCTGATGATGAAGACATCGAAGAACCACTTCCCAAAAAACAGGCCTGAATCCATTGTCTGGAAGTTTTTCACCATCCCAGATGGTGAAAGGAAAGTTAAAGGAAGGTGAGCTGTACTCTATGTCTTCGGATTCTGTGAAGAGGAAGTGACAAAAAGTACTCATGTGGGACATCGATTATGTACAAACACCTGCAGACAATCCATCCGACATCTTGTACGAGAGCAGCTGCGACGTGCACAAGAAAACATGCAGCAAGTTGACGAGGGAGCTGGTCCCAGCACTTCTGGAGCCTCAAGCACCTCGTCTCGAGGTCTGGACATTCGCTCCGAGTTTGCCAACTTGGAAACAGCATTGCAAAAAATGCAAAGCCATATTATGTTGTGGTGAACAATCTGTTGATGCTCTGCAGCAAGGAATCATCACTGCTAATTATTATTTTTTTTTATTGGAATGAGTTTATAATTCCAAAAGTTAAGACTTTAGCCTGTTGCTTTTTTATGTTTTCCAAAATCACCCCAAAAATTTACAAAATAATAAAAAAAAAAAATAATAATAATTTAAAACCAAAAAGAGTTCTTTTCAGAACTACCTTATCTAGTTAAAAAAGAGAAATGACTGCATGCTAATGTCTGGGTGATTGCATGAGTACATATGTAGAGCATGATTGATTCAAAGAGTGCATGGGAAGTGCACAGGTTATTGTAGCATGGCATGTGTTAGTGCCTGCGTCATTGCATGAGTACATGGGTAGTGACTGGATCATTAGAGTACTGCAAGGAGAGTGCATGGCAAATGTATAAGTGCTTGGGTTTTGTCGGAGTGATTGGATAAGTACATGGTGCTGGCTGGGTGTTTGGAGCAGTGCATGGGTAGTGACGGGGTGATTGCTGGACTGCATGAGTACTACCTGGGTAATTGAAGCTGTGAATGAGCAGTGTCTAGGTAGTTGGAGGATTGTATGGGAATGCACAGGTGATTGTAGCACTGCATGTCTTAGTGCCTGGGTCATTACATGAGTGCATGGGTAGTGACTGGATCATTAGAGTACTGCAAGGAGAGTGCATGGCAAATTTATAAGTGCTTGGGTTTTGGCGGTGTGATTGGATAAGTACATGGTGCTGGCTGGGTGTTTGGAGCAGTGCATGGGTAGTGACAGGGTGATTGTTGGACTGCATGAGTACTACCTGGGTAATTGAAGCTGTGAATGAGCAGTGTCTAGGTCGTTGGAGGATTGTATGGGAAGTGCACAGGTGATTGTAGCACTGCATGTCTTAGTGCCAGGGTCATTACATGAGTACATGGGTAGTGACTGGATGATTAGAGTACTGCAAGGAGAGTGCATGGCAAATGGCAATGGCACTGGGTGGGTGATTGGAGGAGTGCATGGGTAGTAACAGGGTGATTGCTGAACTGCATGGGTACTACATGGGTAATTAAAGGTGTGAATCAATAGTGTATAGGTCTTAAAGGACTGCATGGGTAGTGCACAGGTGATTGTAGCAGTGCATGGCTACTGCCTGGGTTATTGCATGAGTACATGGGTACTGACTGGATGAATAGAGTACTGCAAGGAGAGTGCATGGTGAATGTGTAAGTGCTTGGGTATTGGCGGAGTGATTGGCTAAGAACATGGTGCTGGCTGGGTGATTGGAGGTGTGCATGGGTAGTGACAGGGTGATTGCTGGACTGCATGGGTACTACCTGGGTATTTGAAGGAGCGAATGAGTAGTGTCTAGGTGGTTAGAGGACTGCATAGGTAGTGCTCAGGGGATTGTAGCAGTGCATTTGTTCGTGCCTGGGACATTACATGAGTACATGGGTAGTGACTGGATGATTAGAGTACTGCAAGGAGAGTGCATGGCAAATTTATAAGTGCTTGGGTATTGGCGAAGTGATTGGATTAGTACGTGGTACTGGGTGGGTAATTGGAGGAGTGCATGGGTAGTGGCAGGGTGATTGCTGAACTGGAAGGGTACTACATGGGTAATTAAAGGTGTGAATGAATAGTGTCTAGGCGGTTAGAGTATTGGATGGAAAGTGCACATGTGATTGTAGCAGTGCATGTGTTAGTGCCTGGGTCATTGCATGAGTACAAGGATACTGACTGAATGATTAGGGTACTGCAAAGAGAGTGCATGGTGAATTTATAAGTGATTGGTTTATTACACGGATACATGGGTAGTGCTTGGCTGATTGGGAGAGTGTATGTGTTGTGCCTGGGTGATTTCATAAGTGTTCGGGTAGTGGCGGAGTGAGTGCTTGGATACTAACTGGGTGATTGCAGAATATGGAATCAGTCAATCATTACTCATGTAGTTTTAAAATCATCTAGACACTACCTTTGCACTCCTCTAATCAGTGAGGCACCTCTCAATAGTTCACTAAGCATACATATAACTGTATAAATACAATCTAAACACATAGATGAGTCATTACATATTATCTAGTTAAGTAGATAAGTACAACATGCCTGAAAGGGTGATATGTGGTGGTTTGCCTTTGAGCTACATCTTGACCCTTCTATTTACAAATATGCCACATCATTAAACTATATACGTCAACAGACGTAAGGAAGAAGGCTAATTTCTATGAGCATTTTTAACATTTTAAAACACCTTTTATGAGCATTTTTAAAATTACACTTTTATTCTACATCTTCCCCTTTATATCTAAAATTATGTGGCATCATTCAATTATACCTTTGTTCAGACTACAAAAAGAAGCCTAATTAACAGCACCTCATTTCACCATTCTATTTTTAAATATATGGCATCATTTAACTTTACCGTTTATACAAACTAATAAAAGAAACCCAATTATCAGCACCTTATACGATCATCTTTCAAACAGCACAGTTGTGCTGCATCTTTATCAAACTACCATAATTATGCAGTATCATTCAACTATAACTTTGTAGAGACAAGAAAAAATGAAGCCTAATAAACTACACCTTATATGAACATCTTTCAAGGTACACATTTCTACTGCATCTTCAACCAACTATCTAAAAATATGCGGCATCATTCAACTACACCGTGGTGTAGACTTAAAAAACAAGCTTAACATCAGGAATCATCTTAACCCCTTGCATGCTCATGACAGCTCCACGCCGTCATGAGCCACGGGCGGCGTGTGCTCATGACGGCGTGGAGCCGTCATGCTGCCGCCGCTCCTCCCACGCAGCACTAATTCCCCGCCTGTGCGGGGATGGTCATGACGGAACCACGCCGCCATGAACACACGCTGCCTGTGACTCATGATGGCGTGGAGCCGCCATGAGCGCCGAAGCGCCGCGCTCACCCCCTAGCCCCCTGCGCCACAGCGGAATTCGCGGTGCGGAGAAGGGATTAACAAATACACACATTACTGTACAGACTCTTTTTTAAACAACATTCAATTACAATGAAACACATTATAATATACATCTCTACATGTAATAATATATTTCAAACAACACAGTTTTAGAATAATGTCAATTTTTTTAAAATAAACCTCACAAATGTATAACTCACCTTGCAAATAAATATGTTGAATGAAAAATCTCACAGACTCTGGCAGGATTTTCTTTTACACACAAAGAATATAATGCACCAGACTCAGCAAGGTAAAACCAGTAATGGCAAGGTTTCCCTCTCTTTCTCCATACAAATACACAAAAGCAACAAATAACATGGCTTCCCAGAGTTTTTCAAATTGTAAAACACATTTCCATTGGTTACACATAATAACCCTTAGCAACTAACTTCATCACCCTTTCTGCTTAATGCCATTTTCCATAGTAACAGTTCATGGAACTTTCAACTTAACTCGCAGGTCACACATTCACCATGTTTTCAAGTTCCCCACACAATGTTGCAAATGCAGGAGTGGTTGGCTTTGCAAAACATGACCTTATCCTTTCTACTGTTCCTTTCAAACATTTTATACTAACCAATAAGAAATATGCTTTTAAAACAAAATAAAATGCACCCTATTTTTAAATGTACAATGTTCTTAAACAACCAATCAGTTCTCTACTTTCTTAAAAACAGCATCTTCTCCACCATTTTAGATACCTCTCATTCTACCAACTGACTACCTCAGCCACAGACAGCTTTTGATTACTTACAGACACATCCCTTCAAGATGCTTTCTGTGTGGATTGTTGGGCACAGCTATGCTTTCTGGCACAAAAGGTATGCTGAACACAGAGGTATTAACAAAGACCTAGCGTTTCAAAATGTAGACATTACATGGATTGGACAGAGAGGATTAATGTGGCATCAATTAATGCCTTTGGTTAAAACCTTTTTGTACCTCCAACCCCCTGATCTCATGATTGTGCACTGTGGCGGCAATGACCTAGGTACATTGACTGGGGTAGCTCTGGAAATGCTAATGATGGACACCTTTGCAGAATTGATGTTGCTTTTCCCCCAAACTGTCTTTGTATACTCGAACATATGCCAAAGACAGAAATGGAAGTGGTCCAATAAATTTTGTTGACATGCAGCTCCCCTTGCCCAAAAGCAATCCTGCCTTATTTCAATGAAGCAAAGCAGAGTTTGCTATGGCAGGGCTGGAGCCGAATGGCTCCCGCCCTGCCATAGCAAACAGAAGTGTCCTGGGGGTGGTCACCCTGGGACACTGCAGGAGCCAGCCATGGGGGGTGGCAGTCCCCAGGGCCATGAAGGGCTCCAGGAGGGGGCCGCGCGGCCATCACCCTCCACATCAAAGCCCCAGGGAGGTGGTGGTTTCCGGGGGTCCGCAACGGACCCCGTATTTAAATATTAAGTGCCCTGCGGAGGTGGTGGTCACTGGGGCAGTGTGGGGGGCTTGACCCCCACACACTACTAATTCTGTATAGCCCCAGGGAGGTGGCGGTCCCCGGGGCAGCATGGGGGGATTGGGCCCCACCACGCATTTATTTTTATAGCCCCAGGGAGGTGGCAGTCCTTGGGGCTGCAGGGGCCAACCGCGGGCCCCCACACATTAATTGGCGAGTTCCCCTGGAACCTGGCCCACCCGGGAGCGTTCTGAAAACGAAGCGCGGGACCCCGCACTTTTTTTTTTCTCGGCAGGAGTTGCGACTTCTGCCTTGTGGGATCCCTTGAGCAGACCTATGGGGTCAGGGTGTTTCTACCCTGCCCCCTTTTCTTCATTTTACACTTTGTTTCTCTGTTTTCTTGTGACTTGGTTCTACAGAGTCACAAAATGGCTGCCAACAGTTCCTGGTTTGGAGTGTTGGCAGCCAATCAGAGTGAAGCTCATGCCCGGGAGGGTTCGCGAACCCACCGCGGCCAAATATATCAAAACTTTTTCTTTTTCTAATTTTCTCAGGAATTACTACACCATTTAAAAAAAAGGTCTCTTTCTGTACCAAGGGCTACTCTTTTGCAACATTTGGTGTAATTCCGTTCAGCAGTTTTGGGTTGTAGCTTGTCTAAAGTTTCCTATGGAAATTAACATGGGGACAACGTGTTTTGGGACCCCCCTTTTTCTCAGCCCCTACTTGACGAATCACCCCAAAACTTTTGGGACAGGAGCTGACCGGTGTGCCCCACTAGTTTTAAAAATTTCGCAGATTCGTCAAACGGCACAATTTGTGGTTAGAATCCATAACTCATAACACACCCAACAGCTATGCAAACTATAACTTGCACACAAAATGCAATGACCATCACTTCAAACTTAATGAAACAGATGCAAACTGTTGTAAATCATTTTACAGATGAGATTTTCAATCACATTACCCGTACCACTTTAACAGAGATGGCTATGAATGTAGTATCATTCTTCAATGTATGTGCTGTTGTTTAATTACATTTCAATTTTGGATATTTTATCTTATTGGTATAAATATTGTGAGATCAAAGGCATTGCATTTGATGTGCAAGTTATGGTTTGCATGGCTGTTGTACATCCTAACAGCACTGTAGCTGCAGGTTTTTACGTGAATTTCTTAGCTTTATGTTAACATAGGTTAAGCTGCTTTAACGAAGGCAGACATAACTTCACTTTAACCTTTGATTTTTTTCCTCTGAATTTCTGTGATTTTGTTTTAATCATATTCCACATCCGAGAGTTCCCTGCACCCATCCCTCCGCAGGCGGGCAACCCCCTCTGCACAAACCATCTGTGGGCAGCCAACCATAGCTGCGCACAGCCTTTTCTGCAGGGCCCTGTGCCCAATCGTCTATGGCCTGCAAATGCCACCTGAGCTTGGTCTTCTGCCCTTACACAAACCTCTGTGGGCATCCGACCCTCACTGCGCAGACCATTGGCCATGCACAGTGGAGTTGCGTGCAGAGCCTGGTTCCATGCATTCTCTGGTCCACCAGAGCCATGGAACCCCTGCTACATATGGCATTTGGCCCACCACATTTGGAGTTGCCCTGTAGTCAACTACTAAAGGCGGCTAAGGCCCACCACGCACAGCCTTCAGCCATGCGCAGCAGAAACTGGCTTATTGCCAGACCCTCCTTCTTCTTTTTTAAATTGTTAATGGATCTGCAGATCCTCTGCGGATTCTCAAATCTGGTCTCGTGTTGCATTTGGTCCCTTCTGGGAGAGTCTCGTCTGACCCTTTGAGAAGGACGGTCCCATGAGGAGCAGGGTCAGTACTGATTTGCATTAGTTGGCCTCTCTCTCTAGAGTGGCATAGAGGGTGAAAAACGATGGGTTGTAATGTTACGTCAAGTGATTGCCAATGGTTAGATTATTTGCAAACATTAGTTCCGCAATCTTTTGTTTGTTTGATATACACCAAACCAAAAGGCACTTCTTTAAGCACTTATAAAATGTATTAACATATATATATACATATATATGTATTAACATATTCTGGAAATTCTTTAGAGATTCACTGGATCAGCAAGTAGTCTGTAGGATCTCCTCTGAGTGCACTGAAAAACTGCAAGTCTGCAGCACTACCCAGCCCAACAAAAAATGTTCAATCCAGCAACAAACAACAGGGGCTGTGACTAGAATTGGACCATCTGGGGTTTCATGGATAGGTAATTACGGACCCTCTTGCTCTGAAAGTAGCCCCTACCCTCCAGTCCACTCGGAAAATGCCAGAGTTGCACAGCGACCACTCTGGCTCTGTTGACAAGACAGATGAGCATTATGCAGTCAGATGAGATATAACCACACTGCAAGGCAATGCTTTCATGTAGACATTAGTCTTGCGTAAGTCAGATGAGATATTGTGTGCAATCAGATGAGATATAACCTCACTGCAAGGCAATGCTTCCTTATAGATGTTAGTCTTGTGTGCTGCAACACCTGGCAGCAGTTTGATTAGAGATCAGTTTAACATTTAGGCATGTCCCAACCTTAGCATGCACACTTAAGTACTTTCTTCAGCAGCCATGCTCAGCTCAAAGTAAATACAACTATGCTGTGGTTGCAGACCATCCCCATCCCTGCCACCAATGCCTCAGCATTAAACTTAACAATGGATATGTGCAAGACCACAGACCCAATGGTTATCAAACTATGCTCTGCCAGTTACAAGATTGGCACAGGGTTTACCAGCCATCTCACCATCCACAATCTTCAAACACCTATGTACACTTTTAAAAAAAAATCTTTTTTATTGAACAAATAAGCAATCCACTGTTACGTGTACAAAATCATACAGATATATGATAGGCAACATATGGAGTACCATCTGGAGAACTAACAGTCGAATATAGGGATTTTGTACGCTGTATATGATACATTTGCAATTTTTAAATTTTTGTTCTAAACCAAACCATAAATAAAATACTGTAATGCAAACAAAGACAAAGTAAAATATACACAATAAGAAAAAAAAAAGAAAAAAGAAAAAAAAAACTCAATCATATGTGCAAGTTTGCGAGAGCAAGAGAGCAGATCAATTAGTACATCAAATGTCACAAAAATAGTACGGTCGTTTGACAAGGGCAAACGCCATTACATTTTGTATCAGGCCAGGTCGCAGTGGACACTAAGTGAGAAGAAACATTGTCTACAGGAATACATTCACAGAACAGGTCGCCTTATGAAACTCCCATGCAATCCTTGATCACGGCAAACACCTTGGTTTGTCGCGCAGTGCTAACGTATCTGACACAATAATAATGGTGTAATCAGCCACAGTGTAACCATGCAAGCCAGCCTAGCCCACCCCCTCCGGTACAATGGAGTTAATCGACTGGGACTGTTGTTCCTGCGTAAGTTTTGCAATGTATGGCCCCGATAAGTTCACTGGTCGGGAAGCAGCCGGAATCTGCTCGGAGTATTCCACACTGTTGACATTGCAGTAGGACATGCTGCGAAGCCAAGCCTGCGCGCTGGGAGCGTGCCTAGCGTACCAGAGCAGTGCGATCTCTCTTTTCGCTAATAGAAAGTCAATGGCCGCCAGTTTGCGGGAAGAGCGTGGGAAATTGACGACATAGCCCAGTAGCGCTACTTCAGGAGTGGGTAGCAACTCCAAGTTCAAGATATCACCCAATATACGGTGTACCTGAAGCCAGTAGTTATGCAAAAGCGGGCACGTCCAGGAAAGATGGGCGAAATCAGCCTGTCGGGCCCGGCATTTAGGGCAACAGTGTGGCCTGCTAGCATCGATCTTATGAGCAAGAGCGGGAGTATGATATATTCGTCTCAAAAATGTAAAGTGTATAAGCTTATGTCTGCTATTAATGGACACGTCTCTAGTGGCCGCACAGCATGCCGCCCATTGGTCGTCAGTTATCTGATTATCCAGATCGCCCTCCCACGCGGCGCGCACCGCAGTGTCCAAAGAAGGAAGGGAGGCGAGACATAGTTTGTACAGTTTAGAGACTACATGTGATCCCGTCTGACTCTGTATTATGAAAGTGAGTATGGTAGCGTCCTCTGGGGGAAGTGGAAATGTGCGGAACTCTGCACGGAGCATAGATCTGAGTCTAGTCAGTGTGAAAGAATCCATAAATGTTCGGTCAGCAAAACGCTGACCTATGTACACTTTGGCACTATCCATCTGGGACCGCCAACGTAACCCTTGCCCCTCACGTCTATCAGAACAGGAACTGGTTACCTGTTGCATAGCCATCCTTGATAATAGCTTTATAGTTATTTCTACATTTGTATCAATTTGTGCCTCTGAGGTAGGTGAACGGTGTATAACCCTTGATTTTGCTACCAGATAGCAGGCACTTTGTAAATTCAATTCAAATAAAAATATAAAACTTTCATGTGCATTTCACATGCAAAATGTACATATAGTTATAAATAGTGTCCACTACATTTTGTACAATAGAATAAATAGAATTTATGCAACTAAAATATTTTCCTTAACACCATACATTAAAATCATGTCTAGGCATACCCATGCCCACTCCAAGCCTTACCTCAATCACACAAAAGTGGAAGAGAGGCATTGGCAATCGCTCTGGGTAGCATTCCAACCCATCGTTTTTCACCCACTTTGCGGTCAGAGAGGACCTTCTATGGCGGTTCAGGCTGGGATGTTCCTGTTGGAACAGGACCAAGGCTGATTTTCGTATGGCTGGGTCTAGTCTGGGTGGCATGGTGGGCAAAAGAACAATCGGTTAGAATGCTACGCCAAGCGACTGCTAGTGCTTATGCAAATTGTAAGCATTCCTTCCATCACCTATCGTGTGATTGATGTAACACCCTAAGTGAAGATGGGTATGACCAAACATAGGTCCCTTGCTAACTGCGCCACTGGTACCAAGCGGCACCTAACTGACGATGGTCAGTCAGGCTGAAACCGTTCTTGGGTTCAGTGGCATAATAAATGCCCCCGCGGTGCTGGGGGGGGCCCGAGCTCAGGAAGCCCCCTCCGGCAGTGGCATGTCATTGGCCTGAGAACTCCAGACTGGGTCCGGAGCGTGGGGACCGGCTGCATGATCTTTGCAGGGGGGCCCCCTCAAGTTTCGTTATGCCACTTCTTGGGTTGCTTGAGTTCCGGTTTAGAGAAGACCTTGCTTCGTAATTAGGGCTGCACTGTACTTATTGGAGTCTGACCAAGGATGATTTGTATATGACTGGGTCTAATCGGAGGCGTCATGGTGGGCAAAATAACGATGAACTGAAATGGTGCCCCAAACAATAGCCAGTGGTTAGTCAAGTTTCTAGCATTCCCACCAATCAACAAGTTGTAAACGTGCATTAATTAAAAAATGGTGCAAATGTGTTTACATGGTGAAAAATGTATACCCTTTGAATCAATGGATCAATCTCTGTACATTTTAAGCACATACTTATTTTTTCACGAATTGAAACGTTTGATAATGACACTTTGAAGACTGGCGCACAACCACAGAATTATTACATTTATCTGTACTTTGTAAATTTATTAAAAGGATTGATGCTAGATTTTCATAGACTTGAAAAATTTCTAGAAGACATTGTGTGGCTAGTGACTCCCTTTATCAATCCCTAAAAATTAGGAAACTGTTTACGCTGGTGTTCAAAAGGTTATGGCAACTGATGCAAGTCCAGCTCTGTTTACTGCCTACGTGTGTGTAGATGAATTGCCACGTGCCTGTCTGCAGGGTGAGCCAATTCTGAGAAACAGCCCACTTTGCTGTGCCTTAAAATGTAACAATACAATGTATCTCCTCCCTATTTATTATGAGGACATAAATACCTCACACCCCTAAATTATGTCTGTCAGTTTTCCTGACAAGCTTTCTGCTGAATGTATGATGATGCTCTGTATCTTGCAAACATCCCGTTCTTTCTTTTATTTACATGTATACTTTATCTAGGATGTGTCGTGGAGAGGCCTCACCTCTTCAATCCACTTATAGTATTGCCCAGAAACCAGATTGGCTTCTTTCTTCTTTGTGCATCTGGATGAGCATTGCTTGTAGTCTCATAGCTGGATGCCTGGAATTTCTTTAGAATAATACCTGTTATACACATATCGTGTGGTTTCACTATCTGTGCTGTGTCACTTTAGTGTTGGAATTGGCTTTAAAGCCTTTCTCCTTCGTGTTGGTGTGCCTTGGCCACAGTAAGAATGTCTTTTGTCTCATGGCTGGCTCCCTGGCCCCAATGTGGTGCAGGTGGGTAAACTACTGTATGAAATATTAGCCCGCTTGGCCAGCGGGCATAGTTCGTACATTGCCACTCCTGCAGACTGATGACTTTGCACCCACTTGTGCACCTTTGTGTCCTCATATTCATATAACCTTGAAAAAGCTTATGGGTTAGGTGCCTGGATGCGATAACTGCTTGGTAGGGGTGACTGCAGTACTCTGTACCCCGTGTGGTTTGGTTTTAGGCAACCATAGGGATGTGTCAATACAGCATTTCAGTGTTTGCTTTATGAAATTGCAGGTGACCAGGATGTTTTGCTAGTCTGTTTCTGTATGTATGCATGTGTAAATGTGTCCTTGTTTGATCCAGTACAGAGCAACACATCAATGCACTCTTACTACTCCAATTAAAGAGCTCGTGGGAGAGCCCACTGTGGATAACAGTTCCATATCATTGGTGAAGGAGAGGCTGGAGTATGTCACCCATAGGCACTGGACCTGGGGTTGCTTCAGCCTCCCCAAAATAGCCATGCTGGATTTCAGAAGGTGAATGAGCAATTCAGATGCCCTTTAAGAACTTTTTTTTATCTGGTAACATTCCCTGTGCTTCTAAGACACCAGTCAAATATCAGATAATAACTTCTGGTAAATCGTAGTTTTTCTTTTAGCATGGAGTTTGATGTTTACTTTGTCTAACTGCAAAGCCAGGAGATTTTGTAAAGGTAACTATCTGATAATCTTGCAGGGAACAGTATGTGTCATTTTTCTAACACATAGTAAGATGTATATACTTGTGAATGTTTCAGTAGCTGGGAAAGCACAAATGAAGTAAAATGTATTCGTAAGCCTAAGGTGCTATGGAGACAAAGGGCATGATTTAGATCTTGGCGGATCTAGTCCCGGCATCACTTGTTCGACGTTTTCACTGCCCGCCTACTTGGCAGTCCACCTGCTCTATTTAGATGTTAGCCGGTCCATGGATGAAAGACCACCCAAGTGCATAGGCAAAAGTTGCTGTCGGAAGGAGTCCACCCAAAATTACAGCCGGGCCAATCAGGATGTGCCTTTCCATCGAGGAAACTGTGGCAGGGATACTTCCTACTTTGAGTTGATGGAATTGAAGGAAATGAGGTAGAAACATACCTTTTTGTCTGTTTCCCACTTCAGTTTCAATATTGAACACGATTGTCCAGGCCCTCCCTTTGCTGCTACTACATGACTATGTCGCCAATCAACTGCGTTGTCGCCGGGATCTAAGGTAAGCTTCTTTGACACTTGTCTTACTATGAATAGTGTGTTGACAATTGCTTTAGTCTTGTGTATTTGTACATTGCTGTTAACTGCATTTTTGATGTGTAATGCATAAGTGTAAATTTTACAACTTATCAAGGTAAAATAATTACACCTGGTTGTGGGTGTTGTGGATGTTGTGCTTGTGATACCTGTGAGTGTGCATTCAATAGTGTATGTGTGTTGTTTGTGTGCTATGCAATATGTAAGAAAAGGAGCATAATACACTACCTACATATATTTTAGAAGCAAACACAACATATATGTATATTTACACATACATCAGTAGTATTTACCAGTCTCCACTCCGCCAGAGGCTAACTCCATGAGCAAACCGCAGCTAAGACAACACCAGTACAGCGGGGACATGTAAATAGGGCCTGCGCAAACCCGATGACTTGACGGCC
The DNA here is from genome assembly GCF_964261635.1 of Lissotriton helveticus. Classification (NCBI taxonomy): domain Eukaryota; kingdom Metazoa; phylum Chordata; class Amphibia; order Caudata; family Salamandridae; genus Lissotriton; species Lissotriton helveticus. The sequence continues at coordinate 1,628,408,121 of NC_136067.1, forward strand.
TTCAAGTACTGTTAGCCAGCAGAGGCGTCCGCCGCCTTGACAACAGTACGCTGTTGTGGAAGATGTGTGGTGCAGCGGCCAGGGTGCCTGACTCCGGACCACAGGGTTCACGGTTCGATCCCAGGCTCCGGCGGCTGTTAGCCCAGCACCATGTGACTCTGGGCAATAGCTTGCTTAATCTTCCCGAGGGCCCCCAGCGCCGGGACACCTCCATAGGAGGTAGCTGTGTGCTTTAAAAATGCTGGCATTTACATTTACACGATGGGAAACAGTCTGTTGATGCAGATGGCGGTTCAGCAAACACACATCTAAATACGGCAGGCAGGATACCATCACCTTTGTGGAGTACTTGGATACTCCGCCACAGAAGGGCGATGGGAATCCCGCCAACATCTAAATCAGGCCCTCAGATTTTAAAAGGATCAAAATAAATCAAGGCATACTTACTTACTGAAACCCGATTGCCACACATTATTGATTGTGCACTTTTTATCAGTAAAGAACACTATGTCTTCGCAAATGGCCATTTAAATGGAAAATGTGCTGTCTGTAAGCGACAGCATGCTACCACACTATATTTTAGTAATATGTTTGTGACATTGTACTCCAAAAGATAACACCAGCTATATACTACACCGTTTCCACTGTCCTGTTGAGTATATTTGCTACACTGTGGAAAAGTAAATTTTGCCATGTTCTGTGTCCCTACGCGTCCTCCATCATATGTTATCTGTGCATGATTAATATGCATATGTATTCCCCATGTTCGATTAAAGACGCAATTATAGTTGTGTCCATCCCTAGTATGTCAATTTCCAGTTCTCGTGAATACTACGAATATCAGGCCTATGTAAAGCTACGTTGCCACGTTTCTCAGTGTGCACGTTATTCCATTGTAAAGTCCCCGTTTCTAGGCCTCAAAAGGGCCCGGACACCAGATTCAGCTCCTGTCTCCTGAGCCTCGCTGAGGAGCGATACAGCCCCCACCTGTATCCCTGACCCTTCACTTACTTCCTGCCTCACAGTGCCCGGTTCAGCCTGGCTCTGCCTCTGAGTCTGCCAAGAGTATGTTATGATTCCAGTTATCAGTTCAGTCCTCCTTCTCTGCATTCCTAAGCTACTGAACTGCATCAATAGTTACCGTCATTGTCTAGCCTTTACGTCTCCATATAAGAGAAATACTGTATTTATGGTCATTTAATATTCTTCATCACGCACTACATGTAGAATAATGCATGCTCCAGTCTTAGAGTCTGTTAGCCTTTACCCCGATAACTTTTGGATTCTATCAACATGTTCTCTAAACATCAGATACTAGATACTGCTTAGGTACATGTCGCCCTGACTCTCCAGACTTCAGTCTCTGCTCCTAGCACAGAGTTCGTAGCCCCCAGCTTCTCCTAGTAACACGTCATTGCCAGTTTGCGCGCACCATCAGGTTAGAGGTCCCGGCTCCTTAGGTAGCCCCCTCCATGTTTCCGCCCCATTCATGACATATTCTGTTACGTTTGCATCACATGTCTCTGTATACGCCCTGTTACACCTACTTTCACCCTTATCTTTCGCGACTGCTACGCGTCACACCCTTTGCTCCACCCACTGCTCCGCCTATCATATGTACTGTAATGTAACTGTTTTACTATATATGCTGGTGTATTGTTATTAAATGCTAGCGCGCTCATCCCAGATCCAGCCCCGGCAGCTGCCGGGCCCTGCCATCCTATTCCTATGCAGGTTGTCCTGTTCCTGTCCTTTATGCTGTATTAAACCTGCAAAACTCCTACTACCTCGAATCTTGACTCTTATTTTATTGAGCTATCTGTTATTGCTATGCCTAGTCAAACCTAGATCCGGTATTATTTATTTATATACCACATAATGGCGCCCGAATAGGGACTTGCCCTTTCCCCACGCGTCGGTGAGGCCACGCCGGCCCCCTGACCCTCTGCAGTCGTGACGGAACTCTTCTGCGCACCGGCAGATATTTCTGCTTCAAGTATCCCTCAGGCCCACGGAGGAGACGGAGGAGGCGGTCCAGCATCCAGACGAGACGGTGGAGGAACGCGGCGAGTCCCGACCAGAGCCCAAGCCGAGAGTCCAAGGTCCGAGGTATCCGGAGGCCCACCCGTAACAGAAGTCCGAAGTTCGTCCGTCCGGCGTCGAAGCAGTCCAGTCCAGTCCGAGGCCTTCCGTTCTTGCTGCCCGGTGAGTACCGTTGCTGGGGTAGTATCTAGACAGGGTCAATCTAAATTGTCTCTGGTCCGATGGGTCTGGGTACGCAGATCTGAAACGAAGTGTTCACCTAGGTGGATACGGGTCTTGATGCGTCCCTTTATGGGACCGGTATGTTCCGTGCTGTTTCAGCAGCGCATCCAGTAATTCTAGCCTGTTCCGTTCTCGAGAAATTCATGTGTTTCTGTTCTCAGTGTTCCAGGTAGTATTCTGTCCGAACTGTTGCTTCATAATGTTATTCAATGTATTTTCAATGTCGTGGTATGCCTGAATTGTTTTCTCAATTGTTATTGTTCCTCGTGTATTGTATTGTGTTCAGATTCAAGTTTGCAATGTCCCTCTTTTCGAGATTACGTCAGTTAAAAACTAGAAAGGGTCTGCTAGAAGAAGCAGTTCCTATCCCGCCTAGGGACAGTCCAGGTCATTTTATGTATCAGAAGCATGGCATAAGCGCCATATTATATCTAGATTTATGGGTAGAGTATACCAAGGAGTTAGAAGAAAAGTATAGATGGCCCGTATCAGGTACGTGGGATGCCGAGTGCATCATGAGAGTAGAAGAGGCATTATGGAAAAAGAAAGCCAGACAGTCACAGAAAGATGCCATCGAGTTATGGCGCAAAGAATCTCATAAAAGAACCGAAAAAGAAATCAGAAAGTCAGAAATAAGTCGAGAATCCTTAGAACGAGCCCAGGAAAAGGAATTAATCGAGATAGGTGAACGAGTCAAAACCGAACAGTCAGACAGACAGAGGAACGCCCTCATTAAGGGTATGTATCCTCTTCTTGCCGAGGGCTTGCCAAAAGCGACCCCGGAGGCATCCAGTAATTTTCCGCCACCATTAGTTCCGACCAAGCTACGTCACAAACCGACCGCAGCTGATATTTTCATTTCGTCCTATTTGGACGACACAGTCCCGGAATATGCAAATCCCGCTCCGCCAGTCCCTGTAAATCAGGCACTTCCTGCTCCTCCAGACACCGGGGCACCCCTTGCAGTACCTGCTACGGCACCCCCGATCCAGCCTGTATTTCAAATTCCCGCTCTGCCAGCACGAAGAGCATCAGTCGATGGTTCCAGTTTAGGGGCCGCAGGAGGAGGTCCCCCTCAGACCCCGCCGCCAAATAGACGTCCAGGAGCAGTCGAGTTACATGAACGTGCGTTACAGCGTACGCCTAAATATCAGTCCATTGCAGAAATCAGGCGAGCTCTTACTGAATGCTGTTATGATCCAGTTCCAGGCGAGGATAGTATGGTTATATATTCCGTGCGTATAAGACAGGTGTCCGAGTACTTGGTCACTTTACCGAATATGAAGGAAGATCTAGACAGAATATATCGTTTCATCCGTACAGGGGATGATCCAGAAAGTATTAGTGAAGTCATGTCTCAAAGGAAAGTTGAGATCCAGCTCATGATATTAAAGTTTCTGATTAATTGTCTAATAAGGGAACAAGATTATCCGACCAAAGATCAAGTCGAAATGAGAACCCTGACAAAGTGGAGTGAGAATATAGCCGAGGGTAAGCACAAGACTATCAGTAGTATAGAGAGTATGTACAAGAAAATTCGTAAGGAAATAATAAGGTTACATGATCAACGTAAGGCAGCACAAGTAAGCGAGAAAAAAAATGACTCTGCGGAAGAGGTAGAGGACGAGAATCCCGCCAGAATAGCGTATGTAGGAAAATCTAGATTTCCAGACCGCCATTTACGCCTAGAACACAAGTCAACTTTCCATCGTCCAACACCAGAACAAGGTTCTCTAGAACAAGTATTTCAAGCTACCGACCACATTCTGAAATCACGAATCGGTTATAGCGAGTTAAGTACTATGCATGAACAAGAACTAGTCCGATCAGCAGTCCGATGGATTACTGATTCTACCACTTTTCCAGACGAAATAGTGGCACAAATGTTTCTGAAAATACCGCCAGCCGAGCAACGACTGGCGGGTATGTATATGATCCAGCACCTCATTACATTGTATGAGGGTCAACATTCTGATCCAGGTCCGTTACACGATGTCCTGAACGAGTTACTCCAGTATAGATGGAAAGGTTTAGGTACCGATTTAATTAGTGTCATTCTAGAACAGCGCCACAAATACAGAACGTTCCTGAACCCACATTTTGTTCATGTCTCACCCCCAGAAAGTAAACCCTTTTACATAGACAGACAGAATCCGTTACGAGAAGTGCATCCAGTTAAGACAGAGGGTGGTGAAATGCAACGAGTGTTTGTTTACACCCCGATCACAAAGATGGAACTCTTAGAGATGAAAAAGTTAATTCCCTGTCATGATAAAGATCCAGCAGGGTTCCACCGAGAATTGAAAGACATGCTCCGTATGGGAGAATACACGTATCCAGACATAATTAAAATGTTAAAGGTCCTGTTGCCCGCAGGGGTATATGAGAAACTCAAGGAAAAAGAATGGGAGGTGGGAGAGAAAAAGATCGATTGGGCAGTTCTAGAAGCTGAAGATAAGGCACGAGTACCAGGTACCGGTCTTGGAGACAAATGTAAAGAATTACCAGAATTATTAATACAAGTTTTGCCCAGACTATTAGCATCTAAAAAGGAAGACTGGGATGCAATCTCAGCCTGTAAACAGAAACAAGATGAAGATATTAGTGATTATTATTCCAGATTTGAGAAATGTTTTAGCATAAACAGTGGCCTCAAGACGAGTAGCGAGTCATACCCTCATCTTTTTGTTACTAAATTAGTCGAGAATTCAAGTCCACCAATTAAAAACCGAGTTTTGAAAGTCGAAAGTACCTGGCAAGCTAATACCCCGTCCCAGATGTTACAGATGCTTCAATATCACCAGAATAGAATCAGAGAAGAACAAGAACATGAAAGGAGACGTATGAAAGACACGAAAATGAAAGTACTAGTTGCGCAATCCGTTCCTCAAGACAGTCAGAAGAGGGGTCCGAATCAAGTCAGTCATCCCGCAGCTCCCGTTAAAGGAAACTGCAATTATTGTAAACAGCCAGGCCATTTTATAAACGAGTGTGCAGTTCTGAAACACAACATAGCTACCGGTAAGACTAAAGAAAGACCACGTCCGCCCAGACAAGAACAAGTTACACAGACTCCTCAGCCACAGAATGCACAACAGACAGTTACAGCACCGCAGCCCATCGCTGCAACACAGCATGTTACACAGCAGATGTACCAGTATGCTCAGTCAGAGTATCCAGAGTATCAGCCATATTCATGAAACAGCCTAGAGAGGGAGGTAGGCTTGCCTCTCATCGAGATACCTGTAGATCAAGAAGGTCCCTATGTTCATAGTCAAGTATTAGGGAAAGACAGAAAGTTTCTGATTGATACAGGGGCAAGTAGGACCACTATAAGTCACGCCGAAGTTCCAGGGGCTCCGCTCTCAGGCTCTAGAAATGTTTCCCTTGGATTTTCAGGAAAGCCTATTGTAAATGAAATATCAAAGCCAGTTACTCTAGAAGTAGGTCCATTGTCCCGCACTACTGATCTGTTACTTACCAAGTCATGTCCAGAAAATTTGTTAGGCATTAAAACACTGAAAGAGTTAGGTGCAGTTATATGCTGTTCCCCAGAGGGAATACGATTGTTTCTTCGTAACTTCAAGGGTCACTATGTGTTACGAGATTTTGATCCGAGATTGTCCAATGTCCCGCAGCATCTATGGGCGCAAGGCCCAACTGATGTTGGCTTTATGCAAATCACACCCCATCGTGTGACTCTCAAGCCAGGTGTAGTCCTGCCACGAATCAGACAGTACAGATTGCCGCCTGAGGCTGTAGCAGCCTTATCCAAAATTATTGACGAGCTCATGGCTCAAGGAGTAGTGGTAGAAACTGACTCCAATGTATGTAATTCTCCGATCATTCCTGTCATGAAACGTACTGACCCAAATGCACCCCCGGTATATCGTTTAGTGATTGACCTTCGAGAACTTAATAAATGTATTATTCCCCAGTACCCAGTTGTCCCAGATATCTCTTCCCTATTGACAGCCATTGATTCCGAAGCTTCATTTTTTACAGTCATAGATCTCAAGAACGCGTTTTTCAGTGTCCCCATTCATCCAGACATCCAGTTTCTTTTCGGATTTTGTTTAAATGGAAGGAGCTATATGTTCACACGAGCTCCTCAAGGTTTCACAGAAAGTCCTAGTATTTATAGTCAAGCACTCAGGAGACAACTAGACAACATTCACATGCCAACTGACACTGCCCTGCTCCAGTATGTCGATGATCTCCTGATCACAGCCAGTTCTGAACGTGCTTGCGAGCAAGCATCACTTACAGTCTTGTATTTCCTAGCCGAGATGGGGCACAAGGTGTCCCCTTCGAAGCTTCAATTTTGTGTCCAGCAAGTGATCTACTTAGGCCACTTACTGTCCAAGTGGGGTAGGCAGTTGACACCTGACCGTATTCAGTTAATAGCGAGTCTTCCTCAGCCCAAGACCCAGAAGGAGGTACGTGCTTTTATCGGCCTTACTTCTTATTGCAGACAATGGATTCCTCAGTATGCATTTCTAGCCAAGCCACTGATACAGTTAACGACACAGGAGGCAGCCGTATCGACTGTCCTCCCTTGGACATCTGAACATACACTTAGTTTCAATGAGTTAAAGAAAGCCCCATTCCAAGCTCCAGTTCTAGCTACACCGAACTACAGTAAGCCTTTTACACTTTTCGTCACTGAACGTGAAGGTACAGCATTATCTGTTCTCACACAAGATCAAGCAGGACAATACAAGCCTTGTGCTTATTTTTCGAGCACATTAGATCCTGTAGCCCAGGCTCTGCCTGCGTGTCTCAAGTCAGTTGCAGCCACAGCACTAGCTATCAGACAAAGTGATTCCATAGTATTAGGACACTCCCTGACAGTACAAGTTCCACACTCTGTGGAAGTTCTTTTAAACCGAACACAAACTCAGCACTTGACAATTGCACGTTTAACAGGTTATGAATTGACACTGTTTCAGCCACACATAGAAATCAGACGCTGCAACGTTCTAAATCCTGCAACACTGTTACCATCAGTTAATTCAAATCCTGCCACACACGATTGTGTGGAAGTAGTTAACATCATGACCAAGCCAAGACAAGATCTGACAGATATTCCATTACCAGATCCCGACCTGACACTTTATGTGGATGGTTCATGCATGAGAACAAGTACAGGTGAACTAGTAGCCGCGTATGCAGTGACTACTGACACTGAAGTTATTGAAACACACCGTATTGACACCCTGTCTGCTCAAGCAGCAGAGCTAGTTGCTCTGACTCAAGCCTGCATACATGCCAAGAACCTGAAAGTTAATGTTTACACAGATTCACGCTACGCATTTGGAGTCGTACACGACTTTGGAGTGCTCTGGCAGGAGAGAGGTTTCATGACTTCTCATGGAACCAAGATTCAGCATGGTCTCCTTATTCAAGCTCTGTTAGATGCAATACACTTACCGACATCCATTGCTATCATGAAGTGCAAAGCACATACGAAAGTTACTGACACTATTTCTCAGGGTAACGATCTAGCAGATCGCACAGCCAAGCTTACAGCACAGACTCCAGACATTTCAGTTAACCCAACACAGACACGCACTCCAGATCCGACTACATGTATGACAGTTAAGGACCCTACACAAGATGTCATAGACATACAGTTACATGCTACTCCTGAAGAAATCAAGAAATGGTCCGAACAAGGAGGGGTCCAGACAGATCAAGGATGGGTAACGAAGGGTAGAGCCACATGGTTTCTCCCCGACTCTATGGTTCAAGTCATTATTAATACCGCACATAGTCCAGCACATTTAGGAGAAAAAGCTATGTTAGACAGTATCCAGAATATTTGGTTCAACAAGCATTTACGAGCTGCAGCCAAGCAGAAAGTCCGTACCTGTATGATATGTTGTCAGTTCAATCCAGGTAAAAGTGTCCCGGTGGAACAAGGTGGATTCCAGCCCCCTGACCACCCTTTTGAAGTCCTCCAGATGGATTACATTCAGATGGAGCGATGTCGAGGTTTCAAGTATGTCCTTGTAGCTGTATGCGCTTTGTCCAGGTGGACAGAAGCATATCCAGTCCCAGATTACACAGCCGCGACCACTGCCAAGCAGTTGGTTCGTGAGTTCTTCCCCCGTTATGGACTCCCTAGAGTCGTATATTCTGATAACGGCCAGCCATTCTCATCTGAGTTGATGAAACACGTTTCCCTGTTGTTAGGGTACCAGTGGAAGTTCCATTGTGTACGCCATCCTGAAGCAGCCGGTCTCGTAGAGAGACATAATCAGACCCTGAAAATTCGCATCGCCAAAGTATGTAAAGAGAAAGGTGTGGACTGGCTAATAGCTCTGCCAGTTGCCCTGTTCTATATGCGCATGGTCGCACATTCCAGATCAGGTCTGTCCCCGTATGAGGTCGTTTTCGGCCGCCCCCCTAACATGTGGGGTACTCCTAGACCTCGAAGTATTACAGATGTTTCAAGTAATATGCTGACAGATTACCTAGCTTCCTTGATGTCTGCCCTCAACTCTTGTCGTTCACAGGTTGCCGCCGCATTTCCAGACAATACCGAGGTGGCACCGCATGAAATCGTTCCCGGATCCATGGTCCTAGTGCGAAATTTCGATCGTTCAAGTCCGCTGGAGCCTCGCTGGAAGGAGCCCCGACAGGTCCTCCTGGCCACCCGTACAGCCGTGAAGTTGGAGGGACGCAAAGGCTGGGTGCATCTTTCGCATATGAAAAAGTTTTATGGATTGAAACCAGTTTCAAAGAACATTTCCGAGGATTTAAAGGACTGCCAAAGTACTATTCTTAAGGACTGTCCCGCAAAAGACAATGTTACTACACCCTCCCTGTTAGAGACAACTCCGCAACAGGAGTATAAATTAAAGTTAAGGTCTAGTAAAATAAGTCAGCCAGTTTGATTGTCTAAGTCCTCCCCTAGGTGAAACGGTTAGACCGGTTTCTGACATGTATAAAATAGACCCCCATAGTGAGAGAGTTAGTCAAAACTCAATCCGATGTATCGTCTTTCTAAGTTTCATATTATTTCTCAGCATTATGATTTCCTGCACCAGTTATGCATTTTATCTGTATTTTCCAGTTTCTCATGTAAATAAGTCTTCTAATGTTACAGTAGAGCACACGTTTAGTGATCTGCCTCCTCATGAACTCTCTTACCGCCTCGCTATGCGTAACAATTCTTTTATCCGCATGTTACATTATTCACACCAGACCAGCAATGCCACTAATTGTTGGGTGTGTGGTCGACTCCCCCCTTTCCAGACACCGAAGGGAGTTCTGCCACTCTTTCCTTATCCATTTTCACATAATGCTTCGTGTGGAGCATGGTCCACGTTAACGTCATCCTCAACAGATATGTCTTTTCTTAACAGTACATGTTTTCCAGACAAGCAAGGTCTCCCCCACAGAACAGGTTTAGATCTAGAAAACGAAGTTTACAACTTAGGTAATTATTCTTCGAATTTTATGGTCCTGAATGTCCAGTCTGATTCCACTCCAGACTTACCTGCTATTTCCGTATTACCAGTCAAAGGCGAATTATGTGTCCGAAATAATGGTTCCGTACATGTAGGACATAGCGACTGTACTACTATTGTCAAGTATAGTGACAGTGGGAAATCTATCTTCAAAGCTTCACGTCATTCTTATTTTATTTGTGGTCAAACCGCATATGTTCGTCTGCCCCTCGATTGGGAGGGAACCTGTTACATTGCCTTCCTACTTCCACCAGTTTTCCTAGCCCCATCTGATTATCACAGAAACACACATCTAGTACACATTAGACATAGAAGGGAGATTGAGTCCCCAATTGTCGATTATACTGAAACTGCTCTAGAACAGTATACAGATTTCAATAGAGGTTTCTTCTTCTTTATAGGACCTATCCAGAATAGTAAGCTAATCCGTAGATTAACCAGAACCCTTGAAGCTGTAGTTAATGAGACTGCCTCTGCCCTAGGTAACTTGACTGAAGAGCAATCTGCTATGAGATTTGTCGTTTTACAGAATCGTCTCGTCCTTGACGTCATACTGGCCGATAGGGGCGGGGCATGTAGAGTCATCGGATCTAGTTGCTGCATTTTCATTCCAAATAACGCGCCGTCTGTTTATTCAGCTATAACCAGACTCCATAAAATTGCCCATCTGTTACACCAAGATCCAGGCACCTGGACATGGTCCGGTTGGTTCTGGAATATAATTTCCGCCTGGGGATGGAAAGTATTGTCCTTTCTAGGTATCGCAGTAGCGATCATATTCAGCTGCTGCCTCTGTATACAATGTGGCCCTGCGATTTGCGGCATTTGTGCTACCTCTTGTATTCCTAGTCCCAAGTCCCGTTCTAAATCCCGTTCCAAGAAAATTCGAGATGAGCAAATGATACTGTATGAAATGATAGATGGTATCATGAATATTGATGTTTCCTGATGGAAACGTAGTGACAAGGAGGGAATGTGGAAAAGTAAATTTTGCCATGTTCTGTGTCCCTACGCGTCCTCCATCATATGTTATCTGTGCATGATTAATATGCATATGTATTCCCCATGTTCGATTAAAGACGCAATTATAGTTGTGTCCATCTCTAGTATGTCAATTTCCAGTTCTCGTGAATACTACGAATATCAGGCCTATGTAAAGCTACGTTGCCACGTTTCTCAGTGTGCACGTTATTCCATTGTAAAGTCCCCGTTTCTAGGCCTCAAAAGGGCCCGGACACCAGATTCAGCTCCTGTCTCCTGAGCCTCGCTGAGGAGCGATACAGCCCCCACCTGTATCCCTGACCCTTCACTTACTTCCTGCCTCACAGTGCCCGGTTCAGCCTGGCTCTGCCTCTGAGTCTGCCAAGAGTATGTTATGATTCCAGTTATCAGTTCAGTCCTCCTTCTCTGCATTCCTAAGCTACTGAACTGCATCAATAGTTACCGTCATTGTCTAGCCTTTACGTCTCCATATAAGAGAAATACTGTATTTATGGTCATTTAATATTCTTCATCACGCACTACATGTAGAATAATGCATGCTCCAGTCTTAGAGTCTGTTAGCCTTTACCCTGATAACTTTTGGATTCTATCAACATGTTCTCTAAACATCAGATACTAGATACTGCTTAGGTACATGTCGCCCTGACTCTCCAGACTTCAGTCTCTGCTCCTAGCACAGAGTTCGTAGCCCCCAGCTTCTCCTAGTAACACGTCATTGCCAGTTTGCGCGCACCATCAGGTTAGAGGTCCCGGCTCCTTAGGTAGCCCCCTCCATGTTTCCGCCCCATTCATGACATATTCTGTTACGTTTGCATCACATGTCTCTGTATACGCCCTGTTACACCTACTTTCACCCTTATCTTTCGCGACTGCTACGCGTCACACCCTTTGCTCCACCCACTGCTCCGCCTATCATATGTACTGTAATGTAACTGTTTTACTATATATGCTGGTGTATTGTTATTAAATGCTAGCGCGCTCATCCCAGATCCAGCCCCGGCAGCTGCCGGGCCCTGCCATCCTATTCCTATGCAGGTTGTCCTGTTCCTGTCCTTTATGCTGTATTAAACCTGCAAAACTCCTACTACCTCGAATCTTGACTCTTATTTTATTGAGCTATCTGTTATTGCTATGCCTAGTCAAACCTAGATCCGGTATTATTTATTTATATACCACAACACTTATTCTTTTCATGTGACCCATGGAATGTTTCTTATGACTTCAGTGATGTAACATTGATGGTAGCACCCCCAGTGTCAAAATTGTTCCAGCACTACTGATGTCACCCCGGTGAGTAAGGGCCTTCGTCCTTTTAAATGGATAAACTACTTCCTGTGGCGCTCTGTTGGTAACTTTAAGGACTTCCGGGTTTTTATATCGGTATGTAGGTGTATAAAGTACTTTTTCAGTTAATCTGTGAGACTTAATACATAAACAAATATGTAGGTCAGTAGAAATGTTTTCACCGCAAGTATTTACTTTAGGATTAGTGGAAACGGCCAATGTTGGCCAGAAAAGGGTCACATTTTTTTTTCACAAATCTGTTTTTATTGTTTTAAGCTTACACTCACTAGTAGCAGGCATTTCATACAGAAGTTCGTTATCATGTGTAACTTGTTAATCAGTACATGGGTACGTGGCCTCATTATTATAACATATGTTCAAACTTCACTGCGATTAAAACAAGGAACGCTCACCCAGGAGCTAGCTGCAGTGCTTCTGCCAGTTCTAATACTGTTTTTAACCTCCCGGTTACTCATGTGGTCCAATGAAGATCATTCAGCTTGATCAATGAAACAGACGTTTACTTAGAAAGCAAAGGAACAAAAACTATGGCAGCTTAAACCATTCAGACATTTAGAAATCCCTCCCCATTGGCCTTCGCCCCACCTCTCGCCCCCTGGGGCCCCCTTACGTGCTCCTCAGACATAATCATGCCAGTGTAGGTGCACCCGCGCCGAAGTAAGGTAGGGAAAAGTGGGACCAAGGCATCACGTCAGTACAACCGCCTGAGGCATGCATCCACCTGCGCAGTCGTCACCTAGCTCCCCCTCGTGCCCCAGGCAGCCTTCCCCTTCCAGCTTCTGCAGCGCTCAAAGCATCTGTTCCCATTGGGCTGCTATAGGCTCTGTCCTCAACCCCATTGTCTCCTCCCTACGGATGGCAGTCCCCTCTGCCCTAGCCCATGCTTGGAATGAGGAACTCCATGCCCTTATGTGTGGCGGGTCGTGCGCCTTCCACCTCTTTGTGAGGAAGCGTTTCGCTGCCACCAGTCCGAGATCCAAGAATCAGGATTTTACCTTGTCTTTGGGGGCCCTTTTAAAGTGATGTAAGATGTACTCTGGCCAGTCAAAGGGTATAGTATGACCCGTGCTACCCTGCAACAGACAGTCAATCGCACGCCATTAGTTGCCCAACCCAGGACAGCTCCAAAGCATATGCAAGAACCCCACCCCCAGCTCATAACACCTAGGGCACAGTGCATCATTACGATGAAAGTACTTGTTGATCAGCTCTGGTGTGAGGTACGCCCTATGGACAATGAATAACTGAATTTAGCTAAACTGCATATTTCTGGGGATACGCACGGGACTTTTGAGTATCCTTTCCCAGATCCTTATCCACCAGTGGCCGCCCCAGATCCAGTTCCCATTTGCATCAAAGTGGGCCTAAGCTGATAGCCGCATGTTCCCTCAGTGATGCCGCAAACCAGCGAACCAGGTGCCAACCTCTTCCCATGACGTGCAGGTATTGCATGGTTAAGGGCTGAGTGGGCTCCGTGGTCATGTCCCCCCATTTAGCAGTCAATCTCGCTATCAGGGAGGGATGCGCCAAAAAAAAACCCGGGTGGGAGTCCTTCCTCTGCCACCAGGGTCTCGTATGATATGAGCTCACCATCCCGATATAGATCTCCAAACGTTCAAACATCGGCCTCCCACCATTCCCCGAGCGCAGGAGCCGTAAGCACCCCCGCCACTCGGGGAACCATCCAGTGGTATGGCCAGTGCGTACGGGACAGCAGTGTGGGTGAGATATAAAGCCCTTTGGTAGCACTTATTTGCCACCGTGACTATAGCAAGGGGGTGGAAAAGTCTGGTTATTTGTTCTAGTGAGTAAGGAGGCATTGTTGTGGCTGTATCATCTCTGCCCCTGTCCGCCAGCCAGCGAGCAACCCATTGTAGTTGAGAGGACAGATAGTAGTGCTGGAGACAGGGAGTGGCCAGACCACCCGGTCCGTCGACAGGAATAATTTAGCAAGCGCCAGCCTTTGCCTAGCTGTACCCCAGACAAAGTTCCGCAACATCCTGTTGAGCATGTTAAAGAAGGGGGCCGGTACAAATAGCGGCACCTTAACAAAGTAGTACAGAAGGCGGGGCAGTATGACCATTTTGGCGCGCGCCACCCTACCTGTGGTCGTCAGCGGAAGTGTACTGCATGAGCGCACCTGCGATTTAAGCGCCGTGACCGGCCTTCCCATGTTCCCATCAAAAAAGTCAGCTGGGCTACGATAGATTTGTATCCCCAGATATCTGAAGGTACCCACTTTCCACTGGACCTGCGTACCATCAAGACAGTATCCTGTGTCTTCTGTCCCTGCGTTGAAAGCGTAAAGACAGGATTTACCCACGTTCACACGAAGCCCAGATATGTTGGCAAAAGTCTGCAGCAGCTGGGCCAGTTGCACCAGCATGCGCCCCACGTCTCTCACATATACCAACAGATCGTCAGCGTAGAGCGACACCTGGTAATCCACATCCCCTAGTGGTATACAATCCCCCAGAGTCGCCCGTTTAGCCACCGCCAGGGGCTCGATTGCCAGCGCGAATAGCAACAGGAACAGAGGGCACCCCAGCCGAGTGCCCCAGCCCACCGATACCGCTTCAGAGACGTAGGAACCCAACCTCACACGAACTGTGGGATTCTTGTAGAGCAGGCCCACCATGTGGAGAAACCCCTCGTCCAACCCATATCGTAACAGCACCGCCGACAGATAACCCCATTCTAGGCAATCAAACGCCTTCTCCAGATCTAGGATAAGACATCCCGCCCTGGGCCACTTATGCGTGGCCTCGTTGAGAAGGTTCACATTTTTAGTGGGACTTGCCACATATTGACATTTTCTAACAATATGCTAGCACCTGCATATTTTTGCAGGGGTGTGGGGTGATCAGGAGATCATCTTAGTTTCAGTTAATGCCTGTGATAAAGATTAACTAAAGAAGGGAACACTGACAAAGTAGATTATACTTGTATATAAAATAGTCGTCAACTATGAATTTCGTGCATCTACTAGCATTACACGTCTGAGAAACAATTTCTAAGTCTTCACATGTACATGGTGTACACGGTGTATTCGAATTTTTTCCGTGATGGCTATGTTATAGAGCATAACATGACGATGTTTTTTCCATCAACCAATGAACGGATACTTTGTTATGCGCTATGAATTGATTTGTATGCTCCGCCCTGGGAGGATACAGTGAACTAAACGGCATACTATGTAAAGTGTTTTTTTTTCAATAAACTTTTTATTGGTTGAAAGGGATATCCCCAATAGAACGCATCCTACCCTGTGACGCAGCCGGCCCTTTGCGGGTTGTAGGCGGCATGCTGTGTAACTCAAATCCCGGAAGTGTGCTATTACCTTGATTTTACTGACAAGGCAGGCCTCTTGTTGTAGATATTACAGTACGAGACCGCTTCACACTTTATTCGCAGAACAAAGCATCTAGACAACGCACTATCCTATTCCCTGTTCATGATGCTCTGTGACAGACTTCGCAGCAGGCCCTTCTGGGTTGTAGGCGGCATGCTGTGTAACTGTTTCTCTGCTTCTTTTTGACAATAAAAAAAAAAGATTTGATTCTAAAGGAATACCCCATAAACAATACATAACGTAAATGAGTCTTGCTATGTACAGTGTTACACCAGGAAATTATGGTCAGGGCTTAGGTCAACTTAGCCTCAGCAGAGCTGAGAAAGTGAGAACTCTTATCTCCTTTACTTTTTTACAGGTAAAGTTGATGAGAAAAAACGAGCCTCTATAACCACCTACAGACACTACCCGATGTTTGGGTAAAAATTAGTAAAGGAAATGGAGTTTTGTGGCGATTCACGTGCAGCACTTGGTCCTTCTGATACTTTCCTTTTACTTTTGCTAACTTTGTGCCCAAGGGTGGACAATTTCAGGGTTCCATAATCGGGGCTAAAGGAGACAGACTTGTAAACATCACAACGATTTTTAACGAATTTGTGAAGCTGTGAATCCATGGACTTTGTAGCTTCACCCATCACTTGTTAAAATTAAGGTCAATTGGGAAGTCAGTCAAACATTCTCAAACCTTGGAAGAAATGCAGGAAATTATTGCACCGTGCCTTGATGTATCATCATATCAAATGTAGTATTAACTATAAATTAGTTCTATATTGGAGAGAGAGGCGTAGAATAAGGTCAAAAGGCCTAAAACCAGTGCAAGAAATTAGAGGAATCCTTCTGATAGCTGTTATTGAACCAGATCCAGGGCTGCCCTAGTAAAATAGGCTGCATTTGTTCCAGTGTAATATGCCAACACCAGAACACATTTAGCAGGCCAGGCATGTTGTCTTTTTTCTGTTTCGAGCTGCAATCTGCAGGCGAGGGAGCCTGGGCTCACTTGCACAGTATCACTTAGCCGACAATCTTTTTGTGCAACGTGAGAGTAAAGGGACACACTTTCTTTCAATCTCCAAATACAGCAGTGTAACCGGTTTAGTTACACATTAACTCAGTTCGACACCAAAGGCCCGATTAGAAAGTCACAAGGACTGCCACAGATAGGCCCTTGGTGGCGGTCCGTCCGATATCCAGAATATTGGTCCAACCACTGGATTACAATGCCGGCGGTTTAAAAACACATAAATCCTAGACACAATTCTTAATAGATACAATATCTCAAAAGGACGCCCAACTTTTTTGTTAAATTTGGATAATTCAGCAGTCAGCTAGAGACAGGGAATCAAGACCCATGCCCTCTGCTGTTTATAGTGGATCCAAATTAACGCCTATATGGCAAAGTAGATTGTCTGTGTTTATTCTCCTTTTGGGATATTGTATCTATTAAGAATTGAGTCTAGGATTTATGTTTTTAAACTGTTTTTAATATACTGTCATGATATAAACTGAATATATAGACAGGTTTTTTACTGATTAACATGTATATATTTTTCATATAATTTGTTGTTATATAAGTGCTTTGATACATTCTGAGTGGGTTGTGAAGCAGTGCTTGTTGGTGGATATGAGTATGGTTATATTTGAGGCATGAACATTGCTATATAGATCTTGACCAAAGGGAATCCTTTTTTCAACTTTATGGTTATTGGGAGCTCTATCCCCTTGGTATACAGAGCCCCCTCTCCTTGATTTCAATGTACATGTAATCACACAAATATTTATTTAAATAGCTCTTACTAAGTCATGTTGAGCGATATCCATCCCATAGCGGGGTGTCAGAGCTCTTTACATCACACACTCACATTATTCAGAGACAATACATCATAGAAGTGTATAAATTAATATACAGGAAATGTTACATAAGATAACGATGGTTACATGGTTTTAGGAGTTACGTATCCTAACTGGAAGGCATTATTTGCTCAGAGTGCATGCTCTGGAGAAACACGAAGTCAAGAATTAAAATGTAAGGACGTGGTTGGGGTTGTTTGGACTAATTAGTACCCAAGGGAACGCTTTTCAGCAGACTTAGAATAAGGGCAGATTTTTATGTGATTTCAATACTTAACTGTAAATTTACTTTAATCTTTTTTCAATTAAATTCTGAGCTTTTTTTTTACGTAAGATTTTATTATCATACCCAATTATAACATCACTTTATCCTTTGTGTTTTTCAGTAACTTTATGTTTTTTATCCAACACGTTGAGCCAGCTCCCCTACTGAGAATGGCTTTCTGCCATGCACAGCGGGGGATTGGAAGAAGGGTCGGGGATCTGTTGGCTAGGCAGTCCCCTGCTGCAGACAGCTGAAGATGTTGGCCGCAAGCCCTGGCACCTGACTAAGCCCTATGACCCACTCTGCGCAGGTGGCCAACATGCCGCAACCCATGGACTTCAGCGATGTGTAGTCTGGGCTTGGCTGCAGGGTGTGTGGCCTATGACAGACCCCCATAATACCTATGCTCATGATACTGCAGTACCATGCAAGCTTCCCTGATAAAGCTTACACAGTATTGCAGTACCCTGGGGCTGAGGCCTGAGTGTTGGCTCCCTTAGGAATATCATGGTATCTCATAGGAGGACCATTCTGGGTCCTGAAGGCGTACCACGGTACCCTCAGCATGAACATTTTGTTTTTGGTCTCTGGGTGGGCCCACTGGGTCTCCCAACAAGTGTCAGGGTGTCGCCTATCTGCCCCTTCATATTACTTTTTCAAACCTGCGTCCTGTGATGGTGTGAACAAAAAAGTAGGGGGGCATACAGTCCCCATCCTGGAGCCATATATGGCCCTGGGGACTGCCACCCCAAGGTTGGCTCCTGCTATGTCCCGGGTGCCCACCCTGGGACAAAGCTGTTTGTTTTTACTTGGCAGGAGCTATGACAACTCTCGCCAAGCAAAATCAAACACTCCGGTTCCAGTGGGTGGGAGCTGTCAAGGTGCTCCGTCCTGGCTCGTGGGTGACCGTCCTGACTCGTGCAGAAGCGGTCGCTCCCCACGCTCCCCGGTATCGTAGCGCTTGACTGCTCACTGCTAAATCTAAGCATTCTGTGCATTGCTCACATTGCCTGCATATTGACTTGTGCCAGATTTATTTAGTAGCGCTATACCACATTGACTGCATATTGACTTGTGCCAGATTTATATCGTAGCGCTATATCGCATTGACTGCTTATTGACTTGTGCCAGATTTATATCGTAGCGCTAGATTGCACTGCTTGTTTAATAATTTTTGCCAGATGGTGCCTCTGCCCACATCATTGCGACTTCCCAGACTGTGCCCCAATCTCGCCTTGTTTCGCTTTCGTCTCTGCTGCCATTTTGTTGTTTGTTTGCCTCCCAGCCCGTCCCTCCACCCCGCTCCCGCCTCCCAGCTGCTCCTCCCTCGCTCCGCCCCCTCCACTATCTACATATGTCAGAGCAACAGACGCGCAGCGTTCACGCGCAGCGGCCGCGCCCCATGTGCGCCGAATGCACGCCAAAGGTAAGCCCGTCTACGCCCGTCCACGCCTGGACCACGCCCAGCGCTATACCCCCTGTTCCCCGCAAACTCCACTCCACCCGCATAACGTACGAAGCCGCAACCCTCTCAGCACTTAACCCCGGCCGACTCCCAAACTGCTACCAAGCCGCCCCAGGACACACCCATGGACCCTTCACCTGCCACTCCTGCAAGTTCGACTGCATCAGGACCCACACCAAATCCACAAACTCCAAACAGAGCTCCGACAACAACCACCTGAAGTGCATCCTGCTCAACACCCGCTTGGTCCACAGACACGCCATTGAACTTTGGAACCTACTCGACACCACATCGCCGGACGTCGCCTTTCTTACAGAAACCTGGATGAACGCCTCATCAGCGCCCGACATCGCCATAGCCATCCCGGACGGCTACAAGATCATCCGAAAAGACCGCATCAACCAAACAGGTGGAGGCATCGCCATCGTACACAAGAACACCATCCGTATCACGACCAGTTCCGACGATAACCTCGCAGCCGCCGAACACCTTCACTTCCAGATCCACACCGACCCCAAGTCCACACTCAGAGGCACCCTCCTCCACAGGCCACCAGGACCCCGCACACAATTCAGCGAAGACATCACTGACTTCATCAGCCCACACGCCCTCCCCTCCGAGGACTACATTCTACTGGGAGACCTCAACTTCCACCTGGAAAAGAACAACGACAGCAACACCACCACCCTTCTGGACAACCTCGCCAATCTCGGACTCAAACAACTTGTTGACACCCCCACCCACTATGCCGGGCACACGCTCGACCCAATCTTCACCTCCAGCAAGCACATCTCACACCACAGCTCTCCATTGGACGGACCACAGCTGCGTTCACTTCAACTACAAAAAGACTACGACCCACAACCACCCACAACCAATTCCCCGCAGAAACTGGAACAAAATCACCACCGACCAGCTCTTCATATCACTCCACCAAAACCCTCCTGCCAATTCATCGGACCCAAACCAAGCAGCCACCAACCTCACACAATGATCACCCACAGTGCTGACGAATTAGCACCCTTGAAAAACAATCAAACCAAGCAATGTAGCAAAAAAGCCCCCTGGTTCAATGATGACCATAAGAAATCCAAGAAGATTTGTCGCACCCTCGAGAAAGCCTGGCGAAAAAACCCAACCACTGACAACCTGGCCACCCTCAAGAACGCCACCCGCAAACACCACCAACTGATCCGATCCACCAAGAAATCAGCATTCAAGGATCGACTCAACAACAACGCCCACAACAGCAAGGAACTATTCAACATCGTCAAAGAGTTTACCAACCCCACCACCGGCACCAACGACATCACTCCCTCCCAAGACCTCTGCGACTCTCTAGCCTCGTTCTTCCACAACAAAATCGCTGACATACATAACAGCTTTGGAAACCAGTCCAACCCACCCACCTCCGAACTAAAACCCCCCTCCAACAACCTTTGCGCCTGGGACCCAATCACCACTGAAGACACCATCCACCTGATGAACACCATCCACTCAGGATCGCCAACCGACCCATGCCCCCACCACATTTTCAACAAAGCTGACTCCATTATCGCACCCCATCTCCGAGACGTCATCAACTGCTCCCTCAACTCCTCTACCTTCCCGGAAAGCTGGAAACATGCCGAACTCAGCGCCCTCCTGAAGAAACCCACAGCTGACCCTACTGAACTTAAGAACTACCGCCCCATCTCGCTCCTCCCATTCCCTGCAAAAGTCATCGAAAAAGCCGTCAACAATCAGCTCGCCGCCTTCCTCGAATCCAACAAAGCCCTCTACCCTTCACAGTCCGGCTTCAGAGCCAAACACAGCACCGAGACCGCTCTCATCGCAGCAACAGACGACATTCGAACTCTACTGGACAACGGAGAAACAGCTGCCCTCATCCTACTTGACCTCTCCACAGCCTTCGACACAGTCTGTCATAGCACCATTTTACAACGCCTCAGCAACGTCGGAATACAAGGAAAAGCACTGGACTGGATCATCTCGTTCCTCGCCGGAAGAACGCAGAGAGTCCGCCTCCCCCTTTTAGATCAGAAGCCACCAAAGTCATCTGCGGCGTACCACAAGGATCATCACTGAGTCCCATCCTCTTCAACGTATACATGAGTCCCCTCGCATCCATCGCGCGTCAACACAACCTCAACATCATCTCCTATGCGGACGACACCCAGTTGATCCTCTCCCTCACCAAAGACCCAAACACTGCCAAAACCAACCTACACGAAGGGAAGGGATGAAAGAAGTAGCCGAATGGATGAAGAACAGCCGTTTAAAACTGAACTCGGACAAAACGGAAGTCCTCACCTTAGGATCATTCCCCTCCGCCTGGAACGACTCATGGTGGCCACCGGCCCTGGGAACCGCACCCATACCGACGGACCACGCACGCAACCTGGGCTTCATCCTGGACTCCTCCCTCTCGATGACCAGACAAGTCAACGCCGTCTCATCATCTTGCTTCAACATCCTACGTATGCTCAAAAAAATCTTCCGTTGGATCCCCACCGAAACAAGAAAGACGGTCACCCATGCACTGGTCACAAGCCGACTGGACTACGGAAACACCCTTTACGCCAGAACCACAGCCAAACTACAGAAAAAACTCCAACGCATCCAAAACGCCTCGGCCAGACTCATCCTAGACATCCCCCGCCAAGCTCACATTTCCGGTCACCTGAAAGACCTCCACTGGCTCCCCGTCAACAAGAGAATAACGTTCCGCCTCCTCACCCACGCACACAAAGCCCTCTACGACCTAGGACCCGAATTCCTCAACACGCGCCTGTCCTTTTACACCCCCACCCGCCAACTAAGATCGTCCAATCAAGCCCTCGCCGCAATTCCACGCATCCAAAGATCCACCATGGGGGTAAGATCCTTCTCCTACTTAGCGGCCAAGACCTGGAATTCTCTCCCCACCCACCACCGCCTTACACAGAACCACCTCTCCTTCAGAAAACAACAAAAAACTTGGATATTCGATAAGTAAAGTACCCCCTCCCTCAAGCGCCTTGATACCCTCTGGGTGAGTAGTGCGCTATACACATTTTTAAACTTAAACTTAAACTCCCGCCCGTTAGAAGCAGAGGTTTCATCTCTGTCACTTGGTTTATCTCTGTTTTTGAAGAAATATAGAATTGTAGGTATCAAAGGTTTAAAATCCATATGCAGTGATCATTGCATTGCGAGCTTCAAGGTACTGAATTTTTGTTTGGCTGAGGTGGGCTTGACATTTTTCTTTTTCTGATGGACGTTCCCAGACTACTTCTTTGTCTTCCTGATCTTATTATCCACCGGCCTTTCAAAATGTGGGCTGAGGCCTTGTGGGGGTTTGCAGACATTTAGTGGTGTCTTTCATTATATTTGCATGAGATTAAATCAGACATTTCTGGATACCCTAGGTGCAAAATCTAGAACCCCCCTCTAGGCCGAGTTGCTTATAGGCATCCCCAGATACCCTTTCTATCATCAACGGAAACCAATAAGGTTTGGCTGTGCCCCCTTTATGAGTGCCCCATAGAGCAGTTGGGCCGCTTTTGTCTGCCCAATGATGACGAAAATATGGTGTAACCATTCATGTTCTGGTGGTTCTGCAATTCCAGTACCCCACCACTCTTGTACTCGGAGAGTCAGTGCGCCATGTAGTACGAATTGTCCCACAGGAATGTCGTACGTTTCCCATAGTTCAGAGAAGGGACACGGATGCGTGGGGTCTCTACAAGGGCGAGGTTGGAGGAGCAAAGGTTCTTTTTGGGTATGTGCAAGGAGCCTCTTTCGTTCGGGTATTTGGGTCCGATGTTGTGGAGGGACTTGTAGGCATGGGTGAGTAGCTTGAAGGTTACTCTCTTCTCGATGGGGAGCCAGTGGAAGTCTCATAGGTGCTGGGTCATGTTCTCTAGTCGTGAGGTTCAGAGGAGGAGTCTGGCTGCAGTGTTCTGGATGGTTTGGAGCTTGTGTAGCAGGATTTTGTTGATTCCGGCATAAAGTGCGTTACCGTAGTTCAGTCTGCTGGTCATGAGTGTGTGGGTGGCAGTCTTTCTGCGTTCGGGCGGTAATCCACTTGAAGGTCTTGCAAGGATGCGGAGGGAGTTGAAGCGGGTGGAGTCGAAGGTGTTGGTCTGGCCAGTCATGGTGAGGGAGGAGTCTACAATGATGCCGATGTTCCGGGCGTGGTTCATCGGGGTGGGTGGGTTTCCAAGGGCAGGGGGTGACCAGGAGCTGTCCCACGCAGTGGGTGTGGGTCCAAGGACGAGGACCTCTGTCTTCTCCGAGTTCAGTTTTAGGCAGCTGTCACTCATCCAGGCTGCGACGTCTTTCATTCCTTCTTGGAAGCTGAGTCTGGTGTCTTCGGAGTTCTTCGTGAGAGAGAGGATGAGCTGGGTGTCATCGGCGCAAGATAATATGCTGAGCCCATGCTGTCTGATGATGGCAGCGAGGGGGGCCATGTAGATATTGAAGAGCGTGGGGCTGAGCGAGGATCTTTGGGGTACTCTAAAGTTGATCTCTGTAGGTTTGCAGAGGAAGGGAGGGAGCCTGATCCTTTGGGCTCTGCCAGAGAGAAAGGAGCGGATCCAGTCGAGGGCTGTTCCTCGTATACCGGGATCGTGGAGTCTGGCTGTGAGAGTGAGATGGTGTTGAAGGCTGCAGAGAGGTCTAGGAGGATAAGGGCCGCAGTGTGGCCCTGGTCGAGTAGCATGCGGATGTCATTGGTGGCTCGGTGCTGTGGTTGCTGCGAAATCCAGACTGGAAGGAGCCGAGGATGGCGGTCTCTTCGATGAAGGTGGTCAGCTGGGTATTGATGAATCTCTTGGTGACTTTGGCTATGAAGGGGAGGAGAGAGATGGGCTGGTAGTATTCCAGGTCCATCTGGTCGGCTGAGGGTTTCTTGAGGAGGGGCTTGACCTCTGCCCGCTTCCAGTCGTCACATGAAAATACTCAAGATGCAGGATTCTGCACTCTCCAACAGTCAGTCAGGTCCCACTGTCTTGCCCAGCAACGGGCGGCTTCCGCCAGACTGCATTTTTCGTGCATTGCGTAAGGGTGGGTGCACGCCCCACTATTCTCCAATAGGAGACCATTAATGACAGTAGAGGAACCAGTGCATTGAGAAACAATAACTGGTCTACATTCGGGACGTAAATAGTCAGCAGGGGGATATCATTACCATCTAAACAACCTAATACCAAGATGTAATGACTATTCGGTCGGTTATCACCCTGTGCAGATGAAAGGGGACCCTGGGTCAGATCCAGATCAGAGTGCTCCAGGAGAACACAGAGTAAGAGGAGGCCTACAGCTGACCCCGCCAGCGCCTCGAAAGGGCCTGACCCTCAGTCTCCGTAAGGTACTTTTCTTGTAGGAATGCAATGTGTACCCCTCGGCACCCCAAGTAAGCCAGAATGTTCTAATGCTTAGAGGGGGAGGAGAGTCCCTGCACGTTCCATGTGAGTAATTTAATCGGTGCTGCCCCATACACATCCATCTCTATGAAGATGGTCGTAAGTTACCATACCGATCATACACATTCTGCAGCCATGCATGCTTTCCAGCCATGAAACAGGAACAAAAAATAAAGTATAATTCAATGTAGAAAAAACCCAACACCCCCCAAGGACGGAGACAGACATCCATCCTATCCAAACAACACACCACATAAGGCCCAACAATTAGCCAGAAAAGGGTTCAGTGGCCAACTAATTCCAAAACGGATGAGTATATGCAGGGAAGGAGCTGGCAATTATGGATGGCGAGACACCCTCTCAAGTAGTCAATTAAATGCTACAGGACACATCCCACAAACATCTCCCACCCACTCCCTCTGGACCACCCGTATCAGAAATATGCACATCAACACAGGAGAAATCGCAACACAACGACCCTGCCTCCATAACGGGAAAAAGGGAACCAAGGTGAAAAGCTCTCAGAGTACCAGCGAGCTAGGCCTCAGACAAAATCATCCACAGATCCCAGGGTGACCCCCGGCAGGGTGCCCTGAAGTCCCAGTACAACCGAGTCCCCTGAGTCAGAAGACAAGCTATAGTGTCTCGGAGATGAGCATTGATACAAACCCTTGCTGATCGCGATAGAAGTGACATTTTCAACTGCTTTCCCCTGTTCCAGTGCCACCTTCAATTTAGTAGTGCGAGCGGCCCCCCAATGCTGAGAGTTTTGCTGTTATGGCTGAGCAGACTGTCACAGGCCTGGCACTTTGAGCTGTGCTATGCCTTTGTCGTAGAGTTTAAACCAGTCCCAAGCTGCAGACAGGTCAGTGAAGAAGAATACTTTATATTCAGTATGGACTCTCAGCCAGGCAGGGAAGAGCAAGGAGTACAGCAACCCCAGTTCACACAGTTTTCGCTTCACTACAAGAAATTACACCCTCTGTGATTGGACCTGCAGGGTTATATCGAGGTAGAGAGACACCTTGGCATTGTCCACTGCAAACGGGCCATGAGCATTTGCCTGTTGCAAGAAATGGTCTCTATCTCGAAAAATGCAGGAGGCGGGCCACCACTAGATGCAGCAGGGCTTAGAGACAAGGCTTTTGTGCTGGTACTCGGTGTGCACGCTCTATGGCATAGAATCTGGAGAGGCCTTATGCGGCCACTACCTCCTGCAGCCAGTCCTCCAAGTAGGCAAACAGAGTGGCACCCTCAATCCTCTCCGGCAGCCCCATGATGCGGACATTGTTCTGTCGGTCCCGCCCCGCCTGATCATCCAGGTGGGCAGCCATGCGTCTAGTCTGCGTCTCCAAAGCTGTGATGCAGAGTTTTGCATCTTGAACATAGGGTTGCAAAGAGTGTACAGTGCCCTCCAATGCTATAACCCTCTCCAAGACTTTCCTTGAGACCCAGTTCTACAGAAAGACAGTCCATTTAACTATTCAAACGCTCCCCAGAGGCATCTATAGTGGTCAGGAATTTCTCAAATTTATCATCCATATATGCCATTTCACCTGCACTAGTGGTTGCATCAACTTGGGTTCGCTGTATGCTCCCCATGGCTGTCCCAGCAAGGAGAAAGGAGGACCAGTGCAAAGGGCCACTTCTTGTGAGGTCCTGGACTGGCCCACACCAGACTAAATCATAAACCCAACTAGCCACCCATTGGGTGTTGCAAAAGGCCTGGAAAACACTGTAGGGTACGTCACAGTAAACCTCTTGTGCCAAATTAGTAAAGATATAACCCGGCACTAGGCAGGACAGGAAGTAATGATAAGCGGGCACCTGGAGTGGTGAGGGCGACCAACCAGCATACAAGTGGAACCCCAGTAGCAACAGCCTCATTAGTGCTACAGCGGGGGCTCCCACTCACCAGATATCCAGTGTCCCTTATAGCTCAGTGTAGAATCTGTCAGTGACAAGAAAGACGCACCAAGAATGCAGATCCAGCCCATGCAGCCTGAAGAAGCCAGGAGCCCTTGCATGAGGTGTAGTAAAACATAGGTAAAATCTACAAATGGCCGGTCATTATGCATCCTGTGTAGGTGCCGTTATCAGCATCCGTGGCCTTGTGAGGTAGTGGTATTCCCATCACCATCAGGCTGTTACTGCCCCCGATCAGTGCCATCCTCTCCAGCAATGGTGTGCAATCACAAGGGCAACAGCCTGTGCCCCCACCTCTTGTATGGCCGCCCGGGGCCTGGGAACTCCCCATGTAGCACATCTCTAAGCACAGGGGGTTGAGGAGGCTGCAGACAAGTGTGGGCCGGGTAGGCAAGAGGAGGAGGTGGTCTCTGCTAAACAAACAGGGCCGCTAACTTGGGTGTGGCTGTGGATCGGTTGCATGCTACACCCTCCACTCATCAGCTTTGCTGCGGTCCACGCATGATGTCTCCAGGGCTCCGTGTGCCCGACCCATGCAGGCAGAAGTGCAGAAATGGCAGGCATGGGCAGCTCAGAGGCAAATCCTGAGTTAATTCAGGTTGGCATGGCTGCTGCTATCAAAGCAGGGCTGCTATTATATTCCTGCGTTTAAATCCGGCACCAATATGAGTCTGTTTCCTCTGCCCCCTTCCACGGCACCTAAGGTGCTCTCTGAGGGCTCCGACGGGGGCCTGTCTGCATAGAAATTCTATCCCAGTGGGATCAGACCAGGTGCAGCAAGTAGAGTCGACCAGGGGATTGCAGACAGGGAGGAGCTCAAGCCATCGGATCCTTAAGGCTTGGTGACTGGCTCCGCCCCCCCCCATTTTGCTCCATGAGGCTCTATTTTGCTTCCTTTCTCTTCTCTCCTTTCTTCCTAATTTCTGTCCCCGTTTCCTCTCTCACCTTTTTCCCCAGTACTCCTTTCTGTTTGCCACTGAATCTATCTACCTTCCCCATCCTGTCTCTTTTGCTCTCTCTCACTTGCTTGTTCTATTTGCTCTCCTTTCTTTCTCTCCTCCTCTGCTTTTCTAGAACCTCTTCTCTCTATCTTCTCTGTACTTCTCAATATGTTGTATTCGCTCTCTAGCCCTGTTCTCCGTAGTCTATGTATGGCAACTCAAACTTTCTCTTGTCTGCCCATGGCCATAAACAGCAGCTGCCACCTTTCTTTAGGGACTGTGCTCTTCGCTGTTCTCCAGTCCCAGATCCCTACCATGCTTGTGCCTTCTGGAAATGGAGAAGTCTCCTTCGACCATGAAACAAAGATGTTAGGGCAATGTGCCTATCATATCCCTACAGCTTGTTGTCCATTCTTGTTGAACAAGACATCAGGCTGCATGGATTTGGTGGGTTTTAACTGCTTTAGCACATAGGACAACCTATTGACATCCACCACATTTCCTTCACAGTGCAATGGACTTCAACCGGACATTCACTGTACTGAAAAAGAAAAGTTTTCTGGTAAATACAGCAACATTTGCTTTTCTAAAATCAAGTAGGGTTATGAGGGAAATGCTTCTCTTGAGTCTGAATATTTTTTTTGTTTTGTGTGAAAGGAAAGGCCCCAAACCAGTGCTTAATTTGTAAAACAATAAGTGGCAGGGTCCTCATCAGGATACCACTGCAACCTACACCACCCATTGCCCCTGCAAGTGCTACCACTGACAGTAGCAACTTAGCTACTAAACATCACACTCTACAAGTTTGAAAATTCAGACTATTCCAGGTCCCCAAAGCTGTAAGATTAGCATAAGCAGGTAAATTAAATTAGTAGACAACTGTTGTGCTTTCTCTAAATCAGACAAACAGCCCATCATGTGGCAAACTGTCATAAGTGCTGGTGCTGCCAATTAAGTGCTGGTGCCGAACACTGGAAACCACCAGCTTAAATTAAGCACTGCCAAAACGCAATAAGAAAACATCAAGATTTTGCAAATGTACCCATTCTGGCAATATGGGTAGATGATGTGTTTAGGCCAAGTCTTAATCGGCACCCAGGGAAACCTGATGTCCGGGTTGGTGTGACTTGTATGGACCCCAATACCCTTTCTTACCTAGAATGCCCTGTAAACAACAATCTTTGGATAAATCACAGACTTTCCCCATGTTTCTGTGAAGGAAAATCCCAGAATCTGTGAGGATCCATAAACTTCCTACCACTCAGCATTTCCACACTTCTAATAAAAACGTATCCCCAAATGTTCACCAAGTACCATGCATTTAGTACATTAATTATATAGGACCTCATAACAGCAATCTGTTTGCTAAGACCATAAATCGATAAACATAAAGCAGATTTTAAAGGAATCAGTACATTTCAAAAAGCACATCCATACTACCAATATCTGAGAGTACAATATGTAAAGCCAGAAAATGTTAGTTGATATTGTGCAGAGATGTCTAGGGAGAAAAATGCAATTACATATGCTTTCAGCCTCAGCTGTCCTGATTATGGTTTCCACCATCTTTGGTTCAAGGAATGAATCTTCAGTGTGCTGATCCTGGCAGGCCTATCGAGAAATTAAACCATTTTTAGAAGATAGCTATTCCATAATAGCTACCCTTTATGGCATGTCAGGGTAGATTGGGGCTTTTCAGATTCACACTACTACTTCTTATCATATTTGCAGCCCTCAGTAGAAGGCACATTAATGTAACAAACTATCTGGCTCCTACAAGCAGGTACATTATCTCACCAGGTTAAATTTTCCAACAGGCCAGTGCTCCTGCTGCCAATGAAATGTAAGTTGTGCCTGATGTGTGATGACTCTGCCCAAGTCCAAGAGGCCAATCAAAACACCATGTCATTTTGAAATCTGAAGATTTCCTGATTGGACATTGCCTCTGATTGGCCAGTAGGTTTAGGTAGTGACACTCACTAATGTATCAGGAATAGGAAAGGTCATAAAAGTTGCTGGCTTAGGAACAACATGACTCAATATCTGCACTGTTGTGCAATCATTTTACACAACAAATTCTAGTTTGACATACCACATGTGAATGATGAGAGGGGAGCTCAGCTAATGCTCATTGAATTCTTGGCTTCACAGCTGTGACTGCAAACTAGTGCTGGTACTACCTTTAACATCAGCGCCTAACACACAACCCTGTGGCACCCCTCATGGGGTGCATCATATCCCCTCTATTATTCAACATCTACCTAATCCCCTTACCAAACCTGAATACATCACTCAACTTCAACTGTTACAACTATGCAAATGACACCCAAATCATTTTTAAAATGGATGGCCTGGAAGACCTCTACAGTTTAAACTTGGTAATTGCCTTTGGGCCCTAAACAAGTGGCTAACGAATAACCATCTGAAGCTCAATACAGCAAAGACATAGATTATGTCCTGCAGACAATGACAATAATACCAGCCTGCTGCCATGTGGCAGAAGAAACATGAGGCCCGTCTAGCAATAGCAAGAGAAGTCCATAACCGTGGGTAACCAGGGATTCAGACCTATACTTTTTTTTTTTTTTTTAAACCTTTATTGTGCAGATATAGCTGACAAATACGGGCCTACAACCCATCGGGCCGGCCACCACACTGTATTAGCACATAGGCCAGGAAAGAAACTCCAGCAGGTCTCCGATATAACAGATGCAACAAAGCAAAGCAAATAGCCACATGGAAACCACAGTGAGAAGGAAAAGTGAAGGTTAATTTTATAATATAATAGGGTGAGGAGCAGGAACATTGCAGTTATTAAAGTCCAAAAGTCCGTGGCGGGTCATCAACAGGCAGTGGAGAAAACACAGCGAGTTTCAAAAAAAAGGAACAGCTACATCATAGCAAGGGCAAAACATGAGTCCCACATCAGCAAACAATACCATCCACTGCCCAACGCCCACCCGTTACCACAAGAATACGCATCAATACATAGAAAGGAAGTCAGGATTGATACGAAGCCATCCGCTACATCGACCCAGGAAAAGAGAGAAGGAAGGGGAAAAAGGGGAAAAGAGCATCAGAAAAAAGGGTTGAAAAAACAGGGAAAAGAGGATGCGGCCCCACAGCATATGCCTCATGGCAAATAAAGCACACGAAAAAGGGGGCAGCCCACGGAACCAAAGGAAACAGGAATAATGGATGCGCAATGAACATCTGTAGCAGGGAGGCCGTGTGCCCACGCTAGCAAAAAAACACCCCAGGAGGCCTACATGCAGACGCAGCATCCTGAAAAAGAATACACAAGAGCCATAGAACCAAGAACAAAAGAAAAACAAAAAGACAGACCCCCCCCCACCCACCCCACCCTGCACCCCTGCGGAAGGCTACGGCCTACCCCCCCAGCAGCGTGCCTGTCGCCCTAACCGGAAACCCGAAATATAGAAGAGTCAAAAAGTAAGGAAGAAACCATGTAGACAAAAAGAGAGGAAGGGGAAAGGAAGAAAAAATCTATCGGGAGAGGAGACACATAATCAAAACTATCAGCCCCCAACTCCCCCGTCCGAGCACATTCAAAGCCCACGAGAAGATAAAGTCATTGCAAAACAATAAACAGATACCAGGAATATGAAGAGGAAGCAATCATACATGTAGAGCCGCAAGGCGGTCATCCGGTCACGCCACAAAGTAATAGTCCGGCGGTGCAAGGTCATCTCAACCCTGTCCTCGTCTGTCCAGTGCCAGAGGCACAGAGTGCACAAAGAACCAGAACATGAGGGGGCAGAGGTGAAAAACAGGGATTCCAAACGTCGAGCTACTACACAAGTTATAACGGCTTCGGACCGGATGAGTAAAAAAGGACAGCAACAGCAGCAGGCAACTCAAGCGCAGCTCCGCAGACCAAGGGGAAAAAATTGCCCCGGTGAAACAGTTACAGGATCTCCGCTCGGCAAGCCGAGGCAAAAAATCACCGGGGGACCCGGCGAGACCGATCCGGACGGATCTCGGCTGGAGGCTCTCCAATGCATCCACCACCGGGGAGAACTCTTGACAATACCAGGCAGCAGGCATCTGAACGTCCAAACAAGCGGTGGCCTCAGTATTCTCAATTTCCAGGAAATGCACCGCAGCACCCTGAAGCGGCGAAGCCATACACGCAGGGGACGGCCCAACGAGCCGGGAACAAAGGCTACCATCCAGCCCATCGACAGGCACAGTCATGGAAGCACGCCAAGAACACAAGGCGGCGAAAACGTCGCCAACTGTAGGCTCACCTTTACGGTATTCAGCAAACGTGCCGTGCGGCGAGCCAATGTCGCCGTCCCCAAATGGGCGTAGATGCAGGGTGTGGGCCGCCATCTTTGCAGCCCGGCACGGCCGCGGCAATCTCCGACCCCAATCCGGCCACCAACAGAGCTCGACGGGACCCAGCCGGCAACAAGCAATGAAACCCTCAGGGCAAAAAGGCAGGCCACCAGAATATTGAGGCAGCCGGCGCCACCGACCCACGGGCGCCGCCCGCCGAGACCGGGCGGAGGGTTTCAAGATGGCCGGACAGGAGAACAAAGGGGAGACGAGTCGTCCATTCGGTCAACCCCCGTCCGTGGAAGGCAGCACTCCACCACCAGGTCCCCAGACAGCCAGACCAGGCCCGGTCAGACGCCACCGGTCCAACCGCACAATGGCCGCTCCGGCCGACCCCGCTCCTCCACCAAGGGGTCGGCCCCGGCGCTCCGCCCCGCCTGGGCGCCGCAGACGAGTACCAGGCCTGCCCGCCCCGGAGGCCACGAAGCGAACAAGGGCGCAGCTCAGGATCCGCGGCACTTAAGAACATCCGGAGCAGACGGTGAGTGCCAGCAAAACGTCATAAGTCCATATTCCAGCAAATAAGACTTCTCGGGGCAGGATAAGGTACAGGATAGACAGTTCAGGCAGGAAGGTTTGACGGAGCCGAGCTACAACGCGGCCATCACGGTCGCGAGCTTGGCTCCTCCCTCAGACCTATACTTGATACCACATCTTAACAATGTCACACAGAGTGCTTTCTACACAATGAAAATACTATGTTGCATCTTCTCATTATTTGGATACCAACCGAAACTACAAGCTATCCTCACACTCGTACTCTCAAAGCTTGACTATGCCAACAGCCTATACTTTGTCGTATCCATTTTCATATGCAAAATACCACTCATCCAAAATGCTGCTGTAAGACTCTCTGGTGTCACCCAAGAGAACACATGGCTCCAATCTTGCAATCACTCCACTGGCTACCTATAGCTAGAATAGCATTGTTCATGGCACTTTGCATTCCACACAGAGCCTTCTAAGCAAAATGGCTGCTATACCTAAATGTTATATATGAAATGGCATAACTATATAATGCCGTGATGAACCATTGGTCAGTGTGCCTTAACTTACCTACCTATCGAAAATAGTTTGCTGGTTGGGTTGTTTCCAATCTGTGAATGGAGTTTGAGGGTGTGACTGTCTTTCCGGATTCTATTGTTGAGATGTGGGGTGTTGTAGTTGTTTTGGAAATAACCTTGTTTTCAACAGTCTTCTGAGGTGCATATGATCCTTGATGATTCGAATGTTGACAGATTGTGAGTTTCAGATCTTGGCGGCTTGTGCAGAGAAAGAAGTGCCTTTTATAGATTTCTTATGATAAGGTTATATGATAATAAGGGGTGCAAGCCTCTAGAGCAGTGTTTTGTTTTGTTTGCATCGTTTAAATGTAACTTTCTGGCCCACTATCATAAAACTCAGTGCTCGTTAGCCAACTGTAATTTGCACCTCTTACATTCACTGTAGATGTATCTGCTACAAGGTTTTTGAATTGCCAGTATTGTGCAGCCAGTAAAACAGCCATCACCAAATGAACAGGCATACAATAACTGAAGACATCTGTCACACACTGCTGGTTAATCAGAGGACTTTAATCTAGTCCACCACTGAAGGTCTCAAATATCTATACACTACGGCTGTTTCTTTACATCTCACAATGACACTCCACCATAGGGTGATAGTAACAATACCTGTCTCTGTAGATCTCTCGACTTCTCTATCCCTCCAACCATGCTAGCTCAGGATCACAACTATAGGCCAAATTTTAGACTGGAAAATCCAGTGCAGTTATCAGCGAGGCAGATTCCAATCATAAGAAATACACTGCAAACCATACACTTTATGTCTGTGTCTCTCACACATCATCATCCTCCACACTGCTATGCTCTGCATTCCAACACGTGATAACCGTCTAAATCACCAAGACTGCTCCTACCTGCTGCTTTCTCCACGGACCTCACCTCACACCTTGCGGAACCCACTGCGCGGGTCCCGCTGCGCCCACTGGGGGAGTCTGAAGTATCACCAACTGCTGGGCGCTGGGAGCGCGACAGGGCTGCGAGTGTAAACCGGGACTCGATATTCCAGGAGCCCCGGTTTCAATCAGGCCGTGTCAGCTGGCCTGCTCTCCCTGACCGCCCCGCCCAGCACACCACGCCTTAAAAGACTCAGTGACCTGCTTTGCTGGGATTTCGTCTAAATCACCAAGACTGCTCCTACCTGCTGCTTTCTCCACGGACCTGACCTCACACCTTGCGGAACCCGCTGCGCGGGTCCCGCTGCGCCCACTGGGGGAGTCTGAAGTATCACCAACTGCTGGGCGCTGGGAGCGCGACAGGGCTGCGAGTGTAAACCGGGACTCGATATTCCAGGAGCCCCGGTTTCAATCAGGCCGTGTCAGCTGGCCTGCTCTCCCTGACCGCCCCGCCCAGCACACCACGCCTTAAAAGACTCAGTGACCTGCTTTGCTGGGATTTCGTCTAAATCACCAAGACTGCTCCTACCTGCTGCTTTCTCCACGGACCTGACCTCACACCTTGCGGAACCCGCTGCGCGGGTCCCGCTACGCCCACTGGGGGAGTCTGAAGTATCACCAACTGCTGGGCGCTGGGAGCGCGACAGGGCTGCGAGTGTAAACCGGGACTCGATATTCCAGGAGCCCCGGTTTCAATCAGGCCGTGTCAGCTGGCCTGCTCTCCCTGACCGCCCCGCCCAGCACACCACGCCTTAAAAGACTCAGTGACCTGCTTTGCTGGGATTTCGTCTAAATCACCAAGACTGCTCCTACCTGCTGCTTTCTCCACGGACCTGACCTCACACCTTGCGGAACCCGCTGCGCGGGTCCCGCTGCGCCCACTGGGGGAGTCTGAAGTATCACCAACTGCTGGGCGCTGGGAGCGCGACAGGGCTGCGAGTGTAAACCGGGACTCGATATTCCAGGAGCCCCGGTTTCAATCAGGCCGTGTCAGCTGTCCTGCTCTCCCTGACCGCCCCGCCCAGCACACCACGCCTTAAAAGACTCAGTGACCTGCTTTGCTGGGATTTCGTCTAAATCACCAAGACTGCTCCTACCTGCTGCTTTCTCCACGGACCTGACCTCACACCTTGCGGAACCCGCTGCGCCCACTGGGGGAGTCTGAAGTATCACCAACTGCTGGGCGCTGGGAGCGCGACAGGGCTGCGAGTGTAAACCGGGACTCGATATTCCAGGAGCCCCGGTTTCAATCAGGCCGTGTCAGCTGGCCTGCTCTCCCTGACCGCCCCGCCCAGCACACCACGCCTTAAAAGTTTCTATAAGAACCAGCCCCCCACGCTGCGCGGGAGCGCGCGGGAGCGCCCGGGGCTAAGCCCGGGCAAAGGGCGGGCCGTCTGTGGCCATCCGAGGACGGGACGGGCCACCCCCCTAACACTTATAACTCAGACTCGAAGGTAGGATTCTAACACTATGGCGTCAAACTGTGATAACCCTAGCATTGTGGGGACGAGCAAAAGAACACTAGAAAATTACTTTACTAGGGTCTCTGTGGACTTGGACAAGGATGACTCACTATCTGAACGCAGGATCGAACGTCGCCGTTCTATTGAGTCCTTGAAAAATAGACCACTGATTGATCTGGCATCTACACCCATCTTGTCGGACACTCCCACCGATACCCTTAATGAAGATACATTGTCTCTGGACAAATTCCCTCTACTCCTTAGAGGTACTCCACCGCCCACAGGCCCTCTATCGATTGTTTCTCCAACCAATGTTTTGCCTCCATGTGTCCCCAGTTCTGGCCCAACTGTAGATAATGCATCTTGTCCCCCACTCAAGGAGTTGCCTAAAAGGCTAGGCAGACCACTTAATATGTCCAAAGCCCTAGGTCCACCACCAACTAAAAAGAGGAGGGGGTTAGGCGCTCCCCAAAGGGGCAAGCTTAGCCATTCCGAGTTTGGTAAGTCATTAAAAACTAAGACTACAGGTGTAATTCCAACTAAGGTCCCAGTACCAACGGATATAGTGTCTATAGTAGTACTAACTCTAGACCCAAATGTTACACCGCCTGATACCAATGAAGGGAGGGGAATTGGGGTAGCTCCCGCTCCATGTCAAGAAATATCTCCCTCTATTGACACCGAACGGAACACTGTTGAGCACCTGCTTAGGTCCTTTATGCTCCCGATTCTAGATATTCTAAAGAGGGAGGAGCACCGACTAGGTAATCTGGAGGCATTGTTTGCTGACAAAGATAGGACAAGCCTTCCTATGACCACCTCAAGGTCTACTATCTTGTCGACAACTCTACCCCAGATTCCATCCGTCCTTGCTCCTATTCCGCCTGCTCCAAATGGCTCTAATAGTGGCAATAACGGAGCAACTAAACCCTCTGACAGTATCATATTGAGATCTGTTGATCCTCATAAGAGCTCTGTTAAGGCTAATACTGTCACCAGCAAGCCCCCTAGGAACCTCCAGCAGAAAAACTTGGTTCCCCAACAGGCCCAGGTTCCAGTGGTAACAGCGGTAAAATCTATAGCTCAGGGTGCAAGAGATTCTCAGAAGGGTGGTGTAAATCGCAGTACCAAGACCCAGTCACTGGGAAGGGGGAGGTTGAGCTTGCTCACAAATGACAAACCACATGGACTTAATGTTGAATTACCCCCTGAGGCGTTACCTTTTGTAGTTGTACTTACAGGTGTCCCCCCCCTAGAAGCAGGCAAAAAGGAGGGCCATCCCCAACTTAAAAATAAGATTCTGCACTGGCTAGGACAAAATAGACCACTCCCATACTACATTGACGGGGAGATAGTCCATGTCAGGCGCCTGCCCTGGTTGGGTAGTAGGGACAAAAATATAGAGGGAGACATTGTTGTCATTAATTTTAGGAACCCAGAGGCAGTTAGGTGTATCTAACAGGGTCCTCTGGGAACCTGAATACTGCTATAGCCCCATACGACCTAACCTATTTCTATCCAAGATCGTATGCGACACCTCCCCTTTTCCCTGGGGGGTTAGTTGACCCCCACTGTACCAGGAATGTGCACATGCCCTCCAACATTAGCTATACGAGCCACTTTCCCAGACCCCTGTCTACCAGGAATACTTTGGGGTGGAATACAGTTCCTGTTAGCGGCCGTAGTATGCCCCACGGGGGGTTTGACTACATGCATGGGAGTAGGAACATGGAGCACTTGATCCCCTTCACTCCACTGGAAACTTCCAACAGATATGGCGTCCTTTCTTGCTTTGATGGTTGTGACTGACTTCCTGCCCTTGCTACTTCCCCTACAACTGGCCTGAGTGTGGGTGGAGGGGAGTTAGTAGGGGAGGATATTCTGAGTGGGACAAGTTTCTCACCCATACTTTCCCAAACTGGCAGTCCCCCTTCTAGCATACACAAGGTCAACTGCACCATATCCAACCATGACATCTTTAAGGGACAGATGAGCTCTGAAGTGGGTGACCCAATTGTAGAATCTGCTGTATCCTCCAATCAGCTAATTGACCAACTGACTAGCAAAAACACAAATTTAGTACTACTATCATGGAATGTGGCGGGTTTGGCTGCAAAGCTAGACAGCACCGATTGGTGTGATTTTGTGGATAACCATGGTATCTGTATATTCCAAGAAACATGGGCCATGACTATCCATCATAGAATGGGTTTTGCTACTTATGCTGAGCTGGCAACTAAGGCTCCTAGAGGTAGACCGTCTGGTGGTCTGACCATATGGGTGGGTGTCCATCTCGGGTTCTCGGCTAAAAGGATTAACACCAATAATCGTGATATATTATGTATTCTTCTAACTCGCCCAAACTCACCCAAAATAGCAATTATTAACATCTACCTACGTCCTGCTTTGGGGGGTGGGGTTTCTCAGACTCTTGAGTCCTTAACCGTCTTACTAAACAGCTTCTCAAGCGAGACCAAGGTGCTAATGGGGGGAGATTTCAACTGCCATTACGAGCCACTTGGGGGGGGTTTCAAATAACAACAGATGAGGATGATGCTTGTCAGATCCCACCCCCCAATGTCTACCCAACCAATTCTTGGACACCTATGGTCATGCAGCTCACTTCTTTGACATACACATTCTCGCTTAGAGCTTGTAATGGTAGCTTCCCGGGGGATAGCCCAGGAAGGAGTACTTATAATGGAATGGGCCACTCATCAATAATAGACTATCTTATGGCTAGCTCGTCCCTATGGTCATTGATCCGACATTTCCATGTACACGACCGCTCGGAAAGTGACCACAACCCTTTGGTAGCAGACTTGGAATTGCCATTCTTCGATGGGGCGTATCAAGAGGACGACACGGTCTCTAGCAACATCAGGATCAGGCAGGGTGGTAAAAGAATCCGATGGGCCTCTATTAAGTCTTCGCCAGATACTCTAGCTACACTATATAAAAGTGTTACTCCACAGCTTGAGCGGCTCATAGCACTGCATGAGAGCGTCCAAAATCATGATAAAGGCGATAAAACCTTAATCATTCATAAAGAACTAATAACGGCCCTGGCGGTTAGCTTTTATAAACCAGCAAACCAGTCTAAACGACAGATACGCGACACTAACCCCTGGTACAATCAGTCTTGTAGGAGGGCGAAAACCACTCTAGTTTCCGCTCTCAAACTAGGCAATAGAACCTCCATTATGATTGCAAGGAATGCCTATAAGAATCTCCTCTCCCATGCAAAATCCGAATGGGAAACAGAGAGATGGCTTTCTATCAAACAGGCATTAATTGCGAAAGATGCTCGAACCTTTTGGAATTTGGTTCATACAGGGAAGCCAGAGGGTAAGACAAAGATCGATCCTAACATTGCTGAGGAAGCTTGGTGTGCCTATTTCAGTGATCTTTATTCTAGACCTGCTCTCCAATATAAAGCATTATCAAGCCCGCCCCTGAGACTGGTCCCAGGTTGCTATCCTCCCCCCTTCACCCTGTCAGAAGTTACACTAGCGGTACAAGCATTAAAACGTAATAAGGCCCCAGGGCTGGACAAGATCCCTGGTGATCTTTTCAGAGATGAGCCGAAGATCTGGGTTCCTTACTTGATCGTCTTATTTAATGCTATTCTTGACGGCCAAGAAGTTCCAAGTACTTGGTTGGGGGCCGAAATCATTCCGATCTACAAAAAGGGCTCTCCGCTGGCTCCGTCAAATTACAGGCCAATTAGCCTTATCGACGTTACTCAAAAAATCTATGCTAGACTGCTCTTACAACGCTTGCAAGATTGGATTACTGAGAATAAGATCCTCTCCCACCTGCAAGCAGGGTTTCGAGCTAAAACATCAACCATCGACCAATTACTACGGCTTCAGGTACTTTATTGGAAGCATGTGGTTTTGGAAGGGGGCAGCCTCTACCTTACATTTGTGGACCTCAAATCCGCCTTTGATATGGTGGACAGGAATCAACTGTGGAGCATACTAACCACAATGGGGATTCCACCCTACTTGTGTCACCAATTTAAAAGACTCCACGAAGGAACCTTTGCGAAGGTACGATTTGGCAAATATGGCCAGCTGACATGAGCTTTTCCAATTGAGAAGGGAGTCAGGCAGGGATGCGTACTTGCCCCTACTTTATTTTCTCTCTTCCTAAACGGCCTTGTTGATGACCTGACCAGTGTAAACAATATCGATGCACCTAATTTAGCTGGTGGTAAATTTCCTGCACTTATGTTTGCGGACGACACCCTGCTGCTCTCAAAAACATCAATGGGGATGCAGCGGGTGTTAGACCAATTCACCGAATTATGTAAGAAAAGGAATTTGGTGATCAATATAGACAAAACAAAGTACATGGTGTTTAATGCCAGCACAGTTAATTGCCCTCGCCCGAAAATGGATGGACGAGCCCTGGAAAGGGTAAATAATTTCACTTACCTAGGTCTGACATTAAATGATAAAATGGGTTGGGAAACCCAAATGTCTAAAGCTAACTTAGGCCTTTCTCAGTCCACGGGGGGGATTCTTAAAGTGCAGAAATCTTGTGTGCTTAAAATAGTGAGCGTACCGCTAGAAATATATAAGGTTCAAGCCAGATCTTCCACCCTCTACGGGGCGGAACTCTGGGGGCACCGACCAGCGAGTGAGATTAGTATAACTGAGAACAACTTCATCAGACAGTTGTTCTCTTTACCAAAAAATACTCCACTAATTCCACTAAGGCTGGATCTAAATCTGAGGCCAATTGCAGATGCAATCGCCTCACGCCCGCTTCTTTATTGGCGTAGATTGTGGAGTGTCCCGGAGCTTGAGTGCTACAGAGAAGAACTGAAGATTGTGATGGCATGTCCGGGTGTAGGGAGGATAAAGTGGCTATCATTTATAAGGGGGCAGGCGTCCAGGATTGGCATGGAGAATCTCTGGTCTAATCCGGAGGTCGCGTGCCAAGCCATTTCGAGGCGAACCCTGGCAGAGACTATAAAATGCTATAATTTACAAGAAGCTCTCCGATCAGTCAGGCCCTCTAGTCTCACTGACAGCTTTTTAGATTTCAAGAATGTCTATAGCTTTGAGAGGGAACTAGACACTATAGAACCGGTCTTAGCGAAGAAACTGTATTTACAGTTCAGATACGGTACACTACCCCTGCACTCGCACACAGATAAATGGAAAATGGGTCCAGTCCGCCCCTGTCCTGGTTGTGAGGATCCAAATGAGTCCCTAATCCATGTGATTTTGTTCTGTCCTGCCTATTCCGCTAGCAGAAAGAAATGGATTATACAGCTATGTGTGAACTTAGGAGTTAGGAACTACATAGAGTTTTTTAGAATTTTAAAATCTGACACTAATGCATTAATAGTTACAGCTATTGCTAAATTTCTGTTTTCCATGTGGTTAATTAGACGGAGAATGATCCGGTAGTAACAAGGTACTCTGGATGTAGTTAGACAACTTGTCTCAGGAATACCTGGGTTTCTACCGTGTTCTAACTTTTTAATCTGTGCATATATAATTTATTGTTTTACTATTTTAATCATCATTCTATAAACCATATGTTAATCTATTGACTGTATATACTATATGAGATGTAACTTGTGTATTAGTTTATTGTTTTAAATGTATTTTTCTTCTTGTTGTACTTTTATGGTTCATAAACAAACCGAAATAAAGTTAAAATGATGATGATGATAACCGCACCTTGGCGGCCGTCATGCACAACAAGGAAACACTTGTTACTTGGTATCACATAACAAAGACAACACCCTTACAACCACACACCCTATATGCCGTAGCTTGCTGCCCATGTAAGTAAGGGCTTCAATACCCCACAAAGGGATACTAAGCATTATATAAAGGCTGCAATACAATGTACTATCATTTTTATCATTTTTGCATCACCAACATTTGTTTTGATACTAATAAAATCTTTGTTTCTAACACATTTCAAAATTATCAAACAAAATGCGCTTCATTTATAGGTATTTTAAATGTTCTTGTGTATTAGAAAACAATGAACTCTTACACTCTTTCTGTTTGCACTTGTTGTACCCCAGCAAGATTGTCATATAGTTCACTTTAGAAAATTATCTCATTTTGTAGTCAGAGAAGAACAGTAAACACCATCTCCATGTTAAAAACAAATAAGCAGCAATTTGTCAGAAACATGGCCTGACATTTGACCTCTGTCTTTGAGCACACAGCAAATGTAACATGATAAAAACAAAACGTAATGGCATTTCTATCGTTAATTCCCCTTCTGAACTCCGGAATGGTTATTTTGGGAGCATTGCAGCACCTCCAAACCTTTCACCTCTACTTCCAGCATGATTAGATTATATGCATTAAATGCTGTTTGCTTAGATAAACTCATTTCCGATAAATGCTGTGCCAGATTCCTAAGTCATCATCATCATCATCATCATAACAAAGCTTTATTCGATCTTAAACAAAACAAAGATCATAAAAGCACAATACATCCACAATAACAACATAAAATCCATCAAATAGTATAGTTTAAGAACCATAAAATTCCAAGTACATCTCAATATTACTATAAATGGCATAAAATATTCCTTTTCTTTATACAAGTCCAAGGGAAGTTGGCTACTACAAAACAAATAAAGGGGTTACTGAGTGTTTTAAGAAATCTGAGAGCTACTCTAAATTGTCTGAAGTTGTATTGTCTTAGGGCAGATGATATGTATCTAGCTCTCTCCATTTTATACAATTCACAGAAGAGGATGATATGGAGGTCTGATAGTTCCGAGACTCTATCACAAGGGCAAAACGTATGTTTTCCTGCCAGATAACCCACCATCAGAGGATAAAGATTCATACGAAATCTTACTAGGATGAATCTGTGCTGCAACTTCTGAATCTCCTCTAGATAGTGGTAGTCGCCCTCTGCTAGAGTCAGGAGGTTTCAATATATCCTCGCTGTTGGTTTGACTTTGTTTATCTACATGCGTTCTCGAACCAACCTAGCCAAAGAGTTTTCTTTTAAAACCTTCTTAGGTATTGGAAGGCATTCACTAGGGTTTCTGTACAAATCCTCGAGACCCAAAGTGCTCAGGGTCGACCTTACATAATGCAGCCATCCTAATATATGGACATTATCTAACTCAAGGCAATGCTTTATAATATGTTGTGTTAAGAATAGCGTGTTCTTCCTCCAAATTGAATGCCATAAAACTAAAGGGACTAAACTTACCAAGTCGCTGATATAAGGGAAGTCCAATTCCATTTGGCAGTTGAAATTTTAGCATGATGCCGGAAGGGAAATCAGCCTCTTCAGGAGTTTATCCCTGGTAATCTGCAAGTGTTCAATTTGAGACGTACCCCACACCCCTGCTCCATAAGTAGTTGATGAAACGGTCTTAGCCTTATAGATGCCCTTTATGACTTTTATAGGTTTGGTGCCCAGTTTCTTGGCAAATCTAATAATGGCTGCCATGCTGCTCTCCATCGCTAATACCCTGTTTCTGACCACATGGGCACAGGTGTGGCCTTTATCAAACATGACTCCTAGTTAAGGGAAATAATCTACTACCACTAATTTGCGAGTCCCTAAGTGTAAGGATGGGGCTTTCACACGCCCTGTGAGGTTTGCTATTAAAATAAACGATTTTGATTTGTTAACCTGTAAATCAAGGGAAGTCTTAAAGGAGACATACGTTTTTATCATATGCTGCAAGGCCCTGCCTGTTCTGGCCACGAGGACAGTGTCATCTGCGTATGGAAGTAAAGGCAGAGTAAAAGACCTGAACTTCAGGATATCTGGAGGCAAGCCCAGCAATGCTAGTTCAACTCCATTCATGTATAATAAAAACAGGAATGGAGCAAGGACGCATCCTTGCCTAACTCCCCCGTAGGATCCGGAACGAGCGGGTGTAAGTCCCGTCCTTACAATACCACACCAAAGTGGTGGTCTGGGAATAGAGCTGTCTGATTATTGTAATGATTGGGGGGTCCACCCCATGGCCTCCATTATCTCCCATAGCTTACTGTGGTTTACGCAATCAAATGCGGCTGAGAGATCCTTGAAGGCCATGTAGATTATTTCCCCTTTATCCCTGGTGTATTTCTCAATGACCAGGCTCAGGTTCAAGCACTGATCGATTGTGCCCCTTCCCTGCTGGAAGCCATATTGGGCCGGAATCAATATATTTTTAACACAGGCCCATTCTTCCAGCCGATGTAATAGTAGCCGTCCCATTCGTTTTGAGTTGGTATCTAGCAAAGATATGGGCCTATAGTTGCTTGGGTCACCTCTGGCTTTCTTTTTATAAATCGGGACAATGACGTTTGTGCTCCATGATGTCAGCGGGCCAGCCTTAACTATAGCATTAAAGACGTTCTGCAATCAAGGTGCCCTTAAAACATGATCTTCAAGAAAAAGGTCTATTGGGACCACATTTGGGCCCGGGCCTTCGCCCTGCTGCACCTTTCCAGACCCTTTATTATTTCCTCAACAGTAAACACAAGTGGTCTAAATGGAGCAGAGGGGCTGAAGGCCTAAGTCATTTGAGAGGGCCAGACAGGGGCAAAGATTCGGGGGGAGGGGAGTTATTTGGAGTGTGACACCCCCCCCCAGTAAATTTTTGGAATGAAAGTTGGAACTGGGGGGGCCTGAGTTGAGTCTTCTATGTCTTTGTTGATTTTTCTCATCGTCCTTGTTTGTCTAAGAGGTTTTAACTTGTTACATTTTTTAGCAGGAGCCTAGACAGAGGGCCACTTAATGCAAATAAGTATCTGGACCAGTCCATTCTAAGCCTTGGTCATCTCATCCCTCCACCTGGCGGCATACTGGTTTTTAGTTTTTAAATTTAAGATTAACACCCAGTCCCTCCCCCCGCCCCTCCCCCCCCAATCGCTGTGAACAAACATTGAAATGTTGGAGTTCCAGGCATCTGCCAGCCAATAGAAGCCCGGAGCACTCCATTGTTTTCAATGGAGCTCCCAACATTTCGGTGCTCTACTATTGTTTGGGTCATAGCGTTTCGTGATGATCTCTTGTCCATCTGTATTCTTCTCCCTCGTATTAAACCTGCCAGTCATATCGAAGAGTGTCTTATTTCAGTGAAGTTTACTAA
This sequence comes from Lissotriton helveticus, assembly GCF_964261635.1. Classification (NCBI taxonomy): domain Eukaryota; kingdom Metazoa; phylum Chordata; class Amphibia; order Caudata; family Salamandridae; genus Lissotriton; species Lissotriton helveticus. The sequence continues at coordinate 1,628,452,255 of NC_136067.1, forward strand.
TTTAATGTTACAGTGCAATCAGTAGTGGGGAGAAACAGTGCAGAATTATTGTACTGGGCACATAACAGTGACGTAATCAATATCAATTTCCAATATTGAAATGCATCAATATCCATATTGGACATCTTAGAAACAGAGGAAAGACCATCAAACACCAAACACTTAGACAGTAGACAATGAAAACCCCACAACCTCCTATATAACTAGCCTTATTTTCTTGCTCCTTTATTCATAGCACAGTGTGTTATAAAATATCACAAAATGCTTAACACATGACATAAAGGTTTCTGTTTAATGTAAAGATTTTTTTCAGCTATTTATAAAATAGCGCATTAGTACCAATTGCAAGGAGATAATGAAAAGGGGAAAAATAAATGCATATGTGGTAAATTTTTATTCTGCATTCCACTCGAACTGCTTCCGTAAGTCGCAGCCCCTGTGTAATCACTATAGGGGTGCGTTGACGTGACACTGGTGTAATCACTCTTCGGCACGTGGAAAATGTCACATCACTCACCACCTAGTCACACAAAACTGTTCAGTACCGGCTCAGCAACATCCTTACACTCTTGTTGTGACTATGCTGTAGTACTACGTTGGCAGCGGCAATGATACGTTGCTTTTCTCTGCTGTTTCTGAGGGAAAACAAACAAGGGCTGAGCATCCAGACAGTCTTTGAGGCAGCATCACTCAGCCCGAGCGGCACAGCCCTCAGGGGGAACAAGCAGTTTTTGATAATATTGACACACTACAGGCTGAAGTAGTAATCCGTCTACTGCTATTGAGATTGTGCACTTGGAACCTAATTTGAAACGTGTCTTCCTTGCAGTGAGACAGCTGATTCTGCCCTTGAAGTGGCATGCGTGCCCAAAGAGCAAGTACTGGAGAAATGTGTGTTAAGATGTGGGTACCTGGGAAGATATGTTTGAAGTACTGTAAGATGTGAGATGGGAAGGCTGACTTCAATAGTACACGGGGCGGGGGTGGGTGTCAAGTGAGTGAAAGATTCACTTTGCACTCTTAGCAAAGGTCGGGCCCCTGCAGGCCCCCCAGTCGTCAATGTGCACCCCAATCAGCCTAAAGCCTATGAATATCCGGGAGGCATGGAGTGCCAGTGGCCCCTCACCACGGCGTTCTCGATGGGGCCCCATCGTTGGGCCTTACATCACTGGGTGCCATACTGGTATCTGAATTGTGCTGCATCAACTAAACTACCACTGTGCCTGAACGTTTTTCTGAAATTCGGTACACAATATTTGTTGTGCATCTCTCAAGGACAACTTCCTGTATTAACCTCATATGGGGCAAGTTCAGGACCTGAGAAAAGTTAAAAGCAAAACAGCACTCCTCCAAATTATGTGACAATATCAGAGATGTGAGGGATTGGCTGCTGTGTAAAGATAGCAATTAAAATGTAAATGGAAAGTAGAAATGAAGTGATCAAAAAATGAAACATATAAATTAGAACTAATGTGAAGAGTCCTAGCCGTGTTATTATTATTTTTGGGCATGCTAAAATGAAGCTGGAAGATAAAAGATGTGTGTATACTGTTTTATTAATGTGATGATTTGGTAGTGAGTTTGTTTTATTTATATTGAACTGATTATAAAATAAATCTAACAATAGCGATTAATGGGTATTGAAACACATCACTTTTCAGTAGAAACCACCGAATACTTACCTGTACTGAAATTAAAATCATTTGAGTGGATGAGTAAATCTGAAATTGCAGGTAGCTCCTGTTGTTGATATGCCCTCGCCTTTAAGCCTCTGCAATAAGTGTTCGGTCTTACACCCTTTTGTTGTTTACTCTAGCAGATTTACATATTTTACAGGTTTGACATAAGCTTTAGACATATGCCAGGAGAAAGTACAGTTTATTTAAATTTACAGGGGTGCTTTTGAGTATCATAAACCCTTTGCCCATGATCTCCAGATTGGAAAAAAGTTGGATCTTGGCTTAGAGAATGTTTTTTAAATTTATTACGTGGAAAATGATTTTCCATGTGAAGGATCCCCCACAACCCTCTAAAAATGTGGTGTTCATCCTAGGTGAAGTTTAGAAGTGCGAGGAGGATCAGATAGATAATGCAAATGGTCGTGATTCCAGATCACAACTGTTTGAGTTTTTAATGGCATCTGCTTTGCCCACTCCACTGCCCCTTCCTCAGTAGTCTCTTATGATTCCATAGAAGTGCACTTGTTGCAGATTTTCTGGAATCCTAATTGAAATTTGCACTCATACAACTCTTTAGATCGTGGCTTGTGAATTAAGATCTAGATTTCACGTGCACAGATTTCACTTTCCCCCCCACACATACGTGACTTTTAGCTGCGGGAATGATTTTGTGGATGGGACCCTCAGTTATCCCTCTCACCGATTACCCAATAACATATCCCTGTTAAACGTTCAAACAGTAATCCTGAATCCCAACAGTCCGGGCGATTCTCCCCACAACACGTATTGTTCATCCATCCACCGTGCACTAAACAACTTGGAGCAGTGAAGTGTAAAATGCTGGAGAGCACCGAATAACAGTTCTTAACTGACAGCACCTTTCAGATTGAAGTTGGACCTCTCGCATAAGTAGCAAGCCAGTGCTCCCTGCATGAGAGATAGAGAGAAGTGACTTGGTGTGGGGTGATCACCAGATGGTTATGTGCACACTCTGCCTGCTGCTTCGTGCGCGTTTTTTTAGCACACCTTGATAGTAGGTGGTAAATATGATCACTACATTTCACAGAGGTAGCTGTGATATTCTAACAGGGCTTTCCTGGGTTCAGTTTTTACCTGTTGTGAATTCCGGTGGTGATTTTTTTTTCAGTATTTTCCATTGTTTTAAAAAATGTAAAAAAACTGTGGTTATCAGTGTTTACTCTTTTTGCTTTAAAAAAGATTACGGGGATCATGATTTCAGTGCTTAAAAAAAGGCTTTTATTTCCTTTCCTCGTTCATTCCTCCCTTCCTTCCTGCTCTCATTTCCCCACTCTGTACCTTGTTCTTGAATTTGCACATACAAGTAACTTTTCATTATTTTCGTCACTTTTCTGACTCTCATTTCCAAAACTCAAGCTCTTCTTTCCAGACCTCCAGTCCCCCCATGTACCTGATGTGTATGAAAGAGGAACATGTGTGCTCCTCATTCCTATTTAATTGCAACACATAAAAGGCAAATGGTGAGCATTCAACATGCTACCTGTTGCTCTATTCTTCAGACAAATGGTGAAGATTGACTGAATGAAGAACCCCTACTTAGGACATGCGATCTGTATTGTGAATGCTCAGGCTTTGTTAATCCAAGCCTGTGTCACAATATAGTATTCTTCCTCCCAAAAAACGATTGGACTAATAAATGGGGTTTTAGTGTCTATTCTGGGGCAGCTGCTGATCTGCCTGGGCATGAGGGAGATATTTGCTAAGGAATTAATATGAATACTGTCTTTGGTGACAGCAAACTCTGCTGCTGTGTAAAAAAAAACAAAAGCAGCTGGGGTAGTAAAGAAACTTCATGACTCGCAGGATGCCTTGGTCGTTTGCCTTTGCAGTTCGCACACTGAATGAAGTTTATTTTACATTGTTGGGCCATGCATTGCGTTTATTTGAAACCAGTGTGAGGATCACTTTGCACTGATTTATACTAACCGTGTGGGTTATTGTTTTTTTTCCAAACAATGTGGGAACTGGGATCCTGCCAGACAAGGGAGAGAGTTGCTTATGCCACTTTACCTTTGTAATCTGTGCAGTGTTATGTTATGCTATGTTATGTTAGGGACTATTTGTATAGCGCTTATCACCACCGGTCTCTAAGCGCTTACCAGAAAAAACATAACACACTAATGCCCTTGGAACCTCAGTTGTTTCACCTCCTATACTGCCAGGAAAGCCTTTCTGAAAAGATGAGTTTTTAATTTCTTTCTAAAGGGTAGGAGCTGCGATTCCTCTTTCAAGGTGGACGGAAGCTCGTTCCACAGTTGCGGGAGAAGCACAGATAGGGCCCTGCCTCCTTTGGTCTTTAATTTGAACCTAGGTTGAGTCAGGTTGGAGGTGGTTCCTGAGCGCAGGGATCTCCCGGGGATGTACCTTTTCAGACGTTGTTTGATGTACTCCGGGGCTTTCCCAAAGAGTGCCTTATGAGCCACACAGAGACATTTGAACTGGACTCGAAATTTTACTGGCAGCCAGTGCAGCTTCTGAAGCAGGGGGGTTGCATGCGAGTTGTGTGCAAATATTTCGCATATTTTCCTTGTTGGGGGAAAGAATAAGGACAGATCAATATAGCTCCATTACATATAGTCACGGTAGCGTGCACAGATGATTTTGCCAAATGCCTAGCCTTGATTTGGAACCATATGTCCCAAGCTTCGTTTGACATGGAGTCAGTAAGAATAAAAGTCGAACTTCGTAATCCTACTGCTGATCCTACCGCTGTATCATGAAAACATTCTACTTCTGTATGCAGGCCCAGAGTGGGCATTTACACTTCTTTTTACTCAAACTATGCTGCCTGCAGCACATACTAAAAAACACAGAGCTGTGGCTACTTCTTTATTTTATGAGCAGCAGTGTCTGCAGCTCATACAGGGGCAGATTTGCAAGCCCCTTGCGCCACCGGTGCGTTACTTTGTGTGATGCACTGGCGCCACAACCTGCTGGGTGATATTTACAAGCACAGGTGCCCCTTCCTGCACAAAAACAATCTCCCACGACGCAGGCATCCTTGCACCATGGTGCAAGGATGCGTAAACGCAAGGCAGCAGTTTGTGCGCCAGTGCAGGGGGAAGCACAGAGATGTGACATATTGTTGTAAATATGTCGCATCTTTGTGCTTCGAAACTAATGCAGTGCTATTCAGACAACAGTGGTCCCTTTAGGGAGGGATATCAAGGAACAATAAATATAGACTCAGTTGTTACTATATTGTTTTGACTTGTCCAGCTGGACAGAGGTCAGGTATTTACTTGCCAACAGATAAGAAGGAATATTACACAGCAATTCACAAAGTGGGGCACATGTCTGTACCCTACTTAACACATGTGCAACATACAGCGAGTGACAAAACTGAAACAAAAGGGCTTTTTAGGCAAAAGCTTGAAGTTTGTTGTACTGGTAATTGCACAATGTCAAGGTACACCAAAACATCACCAACACCTTTACATTTAAAGTACACATAAGGTTTGAGATGTATAAGGCGTTATGAATTGTCGACTGCGTTTCGATCCGTTAACCTGTTACACGGATCATCATCAGGACATAGATATTATGCCTAACAATATGAAGCCTCAGATGCCTATTTGGAGGAAAGGGAGGAAAAAACAATGGGCAAAAGGAAATTAGGGGTGCAACAAAAAATTACCACACAATCGACGACAGAATACAATGGTGATAAGACACACTCCATGCACAATCAGTTCAAAAACGCGTTTAGATGCCAAATACATAGTAAGATAATCATAGTGTTAAGAACGGCATTAAACTCAAAGCGAAGACTAGGGAGGTAACTTTAAAACATGTTGTCAGCATGGAGCAGCAATGCATATTAGGATGGTCAGTTGTTAATCATAATGTCAAGACCGGCATTAGACTCAAGGTGAAGAGTCAAAAACACGTTTGTTAACAAGGAGCAGCATTGCAAATTAAGGAAGGTGTACTAGAAAGTGACGACGTGAAAAGTGGCAGCTTCGATGCGGACGCCTTACATTAATACTAAACAATGTCTGGATAGTCATGGTGATCCTCATACACACAAAACTTGGACCAGAGTGCAGGAGAACGTGACGGGGAGACCGGGTGTGGGGTGGCAGTGTGAACGCCGTACTCTAACAAGGGCTAGGGTGCTTACCGAATAGAGTAGTAGCACGGTTGGCGTTATTTACGTGAAGGAGGTCCAGCAAACTCGATGTTTAAGGAGTCGGCAGGTGGTTCCCTATGGAAGGAGACATGTTAGGCAGGGATCATTAAGTATAGCCTATTAGCGGCGTGCGGATAGAAGCTTACCTAGTAGGTACCAGGGTGGGCTTCAACAGTCTATCCAAATGGGTGTGCCAGAATCTGCACAGTCACAGGTGGGCTTAGTTGAGCCCAAGGGAGATGGCCAGCGGCATAGTAGCCTAGGAGTAAGGGGAGGGAGTGAAGGGGTCAGATCCAGGTACAGGCAAGTAGCGGTTTTGCCAATAGTGGCCTGAGAGTGACGGGACTTACCGGGCAGGTGAAGCACAGTGGCACAATCGCGGGTTCTGTGAGGTTAGTTCACAAAGTTTGGTCCGGAAGAGCTATGCTTAAGTAGGCGAGTGATTGGTCTCTAGAAGCACATGATTAGAAGGGAGAGCAAGGAGGGACTTGAAGAGAGTGCTAGTGAAATGAGAGTGGCGGCCATCTTGGAATGGTGAGTCATGAGATCTCCATCCTTAGCAAAGGACTTTCCTTTATTCCCACTACTTACCCCAACTTTTTGGATCTAAAGTCTGAATTACTTAAATTTTTCCGCAAAATCAGACTGCAAGCCTTCTTTTTACAAAACTGTAGCCCTCCCAAACAATCCAATGCACCATTCAAATATATATTGAAACTAATGCAGTGCAGCGCAGCAAAATGACTTGCGGCACCGCACTGCGTTAGTTTCTTGTAAATCTGCCCCACAATTTCTTGTAGATTTTCTGTGGGAATATATGCACTGTAGATAGAGTTTCAGCAAAACTAGCATGCACACCCTTTCTGGGATTGTGAATGGTTGCTGGAGATATTCATGATGTGATCCTTGTCTTTCTGTAGAAGGAGAAGAGTCTCCAACAGGCATGCTTTTCAAAGGATCACAATGTAAACTAAGAATAGGAGTGTTGGTTACACTGCTGAATTGGAGGGCATTAGGTAAAAGTAATCTCCATTCCACTCTTAGTGAAAGGAGATGACATTAAGATGGTGCATCTTGCTATGGACTGAGCCCCAGCTCATAGTTCAGGTGCAACATGCTAGCCACTACACATAAATGTGCATTGAACAATGAGCTCCTAATGAGGTGAGAATCCATATGAGGTAAGTCATGCTCCCAAAATGGGATTGAAAGCAAGTCAAAGGAATTCAGAGGGTTTAGGGACTTGGTGGATGGTCAAAAGGACATATTAAGTGGCTTACAATGGCCAAAGTGGGTCAGAGCAGGAACATTCGTCACTGAGAAGTGCTTAGAGGTTAAGGCTGCACTTATACTGCTTTTCAACCAGAAGGGAACAAAGCAGTACAATCCTGTGTTTTACAGTTTATGCTAAAAGGCAAATATTTCCTTTGGTGGTGCTTTAGAGGTTATAATCAATTTTAAACCTTAAACCCTAATGATAATTTATGTAAGGGTCAATTTATCACAGATCTGTAAATTAAAATATGAGGGTACACATCACATACGTTTATACAGTGGTGGCTCGCGTAGGGTGTGCTGCGGGGTGGTGGGCAGGGCAGTGTACGGGCAGGGTGGGGGGTAGTAAACTTGGACTCATGCCGGAAAGGAGGAAAGTAATTATTGCGTTCCTCTGTTCCGTCATATGTCTGAGTTTACTACCCCCCACCCTGCCCCTCTTCCGCCCTCCTCACCACCCCGCAGCACGCCCTATGTGAGCCGCCACTGTGTTTATATATTGTTATCTCACACTCTCCACATGCACAGCCTTATCTGGCAGATGAAACGGCTCGCAGCTGACTGTTCGGCGTTGTTGTGCAATTTCCAGTGGTCACTGAGGAGTACCGCTGTACTTGTATTCCGTGGAACAATAGTGCTAAGTGTGTGTCGTACTGGCAACAGCAGTTGAAAGAAGTGCAAAAATCATTGGGGGAGGAGGAGCTTAGCGCGCATCCAAGATGGTCGCGTGAGCACAGGGCTCCCGGGACCCTCGCCGCCTCCCGCATATATCCTGCCTCTAATCCTGCCACAGATGACGGGTTATTGAAGATTTAACCCTGCTGATCTGAATGCTCTTTTCCGAATTTGATTTGGATGCCGGGAACCGGACTTACTCAGTTTGCAAGTTAGCGGCCTACAACGGGTAGCAGCCTGGGACTCAGGTCCCCGAAGTACCCGGGTGGTAATTGAACAACAACGGCCAGTGGCGGTTGTCTTGTGCCCCCGTGGTGCTTTCAGTTTCGTTTTCGGACTCTCTGGGCTGAACCCAGTTTCCATCTTACTCCAGTCTCCCGAGGTCTGCACTTGGCATGTGCGCTGGCCTGCCACTCTTTATGCTTTAGACTTTTCGAGATTGACCTGACGAGGAGCCATTCATACCCGGTCTCGAAGGGCCCTCAGGGGCACGTTGCACACTATGGCGGGCAAGCCTGAAGGCGATAAGCGGACGACCAAGAACACGCACCGAGGGGGTGCCTCTCAATCGAACAACATGGATCGCTACACCCGTCTTAAAGGTTCCCCCAGTGGTGCATGCAACACACCGGACGAGACCAGAGATGGTTCTGCGTCGACGTCGGAGCTAACCTTGCGGGACGTCATGGGCGCCATTGCGGAGATCAAGACTTCCGTGGGCCAGCAGTATGAGACACTGGCTTTGAAGTTAGACACGGTGGCGATCGATTACCTTGATCAGGGCAGATATGGCGAAGACCAATGAACGGGTCAAGTCTTTGGACATCATGACCGCCAGTCTTACAACCGACGTGTCTGATCTTCAAACTGAGGTCCGAAACCTACGCTCCACTAACGACTTGTTCCCCCGCCGGCTGGAGGACTCCGAGAGTCGTGCAAGGCGCAACAATGTCCGCATTATTGGGGTTCCGGAGAAGTCCTTTGAGATGACTACAGATCTCCTCGTGGAGGACCTGATACTGAACCATCTGGCCCCCAAAGGCCTCAGTAACTTTTTTGCAGTTGAGCGCGCCCACCGTGTTCCGGGTGGAGCTTATAAGCCAGGCGCTCCGCCGCGACCCATAATAGCTAGAATTTTCAACTTCAGGGACAGGGACGCTGTTTTACAGGCATCGCGAACTGGAGGTCCCACGAAATTTGAGAATGCAACCATCAGCTTTTACCTGGACTTTACCCAAGCAGTTCAGAAGCAGTGAATGGAATTTATGGGGGTCAAGCGGAGGATACGGGACATGGGAGTGAAGTACTCTATGCTCTTTCCTGCCTGGCTTCGAGTTGAACACAACGAGCGAACGCTTTTCTTTGATCGGCCTGAGGTCGTCAGTGACTGGCTAGACACTTTACCGGCGCGTCGAGATCGCCCGGATCTCTCGGAGGGCGCAGAAGGTGGCCTGCAGGAACAGGAGTGAGAGGTGACTACGGCACGCCAAGTGAATGGACTTTGCAGCAGTGGTTTGATGACTTTCTATGTGAATACACTTGTTTGCTGAGCCCGGGGGTAGCGGGGGGGTACGGAACTCTTCCTCCTCCTGGGGTTTCTTTCTTTTTGTAGACTAGTTTCTTGTGTGGGCGACAGGCACACTGCAAGTTGGGGTGGTTCTTTGGACTAGCGCAGGGTTGCAGGGTGGGGGATATGTTCTAGGAGTTTTCTTGGGGTGGACTGGGGAATTTTGTTGGGCTTTGTTAGGTTTAAAGGCAATGTTTTACGATTTATTTTGATTTTGATGTCTGCTTCGCTGGAAGGGGGAGTCGATCCTTACTGTTGGGATGGGGGGTAGGGGGCTGAGGGTCATCCGTTGGAACGTCAATGGCCTGGGGGATGGCATCAAACGGGGTATAGTGTCGCAATTCATGAAACGTTTCTCCCCTGATGTGGTGTTGTTACAAGAAACGCATTTGATTGGGAACACGTGTCGTGCAATGAACCGCCGAGGGTATCGTCTGGTCGCCCACTCCGGATTCACCACCGGGTCGAGAGGAGCGGGGATTCTAGTCAGAAGCTCCCTCCCCCTTGCAATAGATGTGACCACTCTAGATGATAGAGGTAGATATGCTGTTGTTACCGGCAGATGGGAGGGGAAGACGATCTCCATACTCTCTGTCTATGTCCCGCCTGGTTTACAAACTACGACATTTGCGGACTTGGGGGAGATAATACTGGGACTCCCAGAGGGTAATTTAATTGTGGGTGGAGATTTTAACTTGGTGGTCTGTGGCACAGAGGATCGTAGCCCCCCAAGAGACCGTGCGAAATCGCAGTCTTGGTTGAGCAACTTTTTGGAGACGCTGGGTCTAGTGGATTGCTGGAGGTTGATGCACCCTGGGCAGGCACAGTACACCTTTCACTCTGGAGCGCACGGGAGCCTCTCCCGACTTGATTACATACTAGTGCCGGCGGCGCAGGCCGTCTCGGTTAGGGAGGTCAGACACCTGGCCCGGGGTATATCCGATCACTCCCCAGTGTGGCTCTCCATTGATGCTCAGTTTGGGGCGGAGGGTAGAGTGGCCCCGATTAATCCCTGGCACTTTCGTAATCCCAAAACCAGGGCGGGTATGGTTAAGTCCATCGATCAGTACTTTGCTGAGAGTGTGGGGTCGGTGTCCTCTTCTGTTTCTTGTGGGAGGCTTTTAAGACTGTGATCCGTGGTCAAGCCCTCTCTCTGATTGCCGATGCTAAGAAAAGGAAGACTGAGGAGGTGGAAAGATTGGAGGCTGACCTCAGTAGCTTGGAGAGAGAGTTGGAGTCTGGTGCGACACAAGAAAAACGGCATACGCTGTGCCTTAAACAGTCGGATTATCGTGCTCTGGTGACAGACGCTGCCAAGGCTATGAGCCGGGAGCAGCGGGGACGCTTGTATGATGTGGGGGATAAAGCGGGAAAGTTGATTGCCTGGTTGGATAAGAAAGAAAGGGCGAGTCGTGTTGTGCCTGTGGTAGAACGTGCTGATGGAGTGCGAGTGGTTGACCCAGTTGACATTGTGGAGAGTTTTGTGTGTTATTTCCAGAAGGTGTACGCACCAGTCTCAGACAGACCGGAGGAAGACTCGCCTTGCCCTGTCTGTCTGAGTCGGATAAAGAACTCATGGAGTCGGAATTCTCCACTGATGAAGTGGCGCTCGCTATCCGCTCCATCCACTCGGGTAAGGCTATGGGCCCGAATGGTATCCCCATCGAGCTGTACAAGTTACGTCCTGATAAAATGGCGCCTTATCGCCGCGAGATGTTCCTGGAGTCGCGTGAGATTGGGTCACTCCCACGAGACCAGCGACTTGCATCCATCGTTGTGATTCCCAAAGAGGGTAAACCCCTGGATTTATGTGCCTCATATAGACCGATATCACTTTTGAATGCCGAACCCAAAGTCTTGGCGAAACTGTTGGCTAATCGCCTCATAAAGGTGATTGGCGACTTGATACACCTGGATCAGTCCGGATTTATTCCGCACCGCAACACAGCGCTCAACTTGTGTCATCTCCATGGCGTCCTGGCGAGGGCGGGGTCCTTACGTGAGCCGGCCATCTTGGTGTCCTTGGATGCCACGATGGCCTTTGACACCGTAGAATGGCCGTATCTATGGGCCGCCCTCGCGAAGTTTGGGTTCGGCCCCAGGTTTATCGGTTGGGTTAGACTCCTGTATGCGGAGCCGCTTGCCCAGGTTGTGGTTAATGGTAGGGTCTCGACGTCCTTTGTGCTTGGGAGGGGTACTCGACAGGGATGCCCGTTATCTCCTTTGCTGTTCGCGCTCGCCCTGGAACCCCTAGCTGCTTGGCTGCGGTGGGAACCGTCACTTAAAGGTATCAGATGGACCCCTGACTTTGAGGACCGCCTATCGCTATACGCGGATGATATTTTGCTATACCTCACCTCCCCACGGAAATCGCTGGGAGTGCTGTTTGATGTCCTCAGCTCATTTGGCAAAAACTCCGGCCTGGTGATTAACTGGGCTAAATCCTGTGTCTATGCACTCACTGGTGATATGCCCCCGCTACTGCGCAACTGCCCGATACAGATAACACAGATTGGATTCAAATATTTAGGGATCTTTATATCATTAGACCCCGTGGTACGTTACGAGCGCAATCTGCTCCCCTGCTGCTCCGGCTTAAATCTGATGTGGCGGCCTGGAGTGGCTTGCCGTTGTCCCCGCTCGGAAGGGCTGCCCTTTTTAAGATGATGTCCCTGCCCCGGTTCTTATACGCCCTTCAGAATACACTTGATCTCGTGCCAGCACGATACTTCCGCGAGGTAGAAGGTCTGCAGAGGCAATTAGTTTGGGGCGGGCGTTCTTGTATCGCTCTTCCAAAATTGACGTTGCCTTAGTACGACGGGGGCATTGCATTGCCGGATATCAGGCGCTACTATTGGGCATCTCAACTGAGTGCAATTAACCATGCCATGTATGGCCCTACGCCGAACCCCGCGTTTGAAATGGACAAATGGCAGTTGCCGGGAGGGGATTATAACAGGGCACTATATTCTAAATCGAATTGTAAAGTACTGTCGGGGTCCACCGCAGTGGCCGTGCGGGTGTGGAGAAGTGCGAACGCAGCCATGGGATGGTCTGACAAATTGACCAGGGCGACCCCGCTTTATGCGGCGGAGAGACTGGGTAGCCTGTGGACGACGAAGGGCTTCGAGAAGTGGGACCTTATCGGTATCAGTACGATTGGGGATCTATGGGTCAAAGATAGGATCAAGACCTTTGAGGAGCTGCAGTCGGAATATGCTCTTAGTAATGGGGAGCATTTCCGCTATATACAGGTCAGACATGCGCTCCACTCGGTCTTCCCGACCGGAGCTGTCATTCCGGAATCCTCCCCCCTTGAGGATAGGGTGCTTGATGGCCATACTCCTGACAGCACCATATCTCTCATATATAAAAAACTGATTAACGACCGAACGGATCTGCTTCTGCAGCTCCGTGAGGCGTGGACCGGCGATGGACTGGAATTGGACGATGAAGATTGGCAGGCGGCGGTATCCTCCCCGCAAGAGGTCGCGATCCCGGCTCGTCTCCGGCTGGTGCAACTAAAGATTTTACACCGTGTCTATGTAACTGGTCCCCGTCTGGTTCGTATGGGTCTCGCTGCGGATGGAGTATGTAGGCGCGGCTGTGGTGCGCTGGGTACCTTCCTACATATTATATGGGAATGCCCGGCTGTGGCTCTGTTTTGGAACCGTGTGCATGTGATTATGGAAGAGGTCTTGGGAGTCTCTTTGCTGCCTGAGGCCCGCCGTTGTTTGCTGAATATATGGGAGCCGAATGACTACACTGTGGCACAAACGCAATGGGCTACGCTTGGCAACATGGTGGCTAAAAGAGACATAGCACAGAGTTGGGGGTCCCAGAGGGCACCTACGACTTCTGCATGGGAAGAAAATATGGACTGGTGCATGTTCAGGGAAAAAACGGTATATGTTGCACGTGGTAGGCCCAAGAAGTGGGGTAGGGTCTGGAACCAATGGAATTCGTATCGTGGGGAGATCTGTACCCCCCCCGTTCGCGGGGGCCCCGGTACTGCCACAGTCCCCCAGTTTCGTATTGTGTGCCCGATTACCCGGGGGACCCCCCCACCCACTTTTCTTTTCATCCTTATTTCTATATGTTTGTATGATATGACTCTCCCCCATGAGAAGCATGTTAGCTGCATTGCCTCTTGTTTCGTGTGTTATTGTTGTTTCTTCTTGTCTTTATAATAATTAAAACAGTAAGACCTTCACTATATCCTACACCACTATTCTGCACCTGTCGAAACGATACGTTGAAGTGCTGCTGGGCCCCCAGGCTGTCAGCTGAAAGCTGTGTAAATTGGCAATACCAACTGTCCTCTATTGTTTTAGCGACTGCCGGCCCCTGTGGTTGTAGGCTCGCAAATGTAATACTGCAATTGAAATAAAGGTTTAAAAAAAAAAAAAAAAATCATTGGGACTCGGAAGCACCACTGTGGTTGGACTTTGTCTTGGACACAAAAAAACTACGTGTTCAGGAATGTACCTAAACATTCAAGTACTTACTCTTGGATGGAGACCTACATACACACAAACACTCTTTGTAGGAACCTGACTCACAAAAAATGTATGTATATATTCATGCATTTCTCACGATTTATAGAGCCCATTCTGGGAACACTGAAGGGAAATCAATGTTTGTAGTTTCCTTTGCGTGCAACTCTCAGCCCCAACCATATGTCTGTACATTTTCTGCAAGGAAGGTGTTCCATCGCATAGGGTTAGGGGCATTTGCATGTGCACATTATACCCCTTTTTATCTCCATATTCCAATCCAAATACTTGTTGCCGGACTTACGCTGACTTGTAGTAACTTCAAGCGTGGAAGTGCAATGAATGTTGGGAAATAAATAGCAAGGGTTTGTGAATACCCACAACATCGTGACTAAGGCATCAGTTACGAGTTTATTGTCAAATTTCACCAATAGTGCAAACAACTAAGTATGTTGGATTTTTCTGACAGTCAGATTTTTAATTTGATAGATTTTGGCAAGTCAAACCTGTCAAAGTTGAATGTATGAAAATGGTCTGGTAAAAAAGAGTATGTGTAGATTTTAGTTTGGTAAGCAGTATAATCTGCATGTAGTGCCCAATTTATAGGGGAACACCTGTAATTACTGTTAATGATAGCAGCAGATAAATAATGAACCCCAGGGTATCGTGATTTATTGGGTGAGATACATAGCAATATAATTACGGCAAACTTGTTATTATGGCCTTAGTTGTAATTGCATTTATAGGGAAATATGAAATGTATTTGAGCCGTGGACATGTGAGTCTGTTATTTCGGTTGAAAAGGCTAGTGGAGAGATAGAAGAAGGAAAGGTTTGCATTTACAGAGCACTTGGTACCCTTGATGAGGCATCAAAGCACTTTTTGAGGATTAGCACGCTACTCCAGAACCCAAACAGGATTAACGGTGAATTAGTATAGGGAAATATGCCATTAATTTGAGTGGTAGACATGTGAGTTTGTTAGTTGGATTGAAAAGGATAGTGGAGGGATAGAAGAGGAAAGGGTCTAGAAAGGCTTGTTTGGGAGATCTGAATATTAAACGAGGTTTGAGATGATGCAAGGGAGGTGTAGAAAAGGGAAGAGTCTAGAAAAAGGCTATTTTGGGTCAGAGAGTGGAGATAGTTGATATATTGAGAGAGGTATAGGGTGAGAAATAGGGTAGTGCATTGGAGATGCTGAATTTGGAGTAAAGTAATAAATACAAAGATACATAAATACATGGAAGGTATATATGTATAAGTAAGGTAATATATCTAGATTTAAGTTGTATTAAATAAACTCAGACTTTCAAGTGTTGCTTAAGCTAATTTATTTGTATATATATTCATATTTCCCCCAATAGTGAAGCAATTGTAGATGAATAGTTATTATAAAAATGTACTTATCTATGCAGTGACCTATGTATATGTTAAACCACCCAATTTCCCACCCTTCATTCATACTTACAACTACTACAACTAAATATGCTTTCTGAGAGGTTTTTCTCATTAGTAAGTGCATTGAGCATCAACGGAACTCTGCAGATTCTGATATGGAATTTGTGGACAAATGATTATGTGGCATTATCAGAAAATTATAAAAAGCATAATAAAAGAAAGCAATAACATGCATCTAAAGTGAAGAAATGTCATACTGAAGAAGGGTAATAACGATGAAACTAATAAAGAATAACAAAGCAATGTACATATTCATCATAACAAAGCTGTGTAATATGCATTAAAAAGTGGTTAGAACTCAAATTAGAGTAAAGAAAAGTGTTTGAAAAATGGTTAGGGTTATATTTAGATGGCGTTAGAGTTAGAAGATGAGTAAAAGCTTGTTTTAGGGTAAGGATTAACACTAGGTAGCATACAGTTATAGTACAAACTAAAAGGTGTTCGGATAGAGTTACAGTAATCTAACATATTATTTTTCATTCTCTGTAATTCACAGATGAAAAACCTAAATGAAAACATTAATAGCAATAAACTATTCTAAAACATAAAGTATTACATGGCGTGTGTTTTGTGCAAATATGTGTTTCAAGTGTCAAAATTAAAAATACTATGTATGCTCATTAAAATAACTGTGCACGTTACAGAAAGTCACATGTGACAGTATTACGTTTAAGTGTTATCATCAAGCAATTATGGTAGCTTTCATCTATTCCTATGAAAAGATAGTGGACCTTACGGAATTAAAAACCCATACTCCTGACATTGCACATCCAACCAACCTGAAATCTACTCAACTGTGCTGTTTTTATGGATTTACAATATCCTAACTTAAGACAAAATCCTAATATATATATATTTTTAAAGACCTTTATTGTACAGTTTCAGCATGACACAGCATAAGGCCTACAACCCGTTCGGGCCGGCCGCGGCAGGACTAGAGTTCAGGCATTATAAATAGGATAACACAGCAGCGTGGCCGACAACCCGAGGGTCCGGCAGCGAATAGAATACTATGTGTACTATATATCAAGTATTTCAGGCATACGACATGGCTTAGGTCTATGATTTTACAATAACCAAATAACAAAACTTTTCTGCGAACTGTAATGGCACACGTAGCACAGCAGTCCCACACAGGTGAGAGAGGAAACGTCTATACCTTGCAGTAGATTGTCAATCATCAGTGCGGCCACCAACCCAGCCCCTACAGCCCAGCATTCGTGCACGAAGGGCAGTAAACAGCACATTAGGTCGCACCACCATCAGCCTCGAAAGACCAGGCCCAGCCCTCAATCTGAAAGGTCCTCATCCGGATCAACTCGTGGTGGCTCACAGATATCCCCCCTAAATTTATTCCATGCCCCCCCAGATTTGTCCCCATTTTGCCGGGCACCCTCGATGAACAAACACTGCCTTTTCGGCCACCATGGCCTCGTCCATATCTTTGCACCAGTCTCTCAGCGTGGGCAGGACGTCGGAACCCCACAGTTTGGCTATATTGCGCTTCGCCACCATCATACCCAGCACAGCCCAATCCTGCTGACGATGAGTCAGATCTTCCGCCTCCCAAATGTTCACCAGACAGCGACGTGGGTTGGGCAGCAGGGAAACGTTCGTGGTTTGAGAAATGGTTCGCATAACCGCTGCCCAGTACATGGCCACACCTCTACAGTCCCAGATCGTGTGGTAAAAAGTCCCCCTCTCCCCGCATCCACGGAGGCAGAATTCGTGAGAGGCCCTCCCTATTTTGTGAAGGACCGTTCTGGTGTAGTATGTGCGGTGAACAATTTTCAACTGTACCAGTTTAAGTCGGGACGGAATCGCCGATTCCTTCGTTGAGGAGAGCACTTCCTGCCATTCTGAGTCATCAAGATCACCGATATCTCCCGCCCAACAAAGGCGTAACTTGGATAGCATATCAGGGAGGTTGTTGACCAGTTTCATATATGTGAGGGATGTCGCTTTGTGGGGCATATGTTCTGTAAGCAGTCTATCTTCTAGAGGGGTGGAGTCTTCCAATGTTGTACCAGTCGGGATGGTTGAGAGAAGTGCGTGTCTTATTTGCAAATATCTGTAATATTCTGATTGGGCCATGTCGTGTTTGGTCTGTAGAAACGCGAAGTCAACTATGGTACGTTTTCTCCAGAGGTCACCCACCACGGAAATACCTATGGAGTCCCATGCCCGGAACCCCTTACTATTACCCATGTATCCCAATTGGTGTGAGTCCCACAGGGGTGTCATTAGCGTAATAACGTGTGCGCAACGAAGGTGTCTATGCGCTTTGTACCAGGTCTGTATTGTGTGACGGGTCGGGCCTATCAGATCAGACGGGACTCTACGACTATACAGGTTTCTTAGTAGTCCCCTGGGTTCAATACCCTGCCTATCCGCCACAAAGGCTGGTTCTGTTTGCGCGGCGTTGAGCCAGTAATTAATTTGCTTAAGGTGGGCAGCCCAGTAGTACAGTTCAATATTGGGTAGCGCTATACCCCCATCATACCAGTCCTTTACCAGCTTCCATTGTGCAATCCGGGCCGGTTTCCCGTCCCATAGTAAAGTCGATACAGCTGCCGCAATGTTCTTAAAGTAGGAGGGGGGTACCGGGAATGGCGTGTTCTCTAGGAGGTAAAGAAAACGGGGCAACGCCATCATTTTGAACAATGCGGCCTTGCCCAGGAGAGTGAGAGGGAGGGAGCGCCACACCTTCACGTCTCTTTTGAACCGCTCCAGAGGGGGTCCCAGATTGAGGGCGTGGAACTCGACCGGGTCGGACGAAACTTGGATTCCCAGATACTTGAAGGGGCCGTCAGTATAGTGTAACGGACAGTCCGCCGGGAGCGGGGGTGGGGTTCCAGCAAGAGCGTACAGGACTGATTTAGTCCAATTAATTCTATAACCTGAGACCCTCCCAAATTTCTCGCAGACGTTCAGTAGCACTAGAATAGATTTTTTAGGGGAGGTGAGGTACAAAAGGATATCGTCCGCGTATAGAGATATCCGATCCTCCCATGTCGGCGACCATCTGATACCCCTGATGGATGGCTCCCACCTAACCCAGATCGCCAGCGGCTCGAGTACCAGCGTAAACAATAAGGGGGACAAGGGGCAACCCTGCCGTGTCCCACGACCAAGCGGGAAATCTCTGGAGACGTGACCATTCGCTGCCACCTGGGCCAGTGGCTTAGTGTAAAGCAAGTGGACCCACCTGCAGAACTTGGGGCCAAAGCCCATGTGACGCAGCACAGCAAATAGATAGGGCCACTCCACCGTATCAAACGCCATAGTGGCGTCGAGCGAGAGGAGCACCGCCGGTTCATGTATACACTCCCGGCGGGCCAGTACCGCTTGAAGACGTCTTAGATTATACGAGGTATTGCGATTCGGCATAAATCCGGACTGATCCGGGTGTACCAGGGCGTGCAGGTGCGGAGCCAAACGCTGTGCCAGCAACTTGGCAAGGATCTTCGGTTCCGCGTTCAGTAAGGAGATGGGGCGGTAGGAAGAGCATGATTCCGGTGCTTTACCAGGTTTATGGATCGGGATCACTGTGGCAAGGCGTTGATCCCTGGGGAGTTCCCCTACTTCTAGACTGTCCATAAACATACGGAGAAGATGGGGGGCCGTTATCTGGGCAGTGTGCTTAAACAGTTCAATTGGGAGTCCGTTGGGACCCAGAGCCTTGCCAGATGCCAGTGCGCTAGTCGCCTCTCGTATCTCTTCCACAGTGATGTCCGCGTCAAGCTCCGACGCCGCTTCAGGGGAGAGGCTGGGGATCGTCAGATCCTTGATATAGTCATAGGCTTCGTCAGTCGAGTATGGTGCCTGGGGGGCGTAGATTGCCTCAAAGTGATCAGCCAGCAGTTCGACTATGGCTCCGGGGTCCGATATCGGATGCCCCCCTGGTGACGTCAAGTGTGCAATCACCCTGCCCGCTTTTTCTTTTCTGTCGAGCCAGGCCAGCATCTTACCCGCCTTGTCGCCCAGTTCATAGACCCTATGACGGGATGCTTGAATCCTGGTCCGTACCAACTCCCTTTGGAATGCCACCCACTCCACTTTTCGCAGTCGAACTGTCTGAGCAGTCGCCGGAGAGGGGTGGGACTCCTGGTCAGAGATCGCACACTGAAGCGCATCTTCAAGGGCACAAAGATCGTGACGCTGAGCACGTTTCTGGGCAGCAATAAATGTAATTGCCTGCCCACGTATGACCGTTTTGTACGCTTCCCACAGGGTACTATGGGAGCTCACGGAACCAGTATTCTCCTGAAAGTAGAGGGTGGCGGAGCTGGCGAGGGTTTTCCTCAAAGGGGCGCTCTGCAGATAGCTCGCGTGAATGGGAAAGACGCGATTTCTATGTGGGCGGTGATTCGTGTAAGTGAGTCGCAGCGGCGAGTGATCCGAGATTCCTCGCGGACGGATGTCTGCCTCTGCAATGCCTTGGAGCCCGTCACCTGACATTAGAATGTAGTCTAATCGCGAGAGACAGTGATGTGTCGCTGAGTAGTAAGTGTATTGCTGCTCGTAGGGATGTTTATGTCGCCAGCTGTCTGTGAGGCCAAGGGCTTCTATTAGGCCAGCGAGTCGCCCGCCTCCCCGCACCGTCGTAGTATGTGGGTGTCTGTCCATTGTGTGATCTACAACATCATTAAAGTCGCCCCCTATTACCAACGTCGCCGTCGGCAATGACAGTAGAAAGGCTGCAAGGGCCGTATGTGCCGTGGCATGGAGGCCCGGCGGGACATACACTGATACAAAATTGAAGAGTTGGCCCTCCCACTGTATCGTCGCAGCTGCAAAGCGGCCCTGGGAATCAATTTTGGTCTGTCGACACTTCATCGGAAAGTTCTTCCGAATAAGTATTCCCGTCCCTCTAGAGCCTGAGGAGAAATCCGCATGTGCTATGAATTTATACCCCCATCTATCCATCGCTCTCGAGGCCAGGCCCACAAGGTGAGTCTCTTGCAAGAGGACTATCGCCGGGTTGCAACGCTTCAGATATTGGAGTACTAGGCCCCGCTTCACCTTGTCGCCTAGACCCCTGACATTCCATGTGAGGACCGTGAAAGTTAACGTGTGAGAGGGATGTGGCGCGCACTGCTCAGGTGTAACCATCATGTGTACTGACATTGAGGTGCGCATGTGATTTCATACTGGACAACAGGGGACGGGTCCCACATCCCGCCTCTGGAAGGAAAGTGTCTCTAACTAAGTGCGTAGCATGTGCCATAGAACTTGTCATAGTGCAAAAATCTAAACTAAAACAATCAAACATTCCCCCTCCTCCCCCCCTCCCTGCCTCCCTGCTACACGGGACCAAAACCGCCCGCCTCCCCAACTTAGCAGAGTGCTTAATCCCATCCCAACCCAAAGTACTTGCTTGCAAGGGGTAAGTAGCTCTGCGACCTCACGAGCGGCTCCAAGTGGACTCCTCTGGCCCGCTCGGAGTGCCCGCCGAGGGTTACTTCGGCAGTGTTCAAATGAAGTGCCTCTCAAGGACTACGAGTGCAGGGGCCTATTCTTCTGTGCGTTCTCCGTCCTCCAGGCCTGATTCTGCAAATAGATCCTGGCTATGATCTTGAGTTATCTGGTGAGCTGGTTGAATACCCGGCCGGTGGCCACGCTGGTTCCTGTCATTTCGCCGCGGAGCCTCCACTCATCTCCATCCGTCCAGCCAGTCTCTCGCCGCCTCCGGGGTGTCGAAGAACCACGTCTTATGATTATCCACGATTCGTAGCCTTGCCGGGAAAAGCATGGAATAGGGTATTTCCTTAGCCCGTAGAGATTTTTTGATGTCAGTGAAAGTCTTCCGGCGCCGGGCCACTTCAGCCGTGTAGTCTGGGAAGAAGGCAAGAGTGGAGTTCAGTACCTTAACAGGAGCAGAGACCCTGGCTGTCTGCAGTATGGCGTCCCTGTCTCGGAAGTTAAAAAGTCTAGCCAGCACTGGGCGCGGTTGCGCCCCTTGTTTGGGCTTTCCTCCAGGGACCCTGTGCGCCCGTTCAACCGAAAAGAAATTTGAGAGGCCCTTTGGCTGCAGCTTAGTCCTGATCCAGTCCTCCACATACAGATCCATGGATTGCTTGCCCTCCGACTCCGGAATACCTAAAATTCGGACGTTGTTTCTTCTGGAGCGCCCTTCCTGATCGTCCAGTCGGTCCTGTAGTTTCCTGGTGACCGCCTCCATGCGCTCCACAGCAAGTTGTAGTTCCGAAGTGTCGTCCACCAATGATTTGGTGACTACTTCCACCTGCGCCACACGTTCCGTCATCTTGTGGAGGTCTGCCCTCAGCAGGCCAACGTCCGTCGATATAGACCCCACCGTCGTCTGCACACTGGAGAGCATCTGCATCAGATCTTCTAGTGTAACTTTTTTGGAGCCGTCTCCCTCCGCACTCTTATCTGTTGAAGTGCGACCCTCCGGGTGTCTCGCAGCGTTTTTTTCAAAGGCGTACTTTTCAAGCTTGGATAGCGCCGCCGAGTGTCTGGTTCCTCTTCCCGCCATAGCGTTGATGTAGCGGAGCGTGGCTGTGGGCAATCCGGCAGTAAAAATGGCGTCGTCGGTCAGGGACACTGAACCGCCGCAAGGGAGATCAGCGTCAGATACTGCACACCTCCACACACTCGCCAACACTCCTTATACGCCTTCCAGGCTGTAGTGGCGCACAATTGACCTGCCCTGCTCAAGCCCCACAGGAATCTCGGGCTCCGCAAGGACTATTCGGCCTCAGCAATATCTCATCAAGTCTGGCTTCACCGACCCCGGGGGGGCCGTCGCTCAGGTCGTCCCGAGGGCTAGTGGTCGGCTCCCACCTTCGAGATGCAAGTCCGGGAAGAGGTGGGGGCGGGCGCCGCAGCCGCCCACCGTCCACACAGCAGTGCGTCGGACCTCCTGATACCGGGGTGCTCAACCGCTGGGGCCGTCGCCCCCTGCACCCCAGGGCAGTAACGTTGTCAGGCGACCCACCTCCAGTCCCGTTCAGGACAGCCGGCCCCACCGACCGCAATGGGCCGGCGGTAACTTCCGGCAGGGCTCTCCCGATCACAGGGCACTTCCGGTCGGCCTGCTGAGTTGCGTCAGGTCGGCGTCCAGCGGATGTCTCAGGGCCCTTCTCTGCACCACGGTGTATCTTCGTCCGTCGGCAGTCGATTCGGCCCGGAGTAGGGTCGGATCACACCCTTCAGCGTCGGCACTCCGGCCCGGCCACCCGAGGCACAATTTGACGGCTGGAGAAAACGGATTAATGTACTGGGAGCCGCTTCAGTCTCAGAGCTCCCGCACTACGCCGCCATTTCGTTTGGCTCGTAGCCACGCCCCCTACAAAATCCTAATTTAGGACAAAATGCTAACGTAAGACAAAATACTAACTTAGGTCAAAATTCTAACTTAATACAAAATCCTAATTTAAGACTACTAAATGCCTTCTGTGAATACCAAAAGAGGTAAGTTTAGGATTTTGTTGTAAGTTAGTTCTGTGAATCGGCCCCATAGACTACAGTATTATGCTTCCTTTTTTGCCTTATTTTGTAAAATAGTCAAGTTAAACTATATAAACCTATATTTGCCAGAACACCTAAGAAAAAATACCAATGACATCCTCACTATTGACAAATTCACAGTTTTTCAAGGCTAGATTAAACTCGATTTAGCACTTAAAGCAATAGTTCCTCTTTTCTTGCTGAAGAGGCTAAATAAGTACCTTTTGTAAAAGAGACAAAAGGCCTGATTTATAACTTGGTGGTAGGACCATTCGTTCGCCACAAATGAAGAGTAAATATGTCCGCCTGCCTGGCAAAGTAACCCCTGTTCAATTTCTTTATTGGGCCTCGTTATCCTGAGTTAGGTCCAGGTGAGGTGAGGTCCAGTCCCCGGTCAAGACGGGTGAAAAATAAAATTTTGCACAATTCACTGCGATGATGCATACTACGAGACATGCGGTTTTGCCTAGTTTTACATAGCAGGTTTGCCTGCTACGTAATAGAGATTTTTTGTCTTTCTTTTATAAGTGAACTAACCAGGAATGTTATTGAAATGTTTTTACAGTTACCATCTGCATCCTTTGAAGCAGAGGATTTGTAGAAGTAGGTTGTATTGATTCCAACCTCACTTTGGTGTTAAAACTTTTTTCACTTTATTCTTCTTACACATGTTTTGTAGATAGATTCATGCAGTAGTAAATCTTAAGAACAGAGGTCCTGAAGAAAGCCTAGGGCACTTTTACCCTATTGGCTGAAACATGTTGGCCTTGATAACTCAGCAGTTATTTGTTAATACTGCTTTTTGTATTGTTCTGTTTTTAGATTAGAGGGTGAGGCGACATCCCCAATAAACTTTGTTTCTCTCCTCACGGCTCTATTTTAAATATCACACTCTTTTGATTTTTGCACTGCTCTTAATTCCCAAGTGGTCATGGACCCAAAGAATGCATAATCTGTCCTTCTTTTCTTTGGTGCTCCTGCTCTGATTTCATTGAGCGAATCCCTTTCTGGAAGTTAGTCTCTATGATCAAGAGACATATCATCCATATGGGTGGATAACAAGATGATAAGATTGATCACATTGTTAATTGATGGGAATCCAAGCTCTGCTCAATGATTTCATTTTTTTCACAACACTCCTGTTTCTTTGCTTTTTCATCTCTGTATGTAGCAGCTTGAGGCACTTGGTGGCATTGTATCTATTAGACCCCCAGTTCAGCTAGTTATTGTTATTGTGTATATTGGGAAATGGAACTGTGGCATGTCTTTAAAATATCCCTTTGACCCTATTTCTCTCTGTTGTGTCTTGACAATTTCTATATTGAACAGGAGAACCACCGTCAGTCTTGACATGCGGTAGATCCATCCTACTAGCAGTTCTACCATGTTGAAGATGGCCTGGCATCGGATAATCCTCTGTCGGAGTTGACATTCCGCCCACTAAATTTCTATATGTTCGTTACAGGGAGCGAGCTCACAGCAGTGTTCTGTTTATGGAAATCTGCAGCGGACCAGATTTGGCATGGTATAGCCTTGCAACTTAACGATGGGCATGTAAGTCATGCACCTGATGTAATATACTAAGTAATCACACCTGCCAGAGCCCACTTCAAAACACACCCCATGACACATCATGATTCTTTGCCTTTTTCACCAGCAGAAACTAGGCATTTTTTCAACTCTATTTGCTTTCCCTCTGTTTAGTTTTCCATTTACCCTACAGTTAGATTTTTGTCCTACTTTTACTTAATTTCGAGTTTAATACCATGACTGGCAGAAGAAACCCCACAGTCATAGACACAGAGTTTATCAGTCATGATGGATGAGATAATTAGGACAGACACACGAGTAGAAGAGTTTGAAAAATGTTTGATTGAAGATAAAAGAGCATGTGTCACGGTAAGCTTGGGGCAGTGAAGGGTATCACAAAGCAGTAAGCATCGGCTGGAGGGGATATGAATTAGCGAGTCGAGCATTGCTGTGCAAACTCTAGATAATGGCTTTTGGGTAACAGGGGCCAACAAAGAACGATTTTAATCTTGTTGCTAGCTAGATCAGACACATTTAGAAAGTGTATACAAGCGTGTGTAACAGGCTCACAGTGTTATAATTCTTTGAGTGCATTGAGTATGTAGACTGTATTACAATCCTGATAATGGCAATTATTGGTGATGTGTATATTTTTTATTTTCATAGATACCCCCGAAGAAGGGTTTTATGCCCGAAATGCATTGGGTGTTTTAACAATAAAGCGTGACACGTGGAAACTTGCATCATTCTTGTGCTTTTTTGGAAAATAAATGAAGCATAATAATAATGGATAAAATGATTTGAAGAATACAAAGGAGTAAAAAGGATAAATATGAATGAACAAAATTGTGGTATAAGCGAAGAGTTTCATGGATTTAATTCATTGGATTCGTTTGGAAAATGGCTGTGCAGCTTGATGGGAATCAAAACGTGGTTCCCTTGTGTTCTTATAATTAGGGCAGAGCCACACTTCTCTGGAGCCCTTATAGAAAGTACTACAATTACTCAGAAGAGGCAAATGTGGGAGAGAAATGTCTCAAAAATGAATGCTGTATCTAACAGTAGCCGTTCACAGGAGGAAATTCCCCAGCACTGGAATGATCTGCGAGGGAGGGTAAGATCCCTGACTTCCAAAGCCCACCAGGTTGCCCAGCTGACTGGTGGTGGTTTTCCCCAGCATATGAACCTCTTGCTGTGGGAGGAAAACATGTATGGGATCCTACACATTGAAGGTTTTGCAGGAATCCCAGGTGGAGTGGCGACAGGTAAGTACAAACACAGTATATTAGACACTATAATTTTGTTCTTGTAGTATACTAGATAGAGTTGTGTCTTGTGAGCCCATGTTATGTGTTTGTAACCTAAATGTTCTGATAAATGCTTGTGGAGACCACCTTTCATACTATGCTATAGCGTCTCAACAGCTGTTAACATTATTTCATTTTTAAAATGTTGTCAAAAGGGCCATGTTTATTTAGTTTATGCATATATTTGTTATACTGAGGTAACACATTTTTGTGTGAGGGCTCTTTTCCCTGCACATACATATCAAGTAATAATATACATGTTATTTTGTATGTATGACCTAGTTTTAAAATTTTAACAGTTACTATTTATTTTTAAGACCGTTGCTAACTCTTTACATAACCTGCATAGGGTCTTGTTTTGATCAGTACACAGCAGCAGCAACTCTGTCATGGGTCAATGACTACAGCTGTCACAATGCTTTCAAATAAATACTATTGTTTTTTGTGATGTGCCACTCTCATTATACCATACGTTGGAATCACAAGACATCTATTCAAGTGTCATATTCTTCAAACAATCTATGTTAACACTTTTCAAAACATACACAGTTTAAGGAGGGTTACTTGTATATTTTGTATGTATTCCATGGAGGCTATTGTGTATATAACAATCTGAAGTATTTATACTTGGTTGCTTCCCTATAGAAGTTATGTCTCATGTCATAGAAATGTGAAATAAATATGATGTAGTTATCAAATATATAATACAAATTACAATATCTGGCTGAGTAAGGAATCTGAACATGATAAAGGAGTGGATATTACTCTTGGTAGATGACATACAAGTGTGATGTAATAGCAATACTGATAATACTACTTGTACAGTTTGTGATTAGAAGTCTGACTGAAGAAGTGTAATGTTCGGCCATAATGAAAGATGCACTCTACTCTCCCTTAATATTCAAGAAATGTGCATGTTTTTCAGAATAATTAAATGTGCGTTATGAATGTAAAAAGTCTGACATAACCATTAACATTACACTATTACACACAGATGTCCTAACAGTCGTCATTTCATTTCATATTGTAGGGCCAGCTCACAGAACAGAATGTCCAGAAACAGCACCTACAACTCCTACCACTGTTCAGACTCCTGCAGAAGCCTTCAGTGAGGACACAACGTCTGCTGATCCTGATAAGGAGCAGCCTCGTCCATATAGTGTGTTCGGGCAGGCTGCTAGGGTGAGCATCACTCTGCCTACCCCAAGTAATACCACCCGTATTGTGTCTACCCCTCCACAACAGGCAGTAGTTGTCACTACTCCCTGTGGCCCAACATTACATTTTGTAACACATGTAAGGCAAGTAACCCAGTCAAAAAATCACCAATTATTCCTTTGTGTTATTAAATATGTTGGCCTATGTAAAAGAAGCATGTTTACAATCATTATGTGATTTTAAAATAATAGGTAGATTCAAAAGGACACTACCACAATGTTGTAACTTAAAAATTCAACCTTCCCTTGCTGATATTAACACAATGACTGTATCATATACAAGGATTTTCAATCTGGCATGTAGTAAACACAGTAGGAAATATCACCATTTAAAATCACCCTATGTGGACGTATACTTAAACGTATTTCCTAAGCAAAGACTGCAGTAGTATGTCTCTTTTTTATTAAAGAATAACTTTTTAATCTAAATTCTTTTAATAAATGAAAAAAAATTGATAATTTCTGTTTCGGATTATACACTTTTTGTGTCTACTATATGGGCTTGGTATATGTTTTCATCCTGATTTGCATTTGCATGATGAGACGCGAGTTGAGTTGTGCTTCTGATTAAGTGTATAGTAACCAAGGGAAAACCTGTTTTTACGCTCTGTCTCCTGTAGAAAAAGATTATTACATTTACATATATTTCCATTAACTGATATTTACTGTCGTGAGAAGAAGTTGTCAATGACATCTTAAGGTAAACAATTCCCTTCTTCCCCACCACTGTCATCTTCATTTGGCAATTCTTCAAAATCACACTGGGCTTATTCAGTGTAGTCATCATCTGGGATGAATGTAACAATGTTAATGTTAAATGTTTTTATAAAGCGCTCAAATGCCCAAAAGGGTGTCTTGGTGCTAGCTGAGTGCAGATAAATTAATTCCAAATAAAGGACAGGAGACAGACTGGGTTGGGATTTAATGTACCAAGGGAGAGTGTTCCATGCCTTTGCGTTTCCTAGCACAAAGCATCTGCACCGCCCGCCCCCTCCCAACTAGTGCGTTGAAATATCAGGACAGGTATGAGTTTGGCTGCAGTGGACCTGAGGAAGTCGGAGAGAATGTTCCAAGGGAAGTTTTTTTTAAAAGGTCTGGGCCCATTCTGTGTAGAGCCTTCTAAACAGTACAATGGACTTAAAAGAGTATCCTTTGGTTGATGAGAAGCCAATGGATCTTGGCTATCAGATGAGAAACAGATCAGCGCTTAGGGATATTACCTAGCAACCTTGCTGCTGCATTCTGTAAAGTCTGTAATTTATTTAGAACTTCGCAGGGGGCATGGCGATAAAGCCATTGCAATAATCCATTTTTTAACCAACTAGAGAGGTCGCTACGTTTTTTGAAGGGGTTCCAGAAGAAAGTGCAAAATCTTTTTTTTAATAATTTTCAAGGTATAAAAAAAGCCGCTGACATGACGGCTTTACTTGGTCATTGTAAGAAAGTTTATTATTTAAGAGAACTCCTGAGTTTCTTACACACCTAGAAAGAGTGGAGAGGGAGCCCAGCTCAGTAGGCCACCATTCTGGCATCCAAAAAGATGGCTGAGTGCCGAACACCATCACCTCCATTTTGGAGGCATTCAGTTTAGAGAATTGCTTGCCATCCAATTTTCTACCACTCTCATGCAGTCACAGACTATTTCCGCTGCCACCCTATCAGATGTTCCTAGGGAGATGGCAATTTGGGTGTCATTAGCATAGGACGTGATTTCAAAGGATCTGATAAGATCCGCTAGTGGAATGGCATAAACATAAAACAAGAATATAGTAATTTTGCACACCATATCCGGTGAGTAAAGGAGGGCTCCCACATAAATAATCTGTGCACTCCCTTGTATAAACACTGTAAACTGGTTTTTCATTAGGTTGGGTGCCAACACTGTTTCACTCACTGATCCTAAGTGTCTTCAATACTTGCCAATAAATCGCTGATCAAGGCTGGTACAGTGTCCCCCCTGGCATCCTTGGGTCCCCAGAAGGGTTAATCAATTTCAACAATCAAATAATAGAAGGTAAAATTATTTTCAAGTCTTTTTTGCAATTTTCACTTTATTCTTTCATCAGATGATAATATGATAATATTCAAAAAAATTAAATGTGAACAACCCATTAATAAATACTCATCCTCAAATCCTCAATGCATTTCGTACAGAAAATGTCCTTCATCAGAAAATACATTTAAACTGCAGAACGAAATAAAAATCGTTTTATGAACTGTTGGCACAACGTCTCACGCCTCATCTGACCAAACTCATACATAAAGATCAATCTGGATTTATGCCGGGCAGAAGCACGACGCTTAACCTGCGCAGAGTCCACGGTGCACTTGCGCGAGCGCAGTATCTGTTAGAGCCCGCGGTGATATTATCCCTTGACGCCCATATGGCATTTGACACAGTCCACTGGCCCTTTTTATTTGCAGTACTACGTCACTTCGGTTTCGGCCCGAAATTCTGCTCCTGGATCCATCTGCTCTATGCAAGACCGATGGCACATGTAGCGGCTACCGGCCACATCTCGGCGGACTTTCCCTTGTATAGAGGCACGCGCCAGGGCTGTCCACTTTCCCCGTTACTGTTCGCCATGGTCCTGGAACCTTTGGCCGAATGGGTAAGGTGGGAACCCACGATCAGTGGTATCCGCTGGACGGATGACTGGGAAGATAAAATATCCTTATACACCGACGATGTGCTGATATATCTCACCGCT
Organism: Lissotriton helveticus; assembly: GCF_964261635.1. NCBI lineage: Eukaryota > Metazoa > Chordata > Amphibia > Caudata > Salamandridae > Lissotriton > Lissotriton helveticus. Next base: position 1,628,481,816 of record NC_136067.1, read on the forward strand.
CCCAGGCGCTCGATTAACACATTATTGGATGTTTGCACGGTCTACGGTCGAGCTTCCGGCTATTCGATCAACTGGTCCAAATCCACTATGCACGTACTGCGCGGTCCTGCACCGCGCTTGCCGGACACCTGCCCGCTGCGGATCTCGGTCGACGGGTTTAAATATTTAGGGATATACGTCACAGCTGACCCTGCTTCCTTCCACAAGCAAAACCTACAGCCCCCTCTTGACCGCCTCAAACGGGACATTCGACACTGGGAATCGCTACCACTGACACTGCTAGGTAAGGCTGCCCTGTTCAAAATGATGGCCCTGCCCCGCTTCCTCTATGCTCTAGAAAACACGCCCTACCCTGTCCCTCCCGCATACTTCAAAACCATCGCAGCGCAAGTCTCGGTGCTATTGTGGGGCTCTAAACCTGCTCGAATAGCGCAGGCCAAACTCACGCGTGGCTGGTACGACGGAGGCATAGCGCTCCCAGATGTCAGCCTTTACTACTGGGCGTCACAGTTGAAGATTGTTAATCAATGGCTTCATCTTACCCAGTCTGAGCCGGCCCTAAAGGCGGACAGGGCGCAGTTGGGATTCTCTGGAATGCTGACTCCCCTGTATGATAAATCGCTAATCACATCGAAGATCGGCCCACTACGGCACACACTCACCGTGTGGCACGCGGCGCTACACAGGCTGAAATGGCGAGGAGTGCTGACGCAGCTCACCCCGTTATGGGACGTAAAACAGCTTGGACAATTGAGGCAATCCAAGGGCTTCGACCGTTGGGATACAATTGGCATCTCAACCATTGGAGATCTATGGCAGAGAGGGCAAGTGCTACCTTTCGAAACACTGCAACAACAATATGAGCTGGCGCTGACTGAACGCTTCAGATATACGCAGATACGTCATGCCTTGACAAAGGTGTTCGAACCTGGTACAGATATCCCAGAGGCGTCCCCACTAGAGGACAGACTACTAACGGACTTTATGCCTTCAAAAGCGACATCCCTAACATACAGAAAACTTGTAAACAATCTGCCTGACCCCCTAGAGGCCTTGCGGAAGAAATGGGTACATGACTGTGGCGACATGGATGACACGGAGTGGCAGGAGGTGACTTCATCTCCAAAAGAAATAGGTGTCCCAGCGCGTTTTCGCCTGGTACAACTCCGTATATTGCACAGGTCATATTACACAAGGGATGCACTACACAAGATGAAAAGGATTGAACACCCATACTGTCTGAGGGGATGCGGGGAAATAGGTAGCTTCTACCACACGATATGGGAATGCCCCCGAATTGCGCACTACTGGGCTCAAGTGATGCGCACCATGTCACAATCTGAGGAACTATCCATACTCCCTGACCCCAAGCGATGCCTCCTGAACATATGGGAACCCAACGACCTCACGCGATATGGGCAGAACTGGATGACAATAGGTATGATGGTAGCGAAGAGGAATATAGCACAAAGGTGGGGCGGGGGGTTACCACCTTCCATAGCGACCTGGAGACAAGACATGGACGCTGCGATGATTGCAGAACGGGCTGTGTATCGAAACAGAAGATGTCCTAAGAAATGGAAAAAGGTCTGGGGGGCGTGGAATAAATACAGAGGAGACATTTGCGACCCACCTTCTGATACAGACGGCACTAGCTCTGATACCGACTAAAACGGCTCCACCCAGGGTGAGCTCAACAACCCTTGATTTGCCATGTATAACATTAAGCTCCTGTGTTAATGATGTAATTACACGGATTTCTGGTCCCAAACTGCGATGCCTAACGTATTTTATATTTGCAGGTGACACTGTATCGCACTGTTTTAAAAATGCTAATAAAAATGTTTAAAAAAAAAAAATTGTTTTATGTTATGAACACCAGGTACATGTGGACTCTTAAGTTTTATTTTCAATGACCAGCGTCCTACAGAACAAGCAAAGAAGACGTTGTCCATGAAGGTGGGGAAGGTGGAAGTCTGAAGGTGGTCCCTCTGAAACTAAAGGACTCAGCAGCACAGAAGGTTATGGGGCTGGAGAGAAGGACTCAAGATCTACTGACTCAGAGGTCTACACAGCAAACCAGCTCCAGGTAGTGGTGGACCCAGCACCATCTCATGGACTTACATCATCGACCTCCACCACTTTCCTCCTGTTGTCTACAATGCAGGCCAACACCCAGCCCTTGAATGGTCTGGGGTCTCCTTCGCCCCAGGCACCTCTGCTCCTTCCCCTGTCCATCCAGCAGTGATGTCGGTGGAAGCTCTGGATGTGCTGCGCAGCATATCTGTTGGCCAGACTGCACTATTGTTTGCCATCCAGGGGGGTCCACCAACACCTGGCCCTTCCTCTCAAGATCCTTCCTCTTCCCTAATCCCTCCTCCATCCTCCCACCCCCATAACCCAACCAACCACCTCTGTCCTAACATCAGACACTAGCTATACGCTCACACCCACACACTCAGGCAAACACAAAAATGCAGGCACACGCACAGACACTCCTAGTAAAAAGAAAGAAATACACACAAACATACACATACAGACACACAAAGTAGCAACACACTCTCCAAAGTCACAGACACATCCACAACACACAAATACTCTAATACTCCAATACATCCACCAGTCACCTCTATCATCTGACTGACTCCCACAAGTGCCACTACATCCTAAACTACTTTCCATATCCTGAACCACCTCCACACCCTCAACCACCAACACACCTTCAACCATCATCACAACCTCAGCTACCACGACAACCACCACCACAACTTGTACCACACACACAACCACACCCACAACCACCACCACAATCTCTACCACCACTACAACCTCTACCACCACTACAAAATCATCCAAACACATGATCTCACAGTCCACACCACAGAAATGCAAACCTTTAGCTAACCACACACCATCATCCAAACAAACAACACCACATAAATGCAAACCTTTAGACAAGGACACACCATCACCCAAACAAACAACACTACAGAAACACACCCTCAGACAAACACATATCAATGGAACAAAACACACCACAAAAGCACACACCCTCAGACAAACACACACACCAACCAAACAAACCACATCAGAGACACACACACCCAAAGCCACTACATCCACAAAGCAAACACATGCATCCAAATTAATAACTTCACCCACATTACAGCACACACCCAAAAGCACAACCCCACATCATCCTGAAACTTCATACACACACTCAGCCGCACAACGCTCACACACACACACCACCGCAACAGCTCTAGCACCCTTTACTTTCCACACACCTCCTACACCCACACCATCCACCCTTCTGCCAACCTCTAAAACCACCTCTACTCCTCCCAAACCCCTTAAGAAAAGGCCCCCCTCCAAAATGGTGAATTGTGGTGCCTGGCTAGCATCTGTTCATGGAGTGACATTTTCCCCTTTATAAGGAGGTCATTTAGGGACCATTGACTTTGGAGACAACATGACAATACGTTATATTGGATAGCAGAGCTCATTTATGTGTTTTTTATTCATTATTTTTGTTCCATAATTATTATGATTTATGTCTATTCTTTTGGGAGAAGTATCTCAAAATGTATTTGTTTTGCTCAAAACATGTTTATTTTTCTGGTACGCACAGACACATTGTTCAGTATGTTTGTTTTTTGACCATTTACATTTTTAGTAGACACTGTAAACAAGCATACATAAGTATATGTTGACCTTTGGTCTCCTGCTAAAGGCATGACACTGCAAACACAGCACGCTAAGGATAACATCATCCCAAGGATTTGTGAAACAATAGGGTATATTTACAATAAAATGTCAGAGCGTTGAACTGCACCAAATTTGGCAATGCCATGCTCTTAAATTTTCAAAATGTAGAGATGCGCCATATTCACAAGAATACGGCTCACCCTTGTGAGTCTCGTAGCGCTGGTGCAAAAAAAGCTGCCTAGCACCAGTGCAAACGCCCTGCTGCTATGTTGCTTGGATCCCTGCCCTGCAGGGATGATTGTTTATGTGCAGGAAGGCACACCTTCCTGCACATAAACAATCAATAATGGAGATTTGCACCTTCTATGTGTGCTGCAGAAAGTAGCACACGTGGAAAGAGAAAAAAATGAGAAGACATTAATAATTTCTCCTCGTATCGTCTAACGCCAGGTATTACATGGTCATGATTTTTGGCGCTGCCTCAGCCGTGTACATCTGGGGCAGCATAAAAAAACAATGGGTGTTACGATGAAGATGTAGCCCCAACTCCACTGCCAAGTCCTGGTGAGAAGGTAACCAACATCATAGGTCTTAAAAAGTAACTTTTGTATGCACTCAGATGTATGTTACTAGATTGTTCTGTTTATGTTCTCAAACCTTGCTGCTTTGTTTAAATAGTGACATCCTCTAAGAATACAGTTGATGATACACAATTACAAAACATATTTACAACCAGAAAAAAAGTTTATCTTTCAGTAATGGAAAAACATTACCATCATATATGTTGGCTATTTTTTAGATGTGGTCATCATTCTTACCCTAAATATAGTTGTTTGTGATCTCTCTGCATTGTGCTCGACCCTCTGCTGCAAATGCCCCCATCTTGCTGAATCTGTAGCAGTGGTAGTCATCATCTGAGACTGATTCTGGCTCTATGTTGGCATTGTGAAGACCCTTTTTCATGACTATGTTGTGAAGAATAGTACGTGGCAATGATTTTGCAACAGGTCTCTGGTCCATAGAGTAGTGCTCCACCAGTCTTATGTAGACATCTAAAACTTTGATTTCGGTATTCCAAAAGTCTGTTCAATTATTGATTGTGTTGTTTTATGTGCCCGTTGTATTGCCTTCCACTTATGGTTCTTGGATTCAAGTATGGTGTCAGTTTCCAAGGGCACAAGACATATGCACTGTCTCCTTAAATAGTATGAGAAGGAGAAACAATCAGATTATTTTACAAACATTCTATTGAACACTGTATGAATTGGGCTTGTAATCCTTTTACAAAGAAAAAACCATCGCTAAATTCACCCTGAGACAGACGGTTATTTATTCGATTGTGGCAGAACATAAAGGAGTCAAGTGTGCTGCCTGCGATCTTGGCCACAAGGTCCATTATGATTAGGGCTCCCTGTTTTATGGTATTTATTTTTTTAACATCTCCGTCTGTATTTTTTCATATTTATTTTCTGGTCATCTTACTGGTATTTAGCCATATTTATTTTGTGTTTTGAGAATAAATGGAGCTGTTAAATAGTATATTTCCATGTTTATTGAACTCTTGGATGTACACTCATACATGGATTCCTGTCATTTAACAAATTAAGCAGTAACGTTAAACACTACACTCACAGGTACATATTAGTGTTATACTACAAATATATGTCAAAATATGCCTATATTTAAGGAAATCTCATTCTGTTTTTTAACTCTCGATGCTGCCTATCTGCTCAGCCTTTGCCTGGAATTCATAAAATACAGCATGCAAAGTCACTCAAAAGAAGTTTGCTTCCTCCTCCAATATGCCTAGTAGTTTCCAGGCTTACCTAAAACGTTCCATGCTGTGATGAGCCATACGCCAAAAGTCCACAATATGTATATGTTGCAAGACCTAAGCTATTTATTGGCAGTCTGTGGGTTTCAGTGTATTCACATGAGCCAAAGGCTTTAGAACAAGCCCTGAAATTAATGTTCTTTTTTTTTAATCTTGATTTTCTTGTGAATGGTGAGGTTAAGCTACATTGGGTGCAGATTGATGTTCTTTAAATTCAGCTTCCTGAGTGAGGGAATCTCCTCAAAAGGTAATTTATCTACTGACGAGGCTGCTAAATTTGCAGTTCAGTGTTGCAAGTTTGAAGGCATAACCATGTTGCAAACTTAAACTGACCCAAAGGTAACTTCAGCAATACAAGCATCACACAATAATACAGCCCTGTCTCTGGGCTTCCCGGCAAAGTACATTTACTCCTTGTGACAAGATGAGGTAGGTGACCATTGTTTATCAAATGAGTTTGCCTCACGACTTAGTCAAGACATCTCATGAGTGTGTAGGTTCACCTCATGCTGGAGTCTCAACTACTCTGCACATGCTTCATGAGTCTCACTAGTGGCAATTAATGCCAAATGCAACCCGACAATGTGCAGCACAATGGGAAATACGTCAGTTTGAAAAGACTTCCACCGTTCCCTTCGAGGTTGTTTACACTATAATATTGTTCTACCCCATCAATAAATCAATATGAATACATATATGCAGATATAGATTCATGTGGTCTCAGTGGGGTAGGAAGGGGGTGCAGTGGGTGCAGTGGGTGCGGGCTGAGGCTGAGGGGGTGACAAAATGGCACTGAGGGGGGTGACAAAATGGCAAAAAAATTTCACTATCCCTTTTTTTCCTTGTTTTAATAATTTCAATGTGGGCGGGGGGGGTGTCAAGAAATTTTCCGCACCGGGCACCACCTGACCTTGCTACGCCACTGTGTAGTCTCTTCACGTGGGTGTGGCCATAGCACCAAACCACAACTTGCTTGGTTGCAATGGTTCGGTTACAATCAGTGGGGCACAAATATTTCACTCAGATAAAGGACCATCTTTGTCTTCCAAGGTGTTAATTGCAGCACTTGCTATAGTGGGGGTACAACTCTCAAACCCAATAATAGCCACTGCCAAGCATCTCAAAGAGTAATCGAACAGTATGCTCAAACAGACGTTACCATCAAGAGTCGTAATGTATGGTGCATCATGTCTAAATACAGCATTCAAAGGGCATTAGATAACTTGTAGAGACATGTATCACTAAACTATGCATCTTAATGAATCCTATTTGGATTTAAAATATGTATCTATGATCTTTCAGAAAGCCCTGATCCTCATATTCAATCACTTCTTTTTTTGAATGCATTTAGTTGTTTTCTCAACCTAAAACAATTTAGTGTGTATGTTAAACATCAGGTCAACAAAATATTGTACACACCCCCCCGGAGCAGAGTTCCCACACACTGCTTAACCTCACAAAAAAACGAATTCCATAGCATTCTACCAGCCAGTAATCTACACAAATTCATATTTATTCATCAGTAGACATGCAAAGAAAGCTGCACAACAACACATCCAAAACAAGCATTGGCAAAGCCAATAGGTCTCGCCTTTGGTGCCTTATAAGTGATTAGAGAGCTATTGGCTTTGTTAACGTTTTTAACATGCAAAGCAGGAGTATTGGGGGATGGGCAAGCCAAACCATGAAATCCTCTTACTTTAAAGTCATACCAAGTAACTAGATAAGAGCAAGACTTACAGGTCTGTTTAACAGTGCTCTCTGAGCAAGTGACAAAATATGAGCGCTCCTGATGAGGGTTGGTCAAACACCAGTAGGAAACATAGAAAACTAGGTGAATGGAGTGCAGGGCAGTGCGAGCCCGGCAAGGACTAGAGCTGAGCGCAGTGAAGCAAGGAGCGGCGAACGAAAGTGAAAGCGAGTTGGCAAGATGACCACGAACAGGCTAACAAGGGAAACAGTCCAATTAATGTGTAGGAGAATTGCGCCGAAATACATTTATTTAACTATTTATTTTCAATTTGTAGGCAAAGTTATTGCTCACAATGTGGGCCTCCTGGCTTTAGGAGAATAAATAAAGTATTATGGTCAAAGGGAATGGCGCAAACGAAAGCGCGCACGTGTCCCTAATTACAAACATATGGCCAAATGAAAACAGCTTTTTTCAAGCACTCATGCTTGTGCTGGCATCCACCTTGCAGGAGCGAGCAGCTGCACATGTGCCATCTGTTTTCAATTAGCTTGCGCGCCGCTGCTCGCTCCCGCAGGGTGGATGCCAGCACAAGCACGAGTGCTGGAAAAGAGCTGACCAATTTCTAAAGGTCATCTCCTAAGGTAGCGCACGTGCGCTGGCTAGGCAAGACCTATACAGCAAGGCAAACAAATAGAGGTCAACAGTTATATACACTCAAATCTCGTTGGTAAGGTCAGTAGCATCCAGCGCCCAACCTGTCCAAACTCCAGGCTTAGAGCCATCAGGCCCTCAGTCATACTTCTCCTGTCCTCACAAAAGCTGGCAACATAGTTGCCCAATCATCAGCAGGAGGTTGGTGCAGCAAGCCATGTCTTTCCTCATCATCTACAGTGGACTCCTCAGCCAGCGCCCACCACTCAACCTCCCACTTCGACTTACAATTGGGGGGATCCTGTGGTGATCCCCAGTGCATAGCCAGAGTGCACCTAGCCAGAACCAACGCCAGACCCAGTAACCCAGCACCCACTACCCCAGCTCCCAACCTTGGGAATAGAACAAAAAGGCACACCTCTAAATGTAGGAGGATTGTCTTGGCCAACGTACACTCTAGATCTGCTTTCACCTTCCCCCAGAAGCATGCTACCAAGGGGCAGGACCAGGTCATGTCTAAGAAATAGGCATCCAACCTGAGGCAACGTAGGCACTCATTATCAGTACTACCCCTCAGTGTATTAAGTCTGTGTGGTCATGCCCACCTGTGTCAGAAATTGCAAGGCAGGCAGGCTAGCATCTGTCACCAGTTTATAGGTATAAGGGGTAAAAAAGGGCCCAATCCCTTACTGGGCATAAAATGAGGGTAGATGTATAACTTCTTGCCATTGACAGGGGAAAAAAACCATCACCCCCTAATTTGAGCAAGATTCAACAGGTTTGTCTGGGGAAGATTAGTTTCATCAGTTTTCTCTGGAAAAAAATTCCAATCATACACAGATTTGTTATGAGGTATTTATAGTTTAATTGGCACTCTATCCATAAGAGTGAGTGAAAGAGAAAAGCAGCTCCGCCAGTGGCGACAAGATACTCTTGTGAAACAATACCCAACCGAAGTTAGGTCTGCTGCCATCCAAGCAGCAAGCACCTCCCTGTGAAGAATCCACCTCTGGAAGCGGGAATACCAACCAAGAGGACTGTTGAGGCAATTGGCCAGGCGCACACCGCAGACTTTTTGAATTTTTTCCAGCTATGCAGAGCTATCTGCAACAATTTAGGGAACGGGCCCAGTGCCAGATACCCCTGGGTAAAAGGGATATCAACACGCCCCTACTGTTTGGGTTGCTGTAGCACCTCAGTTCCTACTGATTGTGACTCGTCAGCCATTTGGCTAACCACTGAATCTGAACCATGGTATGATACAGCTCTAGGTTAGGAACTCTGTTGAAAGTGATTTTGTTGTAATCACAGGAAACCGGAGGATAAAGTAGCAGTTTTATTCCAGAACACAACCTGGCATTGATCCACCTCAAGGAGTCAAGATGAACTGACTTGCTTGGAGTGTTTCTCACGTTACATTCTAGTAATGGAATCAGAATGATAAAACATCATCATAACACAACTCCTTCCCTTACACAAATGCAACTAAAAATGCAGCAAAAAAAAAGAAAGAAAGAAAAATAATAAACTGAAGAATGATAAGGGTAAAGAAATGCAACAGTCACCTCGCCCATGTAGCTTCAAGGAAGAAAAATATTTAAAAAACAGCGACATGAGTACTTAAGAGTACACATCATAAAATGAGTTCACATACTAACTTTGTGAAACAAAGCATCACTTTCCAATGTAATCCTGTAAATAAGCTGGAGGTCTGCGAACCCTGACCACATCCATGGTCATGGAACCACTAGCACCAGATGGCACGAAAACCTGTCCAGAACCATGACACCCACTCATGATCTCTTCATCACGCAGAAACATGGCACCAGAGCAACCCACATCTTCTTCTCTCTTCAGACAGACCCCTCCTCTCTGGTACAAAGCAACATTGCTCAAGTTCCACCTTTCACCTCCATCCATAATTACAAAATATTTCCCAACATTTACCAGGAAGACGGGACCTCTGAATTTGTTCAAACCTCCTTGCACCCTTCTTGGTCTTTATTTGACCCTGGCAACTTTAAAGATCTTGGTGTTAACTGGTTCACGAATCATTTTACCATCAGACATCACCCATTCTTTTAACCACGCAGGAACTAACCTGGTTCCTGGGGAGCGTCCCCTCATGAGCTGAAAGGGAACTTTGGACGTGACACTGTATGGTAGAGCAATAGGCCCATAACATGTCAGAGACTGCTTTCTGATAGGTTGACAATTGGACAAAGCAAGTTGAGTGGTCCTCTTGACCAACCTATTGGCCCTCTCCACAATATCATTACCCATGGGATTGTAGAGAGAAGTACGGAATGATTGATCCCACACAGTTCCAAAAACTGGCGCATATCATTAGAAGTCAATTGAGTACCATTGTCCGTGAGCAGAACATTGGGAATCCCCTCTTCATCGAAAATTTCCTCCCAACATTGCAAGCATGGATTTGGTTATGACGTCTTTCAAGAATTTTACAGTCGACCATCTAGAATGTGCATCTACAATAACTGCAGCAAACCTGAAATCTCCAGGTATCTCTGACATGGGCTCAATGAAGCCCAGGCAAACAGTATGCCAAGATACTCCAGGATCATTAAACAAAAGCTACTGCCTCTTCAGAATCTGAATTTTTCACAGCCTGTCCATCCACAGCTTCCCAGTTCAATGACATCCACAACAGATAATCAGCTTGTATATTCTTCCAGCCATGCACAAATTAAACTTCCTAAATATATTCTTGCAAGTGTGCAGCAAATCTGGCTAACCTTGCTGATCCCTTGCATGAGCCCCCAGCAGACAATATTTTGATCAAGGGCTTGTGATCTGTCCTTAAAACAAACTTCATTCCCCAGAGGTACACTCTAAAATATTCTGCACCCCAAGCTCCAGCTAGTGCCTCTCGCTCGATAACAGAATAATTCCGTTCAGCCTGAGTGAGGGTGTGTGAGGCAAACGCAACCGTTTTTTCAGATCCATTTTGTTTTTGTGACAAAACAACACCTATTCCGGTAGCGCTAGCATCCACTGTCAGAAACTATTTACACTTGAAATCAAATGAAGCTAAAATTCCTGCTTCACAGATTTCCCTTTTAATATTCTCAAAATATCTATGCTGAACCTCCTCCCAGACAAACTAATTGCCCTTCTGTAATAACTTTCTAATATCCCCAGTTTTATCAGCAAAGCTTCTCACAAACTTGGAGTAATACTCTACGAGACCGAGAAACTATCTCGATTGGTCCTTGTCCTTGGGATCAGGTGCAGATCTGATGCCTTCTAACAAAGAGCGCTTTGGCTTTATTCCTCCACTAGACATAGTGTACTCCACCTGGTTAGGAATACAGACTTGTCACTGCTTACAGTCATACCTACATCTGCCAACCTTCTCAAAACTTGCCTAAGGATGACATTATCTTGTTTGATAGTCTTTCCTGAAATCAGAATGTCATCTTGAAAATAGACAACCCTTTCCAAGCCTTTAAAGATGTCCCCCATCATCCTCTGAAAAACACTGGCAGCCGAGGCCAATCCAAACTGCATGCGCTTAAATTGGTATGTCCCTTCAGAGGTGATGAAAGAAGTTAAGGCTTTGGTATCTTGATGTCATTTGATTTGATGATAACCACTCCTCAAATCAATCTTAGAGAAGTACTTACCATTACCAACAGATTGCAAATGTTCACTGATATTATGAAGTGGGTATGTATCAACCACAATGTCGCGAATAAGTGACCTTAAATCAATGCAGAATATCAAGCAGCCCTCAGGTTTCTGGTTGATGACCACTGGAGAAATCCACAGAGAAGCCTCCACCGACTCTATCACGCCCCTTTTTCAACATATTATCCAAAAAGTCTTTGAGACCATCCCTAAGAGAGATTGATACCCTCCTAAGTTTGTGCTGTACAGGCTTGGCATCTCCTTTGAGTGCTATTTTTTGTACATAGCCATTTAGACAACCCAATCTATCTTTGTGTGCCTCTTGTACAATCTTGTGCAAGTGTATGTCTTCTACTACCATGATCTGGCAGGGTGACCTTGGGTTGATGATAATATTCAGATTGAATTGATGCATCCAACCAAGTATGGGGGGACCCTCTTTGGAAATGTACACCTTGCCTTCAATGTATTTGGTCCCAAATCGTATCATACCAAACTTGTACCCCACACATCTATGGACTCGCCTTGGTACCCCACGGGATAACATCTTTGGTCATCAAAGGTACGTTATGCCACAGTTTCTTGAATAAAAGCTCAGGAATTATAGTGTACATGGAGCCAGATTTGATCATAAGTTCTACATTGCACCCACATATTTCAAACATGGCCACAGGTCTCTTCAATATATTAGCATCAACCTCTCCTTCAGATGTTACTTCACTTACAGTATCTCCCACCATTAATATTCTGTCCTTACATTGTGGCACCTTAGACTTGTACCTATCAGAGACACCACTTTGTTTGCACATGCGTGAGCTGTGTGTCGAGGTTCAGTGACATTGAGTAGAGAGTGCTGGGCTCACGTATAACGGTGGAATTCTCAAGCAGTGGCACGAGGCTCTAGCGGTAAGTTCTTTTTCCAAAAAATGTATGCACAGTACCTTGAAATCAGTGTGAGGTCAGGGTCCTACTCGGTGAGGTAAGGTGAGGATACATTTGAAGGGTTTTTCTTGCTTCATGAAAGATTTACCCCGCAAAACACTGATGTTTCGATCTGGGCTGCAACTGAACACCAGGTTGTGTCAGAGAAGTCATTGGAGATCATCGCCACAATGTTGAAAGTGATTTTGTAGTAATCACCGAAAACCGGAGGATAAAGTAGAAGTTTTATTCCAGAACACAACCTGGCATTGATCTACCTCAAGGAGTCAAGATCAACTGACATGCTTGGAGTGTTCTTCACCTTACATTCTAGTAATGGAATCAGAATGATAAAACATCATCATAACAAACTCCGAGGTCCCCCTCCCTGGTGGGGCGGAGAAGGATTCACGGAGAGGCTCTACATCTGCCCCCATTCCATATGAGCTCCCTCATCAAGATGTCTGGAGTGTGGAATCCACAGTGGGAGGTACACAAAAAACATATAGGGCCTTACTTATGAGGCAGTGCGAAACTTATACGCCACTGTTGCGTACATTTTTGTGACGCACTGGTGGCGTAAAAAATGCGCCATGTTGAGCCCTATTTACAAAGTGATGCATCTAGGCAGGTGTGTCACTTTGTAAACCCATGCACTTCATTATACCTGCGCCAGGTATAATGTATACATGGGGGGCATTGCCACATCTGACAGCAGGCGTAAGACTGATGCAGGGTCTTTCATATTTGGCCTGCCCCATGTGAAAGGATACATTGCTGGAGTGGCGTCTGTTTTCAGATACACCCCAGCAATGCTGCACTTTTGCGCCTACAGATACGTCAGCATTTCTGACGTATCTGTAACTCCTTGCGACATGGAGTGGCATACATTAAATACTGTGCATCCATCCTGTCGCAAGGAGGGCACAGTGAAAACTATTGCATCGCTGTTTTCACGCAGCGATGCAACAGTTTTCATAAATGAGGCCCATAGCATCCTAGGCAAGAGAATCATATTAGTGAGTGCCATCCTCGTGATTATGGGAAGCCTCAGCTATCGCAAGAATGTGACACTGCTCCGCAGCAACCTGAGCACTCCCCCAAAGTTGAACTCTCTGCTATCCATATCACGGTGTAAAGTTTTCACCCCAAGATATTGCAGCACCCAGGGCTCCCACAAGACACCATGGGCCTGTGTCACTATCCGAACTTCACCACTGCCTCCACACACCAGGATGGTGCAAGACTTCTCCCAACTCATGTGTAGGCTCGTCACTGTGCCCAAAAGGCATAGCATGGAAGCTCAATCTCAAAGTTTGAGAGGTACCCATACAAATGTAGGGGACAGGGTTCATTGTAATATAAGCACAAACATATCCCCCATATGCCAATTTCTAAACCTTATTAGAATATTCACTTCTCTCATTCATCATACCTCCGTCACTCTATAGACTGATAATCCTGAACCCAAATATATGCAAAAATGTATGTTATTTATTGTATTGTCCCAGTATACATAAAAATCATTCCAAGAAAATAATTAAAACAATTTAAAAATACTGTTTTTAGACAAAGGTATTTGTCTTCAGTTTTCAGATTATCTAATTTTCCTTTCTATGTCAGTATATTTCATACACCTAGTGTAATAGGTTAAAACACATTTTTTTTAACTGTTCAAGAAACCCATATACAATATGCAGTTTATCAAGAAAATACAAATATCACACGAATTTAAAAATGCTGAATAGCATATAGTTGTTGATGCAGCGTTTCGGTTGATGAAAATCGATATAACCACCTTCTAGAGAACTCTAATAAATGACAACAATCATCTATGAAAGATATATACAAAATATAATTAATTATCTTGTGTATACAGAACATATTTACATATACAGAGTTCAGTTTTTATTCTAATCGCACTCATATCCCCATTAAGGAATGCACACACTCATCAAAATTCCTAAACTATTGTCAAACATGTTTATTATATTACTAGCAGCCCGTCCCGACATTGTCCGGGTATGAATTGCTGCTGGCCAGTAGTATATTGTTTTGTAGGATTTCGTTTTGATAGCATTTCCTATCTGTGACAGGCCAGTGAAACGCTCCGATTCACAGTGCACTGCTGATGCACTTAAGAGTGCGCGTTCAGTAATGTGTGAACTCGAGTTTCCCTACTTTATTTTTCCTTGCAATATTATATAGCGCGAACTCGACAACATGGCATGAGCACAATTTACATTACAGAAGAACACATTCATTTGTGGTAGGCACGGGGAGACAAAGCGATTTGCCTGGAATCGCAGGATGTTGAGCTGATGCCGAGATTCAAACGTAGCTCCCCAGCTCTAAAGTTCGCAATTCTAGAACTTGTGGCGGGAGTTGTGTGTAAAAGTGTATGTCGGTGCTGGCCATCAATGAGAGAGACCTGTGCATTTTTCAAATGGGTGGTTAAAAAATATGAGTATGTTGCTGGAGATGTGGGCCACTGTGCCACCAATGTACTTACCGGGGGAGGGTAAACACCCATTATTCCGCAACTTTCTTTCCGTATACCATCACTCCGCATACTTTCATTACGAAAGTACCATGACTCCACAATGCCATTATAACGCATGGCATTACATTTTATATGCTTTTACCACGCATACATTTACAACAAAATTAGTTGTAAATGCATGAATGGTAAAAGCATGTTTTTTTAATGTTTGGATAAGGTAAGTATGGGTATAGGGGTATATGTTTTGGGGTGTTTGGGTATTTTAAGGGTTCAGATATAGTTTTGGGTTATGGGGTACAGGGGTAGTTTTAGGGATAGGTATGGGTTTTGGGGTACAGGGGTATTTTTAGGGTTCAGGGCTAGGTTTGGGTTTTGGGGTCTAGGGATATTTTTAGGGTTCAAGGGTAGGTTTGGGTTTTGGGGTACAGGGGTATTTTAAGGGTTCAGGGCTAGGTTTAGGTTTTGGGGTACAGGGGTATTTTTAGGGTTCAGGGCTAGGTTTGGGTTTTGGGGTACAGGGGTATTTTAGAGTTCAGGGGTAGGTTTGGGTTTGGGGGTACAGGGGTATTTTAAGGGTTCAGGGCTAGATTTTGGTGTACAGGGGTATTTTAGGGTTATGGGGTAGGTTTGGGTTTTGGGGTACAGTGGTATTTTTAGGGTTCAGGGCTAGGTTTGGGTTTTGGGGGACAGGGGTATTTTTAGGGTTCAGGGGTAGGTTTGGGTTTTGAGGTATAGGGGTATTTATAGGGTTCAGGGGTAGGTTTGGGTTTTGGGGTACAGGGGTATTTTTAAGGTTTAGGGATAGGTTTGGGTTTTGGGATACAGGGTATATTTATAGGGTTAAGATGAGTTAGTGTTTAAGGGTGTTGGGGTATTTTGAGGAGTAAGGGTGGGTTATGATTATGGGGTGCAGGGGTATTTAAAGGGAGCAGGGTGGGATTAGCACACGATATGAGACATGGCATGAAGGGCGGAACATACCACATGCCCCCAGCGTTTGTCACGCCCCCAGCACACGCCCACACCACAACGCAGACACGCCCACAAGGGACTACTTTGCTGGCACGGTTCTTTTACCTTTTAAATGTATATGGTGGGCGTCTGCATAGCCTATGTCCTTCTCCTGCAACTGCCCTTTCCAACGCTGTATTGGGTGTTGTGATTGGTGCTGTGGTTCCTGAGATTACCCGCCTCAAAGGTTTGGGCTCTCTCTTTATATTATATTAGTATAGATTACCACAATCAACTTCAAGCACGGGAGGACCAGCTGCTGCAGTAACCTCAAAAAGTAAAGATCCTCTCTCTCATGATTGCTTCTACTACAGCCATGTTGTCAGGCCAAAAAACTACAGTCCTGTTTTGCAAAAACACTTGCCCAAATGGACATTGACACAATTAGGGAAAAGAGCTCCCAAAAGGGCAATATTTTTTATCAAGACAGGGTCGAATCTTCCATACACCACTGACTCCCTAAAATTGCCCCACAACCAATCCTGCTGGCAGACTCCGTATACAGGCCTAACACCGGACTGGACACCGGGAGTGAAAACCAAATCAGTGACCTAATGAATCGCACCAGAAAACTGTGCTACACCTTCAGGTCTTCCTTCACTTCAGCAGTCAGACATTTATGATGTTGCTTTTTTGTTAAACCTGCCATGGACCAAGCTATGGAGTGTGAGAAAGGGCAAGCCAGGAGGATAAAACTCAAGATGAAATTTAAGGGCCCAAACAAAACCCGGAGCTGGTGTAGCAAACCTTTGTGTGACAGTACAAGCTCTGTTGACTGAATGAAGGCAAAAACCTTTTCGTCCTCATTCGCCCTGCATGCAGTCCATCTCAGTCTGCAAGAATGTAATGCAAGCGGATTGGCCCTCTTTTTAGGTCAAGAATGGGCAGTGCATGCGCTGCTCTGCGAGGCGTGCTGAAGTCAAGTATGGACTTTAAGCTACGCCCACTCTCTGCACAGATTTTTCATTGGCTTGTGTCATTGTCCTTTGTAAATGCTGGCTTCTAATTTGTTAATAGGCTAGTTAGTCCCTCCTTGTCTTCATTTGTAACCTCCCATGAGGACTGGCCTTTTTACTTCTGTTGTTACACCGTATGTCTTATTTAGTCTGTAAACACTAAGAGGCATATTATCAAGGATGGCATTAAACATTATCGCCGCTTTGGCAGCAGAAAACGGCTGCTAAAGTGGAAATAATGGCTATGTGTTTATTATCAAAACAGATAAATAAAAGGCATTGTCATTTACAATGTGAATAGCTTAAACTCTCACAAATGCGAGACCTATTGCATTACAAATACTTATTTTTCTTTTACTAAGGGAACTCCGAATTCTTGTAGTAAGGCGACAGATGAATTGAATGCCTGGCTGCATTCTGTAGAACCTACCGCACGCATGAAAAGGAAATCATAAAAATAATGTATGACAGTGGCAAGCCAGACTTTGCGTAAAAAATCCACCCAAAGCAGGAACTAAACAGTTCAAAATAGGCACACAAACAGCAAAGCCCTTTGGCATGTATTTGACATAGTAATACATGCCATTAAACTTGAACCCCAAAAAATGATAATCATCAGGATGGACTGGGAGCAATCTGAAGTCTGCCTTTGATAGGAGTGCTCACGGCCCTGACTTCTTCAACTTTGTTAGCTCCTGGTCAACTGAGACGCATCTGACAGTGAACATTTGGGGGGCAGTGGTTTCATTGATGGAAATACCTTTTGGGGCCAACAGAATATGAATTACCCTGAACTGGTCTGGCTGTTTTTTAGGCACAATCTCTAGCAGTCAGCATACTTAATCTTGTGGAGGGGGGCAAGGCAAAAGGAGAAGAAATCCTCCCAAAGCTCCAACATTTTTAAAGTTTTTGCCCACCACCCTAGAATGACCCTAAACTGATAAGGGATTCCTGCAGTGAGGGTTGGTGGGAACAATTGAAGTGGGTGTCCTGAAAATGTGGGAGAAATCTAAATACAGAACTCTGTTGGGGCACAGATTGAGCCAATGTTAAATCCTGTCTGGTCTTATTCAGTAGGAAGATATGATTAAATTGGCAGAGTTTGTGCCATCCTACCCACTCTCCTCTTCTTTATTCAGCATATTTAAACTCAAAGTGGGAATGGTGTCCACAGAAGGAACATAAGTGTTTAAACTTGCAGGACGCTGTGGGTGTGAATATTCATTCCTGTTGAATGCCTAACAGGACCGGATTTTGTCTTCTCCTGAATAGTGTTGGCCAAAGGAATGCTGTGTGAACAATCTCCTGTAATGCACTCACTCTAGCCTACCACTCCGTACTGTTTGATCCCACCCAATGTCTGAATTGTCTATCTTTGCCCATCTGAAGTCACGGTCATGGAGTACCACTGTAGTCATGTTGCCCTTATCTACAGAAGCACTCCCCTTGCTATCCTCTTTCTCTTTTCTATCATCCTGCTTTGCTCTTTAGCCCGCTATGAGGTTCACCTGCTTTTGAAGGTCCGCAGTAGTAGTGTTAAAACTGTTGTGTGCTGTCCAGGGGCTAGTCTCAGAATTAGGAGTCGGGAGCTTAGCTTGCCCACTAGCTAGTTGGACAAGCAACTTCTCAACTGATTGCAAGACAGACGCAGTGTTGCCAGAATTGTCACCCACCAAGTTCTGCATAATCCCAGTCCTCTCAGCCTAGCCCCTAGGCTGGGAGGGCGGTTGCGCCCCCATAAGATCTTGACCCTCTTTGGCAGTGTGAGGAGGAGCATGAACCGCTAACTGGTGCAGAGGCAACCACAGCTGACTTATTCTCTTTGCTATCCGGGGAGATTCCTTTCAAGGAATAATTAATCTCCCCAATATCCTCAACACCTTTGTGCTGTCACTTTCTTTGTCCCATATAACTTCGTCCTTGCCTTCTACATGGGAGCCGTTTGGCTCCTCAACCGCCGAAGCGCACTGTGGCTGAAAAGCTTTCGATCCACTTGTTCTCACAGTGGGATCAATGACTTCCTGTATCCCGAAGGAACCCACTTAACATTGATTTAGATCTAAACGGTAATGGTGCAACAGTCGCTTTTCCGTTGGATTTCACGTCCACCTACTAGTCAGTCCACCAACTCTATTTAAATGCTGGCAGGTGGATGGACAAAAGACCATTGGAGTGCCTCCGACTTTGCCAGGTATCTTCACCTGCATCGTGGGCGCAATAGGCAAAAGCAACAGTGGAAGGACAGACAGCCAGTTTTGCCCACCAAGCCAATCATGATGTGCCTTCCTGCCGATGTAACTGTGGTGGCAAAACCTCCACACGTGAGTTAGCAGTTTGGAAGTGATGTAAAGCAGAAACTCACCTTTTTCTCACTTCTACACTTCCTTTTCTGCCATAGACCCGCTCTTCCAAGTCCTGCCTCCGCTGCTGTTGCTTGATGACGAAGGAAATCAACCCCGTTGTGGCTAGAATCAAAGGTAAGCTCCACTTTTACCTGTTACCTTTTGACAGATCTGATTACAATAGCTATGGACTCGTGCTTTTTTAAATCTCTCTCACAAGCAATAGCAAACCAATGTGCAATGCATAAGTGTCTAATGCTGACGTTTACGAGATTTAAAGACACACACCTGCATGATTACATTTTATTTAAAAATGTGTTGCAAGCTGCCTTAAAAAACTAAAAACTTACACAAAACAGGACATAAATCCAAAAAATCAAACAGTCGTACATGTGTGTTGAAGTAAACTGCGTAAATTGTCAAATTAATAACATATGCATTACACCTCTTTGTGATAGATGAAATGTAACATAATGTAAAAATTGCTAATTTAATTACCTGCACCAGACTTATTTTTTCTGATCTGACATTATGCTGCTATTGTCACCATGAAATTGTCTGTTGACGTTACATCCCTACAAGTCTCTCTGTTTATTTGTATGTAATGAGTATGCATCACCGAGTGCATGTAGAGTTCACCTTACTGGCACAATCTGTGTGTGTACTGTCTGTGGATTCAGTCAGTTTCATTTGCATTGAGCGGCAAACACCCCTAAGGGAGGAGGATCGCAAGAGGGTGCAAACACTGTACTCTTTCTCACTTGCCTGTCCTCTCAGATATTCAGCTGAAAGGATGCCAGTTATCGCAGTTACCCAGAACCCACCAGCTTTTTTCTTTCCTCTCACTTGTGAGCACTTCATGGTGACCTGGTACCTGATGAAATGACTTTCGAATGCTGAATTTGCACACTCTGCTTCAATTAACAAAACAGGCTGCTGGCTGATTGAGTGTCTGAAGTGCTTCTGAGTTTAATGTTCATTCTCCTACTGTTACCTGGGGTATGAGCAGTAAAGTAGTTTACCGACTCCGTCGTGTTTCATTGTGCTGTTTTAAGCACCACAGGGTGGCCTGCCCCCACGCCACACAATGGGTAACCCACTAAGCAAAAGCGACCTTGATAGCAGTCGCCCTGCTCCACCAAAAGACTCCCCTGCCTTCAAAGTGGCCACTTGTCAAGGCCTTAGTGAAGTTATCTACCTTGATAAATGGCACGCACTGACAGCCCAAAGACTTGACAGATACTGGCTGCCCGGATCAAGTCTGGCTCCCCTGACGACCACTGTCCACCTTCCATACTTCGCGACATCTGCCATTCTCTACCCGACTGTATCCTTCCTCTGCTCAATTCTTCTCTTCTTTCCGGGACGGTACCCAGCTCCTTCAAGGAGGCCGTTCTAGTGCCTCTGTTGAAGAAGCCTGGAGCCGACCCTGCCGTCCCGGCAAACTATCGTCCTATCTCTCTCTTACCTTTTTTCTAAAAAATCTTGGAAGCCCATGTCACTGCCTGTCTCTCGGGGTTCATCGAGAGTTCCATCTTTCTCGAGGCCAACCAGGCCGGCTTCCGCCCTGGTCATTCTACGGAGGCTGTGATCCTGGCTGTCCTAGACACCTTGAGAGACGGAGCTGACAAGGGTACCTCCCAGGCCCTGGTTTTATTAGATCTGTCGGCCGCTTTCGACACGGTGGACCATAACATCCTTCTCCACCGTGTCGAACAGGCCGGCATCCAGGGCCTGGCGCTGGCCTGGGTGAAATCTTTCCTTATGGGGAGATCCCAGTCCCTCAGCCTAGGTACATTTAGGGCCTCTAGGGAACATCTGCCTTGTGGGGTCCCTCGGGGCTCCTCTCTATCCCCTCTTCTTTTCAATCTCTATCTTCGCCCTCTTCTCTCTTCTCTGAGGCAGTGGGACGTCCGCGTCTTCAATTACGCGGACGACCTACAACTCATTTTCTCTCTTAACTCTCCCTCTTCTATTCCTACTTTTCAGGCAGTCATGTCCCATATCTTTCAGTGGATGTGTCAGAACCAGCTGAAATTGAACCCCGGTAAGACGGAGCTCCTCCTGCCGGGTAAGAGCGCCGTCCACCTGGGGTCCACATTTCTGGCCGACAGAGCTTGGCTCTCCTCCCTCCCTGGTAACCTCGGTGAAAAGCCTCGGGGTCACTATTGACGCTGGGCTCTCTCTGGGGCCGCAGGTGGGGACAGTGGTTTCCTCCTGCATGTTCCAACTGCGCAGGATCAGGAAGGTGGCCTACCTTCTTACTCCCGATGCCTTGCTTCAAGTCATCATGGCCCTTGTTCTCTCCCGCCTGGATTTTTCAAATTCCATCTATCACGGCTTGCCCAAATGCTCCATCAATAGGTTGCAAATCATTCAAAACCAGGCGGCGAGACTGGCCCTCGGGATTCCGAAGTGGCAGTCCGCCAAACCCCTCCTTATCAAGCTACATTGGCTCCCGGTTAGCCTAAGGGCTGCCTTCAAGGTTGGCTGTCTTATTTTCAAATCTCTCTCTGGTTCCTGTCCCGCCTTTCTGAAATCCCTTATCTGCCCCTACTGTCCCTCACGTAACCTTAGATCACTTCACTTACATCTTCTGGTGGTCCCTCCTTTCAAACTCTGTAGATCTGGGGGTCGAAGATTTGCCTTTCTCGGCCCCAAACTTTGGAACTCTCTTCCCCTCTCAGTTAGGACTTCCGGTACTCTCATTCAATTTCGCAAATCACTAAAAACCTGGCTTTTCCCACAATCCCGCTAAATTCCCTCTGTTTCCTCAGCACCCTTTCAGCGCCATGATACCTCCGGTGACAGTGCGCTATACAAAATCCCCTTAACATAACATAACATAACATAACATACTGATTTTGAAAGGGAAGAAAATTGGCCACTGGAGTGGGAGTCCTGATGGATGTGGGACACGACATCGCAGGAATTGAGAGCAACTAGTCATGTTAAGGATAAAGTACATAAAGAATTGCTGGAATTGAAGAAAGGATTTTTACCTACGGGGCTGCAGCTTGCCTGGTACCTTTTGCCACACCCTATGGGAATGCCCCATAATCCAACTCTTATGGACCAGGGCGACCAACAAAATGGCGGAGGCGCTGGGGAAGCAGATACCAATGTCACCTAGAGGAGGCCTCCTAAATATCTGGGGGGCGACAGATCTGACAGAGATGGAACGCCAATGGCTGGCCCTGGGATATCTCCTTATAAAACGATTGATAGCGATGAAATGGGGTGCTCCTGACCGTCCGTTAGTAGTGAAATGGACGGCGGAAATGGATAGGGCTACGGTTGCTGAAAAAAACGTGTACAAACTTAGAGGGTGCCCCAAAAAATGGGATAAAAAATGGGGTAAGTGGAATGCATATAGGGGTGAGATTTGTAGCTCCCTACTACAGACGTGGCAATGGATAGGTCGAGACTAATACGCCAATACCCCAATTGAAACACCCTGGCTGTCATTCCTTTGTATATTGTGCCCTTCTATGTCATTGAATTCTATGTAGTGCTGATTCTGCTTTGATTTTCAGGCGAGACCTTAACACCTGGTCCTCACTGGCTACGATTAGTATGCTTCTTTGACTGTCTTATTGATGCATTTTATGTTTTTGTGCTAATTGTATCGCTGACTGTGCTCTGTGTTTTTTTCTTTGATTTCTCTTCAATAACATTTTATTAAAAAAAAAAAAGTAAAAAAAAGAAAGGATTTTTACAAAGTGTGCAAGATCGAAGGATTATGGAAAATAGGAGAGAACAATTAGAATTAGTTGTGGTTTTTCCTTCCATTCCTGGGGAAAGTGCACAGCCAGAGGATAAGGGAGGGGAAACAGACACTGTGCTGGAAGACATATTAATGGGTAGGATGGGAGGCCAACAGAGGATGGCCTCACACTCCTTCTCAGAAGCAGAACCGACTGAGCTAACTGAAGCAGAGAAGGCACAGAGCTGCACCATGGCACAGAAACTATTGAAAGGGGAAGTATAAACAATGGACCTTGACAACATCTCAGACAACCATTTACTGGCAGTCATAAGGAAGGCAGCGAGCATGGCTGGAGGGAAAAATAACGATAGATGTGCTAGGCTACTACAGATATTTGAAGCATAGAACATAAAACAATCAAAATTGACTAACGGCAAGTATATGAGGACGAAAGCACTGATCATAATCTAGACTGTGTAAATGGTGCACATTAATATTGAATATTTGCACATATGCACATCAAGCAGTACAAGACGTAGCAAAAATAGAAAAGGCATACAGCACACACACACGCCAAGAAGAGCAGCCTATCGTCACATATTAATGAGCGAGCTACAGCTATAACCCCGAAACCCTCCCAAGTTGCGCACAGACATTTTTTGAAGAGTGATAAGGCAAAATGTCCAGCACGTTTAGATGGCCTAGTGGAAGGCAAGCTAGAAATGACACAATTTGCCTCAGTGTATGACAGACAATACCACGAAGCTGTGTTGCCTCTGGCATGAGCTAAGTTAATGGAAAAGTGCCCTCTGGTGCACCACTTTTATACGCAGTAGACTGCGGGCGGGGGTACAGAAGACCCTGCAACTACTCTCCCTTCTACCCCGGCATATGAATGGGAAACCTCTAAGTTTAGCTTCCAGGGTTCCAACCTACCAGCCTGGGATGATACAACGATTATAGGCACTATCCAATACACCATTTACAAACTGCATCAGTGGAAGCAATTGATGAGTTCTCGGACAACTCTAGAAATGGTACACTCACTGGGGCAGGTTTCCGCATTATCAATACTCATCAAACCACCTTAATAATGCCCTTACGAGAGGTCCCATCAGCACAATGCAAGGGTGAGGACAACCAAGCAAACCGCCCCCACATATATTCATGTCCCCTGGTCTATGGCAGATCTCATGTCCTTTACAAAAGACTTCCCCAAACTGTGTGAGGAACCTTGCAAATGGTATACAGAATTGAACAGGATGGCAGTGATGGGAAATATTTGGATATCTTGTTCAAAGTTATAGTTCCAAAATATTTATGGGAAGACTGTAAAAAGGCAACGGAATGGCCAGTGGATGAACTACCAAGGTGAGAAGGGGGACTGCCAGGAGATGAGGTAGAAGAAAATACAAGGAGGTTGTGAAATTCTTGAAGGGTGAAGTACAAGAAGACAAGGTGGATTGGTCAAAAATAATACATACTGTACAAGTGAAGGATGTGAGTGAAAATCCACATTTTTATCACCTCTTGCAGGTTTATCAGTGCAGTAGCAGTATGCGCAATCCCTTGGGGAGGTCATGCCAGCTTTCGTCACAACTTTTGTCCATGGTCTGCAGAAACCCATTCGGGCACATTTAGAGCCATCTTTTATTTGCTGGCAAAATGGACCAACTGAAAAAGTGCTAGCAGTGGCTAAATATTACATAGATTATCAGATACACGTACAAGCTATGGAAGGTGATAAGATTACAAAAGAAAAAGTATGTTTGATGGTGGCACAGGAAAAGTTTTATAGAGGGAAACAGAACAGAGGTAGAGAAAGGGGGGCAGCCAAGAGATGGGGTAGAGGAGGGAACAGTAGAACATACTCCCAGCCCTGCCAGGGACTACATGCTTCCATTGCAATGACCCGAGGCATTGGTAGGCTGATTGTCTCCTGTTGAACACCAGGTCACAGTACCGAAGGCCCCAGAGGCAGCAATCATATCCACAATATACCCCACCACCACCCTACACTCAGAATACTTTTGACAAAGACCACAACAGTGAGGGAGGACCTGAAACTACACAATCACGTTATGGCCCAAATCACGCACTACCACTTCTCCAAGGGGGCACAGGAACCGGTGGTATCAAGATGACATGACTGGTGGCTACCAACCTTTTCCCCCGCCACCACCAGAGACATACTAGGGGTGCCCAAGAGTGGAAGGCTGCCTAATAGCTCTGACAATAACTGTGGACCAGGAGGGTCCATATGTGGAGGGGACAATATTAAACAAGACTGTTCCTTTACTGGTCAACACTGGAGTCACAAGATTAAAGATGAAGGCATCACAGATGCCAGAGGCACTACTCTTGTGCACACAAATAATGGCAGACGGCATGACAGGACAACTAGTAGAGGAATATTTGATGCAACCCTTAAACTGGTGGTGGTCCCATCACTGTGCAGCATCAATTTGTCCTTAGCAGATGCTGCTCTGTAAATTTGCTGGGCAGAGACCTGCTGTGCAAATTACAGTGCAGCATCCACTGTTCACCATTTGGTTTTTTTCTGGAAAGTAGGCCGAATGCACTGGTGTTGCAAGCATTAATGAAGTGAGCAGAACAGATGGTACCACTAAAACTACAGGACACTATCCCCAGCGATGTCTGGGCACGGGGCGCTAATGAAGTGGGGAGGGTGTTGGATTATCCGCCAGCAGTTGCGGCTCCTCCGCTAAGGCGGAGGAGCATTGCCCACTGCTTTTAAGCAGTGTAACAAAGGAAACATAAAATGATAATAACTGACAGTTATTATCATTTTATTTGTTCCTGCTGCTGGGTGTGGGAGAGCGGTTCCAATGAAAGAGCGAGGTAGAGGAGGAGTGGTTTGCCCACTCCTAAGTGCACATAACTGTTTTGCCGGCATTAGTCATGCACACTTTCCCAGTTCCTAACTGAGTGTCAAACCACGACGCTCAGACCAATCAAAAAGCTGCACTGAAGAGTTGTGATTGGTATGGGGAGCCTGGGTATTTTTCTGGTTCTCGAGTCCTAACGGAGGAGAGACTCGGCAGCGAAAAGGTACAGTTTTTGTTGTTGTTTTTTTTACATCCCCCACTCCTGCCCCACCACCCTGATCCGCGCCGGGCTGCCACTGTCTGCCAGTGCAGATAAAAAAAATACTAGGGGCACAGCTACCACGAGTTCCCCAGTACAAGATATCTAAGGAGGGGATAACATACCTTATCCGGCAGGGTATAATAAGAGAAATACAATACAGTCCCTGCAACACCCATATACTGCCTGTAAGTAAAGCTTCAAAGTGACCAGATAGGGCCCTGTGTACAGATTCCTTCAGGATCTCCACGAATTGAAAAGAATAGTGATCCCATCTTTTCCTGTGGTTCCAAATCCAGCCACCATCCTGTCCAATATCCCAGTTACAGCTACCCACTTCATGGTGTTAGATCTTAGCTCTGCTTTCTTCACCATCCCACTTCATCCCAGTAGTCAGTATCATTCCAGGGGAAAAGGTATACTTGGGAAAGGTTGGCCCAGGGGTCTACATAGTTGCCATCCATCTTTTCCAATGCCTTATGGAAAGGCTTGGACTCCCTCGAACTGCCAGGGGGCTCCACTTTAATTCAGTACATAGAGGATGTGCTGTTGGCTTCAACGTCGCAGGCAGCCTGTGTGGTAGACACTGTGGCTCTTCCTTGGCACTTAGCACAAAAGGGTTACAAGGTGTCCCCAAAAAAACTACAATTCTGTCTGCTTACAGTACGGTACTTGGGCCACAAACTATCGAGGGGCGGCTGGTAACATTTGAAAGTGGTAAGGCGTACAAACGGAAAGTAAAACAACACAAAAAGAAATGACTAATGCAACAAGCTAACTAATACACTACCAATAGTGCAATAAATGCGACAATAATATAATCGGGTATACAACATGATCTAATAATTTGCTATAGAACAAACGCAAACCTCAGACCCTCACAACCTTGCGCATTCCATCCAGGAGCAGTGACATCAGAATACGTAGATATATACAAGCAGACCACTACTCAGGAGACAATACCAACATGTTCAAACAACTGCTTGGAGTTCGAAAGCAATCCCCTTGAATGTGGGCATCAGCCCTTTTTGTTTTTAAAATGCTGGGACCAGGGTTATGGCACCTGGTGATTCACAACGATTGCGGAGGAGTAGAGTTTAATAGCAGAATAGTTTCTTAGTAACACACTTTTCGCAGTCAGTGTGCGAAAAATTGCTTACAAAATGCAGGAGTCATGAGTTTGGGGGAGATTTTGCACCAGGCTCAATGAAAAAAAAAATGTTTATCGTTGCATTTTCATGCACACGCCCCATGAGAAGACCAAAGACAGGGACATACATCACATGACATTGTAAACTTTCCGCAAAGAAGCATCGTAAAAGAATAATTACCCATGCACCTCTGCATCTAACTGACTAAGTCTACTTTTTATTATACCTTTGTTGGTCTCGAGGACATGAAATGCAGGGGCAATAATATCGTCTGGGAGGCGGGAGTACTGTATCCCAGATGTTTAAACTGAATTAAATCGACTTGGGTAAATGCATTAGTGCCCTAGGAAGGGTTAATGTGGGTCGCCGGGAGTAGAGGACATTATCCCTTGACCCTTCCTTCACGCGTCTTACCTGAATGAAGCATCCATCGAGTGCGCGCCGGTGAAGCACATAGTGGTGAACATTCTGTGCATTAACGTGTTCTGCTGATTTCCAAAGACATATCGCCCTCCCTCCCTCTGTACAAAAAAATCTATGGGAGGTTGAGCCCGAAGGTAAAACAGCTGAATTTCTAAATAAATAAATGATCAATAAAGCAGATAGTTGCTTTTCTCTAACTTCTGATTGCCGAACTCCAGCTCTCGCTTTCTCCGCAGGTAACGGAGACAATAACTCTAACTCTTTAGAGGTTCGCAGGAGGTATGTTTTTTCAAGTATGACGAATTATGATTTGGCCAGAGATGTGCTGGGCTTGTGAGGTCGGCGTTCTCTGGAGCTCTGATTATCTGATTATCAGGCATGGCTTACGGCACGGTTAATTTTCGCCCGCAGCACGCCCTTTAGGAGCCCTTTAGGAGGCCGAAGGGCTCCTAATGTGCATGCGCAAACAAGCGAAAACACAAGTGCGCATGAGTGAACACGGTGCGAAAATTTGCCCTCCGTCCCCACTCATGCGCACTTGTGGTGCTGCCTGCTGCCCCTGGCGACAATCATGTCAGTCAACATGACGCCAGACCGCCCACCCCTTCAGACTCTGAACTCTGGACTCTGGGTCTGACATCATGCTGACTGACATGATTGTCAGTGAGTTCTCCCTCGCGTCTATGAACTTAAGTAAACTGATTCAGTTTACTTATGTTCAAAGACGCCGAGGGAGCTGCGGGCAGGGGGGGGGCTATGCCCCCACGCCCCAATGGACGCACCGCGTCTGAAACTATCTGAAGGGACAAGTAAACTGCTGACAGGGTTTCCATCATGACATATTTTCCCCAACCCCACACACAGAAGGAAGTGCGGGCCTTCTTTGGGGTGGCGGGTTACTGAAGGCCCTGGATACCAAACCTTTCTTTGATTGTGCGCTCCCTTCAGGATATCACTCTTAAGGAGGTTCCCAACCCAATTTTATGGGCCCTGGACTGCGAGAGAGCAGTAATTTCACTGAAACATGAGCTTAGTGTGGCACCTACACTAAGCCTCCCAGATTATAGCAAGGATTTATACCTGTTCTGTCATGAGAAGGGTGGTTGCTCACTGGGGGTGCAGACACAAACACATGAATCCTTCGGCCTCCCAGTAGCTTACTACTCTGCCACCTTAGACCCTATCGCCCCAACCCTCCCGCCATGCTCGCGGGCTGTAGCATCAGCAGCTATGATGGTTGAACAATCTGAAAATGTAGTGCTGGCACACACTTTGCTCCTGCACGCTCCATAGGCAACGTACACATTGTTGACAAGTACTAAGACACCACACCTCACAAATGCACGTCTCACGATGTATGAACTGACACTGCTGGTACCACACATTGTCATTAAAAGGTGCACCACCCTGAACCCTGCTTGTCTGCTACCCACTGTATGCAACAATGTTGATCCCTTGATTAGTGATGCTTTTCATGATTGTGTGCTTGCATTTGAGAGGCACACCAAGGTACAACCAGACCTTAGGGACACACCATTCCCAGATGCCAAGACGGACCTGTTTGTTGGTGGTTCTTGTATCAGAGATGACACAGGGACACTGCGGGGTTCCTATTTGGTGGGTACAGCTAAATATTTGCTGGAAGGGACAAGACTAACAGGAGCTAAAATGCCCAAGGTGCAGAGCTCGGGGCACTAACAAGGGTATGCGAACTGGCTGAGGGAAATACAGTGAATGTATATGCAGTCAATATGCCTTCGGAGTGGCACATGACTTTGGGTAGCTGTGAGCCATGACGGAATTCTTAACCTCTGCAGGCACACAAATACAGCATGCACCACTGATTGCTCAACTCCTACAAGCATTATTTCTACCAAGGAGAATAGCTGTCGTGAAGTGCGCAGCACACACTTCCTCCAAAGACTATCTTTCAACTGGAAATGCATTTATTGATGGGGAAGCTAAGATAATATCACAACGCCAGAATGGGGTGGAAGAGAAAGAAGAATGGAAGAAGGGAGGATGTGTGCAGACAGATGGGTGTGGACAGGTCCTAATGGTAAGATATGTTTGCCAATGATGATGGTCTCCTTTATGGCCTGCCTCTGTCATGGTCCTTCACATGTGGGAAGCCTAGAAATGATTTGCTTTTTTCCCCAGTGTCCGTACAGCACCAAATTCCGCCAGCATGCAGAGCATTTGTGTAGACAATGTACTGTTTGTGTACAACACAATGTAGGAAAGTGCATCACACACAAACAAAACACATTTTTTAAATTTGATTCTGACTTCACAAGAGATCAACAAATACAGATATTAAAAAAATATTATTCTTGGGGCTTGGATAAAACTATTGAATTTCTAATTAAAAGTGATTGATTAATACTATTTATACAACATACAGTTAATAGAAATACTCAGATTAAACGTTTTTAAAACAACATCAAAAAACCTTTAAAAAATGTAAATTAATGATAACATACAAATTCATTTGCGGCATAGTTACACAGTGTAATTAGATATTGAGCTAACCTGACATTGTATCTTAACTGAATAGGCGATATAAACCAACGTCTAGCCTCTTCTAATCTCAGGTTGGGGCAAATGAATAAAACATGATGCAGATCTTGTTGGCCGCCTTAGCATTGATCACATATGCCTTTAGAATTATTTGTGCCTTCCCATTTCGCTATAAAAGTAGCTTAAGGGAGACTGCCCAATCGTAAAAGGAGGATACAACGTCTTGCCCCATGCTCTAATTGGAACTGTAGGTAAGGCTGAGGTGTTTTAAATACTATTTTCTCAGCAAATATTTTATAGTGCTTTAGTTGAGTACAGTGTTCTTTATCTCTACCAGAACTGATTCTTGGGGCCATATGTTTTAAAAAGAGCTTCAGAGGAGCTGAAGACCAATACTGTAAAAGTGATAAAGTGCATTGTGAGACCTCAAGGGCTTTTAAGAGGTTCCTATTGAAAGTGTACCGGGAGGCCTCCTCTCTAAAAGTCTCCAGTTGTATCAAATATCTCAATTGTGTCTGGAGCCACATGCAAGAGATTATATGCCCAACTTATTACATTAGAGATTACTCGGGCGAATGTTCCCGTTATAGAAAGCTCAAGAAGAAGAGCTTGAACTGGAACAGACTGGGAAACTTTTACCAGTTTTCGTAGTATCCTACTTTCCTTTATTTTTGTCTGCTGCCATGTTTTGATTTGCATATATTCCATGGCATAGGATAATATTGGGGGAATTTTCCTGCCATAGACCTCCAACAGCGAATTGAAGTGTCTATTTCCCGTAGAATGATAAAATCTTAGTAATGCCCCAACAAGTGATTCTGCCTTCCGCTCTAGATGTTGAAGGTGTGCTGTATCTTGCAGATTATGCTTAAAAATACAGCCCAAATATACATATTCTTTTACCGTCTCAATGTGCTTACCTCCCAGTGACCAAGTGAAAGATGAAGGTTTCCTACTGCCATTAAAAGGGAGAGCTTTAGTTTTAGATATATTTGGGCCCCAAACATTTTCAGTCGCATACATTAAGCAGTGTATATCGACATGATCTAACTTTGGAGGTAAATTCTTAATTTGGGAAAGCGCCCAGGAAGGTCATTGATGTGAATAGAGAATAGTAAGGGGGCTAATAAGCAGCCCTGCTTCAGCCCATTCTTCATAGGAAATGGTTTAGTTAGACCTTTTTCTCACCCCAATTAGACTCTACACCACTAATACACTTGGCTCTCATAGGTTCTACAGCATTTATATTTCTTTAATTGCATTTTGATCTTTTGAAATAATGTCTGTTTGTGCAAGCACTAATATATGATGCTACTCACAGCTGTATTTCTCTCAGATGCTTTAACTTTGATATAATTGTAGGACAGCTCTGCAAGTCCAATGTAGCTCCTACTGGAAATCAGGTGGCACAGAGGTACTATTGTACAGTATTTATTCCTTTAAGTATTTTCTTTGGTCTGTACTTCTTTAAAAAGGTATCTTTATTTGCGGCATCAAAGTCAGCAAAACCTCAGGTCCAGATAGCCTTGGAAGCCAAGAAAATAATAGCTCCCATTCTTGTTGGGTACACAAACACAGTTTTATCCCCTTGTTTTTGCAGTGATAAATCCTTGTCCAGATTAGTAGAAGAGGAAGAGGTCATGTGGGTTAAACTAAAGACACTGCTGAAACAAATCCCAAATGAATATCTATCACAATGGATGAAATTATTCATGGTAATATATGAAGATTAACAACTTACATTTGATCCTGAACACTGTGCAGAGAGAGACTTACACATATATACAGTGTTTGTTTGTTACTGTGATACAAATACAAAACTGAAAGTGCTTCAGCTTGTGTGATATTAGACACATTAGAAAATCTTGTGCACCAAGAATAATGAAAAAGCTAGCAACTGGGTTAGACAAGAGAGAAGGGAAGCAGAAAAAACATACTAGAGGATACAGTTGGTCTGAATACTAATATGCTGACCATGTTAAATACTTTGAAAAAGTTACATGATGTAGCTGAGGATATCCAAATAGTAGCTAAAAATCTTGATTAGAAGACCAAGACAGTGCAAGTGATGAGATACAGAATACAAGATTTACTCAAAACAAACTGCCATGATCCCAAAAACAAACTGGACTCTATGGTCTAAACTCACAATGTTAAAATCCATTAGGAAGGTTACCATCTGAAGCAGAAGTAAGAGGATCTATCTCAATGGCACACATTTCATGGTTGGGTAATAGTTGAAGCAAGACTGACATTCCAATGGAAGCTAACACTTCTAAAAAAGGAAGAAAATCACATAAATTGAAATGGATGCTTTGCTGATATTTCTTCACAGTCTCTTAAATTACACTGTAAAACCACCTACTAAAAGCAGTACATAGGTGAGCCTGAAACAATTCTTTGATAACATCATCTGCCAAAGGGAGAAGACAGTTTTGAGATCTGGTGTGAGCTGACTGTGCAGATGTTGGCAGACAGGAAAGTATTAGAAGTTTGAAAAAGGAAAGGAATGATGGAAAGCCTTCAAGGATCTGCCATATGAGTTATGAGTTGTGCAATTCATATGGTTAACTAAACCAAGTATGACTTCAACAGATAATATAGATGTACTGAAAGGGCATTTTGTAAGTCCATCTGAAAGTAACTTTGGCGGAGAGGTGTAAGTGGAGGTGACTAGGGTGCATGGCTCACAGCAAAATGTGCAAAACAACAGCTTTACTAGCATCAGTAAAATGGATATCATCTTTCTAAAACGTATTAAATTAGTACTTTGATCAAAATCGAATAGCTATAAAAAGATGCTTCGTGATGAGAAGCGACTAGAAGCCACCTTACAGCGAGCTTACTCAAAGAAAGGATCGCCAGACAATGAAATTAATTACCTCAGACTGAGAAAAACATTCTGAGAAGTTAAGTCATCTTCATTGATGGCCCTCAACTTGGAGGTCAGATAGGGAAGGAGAAACCTCCGATGCTATGCCAAAGTGATTAGAGAGATTCACTTGGAAGGTAGTAAAACACAACACAGCTACAGTCTTCTGTCAGTGGAGGAACAACTTCACACACGTGCATGCAATTTCCGGGTCTGGTTATGTCTGGTCTTTGATTCTCCTTAAAATATCAAGTAGTATAACAACATTATTGTACTGATTAGACCAGAACATAACATAAAAGTCATACAAGTTTGATAAATGACTCACCATTTCTCTCAATGCTGTGCCCCTGCAGCCACCAGTAGTCGCCTCTGGCTTCCGTGGGAACCAGCACCATAAACACCAAACAGAATGTCAGAATGTGGTGCAGAAGTTTAGATTCTCTGTAGGAAATGGTACACAATAGAAAAGTCCTTGAAGTCTCTGAAATGAGGAAAGGCAGAGACTAAGGCCAAATGAGGAATTAAACTCAACATAACAAAGTTGAGAGATGAAATGCTGGTGATTAACTACTTGAGAGCACAAGCTTTACAACAAACAAAAAGCTGGCAAGCGCCATCTCCCTACTTTTGACTCTGTTTGTAGCCAACCAGAATGAATGTGAGTGCTAACCTGTCTCCGCCACCTCTGACCCAGAAGTGGGTGTTTCTGCAATCCTGGACATTGTGGCCCTCCGCAATATCCAGCATTTCTTGAGAAAATAATGATCTCTATTTTTCTGTTGAATCTTACTGAAGCCCTTTCTCCTTCTAGGTGTTATCCTGAGTGAAAACCTGACAGGTAACTATAGTCGGTGTTCTAAGAATACGCACTGTGTTTGGATGTTATTCAATGTGCCAGGTTTGTAATTTGCAACATAATAAATGTACATTAGCATTATAGAGGTCTCCTAGTAACAAGCAATCACTTTCCCATCTCAGGCTGATACCTTAATACCATATATAAAAATGAAGGTTATCAACGTCTAAATCCTTAAACTCAAAAATTGCCCTAAATTACTTCTCAGTATCCAGTTTGGTCTCTCGTCAGCTTCCAAGGTGCAACTATCTGAGACATTTCAAAATGTTGACATGGTCCTAAATGCACCAAATAATGTATCTTGCTTGCCTAGCAAAAGCACTCTACACCATGAAGAATTTATACTACAAGAGATCAAAATGGGGGTTCACCATCTGTGAGTTTCATGAAAGTCCTGTGGATTTATGGAACATGTAGTCTTCCTTGGCTTCAAAATGTGTGC
The DNA here is from genome assembly GCF_964261635.1 of Lissotriton helveticus. Classification (NCBI taxonomy): domain Eukaryota; kingdom Metazoa; phylum Chordata; class Amphibia; order Caudata; family Salamandridae; genus Lissotriton; species Lissotriton helveticus. The sequence continues at coordinate 1,628,516,170 of NC_136067.1, forward strand.
CATACAGTGCGGCCATCAGAGGCACACAGCCTCTTTCCAGGCAGTACCCACAGTCTGTACACGCTGCCAGCCTCTACTGCTTATGAAGATTCATGCATTCAGGCAGTTTGGAGTATCATACCTCCTCAAGAACAGCAAGAGGCAGTAAGTGTGGACCATGGATCATGACTGAGTCCCCCCTCAAGAGCCACTATGCAGTGGTGAAGCTCCTAACTTATCCAGGTTTCTAGTGTAGAACTCACACAGCAGTCAAGGGGTATGTAGGCTAGAGGCCTGTTCTTATTATCACTTCAAAACAATTTATGCAACTAGATTCCTATGAACTTCATATTTATTTCAACATTCAGCTGAAGTAGGACAGCTTTTGGAACAAGATGTGTCTTTGCGGAATATGCTTTCAGCAGGGACACATGAAACACAGATTGGATCTTCATGGACTGAGGCAATTATTTCTGTTCCGTTACAACTGAGAAACTATTTTCAAATGTAACTTTTTTGTAAGTAATCATACCTCTCCACCCAATATGCTCTTTGGTTTCTGGGGTTCTTTTTCTATCAGCATATCACTTGTAATTAACTGTAGCCTTTACAAATGCTTCTTGTGCTGTAATTTGGATTTCCTGATGTTCATGTAAATGTCCGTGCACTGAGGTTACTGATGTAAATTAGAGTGCGTCTAAAGGCTATAATATAGGGTGATATCCATACATACAAAAGAAGAGTGCCATCTCTGTGGCTCAATGCATTGCATTGTTCTACATTAATTCTGCTAACCATCTTACTCCAATCCTCTTCTTGCAACAAAGCTTCATTTCCCAAGTACTGGACAGCACATTGGTTCAATCGTTCTGTCTATTCCCTTGACTCAGGATGATAACTAGTAGATAGGCAGAATTATAGGGGCATATTTACAAGAACATGACACAGCATGGTGCTGCAAGCCATCCTGCTGCGCCGAGCTGCATCATTAGGAAAGTGCAGGGATGCGTCGCATTTACAACAATACAACACATCCTCATGCTTTCCTCTGTGCTGGCACACAATTGGCTGCCAAGCGCAAGGGTGCCTGAGTTGCAGGGCTGATTGTTTTTGTGCAGGAACGGAAACCTTCCTGCACATAAACAATATTTAATCGTGTTTTCCTCCTTCTATATGTGTTGCACAATGCAGCACACATAGAAAGAAAAAAAACAAGGCAAAATAATGTTTTTTCTTGTTGCACCACTTTAACGCCTCCCCTAGGGAGGCATTAGAGGCATTAGAATATGACGCATTCCCGGGTTTACAAAACCCTGGAAATCTGGAAACGCGTTAGAATCCATGGGTTTTGCGTTGGAACACCCACGGCAACACCTATGAAATGCCCCTTTCACACAGAGTAATGCATGAAAGGAAGCCATATTTACAAGGTCATGAAAAGCCATGTAGGGTGGCTTTGCATTGCCTATGGCCCAGCATACTGCACCACCAGAGTGTCAATGAAAGCGATGCTCCAGTGGACCATAATCCAGAATTATATTGAGAACCCCTGTCAGTTATCAAAACCTATGGCATTCCATGCAAATATTTGTGGTAACTCTTTTGAGGTAAGCAACCTGGTTATTGCAATAAAATGCTCCATCTGTGTCAAACAGGCTCCAACTAGTAGACTGAGTGTAAGTTTGACTTTTTGGTAATTCCTCTGTAAACTCCATGATTATTGTATGCCAAGACTTAGGTGTAACAGGAAATGGCCTTAAAAGACCCACTGGTTTAGTATGTGAGCTCTGAATCTGAGCTCAAATAAAACATGTCAGAACATACTGCTTTACATCGGAAAACAGTTGACCACCAAAAATACCTTCTAACTGTGGAAAATGGTTTAGCTATTCCTGGATGCCCAGCAGTTTTTACTGAACTGAAGGTAAATACAGAGCCTTCCCTTGATACAACAACTCAGATTTCTGATCTATACCTCCCTTTTCTCCGAGACAAGCTTCTTTATTACTGGACCGTGACTCTATATATACCAATGTTAGAACTGCTTAAATGTTGAGTTGAGCCGCATAATGATTGTTTTGAGTTTCATTTGGCAAAAGGTTGGAGGGTCCCTAACTAAATTATTTTCAATTGCAGGTTGTTTCTGCCAGGAAAAGACATCCGTCTTACAACTGTTTGGACCAGGTTTATAGTTTGTCACAAAATTGTAAGCAGTAAAGAATAAGGTCCATCTAAGCTACCTGAGAGGAAACACTGTAGATGACTTGGATAAGTATAAACCTTTACTATGTGTTTTGGCTGCTGATAAATAATGCTTCCATGCTTCAAAATATCTCTTACTTGCCAGAACTTCCCTGTCTGTGAAAAGTAGACCATTGGATGGGCCTGTCCAGCTACTGGATTCCTCTGAGAAAAAACTCCTCAACAATAAATGGAAGCTCAACATTTGGATGTTGCACAATAGGGGGAACAAGAAAAGTGTTATGCCAAAAAAGAAAAAAGTTGATCAGCGCATTTCGCCCATGCAAAGACAGCTCTTTATTGTACACATTTAGTAATGTACATTTATTATGCTGAAGATTACGAGCCTGCCACATTGAATAACATCCAGATCACAGAGCGTATTCATATAACACTCAATTAAAGAAACACCTTTTAAACAGTACAAATCATTTCTGAGACCGTCTTCTTGTCCATCTAAATACTCCCCAAAAGTTCTACTGAAGTGGTACGAAAAACATACTTATCATTATTTGGCGCAAGAATGGTGGTCTCTTAAACCCTGCAACACTGCCTTAACATATTTACATGTGACTACAGGGATTCAATTACTGTGCAGAACACATCCAAAACACCCCTCAGGACTTCATCAACAAAATATTGAAAGGCAGCTGGAGAGTTCAAAGAGCATCACCTGTTAATCAAATAAGCCAAACTTTATGCAAAAGGAAGTTTTTCAAACTCCTTCTAAATGGAGTGTGTATACTCCGCCGCAACGGCGATAGAGTATACACACTACCACCATAATGGTCCACCCAATTTAATTGCAGTCTGGAAATAGTTTTGGTTATGGCGGTAACTACTCAGTTACAGCCAAACATCTCAGACGGCCCAACAGAGTGAGGGCCGTTGGGGAGATGGTGACATGTCCACCTGCCCACTTTAGATGGTTGGAGATTTTAGCCATTATTTTACTGTCTGTCACGTCAGGAAAACCCTGGTTATGAATGACAGTAAAATGTAACTAATGCTCCCCTTGCCATGGGAGATGACTCCCATGGCAAAGGAAGCATTATTTTTTGAATTTCTTTCATCAAAATAAAAAAATAAAACTGTTTGTTGCAGGCTCATGTTGCTACAACCCTTCACCAAACAATGAAATCCATTGACAGGACCTGCTGTGACAGCGGTTCCTGCCAATGCTTTATAAATGACTGCCAGTTTGGTGGTCATTTATAAATTTGCCGGACGCAATCTCCACCAGGGGGATGGAGTAATTGACTTAGTCCCCTTGGTGGAACAACATGTTTTCTGCCATTATTGCAGCTCCCATTATTGCAGAGGGATTTAGTTATCCGCTGAATACATCTTTCTTAGATGTAAAGTTACAGATGCTTGACTCTTGGAAATCTTAGGTTAACTTCAACAGTTTTTAACAAAATGTCCAAATTTCCCACAATACATACATATGTTTTGTGCATGTCTTCTTTCTCTTTCTTCTTCAGAAAGAGGACATTTCACACTACCTAACTGCATAGGTCCAGGAGGGTCTGAATTTCTACTCTCTTTGAATTTTTGGAATACTACGTACACTTTGGTCTCAATTTTATTTTTCTCAAAGTGACACACAGCTAACCGATGATCTAACTGCACTACCAGATCTATCAGTTCAGTATGCTTAGTAGGTGGATTGACAATCTGTGTGAGTATATCTAATAATACTGCAAGCTCTGATAATGTATAATGTGGCTCTTGTCTCTTCATGCCAACCAGTTGTAACTAGAAAATGAATATAAAGCTTGATGACCATTTTTCAAACTCAACAATTCATTATTGAGAGAGTTTGTGACTTCCCATCAAACAATTTCTTCATTTGTCCACAGAAGGTAGAAAAATACACTGTTCTACTAAAAGAATACTCCTTTGCAGCATTCCAACTTAAGTAACATAACATAAAAGCAACTTTGGATTGATCATCGGGAAACGCCATACGCCAACCTAGGTAAAACAACAGACAACCGGGTATCAGAATTAATCGCTCTGGCTGGATTGATAATGAGGGCCATGAAATATGTTAAAATGTAATAATCTTACAATCCAGAACTAACATGGGGTGATATGTGATTCCTCACTTTTCCGAACCCACTTACATCCATGTAATAGCCAATATGTTGGGCAGAAATCAATCTGGAGAAAGGGTAATTGGGAAAGAGAGTGAAACAGAGACACTGGATATATTCTCTTGGTCCATTCACTCAATTGTGAAAGGGCTTCACTAAAGACAAGAGAATAATTCTAATGATTTTATCAGTATGGCTCTAGCAGCTAATCCCCAATATTGTATAGGATATACCCTTAAACAATCACTCTATTTCAATTTCTATATGGTGTGGTGAAACTCTATATCTTCCCAAAGCTAAAACATTATAATCTCTGCAATATATATACAAAGCGTACTCTCAACTAATATGCATTTCTTACTTTAAGGTAAGCACTTTAAGTGTTCTACGAATGCACTCTGTGATTTGTTTATATTCAAGGTGGCAGGTTTATAAACTGCAACATAATAAATGCACATTACATTTACAGAGTTCACCTAAAACAAGTTATCACTTTCCAATCAATGTTCCTTCTTCCTCAATACCAATAGTACATCAAAAGAAACGGTATAAAAGTTGTCCAAGACTAGGATCGTTTTTGTTTCTTTTATGGAAACATTAAAGTTTAAATGTAAGAGTTCATAACCATCAAGGGATAACTGCAGAAAATAGTGTTCAATTGCAAAATGTTAACCCTTAAACACATGAATAGCCACAGAAGATTTTTTGGTATCAAGTTAAGTTTTTCGTCAAATGCCAAGAAACAACAATTTGCAAAGTTTCAAAATTCTCAAAACAAGAGCCCAGCAGCAGCAACTATGTATCTCAGTTGCCTTGAAAAGTGTCAAAAGTGCTGTGTCTAAATACTGGCAAGGATTTTTAGTAACGTGTTTCCCTGCTGGGCTGGTCCCCAAAAACTGCTCCAAGCAGCAGGGCCCTAAGCTCCGATGGAAGGCTCGTTTTTAGGTCTCGCCTGTCAATGCACATGCGCATTGAGCGGAGCGAGACTATAGGGGCTTAAACAGAGTTTAACCAGACTGGCGATTTGATGAAGTGCATGTGCGCTTTTAGCTCAATGCGCAAGTGCAATGAGTTAAAATACGCGTGCACAGCATCAAATCGCCAGCCATCTGTTCCCCAGCAGCTCTTCCCGCTCCGCCCCACAAGCTTCCCCCAGCGTGCGCTCTGCCTCAGCCGCACTCCTCCCCCACCTTTGAAGTGAAGCTTAGCTTCACTTCAAAGGCCCCTGCTGCTTCACACTATTCACGTCTCTCCCTCATCGCCGCTCTCCCCGCTCCGCCCCCTGCTGCGGCCGTGTCGCATTTCTCCTCCCCCCCTCCCCACAGCAATGCCCTCCGTCTTGTTGTGATGAGCTTACGTAACCGGCACACATTCCTTTCTAGTGGCTTAGTGGTCTGTATCAATTTACAAGGGAGTGGAACATTTAGATGGGGAGTAAAACTGCTGTGTTCTCAAAGCTTGAGCTAGCCTGATCTCCTGCATTTCTTTCACTGTAGCCTTCCCTGTATTAACGTGTTTTGGTAGATTGAACATAATAAATGGTTTGTGAAGGTTTTCGCACAGAATATCGGAATCCTTCCTGATTTATGCACAAATAATACGATGTATTGATCATGTCAATTATAGGAGGAGCATGAAACACTGGCATATCCATGTCAAGAGTGTTCTCAATACCTGCTACGCATAAGACAAGCATTGAAAATGCAATAGGTCTCGCAATAGAAAAGTTTGACCTTTTGGTGTTGCAAATGTAATTTTTTTTGTGTAAAAACTTTTACCATTAAAAATTAAAAACAACATTAGGTCACTATCCTTTATTTATAACATTTTACACAAAATTGTGAGTTTGCACATCAATACATGTAAAAAAGGACAAAACTAAACATGTAACTTAACTAATGCTATAAATGTAACATTTGGTAAATTTATAACTATTCACTTTACAAAAAACAAAATTAATACTTTTATAATTTGAAAAAATATTAACAAAAAAATGTACATTCGCAACACCAAAAGGTCAAACTTTTCTATTGCGAGACCTATTGCATTTTCAATGCTTGTTCACAATGGGTGCCTCCCTGTGTCAGATGGTGATAGTTACAGGCTTGTTTACTGTACCATGAGTCAGATCTTGTGAGAACTCTTAACTACAAGGCATCATTAGATCTCAAAATCTTGGCACATATCTTACAAATGGTTCACATTTTAAACTACACCTACAGATGCCGCCTTTTGGTTTTGCTCAAGGTGTAACTATGCTTACCAGAGTTCTGGTTCAACTACTCTGCTTCAAGAACATCATCCTCCTGTCTTCCAATCATCTTCCAGTCAGCGTAAACCCCCTAGGTCACAGCAACACCATTGCCATGGATTTGTGAGACCTTGTCCTGTGAAAAAGGGAAACAAACCTTACTTTCAACTTCAAATTTATGAACATATATATCATAATAGGCTCAATCAGAATAGTGGGGTAGCTAAATATATTCAAAATCTTTTCTGTGAGCATCAAGATTTTAATCTGCAAGTAAAGGCTGCTGTAAAACAACCTAAGAGAAGAATACTACAATACAAAATTCATGCTGCAGACATTATATCTGATTGTATCTGATCCGCAGCCTGCAAATAATTCAAAATGCTGCAGCTAGACTCATTAGGAAAGTACCATTTCACCACCATATCTCCCCTCATCTGCGGCGCCTCCACTGGCTACCTGTCAAAAGGAGGATTGAGTTTAAGGCGCTCACCATCGCCTATAGAGCCACAAGAGATCTGGTCCCAGGCTACCTGAAACAGAGACTCCAAAACTATCATCAAAACAGGGTTCTTAGATCTAATCACTTGAAACCGCTCAGGATTCCTCGTTTCTCTAAAGCTAGGATAGGCGGCCGAGCTTTCTCGGTGTGAACTGTGTCACTTTGGAATTCCATGCCTGTCCATCTTCGTATGATAGAGTCAGAAGTAGCATTTAGGAAAGCCCTGAAAACCTGGCTCTTTAGCCTCCTGTAGTACCCACCCCCTTTTCTTTTCCTCAGTGCGAATCTGCATTTAGCGCTGGTACACCTCCGTTGGAGGTAGCCGTGCACTTTATAAGTGGAATTTATTATTATTATTTTATTATTATAGAGAAATGATTTCAAAGCTTTATAAACACGAGGTCCCAGATTTATCAATCTGTCACTCAATGCAATGCAGCAAGACAACTTGTTGCAATGCGTGAAAGAGAGAAGGCTGGAATGCACCATACTTACCAATAAAGAGTGCATTCCTGCTCTCTGCCTGCAGTGGTGCACAATCTGCTACCTAACTCCAGGACAGGCACCTTGCACCATGGTGCAAAGGTGGCTGCGTTGCAGGCAGAAGTGTTTTTGTTCAAGAAAGGACACCCTATCAAAAGAGGAAACAATGGGGAGAAATAATGATATTTCACCTCATTGCGCTTCCCCTCGGAAGACGTAGCATTTTGACGCATTCCCAGATCTATCAGTCTTAGTATATTTGGGAATGTGCCAAAATCCATGGGTGGTTGTGGCAGAACACACTCCACCCACGGGACGCCTTCCCAGGTCAGAGTAGCGCAAAACAGCGATGCACTGTGTGGTTCTGAAAATCTGGACCCTGTTGTTATCCCGATATCGAGGTCCAATACCCGTGTCACAAAATATCAACGTACCATGACGAATTTGGTATCGACGAACCGATAATGATTAGGACATCATTCCCATACATTTACATCATGATCGAGACATGCTAACACCCCCGAATCGTAGTTTTCGTCCCGACCTTAGACTCCATTTTGTGAACGACATCCATCTTGTGTCTTGCCCTCATGATAAGTCAATTAAAGGTCGAGCTTGATCTAAAAGGACACGTCCACCTTCCCTGACTTCCCCCTGACCTGTCCCAACTGACTCCAATGCCTTTAGCCAAACCTGTTTGGGCAGCCCCTCGCCCAGTGGCCAAATACGATAGCATCAATACATAACATTCCTCAAACCATTCACTACATACAGACCATGCTTTCTACAAACATGCACCTGTCCATACTCCTTGTTTATGGCCAGTTTTATGACTGGGTGGTACCTTCCTTTATTGATGTTTCATCGATATCTGATGGGAGTTCCGGGTCTGGCTGGGTAATCTATCACGAACTGGACATCTATAATGTGGGCTTGCTTACATGACTTCGCTCTTTGTATTATTATAGAAATATGTTTACAGCCGTATCATAAACTCAAGAATTCTTGCTTGCAGCTATTATTTCTGTATATAAGGAGAAGGCTGGTTCTGTAAAAACGAACAGTCTCCTGAGAACACATGACCCGTGCTTGTCGTGCTTCTAGGACACCTGTTACTTGGTAGCTATCAATAAAACTTGATCTCTGACTGCGACTAGAAGACTCCGTGTTTCTGTGGTCCGAAACAAGGGGAACTCAGAGGTCTTCGGGTGTTATTCCCTGGCACCACCGGGTTCCTAAAAACCCGGCACCTCAACTGCCTTGTCTTATTCCAAATTTACCAGGCACCGCAGGGTCACACAAGGTAGCCTTGCACTGCTTGGTAAATCTAACTTTAGTATTGTGTTGCCCTTGCAACATGCATGAGGCAAGGTTAACGCAATGCTATGATAAATCCGGCACTTGTTATTTAGAAACTTACATGACTAATGCAGGTGTGGATTATATGTGAAGGAACACGTACCAACATTTAGTAAAGAAGTAATATGTGTGAAGGAACAAGTCATTTCATTTGGCAAAGAAGCATACTGGTGAACTAAGCAGAATAAAAGCTATCAGTTAACAAAGATGCGTACTTACTTTGTTATTAGCTATAACACTAACATTGCAGTTAATAGTATTATAGTTTTTCAATGACTGTCTCCTTTGAAACAATGCATGCTAAGCAAATACGGTAAGATACTGTTGGTAAAATCCAACAAAGAAGATTTCATTCCATCTAACTCACATACTAAATGACAATGTAGGGAGAGACCTGATTCCATTGAACCACTGAAATTCTCCACTTGTGGTTAACTCTGCAATTCATAACTCGCAAAACAAATGCAATGCATATGACTTCACATCATATACTAATAAGTAACAATGCGTAGTAGCACATCGTTAAATAACGACACATACTGAAATTAATCAATAATATCATATTCATAGTATCACATTGATAGTGTTTATGGTAATAGTAATTGGCCTACCGGGTTGTATTTTTTACTGTTTATAGTATAAGAAGAGAACAATACTTGATTATATATTTAGGCATAAACAATTTTAGGAAAACAACATTTTGCATTGTAAAAAGGGAGAGCTTGGCACAACTGTTCTCTTCAAGGGACAGGCAAATAGTGTGACTAACTAAAAGTGAGTTTGCATAAAGTTGAAAGAAGTACATTTTCCAATATGTATATTACAAAACACTCTCCACTCCAGCTTTAAACAATGTAACTGTTCCTCAAACAGTAGGCACAACGTTAACAGGACATTTCTAACAACCAATCTATTTTGCCTTCACGTTGTATAGCAACCCATTTACTTCCTCGTTGCCTGGCAGATTGGCTTCAGTCACAACCTTTTATGAGAGTTGGTACGCTAAGTTTAAGTTAGATTTCAGTCTGTCATTGCATGAGGGCTATTGAGGGTGAAGGTGCACAGTACAGTCAAGCTTTAGAGAATAAGATTGGAGAAGTGGTACTACTGGCTTCTGATCCACAGAACAACAAAGAACCCATGCAAGTTGTGGTGGTTGTTCATTCTAGATCGCCTGAGTCTGTGTCTGGCGCTTGATCAAACATTTGGACAGCACAGACAATGAGCATGCAACATAGCTGTCAACAGGGTGATGTTTTCAAATTAGGTCAATTTCAACATCGGTACAATCTAGGCATAGCCACAATGATAAGGTGCTGGAGTTGGCCCTCTCTGCATGGCCATCCTAAACATTTTGCCTTCCCTCTCCTGGTTCTGAGCCCGTTTTTGTAGGCTTTTAGGACTCTGCACACTTTACCACTGCCAACCAGTGCTACAATCCGTGTGCTCACTCCTTTAAAGATTGCAAAATATGCTTACACTCAATTAGCACATTTAATTTACTTGTAAGTCCTTTGTAAAGGGGTACTGCATGTACCCATGGCCTTTAAATGGAATGCTACTGATTGAGCTAGTGGGTTGGCAGCTCTAATTGTGCCACCCATTTAAGTAGCCCTTTTAAACATGCCTCAGGCATACTATTGCTGCCTGTGTGTGCAGTTTTCAACTGTCATTTCGACGTAAAAAAGATACGGTAACTGTTTCTGTTTGAGCGCGCAGCATGTAAAGGAATATCACAATGCAAATGAGTAAGGGTGGTGCTCCAGGTGAGACGAGTCGGTTACCACGACAAGATCAAAGAGCTAACGTTAGCTCAAACAAAGCAATTGTTAACACCGAGCAACTCAAAGTCCACAAATGAATTTAACAGTAGTAGTATTTTTATTTTCCGTTCTTGAAGTGTTTCAATTCACATCTTCATAGAGAACATTCTTGAATAGTTTCTTCAATTCACAAGCAGCCAACACGTGTTTCGTCTGGTCGTATATGACCCTAGACTTCCTCAGGGCTATACGCCTCTACGACACTCAATTCAGTTTGTAAAGTGTTGTTCCAAATTCTTAGGTATCTCGTAAAAGTATGCTCAAGCTTTGGATCGTGTATCTAGGACGCGAAAAACGGAGATACACGATCCGAAGCTTGAGCATACTCTTACGAGATGGCATGATACTAGGACGGTGAAAACGGGGATACACGATCCAAAGCTTGAGCATACTTTTACGAGATACCTAAGAATTACGACCAGACGAAACACGTGTTGGCTGCTTGTGAATTGAAGAAACTATTCAAGAATGTTCTCTATGAAGATGTGAATTGAAACACTTCAAGAACGGAAAATAAAAATACTACTACTGTTAAATTCATTTGTGGACTTTGAGTTGCTCGGTGTTAACAATTGACATTTCGACGTGCCAATATAACTATTTCAAAAAAGAAGCTGAAGCCTTGTCCGGTCCCAAAGCCCAGGATGTACAGCGAGAAATTCATGTATATAGAAGAACCAAAGAAGCTCACCTAGTAAATTCCTGTTTAAATCCAGTTTATTCCACAAGTAATCCAGGTTTTAACCAAACTTTATCTTCCTTCACTCTTTCCAGTAGTTCAACGAGTGCTAATCTAGGCTTTACTCAAAGACACCAAAGGACGATAAAGTTTGGTTAAAACCTGAATTACTTGTGGAATAAACTGGATTTAAACATTGATGTTTTGTAGCTGTTAAGTTTCCGATAGTTGGTCTTCATCCATCTGGCTACTTCAGACATGCAGGAAGTGAAGCTGATCCTGGTGCTAGGTGTTTCACTGGAGAGGAAGAGGAAGAAATGGGTGCCAGCAGTATAGGAGTTAATGTTGATTCTGTGGGTCTGGATGATGTGTAAGAGGAAGATCATATAAGCGTTGAACAGTGTAGGGCTTGGAAATTATTCAGATGAGGTTGACAGTGGACGAGGGGTAGGGAGCCAGGCTGACTGACTGGGTTCGGATGTGAGCAAGCAGCACATCCAGAGGAGCATGAGTCTTTGTCGGGTTAATGGAGAGGTTAGATGAGGATAAGATAGGAGGAAGTGTCAAAGACCATATATAAGTCGAGTAGGATGAGGGCTGTGGTGTTTCCTCTGACAATGATCAGTTGGATGACGGCTGTTGTAGTGATGAGGGTGGTCTTGGTGCTGCAGTTGGGTGTAAATCCGAATTGAGTGAGTTTGAAGAGGTGGTTGTCATTAAGGTGTTCAGCTAGTTGCTAGTTAATGATTTTCTTCAGAACTTTTTCAGGGTAGGAAAGCAAGGCGATTGGGTAGTTAGAAAATGTCTTTTTGGACTGCTGAGGATTTCTTTAGGATCTGGAGTATTGTGTCATGATTCCAGGCATCTGGGAAAGTAGCTATGCAGATGGAGTTGTTCAGTCATGGAGTCAGATCTGAGCCAATGGGAATCCATATCTTTGATGAAGACGTGGTGTGAGTAGGAGTCTCATGGTGCTCCAAAATGTATGGTCCGCATAGCTGTTGCGGTTTCCAAAGTGGTGAAGGTGTGCCAGGTGGTCATGGTAGGTTTCTGAGGGTTTGTTTGATGGGCTGGAAGGCTACAAGGATGGATGTATTGGCTGGAGCTTGACATTTTTGTAGCTGTTTCTGATCTTGCTGCTAAAGAAGTTACAGGTCTTGGTGCAGACAGAGGTCCTGTGAGGGGTGATGGTTGTGTAAAATTGTTCTCAATGGTGAAGATTTCTTTGCTGCTATTTGTGCTGTTTTCAATGCATTCAGTGAGTTGATCCCGTGGTGATTTGCTGATAGTAGAATCTGAGGGCTGACTTGTAGGTGCTTTTGTTGGTGTTGTTGTGGGTCTGTTTCTATCTGCATTTGAGTTGCTTTCTGTGCCATTTGATGAGTCTAAGCTCCTCCATACACTAACTTGGTTGAAGCCTGGTTCTGGTAGTGGTGGCAGTCTTCTGTGGGGCCAGTTTGTCTGAACAGAAAGTGAACTAGGCACCTAAATAGGTGATGGATCATGAGTGGTTGTCATGGTGTTGTGGTTGGTGAGATAGGAGAACAGGAAAACAAGATCCATGTTTTTTCTGGATTCTTATTTCAGTTTCATTGGGTGGATTTGTCGGGTGCAGTTCCATGATAGTGACGGATGGGCAGGTTGCAGTGGAAGCGGGTGTGGTCGAGCCAAATGAGTATTGTTGTTGAAGTTAGTGAAGATGGGGTCCAGGAGATGTCCGATTTTGTACCCAGGGTGGGTGTGGTATATAAATAAATAATACCGGATCTATTTTTGAATGAATGAATGAATAACAGATAGCTCAATAAAATAAGAGTCAAGATTCGAGGTAGTAGGAGTTTCTGCAGGTTTATTACAGCATAAGGACAGGATCAGGACAACCTGCATAGAATGACCCAGCAGCTGCTGGGGCCGGGTCTGGGATGAGCGCGCTAACTTTTAATAACAATACATCGACTTATATACATAGCGCAAACACATAGCATTACATTGCAGTAGGCGTAGCAGTGGGTGGAGCAGAAGGCGTGACGCATAGCAGTCGCGAAAGATAACAGTAGAAAGAGGTGTAACTGGGAGTATATTTAGACATGTGATGCAAACGTAACAGAATATGTCATGAATGGGCGGAAACATAGGAGGGGGCTACCTAAGGAGCCGGGACCTCTAACCTAATGGTGCGCGTAAACTGGCAATGACGTGTTACTAGGAGAAGCTGGGGGCTACGGACTCTGTGCTAGGAGCAGAGACTAGAGTCTGGAGGGTCGGAGCGACATGTACCTAAACCCTATCTGGTATCTGATGTTTAGGGAACATGTTGATATAAACTAGAAGTCATGAGGGGAAAAGCTAACTTGATTCTAAGACTGGACCATGCATTATTCTACATGTAGTGCGTGATGAAGAATATTAAATGACCATTAATACAGTATTTCTCTAACGTGGAGCCGAGAAGGCTAGACAATGACGGAAACTATTGATGCAGTTCAGTAGCTTAGGAATGCAGAGAAGAAGGACTGAACTGATAGCTGGAATCATAACATACTTTTGGCAGACTCAGAGGCAGAGCCAAGCTGCACCGGGCACGGCGAGGCAGGAAGTAAGTGAAGGGTCGAGGATACAGGTGGGGGCTGTATCGCTCCTCAGCGAGGCTTTCAGGAGACAGGAGCTGAATCTGATGTCCGGGCCCTTTTGAGGCCTAGAAACGGGGACTTTATAATGGAATAACGTGCACACTGAGAAACGTGGCAATATAACTTTACATAGGCCTGATATTCGTAGTATTCACGAGGACTGGAAACTGACATACCAGAGGTGGACACAACTGTAATTGCGTCATTAATCAGACACGGGGACTAACATATGCATATTGGTCATGCACACATAACATATGATGGATGAGGCGTAGGGACACAGAACATGGCAAAATTTACTTTTCCACATTCCCTCCTTGTCACTACGTTTCCATCAGGAAACATCAATATTCATGATACCATCTATCATTTCATACAGTACCATTTGCTCGTCTCGAATTGTCTTGGAACGGGATTTAGAACGGGGCTTGGGACTAGGAATACAAGAGGTAGCACACATGCTGCAAATCGCAGGGCCACATTGTATACAGAGGCAGCAGCTAAATATGATCGTTACTGCAATACCTAAAAAGGACAGGACTTTCCATCCCCATGCGGAAATTATATTCCAGAACCAACCGGACCATGTCCAGGTGCCTGGATCTTGGTGTAACAGATGGGCAATTTTATGGAGTCTGGTTATAGCTGAATAAACAGACGGCGCGTTATTTGGAATGAAAATGCAGCAACTAGATCCGATGACTCTACAGGCCCCGCCCCTATCGGCCAGTATGACGTCAAGGACGAGACGATTTTGCAAAACGACAAATCTCATAGCAGATTGTTCTTCGGTTAGGTTACCTAGAGCAGAGGCAGTCTCATTTACTACAGCTTCAAGGGTTCTTGTTAACCTACGGATCAGTTTACTATTCTGGACAGGTCCTACAAAGAAGAAGAAACCTTTATTGAAATCTGTATACTGTTCTAGAGTAGTTTCAGTATAATCGACAATTGGGGACTCCCTTCTATGTCTAATGTGTACTAAATGTGTGTTTCTGTGATAATCAGATGGGGCTAGGAAAACAGGTGGCAGTAGGAAGGCAATGTAACAGGTTCCCTCCCAATCGAGGGGCAGACGGACATATGCGGTTTGACCACAAATAAAATAAGAATGACGTGAAGCTTTGAAAACAGATTTCCCACTGTCACTATACTGGATAACAGTAGTACATTCACTATGACCTACATGTACAGAACCATAACTACGGACACATAATTCGCCTTTGACAGGTAGTACTGAAATAGCAGGTAAGTCTGGAGTAGTATCAGACTGAACATTCAGGACCATAAAATTCGACGAATAATTACCTAAATTATACACTTCATTTTCTAGATCTAAACCTGTTCTGTGGGGGAAACCTTGCTTGTCTGAGAAACATGTACTGTTAAGAAAAGACATATCTGTTGAGGATGACGTTAACGTGGACCATGCTCCACACGAACCATTGTGTGAGAATGGATAAGGAAAGAGTGGCAGAACTCCCTTCGGTGTCTGGAAAGGGGGGAGTCGACCACACACCCAACAATTAGTGGCATTGCTGGTCTGGTGTGAGTAATGTAACATACGGATAAATGTGTTGTTACGCATAGCGAGGCGGTAAGAATATTCGTGAGGAGGCAGATCACTAAACGTGTGCTCTACTGTAGCATTAGCAGACATATTTACATGAGGAACTGGAAAATACAGATAGAATGCATAGCTGGTGCAGGAAATCATTATGCTGATGAATAATACGAAACTCAGAAAAACGATACATTGAATTGAGTTATTACTGACTCTCTCACTATGGGGGTCTATTTTATACATGTCAGAAACAGTCTAACCGTTTCACCTAGGGGAGGACTTATACAATCAAACTGACTGACTTATTTTACTAGACCTGAGCTTTAACTTATACTCCTGTTGCGGAGTTTTCTCTAACAAGGGAGGGGTTGTAATAATGTCTTGTGCGGGACAGTCCTTAAGAGCAATGTTCTGGCAATCTTTCGAATCCTGGGAAATGTTTTTAGAAACGGATTTCAATCCTTTAAAAAGTTTAATATGAGAAAGGTGGATCCATCCTTTTCTGCCTTCCAACTTGACGGCGGTACGGGTGGTCAAGAGGACCTGACGTGGCTCCTTCCAACGTGGTTCCAGCGGACTTGATCTGTCAAAATTTCTGATCATCACCAAGGAGCCTGGAACGATCTCGTGCGGTGCCACCTCGGTATTGTCTGGAAAGGCGGCAGCAACCTGTGAACGACATGAGTTGAGGGCAGACATCAAGGAAGCTAGGTAATCTGTCAGCATATTACATGAAACATCAGTAATACTTCGGGGTCTAGGAGTACCCCACATGTTAGGGGGGCGGCCGAATACGACCTCATACGGGGACAGACCTGATCTGGAATGTGCGACCATGCGCATATAAAACAAAGCGACTGGCAGAGCTACTAGCCAGTCCACACCTTTTTCTTTACAGACTTTTGCAATTCGGATTTTCAGAGTCTGATTATGTCTCTCTACGAGACCGGCTGCTTCAGGATGGCGTACACAATGGAACTTCCACTGGTACCCTAACAACAGGGAAACATGCTTCATGAGTTCGGATGAGAATGGCTGACCGTTATCAGAATATACGACTCTAGGGAGTCCGTATCTAGGGAAGAATTCACGAACCAACTGCTTGGCAGTGGTCGCGGCTGTGTAATCTGGGACTGGATATGCTTCTGTCCACCTGGACAAAGCGCATACAACTACGAGGACATACTTGAAACCTCGACATCGCTCCATTTGAATATAATCCATCTGGAGGACCTCAAAAGGGTGGTCAGGGGGCTGGAAACCACCTTGTTCCACCGGGACACTTTTACCTGGATTAAACTGACAACATATCATACAGGTACGGACTTTCTGCTTGGCTGCAGCTCGTAAATGCTTGTTGAACCAAATGTTCTGGATACTATCTAACATAGCTTTTTCTCCTAAATGTGCTGGACTATGTGCGGTATTGATAATGACTTGAACCATAGAATCGGGGAGAAACCATGTGGCTCTACCCTTCGTTAACCATCCTTGATCTGTCTGGACCCCTCCTTGTTCAGACCATTTCTTGATTTCATCGGGAGTAGCATGTAACTGGATATCTATGACATCTTGAGTAGGGTCCTTAACTGTCATGCATGTAATCGGATCTGGAATATGTGTCAGGTTAACTGGAGTGTCTGGAGTCTGTGCTGTAAGCTTGGCTGTGCGATCTGCTAGATCATTACCTTGGGAAATAATGTCAGTAACTTTCGTATGTGCTTTGCATTTCATGATAGCAATAGATGTCGGTAAATGTATGGCATCTAACAGGGCTTGAATAAGGAGACCATGCTGAATCTTGGTTCCGTGAGAAGTCATGAAACCTCTCTCCTGCCAGAGCACTCCGAAGTCGTGTACAACTCCGAATGCGTAACGTGAATCTGTGTAAACATTAACTTTCAGGTTCTTGGCATGTATACAGGCTTGTGTCAGAGCGACTAGCTCTGCTGCTTGAGCGGACAGGGTATCAATACGGTGTGTTTCAATAACTTCGGTGTCAGTAGTCACTGCATACGCGGCGACTAGTTCTCCTGTACTAGTTCTCATACATGAACCATCCACATAAAGTGTCAGGTCAGGATCTGGTAACGGAATGTCTGTCAGATCTTGTCTTGGCTTAGTCGTAATGTTAACTACTTCCACACAATCATGTGTGTCTGGATTTAAACTAACTGATGGTAACAGTGTAGCAGGATTCAGAACGTTGCAGCGTCTGATTTCTATGTGTGGCTGGAACAGTGTCAATTCATAACCTGTTAAACGTGCAATTGTCAAGTGCTGTGTTTGTGTTCGGTTTAAAAGAACTTCTACGGAATGTGGAACTTGTACTGTCAGGGAATGCCCTAAAACTATGGAATCACTTTGTCTGATAGCTAGTGCTGTGGCTGCAACTGACTTGAGGCACGCAGGCAACGCCTGGGCGACTGGATCTAATGTGCTCGAAAAATAAGCACAGGGCTTGTATTGTCCTGCTTGATCTTGTGTGAGAACAGATAATGCTGTACCTTCGCGTTCAGTAACGAAAAGTGTAAAAGGCTTACTGTAGTTCGGTGTAGCTAGAACTGGAGCTTGACATAGGGCTTTCTTTAACTCATTGAAACTAAGTGTATGGTCAGATGTCCAAGGGAGGACAGTCGATACGGCTGCCTCCTGTGTCGTTAACTGTATCAGTGGCTTGGCTAGAAATGCATACTGAGGAATCCATTGTCTACAATAAGAAGTAAGGCCGATAAAGGCACGTACCTCCTTCTGGGTTCTGGGCTGGGGAAGACTCGCTATTAACTGGATACGGTCTGGTGTCAACTGCCTACCCCTCTTGGACAGTAAGTGTCCTAAGTATACCACTTGCTGGACACAGAATTGAAGCTTCGAAGGTGACACCTTGTGCCCCATCTCGGCTAGAAAATACAAGACTGTAAGGGATGCTCGCTCGCAGTCACGTTCAGAACGGGCTGTGATCAGTAGATCATCGACATACTGGAGCAGGGCAGTGTCAGTTGGCATGTGAATGTTGTCTAGTTGTCTCTTAAGTGCTTGACTGTAAATACTAGGGCTTTCTGTGAAGCCTTGAGGAGCGCGTGTAAACATATAGCTCCTTCCATTTAAACAAAATCCGAAAAGAAACTGGCTGTCTGGATGAATGGGAACACTGAAAAATGCATTCTTGAGGTCAATGACAGTGAAAAACATGGCTTCGGAATCAATAGCAGTTAACAGGGAAGAAATGTCTGGGACAACTGGGTACTGAGGAATAATACATTTATTAAGCTCTCGTAAATCAATCACTAATCGATATACTGGGGGTGCATTCGGATCAGTACGTTTCATGACTGGAATGATCGGAGAATTGCATACATTGGAGTCAGTTTCTACAACTACTCCTTGAGCCATGAGCTCGTCAATAATTTTGGATAAGGCTGCTACAGCCTCAGGTGGCAATCTGTACTGTCTGATTCGGGGTAACACTACACCTGGTTTGAGAGTCACACGATAGGGTGTGATTTGCATGTAACCTACATCAGTTGGACCTTGCGCCCATAAATGCTGCGGAACATTAGACAGTCTGGAATCAAAATCTCGTAATACATAGTGACCCTTAAAGTCACGTAGGAACAGACGTATTCCCTCTGGGGAGCAGCAAATAACTGCACCTAATTCTTTCAGTGTCTTAATACCTAATAGGTTTTCTGGACATGACTTAGTAAGTAACAGATCAGTAGTACGGGACAATGGGCCTACTTCTAGAGTGACTGGCTTTGATATCTCATTAACTATTGGCTTTCCTGAAAATCCAAGGGAAACATTTCTTGAGCCTGAGAGCGGAGCCCCTGGAACTTCGGCGTGACTAATTGTGGTCCTACTTGCCCCTGTATCGATCAAAAACTTTCTATCTTTCCCTAATACTTGACTGTGAACATAGGGACCTTCTTGCTCTACAGGTATCTCGATGAGAGGCAAGCCTACCTCCCTCTCTAGGCTGTTTCATGAATATGGCTGGTACTCTGGATACTCGGACTGTGCATACTGGTACATCTGCGATGTAACGTGCTGTGTTGCAGCGATAGGCTGCGGTGCGGAAACTGTCTGTTGTGCATTCTGTGACTGAGGAATCTGTGAAACTTGTTCTTGTCTAGGCGGACGTGGTCTTTCTTTAGTCTTACCAGTAGCTATGTTATGTTTCAGAACTGCACACTCGTTTATAAAATGACCTGGCTGTTTACAATAATTGCAGTTCCCTCTAACGGGAGCTGCAGGATGACTGGCTTGATTCGGACCCCTCTTCTGACTGTCTTGAGGAACGGATTGTGCAACTAGTACTTTCATTTTCGTGTCTTTCATACGTTTTCTTTCGTGTTCTTGCTCTTCCCTGATTCTATTCTGGTGATACTGGAGCATCTGGAGCATCTGGGACGGAGTATTTGCTTGCCAGGTGCTTTCGACTTTCAAAACTCGGTTTTTAATTTGTGGGCTTGAACTTTCGACTAATTTGGTAACGAAAAGGTGAGGGTATGACTCACTACTTGTCTTGAGACCACTGTTGATACTGAAACATTTTTCAAATCTAGAATAAAAATCACTAATATCTTCATCTTGTTTCTGTTTACAGGCTGAGATTGCATCCCAGTCTTCTTTTCTCGTTGTCAATAATCTGGGTAAAACTTGAATCAATAATTCTGGTAATTCTTTACATTTATCTCCAAGACCGGTACCTGGTACTCGTGCCTTGCCTTCAGCTTCTAGAGCTGCCCAATCGATCTTTTTCTCTCCCACCTCCCATTCTTTTTCCTTTAGCTTTTCATATACCCCTGCGGGCAGCAGGACCTTTAACATTTTAATGATATCTGGGTAAGTGTATTCTCCCATACGGAGCATGTCTTTTAATTCTCTATGGAACCCTGCTGGATCTTTGTCATGACAGGGAATTAATTTCTTCATTTCAAGAAGTTCCATCTTTGAAATCGGAGTGTATACAAACACTCGTTGCATTACGCCACCCGCCCCTTGGACTGGGTGGACCTCTCGTAACGGATTCTGTCTGTCTATGTAGAATGGTTTACTTTCTGGGGGTGAGACATGAACAAAATGCGGGTTCAGGAACGTTCTATATTTGTGGCGCTGTTCTAGAATGACACTAATTAAATCAGTACCTAGACCTCTCCATCTATACTGGAGTAACTCGTTCAGGATATCGTGTAACGGGCCTGGATCAGAATGTTGACCCTCATACAGAGTAATGAGGTACTGGATCATATACATACCCACCAGTCGCTGCTCGGCTGGGGGCAATTTCAGAAACATTTGTGCCACTATTTCGTCTGGAAAAGTGGTAGAATCAGTAATCCATCGGACTGCTGATCGGGCTAGTTCTTGTTCATGCATAGTACTTAACTCACTGTAACCGATTCGTGATTTCAGAATGTGATCGGTAGCTTGAAATACTTGTTCTAGAGAACCTTGTTCTGGTGCTGGATGATGAAAAATAGACTTGGGTTCTAGGCGTAAATGGCGATCTGGAAATCTAGATTTTCCTACATACGCTATTCTGGCGGGATTCTCGTCCTCTTCTTCAGGATCAGAGATACTTTCTTTCTCGCTTACTTGTGCTGCTTTACGCTGGTCGTGTAACCTTATTATTTCTTTACGAATTTTCTTGTACATACTCTCCATGGCACCGACGGTCTTGTGCTTACCCTCGGCTATATTATCACTCCACCTTGTCAGGATTCTCATTTCGGCGGAATCTTTAGACGGGTAATCTTGTTCTCTTATTAGACAATTGATCAGGAACTTTAATATCATGAGCTGGATCTCGGCTTTCCTTTGAGACATAGTCTCGCTAATACTTTCTGGATCATCCCCTGTACGGATGAAACGATATATTCTGTCTAGATCTTCTTTCATATTCGGTAAGGTGACCAGATACTCGGCCACCTTTCTTACGCGAAATGAATATAAAACCATATTATCCTCGCCTGGGACTGGATCATAACAACATTCGGCAAGGGATTTTCTTATTTCTGCAACAGACTGATATCTAGGCGTACGCTGTGATGCTTGTGCATGTAATTCGGCTAACGTTAAACGCTTGTGTGGCGGCGGGGTTTGAGGAGTAGCTCCTCCTGCGGCCCCTAGACTGGAGTCGTCTACTGAGGCTCTACGTCCTGGCAGAGTGGGAAATGGAACTGTAGGCTGGACCGGGGGTACCGTAACAGGTACTCCGGTGTCTGGAGGAGCGGGAAGTGCCTGATTTGCAGGGACTGGCGGAGCGCGAACAGGATTCGCATATTCTGGGACTGTGTCGTCCAAATAGGACGAAATAAAAATATCAGCTGCGGTCTGTTTGTGACGTAGCTTGGTCGGAACTAATGGTGGCGGGAAATTACTGGATGCCTCTGGGGTCGCTTTTGGCAAGCCCTCGGCATGGAGAGGATACATACCCTTAATGAGGGCATGCCTCTGTCTGTCTGACTGTTCGGTTTTGACTTGTTCACCTATCTCGATTAATTCTCTTTCTTGGGCTCGTTCTTGGGATTCTCTACTTAACTCTGACTTTCTGACTTCCTTTTCCGTTCTTCTATGAGCTTCTTTACGCCATAACTCGATGGCATCTTTCTGTGACTGTCTGGCTTTCTTTTTCCATAATGCTTCTTCTACTCGCATGATACATTCGGCATCCCATGTACCCGATACGGGCCATCTATACTTCTCTTCTAACTGTTTGGTATACTCTACCCATAAATCTAGATATAATATGGCGCTTATGCCATGTTTCTGATACATAAAGTGACCTGGACTGTCCCTCGGCGGAACAGGAACTGCTTCTTCTAATAAACCCTTTCTAGTTTTTAACTGACGTAACTTGGAAAATATAGGCATGACTGAACTGTAATCTGGACACAATACAATATACAATGAAAACACGAAATCACGTCACACTCATACCACAACATTACAATACATGAAGAACATTATAAATAACAGTTTGAACAGAATATTACCTGGAATACTGAGAACAGAAATACAAGAATTTTCTCGAGAACGGAACAGACTAGAGTTACTGGATGCACTGCTGTAACAGTACGGAACATACCGGTCCCATAAAGGGACGCATCAAGACCCGTATCCACCTAGGTGAACACTTCGTTTGTGAGTCTGGGCACCACCAACCCACGGACCAGGAGTCAATTTAGATTGGTCCTGTCTAGATACTACCCCAGCAATGGTACTCACCGGGCAGCACGGAACGGAAGGCCTCGGACGGGACTGGACTGCTACGACGACGAACTTCGGACTTCGGACTTCAGTTACGGGTGGGCCTCCGGATACCTCGGACCTTGGACTCTCGGCTTGGGCTCTGGTCGGGACTCGCCGCGTTCCTCCACCGTCTCGTTCGGATGCTGGACCGCCTCCTCCGTCTCCTCCGTGGGCCTGAGGGATACTTGAAGCAGAAATATCTGCACGTGGCCGGTATGGTTCCGTCACGGCTGCAGAGGGTCAGGGGGTCGGCGTGGCTTCACCGACGCGTGGGGAAAGGGCAAGTCCCTATTCGGGCGCCATTATGTGGTATATAAATAAATAATACCGGATCTATTTTTGAATGAATGAATGAATAACAGATAGCTCAATAAAATAAGAGTCAAGATTCGAGGTAGTAGGAGTTTCTGCAGGTTTATTACAGCATAAGGACAGGATCAGGACAACCTGCATAGAATGACCCAGCAGCTGCTGGGGCCGGGTCTGGGATGAGCGCGCTAACTTTTAATAACAATACATCGACTTATATACATAGCGCAAACACATAGCATTACATTGCAGTAGGCGTAGCAGTGGGTGGAGCAGAAGGCGTGACGCATAGCAGTCGCGAAAGATAACAGTAGAAAGAGGTGTAACTGGGAGTATATTTAGACATGTGATGCAAACGTAACAGAATATGTCATGAATGGGCGGAAACATAGGAGGGGGCTACCTAAGGAGCCGGGACCTCTAACCTAATGGTGCGCGTAAACTGGCAATGACGTGTTACTAGGAGAAGCTGGGGGCTACGGACTCTGTGCTAGGAGCAGAGACTAGAGTCTGGAGGGTCGGAGCGACATGTACCTAAACCCTATCTGGTATCTGATGTTTAGGGAACATGTTGATATAAACTAGAAGTCATGAGGGGAAAAGCTAACTTGATTCTAAGACTGGACCATGCATTATTCTACATGTAGTGCGTGATGAAGAATATTAAATGACCATTAATACAGTATTTCTCTAACGTGGAGCCGAGAAGGCTAGACAATGACGGAAACTATTGATGCAGTTCAGTAGCTTAGGAATGCAGAGAAGAAGGACTGAACTGATAGCTGGAATCATAACATACTTTTGGCAGACTCAGAGGCAGAGCCAAGCTGCACCGGGCACGGCGAGGCAGGAAGTAAGTGAAGGGTCGAGGATACAGGTGGGGGCTGTATCGCTCCTCAGCGAGGCTTTCAGGAGACAGGAGCTGAATCTGATGTCCGGGCCCTTTTGAGGCCTAGAAACGGGGACTTTATAATGGAATAACGTGCACACTGAGAAACGTGGCAATATAACTTTACATAGGCCTGATATTCGTAGTATTCACGAGGACTGGAAACTGACATACCAGAGGTGGACACAACTGTAATTGCGTCATTAATCAGACACGGGGAATAACATATGCATATTGGTCATGCACACATAACATATGATGGATGAGGCGTAGGGACACAGAACATGGCAAAATTTACTTTTCCACATGGGGATCACTGTGAAGATGTCAGAGTCAGACAGATTTTGGTCAGGAAGAGCAAATCTGTTGAGAGGTCGTGCAGGAGTCCCCGACTTCAAGGGCATGTCTGTAAGCAAACAAACGGGTGTTGAGGAGGAGGCAGGACAGTAAAAGTTTGAAGTTGTGGTGGGGTGGGGTGTGGGTGGTCTGGGGTGCATGGCCATGTGTGTTGAATGTGGAGCTTTTGGGCTGGGGAAGTAAGAGGGGTGTAGTTCAGAAGGATGTAGTGCAGGAGAATGGACCTTTGGTGTAAGCTGGGAAGGCGCTGCAGCAAATTAACATCTACCGATGAGTTGGGTGGGAGGAGGACCAGGGCTCCTGGTGTGGTGCTCAGTTGGGGCATGGACAGGCGCAGACATGCTTGCATTTGGTACACCTTCAGCTTGCCAGCGGAGTGCTCGCTTCACGTGGCCACCATTAAATATAATTGGAGCGGTAGGAGTTTGAGTGTGGTGGGAAGGCTGAAGTTAGCGGCAAGAAGCAGATGAGAGCAAGGTGCAGGGGAAAAGGTGGGAAGGACATCTTAAGGGAAAAAGATCACAAAGGATGATCAAAAGCAGAAAAAAAGCTTGTCAGACAATGGGCAAAAGTAGATGACAAAAGGAGGCAAAAAGCGGCGGCAAAAGAGGAACAAAATGAAAATGAGGCAAAAGAGAAAAACAGAAAAGTGGCTGAGAGAGCAGACGTGAGAAAAAATCATTTGAAGTGGCAAAGAGCAGAATGCAAATGGGAGAGCAAAAAGACACAAAAGCGAGTGGGGGAGCAAAAAGACACAAAAAGCAATGAGAGAGCAAAAGGCACAGAAGTGAGTGGGGGAGCATAAAAGGCACACAATGCAAGTGGGGTAGCTGAAAGATGAGAGGGAAAATAGGTCAAAGAGGCAAAAAAGCAGAGATTGAGTGAGAGAGCAAGGGAGCAAGAGTGAGAGGACAAAATGCCAGAGAGGCAGAGAGAGTACCGACGAAAAGAAATAGAGAGAAGCACCAGGAGGGGGAAAGCGGCCGGAGTGTGAGACTGGAAGCCTCACAACAGTGAAGAAGCTGGGTATGCAAGGGCCAGGACTGGTCGGAGGACCAGGCACTGGCAAGTGGCACAGTCAGGGCCAGGCAGTACCCTACTTTACATTAAAGGCAGTGGGCAGCACAGCCTCATATCTGGAAAAATATAATGCTGCTGCTCCTTCCAAGGAGTGCTGACTCTTTTCAGGGTGCGTAGTGCCATGCATACACTTTTGCACCTGCATACGTTAGGCATAGGTTTTGTACTGGGGTAGCCTTCTAGTATAAAATACTTTGCTTATTGTTTAATACTTTTACAAGTTACTATGTGTGCTGTACAGGACATCACACAGGAAAATGTGAAAATATTTGGAGAATAGAAAGCCTTTCTTCAACATTATGCCTGCCTCGAGAAGATGTCATTTTTTATGCAAATCCCTGTGTACCAATGTTAGTAGATGGGGAATTGCGTCACAACCCAGACATGGTTGCATAGGAACATCCATATACCACCCATGGAATGCTTTCTTGATGAACAATAGCAGAATCTAATGCATAAGGTTTCTTTGTGTTACTTTAGGGCTAATTTCCAGTGCAAAATAAGTGTTGCACTTGAAAGTAAATCCCAGTTCTACTTTTTGTGTTGGCTAATGATACAAACCTGGCACAACGTGTTTGTAAACCTGTGCCCTAGTATTGACTGCCTATCCTATTTCCAATTAAAAATTCATTACACAAGATAAAAGTTCAAATAAAATGAATAAAATAAATTACTGCAACAAAATTAAAATGGGACTCGACTAGGTTAAAAAAACATATTCTAATTGCAGAAATATTTAACATCCCATCGGCAGGACTGGAACAGATCACACAGAAACTCCAAAATTTGTATGGGAAATATATTTTGACTGAAGACTAACTTTTAACCTAAAAAATAAAAAAACAGCATTACTGAAACACACAGAAAGTGAAGTTAAGGAATTATAAAAGAATATTGTCAACATTTTTTTGGGCGACAAACAGGGCAACTATACAAGTATAAATGTGCATGAAAACACTAACTAATAAATTGCTCCAATATATTAAATAAGAAAAATAAATATATATGTGCTTACTTCTTCTGACCAAAATATGTATGTATAGTTTGTTAAAGGTCTCAAAAGTACAAAGGATCACCTCAACTGAAGAAGCAGCATAAGGAAATAATCATAGGTGGTACAAATTGATTGTGTTTGTTGCAGCTGACGAAAACTATAATTTATCTGAGTTAGAAGGCATTTGAAAACATTGGTTCACAAAGTTTAAGGAGACTGAATCCCTATATAATTAATGCTATGACAATTTGTTAAGTATACAAAATTCTTCAAGACATAGGGGCCAATTCACAAAAGCACTTAAGTGTAAGTAAAATAGTTATGTAGTACTATTTTGCAAGGTCTTACATGCCTCTATGATTTGGGCGCAAAACATCCAAAATGAGAAAATATTCTGGGCATACTCATATACAACTTGTACAAATAGAAAGGATTATTCCTTCCACAAACTTTTACTGTTAAGGAGTTGGGCGTTTAGGGGCAGATTCACAAAGGCAGGTAACAATACAGAGTACCCCTGTAGGGCTACTTCCTGTACTCAGAGTGCAAATGAAAACAATGTTTGCTATCTAATAAACTAGGTCAAGGAAAAGTTTTATATTTACCATTAAGTATTGTGGAAAATAACAGAAACATTAGGAATTTAAAATATTCTGCAGCACAAAATGTTACTAATTAGTAGAATTCTAATTAAAACGACACAATTTGGCAAGAATTTGTAAATGTAAGAAAAAATATAATTTATATACTTTTCCAAGTAACAAATATATGACATATAATAATAAACATCTAAGGGACATTTAGAAAAAAAACACCAAGACTTCAAACAGATTTATGACCCCTACAAAATGTTCCTGTTACATTCTCAGGGAAAGTATAGAACAGTTTCAAATGTAGCAAGCTCAAGGAGAGCCCATCAGCATTTGGCAGAAAAGTTTAGAAGTATGTTGTTTCCCAATGTTGTTCCCAAAATGGAAGAGCGGGATAACGGTATCACAGACCATTACAAATAAGCACATCTCAATAATAGACCTCTAAAATGTATTCTGAAGATCCAAGATTTAGACAAATTCAGAGTTACATGTTCCTTCTGTTTTATGATTTAGAAAATGGGAATCTATATTTTTCTGTTACACTTTCAAATCGGTTTAACTTCCGCCGCTGCCACGGCACTCCAGGATCTCTCCCTAGTGATTCGGAAAGTGAGACGCCAGTCGCATCGCTTCAGAGCGCAGTGCTTTATCCTCGCAAAATAAAGGAAATCATTGGTTCATCATTAAGTGGCCGCATTTTTGCAACCACCATTTAGACAGCTGCTGCTGCAAGTTACAACTTTATAATAAAGCATAACTTTCAGAGAGCGACCTACTTACATCTGAGTGGTTCATCAGACAGCACCAAACTTATTGTCCTGAAGATGGTCTGAAAGACGAAAGCGGAACAGACCGAAACGTCGACCATTCATCTATTTCCAAGTGGAAACTATTTCCTTTGAAAGTTACATATTTTGATTGTTTAATTTGTGACTCTCATTCTCGCATTTGGAATAGTTATTTTTATGTATTGTTAGCACAATGTGTGTTTGGCTTCCTTACATAAAGATGTTGCTGTAAATATTTTACCCCATTCGAATACTTAATGTCTAAATAAGATTGACATTTTCAAAATATCCAAGGTTCCCCGTGTTTTCTTTCTTTTTTTGTTTGCATTATTGCTCAGTTGTCTATAGACACTTTGAAGTCATCTCCTGCTGGAGCGTTACTTTCTGATTGAATCATATAACTGACTAGAAGTTATTTTTGCAACAAAATCCCTTGCAGGTCTTTTTACTTAATCATTGTATTGCCCAAACCTACAAGGGTATATTGGGTTTCCCCCCTTTTACTATCCGCCACGGCACTCTAGCACAGGTTCTGCTTGAAGACAGAGCGGCTGCCTGTCCTGCGCATTGGACCGACTTACTGCGTCTCTTCCAATTAAAATCTTAGCACACCAACTACGTGGTGTTGCGGTTTTGATCTGTCTTGGTAATAATGGACAATCCATAGCGGGGTTCCCGACACTTAATTGTGTTCCCGGTCCCTGGCACACCAGCCATACAGTGGCCCTTGGATTTACCCAGCTTCCTGATTCACACGACACTGTAGGGTCCGAACACACCACCAAGACCCTCATTCGATATATACTCTCGGTGTTAGAATACTGAATTCACTCGGTTCCTCCTGAAATTCCTCTTGCTCACGAATTTTGTCCTGATGATGATCTCAAACAGTTGAATTCAAAACGCTGTTGACCTTTTCACAACAAAAAACTCCTTTACTGTTTAAAATGTATATGGAGTTTTTGATAATGTTGTCAATGCGATGTATTTTTTAATGTCACCTTCACTCGTCACATCACACTTCTTCCACTATTTTGTGAGCACTTGAACTATTACCTTAATACGTTTTAAAAGTTTTTGATGTATTATTTATGAAATAAATAAGTGCTATGTCAATACTATTGTGTGTCCCTACGTACATTGCAAAACAGTCTTATGCCGCTGATTCTGGCAATTACTAATTTCCATTTGCCACATGTCTAATGATTAATACCCTTTTACATTTAATAGCTCAGGCTGTTTTAGAGCTTTTTTGGCCTTATATGTACCATTGTTTCCTTACACTACACTTTTAAATGTAGCACCACCTACCAAAACATGACTGCAGATGCTCATCGAAAAAATTTGAAAATCAAGATCTACCAGACGGGAGATATTACAAGTGTTTTAGATAATCACCATGGATCAAACATGGATCTCATTGTAGCAGTTGTGGCTGGTGAACTTCGAAAGTGGTGTGGCATAAATCCATGCATAAACCCATGCATAACTAAGTTGCACAATGCAAGCGAGCCCGTAACTTGTGTTTTGGGGAAGTGGATAGAGAGAGAAGTAGCTCCTCCCTGAGATTTTTTGTAACAGAGAAAGTGATGCACTTATCTGCACAATCGCATCTGGCTCTTACCTTTTACGAGCCCATGTACCTTCCAGGCCATCAATATGTTTGGAAAGTAAAGCGTGCAAGAAGCACCATGTAAGCATTAGAGTCTCTTCAAAATTCAAAAAGTGCATTTCTTTAACATGCAGATATATTTCACTGTAGTTCACCAGATTATATTACTGCTTTGAGAGGTATTTATTAAAATAATCATTTTTAAACAATTACCTAAACACATTGATAACCTTCCCCACCCTTACGACATTGCTAATAGTGTTGTTGCAGTAGAAGCCGTAATGCTAAATGAACTCCAGAAACAGCAATAATGTAATTGTTTCATGTAGGTGTAGGAGTTGTGCAGAGTAGAAACAGTATACAGTTGAGTGAATTACATTTGGCATAGCATAGAGTGGAGTGGCATACAGTGGAACAGCGTACAGTGAAGTGGCATAGACTGGAATAGCATATAGTGGAGTAGCATTGTTGCGGGTATTCTGCACATGCACGGAACTACGTGCAGGAAAACAGGACCTCGGTGTGTAGAGGCTAAGCCTTCCTACCGCCACAGTACCCAAAATTCCAGAACCGACTAGATATAGTGTCTCATTCGTTCTCCTACATAATCACAAAGCTACAAATTATTAGACAACCCAGAACACAACACTCATGACTTTCTTAGGAATCACGGTAACAAGACGCACCCTTTCGCTCACGCACTCGTACTTGTCCACAATAAAGAAAAACAGAGTCACTGTGATAGTTCAAAATGTTTATTTTAACTAAAGTGCTCTACAATGCAGTATACGAGCCACTACCACAAGCAAAACACATAAACCTAAAACAGTTAGCACTGTAGCAAGTCCAAACTCTATGAAAGGGGAAGTCATTATACAGCCAGTGGATAAAGGACTATAAGGCCTAACCACCCTCCTTTTGGAAAGAATATGTTTTATTATATAAATGAAGATCTCTGGGCTTTGTCAGCAGACTCCATACTTTGGTGCCTTAGGGCCCGATATAGGTAACCAAATACCGGTCAGTAATGGCCAAAAATACCGAATTTCGTCCGTTACCGAGTAACCGGTATTTGGTGTTTGAGATGTAGGGGCCACAAAAACGTCTGAATCTGTAAATTTACAGAATAGGTAAATTTACCAATTCTGTACAGTTACCGATTCGACCTCCACCCACTTTTGGAGCACCCAACCCCAAGGGCGCACGCCATCCCACCCCATGTGCAGGTGCTGTGTAGCCTACACCTGCTTGCCTCTGGGAGTTATCAGAGTGTGGTTGCTGCGGTAGGTGGGGTGTCCCAGAGCTGCCTGTCCCGTTATTTTTAGGAAATTCATAGAGGCCATGATGTAGAGAATGCATTATTACATCAGCTTCCCTGCAACGCACGCAGAACAGCTCAGGACTAAGACAGAGTTTTATCAAATGGCACATTTCCCCAATGTCATTGGCTGTATTGATGGCACCCACATACCAATATGTCCACCTTCTGCCACAGAGTACATTTATAGGAACAGGAAGTCTACCCACACCATAAATGTACAGGTAATCTGTGATGCAAAGTACATCATCATGGACATAGTTGCCAAGTTTGCTGGAAGTTCCCACGACTCGTACATCTTTCAAAACAGTGGGATCTACACACGCCTGACAAAGGGGGAATTTGGCGAAGGATACCTGCTAGGTAAAACACTGTGTGACACTCCCTTGATACATATTGCAGATGTATGTGTATGTGTGCATGTGAGTAATGTCTTTTTCTTTTACAAATAGGGGATAGTGCATATGGGGTCCGGTCTTTCATCCTTACTCCCTACCTCAACCCTTCAACCCCCAGCCAGAGGAGATACAACAGGGCACACAAATCTACCAGGAACATTTGTGGAGCACACCTTTGTGCTGTGGTAAAGCAGGTTCTGCTGCCTCCACAAAAGTGGAGGGGCACGCAAGTATACACCAGTCACCTGCTGCAAGATGATTGCAACCTGTGTAATGTTGCACAACCTTGCCATGAAGATGGGCACTGAGGTGGAATTATCTGATTATGAGGACCATGATGATGAACAAGCACTGCCTGAACCCAACACAGCTGGAGTTGCGACACCAACAAATGGCAGACACAGACGGGAAGAGATCACACGCAACTACTTTTAAGTAAGTAAAGAGACACAGACAGGTGGAGTATGCTTAATATTTGTCACTACGCAGGTGGTCAAAAGCACAAATGTGCAAAACAAACATCATCCAGGCAATAACGGTAGTCTTGGGTCACTTCCCCATTAATTGAACAAGTCATTTACGCCCACGCCTACCAGTGCCAGATGTAAGTGGCTGGCTCTCTTCACTGTGCGATTGGGCTGCTGGCTCACCATGGCGCCTGCTGCTCCTCCGTGTCTCCACAACAATGGGGCTTGTCATGCTGCTTCTACTGGTGCTTTCCTCACTTTCTGGTGCATCCAGAGCATCAGTTTGTACTGTCTGAGAATTAATCAGCACCTCTACAGCACTTGTCAAACTAGTAATGTCCCTAGACACCTCATTGCTGTTGTGTGTGAGTCCATCCTGCATGTTAATGCATCTTCTGCATAGCAGGGAATTGGCTGTGGCCAGGCGGTTAATAGCTTTATTTTGCTGCTGCGCACGCTGCCTCTCCTTGCGCCTAGCTGCCATGTCCTGGACCATTTTGGTGCACAGAAGGTGCACCGATTGTGTCATCTCTTTGTTCACATCTACCAGTTCTCTAATGCCCTTCCCTATTCCTTCCATATGTGCGTTTAGGTTCCTCATCTGGCGTTGCACAGGCAGGATGGCCTTCCCCTGCATCCTCTGGATTTTGACCATGCTCCCCTCAAGGCCTCGGAAGACACTGGGACCCTCAACATGTGCTGGTACAATGCTTTCTCTGTGCCTGCGGTGTCTGGCACCTGTACGGGCAACCTCTGCAGTGGACTGCTGTGTTGCAGGGCTACCTTCACCTGCCATGGTTTGTGTGTCATCCCCCTCCATGTCACCTGCTGATGACTCCATTTGAACTAGTGGGGCAACTACATGCCTCCTGTTCTTTTGTGATGCAGGTGTTGTTACAGGCAGAGATGCAGGCAGTTCAGGTGAGGACAGTAGCAGAGGGGATCCTGAAGGTTCTGGGGACGCCTGCAGTTGTGGAGCCATTTCTGTGTCTTGGGATGGTGGCTGTGTAGTTGGTGCACCTGTGTCCTCTGTGACATTCTCTGCACTTGGTCCTGGATCCTGGCTGTCATCCCTCTCTGGTGCTGTGCCTTCCGTCTCCCTGGTGTGCTTGCGAGATGTCTCGCCTGTGGACATATAAATGAACATTAGCTCAGTGCTACTGCCTCACAACCACTACAATGACATTTTTCACACTTAAACACTTTACATCTTGTCTGCGCTTCATTATGTCTGATATGATTTGCCTGACTTTTTGCTTGCTGGGCTGAATGACATGGTCTTTCATTTACTGACTACATGTCCCATGATGCATTGCTCCTGTATAGTGCAACCTCTACTGGACTGGGGTTAACTATGCCACATGGGGAAAAGGGAAGGCTGATGGGGTGGGGGTGATTGCTGTGCATGCATCTTACCTTTTTTGGTTGCAGCTCTGGCTGAGCTGTCTGCATCTCCCAGTCCACAGACGCTCTCAGGTTCAATGGTGGACCCCACCAGCTCCTCCAGGTCAGTCAGGGGGGGTGCATGGTTCTTCCCTCCTCCAGTTTTGTTTGCCTGTTTGTGGATTTCAGAGAGTTGTTTCTTGGTCAGGCTCCTGAGGTCATACCACCTCTTCTTCAGGTCCTCTATGTCCCTTGGAGTCACTCCAACAGCATTAACCTTTGTTTGAATGTGCAGCCAAATCTTTCTCTTGGCAGATTCAGGCACAGTCAGGGACAGCTTGCCAAATAAATTCTGGTGTTTCTTCACCACCTCCTCCACAAGGACCTGTAGCTCCATGGAGCTGAATTTTAGTTTCCTCTTCCTCTCTGGCTGCTCCTCTTCACTGCTGCTTGCCATTTTCACAATTTAAAAGTGCTAAACTCTTTCTGTGGCTCCTGCACTCTGCTCAGCTCCAACTGCCTCTCCAGAACCTTCTAATTACTTGCAGCTGCCTGTGTAGCCACTTCCTGGTAGGGATGGGGAGGGTGGTAGCACCTGATTGGCTGCCTGATTCAGTTTCAGTTTTACTTGCTTTCCGATTTGGAATTTACCGAATCGGTATTTACCTAATCGGTATTTACCGATTCGGTATTTCCCATTCATTCCTATGGGCCTTTTAGAATCGGTAAAATTCAGTATTTTAGAGTCGGTAAATTACATTTACCTACATCGGGCCCTAGATTGTAGTTTTTACATCATAGGAACAGCATAGCTCTTCTCCCTGGAAAGAACACTCTCCAAGTGTGTGTTAAGCCAACATGCATTCCAATAATATCAAAGCATGGGTTTCCAGCAGCTGCGGCGGTGTGTCATGTGCTAGGGACTGACCAAAACAGAATAACAAAGGACATTCTTTATCGACTTTCAACAGTGTGTTCAGACTAAACTCCAGGAACAAACATAGAACACAGAAAGCAGACAGTTCTCATGTGAAAGTCAGAAACAGAGTCTTGCATAATAAAGCCATATGGTAACATGCGCAAAAGCAGCATCATGGTAGCAGAGCTCATGCCAACTTAACAATGTCCACAATGTCCCCAGCAGACAGACAACAGCATACAGTGGAGTGGCAACGCAGTATAATAGTATACAGTGGAATGGCAAACATTGAAATGATGTAGAGTGGAGTAGCGTATAGTAGAGTAGTGTACAGTGGAGTGGTGTCCAAGGGAATAGCATGGAATGGAGTGGCTAAGGGTGGAGTGCATACACTGGAGCAGCATAGAGTGGAGAAGCATACAGTTGAGTGGCATACAGTGGAGTGTCATTGAATAGAGTACCATACAGCGGAATAGTGTAGAGTGGAGTGGTGTAGAGTGCCATAGCATGTAGTAGAGTAGCATACAGTGGAGTGGTGTACAATGGAATATCATACAGTGGAGTGGCATAGAGTGGACTGGCATCCAAGGAAATAGGGTAGAATAGAGTGGGTAGAGTGGAGTGCAGTACACTGAAGTGGCATAGAGTTGAGTAGCATACATTGGAGTGGCATACATTGGAATAGCATAGAGTGGCGTACAGTGGACTAGTGTATAGTGGAGTCTCGTAAAGCAGAGTTGCATACAGTGGAGTGGCATAGATAGAAATGGCGTACAGTGGAGTTGGGTAGAGTGAAATGCAATAGAGTGGAGTAGCGTAGAGTGTAGCTGCTTACAGTGTAATTGTGTAGACTGGAGTGGTGTGGAGTAGTGTAGAGTTGTATAGCGTATAGTGGAGTGGCATACAGTGGAGTAGGATAGAGTGGTGTAGAGTGGCGTAAGGAAGTAGGTGAAATTTGGCAAGAATGTAGATTATGTTGTGCAGAGTAACACAAAACAGCGAATTGTGCTATCTTGCATTTTTACAGATTTAACAAGCAACTCAGGGCCACGCATGGCAGCATTGTGGTGCTTTGTAAATCTGACTTAAGTATTGCATTGCCCATGCAATACTCTGTATGACACAAGGATAACACAATGCAATAATACAGCTAGGCCTTACTCAAGTAGTAGACCTCAGTATACTACGGAGTTACATGGCAATGACAAAGCAGTTTATGATTGGCTAATGGCTGTCTTTACAATATTAAAACAAAGGCAGCTATACTGTTTGTCCTAACCTCTGGGATTGTTTTGGGTTAGGGCTTTAGATATAGGTAAAAAGTAGGTTTTATTGTTGTTCCCTAACAAGTAACACTTTATTAAAGTGGTAATAAGCAGGGAGCTTTAAGTTTATTCATATATTTTTACATATTTGTAAATAGGTTTATGGAGTGTTGTGCTAGTACCTAGCAAGTACAGTATATACTATCAAATTAACCTTTTTTTTAAAAAAACAATGAAGTTGTGGTGCATTTTTTAGGTATTTCTGCAGTACTCTGTACACTTTATTTCTAAAGAATTAAATATGTGAAAATGTGTCAATACACCATACTACCCTATATTTGTGAAATATTGTGTATTACAATGTTTTTTAAATTTTTTAACATATTTTTTTTAACTTAATAATATTTTGCTTACCAA
The DNA here is from genome assembly GCF_964261635.1 of Lissotriton helveticus. Lineage (NCBI taxonomy): Eukaryota > Metazoa > Chordata > Amphibia > Caudata > Salamandridae > Lissotriton > Lissotriton helveticus. Next base: position 1,628,551,826 of record NC_136067.1, read on the forward strand.
TTTCCACTTAGGGAGGGAAAAAAATACAAAACCTAATACTTACTAAGCCCCTAACCCAGAACACAGCCAAAATGTTATTAAAACAATATGGCTGCCTTTAACTTTTTTAAAGGCATTAACTTTTTTAAAGGCATTCATTAACCAAACACAAAATGACTTGTCATCACCAAGTATCGTGGTAGTTTCAGGAAATCACAACAGATAGCACTATGTTTAAATTACTTGTAAATATAAGACAACTTACCCTACTTACCTCTACTACCTCTACTATCCAACAGGATCATCTGCACACCATAATCTTTAATCTTGCTACATTTCATCCAAATCCATCCAGCCATTTCACGGCTATGTCCGACACAAAAATCTTTGAAAAATGCATTTGACTATAAATGCATATTGGGCCACCCCTGTTTTCTTTGCACCCCTTTGACCAATCACCACAAAACTTCACAACCTCTGCCAATGTAGAAAAAGCTATAGGTCTGCAAAGTTGTGTAGAGATTTATCAAATGGGTGCAAAGTTAATAACGCTAAAAAATCCAACAAATTCACATTTTTGACAACCCTAACTATAGAGGGGCTATTGCCACTCTGTTATATATATATATATTCACTGAAAAAACCATAGGTTTCACACATGTTATAGTTAGGAATTAGCATTTAAAAAACCTTGCAAATTCATTGAAAAAACCATAGGTTTCACACATGTTATAGTTAGCTGGACATTTCACTTTGAAATTCCCCCGTTATAGTTAGTTCAGCTAACTATAACTCACGCGCCCGCAATGCACTGCTGATGACGTCACATATTACATCACTCATGACATGGTCAGTGACATCACTTATGACATCACTGATGACATCTCAAATGACATCACTGATGACATCATCCAGTGAATGTGTGTCTTTCTGAAAAATAAATATTTTTTATATATGTATATCTAAAGGTCGATCGAAGAATAAATGGGTAAATAAGTGTAAATGGATGTTTTTTTTGTAAAATTGATTGTATAACTGACTTATTAAGTGTATCTTAGTGAGTAGATGTATTAGGAAGAAATGTTTAAATATTTAAATATCTGTATCACTGTCTCACTTTGTGTATAAGTGGCTGCATGGGTTGGTGAGTTGCTACATGAGTGTGCGTATGGGTTATTAGTTGTTTTTTTGAGTATCAGTATGAGTGTCTGTATAGTTTGGTGGGGGATATTACTTAGCGTATAGATGCATGAATGAGTGACTCACTGTTTGTATGTGTTTTGAAGACAGCATGAGTGCAGAACTGTATGGGTGGATGAGTGTGTGTATGGGTGTGTTAGTGAGTGAATAACTGTCTCAATAGTGTCTTTATGAGTAACTACATATGTCTTAAACTAGTATATGTGCATATTGATGTATATAAGTGAGTATATGTGAGAGTGAGAGTTAGGAAGAGTTCCTGTATAAATAAGTATGTGTTTCTATAAGTGATTTTTTTAAGAGAGTAAGTATGTGTATGATTCTGTAGAAGTAAGTGTAGTGGTGTGTGTATGGCTGTATATGCAAGTAAATGGATGTTTGATAGTTTATTTGCATATGTGAGTATGTGTGTAAGTAAGTCTATGGATGAGTATCGGTGTGTAACAGGATGTATAAGTGTTTGAGTACATATGATGAGTGAGTACATGTATGAGTGACTATATAGAACTGTTGGTAAATGAGTGGATGTATATGTAGATGTTGGAATTACTGAATAGGTTGTTGTAACTGGTATTGGTATCTCCATTTTTTTGAAAATTTTAGTTTCTATTTTTGAATGTGTGTATCAAAGGTTATATTACGGTGAGAGGAGGTCTGCCACTCTTTCACAAGGATGGTGTCATCAGTGATGTCATCAGTGATGTCATTAGTGATGTCATAAGTGATGTCACTGACCATGTCATGAGTGATGTAATATGTGACGTCATCAGCAGTGCATTGGGGGCGTGCGAGTTATAGTTAGCTGAACTAACTATAACGGGGGAATTTCAAAGGTTTTGTATGAGTGAAATGTCCAGCTAACTATAACATGTGTGAAACCTATGTTTTTTTACAATGAATTTGCAAGGTTTTTTAAATGCTAATTCCCAACTATAACATGTGTGAAACCTATGGTTTTGTCAGTGAATTTCTAAGGTTTTTTAAATGCTAATTCCTAACTATAACGTGTGTGAAACCTATGGTTTTTTCAGTGAATTTGAAAGTTTTTTTATATGCTAATTCCTAACTATAACGTGGCTGAAACCTATGGTTTTTTCAGTGAATTTCAAAAGTTTTGTAAATGATAATTTTTAAATGAATTAATTAATATATTTCTTCCTTTGTATACTAATTTCTTACATTTTTATTATAAATATTTATATTTATTTTATTTTCTAAGTTATATTTCATATTCTTTATGTAAAATAATAATAAAACTACTTTCCCCAAATTTTGTTTTATTAATGACACTTTTTTTACAATATATTAAAATTAAATTCCATTTAATTCCTTTTTCATTTTTTTGATACGCGATCGTACCATACTTTGTACAGTAAATCGTCCTCTACGCAAACCCGTGCACACAATACGGATACGCTATGACGTTGCACGTCACATCAACGCTTCCGCGTGACATCATGTACGGCGTTCCGTACGCGCACGCCGCGAACGTTTCTAATTGTTCAAAAACATATATTTAATGCACATATTAAGTGAAGACATTATCTGGGATAATCATGAAACTAGTTTTTTTAACTTATAATAAGCGTATACTACTTTTAAAAGCAATTACGCAAATCGCGGAAGTACGTCGTTCACACTCGCATGTTAAGAGCACCGTAAACGCACTGTAAGCGTTCACAAAACCATGTGACTTAAAAAGAAGAGATTAGATTGGTTCATAACACTTCCTATTCCAACTCTTGAAAGACCCCTCCTATTTAAATCATTCTACTTTGACTTTCTAAGAAGAAGTATCTCTTCTCTGAAGCCTGTCAAATTAGAACGATGACAACACCTATGGACTCATCTTCCAGCCACTCCTCTGATGGAGAATTTGTTGCAGAAGCATCTCAGAGAAAGAAAAAAGAGGCGGTCATTTGGAAGTTTTTTACTTTCCCTGAAGGGGAAAAAAAGGTCAATGGACCTCTTGTGACCTGTAAAATTTGCCAAACTACACTTTCCAGGGGCAATCCTGCAAAAAAAGATTCATTTGGTACTGCAAGTATGGTGCGGCACGTGAAGACCTTGCACCCCAAATATTTTGCAAGAGCTGCAACACGGAGGTTGCAAGAGGACCCACCTGCTGCAGCAGCAACTACATCAAGTGCACCACCACCACCTGTGGGAAGCAGTCCACAACCACAGATCGAACATGATTTTGGTGAAGTTAAAATCCTCTTCATTTATTGTGACGAACTTTTATGTTACGGGGAACAGCCCATCGACCTGATAAAACGCAGGAAGCGTGAGCATCGCTGTCATTGTCAGTAGTTTATTTTTCACATTCCATTTTGTTCCTGTTGGACACTTTTTGGGTTCCTGTTCTATTTTTTTAGTTTAAAAAAAAAAACTTGTTAAAAAAATACAAAAAAAATGGAAAACTAAAAACACAAAAAAAACAGTTCTTTGTAGAACTACCTTCACTGGTCAAAGAAAGAACTATATTTCTATGTTAGTGTGTAAAGGTTTGTCAGAATGAATGTGTAGTTCATAAATGAATGAATGAATACATTTCTACTGTATGGTGAATGTAAAAGTGCAGAACTATAAGGAAGTGCTACAGCATAAATCTATAAGGTATTTATAGTATAGTGTAGTACTTCCGAAGCACTTGAATGTAACATATCCATATAAATATGTTACAAATCTATGCTTCAATTTGCACGGCTGGTAAAACTGCCTGGCTGAATTTGTATGTGTTAGGAACGGATTTACAACACCCTTGTGCCTCTTTTACACATCTGTTGCATCACTTTTGTGATACAGCGGTGGTGCAAAAGATGTGCCATGGTGTGTGGTATTCACAATGACATGCATATGGAAGGTGCATCACATTGTAAAGCCTTGCGCCAGAAGAAGGGTTTCCTGCGCAGGGGGGGGGGGTGGAGGTGTTCTGGTGCAGGAACGCCTCCTAAAAGTGACTAAATGAAATCTATAAGATTTCATTCAGTCACTTTTACGCTTATGCTGCATCAAAACCCTGCATCTGCTTGAAACAGGTGTAAGGATTGACACAGCATTGTAAGCATAGGGCCCCAAGAGCATTACTGGAGCTGCGTTGTGTTTCCAACGCAAGTCAAGCAATGCGCCACCTTCACAACACAAATAAATCACATATCTGTGCCGTTTTTGTCTATACGGGTTTGAAGCAGTCTATGGCCTAAGGCCTGTTTTAATCCATGAGTATCTAGATAGTGAGTGGATGATTACAGTTCTGCAAAGAAAGTGCCTCACTAAATTTATTACAGCTTCAGTTTTATCACGGTACAATGGAAAAGAACATACTGCTGACTGGCTCACTACAATACTGAAACAGCAGTGTCAGAGTGTTTGGTGGAATTCTAAGGATACAGACTGGGGAATTGAAGGTATAAAAGACAAGTTTGCAGATGCATAAAAGACAGCATGCATTGTCTATAGGGGTTTAAAGCAGTCAATGGTGTAAGGCCTACTTTGCCCCATGAATACTTAAGTACTGATTGGATGATTATAGTTCTGCAAACAAAGTGCCTAACTATATTCATAACAGCTTCAGTTTTACCACAGTACATAGATAAGCACATACTGCTGAATGACTCACTACAATACTGAAACAGCAGTGTCAGAGTGTTTAGTGGAAGTGTAAGGATACTGACTGGGGAATTGAAGGTATAAAACACAAGTTTGGAGGTGCATAGAAGACTGCATGTATAGTCCATAGGGATTTTAAGCAATCCATGCCCTCAGACCCCCTTTGCATATTTTAAATCAATACAAAAATGTAAAGAATGTATAACTGAATATATAAGTGCTTCACTTTTAGTACAATGAATACATTAGCAGATAGTGCTCAAACCTTTATTATTTTTAAACAATAAATGTATTCTTCTAACATCTCATAATTTAACAGACATTCTAAAACAAGTTCATCAGGTATTTCATACACATCATTTCCATCGTTAGCAGTTTCGGAAATAATTTGTTCTAAAATTTCAACATAATTTAATGCTTCCACAAAATCTGCATCAAAGTTTTCGTCTTCGAAATCATAGCTCATGTCTGCAGCACTAATTTTCCCTTCTTCACTCTCATTGCCTGTGACAGATTAGTTCTTCAATCACAGTCTAGGTAATTTCCAAAATATCCTCAGTATGGGTCTGTTCACTTTCCAAAATGTTTCTCTTATGTTGTCACTCCTTGTATAAAAATATAAACAGTTCATTTTATCAGTTTTCTTAATATATAATACAAAACTAGCGTTTTCAACTATTTTGGCCTGAAAAAATATTATATAAATACCATTGTCTAATAACATTCCATTAGTAAAGTTTTACTCCTTTATAAAGTTATAGAAATATAATTACTTATAAGGATATCCCGTTCTTAAGTTTTCTTAAATTTTGAAACAAGTCACTCCTTATGACTATAGGAAAAGACTGAGGCTGTTATAGTAAAATGCAGTACTAAAAAATGTAGAATATGTCTATTCACCTTACCCATTCCAAAATAGTAAATGCGTTTTAGTAAAATGCAAGAGATACTATTGGTTGTCCAGAATAACACTGTGTATCTGTGTATATTTAGGTACCATTATCACACTAGTTTTTGAATACTTCATGTCTTTTCACACAAATAAACTCTTAAAGACCTATCCAGTACTCACCTTTTAACATAGTTAGAAAGTAGTAATTCCTTATATAAGTCGAAAATACTCACAGCAACAGCTATAGAACACTGGTACACTCAGTATATAATTTTTTTAAATGTCTTTAAAAGATACAAACCATCTTTACACACTCATGTACTCCATCCATGTTTTGTTACTTCATCTCGGTAGAAGCACATTCCATCGACCATTTTTAACAGTTACTTGTACTTACCTTAAGCATAATAAATAATAAACAAATGATATATTATAAAATTACCATCTGTGGAAGACACAAAAAATACAGTTATAATATATCTTTTACAACACAAACTAATTTGTAAAGTATTACATTTGCCTTTTTTGCTGTTCTCAGAATATATTGAATTTCACTAGAAACAGTGAGTTCAATAGTACTCATCACATAACAGCGGGCAAAAAAGAGACAATCAATAAGATTATCTTAAAAACAATTTCTGACGTAATATGACACATCTCAAACAATCATAAAATAACAAAACATTATGATTAATTTTCATACACTGTAAATAATGTTACTTACAAATATATTCTGACAAAATATACAACAAAAAGTCCTTAATGGTTTCACATACTTTTCCACGCGGCCAAATAGTATGCATCAAATCCTTAGTTTGGAAGTTGTTCAATAGTAATCCTTACTGTCGGCCTCCCAAGCCTTCTGATCCAAAACCACTGACATCATTTGCGGCGTCCCCCAATGCTCATCCCTCAGATCGACGCTATTCAACATCTACATAGCCACCCTCACACAAGTAGCCCACCATCACAACCTCAACAACATCTCCTACGCCAACAACACCCATCTCATCCTCTTCCTCACCAAGAAGCCACATACCACCAAAAGCAACCTCCATGACACAATGAAGGACGTCACCAAATACATAAAGAGCAGCTCTCTAAACATGAACGTGCACAAGATGAAGGTACTCATCCTCAGACCCACCCCCTCAGCCTCGGACGGCTCTTGCTAGCTGACTACACTGTGAACAGTACCAACACCTACCGACCATGTCCACAACCTAGGATTCATCCTCAACTCCTCCCTCTCCATGTGTAAGCAAGTCTACACCAACTCCTCATACTGCTACAACACCCTCCACATGCTCCGCAACATTTACAAATGGATCCTAACCAAAAGAAGAAGAACAGTGGCACAGGCCTTCATCAGCAGCAGACTACACTGTGGCAAAACACTCTACACATGAACTCCAGCCAAACACCTACAACAAATCCAAAAGACATCCACCTGAGTGATCATCAATGTCACCTGCTGCAGCCACATCACCCACCATCTGATACACCTACACTGCCTCAATATCAACAAGAGGATCACCTTCAAGCTCCTCATCCTCACTTACAAAACACTCTACAACACCAGACTAACCTACCTTAACAGCAGTAATCCTGAAAGGCCAAATGTTGTTCCTGAAATTTTGGCTTTAGAAATATTGGGTAAGAATTTGGTAATTCTTTAGGTAAACGTTGTTTAAAAACCAATTGACTATCATTACAATGTATCCAACCTTTCAGACACTTTAAATAAACAGTGTAATGTCCAGATGTTGTAGAAGGTCGATCATGAAAAATAATTGCAAGAGCTACAAAAGTTCTTCCTGATATTGAAACTTGACCAGCTACAACATTTTTATTTAAAGGTTCCAATTTTCTTCCATCAGCTCTACAACGTTGCAGCATTAAAATTACATACTGTCCATATCTTTGTATAAATAATGTTGATGACATTTCTGATTTACATTGTCTACACTCCATGTTTTGACTTGCTCCTCTAATTAGATTGTTAAAAGACACTGATTCACAGTCAGGTAAAGTCAAATATATGAATCTTTCACTGTCGTCAATGTTACTGCTACATGTAAACAAACAATTTTCACAGTTATGTTGCCATTTATAAGAAAGGCCAAAAAGATTTTTAATATCTATACCTTCATCTTCCAATACAACAAGCATATACATTACAAATTCCTGACAATCTTGCTGAATATTCTGCGTAAATTGAGTAGAACCAGAACATATGTCCAAAACATTTCGAATATCAGAAACACTTTGTATTATACTTTTATTACTACTACATTTCTCATAAACACAATACAACAACTAACAGAATCTTTCTTTCCGATTTTCAACAATTTGTTGTAGCAAACTTTCAAGGAAAAAAACAACATTAACAACTACATTAGCATAGCAGTTGACACCAGAACTATTTTCAAACTGATAACCAACATTCTCTTCAACACTGTCCTTTTTCTTTTTGCCTCCAATCACAACTTCATCTTGTTTTTTTCTTTCTCTACAACTTCACTACAGATATTTTAAAATCTTCTTTCACTACCTACCACACGCTTTTCAAATATTGGATATTGACCTAGATTGGGTGCATATTCTCTTCTTAACCTATTATACTCTTTCACACAACTTGCATCTGCACTAATCTTTGTCTCATCAAAATCAATCAAGTACAATCCAGATAAAGTTCTCACTCGAGACAAAGCAACATATGCCATACCCTCTTTGAACACAGTACTTCCAATATTCACTAAAGCACTATCTACACTTAAACCTTGAGATTTATGAATGGTCACCGCATATGCCAAACAAATAGGAAACTGTTTTCTGCGAACATACAAATCTTTTACAAGCAAAAACCGAGATGAATAACGACTAAATTGTTGTACTTCTTCAATTTCATCAAATTTGATTTTCAAAAATTCTATACAATCTCTATTTACGTAATTAACAAAATTAAGTATTTTACCCATTGCTCTATTTATTAAACCTTCTTTCCACATTCAAATTACATCGTAAAATTACCCTACAGTTTACACATGCATATAAATTATTTTCAAAACCAGCAGTTTTACTTATCGATTTCTCTAAAGAATCCAATTTCCTCTACAACTTTTCAGTCAAAATAATAGTGATTCCTTCATGTTCTATTTTATCAACAGCTTCCAATTTTATAATTTCTTCATTTTCCAACTTTAACATTTCTTCATTGAATATAGAACATTCACGCAGTGTTGGCATTAAGCAGATTACAGATTTGTTTTCTGCGATTCTCATGTACATTTTCTCTGGGACAATATTCTCATTTGGAAACAAATTGGAAAGTAATCGTCTCTGTAAAGCTTGTTTGCTATGTTCAGTCACTTTTCCAATTCTTATATCTTGAAGAATACTTCCATAATCAGCATCATTTGCCTGTCGCATATTAGTAATAAGTTCCTTATACCCAAAATATGACCAAATATTTACATTTCCAATGCTCCCCAAAGACTTTCTGGTATCTTCATGCGCCAGTGTTTTAAACACCGATTGTCATTTTACAGGAGTAAGTTGCAGAAGATCTCCAAAAACCATGACGTGTTTTCCTCTGAATAATACGTCATACTCTGTTTTAAGAATTTGCTGCATTCTTAAATGCACAAAGGCAAGCATTAAGTTTGATACCATGCTTACCTCATCAATAATGAGAAGTTTCATTTTCCTCAAGACTCTTGAAACTTCACAACAAGCTTCTCCAGATAGCTTGTGGTATTCTAATGTGTTTTCATGCTCTACTGGTAGCATTAATAAACAATGTAAAGTAATTCCTTTAATATTGTGGGCTGCTGGGGGAGGAGCCAAGATGGCGATCGGAACAGTCGCATGAACGCTTTGCTCTGAGGTCCCTTCCTCCCCGCCCGCCTATCCTGTTGATAATCCTGAACGAGGCTTTTTGATCTATGTTGTTCGAGAGAAGCGCTCACTTACCATCTAGTTTTGGGGCTCCACCGTGCAGTGAATCCGAAGTACTGCCCTCGTCTGCTTGCCGGCCTTCGTGGCGCTGACGCCGGGGCCTCGAGTGCAGAGGTTGCCCGGCAGTGTTCGTAGTGTTGGCGGCCCTGGTTTGGATGAGAAACCGGTCAGTGGGAGCCTGAGAGCCACGAGCCGGGAGAGGTGGTGCTGACCCACTCCCAATAGTGGGTTGCCCCGTATGCCCGAGCTGTCGACGAGCCAGAGAGAAGCCGTGTTGCCCGGTTCCCCTTGGGTGTGACGCCCGCCCATGTTAATAGTCCCGTCCGGGAACCAGCGGTTGGCTCCCGGAGAGCTGCGGGGAGCGCGCCGGCCTTTCGGTGACTCTCCTTTCCGCACCAGATGTCGACTGCCGCCGATCAGCCGTGAGACCTGTTGCCTCTGGTGGTCGGGCTGGACTCGGAGGTGGAGGGGAAGTGGCGGAGAACGAAGTGGTTAAGATGGCGGATGGCGCCTTGGATTGCACCCCTCCTGGGGACGGAGACACTGCTGAATTTGAGACCCCTGGACTTCGGCGGCATGGAGAGACTCTTACGTGTAGTCACGTGCTGGTTGCACTGGTTACCCTGCGGATTGCTCTGCTCCGGGACTCCCGGGATTTGGAGGTACGGATCGCTGCCATTACTGATCCGCCATTTTGTGGCGTAGTGGCTGTCCCCCGAGTTGGTGCCGCTGAATCTCCTTTGGTCGCTGCGCCAGATTCCCCGGATGAATCTACAGTTTTGAGGGTGCAAATGGATCTGGCTCCTGTGCTGCGGTGCTCCCCGCATCCTGTACTCTCCTTTCCGTGCTTGGCAGACCTGTTTTTGGACTTGGACTTGTTGGTGGTCAGGGTATTGTTGCACTCTGACCGCCGCCGGGCATCGTCGGTTGTTACTTGGTGGCTGGGACGATGTTGTGCGGCGGCATTGCCTGCTCCGCCTGGAAGGATTGAACTTTTTGTATCGACGTGTCTCCTGACTGCAAGGCTGTTTAGCAGTTCTACTATTTACAGAAGTGGCCAGGGGTGACCTCGCTTGGGTCTTGGAGGGACTTCTTGCTGGTTAATGGTGATTCAAGGACACGTTTTGTGGGGCTGTTACTGATTGCGTTTTGTGCACTCGCTGATCTTTGTAATTTCTATGGCCTCTGTCTCTACGATTTTAGTTGCGGGGGTGGGGGGGACCGAGTGTCTGACTCGCCGGCTCCTCTCCTCGCTCTTTTTCTTTATTGTCTTCTTCTTTTTCTCTTTCTTTCCTTTCTTTGGGGTGACTCTGGGGCGACAGGCACGCTGTTAGTGGGGTAGGCCATAGCCATTACGGTGATGTAGGGTGGCGGGTGTTGGAGGGGTTTTGTTATTTTAGTTTGTTTTGTTCTATGGTCCCTTTTTCTCTTTCCTCCCAAGGGGGTTGGCTATATCTTCTTCTTACATCCTTTTTCTGTTAGGCATCTGCACTTGTCTTTTCTTTCTGTCTTGTACGGGTGGGTTTTCCACACGATGTTCTCGCTAAATTGCTCGCCATTGTTTGACCTTTACTCCTGGCCTGCCTTCGGCGGGCGTAGGATGTTTTCGGCCTTATTGCTTACCATTGTTTTTTGATTGCCTGGAGGGGTACACCCCTCTCGTCTCTTTTTGTTTCTTGTGTAGTGTGATGCCTCTGTTGATATAGCTGCTGCCTCCTTCTCAATAATATAAAAATGAAACCTCTCTTATCCTTGTGCTTCGCTGTGCTACGACCACGTACTATGACTATAACGTGACTCCTCCTTTTGTCGTACACATTTCCACTGCTCCTGTCTTTAGCTCCTGATTTTGCGGCCGGCCCCTGTGGTTGTAGGCCTGCGCCTGTATTGCTCTGTTTGACTTAATAAAGGTTTTAAAAAAAATAAAATAAAAAAAATAATATTGTGGGCTGCTAATCCAGTTGGACCAGTGACAACACAAGACAAATGCCACTCAGTTGTTTTCTGTAGAAAAGTTGTGATTACTTTAATTAAAAAACTTTTGCCTGTTCCAGCTTGTCCACTCACGTACATTCAGATAGGTTCAAATGATGAGCAACAGCACTCTTTCTTGTCATGAAGTCATCCATGGTCAAACTATTCTCTCACTTGCTCATATATTTCTTTCTACTCAAGATTTTGTTGTTCTTCCAAGTTTCCTAAGTTTGTTGCATCTTCTTGAGCTTGATACATTGCTGTTTCCACCTCTTCCATAGCAGTTGCTGCTTCATTTTGAACAATTGGTTCTCCTAGTGGGTCCTGACTCAATGGAGCAGAAGTTTGACTCTCTTGAAAACTGTCTCTAGCAATCTCAGCTGCAATTGTAGCTTCTTGCTCAATTTCGTCGTTCAACATTTTCACATAATTAGCAAAAACAGGACATTCTATACTATCTTTACTTGCATTGAAAAACTCTTCATAGATCTGAAAATCTCCAAGTAATTCCAATTCTGAACGCCACGGCTTGAAAAGTTGCAAAAGAGCTAAATAGAAAAATTACCTTTTGTCAGGAGTTTCGCAACTCAGTTTACGGTGATTAATCAAATGTCCTTTTCTTTGTTTCACCAAACATCCTTCAGAACCAACCACGGCATATATACCATTATTGATGTTTTCTATATATTCCATTTAAAAATATAGTTTTGAAGCACTTCATAGAGACACATGTTTTCAAGATGATGACTTCGATTTGGATAATATGTATCCAACATATTTGTTTTCACAATATCTGTACTTTCGTGCTCTTTTTCAGCTAAATATTCAATTTCTTGTACAGATTTAAGTACTCGATTTCGTGTTGCAGCAAGACCTAAACTCACCCAAATGATTCTTCTAGATTTGGAGTATAGACTAGCAGATGATAAGCGATCTGAACATTCATACGCTCCAATTTCTCGATGAGATAACATCTTCAAACTGTAACTTTATAATTTCTTACTTAGACTCTTCTCGTGGGAGATTTCCCACATTTCCTTCAATTCAGTCTTTTCTGATTTGGTGTATGTAGGATGTTACATATCGAGCAACAGCAATGGAATTGTCTGCAACATATTAAATATCCATGTTAGCATTCCACATGGACAAAATGACTGTGTTGTAGTCATTTATGTATTTTGACTCTTCATTTCTTTTTAAGTTGTAGGTATTTTTTGAAGACTTTCTTGTGATAGTATGTCGCAAAGATGACATAAAACTGTTCACTCTTCCTTTCGATATTACAGGACTTGGAAATCCAAAACGACATTTGGTGTAGAACTTGTCCTTAGATTTGTACTTTCGACGATAGTATTTCCCACAACGATGGCTTGTTGTCTTAAGTCCTTATCTTGGGGTCGATTCCATTCCGGTAAAATCACCGTCCGTACCATTTGTATCCGGAGCCGTTTCCGTACGACTCGTACACACACCATACGACTCGGCGAGTACGATCCAGACCGGGTGATCAGGACGCGATTCGTACGGGCCACGTCAGGTAAGGGCGAGTCGTACGGAAAAGTGCACATTCACATACACACCGTAGGGCTCGTACACCCCATGATCATAGGGGTACAGCTCATACACCCCATGATCGTAGGGGTACAGCTCATACACCCCATGATCGTAGGGGTACAGCTCATACACCCCATGATCGTAGGCGTATGGCTCATACACCTACGATCATGGGGTGTACGAGCCGTACCCCATGATTGTAGGTGTACGAGCCGTACCCCTACGATCATGGGGGGTACGCACCGTACCCGGGAGGGCATTCCGTACCTGTTGCGGGGCAAACTCTGCTTATACGGGAGTTTTCAGCTCCTGTAGAAAAAGGGTCATACGGAGCGTACCCAACACGAATCGTACTTGCCGGGTCGGAAAAAGCAGCCGCGAACCGTACAGACGTCGTGTACAGCGGGTCCCGAGGGCGAATCGTACGGGGATACGATTCGTACGGTCTCTGTACGATTCGTACGGAGTACGGCTCCTGGTACGAATTGTACTTTGTCGTACTTATGGGACGTTTACAGGTACAATTCACACGGGGAAAAAACGCTCCGTACGACGATTCGGAGCGCTTTTTACCGGATCGGAATCGACCCCCTTGTGTACTGTTGGGTATACCACATGTAGCATATTCTTCAATAAAAGACAGCACAGTATCATCTGACTCAGTTCCAAATTTGGGAGCATCTTTGATCCATATTAGCATATGTATGTGAGGAGCACCTCTCGCTTGATACTCCTTCCTCCAATAGAAATCCAGAACCTCTCCAAGAGGAGGATTTATTTTTATTGGTGATAAAAGACATCATAGCTTCGAATCTATGAGTGAAATACCTGCATACATTAACTGGATCCAAAGAGCACAATTCTCCAGGTGTCTTGTATTCAATATTTAGTATATTTGGATTTGCCTCTCGAAGAAATTGAAGTATTTCATCCCAAGCATATTCAGCACAGCTTAGAGTAAGAAACCATGTAGGAGTTCCTAAGTTCCTTAGCATACATTTCAGTTCTCCATGACGATGGTACCAGTACTCATTAGTACCACGCTGACATGCCATGAGATTAATTAGCTGAGATTCCAAAACATTATCTTTCTGCAGTACTTTATCCATAAATTCCTTTGCCGAAACATTTTGCAGATGTACACCTGTTTTCAATATATGGTTTACTGCATAAGAAAGTCCAGACAAATCACTCTCAAACAAAAGATGAAACAAATATGGAATACATTGTCGAAATCTTGGATCTTCTGCATTTAATCTTGATGTCCGGTATTCAGATGCAGGAATCTGCACAGGTCGGTCATCATATCGTCCTCCTTTTCCTGTGGGAAACAACTGAGGGAAACAACGAGCTTCCAAGCTTTTTTCCCATACACTAATGGGACTTCATTTTGCTTCTTTCATTTGCTTCTTTCACCGATAACGTGGCGATAATGGGCTTGACAATATGCTCTATGGAATTCCAATCGAAGCTCATGTTAAATGTGAAGGACATCTAACATGAGCTTCGATTGGAATTCCATAGAGCATATTATCAAGACCGTTATCGCCACTTTATTGGCAGATTCCTGCCGATAAAGCGGCGATAATTTTATCGCCCAGGCTTGATAATATGCCCCATAATTCCATAATGTACACACTTGCACAGTGTGATATTAGACAAAAATATATGAGACCATGCATTTTACCATTTACTACTGAAAAACGTTTAAGTGACTATACATATTCCATGTATATAATTACTACATTTCAGTGAACAACACTGACTCATTTTCCAAATACATATGCAATTTACTACATTATTTCTGCCACTGTTACATAAAAAAAAAACTAATACAATAAAACAACAAAGATGCACAAGGGGCTTGTAAATCTACCCAGAGTATATACAGAGGGAGAGAAACGAGAAAGAGGACAGAACAGGGAGTATCAAGAAAAAAACTAAATATGAAGAGAGGGAAGAAAATAAGGAGACAGAAGGAATAAGAGGAGAGATAGGAAAATATAAAGACAAAGAAGGGCAATATGAGCACAGAGGTCAAAATAAGAAAAAGAGAGTAGTACCGAGAGAGAGGAAGGAGTAAGAGGAGAGAGAGGGGAGTATAAAAAGAGAGGCTAGAAATTATGGAAAAAGGGACAAATATAGGGGCATATTATCAAGGAACGGCGTTAAAATTATCGCCGCTAAAGCGGCGATAATGGGCTTGATAATATGCCCTTGAGATTTCCAATAGAAGCCCATGTTCTGGTGTTAACATGGGCTTCTATTGGAATTCTCTACGGCATATTATCATGCCCATTATCGCCGTTTTAGCAGCAGTTTCCTGCCGTTAAAGCGGCGATAATTTTAACGCCGTACCTTGATAATATGCCCCAGAATTCCTTAATGTACACAGACGCACAATTTGATATTAAACAAAAAAACATAACAGCAGGCATTATAACAAAACACATTTACTACTATAAAACGTTTAAAAGGTACGAATATAATTCCTTAATGTACAAAGATGCACCACATACATTCCCATACAACTTATCAACTCACCTTTCAAATTGATTTGTAGATTAAGAAGAATGCCACTCACACTGTAGATATTCTTATACAGAATCTCTCTAGTTCAGTGTTTGCAGCAGAACTATGAAATGGAACATTTTCCATCTCATTTTACACATACATACATGTAAATAACCAATTAAAATAATTCACACATTAATTCAAAACGAAACACACATTTCTATTGGTTCAACATTTCAAACCTTTGCAACTGACATAACTTTCCACCCTACCCCCAACAGATCATGCAAAAGTCAACTGTCAACAGAGGTCAAAAGTTTAGCACTCTATAAAACACTGCTCCTCAACAAATTTAGACTATGCATAAGCACTTACTTATAAGTACCAATAAAGAGAATAGGTCTCATTAGAAGCAACCAACATAAAAACACATAAACGTGATAGATATCTGTAAAATATATATTTTTGATTGAGTTTTTCTTGCTTACGTACACTTATGGAACGACTTTCAGAATTCGCACTGTACGCGTACATTCAATATACCGTTAAAAAAAAAATATAGCATCTATCACTAATTTTTTACAATCCCCGGGGACCCCATCCCCTGGGGCTCAAATATAACGTTCAGGACCGTGGGGGGAGCCCCAAAACCCCCACGGTCCCAGCCGGCTCCCTGCGTCCTTCAGGAGCCGGCATTGCTTTTTGTCAGAGAGACCAGCGTACATGCTGCTCTCTCAGATGAAAAGCAATCTGCTTTCCTACTTGAAAGAGAACTCTTGCCCTACCATAGCAAACAGCAGTGTCCCGGGAATAGGCACCCCATAACACTACAGGAGCCGGACTTCGGAGGTGGTGCTCCCAAGGACCATCGAAGGTTCAAAAAGGCCATCAAAGATTCTGACCTTGGAGATCATTGTAAAACCCCCTAAGCAGTCCTAGGGGGTCAGGAAGTCCTATAGCAAATAGCAAACTTTTCCTGGCAATCTACACACTCAATCTACACACATATACAATTAAATAAAAAATCACATTTATTCCCATATTATATCAAAACGAAACACACTTTTATATTGCTTGAACTTTTGCACCCTTTCCAACTGACAAAACTTTCAACCCTTCCCCCATTCCACATTCTGCCAGTTACCATCGAAACACTTCAGGGAACACCTAACTGAGCACACAGGTGAAACGTTCATCATACATTGTTGCAAATTAAAACAGCAAGTGTGCTTGACTTGAGAATATACCAGCTTATTTTATGTAACATTCTTTTCTATCAGTTTTTCTTAACCAATACAAATCAGGTTTTTAAAAACAGAAACATGCATCCTAGCTCTGTGTAGAATGTTGTCAAACAACTAATCATTTCTTTTCTTTTTTCAAAACTGCATGTTGTCCGCCATTTTAGAAAAATCTTACTTTCCAAACTGCCATTTCATTTACAGAGACCATCAGAGTGCATCCAGACCTCTCTTCAAGTTGCTTACAGTGTGGATTGTGGGAAACAGCTATATTTTCTGGAGCCAAAGGTACGCAGAACAGAAAAGAATCCACAAAGACCTACGTTTACCAAATGTAGACATTAAATGGATTGGGCAGAGAGGATTAAAGTGGCACCAATTGATGCCATTGGTGAAATCCTTTTTACATCTCCAACACCCTGACCTCGTAATTGTGCACTGTGGTGGCAATGACCTAGGCACTTTGACAGGGGTAGGTCTGGAAATGCTTATGAAGGACACCTTTGCACAATTGATGACACTTTTCCCCAAAACTGTCTTTATCTATTCTAATATATGCCAAAGGCAGAAATGGAACTGGTACAACCACTATTGTCAAAAACAGTTTATTATCCCTGTGCACTCATTTAATACGAAGTATATGAATTTCAGCAAATCTAGTGTTGGCGCTACGCCTGTCGCACTGTGCCTGACTGTGTCTTTAGTAAATTGCAAGATTTTTGTGACAAGAATGTTCTTCTCACTAAGGTGTGCGCTCTTTCAACAGGAAACTGTCAAGTTTCTTCACTTGGATAATCGTAGAATATTAAATCATGATTCAGACAATTTTATTCCGTGATACGTCGATGTTTAGTTACATGATGATCATTTCTTATTTGGAATCATAGTTCATGAGTATCTTCGCTGTTTGTTAAATTTTCATAAATCCAATACCCAATGCATTTCGGGTGGAGCCAAGTGACCCTTCATCAGGGGTCTGTAAAATGAAATAATACAGGACCATTGCAATCACTGAAGAAATATTCGTGGTAACAAAGAATAAAACATGTATTCAATCATGCTAGTGCAATGTGTTGATAAGCTAACTAAAATGTCTTGTTAAAAATTAAAAAGTGCATCATACTGGCAGTGCTTGAAATAAATGTGACATTCCTGTGCAGATACAACCAAAATAACATATCTCTGAAACGGCCCCAGTGAGGTATCAACATATACCGGTCAACACGGTGAGTGTACACCAGAAAATGTCAGGGACATGGTGCAATAAGATAAAACATGCTAAAAAATACGAACGCCTAATAAAGGCTCGGGCGCAGGTGTGAGCGCAACCTACAAGGGGCAGTGTGGCAAGCGGTGAGCGAACCGAAAAAATAGGCTGAAAAATAAGACGGCACTTACTGGATTAACCAGAACGACAAGTATCAACGAAGAGGTTCGACTTCTTTCGTGTTCAAACAACGTGCATGTAATGGAACGAGTGCTCAGCCGTTCGGCTGCGTTTTTCTAACGTTACCCTAGTCACGTGACAAGAGTGAAACGGCTTCAAAAAATTGAGCGAATGCTTCCTTAATGTAAAGGATATGGGAATTCAATTAAATAAAAAAATGCTCGGTAATCTAAAAAGTGAGAACTTTAAAGAGGCATGTAGAGGAAAAAACGAATCCCTATACAAAATAGGGTGACTAACGCGAACGGTTACAATAGCTAGTTTATTAACGCTCATGTATTTGGTGTGAGGAAATATATGAAAAAGATGTAAGTATGATAAGGGAAACTGCTGGACTAAAACGTAACAAGCATATGTGAGGATAATACACTGTGCCCGAGTGACGCTAAAGAGCGCTGAGTTTAGGAACATGTGCAAGTGCAAATGTACGACAAATAATGAGAAAGTGCTAACTAAACCCTGCATAAGACATGATAATGTGCTGCAATGTCAACCTATATGTGCTAACAGTCATAACAGTGTTCAACCAGTGCCTGAATGCATACACGTCCATTTCTGTGTGATTCAATATTTACATTCCTACATGTCTAGTAGGTTCAACAATGAAATAGAAACGCCTGAGGATCTGAATAGTCCGTTCACCAATGTTGAGATGTATCTAAATTTCTTAGAAAACAGGAAAACTCCACCCTGTCGGTTATCCCTACCGGTTGTAGGGAGTTGAGTTGTTTTATCCAAAAAAATTCTGACTTCAGTCTCTGTTTGACTGGATCCATGTTGCAGCGTTGTTTTACTACCTCCAGTATCGTGGATTTTAATTGGGATATTTGATGTTTAGCCTCCATCAGTATGTGTCTTGAAATTTTCCACTGAAGCAAAGAAAATTAAGAGCATTATTAACAATTGGCCTCTCATAAAAATGGAACCTGATTTGCAAGGATTATATAGTGATCATGTCAACTTCGCCTTTCCAAGATCAAGAAACCTCAAAGAAATATTGACCATGAAATATGAGACAACATCAACATTTAAAGGAATGTCTAAATGCCTAAATTGTGTGCATTGTAATAATGTCATCATAGGCAATGTGTTGATGCACCCTACCAAAGGATACAAAATAGACCTGTATCATTCAAGCACATGCAACACCAAAAACGTAATTTATGCAATAAAATGCCCATGCGGAAAAATGTATGTGGGACAGACGGAAAGAAAAATTAAAATTCGGATGACAGAACACAAAAGCAACATCCGATCACAGAACATGAAGTCTACAGTAGCTACCCATAGGATGGAGGCTAAACATCAAATATCCCAATTAGAATTCACGATACTGGAGGTAGTAAAACAAGGCTGCGACATGGATCCAGTCAAACAGAGACTGAAGTCAGAATTTTTTGGGATAAAAAAACTCAACTCCCTACAACAGGTAGGGATGAACGACAGGGTGGAGTTTTCCTGTTTTCTATGAAATTTAGATACATCTCAACATTGGTAAACAGACTATTCAGATCCTCAGGAGTTTCTATTTCATTGTTGATCCTACTAGACTTGTAGGAATGTAAATATTGAATAGCACAGAAATGGACGTGTATGCATTCAGGCACTGGTTGAACACTGTTATGACTGTCAGCACATATAGGTTGACATTGCAGCACATTATCATATCTTATGCAGGGTTTAGTTTGCACTTTCTCATTATTTATCGTACATTTGTACTTGCACATGTTCCTAAACTCAGCGCTCTTTAGCGTCACTCGGGCACAGTGTATTATCCTCACATATGCTTGTTACGTTTTAGTCCAGCAGTTTCCCTTATCATACTTACATCTTTTTCATATATTTCCTCACACCAAATACATGAGCGTGATTAAACTAGCTATTGTCACCATTCGCGTTAGTCACCCTATTTTGTAAAGACATTTGTTTTTTCCTCTACATGCCTCTTTAAAGTTCTCACTTTTTAGATTACCGAGCGTTTTTTTACTTTATTGAATTCCCATATCCTTTACATTAAGGAAGCATTCGCTCCATTTTTTGAAGCCATTTCACTCTTGTCATGTGACTAGGGTCACGTTAGAAAGACGCAGCCGATTGGCTGATCACTCGTTCCATTACATGCACGTTGTTTGAACACGGAAGAAGTCTAACCTCTTCGTTGATACTTGTCGTTCTGGTTATCCCAGTAAGGGTCGTCTTATTTTTCAGCCTATTTTTTCGGTTCGCTCACCGCTTGCCACACTGCCCCTTGTAGGTTGCGCTCACACCTGCGCCCGAGCATTTATTAGGCGTTCGTATGTTTTAGCATGTTTTATCATATTGTCATATAGTTACTGCTTATCTATATATTGTGTTAAGTTAGCGTGGGCTTATTAAATGTTTAAACGCCATTTTTCCTTTTGCTGCTTCTGCACACGACACTTAATTGTTGATTTAGCTTTCAACCTACAAAGCGTTGTGATTTACATGAAAATAATATGTTATTGCTCTGATATCAGCTTTGCTTAGTAAACTATGTCTGTACAGAGAGTGCTGAAGCTTCAAGGATAACTCGACACAGAATTGTTGTGAAGTCTGATCTCCGCACCTTCATAGACATAACATAAGTGCAGCTCCTGCCAAATTCTGGCTTTAGGCGCGTTTTATATTGCTTTGCTTAGAAGCACATACACACACTTGATGCGGTTCACATGCAGAGAGAGCTGGTGGATGCTGATGTGATCTCTTCATTCTAGGATCTTGAGGTATGGGCCCGCCCTGCTAAAACCCAAAGAGACCTTCTTAGATATTAATATAATATGCTAGTTAGGGAGGGTGAGAAATAGGTGGTGTTAACCCTTATTCATTACAGCATCTTATTATGCTGTCACCTTTTGCTTTCTATGGACTAATAACTATGCTGATAACTTTGCTTCTGATAATATGTTTCCTTGTATTATCTAAGATACTGCGTTTGAGAAAACGGCATTAGTAAATAAATATTTCAAATGTGCACGTGTCCTCATTTACTCCACGTTCTGGTTTGAAATGATTGTATAACGAAAGAGTGTTCGTGTGTTCCACGTAACCTGAGGTATCATAAGTTCATGTTCTGGTTTGTCTAAACATTGGGAGTTTGTTATGACCAATGAGACACTGTAGCTAGCCTGGTAAGGGGTTTTGGGTACTGAGGTGAGTTTTGGGTCACCCTAATTCACCGTGTTTCCAAATCTCTATGCACAGTTCTGTGAGAGAACGGAAACCCTGCGACATGGCGCCCAACCATTGGTGGTCTTATATCATGACACTCATATAGTATATCATTCAAACCTTAACCCCTTCACTGTCGTTTCCGGAAAACGGTGGTGTCGGATAAACCTACCTATTTTTGAAATAGGTCTTTTCAAGCTTGAACCTTTCTAAAACGGTTTCCTTGAATTACTACCCAGTTGTGCTACAAAGTTTCCTTTGTTTTTCTAACTTCCTGTGCAGTCATGGCCCAGCCTGTGGACATTCCGCAGCATAGCCGCATTGCGGTGCGCAATCACCTGCAGACTTACCAAGTCCCATTAGAAGGCTTGGCTGTGGTTTTAGTGGTGAGTGCGGATGCAGCTTACCCTTACGAACTCTTTTATTCGTGGGTAACGTTTCTGGCTGTGGACGCAAACTCTGGTGTGTTCCACACTTACACTCCCTCACCTGTGCCGAATGAATATACTCGGTACAGGGCACTGGAAGTACCTATTGATCATTGGCAGCATCGCGTTTGGTTTGGTGGCGCCCTACCCCATTCATTGACCGCTCCGAGGTTAGGTCCTTTGTCCATTCCAGGCGCTAATTGGCCTGTTTTGGCTGGATTTACCCCTCATCCTCAACACGGCAATTGTACCCTAGCGGAGGTACGTAGGCTACCTGTTGTATCCATTGCCGTGATTCGTGCAATACATAGGTCGTCATCTCCCGGGTGGACCCCCGGGGGGTCTGGCTCTTCCAGCGGAACATGGCGGATTGAAGCTCAATCCGGTTATGGTCAATGCAGTGTTTGGTAAGCGACCAGACGATAAGGATGACTTTCCTTTTTGGCTTGCCGAGAAATTTGACCAACTGGAAGCAGTATTTCCTAACACGACTCCTGGTGAAAAACATAGAATCTTGACGATTAGTTTACCTAAAGATTTAGCTCCCGAACTCGTTGACTGTGAGAGCTGGGGGAGAACATTTGCGGCCGTTTATGCGAGGTGTTTCGGCACCCCATCTATGGCTGTACTGCCTACGATCATTAAACGTGTTCAGGACGATCACGGACCGGAAGCAGCGGTTGAATTGGGTATGCGCCTGTGTGGCTCATTTGAAATAGTTTGCGATCTCGTGCTTGCTAATGTCAAGGGAGACGCTGTGAACTTTCAGGTGTTTAACGCATTGGCAGCTATTCCCGATGCCGAGAAACCCCGCCAGTTAGCGAAGATTGTAGTGGCTGCTTATAAAACAGTAGGTCGCACAAGTAAGTGTCTAAAGTATTTTTCTGACAAAGAGAAAAAACAACCGCAGGGGCAGTCTGCTGAGGCGGTTGTCCAGTCCAAGTCCCAAAAACAAAATTGGCCTAAAAAACAGAATCAGGGGAATCAGAAACAGCAGATTCAAGAATCTTATCCTGCGGCTCAGGTGCTGATTGATTTCAGGTTTCTGATCAACGCTCTCCTCGTTCCTTTCAGGACTCATCGGCTCCGAAGACCGGTGGTGGAGGAGGCGGAAGGGGACGGGGTGGTCAGCAAGGACGTGACCAGCCCCGCAAGACAGACGGCACGGGTCAGCAGGACGGCTCAACGCCGAAGAGACCGCAGTTTGCCAAAAAGAAAGTCGCAGCTTTAACAGCGCATCAATATGCCACAGATAGTGAGAACGCGGCTTCGGAATCGGACGTGGGCTCTGACCTTGCTGGACAGCGCGGCGGAGATTACCATTGTGAGAGAGGCCCTGCGTCCACTACTGAGGGGGACAGCGACTGATGTTTACGTTGTGATAGAAACAGCCGATACAAGAGTTGCTCCCCCTGATAGACTTTATGAAATTGTCCTGTTAATAGAAGGTGACATACAATGTACCATCAAAGGGGTATTTTGGGAAAATCTTTCATCTACGTATGACATTTTGCTTTCGGAGGCTGACTGGCCCCCACCTTTTGTGCTCGCGGCGCCGCGAGGGGAGGAGGTAATCCTCCCGAGTTTCGCGAACACTGTCTCGAAAGAGCATGCGCAGCATTTTGCAGAAGAGTGGGCTAGGGCTCTAGCGCCGGCTCTGTACCGCAACCAATGTGGTTGGGATAAATTGTCCCCATGCCACGAGATTCCTTTACGGTCTCAGCCTCAGCCTCAACCTCAATATCCCATTCGGCGTGAAGCAAAGGCTTCCATCGCGGCAATCCTTGAGCAATTGGAATATCAGGGAGTTATTGAAACATGTGTGTCACCGATGAATAACCCACTTTTTACTGTGGCCAAGCCTGACGGATTGTATCGTTTGGTATTGGATTACCGGCATTTAAACTCGCATTGCCGTAACTGTGCAGTACAGAATACTCACGGCTCTGCCCTAGTGGATAGTCTAGTGCGTAAGCGTTTTAAGACAACGCTTGACATTTCCAACGGTTTCTATGCCCACAGATTGGATAGCTTTAGCTCCCAATGGACCAGTTTTACAAGCGCTGGAGTCCAAAAACAATTTCGGCGTCTCCCAGTGGGCTATAAGAATAGTCCTGGTATTTTTACCGCCCGCATAGTCTCTCTTTTAGAGAGGCTCGACCCTGATGCTTGCTCATATGTGGATGACATTTATCTCACAGACGACGATATTTGGGAGCATCTGTGTCGAGTGAATTTGATAATTTGTGCCTTTGAAGACATGGGTTACAAATTCAACTTTGCAAAATCGCACATTGCAGAGTACACAGTGTTGTTCCTGGGCTATAAGTAACCCTGGGCGTAGTGGGCGTAGTGGGGCTCCGCGGAGCTACGCGGAGTGGGCGAGAAGCTACGCCCACTCCCGCACTCCGCGTAGCCCCACTACGCGCCTCCCTCCCGCTCTCCTCTACATACATTATTTAAGCAACTAGCCTTAATAAAAACAATTTTAAAGCACTTACCGTGTCCGGGGCTCGTCCGGGGCTCCCTCTTGGAATTGCGTCGTCCTGGATACCAATGCGCATGCGCGGCCGCCCGTGCATGCGCATTTCTCCCGAAAAATGCGCATGCGCGGGCGGCCGCGCATGCGCATTGGTATCCAGGAAAGGACGCTATTCCAAGAGGGAGCCCCGGACGAGTCCCGGACACGGTAAGTGCTTTAACATTGTTTTTATTAAGGCTAGTTGCTTAAATAATGTATGTAGGGGAGGGCGGGAGGGAGGCGGGTGGCGGCCGACTCGGTAGTGTTGCCGGCTACGCTGTCTACGCAAAATGCGTAGGAGTCAACACTACGCCTACTCCGTGGGCGTAGCCGAATCGGACGCCCAGGGTTAGCTATAAGCTCAACAATGAAGGTAGGGGTTTGGCTCCTCACTTCTTGGAGAAATGCGCACAGTTGCGCGCTCCTACAACACTGAAAAAATTAGTCTTTACTGGGCTTTTTAAATGTGCTCTGTCACAGGGAAAACGCATGTTGGTGGTTACACCCTGTCCTCATTTGGAGGCAGTTACGAAAGCCAGTGTACCGAATTCTAAAGCTTTGCACCCTCGGTGGATTCAATGGGCTGCTTCCTTGACGTCCACGGATGTCACGTTTATTTTTGACGCCTCATTATGGTCGCAAGAGTACTTGCAGTATGAGTTCGTTCATCCTGCTCCTCTAGCTATGCGACCTTTGGAGGACTTCCATTGCATCATTTACACTGATGGTTCGGCGCAGGTTGCGCATGGCTCTAAACACGCCTACGTTTCCGCATGCGCCAATGTGGTCGGTGCCATGGTGAACGATGAGTTCAAGTCCAGGGTGGTACACACGCAGACTCTGGGGGACTGCACCGCACAATTGGCTGAGCTTCGTGCTCTCTTACTAGCGTTGGAGTACGCTGATCCTAGTGTGACTACTCGCACTGTGAGTGATTCTTACTACTGTGTACAGTCTTACAATGAAAACTTGTTCTTTAGGATTCAGAATGATTTTCGTGATTCCAAGGGTAGCACAATAAAACACAAGATGATCTGGGTTCGAGCGGCTGAGCTTAAGGCTGCGTTGCCACTCGTTTTTGTGATTCATACTCTCGGCCATCAGCGTGTGGGAGTTCACGCTGTCGGTAACTCGCTTGCTGATGAAGCAGCGAAATCAGCGGTGTCTACATACTTAGTTGCAGCAGTTACACGTTCCAATAGTAAGATTGATGATGACATCTTGGCGGCTGTTGCTGCCACTGAGAAGGGAGATAAACATCCTACGGGGTTCCCTTCGAAGTACACATACCACTTAAGTCCCGAAAAGGTTCCTTTTGTGAAAATTCCTGATGTTGGAGAACGTTTGATTCCCAACTCGGATCGCAGGGCTAGCTTGATTACAGCGGCGCATGAAGGTGTGGCGTCTGCGCATGCGGGCGTCTCGGCCACTGTAGCTCAATTACAACAACGGTTCTGGTGGCGGGGACTGTACAAGCAGGCGCGAGATTATGTCCTTCAATGTGACATTTGTCAGCAGATTAAACCTTCGACTGCTGCGCGTCCGCCACAGACACAGTTGTACATTTCTAATAAACCACTAGGTTGTGTTTATTTAGATCACTGCGGTCCTTTTTCCTCTGATACTGCGTATAAGTACATCTTAGTAGCAGTTGATTCATGCACACGCTTTGTGTGGGTTTGGCCCCATCGCAGCGCTGATTCGCGGACTGTCATAAGAGATTTGCGTATCTTTGTAGGGATTTTTGCCTGTGGTACCTTCCATTCGGATCAGGGTCCGGCTTTCGCCTCTAAGGCGTATAAGGATGCCATGACTTCGATGGGGGTCCAAGTCAAGTTTTCGTCTCCCTACAGACCTGAGGGTAATAGTGTAGTGGAGCGAATGAACCGTGATTTAAAGCAATCTTTGACAGCTCGTGTTATAGGCACTGGCAGAAACTGGCTGGCCCACCTCTATGGCGTGCAGCGTGCTCTAAATAATCTCCCTCGAAGGTCTCTGGGTGGCGGACCCCATACGAAATGCTCTTTGGCATCAAGATGTACGTCCCTGACCTTGACGGTCTAGACTGCGTGGCTCGCGCCACAACCTTTGACGTAGATGAACATTGCAATGTTTTACAGGATCTACAAAAGACCAGAGACAGTCTTGCAAAGGAACATTTGCCCTCCACATTGGATGTTGCGTTGCAGATCCCGGTAGTCGGCTGGCTACCCCAAGTTGGAGAACTGGTTCGAGAGAAGATCGATAACAATAAAGAATTTGGTCCTTCCTATCGGGCTCCGGTTCCAGTCCTTGGAGTGAAGGGCACAAGAACAGTCATTTTACCACCACTTCCTGGTCGTAAGGAAAACAGGTTTATCTCAATTGACAATGTCAAGATACACAGAATGGCCGATTCTTCTTAGCATGACACCGGCAGTCTCCTGTCCTTCCATTGTGAGAAATTCTGTTTTGGCCACTGCTTCTAGTACTGAACCTGAAGTGGACATCGAATTGCCTGCAATTTCCAGTCCTCTATTAAGTACTTTGCCTGGTACAGACCATGATGAAATAGACTACACTAGGTGACCTCTTAGTGATTTAGACTTTCTATTTGTGATCTGTGTGCTACTTGTTACTGTAGGGCCTATGATGGGGTCCTCCCTAATAAGGTGCCAATGCTTTTGTAAGGTGTATCGTACCTTCTGATGTTCTAGATTATATATGGTAATAAATTTGAGTGGCTGATTTTCCATTTTGTTTTTCTTGGATTTGTTATGATCATAGAGGTCTATCTCCCTTTTCTGTGTTCTTGCTCTAAGTGAGGCTGTTTAGAGAATTTTATCAGCGTATCTCCTCTGTTTGAAGCTTTCAATCATTTGTGCTTCAGCTAGATTGTAATCTTGTTCAGTCCTACAGACCCACTTAGCTCTCTAAAATTCCCCGAATGGGATACTTAGAGGGGTCGATGAAAGCTGCTGGTGTGAACAATAGTATTTCCCACCATATATTTTCTATATATGGTAGTCTCCAATTTTTCCTCCCCCACCCTCACCAATACATCCAAAAACTCTATGGCAGTATTGCTTAATTTGCCTGTAAACTTCAAATTGAGGTTGTTGTTATTTATTTCAGAGATGAATCGAGCAGCCTCCCTCTCTGTGCCTTTACATAGCACAAAGAGGTCATCTATAAACCTTAGCCATAATGCAATATTTGATGACCAATGTTCCATGGCCGTACCCCCAAGTACCTGCTCCTCCCACCAGCCCATATGCAAATTAGCATATCTGGGAGCAAAGCACCTGACCATGGCTGTGCCTCTTAGTTGCATGGGCACCAACTTCTCCCCCAGCTAAGAGAATCAATTCATCTCTGAAATGAATAACAACAACCTCATTTTATTAGGGAGGACCTAATCATAGGCCATACAGTAGCAAGTCACAATTTAAATGACATCACTGATGACATCATCCAGAGAACCACTCACACCCCCATACAGCCTCTCATACACCGACTCACACACCCACTTACCCACTCATGCACCCACTCACAGACCCATACTGCCACTCACACACTCACTGTGATATCATTTGAGATGTCATGAGTGATGTCATTGACCATGTCATGAGTGATGTAATATGTGAGGTCATAAGCAGTGCATTGTGGGGCATAAGTTATAGTCAGCTCAGGTAACTATAACTGCTGAATGTCTATGGTTTTATACATGTGAGCTCTGAGCCTAACTATAACGTCCCAGTAACCTTTGGGTTTTAGTGAATTTTATGTTTTTTTGAGTTTTATTTCCTAACCAAAATGTCCCTGTAACCTTTGTTTATTTCAGTGAATATATATATAAATATATATATTTAAAATTTTCGAGTGACATACATGCGAAAGAAATGTAACTTTTGGATGTGAAAATATGAGTGGTGGATAAAAAATATTGGAGAGTCTATTATTTCGCAAAAAATATGAGTGCTTGATAAAAAATTGGAGAGTCTATTATTTCGCAAAAAAACAGCGGGAAATAGCTTATTTTATATATATATATATATATTTTTTTTTTTCTCATTAAATAACAGACGACTCTTTTAACATCGAGGGTTACCGGGTGCAAGTATGTTTTCTCTATGTCTATACATGAGAGTAGGATGATGTCATACACGGGCAGACACCAGCACCTAGGTTTAATTTCTCACACCTTCTTAACTCTTTTTTTATTTCGGTAAATTATATGCCATTAATACGTTTACATTTTGTGTGTTATTTCATTGTATTCTATCTACGTTTCGGCATAAAGTGATCGCTTATGCTCTTTATTCTGAACTAAATTAAATATTGAATAGAGAGGCACTTTCCTATTTGGTTGTTTAATCAAATTAACTTGTACTTTCTTTTTAGGCTATCAGCCTTTCTTTTACTAAACTCTAACGAGCGTGCTGTAGTGGTAGCACGGTCGTCTTGACCGTGCCTTTACTGAACCTACCTACCTCAAGCCCGCGGGGCTCGACCACTATGCACTGTAGCTTGGGTGGATTCCACCTGTTATATACAATGTTTACCCACAATAAACAAATATTCTATCATGTTAATGATATTTTAATATGACACAAAGAAAAACTCTCTTTCATTTTTTGTAAACATAGATGCGCAAATTTCATTAGTACATCAAATCATATAGTTCCAAGTACATGAAGTATATTATTTTCAATCAATTCCGGCATTTTCTTCTGTTGTCCTTCATCGGCTCAATGCATTTCAGGCCATAGGTTGACCCTTCATCAGGAGCCTAGTTAATCTACAAAACAATATGTAAACAGCATTCAGCATCATATTCAACTAGAGAATGTTTTAAACATAAAAATGCTCAATTTGTTACCAAAAGTCATCAGAAATCACTTTCTTTAGCCCCCTATTGTCTTTAATAAGAGGCTGTTTATATAAAAAAAAAGGTGTTTATAAAAACCCGACACCACACTAGTCTGTGAACAGTGATACGCTCACCGAAAATAAATAAATCATGCTTACATCGTCCAGCGTAGAACGGGACAACTTCCTTTGAAAACGCAATACAATAATGAATCTTTCTCTTGTCAAATACCAACTAACCAGTACTCTGCTCACACTCGATCTCTCCGTGCTTACCAGAATTCAATCGCATGTGCCTTCTCCTGCCTTCAGATCTAATCTACCCGTTCCGTGCTCCTTCAAGCTCCAACCATTCTGTAAACACAGGAGTCACCATCAGACTCACTACAATTCTACTGGACACCCACGTTCATGAAACGTATAACTGATGTAAACCCTCACCTTCGTTTCTTTCCGTTATGGTTCGTAAACCACCTGGGTGTCCCGGCGTCTGCTAAACACGCGTCTTGCCGCGAACTCTACTCTCTCAATTTCATTGAAAACATCAACAACGGACTACAACCTACTACGCGCCATCTTGGAATTTTCTTTCTGTCTTCCCTACATATAATTTCCTGCAGGGACATTTAATGTAGTAAATCAAGTTCATTGAATTACAATCAGAATTACGAAACAATCTAATTTCCTTTCCTGTCTGTGGGTGATGTAAAGCAGCTCCTACTATGACATTGTTACAGTGTACGCAATTGGTACACTTCTTCATGCCTTTATACGAGGTTTGTTGTTTTTGTTTGGATGAAAATTTCAATATCTCCTTCAGATTTTTTGATCTGGTAAATGCAAATAGCGGTCTTATTCGGAAAATCCCTTAAAAATCTGGTTCATTTTCTAGAAGACCCCAGTGACGAATTATGATGTTTTTTATTTTTTGGGTACTTGTACTGAATTTTGACACGAAGATAGAAAGAAAATTGAAAGTAAGGATTTCAGAGCACAAAAGTACAATTAGAAATAAGAACATTAAGAGTAGTCTAGCTACGCACTGGACAAAAGAGAGACACAGCATAGCACAACTACAATTCTCAGTGCTTGAACAAGTTCAACTCTATGAAGGTACGGATCTCACCAGATCCCTCCTCCAAAGAACATTTTGGATAAAAAAACTGGGTACCCAGGATCCTAAAGGGTTAAATGAACGTATAGATTTTGCATGTTTTCTGTAATGATGGTTTAGATTATAATTCTCTGTATCTGTATACTCGTGCAATGCTCAAAATTGTAATGAATATGTCACTTATTGCATTCAGAAATCGAAAAATTCTTTCAGTTTTTTATTCACCTATTCAGTTCACTCGTGCTTTATTGATGCAAGAGCACTTTTTCATACTTTTTTCATAGTCGTCTGTGGTGTTGAGGGATTTTTTTGTTGAGATGAACGGTGGAGTCTTAGAGTTGATTTTGTTCTCATTTTTTTGAGGATAGTAGAATTGACAGGTGGCAATAGTGTTAGATTGGTTTTTTGTCAAGTTAGTGCATAGATAAAGTCTAATACACACCCGTTGTGAGGATTCCTGTAACTTTTCCTTTCCAAGATGGCGCGTAGTAGGTTGTAGTCCGTTGTTGATGTTTTCAATTAAATTGGGAGAGTAGAGTTCGTGGCAAGACGCATGTTTAGCAGACGCCGGGACACCCAGGAGATTTACGTACCATAACGGAAAGAAACGAAGGTGAGGGTTTACATCAGTTATACGTTTCATGAACGTGGGTGTCCAGTAGAATTGTAGTGAGTCTGATGGTGACTCCTGTGTTTACAGAATGGTTGGAGCTTGAAGGAGCACGGAACGGGTAGATTAGATCTGAAGGCAGGAGAAGGCACACGCAATTGAATTCTGGTAAGCACGGAGAGATCGAGTGTGAGCAGAGTACTGGTTAGTTGGTATTTGACAAGAGAAAGATTCATTATTGTATTGCGTTTTCAGAAGGAAGTTGTCCCGTTCTACGCTGGACGATGTAAGCATGATTTATTTATTTTCGGTGAGCGTATCACTGTTCACAGACTGGTGTGGTGTCGGGTTTTTATAAAAACCTTTTTTTATAAACAGCCTCTTATTAAAGACAACAGGGGGCTAAAGAAAGTGATTTCTGATGACTTTTGGTTACAAATTGAGCGTTTTTATGTTTAAAACATTCTCTAGTTGAATATGATGCTGAATACTGTTTACATATTGTTTTGTAGATTAACTAGGCTCCTGATGAAGGGTCAACTTATGGCCCAAAATGCATTGAGCCGATGAAGGACAACAGAAGAAAATGTCGGAATTGATTGAAAATAATATACTTCATGTACTTGGAACTATATGATTTGATGTACTAATGGAATTTGCGCATCTATGTTTACAAAAAATGAAAGAAAGTTTTTCCTTGTGTCGAATTAAAATATCATTAACATGATAGAATATTTGTTTATTGTGGGTAAACATTGTATATAACAGGTGGAATCCACCCAAGCTACAGTGCGTAGTGGTCGAGCCCCGCGGGCTCGAGGTAGGTAGGTTCTTTATTCTGCACTGCCATGTTCATACTGATACAGCGATCCTCTATGTCTATGACCGTGTCGGTGAGGTTGCTGTGACAACCAAGTCAAGAGTGGTGTGTATATATAAGCTGATTTAGTGTGAACCAGACGTAGTGACCAAGGCAGTGCGCAGCCGAAACGCGTCTAGCTTTTGTCGGATTAATAAACCTTTGTGCCATTACTTCACGGAGTCTGTGCCTGACTGTTTGCGGCCGCCAGGATTGGAATTATATATATATATATTTCCAATCCTGGCGGATATAAGTCCTGACCCTCCAAATCGGAGGAGGGATTGCTCGCAGGTACAGACCACAGCAGAGTAGACATCCAAAGAGGTACGTGGGCAGGTTTCACAGTTCCATCGTATATTTTATTCACCCATAGTAGTGCAGACAAGAGTACGCCCCAGACGCGTTTCAATATATGAAACGCGTAGGCTGATTGCAATGGAACACGCACTATGAGAGCAGGCTGCATCTTCAGGCTGGAGAGCTGAGAATCGTCGAGTGCGCCTCCAAAGCTTCAGGGCAATTTGCGATTTAACATAAATACACGGCTGTCCGGCCGTGGGAGGCAGCAACATCGTCAGCTGGGACGGAGTGCATTTTTTCAGCTGACTGAGGCCGGAATTCTGAACTGTTCAGGACTCTCACCGGCACGATTCTCCATATGCAAATAGAGCTTGCTTTTAAAGGACGTGACTCACTCAGAGAAAAAAATGATGAAGAAGATGATTTTAAACGCATGCATGAACTTACTATAAGGAGAGCATTAATCTGCATATCGGACTCCATGCCCCATAATGCACGCAGGACAGTGTAATGTTGACACGTCCATGTGGGAGGTATGGTAAATAAATGCCGGAAATTAGCAATGTGGATCTCATGTGTGCTGTTTAATGCCCAGGAAGAAGGGGCTTGTGGCCTGAAACGCGTAGGCAGATTGCAATTGAACACGCACTATGAAAGCAGGCTGCATCTTCAGGCTGGAGGGCTGAGAATCGTCGAGTGCACCTCCAAAGCTTCAGGGCAATTTGCGAATATATATATATATATATATATATATATATATATATATATATATATATATTCAGCTCAGCCTCGGAAATGTAAGATCCAAAGAACCGCACTCGTGGAAACCAAAGGGTTGCAGTGCTCACACCAAAAGTTTAATCACACTTGTTGACAGACGCGTTTCAGCAATACGCCTTCCTCAGTGTCAGTTACACTGTGAGGACCTGCCTGGGATATAGCATCAACATAATCATCAACATGGTAGATGGACTACCTCAGTCTAACGGGCGCGCCATCTTGGAACATGTTAATACAGTTCACATTAAGGTGCATATTACCCAAGGGAAACAAATAAAATCAAGCCGTGGATCGGCATGGAACCCCGTATATCCACATCCGGGGTGATGCGGGGTGCTCTAAGATAAGGCCCCTGGTGAATGTTTCCAAAGTCCATCCTGCCATGTATTGGCAAGTACTCCAGTGTCTAATATGTACAGTGTCCCCATACGTCCTTAACCCATCAATGAACTTAGTAAGCTAAAC
Source organism: Lissotriton helveticus (assembly GCF_964261635.1). NCBI lineage: Eukaryota > Metazoa > Chordata > Amphibia > Caudata > Salamandridae > Lissotriton > Lissotriton helveticus. The sequence continues at coordinate 1,628,585,319 of NC_136067.1, forward strand.
TATAATAAACAATTAATGAACAGTTCATAAACTATATCGCTGTTGATTTCACCAAGTCTCTGTACATCAGTTCATGAAGAAGTGTCGGGAAAATCTCTTATTATTTATCTCCCCAAATGAACCGCCAATTCCTCCCCATGATTTAGCCCACCTGGACTTTTAGTCATGAGGTCGATTATGTACCTTGATTCTAGGCGTCTCAAAGTTTTTAGCCTATCTCCTCCTCTAGGGTTTTCAGGTACAAAATCTATGCCAAAATACCGAAGTTTAGTTCTGTCCCTTTGATGAACCAAATCAAAATGTCTCGCGACTGGATAAGCCGGATCCGCCTTGTCTATTGCCCTTTGGTGTTCAAGTACCCTGATTTTAAGTTGGTGGATCGTACTCCCAATGTATCTCAGTCCACACGGGCAAATTAGGCAATAGACCGCGTAGTTAGTACTGCAGGTTAAGAATTTCTTGATGGGTTTCGTGAGATTTGCTCCCGGGATGTCATAGTTTCGCACTCTCTTGCATCCCGAGCAGGCCTTACATTTTCCGCACGGGAAAAACCCACCCATCTCTGCAATTTTACCTGTTCTTGGGGTCACATTCTTGAAATGGCTTCTCACTAGGGAGTCTCTCAATGATCTTGCTTTCCGGTATGTGATCAGGGGTTTCGTAGGGATTTCATCTTTCAGGATCGAATCTGTCTCTAGAATATGCCAGTTCTTTTGCATAATTCTTCTCAATCCCATGGAATCACTGGTGTATGGTGTGATTAAGCGAAATTTCCCCTCATCCTTGGTTTGTTCGTTTGGTGCTTTTGGCTTTAGGAGATCTTCCCTTTTTATTTTTCTCACTTTCTTCAGGGTTTTATCCAAAGAATCTGGGTCATATCCCCTCCTTGTGAACCTTTCTATGCAACCTACTGCCGCTGTTTCAAAGTCCTTCTCTCTGCTGCTATTTCTTTTCATCCTGAGAAGTTCCCCATACGGGATGCTTTGTATCAGCCTCTTTGGATGGTTGCTGTCGGCTCGCAGGATGGAGTTGCCTGCCGTCGCTTTGCGATACAGTGATGTATGTAGCTGATTATTATCTATTTCCACCCTCAGGTCCAAGTACTCAGCTGTTGTTATGCTGATAGATCCTGAGAAGTGTAGATTACAGTTGTTATCATTCAGCATTCTTATATACTGCTGTGCCCCCTCCATCGTCCCTTGCCACACGATGAAGAGGTCATCGATGTACCTGAACCACTGTATTACTCTCTCTGTTCCTTGTCCCTCCGTCTGAAGGACCATGGGCACCCGCTCCTCCCACCAGCCGACGAACAAGTTCGCGTAGCTGGGAGCAAAGCAGGTGCCCATCGCGGTCCCAGAGACCTGTGTATATAACTGGTCATTGAACAGGAAGATGTTGCTTGTTAAACAGAATTCAATGAATTCCAGCAACATGCGATTATGCAATGCGAATCTGGCAGGTCTCTTGTTCAGAAAATGTTCCACTGCCGCCAAGCCTAAGTCATGTCTAATGTTGGTGTACAGGCTGGTTATGTCTAACACAATCATCAGGTATGTTGGATCCCATGTTATCTCAGATATTTTTGTGAGGAAGTCTTTGGTGTCCTTTACATGAGATTTAAGTTTGGTTACCAGAGGAAATAAGTAACTGTCTATAAATTTTGACATATTTTCAGTCAGTCCATTCACAGATGACACTATTGGTCTTCCCGGGGGCTCCCTTGCGTTTTTGTGTAGCTTGGGTAAGTGGTAGAAGGTGGGGATCGTGGGGTTGTTGCTTCTCAAATACAAATTTTCATCACTTCCCAACATGGATTTCTTGTACCATTTGTTTACTAAGTCATCATACCTCCTAATGCCCTCCTTATAGTGTTTGTCATCTGTTTGCCGGTAATATTGCATATCAGATAGTTGCCTTAGTGCCTCTCTTTGGTAGTACTCACGTGTTAGAAGCACAACATTTCCCCCCTTATCTGAGGGCTTGATTATTATGTTCTCCTCTTTTTCCAGGGTACGTAGGGCCTCCCTTTCTTGTGGGGTGATGTTGTCTTTCCTGGTTGGCTTCTCCCGTTTTCCTCTTAGAGTTACTAAGTCTTTCAGAACCGTCTCTGAGAATGCATCTATTGCATCCCACGGCATTATCGGGCAGTTTCCATAGGAAGAGCACTTTTTGTTTTGCTTAGAACTTTGGCGTTGTTTGATGAATCTTCATGAAATTTTCAAACCAAATTTTTTGTTGATATCGGCTCCTATGTTAAAAGTTTGGGGGTGATTCGTCAAGGGGGGCCAAGAAGAAAAAAGGGGGTCTCAAAACGTGTTTTCTCCATGTTAATTTCCATAGGAAACTTTAGACAAGGCTACAGGTCGAACGGGTGAACGGAATAAACCCACATTTGGCAGGGAGAAGGGTCTCGGTCTAGAAAGCACGTTTTTGTTTATTTGGTGTAAATCCGTTCAGTACTTTTTGAGAAATATCAAAATTTACAGATATCGATATTTGTGAATTCTGCCATCTGATTGGCTGAGGCGTTACCAACACGAGCTTGCTGCTGATTGGCTGCGAGCGCTGCGAGCGGTTGCAACTAGGAAGTGTTGACCACCATTTTGTGAGTCCGTTGAAGCGAGTAAGGGGAAAAAAGGGTAAAAAAGTAGGAAAGAGGAGGGTAAGAGCGCTGTGAGCTCAGTAGGGTGGTTAGGGTGTGCTATAGAGGGAGTGTGAAGTGCAGTATTTACCCTTACAGGTGTGAAAGTGGTGTTTTGCCCAGAGTGAGATGGTGGTGATGTGAGGTGCCGGTAAACTCGGGAATGAAAACGTGCGCCTAAACCATGAGCTGAGTGCTGTAAACTGATGTGCTGAAGTATTTACTCCTACCGGTGTGAAAGTGCTGTTTTGCCCAGAGTGAGATGGTGCTGAGGTGAGGTGCCGGTACACTCTGGGATGAAAGCGTGCGCCTAAACCGTGAGCTGAGTGCTGTAAAAACTGATGTGCTCTGGGCGCTGTAGCATACTGGCCGCTGTAGCATCACTGTGCAGGTGGTGTTAGTATGCGTTTAGACGGCAGCGGGAGTGGGAAGAAAACTACTCACTGTTACCGCTCTGAAGACTCGGGATGAAATTGTGAGAGTAAGTCGTGAGCTAATTGCTGTAAAGTGATGTGCTGTGGGCGCTGTAGAATACTGGCCGCAGTACCATACCTGCGTAAGTAGTGTTAGTATGCGTTTATACTATACAGGGAGTGGGAAGCGAACTACTCACCCCTACCGGTCTGAAGACTCGAATGCAGTGTTTTAGCAAGCAGGAATAAAGAAATAATCGTAAAGAATATAATGCAGAATGTTGCAATGCCACAGAAGACAAATGGTGAAATCAGGTGTGTGTAAGAGAGAGCGCAAGCACTTTACCACTGATTAGTGGTGGAAAAAGTGCACAGAGTCCTGAAGTCAACAAAAACGGGTTCAGCATAGGAAAGTTGGGGAAGACAAAAATCTGGAGTGACTGTGCCGAAGGGGCCAGATCCAAAATGGATGAGTCTCATTTTGTCTAAAAAAGAACATTTCCTAGCATTATGTATGTCAGAATAATAGGATGAGAAACAGACATTACATTACAAACTTTAGAAATTTAAAATACCTGAAGTTGGAGACTTCGCTAAGAGATATATAACAGAAAAGGCCATGTTACACCGCATGCGTTTAGAACGCACGCGATTTTACAACTTGGTTATTACAACGACTTGCTGTAGGGGGGCGCATGCATGTTGGAATAGTATAATTTACTATTCCAACTCCAGTCTGTGCAACAGTAGGGAAGGTGTTGGATTTAAATTCCAACACCTTCTGCCCCCTACAGCAAGTTGTTTTAACGGCTTGCGTTGTAAATGCGTGCGATGTAACAACACAGTTGTTGTGATGACAGCGTTGTAATGGCATGCGATGTGTAAATATCGTTGTAAACAATGTTTACCTATACAATATATTTCTATTACTACACACTTTGACAGTTCAATTGTCTACCCATTTTGCAATGCTCACAAAGCAAAGACATGTTTCATAATCCAGTTACCTCAGTCAATGAAATAGATATTTCATTTTCTGATTGTGTCTCAATACAAGCTTCGAAGACATTTGTTAAGGCAGCTCAGAGGGCTAATGTGGTTGTTGTGGAGGTCCTTGTACAAGCAGGACATATATTAAAAACCCCACAAATCTAAAACAGCCTTCCATCCTGCCAATTGTTATAAACAAAGTACTACTGAACTGGGTTGTAGTGCTGCCTGACCTTTGCAATGCTGTGAACCTAATTAAGGTACCTGGAACAATGTAAAAGCAGATCATTGGTAGTGCAACATGCCTGGGCTAGATTTTTTTCATATTGCCATTACAACTGGTGGAGCATGGAACCATTCTATCAAAGTGACCATCAACTATTAACATCTCAAGAGTACCCACCTGACTCCTTTTTTGCATTTGTGCCACAATGAGACAAGTCAACGCTGTGGCTAGAGTAAGTATTCACGACAAGCTTGTCATACACTGAACAGATACGGGATTGGTAGCACTAGGGCAAGCATTCTTTGACACACAACCAGACTGAGGACTGGGAAGCAGTAGGGTGAGATCAAGGGAGGTAGAAGTGTAATAATGAGCAAAATCAGTCCAATCTTCCATCAAATGCATGGCACTAGTGTCGCACTGGGGTACAGCAGTGCAAGCTTACGTTGTGCAAAAGGAACTGTGGTAGCATTGGTGGGCAAGAGTGCAAACTTGTGTCACTTACCAGGCATGAGCAACAACAGGTGCAATCTTCCCGCAAACAGACGTAACAATCCAGACCTCCCTCTCACAAGCAGCACTGGACAGCAGTTGTATAAGCTTCAATCACACAGCAGGGGTACTTCAGTTGTACACTCATGCAGCAGAAACGCACGATTCGCAAATGAAAAGTGAATATACAGCAAGGCAGAAGGAGTGCAATCTACCTCACACCCAGGATAGTAGTGCAGGCTTCCCTAATGCACAGAAAAGGCATGCCATGAGAAGCAGCAATCATGTTTTCCTCACTACAGACAAGAAAATTACCTCAAATGCAATAACGTGACCTCAGCTCACTCACCCAAATAAATGTGATGCGAACATGGTCCACTCCTAGACCCATTTAGATTGATATAGCACAGCTTATCACCCGTGAGGGTATCCAGGCGCTGTCCATGTGCATGGGGAGATTAAGTGATTTGCCCAGAAACACAGGATGTTGCGCCAATGTCAAGACTCGCACCCAGATCCCAAGTCGGCAGTTCTGGACGCTGTGCCACATCCTCTCACCACAAAGAGAAGCAATTGAGCCCCCCCATAACCCTAACCCACTATGATCCCAGCATTGGAGTAGCCAGAACTTTAAAATGCCACCCACTTTGAAACAAAGCACGGGTGCACCAAGCAAGCAAGCGAAGCAAGTGAGCCCGAGGCTCCCAGTAAGAGCTCACTTGTCCCTTCCATGCAAGCATCTCTCCATTTACCATTCACCCTTCCATCCACAGTTTGATAGTCACCATTTCACCTCTACATTCTGTCATCTATTCTTTCCTCCATCATTCCGCCTTTAACCATTCCATCCATCCACTGGCTATTACATCCATCCATTCCTTCACACTATCTATGCATGCCCCCATCCAAACAGCCATCCAACCATCCATTCATCAATAAAGCCTCTCAATCATTGATTGATCCATCAATCATTCCACATGTTTAACCTTCCTTTTATTCTGCCATTGCTTCACCCGTTCAGCCACCTATCCATCCACCCATCCTTACACTCATCCATCCTTTCACCGAGTCATCCATCTACTCTTCCCAGTGACGTAAGGAAACTTGAGGATGCCCCCTCTGAAAAGTACATGAAGGGGGGGGGCCCACGCTCCGGGCCAAGTCTGAAGCTCTCTTGCCATTGGCCTTGCCTGTGCCGGAGAGGGCCCGCGGCGTTTGGGGGCCTCCCCGCACTGCGGGGGCGGGGCGTTTGTTACATCACTGATTCTTCCTACCCTTCTTCCATCCTTGCTTACTTCCACCTTTCCTCCCTTTCAATGTTCCATCCTTCTTTCCTTTTTCCATAAACCCATATTTTTTTCTTCCTTATAGCAGTAATTACATGCTTTTGCCTTCCCAGCTGCAGAGAAAGGAGGCACATAGAGAACCCCATCCCCACTGCAGCTGCTAAAGTGGGGGGTTGGGTTCCACGACTGTTCTAGAGAGAAGTGAGCTGGCAGCACTTCCAGATCTCGCCAGTAGCAATAGTCCCCAGCCAGGATAGACAGAGGGCGATGAAGCAAGGGAGTCTAAGACATCTTACACTGTACAGAACAGGACTGGCTTTATGAGGTGCCCACCTGCAGCACTTTAGATCTGCTATACTTTTTTGTTTGCAGTGTATTCTTTCCCAATGTTAGACATGTGTTGCTTTAAGGGTAGATTTCCAGATAACTTCTAATGGGGCAGTAGCAGTAACTCGTAGTAACACGGCCATACCTTTAATTAGTCTGTTCGAGCAACCATTAGCTGTTTTTATGGCGTTAGTTTGGCATAAAACACACTTTCTTTGTGCTTCTTGGCTGCATTTCAAGCACAGCGTGCTTCACGTTTGCATTACGTGCCTTAGAATTGGAGTTACATTTGGTGTGTACAAACAAAACATTATATAAAAACGAGGCCAATCTAGCCGAAATGCTCTAATTTATTCTCACCACTCTGCGCAACTATTGTCACTTATCATCCCCCACACTTGGGCGCCAGATGAGAACTCGTTCGTTCTTTGTAAAAGAAGGCAAAGACAATGCCACGTCACGAGTTTACTCTCCAAAGCCGGCAGCAGGCAGCCAGGTGCGTCACCGTGCCCAACACTGTCTGCATTATGAAATGTGTGAATTCTCCTGGCAGACCCGTCACTCATCTGCTCAGCGGGCGTGGGCATGCGTAATAACAATGCACACGTGCCAGCGCCCAAAATAAACAAAAAGCTGTAGGTCTCAATAAGGAGTGCCGCTGGCCCTGAATCTCTGCACCCTTTCAGGCTGGAATAGAGTTTAGTTATGCAAGCAACATGAGAGGCATACGTTGGTCCGCAAGGGCTGCTTTCACAAGGCTAGCACCCCTTTCGGCCTCCAGGCACTAGTACCACTGCACAGGCCAGCAGCTCTGATAGTTAAGCTCCTGTGTCCAGTATACATTGGCCATGGGCCAACCTCAGGTCTGTGTGCCTCTGTATGCAGGGACTCATTGAGAACCCACATTCATTTTGTTGAATATAGACCAAGGGCTGATTCACAAAGGTAAACTTAGACCAAAAGTCTAACTTTACTACTTTTTGGTATTCACAAAGGTAAAGTTAAGCAGCGCTCCGTGCAGGTAAGCACGGTGGGGCGGGGTGCTGACAGACGACAGAATCGGATTTATTTATTTATTTAATTTTCCCTATTCAGTCGTGTGTTGACTTACCCCCCTCCCACCAGTGGCGTAGGAAGGGGGGTGCGGTGGGTGCGGGCCGCCCCGGGTGTCATCACTGAGGGGGGTGACAAAATGGCACAAATCTGTGTTTTAAACACATATTTTTGCCATTTTGTCAAGTCGAGGGTGACAAGAAATTTTCCACACCGGGTACCAACTGACCTTGTTACTCCACTGCCTCCCGCCCCGCCCCGCCCCATCGCGCTTACCTGCACAGACCGCTGCTGGTAAAGTTAGACGAAAAGTCTACCTTTACTACCTTTCGGTATTCACAAAGGTAAAGTTAGACCTAAAGTTTAACTTAGACCAAAAGTCGTACTAATTTTCGGTATTCACAAAGGTACTTAAGTTACTACTAGTACAGTTAGACTTTTGGTCTACATTTACCTTTGTGAATACCGAAAAGTAGCAAATTTACACAAAAGTGTACCTCTGTGAATCCTGCCACAAGTTTGGTAATAGTCACTGATTGTTGTAAGATGTTTACCAATTACTACAACAGCCACTGTAGATGCGTAGGAATTTTCAAAGAAGGTCACAATCGCTCATGCATAGCTAATCTTTGCTATGATCATTGCTCCAAGGTCACTCTTCCTTCCCTGCTGGCATGAGGTATACGACCCTCCGCTGTTTCTGGATGGGCTTCACCAGTTGGCCATGCCTCAAAGTCGGCCCTGCCTCAGACATTGTAATGGTGTTGTGGGCAGCAGAGATATCCTCCTCACCTTGCAGCTTTTCTGATACATGCCACAATCTGAGAGACAGAATCACTACAAGCGGTGTGATGGTCCAAGCAACTGTACTTGGTTCCCTTGTTTCAGCAAATGTGGGTTCTACTGTTGAAGTGGCGGTCTGAGACTAAAATGTGGTAACAACAATTGATTAGCACAAAATAGCAAGTAGACTGAAGGTCCTGCTGGCAGGTCCACAAACACCATTAGAACATTGGAATGTTGAGAGCTCCATTGAAGACAATGGAGTAGCTCTGGGCTTATAATGGCTGATATATGAGTGGAGCACCAACATTCCAATTTTGGTCTTCATGTTTGTCTCTTTATATTTTAGAACGTTCTACCCTCAGTGAGTGTAAAGTTCTATTAGCCTTACAGACCTTCTGCCTCTGGCTATGCCGGTTCTTAAAGGCCTTCTCCCTCATTATAGGCCCTCGCGGCACTCAGGTTCAGGACCTTTAAACAACTGGCACAGCCCCTGGCAGTGGGCTATAAGGCTATATTAGAACATTGGAATGTGGAGCACTCTATTGAAGACAATTCAATATCTATTGGCCGGTAAAGGCCCACAAAGCAACATTTCAATGTTTTCACAAACTCCTCTTGGAGCCCGAGGGGATTTAAACCCCCTCGGGCTCTGAGAGGCCTTTGTTTTATTTGTAAGAACATTCTGCCCTCTAGTGGCAGAATGTTCTAATAGCCTTATAGCCCTTCGTAGCTGGGCTATACCAGCTATTAAAGTCCCGCTCCCTTGTTAAAGGGCCTCGTCTTCGGCTCGCGCCTTTAATGCTGGAGCGGCCCTTTAATAGTCGGTATATCCCACTGCGGCGGGCTATAAGGCTATACTGGAACATGCCTCAGCAAATGCACTTACAGTATTCTAAACTATTCGAAGCACATCATAAGAATTCATGAAAGTGCAAAGGACGGAGGCACAGTCAGGGCAGCATAACTACAGACAGGTCATCTCCATGCTACAGAGACAATGGGCTACATTAACTAATATTTTGCGTCATGATTGCACCACACTTTTAGTGCAGCCACAACACAAATTGTTAGTCGGGATTTACCAAGCCACGCAAATCTTGATTCGCAAGGCTTTGCTTCACATTTCCCACAAAAATTAATGCAAGGCAGCGCATCATGCTGCCTTGCCTTACCTTGCGTAGGAGAGGAGTCACATGGATGGAGCATGTGCTTTCCCGAGCATCCACCCAGGTATTTGTGAGGCAAACCCAGATTTACTAAAGTCAATAAACTTGTCCCTACCCAACCTTGGAATAACGAGAATACATTTTTATTCCTTCCGCTTTGCCTGTAGGATTGTACGTGTGCAGGAAGGTATCCCATCCTGCCCAAAAACAATCCTACTCACAACAGAGGCACCTTGCACCATGGAGCAAGAGTGTCTGCATTGGTGCTAGGTAACCCAAGCGCACCAGTGCATCGAGAGGGGTGAAGAGCGCTGTATCTTTGTGAATATGGCGCAGTTCAGCTTTCCCTCATTAATGCAATGAATCACCGCTACTTGCCTTGGTGCGCTGTGTGAACCATTAGTAAATCTGGGCCAATGTGTGTATCAGATGGAGGCTGGTGGCAAATCGGAGCACAATGCAATTTATGGCATCTCCTATATGTGATTTCACACAACAGATGGCCCTGGTACAGGTCAGGATCCTGGGCTTTATTACATAGGTTCTACTAGGTCATTAACCATACATCATTACTGCAGCAACACACTTGTGACCTTGAAAACACTGAGGTGCAGCTGTCTACTGGTGGTCCATTATCAGACACAGTCACTCCTGTTCCCCCCATGACCACCTCTACCCCCTTCTGATGCCTCTCACCCTGTCACACAAGTGAGATCTCGGAGGAAGCCTACACTCAGTTTCCAAACATATGGGCCTGCACTGCAACCTGCCAAGCAGCAAATAGACTGATATACCCATATTCTTTGTTTGACCTAGGAAATTGATGTCCGCGTGAGCGATCAGTAGTATTTGCACCCAAGGGTACATGAAAGTGTAGGTTAGTTTGAGCTTGGGTTTGGATAGGCACTACCATTTGCACTCTTGGGTATTTGTTAGTATAGGTTAGTGTGACCAATTAGTATGAAGGTAAGGGTAGGTCGTAGTATTTGCAGTCCTGGGTAAAATTCATATAGGTCCGTGTGATAGATTAGTATAAGGCAGGGGTCTTCAAACTTTTTAATGCTGAGGCCCCCCAGTAAAGAAATTACATTTATTGGGCCCCCCTCAGATTTTTCACAATTATTCTATTAAACTGGCAATGTTTCAATATGTCTTTACTTATTTAAACACAAGACATATTTAAACATTGTAGTTACATTGTGTTACCGTTTTTTCCAGCTAGAATATAAATGACAAAAGAAGCTAGGGATGGCCTATTACAGGGAGGCTTACTGCTGCTCATTTTTCCCCACTGCTTAAAACAAAGCACTGCTATGGCAATAATGTGTCCTTTGGTCAAAGCCTGCCCCCCCCCCCCCCTCAGGGATCACTTGAAACCCCCCCTAGGGGGGCCCATCCCCAGTTTGAAACACCTGGTATAAGGGTTACAGTGGACAATATGTACTGTAAGCTGAGGTATATCTCAGTATAGGTTATTATGGTAGATTACTGTTGGTTAGGTGATAGATTTTACATTCAGGGATATATTTTAGTATAGGTTAGTGTTTCTAGACTTAAAATAGAAGGTAGCAAATGCTCACCAGACACACATTATTTTAGTGTCAAGTTACATTTCGTGGGTCATTTTTTCTTGTACTGTAAAAATCTTTAATAAAAACATATTTCTTAAACTGTATTCCTTTGTACTTGTTTTTGTGTCACGTTAACGTTCAATAAGCAGATTTATCACTGTATTGTTACTCTATAAACTAAAAAATTTGCATGTGATCTGTATAAGATTTACTATGAGAGATGGCACATGAATTGTTACAATTGCATGCCTGTCTGCCGAAGGGATGATAGAAGAGGCACAAAACTTACTGTGCATTTGCATACTGAGGATTACAGCCATCCACTGCTAGCTGCCCGAAGACGTACCACCACTATCTTGCCCCACCATTGCAACAAACAGAAAATCGAGAGCCAAGAAATATGTATAGTGGGATTACGGTTGGACAACACCTTCAGTTCTTGTCTGTTACGCTGGTTCTTATTTCATGCAGCAGCTGTCCACTGAGCCTAGCTTCCCCATTGACTACCCATTTATCAGCACATGCAGCTCATTTTCAAATAACTTCACTTGACACCGTCCTGGGAGGTCATGGTTCTGAATGGTTGCAAAGAAAGACATGGTTCCAAGAGGAGGTTGAAAAAATTGATTTATTTCTGAAATTATTAGCCCACGCGCTAATCCAAAACCACCTTTCCATTCCAGAACGTGAGTGGCATTCAAAACATTACAATGTGGTATGCACAGTAAACAATAACATAGATACAATTAAATAAATAGCAATTGACTCAATACTACAACACCTACTCCCTTTTGAAAAAAAATTGAATTTCCAACTCAAGACAACAAAGCATAGAAATAATGAATGAAAACATCAATACATTAAATAATCAGTACATTTACTTGGTTCCTTCACATTGCCAGAACCAGTCTTCCACCTCACCTCGCTGCACCCTGCCACACTACTTTCCCGTACAGCTTCAGAAACTAACTGTGACACCTTTTGTGATAAAATAGAAGTAACAGTAACCCTTGCATCTGAATCAACAAAACGGTCATCCAACTATCCATTAGAATCATTGTTTGGCTGCAACCAGCATGACCAAACAGAGTCAGCTTCCTTGCTAGTTTTCTTCACTATATTCTCAGCCTGTTGCGGAGTGAGCTCCACCAGTTGTCTTCTACTCCACCACTCTTTGCCTTCAAGTAAAATACCTCCTTTGTTAACTTTAATAACTCGCAAAGGTAAGGAAAACTTCAACTTGCCTTTCCTAACTCTGACTGGCCTTTTGATTAACACCCAATCACCTACACAATAATGTTTGGCATGCGAATTGTGCTTCTCATCAAAGTTACTTTTCATCATGGCTTGTTTCAGAGCCACATTTGAAGAAATTCCATTCTTGTTATGCTATTTTTCAACATTATTTTGACATCCTTTATACTCTAGCCACCCTGGTAACAGACTGGTGTGAACGTCTCTACCTCTAAGTAAAAACAAGCATTTGCAATGCAATAGGTCTCGCATTATTAAAGTTAGAGCTATTGGCATTGTAAATGGCAATGCCTTTTATTTATGTTTTTGCTTTTAAACATAAATAAAAGGTATTGTCATTTACAATGCTAATAGCTTAAACTCTCGCAAAAGTGAGACCTATTGCATTGCAAATACGGGACGGGCAGCTATAAGTCTCCAGCTGGACGCATCCTTCGGATGCAGTACCAGCGAGACCTAAAAGGAGTGAGGGATAGAACAGGTAAGCATGAGATGCTGGTGCATGGGTGGATGGTGTGTGAGCTCTTTGGGAGAAATGATTTGATGGCTTGCCTGTATGGCAGAGACTGCTCAGATCATGCTCTATAAGCATTTAGCTGTGCCAAAGAACGGATGCGATAAAGAATGCGGCGAGCCAATCACACCTACAGATACTTCCCATCTTAGGTGGTCCGGACTGGTTTGTGAAATGTATTTTTTTTACCCCATTGATTATGGTGCATATGGAGTTGCCCAGATGGGAAGGCGCTACCTTTGAATGTAAAGTATTGCATCAGCTGCAGTATATGTTCTGTTTCCACATAAGTGTGGTGAATTATAAACCTATACTAATTAGTAATATACAACAAGATATAGTGTCTACTTTAGGAGTCCATCCAAACTTGGCAGGAATCAAACCAAAGTAATATGATTTGAACAAACCGTTATAGAATATCTTCTAGGGGTTAGTCCAGGAATTGTAGAGAAACAACCAAGAAAAGATCAAACTCCAAATACATGAGCCTGTGGGCCACAAGATGTAGCTGGACGACAACACACCCACAAAAAAAAAAAATCAGACTGTATATGCACACAGGTCTGTGGGGTCCACCCGGGTGCTGCACTTGTGCAATCCACTGAAATCATACTGCTATATGTAGTAATCTTACACTACGTGTAAAGTGGGCCAGTTGAGAATGTGTTACAGTGCCTGTCTCTGGCTGTGGTACAGTCCCTGTCTCTGGCTGTGGTACAGTGCCTGTCTCTAGCTGGGGTACAGTGCCTGTCTCTAGCTGTAGTAAAGTGCCTGTCTCTAGCTGGTGTACAGTGCCTGTCTCTATCCAGGGTACAGTGTCTTTATCTAGGGTACAGTGCCTGTCTCTAGCTGGAGTAAAGTGCCTGTCTCTGTGTGTGGTACAGTGCCTGTATTTAGCTGACGTACAGTGTCTGCTTGTAGCTGGATACAGTGTCTGTCTCTATCTAGGGTACAGTGCCTTTCTTTAGCTGTGGTTAAGTGCCAGTCTCTAGCTGTGGTAAAGTGCATGTGTCTGGCTGTGGTGCAGTGCCTGTCTCTGGTGCAGTGCCTGTCTCTGGCTGTGGTACAGTGCCTGTCTCTGGCTGTAGTGCAGTGCCTGTCTCTGGCTGTGGTACAGTGCCTGTCTCTAGCTGTGGTAAAGTGCCAGTCTCTGGCTGGGGTACAGTGCCTGGCTGTGGTACAGTGCCTGTCTCTGGCTCTGGTGCAGTGCCTGTCTCTATCCAGGGTACAGTGCCGGTCTCTATCTAGGGTACAGTGCCTGTCTCTGGCTGTGCTACAGAGTCTGTGGTCCTGCCCCCACCCCCAGAGGCCTGGAGGCCGCGCTCCCACTCGTGCTTTCGGCCGCGCTCAGACAGGACATCTTATCACTCGCGCTCCGAGGCTCCAGGATGCGTGAACCAGGATAGGAAAGGCTGAGAGGGGGGGGGAGGGGCACTGCAGGGAGCAGAGGGAAGGAAGGAAAGAGCCAGGGAGGGAAGAAGCAAGAGGCGGAGATCGGGAGAGACACCCAAGGAGCAGCACAGGAGGTCGGGAGAGCAGCACCGAGGGTCCAGTGTGCCGCCCCCCCTCCCCCCTTCCTTCTGCATCCAGCCCTGGTCGCCTTTGCACCCTTGAGTAAAGTGGCCAGTAACCCTTAGCGCTCACTCTATAAACACGTCCAAGTGCACGCGGCACACACGCACTGGTGTTTTTATTTGAACCTGTCCCCTGCGGCTTCTTAGCACTGTAAATAAAGGTGTCACTCTTTGTATCGGCTGCAGAAGAGTTAAAAATTATGTTGCCCACAATAACGAACCTGCAGTAGAGACTTCAACCCGCTCAGCTATCCCACCTATCCACGTATGAGATAGTTCTGCGGGGGAAGGCTCTCGCTGTAAAGATATGTGTGGAGAATGCACAGAGGTGTTAACTATCACACGGTACTCCGAGGGTTAACGCACGGTACGGAGCGCGGGTTCAGATACCGGTAAGGAAGCTCCGTTGTTAATGCACCTGTCCCCCCGCATCACCACCGCAGCCCGGGACAAACCGAACATCGCCGCCGGCCTGCGACCAGGAAGTCAGGCAGGCCGGGCGGGACAACCGGAAACCGGAAGTAGGAGGGCGGGAGCCTACCCCGCCACCCACGGAAGAGCCGCGACTGTTTTGAGCACCGGAGCAGGCAGGAGCCTACCCTGCGCCCCGGTGCACTCGCCCTGAGATGGAGGGAGGAAGAGTCCTGCTGCCGGCGCCTCCCACGAGGCTCCCAGGAGTGAGGGAGAGCCCGTGGTAACCGGCATAGAGGAGCCCTGCAGCTGCCGATGAGAGGAGAGCCGCCGCACCAAGGAAGCCGGTGAGTGGGGCTTCGCCTTGTTGCTGAGCTGCGAGGGCGGGGGGCATGTGTGTGTGCGCGTGCGGTGGCGGAAGGCTCTGTATGTGTGCGATGGCAGCGGCGGGGGGAGGGGGGTCTTTGTATGTGTGCGTGCATGTGTGTAGGTGCGCTGGTGTGTGTGTGGGGGGGTCTCTGTGTGTGCGTGTAGGTGCGCTAGTGTGTATGTAGGTGCGGCGGCGACGGGGGGGTGTGCCTGTGTATGCGTATGCGTGTGGCTGTGTATGTGCGCATGCGTGAGTGTGTGTATGTGCTCATGCGTGAGTGTGGGTGCGCGTGCACGCAGTCAAATCCAGCTCCAGAGAAGCGCGTGGCACCCTCTTGTCCCTCATTCCCCCGAGACAGGCAGCTATAAGTCTCCAGCCTGGACGCATCCTTCGGATGCTAATTCCAGGCGAGACCTAAAAAAGGAGTCAGACCAGCTGTACAATGTGTTGATGTATTATAACTCCGAACCTTAGTCTTCACAAAATTACACACATCATGCCCTGATGTTAAGGCTGTTTGTATTCCCTCTTTTATAAACGTGTTCCCCCTTTCCACCAACTTATTAGAAGTTGGTGAATATAGAGCAACCTTCAACTGTTTTATGTCATTGTGCTCTAGAAACATGAGCATACTGTCAGAAATGAAATTCGTACCATTATCGGTAACTATTTCTTTTGGCAATCCTTAGAACAAAAACATATTTTCAAGAAGAGTACTGGCAGCTTCGGTACTGGAGATTCAACATATGAAAAAGGACATCCATTTTGAGTACTAATCAATTAATAGAATCAAGCACCTCATGTTGGTTGGATGTGCGGAGTACAGACCTGAAAAATCCAAACCCACTTTGTTCCATGCACCATCAGGGAAAGTAGCAGGGTCCAAAGGTGTTTCAGTAGGCCTGAAAGTAAGCATTCAGAACATTTATCAATAACAAACTTGCCTTGACTGTCCAAGGAAGGTCACCAATAATGTTATTTGCCATTTTGCAAGTTTTGTTTGTACCCAAATTCCACTGGTGGGACATCAAAACACTCCGTACCTTTTCAGGTAGTACAAATGAATCACCTCTCAATACTATTCCATTCACTAATGACAACTATTCTGAAATCTGAACAAAAAAAGAATTTGCCTGTCAGACACCAAACTTTAGGCTAGCCATTCACAATAAATTGACTTTTTGCATATTCTCGTCACATTGATATGCATCCAACCACTCTTTCAAAGTAATCATAGTAGAGCATTGACTGATTGCCTCCACGGCATCTACAACACGTCATCCAAGAAATCCTCTTGCTCAGTGTCTTACAGAGACAATTGTGACAATCATCACCGAAAATATTTAGCCTCAGACAGATGCTTATCAACAAAATTGTACTCTTGAAGTTTTGAAACCAACGTTACCAGCCTTACAAACACATTACTCATACCACTCTCATTCAGCATGTGTATCGAGGGCTTATGGGTACTATATAACTCAAATTTACAACCCCAAATGTGCATGTAACATTTTTGTACAGCCCATATACATGCAAGTGCCTCACATCCAATGGTAATGCCTCTCACTTGTTTTAATGGCCTGGACACAAAAGACACTGTTTGCTGTTTCCCAGCCATCCACTGACTAAGTACAGTCCCTAAGTCATTTAAACTGGCATCAACAGTAATTACTGACATACTCCCTTCGTGAAATACACTTAAACCAGGTACACTCTCAATTAACTTTTTGACATTGTCAAATAATACATCCAATTTACTTGTACACAAGAATATCTGCCTTTTTCTTAACAATGCTCCTAATAGCTCGACAACTTGTGCATACCTTTTTATAAATCGGCATAGTACTCAGATAGCCCGAGACAATGACCAAAGAGCATCTGTATCCTTGGGTGGTGTTGCCTGTCTAATTGTCTTAATCAGACAAAATGTAGGTTTGCTCCCTGACAAGTAAATTGTGTGACCTAAATATTCTAAGTCTTCAGTTCTAAACATTTACATTTGTCACGCCTAATGGTCATAAATCTTTGTCAGGATTGTCAACATTTTCCTTATGATTTGATTGTAGCCTTCATAATCTCTGCAAAAACCAATATGTCATCTTGATATGCCTGCACCCCTTTTACTCTCCAAACAAATTATCCATTAACTTTTGGAATATGCTAACTGTTGGCGCCCGCTCAAACAGCAATTTGAGATATTTGTAAGCACCAAATGGTGTTACAAAAGTTGTACGTTTTTGTGATTCAAACGTCCAAGCAATCTGATGGTAGGCTGAAAGTAAGTTATAACCGAAAGTCATTTTGCCGACCCCATTTTGGCAATTAAATTGTGTATCTTTGGGAGAGGATCGCAATCAACCAGTATGTTTTTATTGAGGGTGCATACGTTGGTACATAACCTAATCTCCCCAGACTTTGTCTGTGCTACAACCACTGAAGAGACCCACTGTGGCGAATTGCTTGGTTCAATTAGAACTTGAGAAAACAGATTCTTAAGAACCTGCTTCAGTTCATCTCTGATGCTAAGTGGAACAGGATGTACTTTGTGAACCACTGGTTGCACCTGAGGTTTGTGCCTAATGTGATGTTTGAAGCCCTTGACAACACCCACTTGCTCATAGAATATGTCATTGAAATGATGTACTATATTTTTACCTGTTTCACCGGTATTACTAGCATATGTTATGGACACATCACAGACACTTACAGGATTCTATGACTATGGTTTGGGATGTAAACCCGTTTTTGCCAAATCCTGTCATCCAATTTTATCCTTCCCCTTAACTGCAACTTTAATTATGGTGACGGATTCTCTACTTGAACACTCTAAGCTTAGATGTGAAGTACCCTAACATATCAATATCCTTTTCTCCAAAAGCTTTCAGATTCATATCTGTTGGCAGTAAAGATGCCTTGTCCTTTAAATTATTATATAAAGTGGTATCTCTTAGAATATTGTTTGGGGAGCCTGAATCAGCCATTTGCAAAGAAATGTTATTCATCTTAGCTACACAGAGTGGCCCTTTTACAGACGCAGTACTTATCCAATTCGACGCCGCTGGAATTCCCCCGCCGTGCGGGCGAATTTCATGCGTGTGTGGAATGGACTGCCCCTGGAAGTCCTCCGCACACGCCCACCGTCCGTCCGATGAATGGAAGAGGTTAATATAGAATTGCATTCAATAGTAAGAATGGAATTAATGAAATTTTCTGAGCACAGGTCCTCCACTACATCTATGCCACTGATTTTCCCAAGTGTCTTATTACTCTGACACACAACATGAAAATGACCTGTGTTTTTTCACAACATACGTTTCCCAATTGCCGAACATCCTGGGTGTTTAATAAAATTTACTTTTGGATCGACATCAGTAGCAAACGTGGGGTTTTCCAACTTTTCCATTTGTGTTAACTAAACATACAGGATCCATGTGCTATTTAGAATTAGAAGTAGACACACAATGTATAGCAGTTCCTGTGACCTCCAAAAGTGTTGGATTTCTGCAACTGAACAATCTCTACTGAATTTTTCTTGAATGGAAGTTAAACACAAGCTGGTCTTGAATATAAATGTCCAGGTTAATGCCAAATTTACACGTTGAGGCTAACACTCTCAACACGGACACATATCCCTCTACTCTCTCCTCTGCATGTTGTTTACATTGGAAGAAGCTGTGTCTCTCAAGCATTATTCTTGGTTTGTTCAAATATTGTTTACATAACCTTTCAATTGCTTCTCTTTAAACATTCCAATTCTCATCACCAGATTGACCTTGTGGAGTAGGTTCTATGGGTAGATTATCAAAGACCTGCTGTGCAGCCTGACCTAGACTGCCAAATATTAATGCAAATTTACTTGGAAGACTATACGCAATGGCATCTATAGCTACTAGGTGGTTCTCAAACAGTCTCAACCAGTGTGACTATTTAATCTGAGGCTTGTAGGGATGTGGCACAACAGGAGGTGGTTGAGTAATGTGTTGAGAATTCGTCATGCAGTCTAAGAGTTCCCACAGAATAGCAAAGAAAAGTCCAAAGGAATTACAACAAGGTAATAGTCAAGAAGAATTATTACGAAAATGCTATGCAATCTGTAAATAAAGGACAAATTGTATACTTGTTCTTCAAGATCTCTTATAGTATGTCATTTGCTAATAGCACACAAGTACGTGCAGTTAAAGATGCATTGCACGAATGGGCAGTCGGACCGCCGGTGCGTCAGTGGCTGGACCACCACCCTGGCACCTCGTGAGTCTGGCTGTCCTCTGACTGCCAAACACGTAATCAGAGCCTAAGACATTATCTAAACTACCAGGAGTGCTTCTGCACTATGTTATTTCTCAGTATGAGGTAACATGGTTGGTCCCTGGAATAGTTGCATAAATAATAAAGATCACATTTCATGCCTTTTCACTTATTGCTAAAGTTGAAGGTACAGGTTGATCTATCCATTGTTTCTCTAAAAAAAAAAAAAAATTCTGCATTGAATATAACCCATTTTTATCAAGACGATAAATGGAGGCAAACAATCTTAAATCGTTTACAGACTTAACACCTTCGAGTCTCATGACGAGCTGAGCTCGTCATGACCGTTAGAACGCTCGCATGCTGGGCAAATTCCTCTGCTGTGCGAGTGTGGTCATGACGAGCTCAGCTCGTCATGAGCACACGACCACTGTAGCTCATGACGAGCTAACCTCGTCATGAGCACGGGGGAGCTGTGCGCGCCTCCCCCCGCCCCCAGCACAGCAGGGGAATTTGCCCAGCTGTGAAGGGGTTAAGGCATATAGCATGTTAAATGTTTGGGGGCATATTTACAATGGGGTTATCGCCACCAGAGCATCACTTTTTTTAAGGTCTGGTGGCGATAACCCTTTCGCATTATTTACAAGGCAGGATTAAATAATGCCCCTATTCATGCAGCACTTAGCGTGAAAGCGGCCGGGAATGGGTGTTGCAGTTAGCATTCTGCCACAACAACCATTGTTTTTTGACGCTGCCCCCTGTTTACAAGGCTGACGTAAATAAGGGGCAGCGCAAAAAGTAATACAGAAGAAAACCTGGTCTTAAACCAGCGCAACAAGAAGAAATTTCTCCTCGTTTTTGCATTCCGCAACACACATAGACAGAGGAAATTGACAATAGTGATTGCTCATGGGCAGGAAGGTGTCCCTTCCTGCACATAAACAATCATTAAAAAATGAAGAGTTGCAACTTCTGTATGTGCTGCATTCTACAGCACACATAGAAGTTACACATTGCCATTAGTGATTGTTTATGTGCAGGTAGGGACACCTTCCTACACATGAACAATAATTCCCTGCAATGCAGGCACCCTTGCACTATAGTGCAAGAGTGCCTGCATTTGTGCTAGGCAGCTAAATTTAGCGCTTGGGGAACCGCAGGGGTTCACCGTATTATTGTAAATATGGTGCATCCCTTCATTTTCAGAATATCGTAGCGCTGCGTTACCAATTGTGGTGTAACACCGCGCTCTGACATTCTGTTGTGAATATGCCCCTTTGTTTTCATTAACACATGAGAATTAGGTTTACATGCTGATTCATCAGGTGTGATTGCCACCACGAGAAAGTGTGCAGATTCTACTGTAAAAGTGAATCTAATGATTTTGAAACGTTAAAATGACATTGATTATCTCATCTGATGCAAGAAAATGGCCTAATGTTTAACTGTAATGTCAGCTCTGTAGTTCAGGACCAATTCATACAGTCATTTCAGACGTCCACTTTTATTAGATTTAATTGATATGGGTGCGCATAACAGTGTGAATCCAGGCTCTTCTGAAATCTCCATAATACTATGTTGTTTGGCCGTTGTGTCCAATCCCCTTGTAAAACTGCAAATGTGTTTCAATACCTGCTGCCTTAATGTGTCCCCTCAGCATGGCGGTGACATGAGGAAATACTCCTTCATGAAAAATGCGTATTTCAAATCAAAACGTATTGCTAAGACTTTGTGCATATTGTAGCAGCGTTCACCCTGGTGCTTTCAAATACTTGATGCATATATACTGCTCAGGAACTTCACCACGAAAATAGATTCTCAAATATAAAAGTTCCTGTTTTTGAAACAGAGGAGGAAATGTGGGACAGCAGTATCAGTTTCCCTTTTCTTCCTTGTAGGGGGCTGAACATAGTTTGCTTAGACATGGTGGGTGGCAATTTGTGAGATGATAACTTTGAAGTCGAAGGAATTTGGCAAGGAACAACGAATGCTTTTTCTGCTGGGTTCATAGAAGTATGTGCTTTTCTATGGGCACTAATGGGTGAGAAAAAACAATAGGAACAAAGTGCAGGTGCACACATAAGAACACATTTTCAACTGTGCAATTTGAGGTGATATGTAATGTCACAAGTAATGTCACTGATATAACATCTCTCACATCATGGGTGAGGTAATGGGCATAGCAATTGGGGCGTGAGTTATGATTATGGTTGGCATGTTTTTTTTTCTCCTCTAACCATAACTGGCAGATTTTAGGGGGGAGTTTTTTTTTGTTGTTGTAACAATAGCTTTATTTTAAATGTGTTTTTTATGGGGAATTCAGAGTTTTTCTCAACATGTGTTAATGTCTTAGGAACAGAAGAAGCCACAGTTTACCATTAACGTGTTTTTTCAGGGTTTTACTGATAAATATTGACAACAAAAATATCAAACTACAACAATATTGATTTCAAAATATCAATAATCACAATATCGACTTTGAATAGCAACTATGTAAAGCACAAATATATCGACAATACTAATATTGTTACACTAAATATCAATTTTAACACAACATTTAAGTACACAATATAGGCACACAAAATATTGACCTCCTATCATCCTTACAGAAGCAACACAAAAATATCATAATTAATAATATTGAGATGTAAAAACTCATTGAAATATTAGAAATATATACAGAGTAATAAAACGAATCTATAAAAATGTTAAAGAAAACATCAGAAAAAGAAATCAAATTAAGAGGTATGCCTAACTTTGCATTTTCCATATAAGGAAAATGTTAAAGAAAAGTTTTAAAAATCATACAATAGGCCACATTCGAACTAAAACAGTTATCAAATCAGAATAAACATAAAATTAACAAAGTCCTGACATAGATCAGAAACTGAGCCATTATTATACCTACATTCTGAGCAAAGTACACAAAAGCCTGTCATGCTGTCAAACAATAAAAGGAAACCAACTGCAAACATTTCTGAAACTATGAATCCCAAGATACTAAACCTTTTAAAACATTTAACAAATAATAAACTAAAAATATTTCCCAACTTGTTTTTCATACCTCCAGTACAGAACATGCAAAAACATATTTTCCAAAGGGCCCTAACCTTCAAACCTCCAAATCAACATAAAAAACGATTGGAAATATGAATGTAATATCAATTAGTTACAATAACACACAGAATATTGGATTACAATTATTTTTCTTACTTTTAAATCAATAATAGAAGACATGTCCAGTGAATCAACTTTCACTAACTCTCAAAAAGTCAAATACCTCCTTATGTACCGAGCCCACACCTACAGCAAAGAGCACAGTAGGAACGACGATAACCACTGGAAATGCACCAAATAATATTCAAATGGTTGCTAAGGAAGGGCCACCACTGTAAATAATCAAGTGGAGAGTGTAACTGAGCCTATTCACCAAACAAATGGCAGTGATTGGCTTTCGCACGTAATCCAAGACTTGAACGAGGCCTCAACAAGTTCTGCTGCTCCAAGGGGCACAATACTAAAAGCACATACGGACTGGCCAGCCGGGCAAGTGGGCAATCCCCCGGGAGGCTGGAGCCCCTGAAGGCCGGTTTTAACACCTGGAGGCCAGTTGCGCACCCAGGAGTTGTGATGCTCGTTACGCGAACCCGGCGGCCTTTATAAGATTCTCAGGCCCGTTTAAAAGACTAAATAATGTGTGGATGAATTAGGAGAAAGCGTCTCATAACGCTACCAAAACGTTATTTTTCTTGTCTGGCACAGTATTCTTGCAAAGAAGCATGTATGATTAGAAACTGTAGAAATAGCGCTACTGTGCTAAACTCTTATGTACTTGAATATTTAATTAAATTCCCTTCTGAACAACCAGCAAAACTAGCGTACATAATCGAAATCTTTCAGCAGGCACCTTTCAGTTTAATTTTTCCAAAATTATCCTGGGAAAATCATACTGAGCTAAGTGTCGTGGTCACTCACTCGTTGCAAATGGGGGCTGAATTAATAATTTGTTGCCAGGGCTGTTTTAAGTTCCCAGTCCGGCCCTGACTAAAAGACTATCTATAGAGAATATCTTCTCACATTATAGCCCAGCTATGCTCTGTACCTAACCAAAAGGAACCATTTCTGAGAAAAGAAGAACAAAAAGAATTGTAGTCTTCTTCAAAGACTTTTGCTGAAATCGCAACCCGCATCACCAAACACTAGCTCATACAAAAGAAGAATTAATTTTACTTGATAACCTAAATAACAAAAAAGAGAATAATAATTTTCGCACATGCACAAAGCCTATTAACCAGAATGCAATCACCTGATGGACTGATGGATGGAACCTTGAAAACCTGCCCACATCAATTTGATGAGTTGATAAATGATATGCTATCCATGGACACTAGCAAGACAACAATATATCCCTTATTTTTACACTAATACCTAATTAACAAAAGACCACTAAAAGTTAACTTTTCAAAAAACAATAAAAGAGAAAACAAACAACTACTTGCCCTCGGAAATTGTTAAAGATTTTGAATATGCAGTGATAGACACAATACCAAATGTGTATACAAACACCCAAATCAAACATGTAAATTTCATTAAACGGGACCATCTGGCACCATCTATACCAGAGACTGTAGGAATACTTTTATCTAAAGCGGGTTACAGAAACACCATTCCCCAAAAGATGAACACACAAAAAGAAATCAACACCCTATTTTACAAGGCTTATTGATTATTTAAGGCTCTATTTTTCTGCAGAGTATACTAATAAATATAGTGGCTAATATGAAAATTGTGGTGAATATAATAAATGCAATACATGTAAAAACAATACAAATAGCTATATCAAAGATTCCAATATTTAGATGGAATCACTCTGTGATGGACTCTCATTCCCCCCAGCTAATGTCTACATTAACACCAAAATGATACAAATATCAGCTTCCTAATAAACCTGGCACACATATGACTGTTCATAATTAAATGTTCTTTAAGTCTGTAGCCTGCTTGGAAAGCAATGCCAGTCTTCGCTATATTTCAAGAAGCAGATAGCTTGCCAACCATCAAAGCAAGTATGCAACCTTTACACAATCTGTCCGAATTCAAAGGTCTTCATGAATTTGGAATGCTGAGGTTTCATTCTAGCTAACAGACTCTTTTTTACTTGGTTCTTATAGTCTGTTTCTCAATACTATTATATAATGAGCCTTGTGATTTCTAATGTGATGTGTGAACATTCATGTGAATTCTCTTGTACATTTGTGTTTGATACTGTGTGTCTTTCTAAATATCGTATTGAGTTAAAATATACCAGATGAACTAGTAATGAACTATCACCATATAACAAAGCATTATTATAGTATGACTATGTCTAATGTGTGTGTGTGTGAGTAAATGTGTGTATATATATACATATATCCAAGTTCCAATCGGAAAGGAGGCGGCACACCAATTCAATCCACAGGTGTTTTATTGAGCAAAAACAATGCAGTGGCCAGGAACTGACCCCGGGATGCAGGCATTTATCAGACCAAGACCAATCCGGGATTGCCCGGCCACTGCGTTGTTTTTGCTCAATAAATCACCTGTGGATTGAATTGGTGTGCCGCCTCCATTCCGATTGGAACTGGACTTTCTGCAATTGCAATATCTATATCTATATCTATATATATATTGCCACAAACTCTCCATGGACGGGGCCCCCAAAACTGTAGGGCGGCCACAGCAAACGGAGATGGAGTATCCTGTTAGTTAATTGCACACAAAAGTATTTGCTGAGCCAATTCACAGATTCCTCAACGCTTTTATTGTGCTGATAAGGTGGCTCAAAATGGTAGTCCTTACACGTTTCGGCAACAATGCCTTGATCACAGGAAATGGAGGCATGCAAACACAGGTGCTTTATATTAATTTCACCACCAAAAAAAGGGGCCACGTGCAGAGTATTATTATTCAAGATGCACTGAACAATAACAGTAGTGAATTGTAAACTGTGCAAGGTAATTGAACGCTATTAAGCAACACTCGGAGATACTTCAGCACAGTTTCTCATGTAACGTAACTGGAAAATATGTAAAGCGCTCTGATACCTGATTCGGTTCGGGTCTAGTTCGCGCTATATAAAACTCTGCCAAAAAAAAAAAAAAAGTTTCCAGAATGTGAATACAGTTGCATTTTGGGACTTGCAGTAACTTACCTGTGTCACGTGGTGAAATGAATATAAAGCACCTGTGTTTGCATGCCTCCATTTCCTGTGATCAAGGCATTGTCGCCGAAACGCGCAAGGACTACCCTTATCAGCAAAATATAAGCATTGAGGAATCTGTGAATTGGCTCAGCAAATCCTTTTGTGTGCTATAGTGGATAAATATTTTTAAAAACTTGAAAAATGCGCAATCCAAATAAATTAAAATATAAAAAAGAAGACACTAAAAAAGAACAAAAGTGACATTCTTTATTTAAATCACTCAAAATAAATAATGTCTAAAAACTCATTTGAAAAAACATACAAATGTAACATTCACAATTAATAAAATATGCTCACAATTCTACTTAGTTGCAATTCATTAAAATTATAGCTCAAACACAAATAAATCAAAATGCAAACAACAGAACAAATGTTAAATAACGCAATCTAAAAAACTCCCCCACAAAATAATTTATAAATGAAAATAGAATTACAATTTTGTTGCAGTGCAGCGTCTTTAAGACGCCTACCATAAAAACTATCAGCCACCAATCCTACCTAAGTAGGAAAACTTTAAATCAACAATGCCTCTGTACCTCTCCACTTACCACTGAGGAATAAAAAGAAAAAGGAAAGTCTACAATATACTATTACCAGTAAACAAAATAGTGATTTTAATAAAATACAAAAAAAGTATTTTTAATGCAAAAAAATAAAAGAATGAGTGTTGAAAAAATGTGAATAGTAATTTAAACGTACAATTTTATATTAACTCCTACTTTATTTGAAAACTAACAGTGTATAAATATTTGTTCAAATATTTAAAGCTATATGTATGACTTTGTATAAAAAGTGTAAGTGAAGAAAAACATGTATCTTTATGGTAAATAAATTATATTAATGCGAAGAATATTGCTTGTACTATAAAAGGTTATTCTACTGAAAAATAGTGTTTGATTGTTTTTGTAAATAAAAAAGATGTGATAAATATACTATCACTATTATTTCATAATAAGTACATTGAAAAATTCTACTCAATTAAGTGTTTTATGTAATTATTATTTATGAAAACAAATTTCTTATTTGCATTGTTTTATGCAATGTTAATTACACCACAGTTGCTGAAGTATATAGGAGGATTATAATAACTGCTCAACATTTTCTGATGTGCAGCCTATTGCATAAATATATTAAATGGAAAAACATACATGTAAATACTAAATAATAAACTACCTCTAAAAAAATGGGGTAGATTGTCACAATCTCCCTCCCCAGATCATCAAGGGTCTGATTTCTAACACATTGGTGCAAGGACCCAATTCAATGCAACACTATGAATTACAAATTCAGTTGGACTGTGATCCGTACACAACCCACTGAGCAATACTGTGGTGTGGTATTTTCTGATCATGATCAGTCCCACAACATAAGTTCAGGGAGACATTGGCACTCCAACTCCTCTTTCATAAATGAATAACACACTCAAAATAGCACTAAAAACAGGAGATAAACTTTAAATTGTTTATTTCTAAAATCGAAGTATGGAACATAAAGTATAAACGTTAACCACACAGAATGAGGAAATTACAGCAGCAATGCATGACATGGTCAGTGAAAACAACATATACATTCCAAACAGGGTTAGCAAGTTCCTAGCACCCTAACACCCATCACTACTTCTAAGCGCTATGCTACATTTGAGCAGAAACAGAAAATAGCAAGCATATGAATCTGGGCCTAGGTTTATTAAAATGTCATGCAGCGCAATACAGCAGGGAAATATGCTGCACTGCGTTCCGTGATATGGAGAGAGCAGAAATGCGCCATATTTAGAAAGATATGACGCATTTCTGCAGTCTCCCTGAGCTGGTGCATTGTATGATGCATAGCGCCAATGCAAGTACCCTTGCATCATGGTACAAGGGTACCTGTGTTATGAGTAGGATTGTTTTTGTGAAAAAGGGAATGCCTTCTTTCACAAAAACAAGTTTTGAAGGCATATTTCTCTTTCTATGTGTACTGTAGTATGTAGCACACCTGGAAAGAGGAGGTAACAGACCGTGTTACACCTACGACTTGGAGGCACACCATTTTGAAGCAATCCCAGGTTTACTGGCCTTAGTAAATATAGAATTGTGTCAAAATCCATAGGTGGATGCATGGGAATGCCCATACTCCACCCATGGAATATCTCCTTAATACAGGGAAACGCAAGGCAGCGATAGATGCTGCCTTGCATTACTCTGGATTAACTAAACCACACAGAGCCACGCTAGATGACTCTGCGTGGCTTAGTTATACCAAGTTAAGGGCTTGCGTCGCCTACAGATGGTTGAAAATGGGGCAGATAGGTTACTTCTTGGGATCCCTAAATATCAATCAATCTCCCACACTCTCCCTGCACTCCACTGGTTACTGATAAAAAGTGGGTGGAGTTCAAGTCTCTTTGCATTGCTTTCAAGACTCTGCACCATGACAGCCCTGAATCCTTGAAGCAATACTTTCAGTGGTATGTGCCATCAGAAACTTTAAGGTCTACATCCTTGGCCAATCTGATTATTCCTAAAGTGAAGAAAACCACTTGGGGTGGTAGACGTTTCATTGTGGGAACAACCAAACTATGGACTCTGCCTTTGGAATTGAAAAAAATAACCAACCTATTGGCATTCCACAAGGCCCTAAAAACTTGGGGCCATATTATCAAGAACAACATCAAAATTATCGCCGCTTTAGCCCACACCAAGCCCATTATCGCCGCTTTAGCGGCAGTTTCCTGATGCCAAAAATATTTTAGCACCTAGACACCCTCAGGTAGTAGAGCACTCTACAAATTTCGATTTCATTTCATTTTATTTTGTTGGGGGAAGGAAGGGGCTCCAGCCAGGGTAGGGTAGCCGTGTTCCCTTTGTCCTGCACATCTGCTTTTTTCTTTGCCAGGTGTGTGACCATAATTTTGTGGAACCTGTAAATATATGTGCGTGTGTCACATGCTGCCATGCTGTCTTTGTTCTTATTGACTCCTTTGTTTGACATATGGATGACAGCCATTTTATGGAGCCTTTGTGTGTCACAGGTGGCATTTTGTCTTTACTTTCCATTCTTCCTTCTGTGGCAACCACCATTTTGTAGAGTCAGTGTGTGCCTGCATATTAATGTTTTTATGCTACTAAAAGGCTGCTTTTTCTAGGGGCATTAATGGTTATGAATATAAACCTGTAGGAGCCCATGTTAGTTATGTTCACTTTTCCTTTTTATTTTTTTGTTGTTTATTCATTTGGGAATGTGGTGTATTGCAGCAGTCTGTAGTACATTCTTGTTGTTTTTTAATTAATTTAATTGATTTTTGCCTGCCTCCTATAGGTGACCCATGGGCCCTGAAGGGACACCAGGTTTTATTTTATTCATTTCATTGATTGTTGACAGTCTCTTCCTGGCTTCAATAACAGCCCCTGGGCTCTGCTGTGACTCCAGCCATTGATGAAAGCAATTTATCAGAAGTAAACCGAATCTTTACAGGAAACTCAATAGCAACTAGAGTCTGCTACACCTGATTTTCCAGAGGAAGGAGAAGAGTAGGAAGTTCAGGTTGCTGCCGAGCAGGATGTTGTGAGTGCTTTTCCACTGAACAAATCGTTTTCACTATCTCATTCCAGTAAAAGAAGATCACTCCCCCCTTTTCTCCAAACCCCCAGAAGAAGATGTGATATGGACTAGGTTATCAATCCCACCCCTCACCCAATGGGAGTCAAGAGAAAATGAAGGTTACTGCAGACAAAGACAGTGAATCTGTGATTATTTATGTGGAGAGTGTGCCAGGGAAAGGTCACATCACTTCAATTCAACCTGCTCTGAATCATGTAGGCCCACTAACACACCTACTTCTATCTCTTCAAGAACCTAAACACCTTCACTAACCTCTATTCCTACCGATGTAGCAGTCTGCTCTACAGTAAGGCAAGCTCAACTGCCACAAGTTCTTCTGGCTTTGGCTCTAAAAGGAAGCTCTACTCCCCTGTTTGGGACTTAGGCTGTATGAGGATCACTTCGCATATTGCACAGTGCGCTGCAAACCAGTGGGTCATGGGAAGTCGGGAGGACAATATTGAACTGTGATCCAACTGACCTATATGAAAAAACCAACATGCAATTATGTGTGAAGTACACCTCAAAAGGATGGCTCCTACTGAAAGTTGGTGGTGAGGAAGAAGAAGATATTACCAACATGAACAGATGTCTTGTCATTCTTGGTGTGAAGTTATCACCCACAGGACCTCAGCTTGGCACAAGGTAAAGAGGGACATATTTTCATCAAAGCACTCAAGAAACCTACCAGCTCCCAGTAGGTCATTTGAGGTAGTACCCTCATAAAGAAAATAACAGCCACAACCAACCCCTATCAAGTGTGTGTTCAGCAACTCATGACCTGGGCTATCTATACAAAGGGAAGCTGGCTATAATGTTAGTACTTGGCCTCCTGCCTTTTTTCTTGGAGGAAGGAGAGAGTTTTCTGGAACTTGTAGAGACCGTCTGTCCAAAATGGAAGGTTCCAAGCTGAACCTATTTTTCAACTGTTGGTTTGGCAGAAATGCACCATCAAGTGCTGGAATTGGTTAGTAAACAATGAAGGAGAGCGCTACTCTGTCCATCTACCTGACGACAGACATGTGTACAAGTTGTCAAGCTACAGACTACATGTGCATCACTTCTCACTGGGTCTCATTCCAGGGGGTTAAGCAAAGGCTAGCCACTTGTCTTACCATTGCTTATGCTTTTCAGGCATTTGTCGGCATGCTTTGTGGAAACATCAAATACAACTGCCCACATCTTGGAAGACTTTACTATCAAAGTCTACAAATGGGTTCAACCCAAAGGTTTGTGTACTGGATTTGCTGCTGCTGGCAATAGCAGTCATATTGTCAAAACCATGGCTGATAGAGGAAACTTCTGAGTCCTATCTTCACCTTGTTGCATCAATCTAATTGTGCAGGACTCCAAAAAGTAGTGGTCAACAGCATTTTTGTCACTTAACATAGGAGTTGCACTCATTTAAATCATTCCTTTAAAGCTCAGAAGCAGCTGAGGGTCATTCAGCATGCTAAGTGTGTCCCTGTAAAAGCCCTCATACAGGAGGTCTCAACCTATTGGAATTCCACATTCTACATGAGTTGTGGTGGTCTGTCAATTATTAGATTCTACAGAGGAGAGGAGATGCAACTGCCAAAGCCATGACAATTGAGGTTGACAAATGGTGGCTAGTGGAGAGTCAGATTCAAATGCTAATGCCTTTTGAGATTTCGACAAGAGAAGCCAGCAATGAGGTTTGCACAATGAGCCAACCTATTCCATTGTTGCACATGCCGCAGGACCATTTGCAAAAGGTGGAACAAACATGACAATATCAGTGAAGAGGTAGTTGCTTTTGATCAGCAGCTCAATCCTGCATGTGAACACAAAGCAAAGGCTTCAAAAATAGATTGTGTCCTCCGGAAGAGTAATCTGTGCACAATACTGAATCCATGGTATAAAAGGGTTCCCATTTTGTTCTTTATTCATCAGTAGCTTTCTCCATTTATGAGAACTGGATTGTCAATAAAGTGAGTGACCTAGAACGCAAACGATTGCAGCTTTAATAGCAGAGTAGAACTTAAATGCTGCTTTCAACCTCTGGAGAGCACAATGGAGGCTCAGAGTCCACAAGCATGCTACAAACTGCAGCAGCAGCTCCCACCAGTGGTAAGACAATCACTTGCTACTAAACCTACAGCAACAACAGCATGTCAGAACTCGAGGCTGGTCATGGTTTCTCAGGAGCGAATATAATTCACCTCTCTACCTAAAACAGCACACCCTCAGCGTCATGATTAGCACACATGAAGATAATGCTACCCTGGGAGAGGAGGAGTTGGGGGTAGAGATAGAGAGGGACAGACAGGGAGGACAGACGGACGACGGACAGACAGACATAGAGAGGGTCAGGATGGTAATATAGCTCAGCACGTCTCAGAATTCACAGAGTCTCATTGCACCTTCAGGTTTCTGAATCTAAACCACACAATAAATTAGAAACTTAGAAACAGATCTAATAAGAATCATCCATTTCTCCAAGACACAAATTCAAGATGGTGCTTACCAGGATAGGGAAGTTGAAGCATTGTAACTAGCCCCACCACCCCCAGCAATCTATTTATGTAATATCCTCACATACATTTTCGTATTTATATCTAACATAGCTATATTCTTCTCCTGTTATAGCGACCTTATATTAATTTATGTCATACCGGCCACACGCTCTCTGAAGGATTTAGTTTTTATTTTTTTATTTCTTTATACGGTTCTGTAGCAAAAGTGAAAACATGAAGGGGTGCCGATACAATAGCTTAGTACATTGTTGAACTCCCAACATTGCCAGCGAACTAGTCAAACTCGGCAGTAGTAGATTGAGGGGAAATGGAGAGGTGAAGGAGGGGGTAATTGCCAAAATGACAACAGAGCAGGCGGATTGGGCATAGGCATAGAGGGGAGGTTGAGCATCCGGCAGCCCTACCCCCAACATTGAGAGGCAAAGGCAAAGTTTTAGCCCTAGCATACGATTGAAGCAGCGGTGCATAGTGACAGTCGGGAGGAGAACAAACCCAAAGGCTAGCTGGCGCCAATCATGGAATAGCAGGAGATAGAGCACAGGGAATGGTAGTGGGGAGGGGATACCCAAGGGCCAAGCTGCGCCAAACGCATAGAGTAGCTGGGAATGTGACGCCCCGGCCACATATAGAGGGGCACTGCTATGGAGAGAGGAAATTGTCATCTGACAACCACTCAAAATTTACTATAAGGGTATCCCATTCCATGGAAATGGAGTATATCCAGAGACTTGAGGCTCCTCTTTTCTCAGAGCAGTACTCTTAACCTCAGCCTAGACCAAAAGTGAGCACCCCTACGCTAATGTGACAGGGTGCTGTGGTGTCCACTGTGGCATGTGAAGGTGCACTTGGCCAAAACCGAAGCCAGATCCAGAGATCTCACTTCAGTTCCATTCGTCCGAGTGCATGGGAAAGAACCCAGGGCACCAGCCTCCCAGTTGTGAAACGCGGTGGACTCGTTCAGTCACACCATCTGTGTAGTGACTGGAGTCCACTACTGAGAGAGGAACCTGCATGCCGACAGCATATGTAGGCTTTAATGTTTTCAGTTTCTCTTTTTGGTAAATTCTGGTAGTATTTTTTCAGTGTTTTCAAATTATATCAATACCTTTAAAAAACAGTGGTTATCAGTGGTTACACATTTTCGCGCCAATAAAAACAACAGAAACAGTGATTTCCGGTGTTTTTGTTGCTTTTTTGCTTTTATTATTGCTTGCTTTCTGCACTGATTGTGCATGGTATATAGATAGTGTACGTATAGTGTAAATGGGGTCCAAATAAATTTTTCCAAATCAAAATTATTATAGTACACCATACAATACTTCTTCAGTAAGTCTTTTGTCATGCATGCTCGCTCTTTCCTTCCCATGTAAACTTTTATCTATGAAATGGCTCTCTCAACATTGGCACTTGAGACAGGCAATGCCAAAATAGCTAGTATACAATTTGCTAACTCTGGCCACTGACATAGCTTTCTATGCCAATACTGGTGCACCTGAAGATTGTAATTCTCTGCAACAGGTTCTGCAACATATGCATTGAACTGAGCGCATCGGGGCGTGACTTGAGCGCCGATGGGGACGGTAGCGTGAGCCGACAGCACCGCGCCTAAAACCCCGATTTTATCCTGCAAACCGATCCTGATTGTGGCTCACAGCGGCCGAGCACACATCGGAATGCCAGGGGCACATCCCAGGACCAATATTGCGGCATGAGAGGGCTCCGCTGTCCTACAGGGGCTGACTGAAGTGCCGGAGGGGCAGCAGGCTGACCGACAAAATGGCGACTGTGGTCGGAAGTCCGGAATGAGCTGCTGCTAAGGGGCTCGCTGCTAGCAACCGGAGCCTGGAAGCTGCGGACCAAGCGGTGCCTGTAGCGATAAGAGATCGGTGATTTTGCTCCCAAGGCTGGGGATTTGCGGAAGGTGAGCGGACGAGATCGGACCTGACCTGGGAGGTGGATGTCAGCGAAATGGCCTAAGATGGCGGCCACTGGGCGGATTATATAATCTACATAGCCCCATAGCCTTGCGATCGGAGGATCCGTTGCCAGGTTGCGGCACAGAGAGACACTGGACTGGTGCTGCATCGGCTGGGCGTTCACTTTAAGGAGCCCTGGAACCACTGGAGGATCTGGGCGGCGGCCGGGACGTCGGCTGAGCACCGTTGTGGGCGGCATGCTTGGACGGCCCCGATACCCTGCGGACACACGGAGGAAGCAGTGAACGAGGAGGGCCGTGCCGAGAACGACAGACGGCTGTAGGCCGTGCATCCCTGGTGACCCTGGTGAGTGAGGGGCTGCGGGGCTGTGCCCGGTGCAGTAAAGGAAGGGACCGGGGCAGGCCTGCGGCGCTGCACGGACGGCGGGTGCGGCTTCCCTGAGGCTGGTGTGTGATTACAGACACCCGGGAGAGGTGTGCTCGCGTACCGATTTCAGCACATGGGCGGCAGGGCGCTGAGGGTGAGTTGCTGGGAGTCGTAAGCTCACTGGACCCACTTTGCTCGTCTGGACCGGACCGGGGATACGGAGGGCCACCGGAGGAGGGCTGCAAGGGAGGTCTGAATGGTGGTGCAAAGACGGGGCATAAAACACCCCTGCTGGCCCTTCACGGCGGAATACGGAGGAGAGGCACAACCGGGAGGCCGGAGACCGGAGACCCCCTGTCCCGGGAGGTGAGAGGATGCAGGTCGGCTGAGGGGGCTCAATTTTGCGCAAGTGGCTGCTGTAAGGCAGTGAATGGTTGGACTACACCTGGTGGAAAGAGAGCGGGACAGAGAACAGTGGTGATACTCATACCCTCAGCCTACTAGTATGTTATGCCCCCATTGATTGACTGCGCGTATCTGGGCACACGCGCAGTGCGGACATCGGGGAAAGCAGCACGAGAGCCCTGAATGGTGGCGAAGGGGTTGAGCTCTGGAGGTTCACTTTGATGGCAGGAGGGTCTCTTGACTCCGGAGTTGGCCCAGGTCGAGGGTACTGAGACTTTCGGGACTGAAGGGGCGGCTGACTTGGAGCTGTAAATTGCTGCTGATCACTGAATTGGGCGATTTGGCACGAGCTGGCACATACTAGTGACTATACCAGCCCGGACACGCCTTGGGTGCTCCCTGTGGCGTGGGCTGCTCTTTCTGTGGGTTGAGCGGACGCTATTGGCCATAGCCATAATGAAGCCGAAGACAAAGGCGGAAGGTACTGGGGCGCAGGCTGACGCCCAGGACGATGGAAGAGACGGTGAGAGCTCAGGGGTGGAACGAAGGCTGAACGAACGACTGGAAAAAATTCTGGAAGCGATCACAGCGTCAAAGGAGTCCTTGCATAATGACATCTCGCAGGTTGCGACAGGACTGGGACTCCTGAAAGCCGACCACTCAAAACTGGTGGACAGGGTGAAGGAAACGGAGATGGTGGTTCAGGACCTGAAGCCGGCAGTGGTGACGGTAGAACGCAAATTGGAGGATGTCCTGCAGCGCCTGGCGACGCTGGAGAGGAGGACCGAAGACGCGGAAAGTCGGAACCGGCGAAACAACGTGAGAGTGGTCGGTTTGCCTGAAAATGTGGAGGGAACGGACATGGTGGCTTACTTAGAGAACTGGTTCCGAACACGGGTTGCCCCAGAAGGCCTTTCCCCTTTTTTCACGCTCGAACGGGCGCACAGGGTCCCGGCCAAACCACCCTTGCTGGGCAGACCACCTCGACCTGTGGTCGCCAGAGTCCTTCATTTTAAAGATAGGGACTTATTGATCCAGAACGCGCGCACGACGGGGCCCTTCAAGGTGGAGAATGGTACTGTCACGCTTTTTCCGGATTATACACAGGACGTACAGCGTAGTAGGGCCTCCTTTCTAGCCGTCAAGAAGGAACTCAGAGATGAGGGGATCCAATACTCGCTGTTGTTCCCAGCTAAACTGGGAGTCATTCTGGATGAGTCGACCCACTTCTTCCTGACCCCTGACGATGCCTGGACATGGTTGGACTCGTACAGGGCTGGTACTGATCGCGGGGGCAGGGAGAACCGAGGACGCCCGAACCCGCCAAGAATACGCAAATCGCGACGTATCCGGAAGTTGAACAAAAACAAACAGGCACCTCTGCAGGTGCAACTGGCAGCTGACAAGTGGGGTGCTCTGAAGGCGACAGCGGTGATAAGGGGGTCACAGAAAGAGGACTCGAACAAAGGCTCCGAGTCGGAGGAGGATAAGAGACACTCGGGGGCTGAACAGTCGGACGTGGACAGCACCATGGGGCCGGAAGTGACACCGAGGTCGGCGGATGATTTCTAGCCATACTATGCCGCTTTATGCATGTGGACTGCAATCTGAGGGGATGGAGTCCCTGGTAATGTATTAGATTGGTATAGTTGTACATGCTGCTGCTTGGGGTTGTGGGGCTGAGGCGGGAGCTGCTGACCGTCGGGGCGGACCACATCCCCATTGCCCTTAAGGCGGCCTGTAGTGACTACTGCAGGGTAGCACAGTATGATTGTTGTAACTGTTTGGATGAGATCTGATACTTTGGGTCCTGTCCTGGGGGGGTGGGGTGAGGGGGTTTGTTGGGGTGTTGAGTTTTTGGGGTTTAGCAATGATGTGGGCGCTGCTACTGTGATGAGTGAGGGGGTGCGAGGTTACAGTGATGGGGACGTTACGTGAGTTGAAATGCATCACTTGGAATGTGCGAGGCTTACATACTATGACCAGACGACATAAAGTCCATGCTTATCTATTGCGAAGGGGGGTGCACATAGCTCTGTTGCAGGAGACACATCTTACAAGAGTGGAGGGTCAGGCATTACAACGGAGATGGCGGGGACAGGTCTTCAGTACAGTTTACTCTGCGTTTGCCAGGGGGGTACTCATTTGGATACGGGCGGGAGTACCATTTCAGGTCACTAAACAGGTGTTAGATCAGGAAGGCAGATATAGAGGGTAGGTGGTAAGGTAGAGATGTTGTGTTGTGCAGTGTATATGCCCCGAATACTGAGCAGGCTCGCTTCCTGGCTACACTATCAGGTGCGCTGGCGCCCCTATTAGCTGGCCCGGCCATTGTGGGAGGGGATTTTAATGCTATCTCGAATGTGGACATGGATAGGTCACATCCTCCTCTGGCGGCAACACCGGTTAGGAACCTGGCTAAATCTAGATCCGATTGGCAGGACCATTGGGGTTTCATTGATGTGTGGAGGGCTCACCACCCTCATGAAAGGGACTATTCGTTCTTTTCGGCTGTGAATGATCTACACGTACACATTGATGCTATACTGTGCTCCCCCATGATAGCACATATGGCGGCGCGTTCCGAGTACCTGGCTCGAACTATCTCAGACCACAACCCGTTGTTGATGGCACTAGATTGGCAGAGGGCGAGGACAGCGATACC
The DNA here is from genome assembly GCF_964261635.1 of Lissotriton helveticus. Taxonomy (NCBI): domain Eukaryota; kingdom Metazoa; phylum Chordata; class Amphibia; order Caudata; family Salamandridae; genus Lissotriton; species Lissotriton helveticus. Next base: position 1,628,622,335 of record NC_136067.1, read on the forward strand.
GATGTGGTGTCTACGCCCTGAGACTCTGGAAGACCAGGTATTTCGGACGGAAGTGGGAGAGGGTATTAGTAACTACTTTCAGGAGAATTGGGGTACGCAAGCTCGAGGGCATTGTAATGGGATGCCTTTAAGGTAGTTGTCCGGGGGTTATGCAACAGTAAATTTTCGGGAGCTAGGAAATCGGTAGTAGATGACGTAACAAAGGCAGACGAAGCCCTGAGAGAACTGGAGAGGAGGAGGCCGGAATTACCGGTCCTGCAGGAGCAATTGCTGGCAGCCAAAGAGAAAGTGGTGGCCGAAACGGAAAGGCTGCGTTGTTTCGACCAGAGAGGGTACCTGGCGAGAGTACATGCGGAGGGAGATAAAGTTGGCACGCTGTTGGCCAAGCTGGCTGACCCGGTACAGAGGAGTGGACCGGTTATGCAGATGGCGCTGGAAGATGGCACCCTGACCTACTCACAGGAGATGGTGTTATCCCGCTTTGCAACCTATTATGAAGCTCTATATAACAGCAAGAGGGGGGAAGCAGTTGAGGACATAGAGGAATATCTAGAGGGACTCCGCCTGCCACGATTAGCGGAAGAAGACGCTGATGGGCTGGGTCAGGATATCACATTGGCTGAAATACGTGGGGCAATCATACACATGGCCCGGAACAAGACACCGGGACCTGATGGGCTGCCTATCGAATTTTACGCTCACTACATTGAAGCACTGGCCCCAGCCTTATTGGAGGTTTATCAGGAAGCAATGATAGAAGGTCGCTTGCCGGGATCGATGCGTAAGGCCCTGATAGTGCCTCTGCTGAAACCAGGATGGCCGGAGGCGGACGTGGCCTCCTATCGGCCCTTATCCATGCTGTCGGTGGACTACAAGATCCTGAGTCGCATACTGGCGTCCCGGTTACTGCCGCATATGACGTCACTGGTTCACGTGGACCAGGCGGGCTTTATTCCCACGAGGTGCACGGCTACGAACATCCGCCGACTTCTTAGAATTATGGCAGATAATCAGACCGGAGAGAGTTCGGCGGCAGTGCTCTCGGTGGACATAGAGAAGGCGTTTGACAGCCTGTAATGGGCCTTCCTTTGTAAAGTCTTAGAGGGATTCGGTCTGGGAGACAAATTTGTAAAATGAACGAAGGTGTTGTACTCCTCGGCCGCAGCAAGGGTGAAACTGGGCGAGGTGATCTCGGAGCAATATTCGATTCAGAGGGGCACAAGACAGGGATGCTCGTTATCACCCCAGTTGTTTGCACTAGCGATCGAGCCCTTGGCAGCACAAGCGAGGCTGGGGCGATTGTATAATGGATTGATGCATCGGGACAGCCCACATTATATCTCACTGTACGCTGATGATCTGCTTATATTCCTCCGGGAGATCGGTGATGACCTCCGGGGGGCGACCTCAATCATGTCCAGCTTTGGGAGGGTCACCGGTCTTCGAGTGAACTGGTCTAAGACATGTCTCTTTCCAATGAGACGGAGTCTTTCCCCCCCTGCTGAGCTGGGTACCATTAAATGGGAACCAGCATGCCTTACCTATCTAGCGGTATGGATTTATCATATGGACCAAGATTTGTTGGAGGGTAACGTAAGCCGGTGTATCAGAGCTCTGAAAAAATGTATGGAGTTCTGGGCGACGCTTCCTCTGTCGGTAATGGGCAGAGTTGCACTGCTTAAGATGGTGGCACTCCCCAGGCTCCTGTACTACTTCCGTACGCTGCCAATCTGGATCCCGCCTAGACTATTTAGGGATCTGAGGTCACTGATAGGGGGTTTCATTTGGGGTAACGGTAGGCGGCGAATCGCCCTGGCAACATTGATGAGGCCCAGATCGGAGGGTGGCTTGGCTGTGCTGGACTTTGAACTCTATTATTTGGCGGCCCAATTGCAGGTCTTAACGCAAAATATGGCGAGGGAATACCGGGGCCCGGAGAGTAGCTGGGGAAAGGGAATCCCTCGCCATGTACTAGCCTACATAGTTCTGCAGCAAAAGCTGGACCTGAGGGACTTGACGGGGGAAGAACTGACCCTCAGACTTTTCTGGAACAAGATGCAGCGAAGGGCGGGGACTTCTCGCCCGTATGCACCGGAAATCCCGCTGGGCATGCTGACAGCGCTGCCGCATGGTGGGGACTGGTCCCCGCTAGCAGACTGGGAACAGTTGGGGGTCCTGGTAGTGGGAGACCTGTATATGAACCAAGAGTTAGTGCCTTTCTCCGCGCTGCAGGAAACGTTTGGGCTCCCAGAAGGGGACTTTTTGCTTCATGCTGCGGTCACAACAGCAATTCAAAAGCACTGGAAAACAGGGAGAATGGAATCGGTGGAAACCCTTGCTTGCCAATACATAGTGATGGCGGCGGGTACGGTTAAGGCGGTGACCTGCTCCGGGAGGGCATGCGTCCCTTGGATACTCTGAAAACGACATGGGAAGGAAGTATCGGTCGGCAGATACCGGATACCACTTGGGACCAAATCCTTAAACGGGCATGGAAGGGCACAAGAAATGCTCGCTTCCAACTAATCCAGTACTTTGTGTTCCATAGGGCCTATCTCACGCCGGGGAGGATCAGGAAGAACTTCCGGGTCTAGGACGCGGTGTGCCCGAGGTGCCTGGAAGTGGATGCGGAGCTGGAGCACATGCTATGGCTTTGCCCGCGCATGGGGAGCTACTGGGAAGAAATAGGGGAGCTTTTGAACGTGATCACAGACAGACAGATAGAATATGACATGGCCGCTTGCTTGTTGCACTGGTTCCCGCACACGGCCAAGACCAAGGTTACCAGCAGATTTACTGATTTAGGGCTTTTGCTGGCGAAACGCGAAATTACCTGGCATTGGAAAGCAAAGGAGGGTCCGTTGTTTGAGCGGTGGAGGAGGGAGTTCTGCAAGTGGGCTAGTTGAGTGTGGTGGGGCTCAGGCAGGCCACCCGCACGGGCCACGACAAAGCGCATGAGGTAGCTCGGTCTTGGGAGGCTTTGGTCCAATCCTTGAAGGACCAGCAGTTGACAGAAGAAGAGGAGTAGGTTCCACATCCATGTGATTGCAACAAGTAAAGCGTAGTTTTGCTGACCCAGCGATAACTCCATAGCGATTCGTCAAGAGATTTGGTAAGCGCCCACACCACTGTTCATATCTGGGGGGAGGGGACTGGGAAGGAGGGGGGAGCTGGGAAGAACAGCAGTGTCGACATTTAGTGATAGCTCCGGGGGGTAGTTCTAGTTTGTTGATTGGGGGTTTAGGGAGGAAAAAGAAAAGCGGATACAAGAATCCTTTTGTTGGCCAGACATGGTTATATCACGGTGTTATACACATGCACATTGCGACCTGGAATGTTGCCGCCCGACCTCCGGGTTGTGGGCTAAATGGCTGTGTAATTTGAATTCTACTGTGTCTCAGATCACAAATGGTGTTTATATGAGTGTTGATCGGCATCACTGTGTGACAATATATCTGCAATAAAAAATATATTTAAAAAAAAAAATTTGAACTGAGCGCATATGCTCTCAGAGTTATTGAAGCAGTCAAAAATGAGGCAGCACTTTTGAAACTCCGGAGAAAATTTCCCTTTATACAAGGGATCTATAACTTGTGCAGAGTACCACAGTGAGGCTTCATTGACTTCAAATGTGGTGGTTGGTAAAGGGCTTTTTCTCATACATTGTAAAATTAAAGTTCTTGAATTGCTCCTTGGCATTTCTTTGTATACCGAGTGGCAAGCATTCTAACATGGAATGTGTTGCAGTACCAAAGTCACTAAAAGTTTTGCCCAGCCTACTCTAAAGGAGATGTTAAAACTGAACACCAAATATGCTGAACACTTGGTAGACAAGGGTGTTTTCAGACTCTGGATTTTTTTTTATAAGCACACTACAGCAGTCATGCTTTCCTGTAAAAATCGAAGAATGCTGTAGAGTGTACTTTTTTTCAAATCACTATCAATATGTGACCAAAGATCCTCACATTTCTTGCCTTTGGCATCATCACTCAGCAAAAGTTCTGTAAACGGTTGTTACATGGATGATATAGCATTTATGGCCTCTAGGTCTGAAAACCACCAGCTAAGTGACACAGTTGGGATGACCGTTTCTTTGATGCAACACAAAGCACAAAATGAGAAATATTGTTTTAGTTTCCGTGCATAACAAAACAGTGCACCAGAATGGACTAAAAAGTCAATAGCATTCTTCATTAACTCTGAAGATTGTAACAATGTTTTCGGCATACCTTCTAACAAGTGGCAATGATCTCTTACAGAGAAGCACTTCAGCTCAGGTATTGATTTTGACAGTTGATCATACAACTTTTTCATATACGTAGCTGAATCACTGCAAAGACAAACAAAATAACTCCAATCTTTATTGAACTTGGTAAGAACTTTTTGCAGCAGCATTCCAAGGGACACTGCGTTCCATGTTTTCCAAAAAGTCTGGTGTCATGTTTTCACCAGTATCCCAGATGCTTAGTGACTGCACTCTTTTCACATATACCTGTCACTCACTATACCTTGCATTGAATGTTTAAAACCTGGGGTGTTTGGCAATTCACCTACTATCAATACTGTCTCACTAGAAAAGGGGGCTGATGTATCAAGGGGTTTTACCTATTCTCTGTGGGTAAATGTGATGCCACATATTGGGAAAGATTCTTATGAAACCTACATTTTTCCTATTCGTGAAAGACTCAAACGTACCCAAAAAATCAAATATGATTTTGATATTTCCTGATTCTCTAAAGTTGATAAATTAAATAAAAAACACCTAAAACATCCTTCTAACCCCAATATCTTTAGACCAAAGACCACAAAACTGAAAAGAGGCAAAATATACAATATTTTAGTGACATCCCTAAACAACAAAACTTAAGCAGAATGATGTTAGCCCAGTCTTTCTTAGTGCTACCTTATATAACAAAGATGCATTGTATTGGTCCCTTCAGGAAGAAATACAAATGACTCTTTCACTCTCCTTTTCCTTTCTTTAAATGGCATTTAGTTTGTGGTTGTGCAGGGATTGTTTCAGTGTTTTTATGTTTACACTGGTGAGGGCTATTTCCCTTCTGGTGAGGTTTTATCAGTTATTATAGGTTTAAACCTAAAACCGGACAGCTTAAGGATATTCTATAGATCAGCATCAGGGGCACGGCACTGGGGACAGCTGGCATTTGCCTCAGGGAAAAATGGATTACTCTTGGCGGGTGGCAAATAAGCTCTGTGCAGGATGAAAAATTGGATGAGCTTGAACCTAGCATTCCTGAAGACAACACACTGTCCCATTCCCTGTCAGGGAGGGCTTGCCCTATTTCTGTTTCCTATCTCTTGCAGAGTCTGGCTACTCCTTAGAGGCTCTAGTTGGCATTTATCCTGAGGTGGGCCTTCCGAATTGCGGACAGGCTCCCTGAGCCTGAAAGTCCGGCACAAAAAGGCAGTGGGAAACTGCCATTGTAATCCCTCGGCCAGAAAGAGCCAGTCGGGGGATTACTGTGGGTCTCAGAAGACTAATTTGGATTCCTTTCCGACCGAGCCCATCAAAATGGCTCGGTCAGAAGGAAATCCGAATCGCTGATTATGATGCGGGCAGGAGCCCTTCCTGACCGCAACGTAATCGGGCCCCAAGTATTAAGGGATGTAGAAGACAAAACATTTCTTCTCAGATCAGAATTCAGAAGGAGGGAGTTTCGGGTTCGGAGATGGACTTTGCAGTATCCATAATGTATGTGCATCATCACATCTTTCCTATTCAATGCGCAATTGTAACTTGATATTACTTTGAGGTGAGATGTTACTACACAACCACACGCCAAATTTTTTTAAAGCTTAAATGGATGATAAGTATAAACAAATATTTAAATTCATGAGGTGGCACTTCTTCTTGATGCTTAACATGCATTTAAAAATATGACAAAACTATAAAGCTATACCTATTGCCATGGAGAAAATATGGCATTTTAAATGTATGCTGCACAAATGATTTGCTATATACCTATATAATGCAACATTAATTGAACTAGCCTGATGGGGCGGCATAATTTTTTACACAACTGTTGGCCCATAAGTTAAAACAACACTAATAATTCCAGTGGCCCTGCTTTTTTCCTAATCCTGAGTTCCTCTCCGAGTGCAACTTCCTTACACCATAACCTCCTCCCTAATTCATTTCAGTACAATAAAAAAATGTATTATTCCTGGGTTAGAGAGCAAGTGAGTGTTAGGCAAGGTCCAAAATAACAGGCCTTTGGCTTTTCTTCTACCCATTAATTTACAGACAGCAAGGCAGAGAAAGAAATGCATCAAGGAGAACAATATAAAACAACCATCCTCCCACCTCAGTGGAGCAAATTTTGATGGTCATCAGATTTTGGATGTTTCCACATGTTGCACTGAAACACATTGAAATGTATACCATCCTCACCAGACTGTAAGACTATTAAACCTGTTTAACCTTGAGAAAGCCCTGACCCTACCTGCCACATAGGGTGAAACACATGTTGGCTGTCTCCCTTTTCTAAAAAACATCTATAACTAAATAAAGAGTGAAATGGATCAACAAAGCTGTGAATGAATGAAAATAAAACAACCACTTTCACTCAAATACATCTGGACTACCATGCTATGTCATAACAAGCATTCATCTTATTTATTAAAATAAATTGTTCGTAAGGGAGGAACACATGCTCACACCCTTATCCCCACTTGACATTAGGTAGCTGGAATGGTCCAGAGCTTCGAGCAAAGTTCTTTCTGCATTTTAGGAATCCATATCTAGACCTAAGATCCCTGGAAATTCCCTGGATGTCCTTGAAATTGGGAAGCAGTCTATAGAGTTACGGGAGGCATTTGCTCTTAAAATAGTTTCCTTAGCCACCTGGAATGTTGAACTCACCCCTCAAAAGGCAAAAAGTCTGGAAATATCTCACCGAACATCAAGTCGAGGTCGTAACACTGCAAGAAACACCTTAACCCCTTCCATGCTGGTGACGAACCCCAGCCGTCACGCTCCACGGTGCTCGTGTGCTGATGACGGCTGGGGTTCGTCACGGCCCCGCCCTGTTCGGGCGGCGGCAGCACACGGGGGGAATCGCGGCCGCACGGAAGGGGTTAAACGGTCCGACGAAAGTAGATTCCGCCACCAAAACTACCTCTTCATTTATAGGTCCTCGGCCCATTCCAATCTGAGAGGAGTGGCTCTTCTATTCCATACAGCAGCTAAGTTCCAACCATTAGAGGTCAAAGCTGATAAGGACAGAAGGTACATAATGGTAAAGGGGAAACTAAGGGGTAGATTCTGTACACTGGTCTACCTCTATGCCCCAAATACAGGACAGGCGATGTTCCTGACTTCACTTCTAGACCAGTTAAGTGGCTTTGCGGAGGGCCCTGTAGTTCTCATTGGGGACTTCAAACTCACTTGGCACGCCGCTCTATATAGTACACACCCACAAAGGGCAGCTACTAGCAACTTCGCTAAGGGTCTTTTTTTATATTTATTTATAAAGTTTTTTTTTTTTTCCCAAAAGGTACATCACAATAATAAATGTACATTTGTTACTCGAGGATCAAATTATCAATCAAAATACAATGTAAATTCATGAAATCCAATACACTTTTTAAAAACGGTAGAGCAGCGATTCAACCTTGTGAATAGAAAATCAAAGGTCCTTTTTAAAGTTTACACATCAGTAAAAAACTAAATTAAGTCATAGTCTACTATCATTCACAGCTTCCTTCCATCTGTAAATAGGTTCCCAAATGCGCCTGCCAAGTTTTTTCCCTCTCTTGCCCTTTCTTTCATAAATCCCTTTCTCCAAATTATATATAGCTAACAATTTAGCAACCCATTGCTGAAAGGTTGGGGCTGATTGATCCAGCCAGGCAGAGGCGATGATAATACGTAGGGTAGCCATAGAAAGAAACAGAAAATAATCCGCTGAGTTTTGCCTTCCCCTCATTTGGATCCCCAAAAGTATTAGAGCTGGGTCTAATAGCGCTTGTATGTTCAATGTTTGATCCATACATTTTTCTATTGCTTTTATTAATTTTACCAGCCAGGGCAGGTCGAGAACATGTGGATTAGCTCAGCTATGGAGCCATCGCACCGAGGACACCTGATGCCTTCCTGTCCACCCCATTGAGCTATCCTTGCAGGCGTATGGTACAGAAAAGAAATTGTTTTAAAGTGCTGGGCCTGTAGTTTAGCTGAACATAAGATTGTTTGACCCAGTTCTAGCGACTCCGAAAAGCAGTCCTGATCTATACCTAGCTTGCAGACCACTTTTTCCCATATTTATCCAGGTCATCCGGTTAAGTAATTGCAATTCGGCACACATTTTCTTAATAGTGCAGTTCCCTCCCACTTTTATAGCATCCATGATTACAACTTTCTGAAAGTCGCACAGCCCCCCCTTTTCCCTTTAAAAAAGCTCCGCACCTGTAGGTATTTAAAAAAAAATCTTGCATTAACACCATACTCATGCTGGATATCACTAAACATCCGAATCCCATCAGGGCCTATTAAATCCCCTAAAACCCGCAGCCCCTTCCCCTCCAATTCTAACATTATTGCCTCAGAAAAAAATTCAGGGAACGTTGGATTTCTGTATAGCTGTGTGTAAAAATGTAATCTGCCAAGGCCAATTTTCTTTTTAAGTGCAGCCCAAATCTTATACGCGGCCATCAGAGTCTTAAACCTCGTTTTTTAATAATAGCTTGGTTCGCTAAATTTCATAAAACAATTAATCGCTCCCTCTCCTAATAGTAGTTCAAATCCACAGGTGAGCCTGGATTATCCCAAGAGTCGCCAATAGCCCTCTCAAATAGGTCAGACATATATTGTAGAGCCAAAGCCCAATAATACATCTTAAAATCTGGGACTGCCCACGCTCCTCTCTCCCTAGGCAATGGCATATATCTTATAGCCCGTCTGGTTTTTCCGTGAGCCCATATAAACCTATTGACGATATGCTCAAGTATCATAAGCCATTGCTTCTCAAACTCTAACGGTATGGCCCTAAAGAGGTAGAGTATCTTGGGGAGGAAACCCATCTTTACCACATTGCTGCGGCTTACCAATGACATATGGAGATTATTCAATCTATCAAAATCTTTTTTGGCTTTCTTTATAATTGGGTCGATATGTCATTCTACTAGCTTCCCTAAATCTGGAGTTATATCAATACCCAGATAGACAGCTGAATCCACCACCCGTAAATCTTCAAGTTTGGTCCACTTATTTTTGACTATCAGCGTCTTCTGGCTATTTAATGCGTACCCGGATATCAATCCAAAAGCTTGAGCCTCTTCTTCTATTGCAACCATTGTGTCTTGGGGGGTTAGGGGTGACCACAGCGACATCGTCCGCGTAGCCAATATTTATGTCTCCAATCCATGGTAACACATAGGTCTTACACTAATGGTGGCAACCAACTTCCTAAACAGGGGATCAATGTATAAAGCGAAAAGGAGAGGCGAGCAGGGGCACCTCTGCCTTGTGCCTCGTTTAATAATCACTGGCGCCGTGTATCCTCCATTCACTCTGAGCCGAGTCTTCATTACTTTATATAAAGCCTGAATTACCTGGATATAGTTGCTCCCAATCCCAAACCATTTCATAATATCCCAGAGGTAGTCCCAGGAGACCCTATCGAACACTTTTTCAGCGTCCATGAATATTAAAACCATAGGATACCCTGAGACTTCCGCTGCATCAAATAGGATTATAACTCTTCGGGTATGTTCTGTAGTACCCCTCCCAGGGATAGAGCTGTGCTGGCTGTGATGAACTTTTTTCCCCGATTATTTGATTTAGACGGGTCGCCAAGGCCTTTGAGTAAATGTTTGCATCGCTAATCATCGGCGTTATTGGCCGATATGAGCCCAGTTCCCTAGGTGGCTTACCCTTCTTTAAAAACACAAACATATCTGCCCCCAACGCATGACTCGGGGATTGAGCAGCCTTGCTGAGCTTGACCAATTATAGCCGCTAGATCAGATCCTATGACCTCAAGGAATGTTTTATAAAACTCTAAGTGGATTAGATCTGGTCCAGCTGCTTTCCCATACAGGAGACTCCCTAATGCTCGATATATCTCATCCTGGGTCAGTGCTATATCAACTGCTTCCCTGTCTTCCGAATCAATACTTCGTATTGAGATTCCCTGTAGATATTCTTGGTTTAGTCTCTGTTCCTCCTCGTTGTTCATCCCTGTAGAGATCTTCATAAAATTGGTGGAAAACTTCTCGGATCCCTAGTGACCCTCTATTAACTTTTCACTTCTATCTATAATATCCCTGATCTCCCCGGTCATAATTTTTTGCCTAATTCGTACTGCCAGGGTATGCCCCACCCTTTCACTAAACTCATAACAGCGTTCCCTTCTCTCGCCCAAAACAATTTGGCAGCCTTACTTGCCACAATATCCCCTATTTCCGCCTTTGCTATTTCCAACTTAAGCAATGTATCCTTCAGTGGCTTACGCATCCGTATCAATACCTTACATAGTATATTCATCCGTTGACCCTCCCTCTTCTGCCGGCCCAAACTATAACTCAGTGTCTCTCCCCTAACTCCGGCTTTGAACACATCCCAGACAATCCCTAAACTGGCACTCTCTCCATTGATCTACCATAACCCCTTGATCAATTTGTTCATATGGATCAAATATTCTAGATCCTTTAAAAGACCTCACTCAAAAGTCCAGACCTTCTCTTGTCTTTCCTCACCTCCAAAGGTAATTGTTAAAACTAGGGGATTATGATCTGAGATTATCCGGGGGGTATTTTTCTATCCTACATCTTAATTTTAATGAGTAAGACACAAAGAAGTAATCAAGTCTAGTAACCATCTCATGGGGTGTGGAGAAAAATGTACTACCAGGGTCAGTGGGATTTAGCTGAGCTCACATATCTATAAGCGTGTTATTTTGAACCAAGTTGGTGAGTGCCCCATAGACTCTTTTCTTTCTACCCGTGTAGCTACTTCCCACTCCCCCCCAAAGGCCCCCCCAAACCATTAATATTAAAATCCCCGCACATTATAACTGAGAAGGGCCAAGAGGCTAATTAGATATCCAGGAATTCTAAAACTTCAGGATCGTCACCAGTAGAGCCATAGATGGAGCATAGTGTCAATGTTTCCTCGTGCCACTTACATTCTACCAACACCCAGCGGCCCCATTTATCAGCTATTTTCTTCTTGAAGATAACATCATTTCGGCGAAAGAGGATGGCAACCCCTCTCGTCCTAGTACCCTGCTTAGTATTGATAATTAGTTTAAAGCCCAACTAAGACTTGCCCTGCTACCTTCCATGTGGATCTCTTGAACACACAGGATATCAATAAGCATTTGTTTTCAAAATCACTGCGGCCCTTTGCCGTTTGGTCAAATCATTAAGGCACATATATTGATTGAGGCAATGCGCAGTCTCATCGCTTAGTATTAGCCACCTTGCCCTTCGTGATACCTAAATTATTAAATCTTTGCTCGTTTGTTTCAGCTCTTTGATCCCCCTTTTTCAAATACAACCTATATTGACTCCTTGTATTCACTGTATTCATCCTCAAGTACTGTGCTGTGCTGTGCCGTGACCTCCCTCCCAAACTGCCCATCCTGTCCCCACCCCCACCCGCACCCCACCCCAAAACCCTCACAGGCAAATAGGTCTGTCATGACCCCTGCGTGGCCGCTGTAACTCACAATTCAAGCCGCTGCCGTCACCTCACCCGAGCAATCAAACTCCATATACACCCCTGTGCCTCACTTGTGCCAATTAATCATAACTGAAGAAGGAAAAACAAAAAAGAGTAAGGGAGAAGGAAAATTCAACCACAAGTAAAACGTGAAAGAAAGATAACTGAGTACGCCCTGTGGGGAAGGTTAAAACCTTACTGATCTTACACATTAAATCACAGCATAGCCCGAAAGCCAATTCCTTAAAGTGATCTCTCTTTAAATCTTCTTATCTGCAATTAACCCCCCCCCCCCACTACCCCCTTTGTCCCCTTCAGCTCGGACAAATATGCCTGTGCTTTTACCTCAGAAAAACACATGTGCCCCCTCCCCTTTAAAATAACCTTAAGCAGGGAATAACAGATAGGCTTCACAACCAATCCCCTGAAAGGGGGTTATCAGCTGTCGGAGTCTCCATCTCCTTTCGACCGTTATATGACAAAAGTTAGGGCTTGCAAAAAGAATGGCCCTCATACGTTTGTTTTGCTTTTGGTCGTGCTCTATCCAGAATTGCTTGGTGAAGGAGAAAATTACGAACATAAACAAGAATAGCTCTGGGGCGCTCCTCCTGTCCGGTAGCATTAGCTTTTCTTTGGCTAAAAGGAAAATGATGCGCCCGCTGGACCTCGATGTCCCAGTTCGATTGGGCCAGATCCGGAAATGCCCCCTTCAAGAGATTAACTACAAAAGACATAATGTTCTCCCCTTCCGTCTTCTCGGTGATGCCCAGCAGTCTCACATTATTCCTGCGGTGTCGATTCTTGAAATCTTCAAGTTTCCACATCACATCTTCGGATTGTTTCTATTGTGTCTCCTTAAAGCCTTGCAACTTCCCCATTTCCTCTTCCAGAGCGACGCTTCTTTCTTCGACATGAGTGACCCTTTCAGCCATAGTTTATTGACTTTCCGAAGCGATCCCGGCAGTTTCTTGGTAGCTTGATGTGCCCTCCGACTGTCCAGTCTTGCTTCCCCCTCCATATGCTTTAGGGTGGAGGAAACTAGTTCTAGTGACGGAGAAACAGGCAGGACAGAGGGATCCTCTAGGTTGCCTGACTATTCCTTTTTTTCACATATTCAAATGACCTACTCCAGACTACACCACATATTCATAAGCCAATCCATGCTGGGCTCACATCAGGCAGCGAAAATGCTCCCGCTTATGCTCTCGGGTCACAGCCTAGTGACTATCAACATCTCCTGGGGCACTAGGGAGCAGGGTGCAACAAGATGGTATTTCCCGCTCACAGTAACGAGGGCTAGGGTGCTGAGGGACGAATTGAGAACTGCCAGTTCTGATTATTTTGATCTGAACCAGCCCCAGGCCACTTCACCTCAGAATAATTGGGATGCGTTTAAAGCGGTCATTCGAAGCAAATGTATTCAGCTAAATTCCGCTCTGAACAAGCGCAGGACCAAGGAACGAGAAGAGCTAGAGGTGAAACTGGAGATGGTGGAAAAGGCTCATAAGATTGTTCCCTCCTGAAGCTGCAGCACCAACTGAGTTCTCTAATGGGGAAAATCAAGGCGATTTATACCAATCGGGCGGAATATACCCTGCTGAGACTCAGACAGGTATCCTACACACGGGGGGGAAGGTGTGTTCCCACTTGGCGCGACAGCTCCGTGAGAAAAGAGAGCGGGAATACATTGGGGGGGTATCTTAGACTGGGATCGGACGTTGACCCATTCAGACGAGTCCAAGGCTAGCATCTTTGGGCAATTCTATGGGGATCTTTACACTGGCTCTTCAGCCGATGCAGAAGCGCAAAAGTTTTACCTAGACTCTGTAGATCTCCCCCAGACCTCACCAGCTGAGAGCGACCAGTTAAATGCCCCTATCACGTCAGACGAAGTGAGACAGGCAATTACTAAACTTAAAATCCACAAGGCCCCTGGGCCTGATGGCCTGATGGCCCACTTCTATAAAACGTTGAAGGCGGAACTTCTCCCTCATCTTTCGGCACTTTTCAATGCCATTGCGTATGGTTCCGCAGTATCGACCTCAATGGCGGAGGCAGTGGTCACCGTCATCCCCAAAGCAGGGAAAAATCCTCAAAGCTGCGCCTCTGCAGGCCCATTGTGCTGTTAAATCTGGACGCCAAAATCTTCTCTACAAAATTGGCTTCCTGATTAGAGACCCTGATGCCCACACTAATCCACTCTGATCAATCTGGCTTCATAAAAGGCAGACAGACGCACGATAATATCCGGCGGACAATCCATTTGATTGAAAAAGTTTCCAAATTTATCATCCCTGCATTTTGATAGGGCTGGATGCAGAAAAGGCCTTTGACAGGGAGGATTGGTTGTTTCTCTTCCTCACCATGAAAAAGTTCGGCTTTGGGGACCGTTTTCTAAGGATGGCTGGAGCAAATTGTAGACGTTCCCACTCTAGAGTCCAGATTAATAGCGTTTCGTCTCTCCCATTTGAGTTAAGCAGAGGTACTAGGCAGGGATGCCCTCTCTCCCCCCTATTATTTGCGCTCAGCATTGAACCACTAGCTTCCCGTTTCAGAGCGCATCCAGAGATTAAAGGCATCCACTTCGGGGGTACGGAACACAAGGACTCACTCTTTACAGACGATATTCTTATGACACTCACGGATTCGGCTCCCTCAATTCAGGCACTACAGACTGAATTGGGTAAATTTGAAGGGGATGCCGGGTTCAAGGTCAATCTGTCAAAATCCTACATCCTGAATCTTACGGTTCCTGAACGAGAGGCCCGGCAACTCCAAGACCAATCCTCCCTCCAATGGGCCAAATGATCTCTACCATACTTAGGCATCCAACTTACATTAAAGATCACTGACCTCTATAAAGCTAACTATCCCACTTTATTATCTCAGGTCCAGGAAGAGCTTAAATTTTGGAAGTCGTTATTCATTTCATGGCTCGGGAGGATAAATGCCATCAAAATGATGCTACTCCCCAAACTACTTTATTTATTCCAGGCACTCCCAGTCGACTTAGACCACAAATTATTACCCAAAATCCGCTCCCTCATCACTAAATTTATATGGCAGGGGGGTAGATTAAGGTTGCCATACCATGTCTTATGACGTCCCAAGAGGGAGGGGGGTGTTGCACTCCCGGACTTTGCCCTCTATTACAAAGCGGCACAACTGCGAGTGATGGTAGAATGGTCCATGCTCAAATCAGACAAGCACTAGCTTCATATGGAAATAGCGATAGTAGGCAGGACAATAGGGGATGTGCTATGGAAACCAAAAAAAGACAGAACGGCCAACGCTTACATCAGCACCCCGACTCGACTACCCTCAAGGTCTGCGATGAGGTTACGAAGGATGAGAGATGGACTACCTTCCCCTCACCATACACTCCTATTCGCTTCAATCCAGATTTCCCCCCTGCAACGCGGGAAGGCTCTTTTGGCGGGTGGAGGGAGGGGGTTGTTTGAGGGTCTCCGACCTATTCCATAATTTTGAGATACTTACATTTGCGAGCTGCCAGCCGGAATTTCAGGTTCCGAATAGCGAGCACCATCACTATCTGCAACTCAAACACTGGGTCTCCCAGCCACAGATGAGAGAAGCAGCCACCAGAGAGCGCACCCAACTAGAACTCTGGATACCGAGGGCGGGCTCAATAAAAAGGGCAATTCCACACTCTACTCACTGATATCAGCAACCACACACGCTCCAGGGGCACGCTATCAAGCATTTTGGGAACAGGTAGTGGGGAGGAACATAACAGAACCGGAATGGGTTCATATATGGACAGACATACCCAAACACAACCACTCCATATCCTTGAGGGAAGCCCACTATAAGACTATGTTTGACTGGTATTTATACCCCTCCAAGCTCAAAAAGATATTCTTGGACACTTCCGAGCTCTGTTGGCGTGGCTGCAGTCTCCTCGGAGGCTTCCGCCACATCTGGTGGGACTGCTCTGCAATATGACCCTTTTGGGATGAAATCCTAACACATATTAAGGATATACTGGGGTACCCCATCCCAACTTCCATAGAGGGAGTGCTCTTAGGAATTAGAGACCCCGATCTTGAGCCCCAGACCCGGGCGGTAAAACCCATTCTGTGTGCATGCCTAGGGGCGGCGAAAATCACCATTGCAGCGGCCTGGAAAAAGAAGGAAGCACCTGCAATATGACTTTGGCATTCCCGGCTCTGGAGCATCCTCACCATGGAGCAGGTGACGGACATCTTCAGGGATGAATATAAAATGTTTGAATACAAATGGGTCAGCTGATTACTTTCCTATCCCAGGGTCTTCCCTCAGCTGTATGTCCCCCAACTGTCAGAGCTATGCACCTCTTTCAGTTTTAAACTAACAAATCTCCAATCCATCTTTCAGACGGCAGCTTGTTACAAAAGGCCCGATATAGGGGTGTAAGGTCTTGCACATTCTTTTGTCTCACACCTGACAGTTCACACGTGTAGAACAGTAGATAATCCACCACAACCAGGAAGGGTGGTAGGGGCGGGCGGGGTAGGGAGGGGTTTTTTCATTCTTCATTCGTCTTTTGTTCTTGTTGATTTAATTTGTTTGGGGCTTCCCCTGCTGTTGGCTTTTGCTAAAATTGGCAGGACTCGCAAGGTATAATGGGGGTGAGGGACCTTTTCAACATTAGACACTGAATCTGTATTAGTTGATTGTATACGCGGAACGTCCTGTATACTTTACAACGTGTACAGTAGTCTTATTGAGTAAAAAGAACTTTGACAAAAAAACAACATCTGTTATTGCTAGCCAAAGTATCACTTTGAAAGGTTTACTTTAATATTGTAAAAATGAAATAGTCACAAATTCGAACCTACAAAACAAAGTATTAGGAATTGGGCAAATGGATAGGATTAGGGAGACAATGATTAAACGAAGGAGAGAAATATGGAGAGGAGAAAGGTCTCTGCCACACTAACAAATAGGAAAGGGAAACAAGCATTGGAAATGCAATAGGTCTCGCAGCATTAGTGTTAGTGCTTTTAGAATTGTTTATGGCTTTTTTTTGTAAATCTTTAGCATTTTTGTTTCCTGTAGCCAATGCTAAAGAATTACAACAAAAAAAAGCCATAAACATTTCTAAAAGCTCTAACTCAAATGCTCCGAGACCTATTGCACTGTGTGAGGGTGAGGGGTTGAGGGTGAGTGAGGGTGAGGGTGGGTGAGGGTGAGTGAGGGTGAGTGAGGGGTTGAGGGTGAGTGAGGGTGAGGGGTTGAGGGTGAGTGAGAGTGAGGGTGAGTGAGAGTGAGGGTGAGTGAGGGTGAGGGTGGGTGAGGGTGAGTGAGGGTGAGTGAGGGGTTGATGTTGAGGGTGAGGGGTTGAGGGTGAGTGAGGGTGAGTGAGGGGTTGAGGGTGAGTGAGGGTGAGGGTGAGTTAGGGTGAGGGGTTGAGGGTGAGTTAGGGTGAGGGGTTGAGGGTGAGTGAGGGTGAGGGGTTGAGGGTGAGTGAGGATGAGTGAGAGTGCAAGAAAGTTGCAGTTTGGCTTTGAAACGGATCTGAGAGGTGTCTGCGTGATAAATGAATGATGCATAGGAATGGAGAGAATGGAAATGTGTTTCGAGGACGTGCTCGGGGTGTGCATACTGGAAGCAGGGGCAGACAACATGGTAGCCAAGACATATGCAAACAGGCAGTGCGGTACGAAATCTGCTACCCTGAACCTAACAGCAAAGAAGATTGGTCGCAGGGCAGAGAACCACCCTCTAGCCCTAAAACTGTTCACATAAGAGCAAAGGACAGTGTTGAATTAGACTGCCTAAGAAGGGTGTTTCTGGCTTCTCAGGACCTCAGCTCACAGCAAGAAGCTTTGCGAGGAATTTTGTTAGAAGTTCAGAATCCCAACATTAGACATGTTTGCACCGCCTGAGAAGAAACAAGTACACAACTTCTCATGCTTTCTTGGTCTGGAATTTGGGTGGGTGCTCTATTCCATGGCCTCTACAACCTCTCTTTACCATTACAACTTCGATGCTCAAACCTCTGCTTTCACCCTCATAAGCGCCCTATAAATTGAAAGCAATCGTATAAACCACCATTTACTCCGCAGGCCAACACTTACCTTCTCTGACATCTCTGGAGATTGGCGCTTTGCTGTGGAAATTATGTTTCAGCGACTTGCCTGCAAATAAACAAAGCGAATAAGGCAAAAATCACCCAGAAACCCCAACTATGAACACAATTCCCTGAAAAAAAGCTTCATCAAGGTACCATGCGTGTATCCCATAGGCATGCGCAACATGAAATACTGATCGCATGCGCACAGCGTGATTCGAGGGAGGAGGCTACACTGTGATGAACTACTCTTTCAGACAAGCGCGCAAATATACTTTATTTCTTTTACTCTTTTGCACCTGCGCACAGCTTAAGACACTGCTCACCTAGCCCTGTATGGACGGAATATAAGTGGACAGGGCCCCGAGGTTTAATTTAATATAAACTCGAGACTCCGGTGAAGTAAAATGTAACTGTTAAAAACATAATGAAACTTATACAGATCCAAAAATCTAAAACACCGATTGAATCCAGAGGAAAACATTTGAAGCTGACGACAACTGAATCGCTTTTGGGACGACTCTCAAGACAGACCCATTAGGTGTGTTCTCCCGACACCCATTATACGTGTTGATACACAACGAACTAACTGAGCACGAGCTTTTTGGTTACATTAGTTTGTCAATATACCGTTTACAGGCAGAGCAGATTAAAGAATGATACAGACTAAAAGAATGCCGTACAACACGGGTATCCTTGACTCGAGCTCCAGCTACAGCTAATGTTTTTCCTAATTGGAACGTGACTTTATTTTACCTTTCTGTCACATTTGTTTACAGGTAGTGGTGTATAATGTAAAATATCCTACCTATTGAGAGGGAATTCAATTCTCGTCTTGTCTCGAACAGACTGCGGGCAGGGGAGGGGGCGGAGCGGGGAGAGGGAACAGACGGAGGGAAGGCCAGATAAGGGGAGGGGGGAGGAGAGTAGGAGGAGGAGAGTAGGGGAGGCACGGCCTAGCGGCCGTGCAATCAAGAAGTGAGGGGGCGGGAGAGTAGGCAAGGCAGGCGGCTGGGGGGAGGGGGGAGGAGAAATGCGACGCGACATGGCAGGCAGAGAAAATGGGGAGGGGGCGGATCCGGAGGTGCGTCGTGACACTCGTGAGGGGGAGTGGAGAAGGAGGGGGGAGTAGAGTAGGGGAGGCACGGCCTAACGGCCGTGCAATCAAAAAGTGAGGGGGCGGAGCTGGGGGAGGCTGTGACAGAGAGAGCAGGCAATGCAGGCGGCTGGGGGCTTGTGCACGCGCTTTGAAGCTCATTGCGCATGCGCATTGAGCTTCAATTTCTCGTGCACTGCAAGGAATCGCCACGATTCCTTGCAAGTTGGATAAAGAGTGGATAAGCCCCCATAGTCTCGCAAGCTCGATGCGCATGCGCATCGACAGGCGAGACCTAAAAAGCTAAAGAGATGGGAGAGAGTCGGTTGCAGAAGCAAAGGGCATATAAAAGAAAACACAAGGAGGAGTGTGGGGTTAATGGACACTAAAGTAGCTCAAGGAAAGTTAGGAAAAATACAAAAATGGAAAATACAGAAAACCATGTTGCATTTAAGTTGAGATTAATTGTTAAATCTGATTAAAATTAAATAAATAAACACGACTTACTAGCACCAGAGGCAAAGCCTGAAAGGTGGTGGTGGCTTCATCCTAAGCCTTAGAGGACTTCATCCGGGTCCTCCTCTTCTTTTTTGTGGTCCAGAAACGAGGAAAGAAAAGACACTGATTAGTAGTGCTGTCTATCTGCAAAATTGTAAGCATAGTTAATAATTTTATGTCAACACTGAAGGCTCGTATTATGCTGACCTTCTTCTCATTTAATTCAGTAGGTGATAGTTTTTAAAAAGAAATCCGTGACAAGTGATAAAACATTAAAGAAACTCCAATATCCACCATGCTTAGGTGCTGGACCACCCCTGGTAATGCCATTCAGTTATGATATATATATATATATATATATATATATATATATATATAGGATATATATATATATATATATATATATATATATATATATATATATATATATATATATATATATATATATACTCACGTAGTCACCACAGAAGTCAAGTTTTTTTTTGGTTTTTTTTTTGCAATCAACCTTCCCTTCCTCTTGGCTGGCAGTAAGTAAAGTCATGTCCTTCATTTCCTTTGTATAAATAATGTTTCAATGTTGTAGTATGCTTCACATTTTTTTGTCAACACCTTCTACGTACCTTTTCTTCCTGCATTAGCCTAGAATGCACACATGCTTGCTCTTTGTTGATTAGGCGCTTTAGTATCAAGAAACTTTCCGAGAACAGTCTAAGTGATTTACAGCCTTGTAGCCTGCCAATTTGTTTGTTTTCATCTGCTGCGGCTCCGGGCTGGTGACACGTTTTTAATAGTTTACAGTGTCTCGGGAGCCGCCTTCTAATTAATGAGCACTCACCTATGTTGTGGGGGGGAGGGGGCGTGTTTCTTTGGGCTGATTCTGGCAGAGGGCTGACAGACCGACCGCGCGCATGATCCATGAGCATTTTTCTTTATGTACATGTACTTACTACCTCGGGCCCACCCCCGCTGAAACAAAAAAACAAGCTCTACCTCCTACAAAGAGATTTCCAGCTCCTTTCAAAGAACTTTGTTGTGTGCTACAGTTTTCACTTTCTCAGTTGGAACTGTAAGTTTGCTTGTACAACATAAACATTGGGATGGTGCTAGACTGATTCCATACACCTCCTCAGGATATGTTTAAAAGCGAGGGGCATTAGGAGGAGAGCGCACAGGCTTCCTTTGTGTGCTGTCATCTTACGGTGACTCTTAACTTTTATTGGGGGCACTGTGCACTGCTGAGGTCTTTTACCTGAAGGCAGTTGCCGTGGCAGGAACATCGCGCAGGAGGGCTTGGCTCGTTTCCTCCTTCCCGCCTCGTTCTGACGCTGGTGATTAGCACCGTTCGAGCAGAGGGCGGGGAAGGTCCGAGCAAGCCACTTCCGGTGCGCAGGGGAAGACGGGCAGCGCTCTAGTGTTGCTGACGCTGTGGGGGGATAAAAGGAGGATGCCTACTCGGCAGCGCAGCGGACGCGCGCAGCGGGCGCGACGAAGGCACACCGAAGTTGCGCCTAAGTTAAGCCCGTCTGCGGCCGTCCGCGGCCAGGCACGGTCCAGGGCCATAACCCCATGTCCACCGGAAAGCTACTTGCATTGGAGCAGGGCTCAGCTTCTTACCCTCCGAACCGATATTACTAGCTCCTGCTTACATAGTATGAGGGTGGATGAGAATGAGGGGTGCAGACATTGTCAGTTTGCCTACAATTTAGGAAAGGAGGCTGATAGTGAGCACACCGAGCTGTTTTGTGGTCTGCTCAATGTTCGCTCTTTGCGTAGGCATAAACTGGATGTCTACGATCTGATCACTGAGCGGCAGTGGGATCTACTGTTCCTCACTGAAACTTGGTTGGATGGTGATTCTGCACCAGATGTAATTGAGGCTCTACCTGAAGGATACACTATGGTCAGGCAAGATAGACCTATCGGCAGAGGTGGGGTATAGCTATTGTAGCTAAGCAACGGCTGTGCTGCCATTTAGAGCAAACAGTAATTATGGATAGTGAGGCAGGTGCTTTTACCATCAAGGTGAATGGAGGGTACACATTGAAGGGCTTTCTCATCTATAGACCGCCTGTCTCTCATGCCAGGTTTGGGGATAGCCTGGTAGAGGGTATTACAGAGGCGGCTTTGCGCAGAGATAAGTTCCTGGTACTAGGGGATCTAAATCTGCATCTGGAGGATCCCACGGATACAGCGGCCATGGATCTCTGTCAAGAGATGCATGCCGTTCAATTGGATCAAAAAGTAAAAGATCCTACCCACCAGCAAGGCCACTTATTGGACCCCATATTTGCCAACTGGGGGGGAGTGGATGCCCTAACTCCGATCCCAGTCCCCTGGTCGGACCATCACCTAGTGCCCTTCTTGGTGCGGATTCCAGGCGTTAGACTGCCGGAACAGGCACCACTTAACTATCCTAGTCGGAGATGGGCCACCTTCTCTCAAGCAAAGTTTAGTGAAGCACTTATTAGAGGGGGGGATCCAGGGGGGGCTGATGTGGACACAGCTAACATGAATTTGAACAAGCGCATTATTGAGGCGCTAGATTGTACCGCCCCACTCTCCCGGATAAAAGCGTGCCGTCGTATTCAGAGAACGGCCCGTGGTATAGCGATGCACTTCGGGCAGCAAAGGCAGATTGTAAACGCTCAGAAAGGCAGTGGCGGGTGACTTTCAGCAATCAGGCTAAACAGGTATATGTAGTAAGGAGACGGTTTTACCATGGATTAATTAGGAAGGCTAAGGCAGCTTACTATGCCAATAGGATTAGGGAGGCGGAGAACTCTACGAAATAATTGTTTTCTATCTATAAAACTCTTTCGGTTGGGAAGTCCTCTGCGGTACCAGTTGATTGCTCGGTGCACGCTTGCAATCGTATTGCGGACTTCTTCGCCGAAAAAGTAGAAAAAATCTACTCTTCCTTCCCAAGCCAACCTATAACGGGGCCTGAGTTTAGGGAGAATTCGAAGGGAAGGGGGGAGCAATATATGCTGACTAATTTTGTCATCCCACCCCCTGAGGAGCTCATACAGATCTGTGGCTCAGTAAAATCAGGCTCCCCCAAGGATCCTACAACGCCTAAACGGCTATTTGGTAGCCTGGCGGCTTTGGAACCCTACATTAGACATGTTCTGGAAGTCTCCTTTAGTTCCAATACGGTACCAAGAGATTGGAAACAGGCGGTGGTTCTCCCCCTCCAAAAGAAGCCGAACATCAGCTTCGAGAAATTAGAGAACCTCAGGCCTATCTCTTTGTTACCGCATATGGCTAAGGTGGCGGAGAAAACCATGAACATCCAGCTGATGGATTTCGTGGAGGAGGCCAGCCTCCTACACGATTCCCAGTTTGGATTCCGGCCACGCCACTCTACCGAGTCGGCGCTACTCATGGCGGTTGAGACCATCCGCCAGGGAGTGGACGAGGGCCAGACCAAGGCCCTGATCCTCCTGGACCTTAGCGCAGCATTCGACACTGTAGCTCATACAACCTTGCTACAGTGTCTGAATGATGGTGGGATCTCAGGGGCTGCGCTAAAATGGATCCAGTCCTTTCTGATAGGTAGAGGCTTTCAGGTCAGACAGGGAGACTGCTACTCAAGGGAGATTAGTTTGGCTCAGGGCGTACCGCAGGGCTCGTCTCTGTGTCAGGTTTCACCGCCTTGCGCCTGCCTTGCCCGTATTTGGAACTACATATCCCATGATCCTCCGGGGTCTTTCCAGGAAGTACTTTAGTGCTGGAAAGACGCTTCCGGGTGCTTGTTATCCTGAGCCCAGATCCCGGCGTGAGAGCGGCTGCTCTGCGCGCCAGTTCCTGTTTGCTGCCTTTTCCTCTCTTGTTGGAGCGGTGAGTCGGGTGTCTCCCAGGAGAGATCGAATGCTCGCGTGGGCACCGCTCAAGGTAAAGCCTCGTCCATTTTCTGTGTCTCCATTGTTCTACAGTTTCTGTGTGGCACACGGAAGAGACGTGTCTGATCAGTCTTTGTTTGCACTCTTGTTCGCTACTGGTGAGAGCCTCCTAGGGGGTTCCTAGTGCTTCTCACGTTGGTACTTTGTTTATTCATTTACCGTTCTGAGGATAAGAACGGAGCTTACTGCACTTTGGAGGCGCTGTTAAGCGGAACACGGTGGCGGTCGAAACCACGTGTTACCGTTTTCATTTATGTATGAACAGGATTATGAACTAGGAGTGGAGCGCGGTAGTGAGGGTAACTACGCGTTACCGCTTGTAATTCCTCACATTCTTTTGTATTAGAACACTGTGGTGGTCGCAACTACGTGTTCCTAGATACAGTGTTTGTTTACTTCTTTGGTTCCTTACTCACGACTGTAAAGGAGCGGAGTGTTGTGGTTCTTGCCTCCCACACACTTCCGTATCCTGTTACAGTAGATGGCACGATTATTTTGCAACAATTCATGGCTCAGAATGAACAAGGCGTCCTTTAACTTGTCTGGGGGTATGTAGTGTGTGTTGGTTTGTTGCCTTCCCATTCCCATGAGAAAGGTTACAGAGCACATATTCATTCACTTGTTTTGCTTACTGTTTCCCTTAGGATATCCCCCTGATTGTGTTGGAGGTCTTATTTTGAGTTCATGAATCAGGTCCCAGGTTTTCCTTTCATGTTTATGCAGGTATATACATATGTGCTGTATAGAGAGACTTTATGAGTGTAGCACTGTGGAAAGTACTACTGTTACTGAATACATCTTGTTTCTTGTTACAGGTATCCTTTCCCTGCAGACCCTTTCCTTTTCCCTTCCCTTGCTTTGTTATTTTAGTTTGTTATTTTTCTCCCTCACCTAATGGCTCGAACACCCTGTGTTTGTACTTCAGGGTGTTGGTGACATTTGGAGGTGGAACCATTATTGCAACAACTGGATCCTGTGGAGATAAACCTGACAGGATAACAAGCCCAAGAAAGCTGCTCTGCCCGGTCCAGTTGTTGCATAATGGCCACCATGGAGGATGTAATGCAGGCTTTGCTTTTGGTGCAACAGGAGTTGGCAGCTTCCAAGGCTGAAGCTACAGCTTTACGTGAGAAAGTAGATAGACTGTCCAGGAATCCTTTTGATGCTTCCCCAACACAGGTACAGGTTACGGTCCCTCCCCCTATTCCATTAGCTAGTCCGGAGAGGTATTCTGGGGATCCGGCAAAGACGCAGGCATTCCTGACCCAGATTATGCTCCATTTTTCTTGCAAGCCCTCTTCTTTTCCCAACAACCATTCCAGAGTGGCATTCGCTATTTCATATCTGGTGGGCGATGCAGCGAATTGGGCTGTGCCGTTGGTAAGAAACGACGATCCCCTTCTGTCTGATTGGTCGGCTTTTCGCACTGAATTCGAGAAAGTGTTTGATAGGAGGGCAACTACACTAAGTGCCGATAGAGAACGCCTGGAGTTAAAACAAGGAAGGTCTGACCTTGTGACTTACTTAACCAGGTTCAACAGATTGGTGGCCGAAACTGCATGGCCTGAGGAAAAAAGAATGTCCCTGTATTATCAAGGTTTAAGGGATGGGCTTAAAGACGTTATCGCCCAAATAGACCCCCAACCCACCACTTGTGTGGATATGGTGAACTTAACCTTGAGATTAGATGGTAGAATGTCCGATAGAGGAGGGGACAGGAAAAGGTGGGATAGGGGGCCTACCAGAACAGAATGGACTCCTCGCAGGGCCTTGCCTTCAACCGAATCTACCCCTGAACCCATGGAAATAGGAGCGGTCCGTGCCCCCTTATCCCGAGAGGAAAAAGAGAGCCGTCGTGCAGCTGGCCTATGCATGTACTGCGGCAAGAAAGGACATTATGTCAGGGACTGCCCCTCAAAACCTAGGGTTGCTGGGGGATGGAACAGAACCAAGCGAGTGGCGGTCACTACCGGTAGCACTCAGGAAGAGGAAGGTAGCAGGGTTGGGACTAATCCGGGTGTGGCTCAGCCATGGAAGGTACCCTTGCTGACTGTGTTGGCTTTGCACGACTCTGCATCCCATATCCTGCTACCAATGAGGCTGGAAAGTCAGTTGCAGGTATACCAGGTGATGGTGATGATCGATTCAGGGGCCACTGGGAATTTCATCAACAATGGGTTGGTGACCTCCCTATCTTTGACCAGAGTACCCCGAGAACGACCAGAAGAGGTTTTAGCAGTAGACGGGAAACCTTTGATCTCAGGGTTAATAACTGAACAAACGGAAGTGTTGTCTCTGACTGTAGAGGTGAGAGAAGGCAGACATAGGGAAGAGCTGTCTCTCAACATCATCGAAGCTCCTCAGTATGAGGTGATTCTAGGGATGCCCTGGCTCAGTCATCACAATCCCTCCATCGATTGGAAGGAGAAGTCATTGCGATTCTTGTCTGAGGAATGTAAGACACACATGGAAGAACCCACAGACGCCGTGTTTTCCCCCACCTGTATTCCCATGATTGCAGCTACTGCAGCTGAAAAGGAAGTGATATTGCCAGTGGAATACCGTAGTTACAGGGACATCTTTAGCGAGAGTCAGGCTGAGACGCTACCACCACATCGTATGTACGATTGTAGAATAGATTTGGTTGAGGGGGCCACCATTCCGTCATGCCGGGTGTATGCATTGTCTGAGCCGGAA
Source organism: Lissotriton helveticus (assembly GCF_964261635.1). NCBI lineage: Eukaryota > Metazoa > Chordata > Amphibia > Caudata > Salamandridae > Lissotriton > Lissotriton helveticus. Next base: position 1,628,648,290 of record NC_136067.1, read on the forward strand.
ACTGCGCACTTGAGGGAGTATTTGGACCACTATGTAGACATAGGGTTCATTCGACCATCCAGATCTCCCGCAGCCTCTCCCATGTTTTTCATAAAAAAAGCTAACGGAGACTTGAGAGCCTGTGTCGATTACAGGATGTTAAATAAGAATACAGTGAGAAACAGGTACCCCCTACCCCTCATCTCGGTATTGTTGGACCAGGTGCGTAACGCCAAGGTGTTCACCCGACTGGATCTGAGGGGGGCGTATCACCTGGTCCGCGTCCGAGAGGGGGACGAATGGAAGACCGCGTTTAAGACAAGATACGGTCTGTACGAATATACAGTGATGCCATTCGGGTTGTGTAATGCCCCTGCGGCATTTCAATATTTCTTGAATGATGTCTTAAAGGACATGATCGACATCAGTGCGGTGGTGTATATAGATGACATTTTAATCTATTCCCAGGACACCTCTGCTCACTCTCGCCATGTAGAAGGAGTGCTACAGAAACTGAGGGAACATAAACTATATTGTAAACTCAGTAAATGTGAGTTCAGCGTTGAGACAGTGGAATTCCTGGGTGTCATGCTAAGTCGGGAAGGGCTGCAAATGTCGGCAAGGAAGATACAGGCTATCCAGGAATGGTCCACACCCACCAGTGTAAAAGAGGTCCAAAGTTTTTTGGGCTTCGCGAATTATTATCGCAGATTCATCTTGCGGTTTTCTCAGGTGGCGGTTCCGCTAACCAGACTGCTTAGAAAAGGGGTTAAATTCATGTGGACCTCCGAGGCGACTGAGGCTTTTGAGTACTTGAAAAAGGCCTTCGTCACTGCTCCGATATTAGCACACCCTCATCCTGAATACCCTTATGTGGTGGAAGCCGACGCTTCGGATGAGGCGATAGGCGCAGTTTTGTCACAGAGGGATAAAACCACGGGACAACTACATCCGGTGGCATATCTGTCCAAAAAGCTGAGCATACCAGAAAAGAACTATACTATCGCTGAAAAAGAATTGCTAGCGATAAAAAGAGCGTTCCAAGAATGGCAACAATACCTTTGGGGGGCTAAGCATCCCATCACTGTCTTTACGGACCATAGGAATTTGCAGTATATGAAGACGGCCAAACATCTCACGCAACGACAGATGAGATGGATGTTGTTCTTCTCGGAATACGACTTCACAATCACTTTTAGACCTGGAGCTGAGAACCTCAAAGCAGACTCACTATCACGTAGAGATCAGGTTGAGGTTTTAGGGAAAAAGGACACCCTGTCAGCTATTGTGAGTCCTGAAAGGGTGGTTTGTGTGATCCAGGCCACATCTTTTCTGGATAGCATTCGGAAAAACAGGACTCATTCCGCTTGGATTCGGTGGGCCACGAATGGAGTAAACCGTACTATGAAACAAGGATTACCGTTTCAGAACGATAGGTTGTACCTTCCTACTGGCGATATGCAAAGAAAGGCATTTGAGTGGTGTCACGTATCTCCATTGGCAGGCCATCAGGGTCTACAGAAGACTGTACAGCTTATGGAAAGACATTTCTGGTGGGAAACAGAAAGGAGCGACATCTCCACCTGGATATCGCAGTGTGAAGCCTGTGCGAGAGCTAAGACTATGCCAGGGAAAAAGAAAGGCCTGCTCATGCCTTTACCTTCGCCTAGAAGACCATGGCAAAACATTAGTTTGGATTTTGTCACTGGACTACCTCCAGAGCAGGGTAAATCAGCCATATTGGTGGTCATAGATAGCCTCACGAAGTTGGGGCATTTCATCCCTTGCGTTAACCTTCCTACGGCTGGTCAAACGGCTCAACTGTTGCTTACCAATATCGTCCGCTTGCATGGTGTGCCTGAGGTCATCGTGTCTGACAGGGGGCCTCAATTTGTTGCCAGGTTCTGGAAGGCCTGGTGTCAGGCCATGCATATACAATCCTCCCTTTCCACTAGTTTTCACCCTCAGACCGACGGACAAACGGAGCGGTTGAATCAAACATTGAAGAAATACCTCCGTTGTTATGCTGATGACGCTCAGGAGTCATGGGTGTCGCTTTTGTGGATGGCTGAGGTGGCCTATAACAATGCATGGCATAGTTCTGTTGGGCTTTCTCCGTTTCTTGCTACTTATGGGTTTGATGCACGTATCCTTCCGGTACAGGTTCCGGAGGAGGTGATGAGTCAGCCTACAGTACTGGGTCAAGTGCGGAAAATACAGGCTATACACAAACGTGTACGGGGACACTTGAAAAAGGCCAAAGCTGAGTACAAAAGATGGGAAGACAGACACCGTGTGGCAGGCCCCTCTTACCAGGTGGGAGACAGGGTGTGGTTATCCACACGTAATATCAGATTCAAGCTGCGCAGTGTGTTCCATCCGCGCTACATAGGTCCTTACCCTATCATGAAACGAATCAACCCAGTGGCCTTTAAACTGAAACTGCCTGGTTCGCTGCGGATCCACCCGGTGTTTCACTGCAGCCTCCTGAAACCCGCTAGGTCTGCCAGGCGTAGGGCCCCTCCGCCCGTGGTCAGTGATGCGGGGTTGGAGTATGAGGTTAGGACCATTAAAGACTCTAAATGGAAGCGGGGGGTTTTGTGGTATTTGGTTTCCTGGAAAGGCTACTCGGCTGAGGACGATTCCTGGGAACAAGTGTCTAATGTGCATGCCCCTGCGGCGATCCGCTCCTTCCATCGCAGATGCCCTGGGCGTCCTGGGCCTAGGAGGAGCTAGGGGGGGGGGTGTACTGTCAGGTTTCACCGCCTTGCGCCTGCCTTGCCCGTATTTGGAACTACATATCCCATGATCCTCAGGGGTCTTTCCAGGAAGTACTTTAGTGCTGGAAAGACGCTTCCGGGTGCTTGTTATCCTGAGCCCAGATCCCGGCGTGAGAGCGGCTGCTCTGCGCGCCAGTTCCTGTTTGCTGCCTTTTCCTCTCTTGTTGGAGCGGTGAGTCGGGTGTCTCCCAGGAGAGATCGAATGCTCGCGTGGGCACCGCTCAAGGTAAAGCCTCGTCCATTTTCTGTGTCTCCATTGTTCTACAGTTTCCGTGTGGCACACGGAAGAGACGTGTCTGATCAGTCTTTGTTTGCACTCTTGTTCGCTACTGGTGAGAGCCTCCTAGGGGGTTCCTAGTGCTTCTCACGTTGGTACTTTGTTTATTCATTTACCGTTCTGAGGATAAGAACGGAGCTTACTGTACTTTGGAGGCGCTGTTAAGCGGAACACGGTGGCGGTCGAAACCACGTGTTACCGTTTTCATTTATGTATGAACAGGGTTATGAACTAGGAGTGGAGCGCGGTAGTGAGGGTAACTACGCGTTACCGCTTGTAATTCCTCACATTCTTTTGTATTAGAACACTGTGGTGGTCGCAACTACGTGTTCCTAGATACAGTGTTTGTTTACTTCTTTGGTTCCTTACTCACGACTGTAAAGGAGCGGAGTGTTGTGGTTCTTGCCTCCCACACACTTCAGTATCCTGTTACAGTAGATGGCACGATTATTTTGCAACAATTCATGGCTCAGAATGAACAAGGCGTCCTTTAACTTGTCTGGGGGTATGTAGTGTGTGTTGGTTTGTTGCCTTCCCATTCCCATGAGAAAGGTTACAGAGCACATATTCATTCACTTGTTTTGCTTACTGTTTCCCTTAGGATATCCCCCTGATTGTGTTGGAGGTCTTATTTTGAGTTCATGAATCAGGTCCCAGGTTTTCCTTTCATGTTTATGCAGGTATATACATATGTGCTGTATAGAGAGACTTTATGAGTGTAGCACTGTGGAAAGTACTACTGTTACTGAATACATCTTGTTTCTTGTTACAGGTATCCTTTCCCTGCAGACCCTTTCCTTTTCCCTTCCCTTGCTTTGTTATTTTAGTTTGTTATTTTTCTCCCTCACCTAATGGCTCGAACACCCTGTGTTTGTACTTCAGGGTGTTGGTGACATTTGGAGGTGGAACCATTATTGCAACAACTGGATCCTGTGGAGATAAACCTGACACTTTGAGCCCAACCTTATTCAATCTGTACGTCTCCCCAGTGGCAGCCATTGTCCAGAGCTATGGGCTGCACATAGTGTCTTATGCCGATGACACGCAGCTTGTCATCTCCCTTTCACGCGCGCCCGGTCTTGCTGCGGACAGCTTCAGAGCCTGCATGCAGGAGTTGGCTACCTGGATGTCTTCCAACTGCCTGAGGTTGAATGGCAGCAAGACTGAGGTGCTCGTGGTGGGGGGGGGGGCTCGTCGGTGTGGTCATCGGCATGGTGGCCATCCAGCCTGGGGGAGACTCCTACACCCTGCCAGGAAGCTAGAAACCTTGGGGTATGGCTGGATGCGGACCTAAAATTCGGACCTCAGATAGACCGGGTGGTGGGGGTACGGCAGCTCGGAAGACGCTGGTACATGCCCTCGTAACATCACGATTAGATTATGGCAACCTGCTCTATCTGGGGGCAACGGGCAAGGTCATCAGCCGTCTTCAAGTGCTGCAAAATGCAGCGGCTCGTCTGGTCTTGAGGCTTCCGAAGAGATCGCCTTCAAAGACAGCCCTCCAAGCACTCCACTGGCTTCCAGTAAAAAGTAGGGTTGACTTTAAGGCTCTTTGCACATGCCACCGCATTCTGTGCGGGAAGGCACCTGCACTGTTACAGGACCTGTTTACTCGGTATGAGCCTCCGTGTGCCCTGCGCTCTTCTGGCTCAGGGCTACTGAAGGTCCCCAAGGTGAAAAAAGCACGTATGGGGGTAAGTCCTTCAGGTACTTGGTTGCAAAGAGCTGGAATGGTCTGCCAAAGGAACTGCGCCTGAAGCTCTCTGAGTCCAGATTCAGGAAGAAACTTAAAACATATCTGTACACCCGGTAGGCTGGGTCCGCTGCCAGTTGGGGTGACTCTGCCACCACCACTCACCATAGCGCGGGGACACGCCGGTGCGCGTAACCAGGTGCTTTATAAATTTCCTTTATTATTATTATTATGTTGACAGTCCTGCTAGCTCACAGTACCCCTACTAGTACCCCCAAACCTAAAAGGGTAACCAATGGTTTGGGCAACCTTAGAACATGACAACTCGGAATCCCCAAGGAAATCATGATAACAGATCAAGAACCTTTTTGCTCAGTCATTAAAAAAATATATATTTTTATTAAAGTATATACTTTAGTACTTACAGAATTTTGGCAATGCAATTAGTTGGATATATAACAACAGTAGTGAGCTATGAAGGACTGATGACATCTATATTGTACATCGGTTACCAGGGTGAACAACCATTACAACGCAACTATTACAACGACATACCATTACCACGCAACTATTACAACGCAAGTCATTACAACGACTTGCGCTGGGGGGCGCTCTAGGATAGGAAATAGTTTAATTTACTATCCAACACCTTCCCTACTATCCACGGGGACTGGAGTTGGAATAGTAGATTAAACTACTCACTATCCAGCACCCCCCAACGCAATTGCGTTGTAAAACTAGCGTGGTAAAGGCATGCGTTGTGAAAGCATGCGTTGTAATGACATACATCCGTTACCAGATCAGTTAACCATTAGTAACCCATACAATACAGCCAGGGCTTGGTGTCATACAAAGCAGCCCACTGCTGGACAGTTACCCATCCCCCGAACGGGTTTAACCTCCGCCTGATGATTTCCAAGTTATAGTACCAGTGCGCTTAAACATTCTGCATAAACATAGATGACAATGGGGTCAGATTAAAGTATTATATTAATCCAGCAACAAGAAACCGAAACACCACGTAACTTTGTGCATCCCTGTGGATTTTCACCTTTACATTCGTAAGTAAATTAAACCTTCCCATCAGTGGAGAGGAAAACGTATGTTGCTGCCTCTCATCTCTACCCATGACCATCCCGTGGTCTCATAGGTATCTTTGAACTCATCTGCTATGGAATATCTCAAGGAGGATTTAGGGCAAGTTGTGGGAGGACGGGTATACGCTAGAGTGTGCCATTAATACGACATGTTGTTACACCTGAACGAGAGATGGGTTGGCAAAGGTAGGGCATCCTCAAACATCACATGGTTGAGGGCGATACATCAATTCCCTCAATAACACCACAGGGAGCTGGAGGCAGATGGGAAAGGATGTGGGAGAAATCATAAATAACAGGGCAAACTTGGCCTGTCTGCTACCACCTCTGCTCCATCCCACATGAACAGGTAGCCGCCACCCACCAAGGGTGGCCAGTAACAGCACTTACCTAGTGCTGCGCATGAGGCATTCTGCACTCTGCAGGGGATTATCTATTGCTGGGGATTCTGCACTCTACAGGGGATTATCTATTGCCAGGGATCCTTCTTGAAAATCTTGTAGTATAGCGTCCCAGTAAGTCACAATGGGAAATTTTCATAGCCCTAATTTCTTTTCCCTATGGAAAAACAATGGTCCTCAAACCAATCAATCATTAGAGTAAAATCAATTACAATGTCTTTTGTTTCAGAGCTTAATTGAATACTACACTTCTGGAGAGAGACCCTTGGAGCAACCTCTTCAAATATTGTTTGCATAAAATTTGAGAAGCTTTATCAATTGGAATAAATGTATTTTGTTTCATACAAATACAGTTGCTGCACATCCTTCATTATATATTATATATAACTCTAATGCAGAAAAATTGTCTCTCTCCAGGACCATAGTATTCAATTAAGCTCTGAAACAAAGAAATTGTTATTGATTTTACTCTAATGATTGATTGGTTTGAGGACCATTGTTTTTCCATACCGAACTGTACCCAGGTCCACAAACTCGTATTGGGTTTACCCCTTACCTGTAATGGCTAATATCTTTTCCCTGCACAGAGCAATGCTTTCAGATTTGGCCCATATTAGCAATGAATGTCACCAGGCTAGCTGAGAAGGAGGGTCAGGAAGCTTTACCATCTCGTGATCAGGCGCTCAGCCACTAGCAACCCCAGATCTAGGAAATGTGTAGTCACCCTCTGTTGCTTACTTCTAGAGAACAGATGTAACATGTATTCCTCCCAAGTACACACTATAACTCACTTCCTGCAGGTGATCAGGGAGATCGTAACGGATCGCCAGTATGATGGAAGGCCGGAGCAGGACCACAACATGTGCAGCAGGTCTGCATTCACATCATGACATCTAGGGCAGGCTGTATCAATGCGATGGAAATATTGGTTAATCTTATACGGGATTAGAAATGCTCTCTGTGTAATGCAGTATTGGATTAGGTGGAACCGTGCATTTCGGGGAACACTGATGGGGCTTTCTAATATTGCAGCCCATTCCCTATCTGAACAAGGACGGGATAGTTCTGCCTCCCATTGCTGCCTCCGAGGGAGAAGCAGCGGTGTCGCGTGTTGCCGCAGAAAGGCCGTAAACTATCTGATGAGGTGTCTACTCGTTCCCATCACATTGATGAAACCGTCTATGCAGCTGCTGAAGAAGCCAGGGAAGGAAGTGAGTGGCTGTGTCAGTCAGGTACAAACTTGCCAGCCACCTAGCCATCCATTGTAGCCGAGAGGCAAGAAAGTAGTGCTCCATATTGGGGATAGCTAGTTCACCTTGATCTGTGGGCAGATATAAGTTAGAACGCCCTACACTGCAGCGTGACCCATTCCAAATGAAGTCTCTCCTTTACGTGCCAATGCCTGAAAAAAGGAGGGAGGGCGCCATAATGAAGCAGGTTAGTGAAATAATATAACAACCGGGGGAGGACCACCATTTTCAATAGTGCTACCCGACCCATGACGGTTAAGGGAAGAGTGCGCCAGAACGACAATAGAGACCGAATAGCTGCTGTGGACCTACCAAGGTTCCCGTCCGAAAGATCAGCAGGTTTGTGGTAAACTCTGATCCCGAGGTAGCAATAGGTGTCAGGTTGCCACACAATAGGAATGCCACAGAGCATTAGGGCGGGTTCATGGCAGGTGGGTGCCAACGAAAACACACAAGACTTCATGCAGTTCACCCTCAGGCCAGAGATGGCTGCAAAGTTGGACAACATGTATGCCAGGTCAGAAGGGAGATTAAAACCAGATCTGTTGACTGGGTGTGAGTGTTTGATTGGTTCAGATGCTCCGTCCATCACCACCCTCTTTTGTACCGCTTTGTTTGCCATAAGTTGGCAGGGTATGCTCAGACGTGAGTCCCTTGCTCACTTTGCCACTGGATTCAAGCAAGCCTGGCTGAAGACGGCTCTAATGCCAGAAACCGGTCCTAGGAAGCTTGAGTCTGGTCCAGGGAAGGCATGGCTTGGCAGTTCGGGCTGGACTGTTCCCATGAGGCACAGGGTCAGACTGATTTGCATATGGCCATGTCTGAACTGGGGTGGCAGAGTGGGCTAAACAACGGTGATGGATTAAACCCAGATCTGTTGACTGGGTGTGAGTGTTTGATTGGTTCAGATGCTCCGTCCATCACCACCCCCTTTTGTACTGGTCAGAAGGGACAGACCCAAGATTGCGGAGGTAAAGGAGAAGGTCATCCACGTAGAGGGATATGACATGGCCATCATCTCCCAGGGGTATACCCCAATCAGTCCATCGAGCTCGAAGGAGGGCAGCTAAGGGCTCTATGGCCAGGGAAAAGAGTAGAGGGGACAGCAGGCATCTCTGGTGGGTACCTTGGCACACCCAAATTGGATTAGATATGTAGGAACCCTCCTACACCCTGACAGGGTGGAGCAAGCACATCAGGCAAATAAACCCAGGCCCAAGCCCATAACGGGGCAGCGTGGTGAAGAGAAATTCCAATTCCAGTGAATCGAATGCCTTCTCCAGGTCAAGTACCAGATAATCAGATGAGGACCTGAGGGGTATGTGGAAAAAACACTGCAAGTTAAGGCAGGTATTTTCGGCTGGAACAAATCCGTTTTGATCAGAGTGCATCAATGATGAAACCAGTGGCGCCAACCTATCTGCAAGAATGTTGGCAAGGATTTGTATTCCGTGTTTATTAAGGACAGAGGACGGTAAGAACACAGGACAGTGGGATCCCTGTCTGGCTTTGGAAGGGATATGAGGGGTGCATCTCTCAGGGAGGCTGGAAGAGCAGGGGCCAACAGTGCTTCTGTAAAAAGAACATGAAGACACGAAATCAGGGTCAAGGCATACACTTTCTAATATTCAGCAGGTAGGCCATCCAGCCCTGGGGCCTTTCCAAATGCCAAGGATTTAATGGTTTAGTGTATCTCAGAACACGAAATAGGCTCTTCAAGATCCGTTCACTGATTGGGAGAGAGAGACGGTTGACGTATAAGGGAGATGAAGTCAGAAAAGAGCTCCGGACGGAATGTGATTGTGGACTTCTATAATGAGGAATAGTGGTGCGTCAATTTAGCATGTATTTCGTGATGTGTGTGCAGGAGCTGACTGTCCAAGGCACGTAAGAAGAGTAAGGGGTGTCGGGAGTGCTCCTGACGTATCAGCCAACCAGCTGCCGCCCTGCCGGGTCTGATGCCACATGCGTACGCTCTGCGCGCGCAGAATAATTAAGGCAGTGCAGGTGCTCCAGGAGCGAGGTATGCTCGCTACGAGCTTTCTCCAGAAGGCACGCAGAGTCTGACCCTGTTACGGAGCAGGTCTCAAGATTCATCAGCTTGCGCTCAATTGTGGCAACAGTGTCATCTAGTTGTTTACTGATGTTTCATATAATGCTCAAGCTGTACCCCCGCATGGCCACCTTGAAGGCACCCACTCGATAAGCCTTCCGGACGTCGTACCCGCATTAAGATCAAAATATTCTGTTGCAGCAATCCCAGGGTCTCTCCAAATGACGGGTCCTCAAGCGCAGCTGGCTGGAGACGCCACATGGGGATGACAAGAACCTCCTTCTCCCAAGCGAGTGTTAATAGCTGAGTGTTGTGATCTGAGTGCGTGCGGCCTAAGAAATCAATATGGTGTATTGTGGGGAGCAGAGCGGTTGACCCTACTATGCGATCAAGTCGTACGTGTAGGTTGTGCGGTGCGGAATAAAATGAATAGACCCTCAAGGTTGGATTGAGGTTTCACCAGTGGTCTACTAGGGACCAATGTTGCAACCAGTTGTGTAGTGCATGTGCGCTAGATATAGCCACAGTGCATGAGAGCGGTGGGAAGGAGCAATCTAAAGTGGTTTTGAGAACAGCATCGAAGTTGCCACCAATGAGCCAGGGGATCCTGCTCCAGAAAGACAGGACACCGGACAGCACGTGTAAGTAGCCAGCCTGATCCATGTTAGGGGCATATATCGCTCCCAGCAAGACCTGCCTTCCGTCCAGTAAGCCCTGAATGAGCACATATCGGCCCGTTGCATCCATCATTACCTCTTCCGCTGTGAATAGGGTCCTCGGTTTAACCCACACAAGAAACCCCCTGGTGTGCAAGAAGTAGTCCGTGATAAACACCTGGCCTCGCCAAAGGCGACTAAGATGATCAGCTTCAGCAGATACCAAGTGTGTCTCGTGGGAATGCTAAAGTGTGTCTCTTGTGGGAATGCTATGTGAGCAGATCTGTGTCTGAGATATGTGTGCATTGCATAGCAGCGCGAGGGTGTATGCATACACCGCTTATTCCAGGTGATTATATTAGTGTGTGTCATAGGGATGGTACAGTGGGGCTGCTTGTCTCCCCCTACACTCACATATGGAGGGCTGCAATGCACATGTGCAGGCCAGAGAGCAAACCCATGCGACAGGGCCAAGTATGTGTAGGCAGCAGAGCAGGACCTGGAAAAGATAAGAATAAAGGGGGAACGATATCTAAACAAGGAATAACATTACCAGAGCAGTAGTGCCAGGAGCGACCGCCTAAACCATCTAATTGTGTAATAGCCACTGAGTGCCTGGGCAAAACCAAGGGGTGGGGGAGAGTATCAGTTCCACCAAGTGTTGCCCTGCCGTGCTATGCGTTATGCACTGACAGACAACACACATCAAAGGCCTAGTCATTACAGCAAAGAAGTATGTTAGGGAGATTCCGCCCACCCTCCCCTGGAGGGGAGCGCAGGCCTTACGGATTCAAACATAACAAGTATATCGCATAACCAAATGGCAAACAATACTAAAGGGCCATATCACACATACTGGCAAGCTGAGCACAGTGTTTATATGATCTCACCTGCTGTTTGTGGGCTGACCGCTAGGTAGTTGCGAAGCCATCATCACTGAGGGCGTTTGATGAGTCTGCATCTGCCTCCATGCTTGGGACATGGTCTCTCATTGCTGTGGCCATATGTTGGGCCTGCCGGCACTCCGTCAGTATTTGTTCCAGATCTGGGACTGCTTTCGGGTGGGGAGGGGCTGCCCTCAGCGGCTTCTCCTGCCACTGCGGTGCAGCGGTCATGAGGACCTCTTCCACCCATTCTCCGGGAGGTGGGCTTTAAAGCAGCCAAACCATTTGCCTCCCCCTAGTCCCAGACCTCCTCGGGTGAGTCAAAGAAATGCAGGTTCCCCTCAGAGGTGACTTGAAGTCGGGCAAGAAATAGCAGTGAGTATCAAAGGTCCAGTTCGCGAAGCCACCTCTTGACTGCTTGAAAGGAGCTACTTTGTTTTTGGACTGTAACTGTGTAGTCTGGGAAAAACATTACGAGGCATTACTCACCGTGATCTCTGGAAGTGTACGTGCTTCGCACAGGATGGTGTCCCGTTCTCTGATTCAGGAGGCGGAATAAGAAGGGCCGTGGCCCAGCGCCATGCTGTGGCCTCCTTGTCGGGACCTGGTGAGCCCGCTCAACAGAAAAGAAGGGTGGGAACTCTGCAGCAAGTAGCTGCACACGGATCCACCTCTCAGTGTAGGAGACAGCATCTAATCCCTCCTCTCCCTTCGGCAGTCCTACCACCCGCACATTGTTCCTGCTGAACCGTCCCTCAGTGCCCTCCATCTTATGCTCCAGGGTGTGGACTCAATCCATCAGTGACTGGATCTCCGCAGTGTGTTCTTGGGCGAGAGGTTGGAGTTCAGATGGCGTAATTTCAGTATCTTGTACCTTCTCCATGAGCTTGCGATGGTCTGCATGGAGGAGGTTAAAATCGGTTGTGACCATGTCGATCCATCCCTCCAAGGATGTGCTTGTCAACACAAGCGTGGCACCTATCTTCTCAACTGCTTGCAAGACCGGGTCCAGTTGGAGCCCAGCGGCACTTCCACGGGGGGGCTCTGATCCCTGACCTGTCTCCAGTGGATTGGTGCAGGCCAGCCATGGAAGGGGCAGAAGCCGGCTGCCGCGCAGGAGTGAAGCCATCCCATGACAAGCTTCTGGGCCGTGGGCATTGAGAACGGCCATAGATGGGCCCCATTTCACGCAGGAGAGTGATCAGGGGAGAGGTCCCTAACGTTCATGCAAGGCGTCAGCACTCTGGTGAGATAAAGTTTACCAGTACGTGAGCGACCTCTTGATGGGAGCACCTGTGCAGCCCAGTCACCACATCAATGATAATATTAAAGTGAGGAAAGCCCAACTCACCTTGTAAATCCCTCCCACCCAGGGAAGGACAGTTCCACAGTGTACAACCCGCACGGCCACCGTGAGCCACCAGGATCCGGCTAGGTCAGGGCCTCACTGCAGCGTTGCACATTCCAGTAATTCCCTATATTGCCCCTGTCTGATCACCAGTCAGGAGCAGGGGTCTCACAGTGCATCAAAGGCCCGATAGCATAGCAAATGTTTTTCCAGGTCCCTCAGGCCACCCGGCTTCCAGTGACCAACGGCAGTCAGCCACTGCAGAGCCCCTTGACGTCACTGCTTAGCGGGGCGCACGTAAGTCCCTGGGGGAGGCCTAAGTCCGGGACCTCCTTCGCTCCCTCTTTCACTGAGCAGGCCTTAGCGGGCTTTCACCTATGGTTCACCAACAGTGGGGGGAAAGCGTGGGAAGATATGATGACGCATGAGGCGGGGGATTCCCCACCACTGGCTGCCTCCCCCATCAGTCCCACTCCGACCTGGGCCCGATACGGCCCCCGGTAGATAAGGTGCTATTACAAGCAGGGAGGCTGAGGCCCGATCTCACCCTCATGCCCCTCCGTAATTCCCAAGCGCCAGTTGCTCGGTGCAAGCCACAGTGCCACCCCTCACCACCACAATGAACACCTCCTCACCACTACTGCACTTCTCAGTCACCTCCACCATCACTGTGTGCTCTTACATGGGCCGGGATCCTGGCCCGACCCCACCCTCGTGCCCCCGCGCTGTTACCGGGCAACATTTCAGGCGAGATCAGGCCACAGAGCCCCTCAGCAATGTTTAATGTGGTCTCAGCCGGGAGGAAAGTGGAGGTCCAGAAACTCATGGATCAGTGCAAACCTCTCTGGCCACCTCTCATGTAACCAGAACCTATGCACAATACGGCCCCCGGGTCACTCCAGCATGGGCCGTCTCAGGAAGGGAGAGAGCATCCCGGCACCACTCTTCCTCTCTCCTGGTATGTGTCTTTGGGCGCATCAGGAGCCCTCCCAGCACCCAACCGGAGGCAGCATGTGGCTCTGTGGTGTGTGAATGGGCCGTTAGAGTTCCCGACATGGGCCTCAAATAGCGCCAAGATCTCCCACAAGGGGCTCTGGACTCAATACAGCTCGCTCCTTATTGCAGGGGTGAGCTAGTCCTGCATATCCACCATTACAGGCTGGAGCAGCCCTGTGGCAGGCCGGACCCCTCAGTGCTTCCGCCTCCTACACACTGTGCTCGGAGGGCCAGCAGGGCAGCAAAGAGCAGCTGCAGCAGCTGTGCTCCTCAGGGCTCATTACAAGAGAATAACAGGGCATTGTAACGGAGCTGTGTTAGATCATGTTCACCATCTTGGCTGGCTAGCCACGCCCCCAACCTTTTCGCTCAGTCATTCATGCATACTAATGTAGATATACAAGAAATACACATGGGGGCGTTTTACTGTTTATTGAACCACAATAATTCTTGTATCGAATATATGTGCATCAGTAAACGTGATTAGCAATCTGAGAAAAGTAAAAAGAATGAACAATTCCACTATTGTGCTAAAACATTATATATGTGCTGGCATATCAATAATGTGGATAGTGTACTCCTACTATGCGCTCTCTAACCTAGTTGCCTATGGTGGGTGTTCTGCCAAAACTCCATTACTGGATGATCTAACTCCCTATTACTTAAATGTAAGTGTATGCAGGTCCCCGACTTGGTCAGAAGTTGGACATCCCTTCGCTCAGAGGGTAAACAGGAATCAGCTGGGCTGAGCCTCTGACCACAGCGATGACCTCGCAATGACATCAGATTGCTCTTCTGAGTTGAACACTGAAATGTGTGTGTATTTATAATAACAGCATCCATACTTCCGTGTCAAGGCTTCAGCCAAGCTGACGTTGTTAATTCTCTTGTGATAGCCATATCGCCTCATGGACGAATAACAAACAATAACATTTGCATAATGTGTGTTCAGGCCTTGTACTAAATGTTCAAGGTGTCGTGATAGTGTACTTATGAAGAGGAATTTGTAAGCAATGTGGATTCAGAGAAACCAATTCTGCACTGCCACACAAGCAAATGTGTGTCAAAAGTCATTGTGTAGAAAAGAAGACAAATTAAGAAATGTGTGCATGTAAAATGGAAGTGGTACAAAAGGGGGTGGTGATGGACGGAGCATCTGAACCAATCAAACACTCACACCCAGTCAACAGATCTGGGTTTAATCCATCACCGTTCAGCCCGTACTGCCAAGCCATGCCTTCCCTGGACCGGAAACAAGCTTCCAAGGACCGGTTTCTGGCATTTCAGTCGTCTTCAGCCAGGCTTGCTTGAATCCAGTGGCAAAGTGAACAAGAGACTCACGTCTGAGGAAGCTTGTTTCCGGTCCAGGGAAGGCATGGCTTGGCAGTTCGAGCTGGACTGTTCCCATGAGGCACAGGGTCAGACTGATTTGCATATGACCATGTCTGAACTGGGGTGGCAGAGTGGGCTAAAGAACGGTGATGGATTCAACCCAGATCTGTTGACTGGGTGTGAGTGTTTGATTGGTTCAGATGCTCCGTCCATCACCACCCCCTTTTGTACCGCTTTGTTTGCCATACGTTGGCAGGGTATGCGCAGACGTGAGTCCCTTGCTCACTTTGCCACTGGATTCAAGCAAGCCTGGCTGAAGACGGCTGAAATGCCAGAAACCGGTCCTAGGAACCTTGTTTCCGGTCCAGGGAAGGCATGGCTTGGCAGTTCGGGCTGGACTGTTCCCATGAGGCACAGGGTCAGACTGATTTGCATATGGCCATGTCTGAACTGGGGTGGCAGAGTGGGCTAAAGAACGGTGATGGATTAAACCCAGATCTGTTGACTGGGTGTGAATGTTTGATTGGTTCAGATGCTCCGTCAATCACCACCCCCTTTTGAACCGCTTTGTAAAAGGGAAGTGTTTCATCCCGGGCCTAACCAAGCCACGTAACAGTTATTCTGGACATTACCATTATTTTTCGGGCACTTCTTTAAGGAAGCCTTTACTTAAACACACTGCTTTCTTTATAAAATGGCTGAACAATGACAAAGGAAAGAGGAAACTGAAGTCAGCGAGGAGGTTTTCAAAGACAATTTAAAGTAATTTATAAACTCCTCCATACAGTCTGCTGCCAATGCTACCATTTAAGCAATCGTTCAAGATATCAGTAACAGTGTAAAAGAAGTTATATTGGTCCATACCCAATGAGCTGGTAGCAGCGGGTCTCTTCCTTCCTAGTAGTCCTGTATTTTACATGGTACATTTCCCTATTAAACCTCTAAAAAAACTCCATCATAGACCTTTGCAATCAGAAGGATTAGGTCCGTCGAACTAAGCAGGAACTTCTGCTGGGAAGATATCTGACATTGTCAGAACCAGAGATGGGTATGGTTTCATTTTGTGATGATTGTGGCAGCATGCCCAGTACATGACCTTCACTAAAAGAGATAGAAAAATGCAAAAAGAAAAGAAAACATGCAGGATGCTGATTATTTATTCTCCAGACACAATCAATCAATCAATCAAACAAACAGGACACTTGTAAAGCGCACTACATACCCGTGAGGGTCTCAAGGCGCTGGGGGGGTGCTGCTACTGATCGAAGAGCCATATCTTGAGGAGTCTTCGGAAGGTCGTTCTTTGGATGTGGGGGACTGTGGGAAGGGCGAGACCTACAGAGCGGAGCTGGTGGGTGGGGGTGTCGAAGCTGAGTCGCCTGTTGAGGTATGTTGTGCCGGTGTTGTGGAGAGCTTTGTGTGCGTGGATGAGGAGCTTGAAGGTTATTCTCTTGTTGACGGGGAGCCAGTGCAGGTCTCTCAGGTGGAGTGTGATGTGGCTGTGGCAGGGGATGGCAAGGATTAGACGTGCCGAGGCATTCTGGATGCGTTTACAGCCGTCTCAGGAGCTTGGCCGACGTTCCTGCATAGAGGGCGTTTTGGTAGTCCAGCCTGCTGCTGACGAGGGCCTGGGTGACTGTTCGTCTACTTTCGATAAGGATCCACTTGAAGATCCTGCGGAGCATTTGGAGGGTGTTGAAGCAGGATGAGGAGACGGCGTTGACCTCCTTAGTCATGGAGAGGGTGGAGTCGAGGATGACCCCTAGGTTGCGTGCATGGTCATTTAGTGTTGAGGTCGTTCCTAGTGTTGTCGGCCACCAGGAGTCGTCCCAAGCTGAAGGGGTAGAGCATAGGATGAGGACCTCCGTCTTGTCTGCGTTCAGTTTCAGTCAGGTGATCCTCATCCATTCAGAGACGGCCTTCAATCCTTCGTGGAGGTTGGTTTTGGCAGTGTGAGGGTCTTTGGTGACGGAGAGGATAAGCTTGGTGACGTCGGCGTAGGAGATGATGTTGAGGCCATGCTGTCGGGTGACGTGGTCGAGGGGTGCCATGTAGTGGTTGAACACCGTTGGGCTGTGGGATAAGCCCTGGGGTACGCCACAGATGATCTTGGTTTGCGTGGGAGCAGAAGGGGGGAAGGCAGACGCTCTGTGTTCTGCCGGAGAGGGAGGAGGTGATCCGGTCCAGAGCCTTCTCTTGGACCCCGGCGTCGTGTAGACGTGTTCGTAGTGTGTGGTGGCAGACCGTGTCGAAGGCAGCTGATAGGACCAGGAGGATGAGGGCCGCTGTTTCTCCGTTGTATAGCAGGGTCCTGATGTGGTCGGTGGCAGCGATGAGGGCGGTTTCGGTGCTATGGTTGCTGCGAAACCCAGACTGGGACAGATACAGGTTGCTGTTCTCCTCGAGGTAGCGGGTCAGTTGCTTGTTGATGGTTTTCTCGATGACCTTTGCCGGGAACAGGAGCAGGGAGATGGGCTGGAAGTTCTTGAGGTCCTTGGGGTCCGCCTTGGGCTTCTTGAGTATGGTGTTGATCTCGGCATGTTTCCAGCTTTCCGGGAAGGTTGCAGTCTTGAAGGAGGTGTTGATTACTTTCCGGAGATGGGGCTGTGCTGGCTTTGTTGAAGATGTGGTGAGGGCATGGGTCTAACGGTGATCCAAAGGGGATGGTGTTCATGATCTTGCTGGTGTCCTTGTCATTGATACAGGTCCAGGAGAGCAGGCGGTTGGTGTGGGTGGTGGCCGTGGTGGCGGATGTCTCAGTGGTAGCTGGGGTGGTCGTAACGTTGAAGCTGTCGTGGATGTTGGTGATCTTGCGGTGAAAGAAGGTGGCCCGGAGGCGTACAGGTCCTGCGAAGGTGGGATGTCATTGGTGTTGGAGAGTTCCTTCACGATGTTGAAGAGCTCTTTGCTGTTGTGTGCGTTGTTGTCTAGGCGGTCTTTGAAGGAGGCCCTCTTGGCAGCTCTGATGAGGTGATAGTGTCTGTGGGTGGCATTCTTGTGAGCTGCGTAGCTGTCCGGTGTTCGTTCGCCAGTTTTCGGCATGTTCGTTTGGAGGCCTGGAGGTCTTTGGTGAACCAGGTGGCTTTCTTGCTGGTGTGGCTGTTGGAGGGTTTCTTGACGGGGCGAGGGTGTTGGCGCAGTCGTCGATCCACTGTCTTAGGTTGTGGGTGGCGGTTTCGGGGTCGGTGGGGTCGACGGGTGGCCTCTGGGCAAGGGTGGTGGTTAGCTGATCTTCGGTGACTTTGCCCCAGTTGCGGCGAGGCATCTGTTGGGTGCGGTGGTGCGTGGTGGGCTTCCTGAAGGTGAAATGGATGCAGTGATTGTGAGAAGATGGTGTCAAGGGTGTTGCCCCCGGCGTGGGTGGGTGTTGTCACAAGCTGTCCGAGTCTGAGGTTAGCGAGGTTGTCGATCATGGTGGTGGAGTTGGTGTTGTTGTTGTTCTCGAGATGGAAGTTCAGGTCCCCGAGGAGGATGTAGTCCATGGAGGCGAGGGCGTGTGTGCTGATGAAGTCGGCGATGGAGTCGCTGAACTGTGGACGGGGTCCAGGTGTCTGTAGATGAGTGTTCCTCTGAGGGAGGTGTTGGGGTCGGTGTGAATTTGGAAGTGCAGGTGTTTGGCGGTGCTGAGGGAGTCGTTGGTGTTGGTCGAGACTCTGAGAGTGTTCCTGTGGACGATGGCGATTCCTTCTCCTACTCCGTTGGTGCCGTCCCTGCAGGTGATCATGTAGCCTTCTGGGATGGCTATGGCGATGTCGGGTGTTGAGGAGGGGTTCAGCCAGGTCTCCGTCAGGAAGGCGACGTCTGGGGATGTTGAGTCGAGGAGGACCCAGAGTTCAACGGCGTGTTTGCGTGTGGAGCGGGTGTTGAGGAGGATGCGTCTGAGGTAGATGGGCTCTTTTCTGGGCTGAGTTTTGGTAGGGCGGATGCTGGTGAAGTTGCAGTTCCTTGGTGCGCTTCGGGGTGGCCTGGTAGCAGGTGTGTTCTCGTCCGGAGTTGAGTGCGCGGAGGGTGCTGGCATCATAGCGGAGTCGGGCGTCGTGGCGTATGCGGGGGCCAGGGATCTGGCGCTGGGCCCGGTCCAGGCGCGGACGGGCGCAGAGTCGCAGACGGGCTTGACTTACGTGCGTCTTCGGCGCGTCAGCGGCGCACCCGCTGCTCACGGCCATGCGGCGGCTGCCATATATGGGGAGGGGGGATGGAGGAGAAGCAGGGAGGCGGGAGGAAGGGGCAGCGAATGGGCGGTCAGGTGGGGTGGGCCACAGAGGGTGCAGCAGCGGGAACGGGAGCAGTGGACGGCACAGGGGCATGGGCAAGAATCCCGGGGCACAGAAGAGAAAACCGGGCACAGATCAGGGGGTACACAGTGACAATGGCAAAACGGGGCACAGCTCAGGGGGCACACAGTGACAATGACAAAATGGGGCACAGCTCAGGGAGAACACAGTGACAATGATAAAACGGGGCACAGCTCAGGGGGCACACAGAGAAACAACGGGGCACAGATCAGGTGGCTCAGAACTAACCTTAGCAGCGGTAGGAGTAGGACGCGCAGGCAGTGCTGTGCGGAGGGGGAGTGACCTCCCAACAGGGTCAAGGGTCGCTCACCTCATTGTGCAGCGGCCGCCATATATGGAGAGGAGGGAAGGAGGGAGGAGAAGCAGTGAGGCGGGAGGCGGGAGGAAGGAGCAGCGAATGGACGGTCAGGGGGTGCAGACCGCAGGGGGTGCAGCGGCAGGAACGGGAGCAGTGGGCGGCACGGGGCAAGGGCGAGAATCCCGGGGCACAGACGAGAAAACAGGGCACAGATCAGGGGGCACACAGTGACAATGGCAAAATGGGGCACAGCTCAGGGGGCACACAGTGACAATGACGAAACGGGGCACAGCTCAGGGGGCACACAGTGACAATGACAAAAATGGGGCACAGTTCAGGGGGCACACAGAGAAACAACGGGGCACAGATCAGGTGGCTCAGAACTAACCTTAGCAGCGGCAGGAGTAGGACGCGCAGGCAGTGCTGTGCGGAGGGGGAGTGACCTCCCAACAGGGTCAAGGGTCGCTCACCTCACCGTGCAGCGGCCGCCATCTATGGGGAGGAGGGAGGGAGGGAGGAGAAGCAGGGAGGTAGGAGTCGGGAGCAAGGGGCAGCAAATGGGCGGTCAGGGGTCTGGCCGCAGGGGGTGCAGCGGCTGGGAACGAGAGCGGTGGACAGCACGGGGGCAAGGGCAAGAATCCCGGGGCATAGAAGAGAAAACGGGGCACAGATCAGGGGACACACAGTGACAATGACAAAACGGGCCACAGCTCAGGGGGCACACAGTGACAATGAAAAAACAGTGCATAGCTCAGGGGGCACACAGAGAAACAACGGGGCACAGATCAGGTTGCTCAGAACTAACCTTAGCAGCGGCAGGAGAAGGACGCGCAGGCGGTGCTGTGTGGAGGGGGCGCGACCTTCCAACAGGGTCAGATAACCTGGACGAATTAAAATGTAATTGTTTTTGACCAAATAAAAGTAGGCAAAAAATACTTCAAAAATGTCCTAAAGAGAAAAAGGACAGGAGCTCTCGTACTGAGATTTGTGACCACGCTGGGGTAACTTCTTTTTGACCCACCGGTATAGTTTCATCCCCTTTTTATCAGACTGGACAAAGATTGCTCATGTTGGGGGATTATATTAGGTCCAGGATCAGGCAACGAAATTACCATTGTTTGTGTAGTCATTACCCAGATTTTTGCCTTATTTAACTAAACCTGTTTTTGTTGGCCATAAGACTCTGCACACTTTACTCATGCTAATCAGTGGTAAAGGGCTTGCTCTCTCCACTATTAACATGGTCAAATTGCAATACTCCTAATTGGCACATTCAATTTACTTACTATCCCAAGTATATGGTACTACATGTACTTGGGCCTGTAAATTAAATGCTGCAAGTAGGCTACAGCATTTATTGTGTCTTCCTGTAAATTAGCACTGTAAATCATGTCTCCAGCCCCAGCCACTTTGCAGACTTGGTATGCAGTTTTAAACTGCCACTTCAACATGGACAAATAAACCCATTGCCAGGCCTAAACCTTCCTTTTTAGTGCTTATAAGTCATCGCTATGGTAGTCCCTAAATGCCTATAGGGCAAGGTGCAAGGTATTTAAAACGCAAGACATGTATATTTAATGGTTTACATGTTCTGGCAGTTAAAAAACCAGCAAAGTCGTTTTTCACTGAGGCAAGGCTGGTCCTCCCATAGGAAAGCATTTGGTATATTTTTACACTTTATAATGGTTAACTTCAGTTTGAGAGCAGTTAGGGCCATGATTCAAGGACGCATTTTAATAGTAATTGAAATCTAACTTAATGATCAAGTGGTATTTTATATTGCTATTTTCAAAATGACACTTTTATAAAGTTGTCATTTCTATGCCTAAGCCAAATGTGCCTTTCTGCCAGTGTCCATTGTCATCTGATTGGTAATGGTCTCCTGTGGTGTTATATGTATTGCTCCCAGACAGTGGACAGAAGGCTTGTGTGTGGAGAGGTGTTTTTCTTCCTTGAACAGGATGGCCTGGGGAGTTGTGCCCAGCCCCATCCTGAGCTTCAAAGGGTGTACCCTGTCACTGGCAGATGTAACTCGCACCTGGGCCTGTCTCCCCTTTTTCTCCTGGTCAGCTTGGCTCCAAACCCAGTGGGAAGGCAGAGCTGTCCCAGAACTGGTTTGGAATTACAACAAGGGAGGGTTTGCCCATTATCATAGCCACACCTCTGGGTGCAGACAGGGTGCCAAGGCCAGGGGAATAATGATTTAGGTAGAGAAGGGCCCTGTGGGATAGTGTACAGTAAAACACTCAGTTAGTGCTACAAAACTAGGTAGGGTCAACCCTGGGAACTATTACCCCATCGGTTAGGGAGCGGTCCAGAGTTCCCCCACTCACAGGCTTGCACTGGCCATAAAAGTGGCATCCCCAGTACCTCTCCCACCAAAAGACAATGGCTTGACTGAGATCTCTAGCAGCAATGGCACCATGGAGCCCTTGAGGGCTACAGCCTGCTGCCTTGCCCCACTAAAGATTTTCGACTTCCATTTCAGAGACTAAGTCCAAAGGTAAAACTTTTCACCAGAGTGAACTTGGTGCCTGAATGTGACTTGCACTACATAGTGGTCGGCCTTAGATTTTGACTTTGTCCCAGTGCAGGGCAACCAGAAGACCAGTGTTGGTGCTTAATGCTCTTTGGTGCTATTTTGAACCTTAAAATCTAAAGATTCATAGCCCCAGTTATACTTACTGGATTTGTGTCATTTTGGTGTCATTTTATTCTATCTTGGGTGGATTTTACTGATTAGTCTTGGAAGACACTGGAAGGATTGTTAAAGGGCAGCAAAGTGAGTGACTATAATGGGTTATACAATCTATTTGAGAGAGAGCACATGCTCAGTAATTGCTTTGCAGAGACTTGATTGGTTCAAAGAATATGGTGCCAAATGAGCTTGCGAAGAAAGCTGATCTCTGGATTAGCACTAGGATGTCAAAGAAGGCACTTGGGGGGACACCAAAAGGGTGGATAGGGTACCCACTAGAAGAAGGAAGTGGTATACAAAGAAAAAACAAAGGAGTTCTCTAAAGGCCTCCAAAAATGTGTTCAGAGGAAGGAATCCAAGGCCAATCTTGAGCAGAAAAAAACATGGTTTAGTGGGAAGAAGACTCCAGGCTATTTCCAGCCCAAGTGCCATCAATGTCACCAGTATTGGCACTTTAAGGGGGATACTGTCTAAACCCTAAGGAAACCGCCTTCCACTGGTGGACCTACTCCAGAGATGGCCAGTATAGAGCTTGGAGAAGAGACTGTTCCAGTTAGTATTGGGGCAAGTGCACAGGTTACTCTAGTGTTCGTAGGTGGCATTGAGATGGTGTCCAAGGTTCACATGCCTGGCAATACCAAATATTATAGGCAGTGGGGCATCGCCAATGGGCAGAGGCTCTGAGGGGCATAGGAGCCTGTACGACTACTGTGAGGTGTCATCTGGTATCCTCAAAGCAGACAGTCCCTGATGTAGTCTACCAGGTTGTGACGCCAGACAATCAGGTGAGCCACTATCCAGAAGGTCTAGTTCCCTTCTAATGGGGGTGAGAGTGTCTCAAGTTACTCAAAGGTAACTGTGAGTTCAGCCATGCCTGTGGACTATCTGTTTGGAAATTATCTTGAGCATACTATCTTGAGGTGGGGGTCAGGTATCACTTACAGATGCTGAGATTGCCTGAGTGGGTGTGCCTGACAGGAAAGTCAGAAGGACATGAAGCCTGGGAAATGGTCCATGGGCTTGCAAAGAAGAGGAAAGGCAAGGGGTGTGGGAAACCCACTCCAGAAGTGCCCATGGTCTGGGAGAAGGCTGCTCCTGAAGGTGACACCACAGTACCTAAAGGGGAAGACATTACTGCTCTAGGGGACCTACTTGAGTTAGTCAGTTGCAAACTGAAGGGGGGCCGTCCCAAGCAGAGTTCTGCAAAGAGTAGAGGTAGTCATCTGACAATACCTCCAGTGATCGTTGTATTTACTGAGAGAATGGTCTCCCGTTTAGTGAGCCCAAGGACCCATGTGCTGGTGGTCTCCCAGTGCTACAGTGCCATCCTACTGAAAATAGCTTGATATCTCCCTGGCAGGCCATCTGGGGCAGGCCAGACCTTTAACCAATTAGTCATCCACATCCCTGGATGAGGATGCAATCCGCTATATTCTGCAGATCCTTTGTAAACTGCCAGTCCAGTGGGAAGTTAGGAGGAAAGCAAAAGTCCCCCCTGCTTCAATTTCCCTGCCCTAGGAACCCCAGTTGGAAGGATGGGTATTGACATTGTTGGGGCTCGCCCCCAAGACTGCCATAGGCAACATATTCATCCTGGTCTTATTGGACCATGCCACAAGGTACCCTGAGGCCATAACTCTTAGATTGATGACTGCAGCCGTGATGGCCAGAGTACTGATGGGAATATTTAACAATGATGGTTTACCTAATGAGTTGTTGTCTGACAGGGACACCAACGTCATGCCTGCTTACCTTAAGTCCATGTGGGAGGATTGTGGGGTAGCCTAGGAGTTCTCCATTCAATATCAGCCCCAGATCAATGGGCTTGTTCAATAAGACCCTGATAGACATAATTATGGGCCTCCCAGAACACAAGAGATATAAGTGGGACGTCTTGCTACCATCCCTGCTATTTGCCTCCTGGGAGGTAGATCAGAAGGGAGCAGGGCTCAGTCTCTTTGAACTTCTGTTTGACCACCCTATGCGTGAACCTCTCAGGCTTGTGTAATCTTGGTATAAGGCAATGCAACACAGCTATCCTCGTATGTGTGAGTGGTGTAAGCCCGCAGTTATTGGTGGGTTATGTGAAATTCCTTAAAGAAACTAAAAAATTATTGATCTTGGTACCAGCAAGTTTGCGAGCATTGTTGCTAAGACTAATCGGCTGGTCAACTTTTACAGGAAGTTCAGAAGGTGTATCACGTTTTTATACTTAATTATCTATGTTGTCATACAGCAAGGTTTACTGGCTCCATCTTATAACCAAGATTGATATTTACAGGCAACATAGTTGTTTACTAGGTGCTACGGAACCTTGATTATGTAGGCAGCACTATCACTGAGACCCCATTACTGGGGCCCTTTAACATGGGCGAAGGGGCCCGTGAGAAGGTGTTGATGCATGTGTTGAAATTGCAATATATTCAGCAGATCTTAGGCTTTTGAATTTCATGAGATATACCACTGGGATCAGAATCAACCATCTAGAGACTTCTTGCGGGACTAGCTTGTCTTAGTTAGAAACAATAACAAATCCAGCAGAAACCATAGTGATTCTTAGGATAGTCCAAAACTTTTTTATAGTTGGTTTTATTCTGGTAAAATCTTTTTTACAGGTCATAATTATTTCCCTTTGCTCTTTAGGTCCCCATCAGAGCTGCAAGCCGGGCTCCTTGTATTTTTTTAACTTTTATTTCTCAGAATGATTATTATATGTATTACTATTTTATTGTGTCTTTTCATATTATGATGGATGTTAATAACTTGAAACAATAAAAATCTATGTATCTATCTCAGGCTTGTGAAGGAAGAATAGGAGAAAGATCCCAAGAAATACCCTCAAAATTTAGTGAGCTGCATGCTTTCCCTCATGTCTCAGAGAAAGCGCTTCTGGAAAGAGGTCACTGAGAAGGTAGAGGCCAGCCATAAAGTTATAAAGCAGTGGTACAACCAGAAGGCTACTCTTGTGGAGTATCAGCCTAGCCAAAAGGTATGCGTGATGGAGCCTGTGGAGCCCTGGTCCTTAAAGGAACGGTGGACTGAGCCCTATAAGGCGAAGGAACAAAAAAAGGAAATCACCTACCTGGTAGACCGCAAGATATACAGGAACCCCTTAAGGGTCCAGCATATGAACCACCTCAAGCCCCACTTTGAGACGTGACAGACAATAGTGAAAAGGAGAGTAAACTTCTCTCAAACTTCCTATTTTCCAAGGAGCAAGATTGGTCAGTGGAAGAGTTGTCCTCTCCCCTACCCTGAGACCAGAGCAACAGAGGGACTGTGACCACTTGTTGGGGCAGTGTACCACTTTCTTCTCACTTACCCAAGGGATCACTCTTTGGTGTATCCATGATGTGAACACGGGGACAGCATGCCTGTCAAGAGCAACATTTACAGGCTATCTAACAAAATGAGAGCCAGCATAAATGGTGTTGGATTTGGGGTTGATTGAGCCCTCCTGTAGTCCTGAGTCCATTCCAGTAGCAGTGGCACCCAAGGCTTTCTCTCTGGACAGCCTCCCAGAACTCCGGTTCGATGTGGATTGCAGGGACCTCAGTTCAGTCACTGTGACTGATGCTCACCCTAGCCCGAGAGATGGTGAGCTCATTGGTCATCAAAACTTTGAGTTCCATAGATAAAGCCCAATTATTCTTTAGAAACGCATATGGCTACATGGTTTTTCACAGACCAGCAGACGAGAGGCCATTCTGTTGGTCCTTATCAATTCAACAACAGGCCCCTATTCATAAACTACAGAGGTCTGTCTAGGAACTGTTACCGAAGGCCTACTTTGTACCCTCAAAGTCGAAAGGTGTTCGATGAAGTTTTAGAGACCAAAACAGATTCCCCAATGATAATAGTAAGTAGTCAACCAATTCCAGTTTCTTTGGGTGTTCTAATTGCTAGGTTTCTCCAAATCTGGATGCAAATAACCTAATATCCATGGGTACCTCAGACAGTACAAGGTTATCAGATAAATTGTTTTGACCAACCCTTTCAGGTAGACTATCCACACAGTAATTTTACCCCAAACAGAAACTTTCAGCATGGATCAGGAAATACAAGATCTATTACAAAAACAGGCAATACAACCCATTCTGTTCAACTAGTCAGGGTTTCTCAGCAATAATTTTCCTGGAAAGGAAAAAGAACTATAAATTTGAAACATGTAAACTAGTTTGTCCTGTACAAGTTTTTCAGAATGGAGACAATTCTCGTTCTATTATGTCTGGTGCAACAGATTTTCTCAGTTTCCTAGGGAACTTGGAATATTCCACTATACACCTTCCAGTGGCAAAAAAAGATGTTTCTTTTCTAATAGCTTCTTCTTCACTTTCTCTCTGTCATTTAGCACATATAGTGAGTCTACTAGCATCATCAATACAGGATAATCTTCCTAGAATCTCTCTCATTACAGTGCTCTCCAAAGACTAAAATTGTGTCATCTAAGGAAGCTATTATGTTATTCAGGCATAATTCCTTTAGATAAAGAGACAATAGAAGCAGTAACCTGGTGGTTAGACTAGTTGGAGGCATGGAATGGCAGATCAATTTTCAATACCAAATCTGCTATTAGCATTCAATGCAAGTTTCGTCAGGTTGGGGTGTTCGATGTGGTCAGTTCTTGACTAGCAGCACCTAGTGCACCATATACATCAATTATTTAATGCTTCTTAAAGGCTCCTAAGTTGTCCAATGTTTCACAAAAAAATGGGTTGTGGTGTAGACCTATTGAGAATGGACAATATCTAAGATGTACATCAATCACCTAGGGTAGAGGTCCTCAAACTGTGCGGCGTTCCCCCTGGGGGCCGTGCTGTATTCCCAGGGGGCCTCAAGTTCTTGTAAATGAAGATGGCCTGGAAGTATGACTTTGTTTATTTGGAGAGTTTCCAGTTATCTTCATTTACATGCAGCCCTTAAGTGCCAAAAATATGGGAAATTTCATAATGTACCATAAACTATTTCCGCCCTATTAGCTTAATTTGCATTTCTTTTTGATTTAAGGTATCTGCATTATTTTACATGCTGTTAACAGAAAGTGAAAAACAAGACACTTAAAGAATATATTGTTCTTTTTAGCCACCTCAATTCTGTTAGGGTCTTGTTTGTCTCTTTTCAGTTAACCGCAAATAAGATAATGCAGACATTTTAAAAGAAAAATTAATGCAAGTTAAGCCAATTGTTTGGAAATGCATTCTGCTATGTTAGGAGATTTCATTTGATGAGTTTGATCACTGCAGGTGTGGGCAATAGTGACTTGTGCATTTATAGTGCTATGAGGTCCCAGCTTGGAACAGAAAGCACTGTGAATATGCTGGTCATTATTTTAAAATTGTATTATAACAAGGCAGGCTGCTGCAAAATGATTTAGGGCCTGATGTAGATCTCGGTGGATGGGTTACTCCATCACAACGGTGACGGATATACTGTTCGCAGAAAAATAAATCCCAAAGGATATAATGGGATTTATATTTTGGTGGACAAGATATCCGTCACCGTTGTTACGGAGTAACCCATCCGCCGAGATTTAAATCAGGCCATTAGTATTTTAGGATAAAACAAGTGCTTTCAAAGTATATAGTTTAGTAATAATTAAATTGTACCTAGTGCAAATAAATGTATAAATGTCTATTAAAAGTACACTTTCTAGAGTTCAGCTTATAACACCTTAACATCATCTATCGAAAGAATAACTCTTTGTCACCATGACGCTTCAAGTGACTCCATCAATGAAAGCCTATACTGGCTCCCAAGCAGCCTTTACATTTGGTGATCAACCAATTGCAGACATTTACAGCAGTGCAACAGGTGCAGTTGCATTGGGACCCAGGCTCACAACACCCCAATTATGGGGCCGAGTGTTTTTGGTCAATATCGGTTTTCTTTGATATATTTGCACTTTTTGAATCTGACATTTAGTGTGGATTATGAGATACAGAAAAACAATCCTCAAATGATCTCATAAGCTCTGTTCCCTGCACTCAGCTCTATCCTTCCCGCTCCCCCTATTACAATACAGCACAATATACTACCCAGTGGCAATCGCTTCTGGGTAGTTATAAGTAGGTTCTCGTTTCCTTACAAAATGTCTTCTTTGTGTTGCTTATAACTTTAGCATCGTTTGACGAATCTCCATTAAAAAAGCGCAAATTTTTGTCTAGTTTGTGCATGGATAGTTTCTGGGTGATCTGTCAAGTGGGAAAAGAAAATAAGAGGGGTCCCATTACGTGTTCTTCACAGTCATTTTTTCATAGGAACTTTAGACACAGCTAAAGCCCAAACGGCTGAATGGATTTACAGCCTATTTGGCAGAAAGATAGATCTTGGTCCCGAAAGAGTGCTTTTTGTGACTTGATGTAAATCCGTTAAATAGTTTTTGAACAATCAATGCTAAATAAATAGTATATTTCATGCCACTGAGGATCCATCGTCTAAGAGCTCTCATAGTGAGATCTGATTGGCTGCCACCACATCAACGACGATGTAGTTGCAGCCATCTTAGGGCTAAGGACTCAGACCTGAGTCCTTAAAAAAATGTTAAAGAAAGACATGAGGGAGCAGGGTAGGGATACCCTGACCCCTAGGCCTGGTAGTGAGGTGCCAGAGGGACCCCAACTGGGGCTAAAACCGTGTTTTTTTTTTTTATGCTGCAAATTTGCAGAGGATCCATGACAAAAAAAATGCACGGCCTCCTGTGCCATTAAACAAACATTCTCCAAAGTGGACCAGGGCCCGAGGGGGGGGGGGCTGCTAATATGCTATTTAGAGATGGGGCATATGGCCTGGGGGCTAATATTTTAATGAAAGGTTGGGGGGGTGGCACCCTTCCCTGAGCCTTAAGAGACCACAGGGACCCTATTCACTGGGACCGCATCTCCGAAAATGAAGAGGGGGCTGTGTATCCCCCTCCCATAGCCATAGAATGGCCCCCTAGAACCTATCCCTTGGGCCAGATCAGGGTGCCCCTCCCCTGGACATCATCTATTTTCCATTGTGAGGGATAATGTAACGAGCTCCCACCCAGCGGGAGTACAAATCTGTACATGCTGGGTGGGAACACAAACCTTTTCCCAGCTCTCGGGCAAGGAAATACTGGGAATTGTTCCCAACCAGCGGGAGCAAAAGAAAACTACGGGGTGGGAGCAATGCTGGCTTCTGCTGCACCTGGGAAGGGTGCAAGCAGGGGAGCTGACGGGGTTGTGAGGGCCCGGAGACTCCCTAACACATTCCCAACAAGAATCATTTTCTGGGGTGCCCGGATAGACACCAGGGCACCTCTTAAATAAAACAAAATGCTGGCTCCTGCGTGGCCCTAAAACATGGGGCCGCTGGCAAGGAACCGGGGTGGCCACAGAGGCCCTGGGGCTCCCCCTGCGGCCCCCTAAAAATACTGTGGATGTGCCGGGTGAGACTGGGACACCCAGAAATGTTTTTTTTTTAAGCAAATAGTGAGTAATAATTGAGCAACTAGAGCAGCTCATTTATTATTCATTGCTCCTTCAAAGAGCACCCCATAATGCCCTACAATGGCAAATTACATCTTTTTTGTTTTTGGTAATGTGCCTAGAAGTTCTGCAGCCCCCGAGCAACATTAGAAGAAATAAAAACAGTAAGTCTCCTGGATCATTGAATCTAGGACCACAGGAGACCACATTTTTATAAAGCACTTCTGAGGCTGCTGTTTTTGCTCCATAGCTGGGAGTGTAGCATCCTCTAGGGGATGGTTCTAAGGCTGTATTTCATGTGGCCTAAAGATGTATAAAATAAATCACAAGGACTGTGTTGTAATGTAACATACCTTATTCATCCTCCCTGTGCTTTCCCCCTGCTGTCCTGCTTGGCCCTTAATGATGTCATTGGAATGTTGGGTGGCTTAATGAGCAAGCAGTTGTCAGTTGGCTTGAAGGGCTGAGCAGTGGAACTGCTCCTGGTGGGGTCTCCTGTCTATCTCTTCACAATCCCAAGATCTGAAGATGAAATAAAGTTATGATCCTAAATATACCTACAGACTATGGATCATTCATCATTGTAACACTGGCGACGAGGATGGGATTATTTTTATGATTGCATTTTTTGGGATGATGGATGTTAAAAGAAAGGCTCTGAGGCATGTTTGATTTACAACAATATGTATCTGACTATTTGCTTTTATATTTGTCATCCCAAAAATGTAATCAATATTAATAAAAAATTGTATGAATTATTTAAATATACATTTTATCAAAATGATTGGTGATTTTTGGAGAAAGAGGATAGATCTGCTTTATATATATTGATATGCTGTCCCTTGATTAAGCCAATAGGCCCACTTTTTATATTTTGTTGTTGCAGAAGTCCATGTGTGGCGTACGATTGGCTCCTCAGAGGCCAGGCCCTGTGGCCAGATTCCTTACAGTAGAATTATCCCCAGGTGTCAGATAGGATCTGCAAATTTTTCACGAGCAGTACCTCTGCACACCGATAGGTGGCATAATTTGTCTCGGCATGGCATTGTGGCGAAGTGACATGCACGGTACATATATAATCACCACCACAACGCACTGACGTCCGTTCTTTTCTTTCCACGAGTAAGCGTAGATCCGAACAGAGCCATCACAGTCAATTTTTGACTGACCTTTTTTGACTTTTTGTCAAAGTCTCTTTGAGATTTTTCTCCTGGTGTGGCACGGTGTGCACAAGGAAGGCAGCTTCAAGCCCTGCGGTGCTTGTCATCGGCAGATATCTGTGACGGACCCGTACCTTCTTTGCCTCTGGCCCTGTCCTATCTTGTCCATAACACTGTGAAGATCATCAAATCGCTTCACCTCTGTTTCATAGATTTAAAAAAGCTTTCGACAGTATAGACAGACTTCCTATGAGCCAAACTGACAAAGTAGGGCATCCCCAACAAAAAATTGTATTTGATTATTCCATTATATTCTAGCAACTGGGTCCAATTGAAATTAAACATAGAGGGTATACTGACTAAGATGATACCGTTCATTAAAGGCCTTAGGATATGGTGCTTGCCCCACTTCTATTCATATTTGCTGATACGGAAGCACCGGTTGCAAATCCTTCAGCAAGTTCGCCCAAGATTAATAGCAACCAGCTTAGGATCTTCCAGTTCGTAGATGATACAGCTAAATTACACAATATTTGTATAAGGCTGAAACACTCATTAAATAACCTTCTCAGTTATTGTTAAAAATTAACCTTGAAATGAATTATGACAAAACAAAAGTTTTAACCTTTTTAAAAAAAAAATCTCAACAACATGGGTGTTGGGATCTAATCAGATCTTAAGTACACCCCCTTGCAAATACCCAGAGTAAAGTTTTAATAAACAGGCCACATGCAAGTACTAAAAAAGAGAGAGGTAGGCCTAAGGTTCGCATTAGCCAAAAGCATGACACCATCTGATGTAACCAACAGTGAAACCATTACAAAATGCACTAAAGGTGGCAAACCAGCCCGCCTCCGACTTGTCCAACTAAAACTCCTACACAGGGTATATGTGACGGGACCTCAACTGTTGCGGATGGGGAGGGCTGACGGGGGGATTGTAAACGAGGTTGTCAACAGTTGGGTACCTTTATGCATATTGTCTGGGAGTGTGGGCTGATCCAACCCTATTGGCGCAACATTCACGATATTATTAACACCGACTTATCCGTACGCCTATGTATGGAAGCCCGAAGGTGCTTACTAAATGTCTGGGAGCCAACAGACTTGAATGTCTGCCAGCCACAATGGGTCACTTTGGGGCTCATGCTTGCCAAGAGAAACATTGCCCAGCGATGGGGAGCACCGCACCCGCCTACGGTGACGGATTGGGAAAAAGACTTGGACTGGGCTATGTTTCGGGAAAAAATGGCATATGTTGCCTGTGGATGTCCCAAGACATGGACCCGTGTTTGGGACTTGTGGAATTCCTGCCGGGGAGACATATGTCAACCTCCCCTTGTCCTCAGTAATGAAGATCCCCCTTCACCCTAGACCTTCCAAAGTATAATCTGTATAATATATCTTGCCTGTTGTTCCCAGGACGCCTGATGTACTATTTCTTCTGCAATGTGATTGAAATGCTGACGTTTGTTTATCATTAAAAAAAGTTTACAAGGGGGGGCGTGGCTAGCAGCCAACGATGGCGGCCGCAGCTTAGGGAGGCTCCCGTGGGAAGGCGGCATCCCGCATTAATCCGCTATCTTAATCCGAACAATATTGGTGTCTGAAGGGGCGGACCGTGTCAAGAGCCCTTGCGGCGCTCACCGGAGCGTTCCAGAGACGGAAAGGACAGGCGATCGCCTTGAGCCGGCTCGCGGAGCGGAGGGGAGGAGGGGCCTGCTGTCCTCCAGAAAGCTGCGGTGTGGAGTGCGGCTGGAGCCCGAGCGGAAGTTGACCATCGGCGGCTGGGACGGGGCGGAAGTGCCGGACCCGCGGTCATTCTGCCTGTCGACGACATAATCCCCAGGACTTGGTGAGGCGTCTTGCGGAGCCTGGCGGAGGTAAACTCACCCACAGCCCCGGCGTGGCAGGACCAGAGCGACAAGGCGGGCACCCGGGGGACGGCAGCCACCATATTGAGGGACGGGCCCCCTTGGTACTGCAGGCCCCACCATCCACACAACGGTCGGAGGCACCGCACCGGCAAACGAGAGGAGAAGGGTGGTCCAGTGAGCGGCGGCCGGCAGCGGAGCCGACGGTGAGTCCTATGCAGCCCTCCCCCCTCCCCCATCGCTCCACAGCGCACAATTGACCGCGGGCGCACCTGGGGAGTCGGGGGTACAGCGGAGAAAAGCGCCAGACAGCAGCAGTTGCTACCGCACGTGGCGGTGGGAAGCGTAGCCCCTCATTCGACCTGGCATTGATGACATTATAGCGGAGGGGACTCACCTTGCCTTCCCGGCAGCCATCTCATCGGGCGCAAACGTGGTAGACCACACGACTGCCTGCACTCAGGTTGGCCTTCCACTAGCGAGCTACACTGCGTGCCCTCCGATTGCCACCCGGGGCGGCCACATTTGTTGAGACCCGAACGAGGGACACTGGGACCGAGTGTTAGTCGCGGACCCATTAGAATCGCTGCAGGACTCATCTCTTTACCGGCCCTGACTTACCATATCGGTGGGGGAACGCAACGCCCACGGAGGAAAGGCCATGTCCAACAGAGGGCCCAAACTCACGGCAGCGCAAGCAAAATTGAACAGATTCGCATACGAACAACAGACACCTCCCCAGGAACAGCGCAAATCCACAGGGAAGACAATGGACACAGAGAGCGCCAAAAAAGTCACGCTTGAAGATGTAATGGCAGCACTGGCCCAGGTTCAAGTCACGGTGGGGGCCACGGCCACGGAAGTCACATTGATAAGGGCGGACCTTCAGAAAATCAACGAAAGGGTCAAGCAAGTGGAGGTAGTCACTAAATCCTTAGTAGAAGACGTGTCCGAACTGCAAACAGTTGTAGAAAGGCTACAAACGGACAACAAATTCCTCAGAGACAAACTGGATGATCAAGAAGGGCGCTCACGACGCAACAACGTCCGAATCTTAGGCGTGCCGGAATCGGAAGACACGGGCGCTCTTGAGCTCTATGTGGAGGACCTGATCAACACCAGACTCCAACCGAAGGGTCTCTCCAACTTCTTTTCGGTGGAAAGGGCACATAGGGTCCCGGGAGGAAAGCCTAAAACTGGAGGACCGCCGAGGCCGATCCTTGCAAGGCTGTTCAACTTCAGAGACCGCGACGCCATCCTGCAAGCGGCGAGAGTGGCACCTGCAATTCAGATCCAGAACTCACGGATTGCCTTCTTCCCAGACTATACGGCCGAGGTGTCCAGAAAGAGAAGAACGTTCCTTGAGGTTAAAAAGACGCTGAGAGAAAAGGAGCTGCCCTACTCGATGCTCTTCCCGGCCCGACTGCGAGTAGTGGCAGACAAGAAAGTGTGGTTTTTTGATTCCCCGGAGGCGGCTCGCGACTGGCTTGAGGGTTGGCGCACGGACGACCACTCGAAGAGACAACAACGGTCCAACTACAGCCAAGGAGACGACAATGGAACTGGTTCCCAAACATCGGGCCGGGGGGGTGCGGGGGGCTCCCCGCCCCGCGGCCGTACCGGAAAAGGCGGAATAGAATGACTTGCTCTCATGGTCCTGGAATGACATTACTTGCTGAACAATGATTGATCTATGCGATAGCCGCGAGCAGACTCTGACACGGGTGGACCCCGGAAGAACGCGGGGATGCCGCCTGATCGGGGAGACACTCTCCCCCCACACGCAAGTACAATGGTTAAGGGGAGGTTTAAGCACTCTGCTCAGTTGGGGGGGCGGGCAGTTGCAAGTCCGTTAGGCAGGGGTGCAGGGAGGGGGGAACAGAGGTGGGGGTGTTTTGTTACAGTTAGGAATTCACATGTATGGTCAACACAAAAGCGTTGCTGTCACCTTAATTTTCAGATGCTTGGTGGGATGGACGAAGACTGGCCCCCTTGGCCAAACCCCCCCTACGTCTTACTGCAGGTACACGTACCACACGCTCGAGACTCACACTCCCTCTATCACGCCATAAAACTCACACCGCCAAATGGCTGGGAGCCAGATCCCTGAGGCAGATGGCGTAGCCTCGGAGTCTCAGCACTCATCCCTGAGGTTACTGTCTTGGAACGTGCGGGGGCTGGGGGACAAGGTGAAGCGAGGCCTGGTGTTAACCGCACTTAAACGACAGAGACCCACCATAGCGCTGCTGCAGGAAACACACCTGACGGGGGGGGCTACCAAAGCGATGGATAGGAAAGGATACAAAATGGTGGTGCATTCGAGTTTTACGTCAGGGTCGAGGGGTACTGGCATTATGATACGGAGGGCCTCGCAATTCATCCCTTTACAAACCAGGAAAGACGATCAGGGCTGCTTTGCCGCGCTACAGGGACAATGGGAAGGTAGGCTTCTTAATATAGTATCCGTCTATGTCCCACCGGCACTACACTCGGTGCAGCTTCCAAAGCTGGGTGATTTTCTGCTATCTCTGCCCGAGGGGGAGGTTATCCTAGGGGGGGACTTTAACGCCATAGTGGACACACAACTTGATAGGTTCCCGGCATCATCTCCCACGACAGGGACCCCCCGCCTACAGCGTTTCATTAGGCTATGGGCCTTACAGACGTGTGGAGATTCCTTCACCCTTCTCTACAACAGTACACGTTTCACTCCGCCGTTCACGGCAGTATGACGAGAATAGATCACTTTTTAACCCTGGGTGATGCGCTCCGACTTGTGGACGCAATAGAGATCCACCCCCGAGGTATTTCAGACCACTCACCAATCTCTCTCACACTCTCTTCCCAGGAAAGGTCCCGTAAGCGCATTTACCCCATACACGCCACCTACCTAAAGATTCCTCAGGTCCGCAAGGCCCTTAAGAGAGCGACAACACATTACTTTACTGAGAATGAGGGTTCAGTGCGCTCACCAGGGGTACTTTGGGAAGCCTACAAGGCGGTCTTGAGGGGTCAAGCCATAAGCTCCATCACGAGACATAAACGGGAACAGGCACAAGAGTTGGATAAATTGGAACTGACACTGCAAACCTTGCAGACAGCACACGAACGTCACCCGTCCCCAGCCTCCTCGCATGCACTTGACATACAGCAGCGGCTATACAGCGATCATTTGCGCATTCAGGTACGGAAACAGATTACTGACACTCAGGATCGGGTTTATGAGGTGGGGGACAAGGCAGGGAGAATGCTAGCTTGGTTAGACAAAAGGGAAGGGAACTCCAAGGGAATCCCACGATTAAAGGATGGTCAGGGACAGGTGTACACGAACCCACGACACATAGTGGATCAGCTCGCAAGTCACTTTGAAGGGGTCTACACACCTGCAACCGTGATCGCCCCTGAGACGGCTAGGGAAGCATTGGCGCCAATTGAGATCCGAACTCTATCGCCGGAAATGTCCGACGAATTGGAGGCGGACATTACCGCTGACGAAATCCACATGGCGATAGCGGCCCTAAAATCAGGCAAGGCACTGGGTCCCAACGGCATACCTATAGAATGGTATCAAGCGGCACCGGAAACTCTCAGCGTGCATTTGCTAGGAATGTATAAGGACTGTCTAGAAAAGGGCACACTTCCTCCAGACCAGAGGATGGCGACGATTGTGGCCATCCCCAAGCCAGGGAAACCACCTGAGGACTGTTCATCCTATCGTCCCATCTCACTGCTTAATGCAGAGGCTAAAATCCTCGCCAAACTCCTAGCGACTAGGCTCTTACCGCATCTGGCGTCCCTTGTCCACCCAGACCAGTCCGGATTCATGCCCCACAGGAACACGGCGTTGAACTTGCGTAGGCTGCATGGGGTACTGGCCAGGGCAGATTCCATTCCGTCCCCGGCAGTGGTGTTGGCTCTTGATGCCAGGATGGCATTTGACCTAGTAGAATGGAACTACTTGTTTGAGGTACTGTCGCGGTTGGGGTTTGGTCCCCGCTTCGTAGCATGGGTTAGACTGCTATACACGGACCCAGTTGCTCAGGTGGTGGCGAACGGGCACATTTCGAGAACATTTTCCTTGGGGAGAGGTACGAGACAAGGATGCCCCCTCTCGCCATTGCTGTTTGCGTTATCCTTGGAACCACTTGCCACTCTAATTAGGACCTCGCCCTTACTGAAGGGAATAAGTTGGAAGGAGGGTCAGGAGGACCGATTGTCGCTTTATGCCGACGATATGTTGGTATATCTCATGGATCCGAATACTGGGGTGCCGGCCCTGTTACACCTCTGCGATGATCATGGGAGGGTCTCCGGGTACACGATCAACTGGAACAAGTCGGAACTGTATGTCCTGAAGGGGCAGCTCCCCGTGCTAGCGGCAGACTGCCCTTTGAAGGTGGCAGGCTCCTCCTTTAAATACCTGGGTATCCACGTGACTAGAGACCCTACTGAATTTATGGACAAAAACTTGAATCCCCATTTGGATAGATTCAAACAGGATGTCAAATTCTGGGCGGGACTCCCACTAACGCTTTTGGGCAGGGCCGCATTATATAAAATGATGTCCTTACCCCGATTTCTGTATGTTCTTGAGAACACGCCCTACCAAGTGCCTCCCAGATTCTTTCAAAGAGTGGCAGCATTGGTCTCCAATCTCTTGTGGGGTAATTTGCCGGCTCGTATTGCACAGCCCAAATTGCACAGGGGATGGTACGATGGGGGCATCGCATTGCCCAACCTGAAACTGTACTATTGGGCAGCGCACCTTAAACCCATCAACCAATGGCTCCACGCCCCCCAAACTGAACCAGCCTTTCAGGCCGACAGGGAACAACTGGGTACTGATACCATGCTGGCCCCGTTGTATGACCAACGCCGAGTCCGTAAATTAGTGGGCCCCACCAAACTAACAGTGACGCTCTGGCATGCCTCGACAGCGGCTCTGGGCTGGAAGGGGAAAATAACGAAACTCACTCCGCTATGGGATTCCCGAGCTTTGGGCAATATGAGAAATAGCCGGGGCTTTTCCCAATGGGATACTATAGGGATTTCCACGGTGGGGGACCTTTGGGAGAGAGGGGAGGTGATACCTTTTACAAGATTGAGAGAACTGTACAACCTGAACGAACGGGAACTCTATAGGTACATTCAGATAAAACATGCACTGCTCACTGTCCTACCCCCACACACAGACCTACCGGAATCTTCCCCGCTGGAAGACCGCTTGCTTACAGAGTTCATGCCCGAACGGGCGACGTCCCTCACATATCGTAAATTACTCAACAACCTGCCAGACCCACTGATATCTCTGAAGGAGAAATGGGAGGGGGACACTTGTGAAATGGACGAGCATGAGTGGAATGCAGCCGTAGCGTCGCCTAAAGAGGTGGGAATCTCGGCCCGGATGCGACTTGTACAGCTGAAGATATTGCACAGGGTCTACTACACCAGAACTATGCTACACCGCATACGCAGATCACAACACCCTTATTGTCTTCGCGGTTGTGGGGAGGAGGGCACATTTTTTCACACCTTATGGGACTGCCCCCAGATCAGGGAATATTGGGCTCAGATCCTACGCACCATATCACAGACACTGGAGATATCGTTGTTGCCCGAGCCACGGCGGTGTTTACTTAATGTGTAGGAACCTAACGATCTGTCCAGACATGGCCAAATCTGGGCAACGGTGGGTCTAATGGTAGCCAAGCGAGATATTGCACAGCGATGGGGGGCTGCTGAGGTACCAACTAAGAACCATTGGTGCTTAAATATGGACAGGGTGATGATAACGGAGAGGGCGGTTTACT
The DNA here is from genome assembly GCF_964261635.1 of Lissotriton helveticus. Taxonomy (NCBI): domain Eukaryota; kingdom Metazoa; phylum Chordata; class Amphibia; order Caudata; family Salamandridae; genus Lissotriton; species Lissotriton helveticus. The sequence goes on from NC_136067.1 coordinate 1,628,686,618, forward strand.
CCAGTAGGGCCTGCCCGGGGAAGTGGAACAAAATCTGGACTAAGTGGAATGCCTACAGAGGGGATATTTGTGAGCCCTTAGCAGAGGAGGAACAGGAAGACTCTGAAGGGGAGGAGGACGATAGCTAGTACTCCCGCGGAACAGCATTAAGGGGTGCATACTAGTCGCCAGGGAATCACTGGACAACGTACTACCACAGGGGAACAACAGGGGGGTGGTGTGAGGTCACGGGCCGGTTGAGAACACATTCTTAGGGCCGCTCGCACCAGATGGGACAGCGGGCGTGGGGGGAGATACCAAGGGACTACATTCCAAGGGGAAGCTGTTAACGATTAACACTACTCCCCATATGATCGCATTGTGATTCCGATGTTTTGGTTTTGTCTGTTTAATTGTTGTCTTCGTGAGAGGAAAAAACCCAAAAACCTGTATATTTTTTTTTTTTGATTCAACTTGCATAACGTTGTACCTTTCAATGTGGCATCGCCACCTTTATCCTCCACTGCCAATTATGACTACGCGAAAAGTTGCATGCTGCAAACTGCCTATCGAACTGTTATAGCGGCCAGCCCGTGGGGTTGTAGGCATTCCGCTGTGTAACTTGGAAGGTACAATAAAGGTTTTTGGGGAAAAAAAAAAAAAAAAAAAGTTTACAAAATAAAATAAAAAAATCACTAAATGCTAAATTAGGGTCTTCTCCGATATACTGGTTGATAGCCCTCCCCTTAAATTTAACAATTGGCTCAACAACGTACAAACGCAATTTTAACATTCAATTTTCAAATCACCCAACTCTGTATGGCAAGCACAATTTGCTTGGAATTGAATCTTATTGACCAATTATTGGACCAAAAGACCACACTATTAAAATTCTGATTGAAACTAAATCAAGCAGATCAGGGCTCACCTAGATATCGTTTCTGCCAAGATCTGGGGGATGCAAAGGGCACTGCATGGCAAAAATCTAGTGAGTCTATTTTGAACATACTTCAAAAGCTACCACCATGGGGCTACAATGTATCCTAGGAAACATTTTAAATGATGTTCAGGTGAGAGATCATTGCAAAATCAAGAGAATGGTATGCTTGATGAGTTCAGGCAAAGCAAGATGCCCACTCAGTATCGGACATGTATATTCACCCGACCCACAAATCTATTTGAACCTCCCACTTACATGGACAGCAAAAGTCTAATTCTTAAGACTGCATTGCAGATTGTTTGATGTGGGCAAAATACCACAAACCTGGAAATATAGTAAAGTAAACCAGGCAAGTCGGTTCTGCGCCTACTACAAAGAGTTGCTAGCCCATGTCCTTTGTGTTTGTGCAGCCATTGAAAGTGAAAGAAAACAGAATCTATATTCCAAATTTCATGAAACCAATGCAAAAAGTTGTTCATCAGCAATTTCATTGTGCTTTAGTGGCAACGATGGCGTGCTCATAAGCAGATTTATAAAATGTATGAATATTGTTCTAAACCACACAGAAAGCTTTGCAGAACACCTTCCCATGAACTGAAATCAAACCATCTATTATTGCCACTGAGGTTGAATGAAATACCAATAGCACTTTAGCAAAAATGTGCTGCTGTAATGGAGTTTTGTAATGACACTGTAATGGAATTGTTTTAATTTCACACATGTATAGAATTGTGATGTTATATTGAATGGGTTTAATTTACTATCAATAAAGTATTATTATTATTGTTTTTATTATTATTATTATTATTATTATTATTAGACCTCTCATTATTATTTTTAGTATTATTATTTTTATTAATAAACCCCTAAAATGTTATTTCGTATTACAGATCTGTGGGAAGCGGAGTGTGTACTAAAGTACCCCAATTCTTCGTGAGTTGATAAATTAAAATTCACTTTTAAAGGGTGAATAAAACAATTTCTAGTGTCACTTAGATCTGAGCATAAACAGGGTGCATGGGATACATTTTGGGGACCAATATTACATAAATTGCATGTCTCAGAGTCTGACGATTGACCATTCCATCTCGCTTATAACGTTTTAGGAAGGAAAAAATGCTTATTTTCATATTTTACAGAAATGCACTAAGTTCTCCTAATAGAAATCTATGCGATAGAAGGTGCTATTGAATCTACATATAAAGAAAGCCTAGAAACGAGGGTTTTCAACAACAATTCAATCATGTTAGCTATAAAATTTAAAACAGATCTATTTCCTAGCGGTTGTCAGACTGGAGCGAGTGTTTCATCCAACGGCTGTTGTACTTATTGTCACATGCAATGCTTAATCCCCACTGGCAGAACTCATGTTTTGCCAATAACTGGCACGATAGTGAGAAGTGTTGGCATTTGGGTAGTGGTAGAACTGAAAGGGGAGGATAAAAGTGTAACTAGCTTTGTTTGGATTGGGTAAGGGGCAGTGCCCGGTGGCACTGTGTCCAAATGGTAGAACTCCATGGAAAAAGTCAGATTCAATTTCCTATTCTCTGAGCCAGTAGTGAACTTGTTAACAAATAAACTCAGCTGCGCATTAGTGCAGATCATTCATCTTGACAGCAACTACCCACATAATACTCTATACTTGCAACTTTGCATGCTAGTTGGGGACGCCAGTGATCTGTGGTTCTCAGTGTCCAATGCTGTGCAAATACCTCTATCTAAAGCTCCCCAATTGGAGCTTCTACTCCCTTTCCCCACATTACATTTAGTACTTCTTTGGAGAGGGTAATTATGCTGTTTTTGCGCTCTTTTACTGGGTGCAGCTAATATTCACCTAACCTACTTTAGTACTTCCATATGCCTATGTCGTGTGCAATGGAGGACATAGGTTTTTCATCATCAAACAATCATACAAGCCGGGTGACTCATCTAGAATTTTTCTTATTCTTATTTTTTTCTTCAGTTTTAATTTAACCCCGGGGTGCATGTAAATAGCACAAGAGTAATACCGATCCACATGAATTAGAGAGTGGAAAAGATAAGGGATTTCAGTTGATCTACAATTAAGAACGCAACAGAGTAAGCGTGGTAAGTTCACATGAATATCATTAACTGTAATGACAAGTTAACCCCTGAAGGAGAAAGGGTCTTCATGTTAAGTATACTTATCTTTGTCTGCAGCGGAACGAACAAAATAGCACATGTCCGCATTGTAGTAGTAAGTTCCATTCCTAATATGATTATACAGAATGCGTCAGGAGTTGAGACTGAATTTAATAATAACATAGGGCTTAATTTTGGTTACAGAATTGGGACCCAGAATTTGTGGCGGGCCTCTGGGGGAACAAGGTAATTAGCAGAGCCCCACACCACAGCAGTAAGTTGCATTCTTGAATATTTTTTTTAAACAAAAAGCCCACGCTCCATTATAAAATAACTCAGAGTTTGTGTTCTAATGTTTTATTATCCTAGAAATGATCACAACTCCCTAGAAAGTTGAACTGGGTGGACTGATTCAGGCCTCTACTGCACGGAAGAATATATAGTGTCCAAGAAGGTGAAAAGGGTAGTTATATGACCTATTGGTGTCTACTAGTTGGGCAATTCAACTAAGGAGCATAAAATGTTGAAATAAAAAAAATCTATGAACCCTGGTAGATGGGGTAGCATGCATTGTGGAGTGATCTCTGCTGCCACTGTGCTTGATTTAAGGTGTAGCCACAGAGGAGGAGGTATCACTGCTCCCGCTACGCATGCAAAGTTGCAAATTTATAGTGTTATGTGGGTAGAAGCTGTTAAGAAGAATGATCTGCACTAACACACAGCTGAGTCTTATTTGTACACAAGTTCACTGTTGGCTCAGGGAATAAGAAATTGAATCTGATTTTTTTTGCCTCCTAGAAATTGTGTATGTTTTGTAATATTGTGTCCTGAAGAAGGTGGAGTGAACCACTCCAAGTACCACCAAAACACTACGTCGACAGCGGTTGTCAATCAATTTTTTCTTATAAATTATTTTCATATATAGTTTTTAAATGGTGTCATAATCAGTTTCAAGTTATCGGATAAATATGAAATGTATTTACTTGTGTGAATCTCAGGATCTAAAAGATGTATTAACAATGGTGAAAATGTGTGAAATATGTTTTAATACAAATGTATGATGTTATGGACTGCACAGAATTTGATTGCATAAAATAAATATAGACATGTATCTGCACACAGCAAAATAGTGTATACATCTGTGTTTAGTGCATTTTCATTGCCTCTTGATAAGCAAATTTATATCCCACTCGAGACAGTTGTACAAAAAGGAACCCTCTTTTCAGATAAGCAATTAAAGGAAAAAACATTGTAGGTTGACAAGATTTGGCTAAATTAGGTGTGATGCTTGTTCCAGGTTGAGATACACCTGTGGTTGTTAACTATGCACTCATTGCATTGACAGAAGATACAGTAGACAAAAATGTGGTTAGAATTATACAACATTTTCCAGAAGCATTTAATGTCAAAATTGGTGCCATTCGCAGGTTTGAACATCTGACTAAACTAAAAAAAATGCTATACCAATTGTCCTCAAAGTTAAACCAATACCTTTAAGCGTCAAACCAGATCTCAAAACATCTTTGGAGAAACTTACAGAAGAAGGTGCTATTGCAAGTACTGACACTTCTGAATGTGTCAGTCACATAGTGATAGTATGCAAAAAGAAAGGATACATCCGGCTATGTTCAAATTTATGCACGCTTAATAAGAACATAATTTTAGACTGTAACTCCCAAAATTTTAGATTTATTGGCTAACATTGGTAATGAGAAAATATTTTCTCTGTTAGACTTACAATCTGTGCACCATTGATTACCACTCGCTGCAGAATCACAGAAATTAACCACATCTGTTACACCTTTCGGAGCATATAAATTCTGAGGGTTATCGCTTGGTCTAGCATCCACAATGAGTGTATTCCAAAAGTTGATGGATGCCATTTTAACAAGAATACATGGGGTACAAGTATATCAGGATGAAGTTTTGATCTTTGCTGAGACGATTCAGGAACATAATGTGATCCCGTAAAAGATTTATGTGTCTTCAAATAAATTGGTAACACACTTCAAAGTGAAAAATGTAATTTCCTAACACAAGAACTGGATTATTTGTATCACCTCAACTGGAATTAAACCTACATTTTCTCTCTTCCAGGTGAAAATGGATGTTACACCTTCCAATGATAAAGACACTTGGAGGTCCTTCTTAGGAATGAGTGAATATTATTCCAGGTTTATCCAAGGTTATATGTTATGTTATATGTTATATAGATATTTCTTGAGCCATGTTCACCAATGGTTTATTGGCGCTATGAGTTGATCAGAGAGGGTTCAAAGCCGGAGCAATCTAATTATAAGCTAAGGTGAAGAGCCAGGTTTGAGCAATTTTCTAAACCGTACATAGTCTTCTTCTAGTCTCAGAGTAATTGGCAGTGAGTTCCACAGTTTCGGGCCCAGAGTAGAGAACCGCGACCCTCCAGAGCGTTTAGGTCTGAATTTCAGTAGCACCAGTTGGTTCAGATGCATAGATCTTAGGGTACGCTGGGGGGGCATACTTGCTGATTCTAGATGAGATATAACTAGGCCCAGTGCCCTGAATGGCTCTTAAGAGGATACACCATGTTTTAAACATAGTTTGTTGCTCCACCGGGAGCCAGTGGAGTTCCTTCAGCAGTGGGCTAATGTGGCATTGTCTATCCTTTTGATAGATGATTCTAGCTGCTTGGTTCTGAATCATCTGAAGCTGGTGCTTCTGATGTTGCGGAAGGCCAAGATACAGTGCATTTCCATAATCAATTTTGGAAAGAACCAGGGCAATTATGAATTGGATACTAGCCTCTCTGCTGAAGAATCTTCTTATCTTACGCAGCTTACAAAGCTGAACAATGCAGGACGAGGTTATCGATCCAATCTGGGAGTTCATGGGAAGATCTGAGTCAATTTGTATCCCCAGACTCTTAATCACCGGCTTGGGGAGTGGTGCAATTCCAAGCTCCGGGGCCAATGTGTAGGGGTCCAGTGCATGAGTTTATTTCTCAATACAATTATTTCCGCTTTTTCGGAGTTCAGTTTTAACTGATTGTCGTACATCCAGTTTTTGATGAACATGATTGCATTCCTAACGAATTCCTCTGATCCAGGTGACTCATCAATAGTAAAAATTAGCTGCATGTCATCAGCATAATTATAGATCTTAATCCACATCTGCCAGAGACTGGAGCTGAGCGGACGTATGTGAACATTAAAGAATTGGAGAGAGAGAGAGGAACCCTGCGGGACTCCACAGCTCATGTCTACAGTGTTGGATTTAAAAGGACGTGCTGAGGCGTTCTGGATGCATTTACAGCCGTCTCAGGAGCTTGCCTGTCGTTCCTGCGTAGAGGGCGTTTCCGTAGTCCAGCCTGCTGCTGACGAGGGCCTGGGTGACTGTTCGTCTAGTTTCGGTAGGGATCCACTTGAAGATCCTGCGGAGCATTTGGAGGGTGTTGAAGCAGGTTGAGGAGACGGCGTTGACCTCCTTAGTCATGGAGAGGGTGGAGTCGAGGATGACCCCTAGGCTGCCTGCGTGGTCATTTGGTGTTGGGGTTGTTCCTAGTGTTGTTGGCCACCAGGAGTCATCCCAAGCTGAAGGGGTAGAGCATAGGATGAGGACCTCCGTCTTGTCTGCGTTCAGTTTCTGTCGGCTGATCCTCAACCATTCAGAGACGGCCTTCAATCCTTCGTGGAGGTTGGTTTTGGCGGTGTGAGGGTCTTTGGTGAGGGAGAGGATAAGCTTGGTGACGTCGGCGTAGGAGATGATGTTGAGGCCGTGCTGTCGGGCGACGTGGTCGAGGGGTGCCATGTAGTGGTTGAACACTGTTGGGTTGAGGGATGAGCCCTGGGGTACACCGCAGATGATCTTGGTGGCATCGGAGCAGAAAGGGGGAAGGCGGACACTCTGTGTTCTGCCGGAGAGGAAGGAGGTGATCCAGTTCAGAGCCTTCTCTTGGACCCCGGCGTCGTGTAGATGTGTTCGTAGTGTGCGGTGGCAGACCGTGTCGAAGGCAGCTGATAGGTCCAGAAGGATGAGGGCCGCTGTTTCTCCGTTGTCTAGCAGGGTGCTGATGTGGTCGGTGGCGCCGATGAGTGTGGTTTCGGTGCTATGGTTGCTGCGAAACCCAGACTGGGACAGATACAGGATGCTTTTCTCCTCGAGGTAGCGGGTCAGTTGCTTGTTGATGGTTTTCTTGATTACCTTTGCCGGCAACAGGAGCAGGGAGATGGGCCGGAAGTTCTTGAGGTCCTTGGGGTCCGCCTTGGGCTTCTTGAATAAGGTGTTGATCTCGGCATGTTTCCAGCTTTCCGGGAAGGTTGCAGTCTTGACGGAGGTGTTGATTACTTTCCGAGATGGGGCTGTGCTGGCTTTGTTGAAGATGTGGTGTGGGCATGGGTCTAACGGTGATCCGGAGTGGATGGTGTTCATGATCTTGCTGGTGTCCTCGTCATTGATGCAGGTCCAGGAGAGCAGGCGGTTGGTGCGGGTGGTGGCTGGGGTGGCGGATGTCTCAGTGATAGTTAAGGTGGTCGTAACGTTGAAGCTGTCGTGGATTTTGGTGATCTTGCGGTGGAAGAAGGTGGCCCGGAGGCGCACAGGTCCTGCGAAGGTGGGATGTCATTGGTGTTGGAGAGTTCCTTCACGGTGTTGAAGAGCTCTTTGCTGTTGTGTGCGTTGTTGTCTAGGCGGTCCTTGAAGGAGGCCCTCTTGGCAGCTCTGATGAGGTGATGGTGTCTGCGGGTGGTGTTCTTGTGGGCTGCGTAGCTGTCCGGTGTTCGTTCGCCAGTTTTCAGCATGTTCGTTTGGAGGCCTGGAGGTCTTCGGTGAACCAGGTGGCTTTCTTGCTGGTGTGGCTGTTGGAGGGTTTCTTGAGCGGGGCGAGGGTGTTGGCGCAGTCGTCGATCCACTGTCTTAGGTTGTGGGTGGTGGTGTCGGGGTCGGTGGGGTCGGCGGGTGGCCTCTGGTCAAGGGTGGTGGTTAGCTAATCTTTGGTGACTTTGCCCCAGTTGCGGCGAGGCATCTGTTGGGTGCGTGGTGGGCTTCCTGAAGGTGAAATGGATGCAGTGATTGTCAGTCCAGTGGGGTTCGGTGGTGTGGTTGAAAGAGACGTGAGGGCTTGAGGAGAAGATGGGGTCAAGCGTGTTGCCCCCGGCGTGGGTGGGTGTTGTCACAAGCTGTCTGAGTCCAAGGTTGGCAAGGTTGTCGATCATGGTGGCGGAGTTGGTGTAGGTGTTGTACTCGAGATGGAAGTTCAGGTCCCCGAGGAGGATGTAGTCCGTGGAGGCAAGGGCGTGTGTGCTGATGAAGTCGGCGATAGAGTCGCTGAACTGTGGACGGGGTCCGGGGGTCTGTAGATGAGGGTTACTCTGAGGGAGGTGTTGGGGTCGGTGTGAATTTGGAAGTGCAGGTGTTTGGCGGTGCTGAGGGAGTCGTCGGTGTTGGTCGAGACTTTGAGAGTGGTCCTGTGGACGATGGCGATTCCTCCTCCTACTTCGTTGGTGCGGTCCCTGCGGGTGATCTTGTAGCCTTCTGGGATGGCTATGGCGATGTCGGGTGTTGAGGAGGGGGTACAGCCAGGTCTCCGTCAGGAAGGCGACGTCTGGGGATGTTGAGTCGAGGAGGTCCCAGAGTTCAACGGCGTGTTTGCTGGCGGAGCGGGTGTTGAGGTGGATGCATCTGAGGTAGTTGGGCTCTTTTCTGGGCTGAGTTTTGATAGGGCAAATGCTGGTGAAGTTGCAGTTCAGGCAGGTGAAGGGTCCTTGGGTGCGCTTCGGGGTGGCCTGGTAACAGGTGTGTTCTCGTTCAGAGTTAAGTGCGCGGAGGGTGCTGGCATCATAGCGGAGTTGGGCGTCATGGCGTATGAGGGGGCCAGGGGGTCTGGCGCTGGGCGTGGTCTAGGCACGGACGGGTGCAGAGTCGCAGACGGGCTTGCCTTACGTGCGTCTTCGGCGCACCCGCTGCTCGCGGCCATGCGGCAGCTGCCATATATGGGGAGGGGGGAGGGAGGAGAAGCAGGGGGGCGGGAGGAAGGGGCAGTGAATGGGCGGTCAGGTGGAGCGGGCCACAGGGGGTGCAGCGGCGGGAACGGGAGCAGTGGACGGCACGGGGGCAAGGGCAAGAATCCCGGGGCACAGAAGAGAAAACGGGGCACAGATCAGGGGGCACACAGTGACAATAGCAAAATGGGGCACAGCTCAGGGGGCACACAGTGACAATGACAAAACGGGGCACAGCTCAGGGAGCACACAGTGACAATGACAAAACGGGGCACAGCTCAGGAGGCACACAGAGAAACAACGGGGCACAGATCAGGTGGCTCAGAAGTAACCTTAGCAGCGGTAGGAGCAGGACGTGCAGGTGGTGCTGTGTAGAGGGGGAGTGACTTCCCAACAGGGTCAAGGGTCGCTCACCTCACTGTTCAGCGGCCGCCATATATGGGGAGGAGGGAGAGAGGAGAAGCAGTGAGGCGGGAGGAAGGAGCAGCAAATGGGCGGTCATGGGGGCGGGGCCACAGGGGGTGCAGCGGCGGGAACGGGAGCGGTGGACGGCACGGGGGCAAGAATCCCGGGGCATAGAAGAAAAAACGGGGCACAGATCATTGGGCACACAGTGACAATGACAAAACGGGGCACAGCTCAGGGGGCACACACTGACAATGACAAAACGGGGCACAGCTCAAGGGGCACACAGTAACAATGACAAAACGGGGCACAGCTCAGGGGGCACACAGAGAAACAACTGGGCACAGATCAGGTGGCTCAGAACTAACCTTAGCAGCGGCAGGAGAAGGACGCGCAGGCGGTGCTGTGTAGAGGGGGTGCGACCTCCCAACTGGGTCAGATAACCTGGAGGAATTAAAATGTAATTGTTTTTGACCAAACAAAAGTAGGCAAAAAATACTTCAAAAATGTCCTAAAGAGAAAACGGACAGGATCTCTCGTACTGAGATTTGTGACCACGCTGGGGTAACTTCTTTTTGACCCACCAGTATAGTTTCATCCCCTTTTTATCAGACTGGACAAAGATTGCTCATGTTGGGGGATTATATTAGGTCCAGCATCAGGCAACGAAATTACCATTGTTTGTGTAGTAATTGCCCAGATTTTTGCCTTATTTAACTAAACCTGTTTTTGTTGGCCATAGGACTCTGCACACTTTACCCATGCTAATCAGTGCTAAAGGGCTTTCTCTCTCCACTATAAACATGGTCAAATTGCAATACTCCTAATTGGCACATTCAATTTACTTACTATCCCAAGTATATGGTACTACATGTACTTGGGCCTGTAAATTAAATGCTGCAAGTAGGCTACAGCATTTATTGTGTCTTCCTGTAAATTAGCACTGTAAATCATGTCTCCAGCCCCAGCCACTTTGCAGACTTGGTATGCAGTTTTAAACTGCCACTTCAACATGGACAAATAAACCCATTGCCAGGCCTAAACCTTCCTTTTTAGTGCTTATAAGTCATCCCTAGGGTAGTCCTTAAATGCCTATAGGGCAAGGTGCAAGGTATTTAAAACGTAAGACATGTATATTTAATGGTTTACATGTTCTGGCAGTTAAAAAAACAGCAACGTCGTTTTTCACTGAGGCAAGGCTGGCCCTCCCATAGGAAAGCATTTGGTATATTTTTACACTTTATAATGGATAACTTCAGTTTGAGAGCAGTTATGGCCATGATTCAAGGACGCATTTTAATAGTAATTGAAATCTAACTTAATGATCAAGTGGTATTTTATATTGCTATTTTCAAAATGACACTTTTATAAAGTTGTCATTTCTATGCCTAAGCCAAATGTGCCTTTCTGCCAGTGTCTATTGTCATCTGATTGGTAATGGTCTCCCGTGGTGTTATATGTATTGCTCCCAGACAGTGGACAAAAGGCTTGTGTGTGGAGAGGTGTTTTTCTTCCTTGAACAGGATGGCCTGGGGAGTTGTGCTCAGCCCCTTCCTGAGCTTCAAAGGGTGTACCCTGTCACTGGCAGATGTAACTCGCACCTGGGCCTATCTCCCCTTTTTTTCCTGGTCAGCTTGGCTCCAAACCCAGTGGGAAGGCAGAGCTGTCCCAGAACTGGTTTGGAATTACAACAAGGGAGGGTTTGCCCATTATCATAGCCACACCTCTGGGTTCGGACAGGATGCCAAGGCCAGGGGAATAATTATTTAGGTATAGAAGGGCCCTGTGGGATAGTGTACAGTAAAACACTGTTAGTGCTGCAAAAGTAGGTATGGTCAACCCTGGGAACTATTACCCCATCGGTTAGGGAGTGGCCCGGAGTTCCCCCACCCACAGGCCTGCACTGAGCATAAAAGTGGCATCCCCAGTACCTCTCCCACCAAAGGTCAATGGCTTGACTGAGATCTCCAGCAGCAATGACACCATGGAGCCCTTGAGGGCTACAGCCTGCTGCCTTGTCCCACTAAAGATTTTTGACTTCCATTTCAGAGACTAAGTCCAAGGGTAAAACTTTTCACCAGAGAGAACTTGGTGCCTGAATGTGACTTGCACTGCATAGTGGTCGACTTTAGATTTTGACTTTGTCCCAGTGCAGGGCAACCAGAAGACCAGTGTTGGTGCTTAATGCTCTTTGGTGCTATTTTGAACCTTAAAATCTAAAGATTCATAGCCCCAGTTATACTTACTGGATTTTTGTCATTTTGGTGTCATTTTATTCTATCTTAGGTGGATTTTACTGATTAGTCTTGGAAGACACTGGAAGGATTGTTAAAGGACAGCGAAGTGAGTGACTATAATGGGTTATACAATCTATTTGTGAGATAGCACATGCTCAGTAATTGCTTTGCAGAGACTTGATTGGTTCAAAGAATATGGTGCCAAATGAGCTTGCGAAGAAAGCTGATCTCTGGATTAGCACTAGGATGTCAATGAAGGCCTTTTGGGGGGGGACACCAAAAGGGTGGATAGGGTACCCACTAGAAGAAGGAAGTTGTATACAAAGAAAAAACAAAGGAGTTCTCTAAAGGCATCCAAAGGTGTGTTCAGAGGAAGGAATCCAAGGCCAATCTTGAGCAGAAAAAAACATGGTTTAATGGGAAGAAGACTCCAGGCTATTTCCAGCCCAAGTACCATCAATGTCACCAGTATGGGCACTTTAAGGGGGATGCTGTCTAAACACTAAGGAAACCGCCTTCCACTGGTGGACCTACTCCAGGAATGGCCAGTATAGAGCTTGGAGAAGAGATTGTCCCAGTTAGTATTGGGGCAAGTGCACAGGTTACTCTAGTGTTCGTAGGTGACATTGAGATGGTGTCAAAGGTTCAAATGCCTGGCAATACCAAATATTATAGGCAGTGGGGCATCACCAATGGGCAGAGGCTCTGAGGGGCATAGGAGCCTGTACGACTACTGTGAGGTGTCATCTGGTATCCTCAAAGCAGACAGTCCCTGATGTAGTCTACCAGGTTGTGACGCCAGACAATCAGGTGAGCCACTATCCAGAAGGTCTAGTTCCCTTCTAATGGGGGTGAGAGTCTCTCTGGTTACTCAAAGGTAACTGTGAGTTCAGCCATGCCTGTGGACTATCTGTTTGGAAAGTATCTTGAGCCTACTATCTTGAGGTGGGGGTCAGGTATCACTTGCAGATGCTGGGATTGCCTGAGTGGGCGTGCCTGACAGGAAAGTCAGAAGGACATGAAGCCTGGTAAATGGTCCAAGGGCTTGCCAAGAAGAGGAAAGGCAAGGGGTGTGGGAAACCCACTCCAGGAGTGCCCATGGTCTGGGAGAAGGCTGCTCCTGAAGGTGACACCACAGTACCTAAAGGGGAAGACATTACTGCTCTGGGGGACCTACTTGAGTTAGTCAGTGGCAAACTGAAGGGGGGCCGTCCCAAGCAGAGTTCTGCAAAGAGTAGAGGTAGTCATCTGGCAATACCTCCAGTGATCGTTGTATTTACTGAGAGAATGGTCTCCAGTTTAGTGAGCCTAAGGACCCATGTGTTGGTGGTCTCCCAGTGCTACATTGCCATCCTACTGAAAATAGCTTGATATCTCCCTGGCAGGCCATCTGGGGCAGGCCAGGCCTTTAACCAACTAGTCATCCACATCCCTGGATGAGGATGCAATCCGCTATATTCTGCAGATCCTTTGTAAACTGCCAGGCCAGTGGGAAGTTAGGAGGAAAGCAAAAGGTCCCCCTGCTTCAATTACCTGCCCTGGGAACCCCAGTTGGAAGGATGGGTATTGACATTGTTGGGGATCGACCCCCAAGACTGCCATAGGCAACATATTCATCCTGGTCTTATTGGACCATGCCACAAGGTACCCTGAGTCCATAACTCTGAGATTGATGACTGCAGCCGTGATGGCCAGAGTACTGGTGGGAATATTTAACAATGTGGGTTTACCTAATGAGTTGTTGTCTGACAGGGACACCAACATCATGCCTGCTTACCTGAAGTCCATGTGGGAGGATTGTGGGGTAGCCTAGGAGTTCTCCATTCAATATCAGCCCTAGATCAATGGGCTTGTTAAATAAGACCCTGATAGACATAATTATGGGCCTACCAGAACCCAAGAGATATAAGTGGGACGTCTTGCTACCATCCCTGCTATTTGCCTCCTGGGAGGTAGATCAGAAGGGAGCAGGGCTCAGTCTCTTTGAACTTCTGTTTGACCACCCTATGCGTGGACCTCTCAGGCTTGTGTAATCTTGGTATAAGGCAATGCAACACAGCTATCTTTGTATGTTTGAGTGGTGTACGCCCGCAGTTATTGGTGGGTTATGTGAAATTCCTGAAAGAAACTAAAAAATGATTAACCTTGGTACCAGCAAGTTTGCAAGCATTGTTGCTAAGACTAATCGGCTGGTCAACTTTTACAGGAAGTTCAGAGTGTGTATCACGTTTTTATACTTAATTATCTATGTTGTCATACAGCAAGGTTCACTGGCTCCATCTTATAACCAATATTGATATTTACAGGCAACATAGTTGTATACTAGGTGCTACGGAACCTTGATTATGTAATCAACACTATCACTGAGACCCCATTACTGGGGCCCTTTAACATGGGCGAAGGGGCCTGTGAGAAGGTGTTGATGCATGTGTTGAAATTGCAATATATTCAGCAGATCTTAGGCTTTTGAATTTCATGAGATATACAACTGGGATCAGAATCAACCATCTAGAGACTTCTTGCGGGACTAGCTTGTCTTAGTTAGAAACAGTAACAAATCCAGCAGAAACCTTAGTGATTCTTAGGATAGTCAAATTTTTTTATAGTTGGTTTTATTCTGGTAAAATGTTTTTTACAGGTCATAATTATTTCCCTTTGCTCTTTAGGTCCCCATCAGAGCTGCAAGCCGGGCTCCTTGTATTTTTTTAACTTTTATTTCTCTGAATGATTATTATATGTATTACTATTTTATTGTGTCTTTTCATATTATGATGGATGTTAATAACTTGAAACAATACAAATCTATTTATCTATCTCAGGCTTGTGAAGGAAGGATGGGAGCAAGATCCCAAGAAACACCCTCAAAATTTAGTGAGCTGCATGCTATCCTTCATGTCTCAGAGAAAGCGCTTCTGGAAAGAGGTCACTGAGAAGCTAGAGGCCAGCCATAAAGTTATAAAGCAATGGTACAACCAGAAGGCTACTCTTGTGGAGTATCAGCCTAGCCAAAGGGTATGCGTGATGGAGCCTGTGGAGCCCTGGTCCTTAAAGGAACGGTGGACTGAGCCCTATAAGGCAAAGGAACAAAAAAGAGAAATCACCTACCTGGTAGACCGCAAGATATACAGGAACCCCTTAAGGGTCCAGCATATGAACCACCTCAAGCCCCACTTTGAGACGTGATAGACAATAGTGAAAAGGAGAGTAAACTTCTCTCAGACTTCCTATTTGCCAAGGAGCAAGATTGGTCAGTGGAAGAGTTGTCCTCTCCCCTACCCAGAGACCAGAGCAACAGAGGGACTGTGACCACTTGTTGGGGCAGTTTGCCGCTTTCTTCTCACTTACCCAAGGGATCACTCTTTGGTGTATCCATGATGTAGACACAGGGACAGCAGGCCTGTCAAGAGCAACATTTACAGGCTATCTTACAAAATGAGAGCCAGCATAAATGGTGAGGTATCCGGATTTGGGGTTGATTGAGCCCTCCTGTAGTCCCAAGCCCATTCCAGTAGCAGTGGTACCCAAGGCTTTCTCCCCGGACAGCCTCCCAGAACTCCGATTTGATGTGGATTACAGGGACCTCAGTTCAGTCACTGAGACTAATGCTCACCCTAGCCCGAGAGATGGTGAGCTTATTGGTCATCAAAACTTTGAGTTCCATAGATAAAGCCCAATTATTCTTTAGAACCGCTTATGGCTACATGGTTTTTCACAGACCAGCAGACGAGAGGCCGTTCTGTTGGTCCTTATCAATTCAACAACAGGCCCCTATTCATAAACTACAGAGGTCCGTCTAGGAACTTTTACCAAAGGCCTACTTTCTACCCTCAAAGTCGAAAGGTGTTCGATGATGTTTTGGAGACCAAAACAGATTCCCCAATAATAATAGTAAGTAGTCAACCAATTCCAGTTTCTTTGGGTGGTCTAATTGCTGTGTTTCTCCAAATCTGGATGCAAATAACCTAATATCCATGGGTACCTCAGACAGTACAAGGTTATCAGATAGAATTGTTTTGACCAACCCTTTCAGGTAGACTATCCACACAGTAATTTTCCCCAAACTGAAACTTTCAGCATGGATCAGGAAATACAAGACCTATTACAAAAACAGGCAATACAACCCATTCTGTTTAACTAGTCAGGGTTTCTCAGCAATATTTTTCTGGAAAGGAAAAAGAACTATAAATCTGAAACATGTAAACTAGTTTGTCCTGTACAAGTTTTTCAAAATGGAGACAATTCTCGTTCTATTATGTCTGGTGCAACAGATTTTCTCAGTTTCCTAGGGAACTTGGAATATTCCACTATACACCTTCCAGTGGCAAAAAAAGATTTTTCTTTTCTAATAGCTTCTTCTTCACTTTCTCACTGTCATTTAGCACATATAGTGAGTCTACTAGCATCATCAATACAGGATAATCTTCCTAGAATCTCTCTCATTACAGTGCTCTCCAAAGACTAAAATTGTGTCATCTAAGGAAGCTATTATGTTATTCAGGCATAATTCCTTTAGATCAAGAGACAATAGAAGCAGTAACCTGGTGGTTAGACTAGTTGGAGGCATGGAATGGCAGATCAATTTTCAATACCAAATCTGCTATTAGCATTCAATGCAAGTTTCGTCAGGTTGGGGTTTTCGATGTGGTCAGTTCTTTACTAGCAGCACCTAGTGCACCATATACATCAATTATTTAATGCTTCTTATAGGCTCCTAAATTGTCCACTGTTTCACAAAAAACTGGGTTGTGGTGTTAGACCTATTGAGAATGGACAATATCTAAGATGTACATCAATCACCTACGGTAGAGGTCCTCAAACTGTGGGGCGTTCCCCCTGGGGGCCGTGCTGTATTCCCAGGGGGCCTCAAGTTCTTGTAAATGAAGATGGCCTGGAAGTGTGACTTTGTTTATTTGGAAAGTTTGTAGTTATCTTCACTTACGTGCAGCCCTTAAGTGCCAAAAATATGGGAAATTTCATAATGTAAAATAAACTATTTCCAACCTATTAGCTTAATTTGCATATCTTTTTTATTTAACCTCATCGATGCTTGACATATTCTGCTCCTGTGCTGGGCCATAATAGAACTGGGTGTGGTCATGACAAGCTCAGCTTGTCATGAGCACACGAGCACCGTGCCTCATGGCGAGCTGAGCTCGTCATGAGCATCGAAGGGGTTAAGGTTTCTGCATTATTTTACATGCTGTTAACAGAAAGTGAAAAACAAGACACTTAAAGAATATTTTGGTCTTTTTAGCCACGTCTTTTCTGTTAGGGTCTTGTTTGTCTCTTTCAGTTAACTGCATATCAGATAATGCAGACATTTTAAAAGAAAAATTAATGCAAGTTAAGCCAATTTTTTGGAAATGCATTCTGCTATGTTAGGAGATTTCATTTGATGAGTTTGATCACTGCAGGTGTGGGCAATAGTGAATTGTGTATTTATAGTGCTATGGGGTCCAAGCTTGAAACAGAAAGCACTGTGAATATGCTGGTCATTTTTTAAAAAATTGTATTATAACAAGGCAGGCTGCTGCAAAATGATTTAGGGCCTGATGTAGATCTCGGTGGATGGGTTACTCCATTACAACGGTGACGGATATCCTGTTCGCAGAAAAATAAATCCCAAAGGATATAATGGGATTTATATTTTGGTGGACAAGATATCCGTCACCGTTGTTACGGAGTAACCCATCCGCCGAGATTTAAATCAGGCCATTAGTATTTTAGGATAAAACAAGTGCTTTCAAAGTATATAGTTTAGTAATATTTAAATTGTACCTAGTGCAAATAAATGTATAAATGTCTATTAAAAGTAGACTTTCTAGAGTTCAGCTTATAACACCTTAACATCATCTATCGAAAGAATAACTCTTTGTCACCATGAAGCTTCAAGTGACTCCATCAATGAAAGCCTATACTGGCTCCCAAGCAGCCTTTACATTTGGTGATCAACCAATTGCAGACATTTACAGCAGTGCAACAGGTGCAGTTGCATTGGGACCCAGGCTCACAACACCCCAATTATGGAGCCGAGTGTTTTTGGTCAATATCGGTTTTCTTTGATATATTTGCACTTTTTGAATCTGACATTTAGTGTGGATTATGAGATACAGAAAAACAATCCTCAAATGATCTCATAAGCTCTGTTCCCTGCACTCAGGTCTATCCTTTCCACTCCCCCTATTACAATACAGCACAATAACTACCCAGTGACAATCGCTTCTGGGTAGTTATAAGTAGGTTCTCGTTTCCTTACGAAATGTCTTCTTTTTTGTTGCTTATAACTTTAGCATCGTTTGACGAATCTCCATTAAAAAAGCGCAAATTTTTGTCTAGTTTGTGCATGGATAGTTTCTGGGTGATCTGTCAAGTGGGAAAAGAGAATAAGAGGGGTCCCATTACGTGTTCTTCCCAGTTATTTTTTCATAGGAACTTTAGACACAGCTAAAGCCAAAACGGCTGAATGGATTTACAGCCTATTTGGCAGAAAGATAGATCTTGGTCCCGAAAGAGTGCTTTTTGTGACTTGATGTAAATCCGTTAAATAGTTTTTGAACAATCAATGCTAAATAAATAGTATATTTCATGCCACTGAGGATCCATCGTCTAAGAGCTCTCATAGTGAGATCTGATTGGCTGCCACCACATCAACGACGATGTAGTTGCAGCCATTTTAGGGCTAAGGACTCAGACCTGAGTCCTTAAAGAAATGTTAAAGAAAGACATGAGGGAGCAGGGTAGGGATACCCTGACCCCCTAGGCCTGGTAGTGAGGTGCCAGAGGGACCCCATCTGGGGCTAAAACCGTGGTTTTTTTTTTATTATGCTGCAAATTTGCAGAGGATCAATGACAAAAAAAAATGCACGGCCTCCTGTGCCATTAAACAAACATTCTCCAAAGTGGACCAGGGCCCGAGAGGGGGAGCTGCTAATATGCTATTTAGAGATGGGGCACATGGCTTGGGGGCTAATATTTTAATGAAAGGTTGGGGGGTTGTGGCACCCTTCCCTGAGCCTTAAGAGACCACAGGGACCCTATTCACTGGGACCGCATCTCCGAAAATGAAGAGGGGGCTGTGTATCCCCCTCCCATAGCCATAGAATAGTCCCCTGGAACCTATCCCTTGGGCCAGATCAGGGTGCCCCTCCCCTGGACATCATCTATTTTCCATTGTGAGGGATAATGTAATGCGCTCCCACCCAGCAGGAGTACAAATCTGTACATGCTGGGTGGGAACACAAACCTTTTCCCAGCTCTCGGGCACGGAAATACTGGGAATTGTTCCCAACCAGCGGGAGCAAAAGAAAACTACGGGGTGGGAGCAATACTGGCTTCTGCTGCACCTGGGAAGGGTGCAAGCAGGGGAGCTGGCGGGGTTGTGAGGGCCCGGAGACTCCCAAACACATTCCCAACAAGAATAATTTTCTGGGGTACCCGGATAGACACCAGGGCACCTCTTAAATAAAACAAAATGCTGGCTCCTGCGTGGCCCTAAAACATGGGGCCGCTGGCAAGGAACCGGGGAGGCCACAGCGGCCCTGGGGCTCCCCCTGCGGCCCCCTAAAAATACTGTGGATGTGCCGGGTGAGACTGGGACACCCAGAAATGTTGTTTTTTTAAGCAAATAGTGAGTAATAATTGAGCAACTAGAGCAGCTCATTTATTATTCATTGCTCCTTCAAAGAGCGCCCCATAATGCCCTACAATGGCAAATTACATCTTTTTTATTTTTGGTAATGTGCCTAGAAGAGGCAGGGGCATCACTAAAAGTTCTGCAGCCCTCGAGCAACATTAGAAGAAATAAAAACAGTAAGTCTCCTGGATCATTGAATCTAGGACCACAGGAGACCGCATTTTTATAAAGCACTTCTGAGGCTGCCGTTTTTGCTCCATAGCTGGGAGTGTAGCATCCTCTAGGGGGTGGTTCTAAGGCTGTGTTTCATGTGGCCTAAAGATGTATAAAATAAATCACAAGGACCTCTTGGGATTATTTTTATGATTGCATTTTTTGGGATGATGGATGTTAAAAGAAAGGCTCTGAGGCATGTTTGATTTACAACAATATGTATCTGACTATTTGCTTTTATATTTGTCATCCCAAAAATGTAATCAATTTTAATAAAAAATTGTATGAATTATTTAAATATACATTTTATCAAAATGATTGGTGATTTTTGGAGAAAGAGGATAGATCTGCTTTATATATATATTGATATGCTGTCCCTTGATTAAGCCAATAGGCCCACTTTTTATATTTTGTTGTTGCAGAAGTCCATGTGTGGCGTAGGATTGGCTCCTCAGAGGCCAGGCCCTGTGGCCAGATTCCTTACAGTAAAATTATCCCCAGGCGTCAGATAGGATCTGCAAATTTTTCACGAGCAGTACCCCTGCACACCGATAGGTGGCATAATTTGTCTCGGCATGGCATTGTGGCGAAGTGACATGCACGGTACTTATATAATCACCACCACAACGCACTGACGTCCGTTCTTTTCTTTCCACGAGTAAGCGTAGATCCGAACAGAGCCATCACAGTCAATTTTTGACTGACCTTTTTTGACTTTTTGTCAAAGTCTCTTTGAGATTTTTCTCCTGGTGTGGCAGGGTGTGCACTAGGAAGGAAGCTTCAAGCCCTGCGGTGCTTGTCATCGGCAGATATCTGTGACGGACCCGTACCTTCTTTGCCTCTGGCCCTGTCCTATCTTGTCCATAACACCTTGAAGATCATCAAATCGCTTCACCTCTGTTTCATAGATTTAAAAAAGCTTTCGACAGTATAGACAGACTTCCTATGGGCCAAACTGACAAAGTAGGGCATCCCAACAAAAAATTGTATTTGATTATTCCATTATATTCTAGCAACTGGGTCCAATTGAAATTAAACATAGAGGGTACACTGACTAAGATGATACCGTTCATTAAAGGCCTTAGGATATGGTGCTTGCCCCACTTCTATTCATATTTGCTGATATGGAAGCGCCGGTTGCAAATCCTTCAGCAAGTTCACCCAAGATTAATAGCAACCAGCTTAGGATCTTCCAGTTCGTAGATGATACAGCTAAATTACACAATATTTGTATAAGGCTGAAACACTCATTAAATAACCTTCTCAGTTATTGTTAAAAATTAACCTTGAAATGAATTATGACAAAACAAAAGTTTTAACCTTTTTAAAAAAAAAAATCACAACAACCTGGGTGTTGGGATCTAATCAGATCTTAAGTACACCACCTTGCAAATACCCAGAGTAAAGTTTTAATAAACAGGCCACATGCAAGTACTAAAAAAGAGAGAGGTAGGCCTAAGGTTCGCATTAGCCAAAAGCATGACACCATCTGATGTAACCAACAGTGAAACCATTACAAAATGCACTAAAGGTGCCAAAGCAGCCCGCCTCCGACTTGTCCAACTAAAACTCCTACACAGGGTATATGTGACGGGGCCTCAACTGTTGCGGATGGGGAGGGCTGACGGGGGGATTGTAAACGAGGTTGTCAACAGTTGGGTACCTTTATGCATATTGTCTGGGAGTTTGGGCTGATCCAACCCTATTGGCGCAACATTCACGATATTATTAACACCGTCTTATCCGTATGCCTCTGTATGGAAGCCCGAAGGTGCTTACTAAATGTCTGGGAGCCAACAGACTTGAATGTCTGCCTGCCACAATGGGTCACTTTGGGGCTCATGCTTGCCAAGAGAAACATTGCCCAGCGATGGGGAGCACCGCACCCGCCTACGGTGACGGATTGGGAAAAAGACTTGGACTGGGCTATGTTTCGGGAAAAAACGGCGTATGTTGCCTGTGGATGTCCCAAGACATGGACCCGTGTTTGGGACTTGTGGAATTCCTGCCGGGGAGACATATGTCAACCTCCCCTTGTCCTCAGTAATGAAGATCCCCCTTCACCCTAGACCTTCCAAAGTATAATCTGTATAATATATCTTGCCTGTTGTTCCCAGGACGCCTGATGTACTATTTCTTCTGCAATGTGATTGAAATGCTGACGTTTGTTTATCATAAAAAAAAAAGTTTACAAAATAAAATAAAAAAATCACTAAATGCTAAATTAGGGTCTTCTCCGATATACTGGTTGATAGCCCTCCCTCTTAAATTTAACAATTGGCTCAACAACGTACAAACGCAATTATAACATTCAATTTTCAAATTACCCAACTCTGTATGGCAAGCACAATTTGCTTGGAATTGAATCTTATTGACCAATTATTGGACCAAAAGACCACACTATTAAAATTCTGGTTGAAACTAAATCAAGCAGATCAGGGCTCACCTAGATATCATCTCTGCCAAGATCTGGGGGATGCAAAGGGCACTGCATGGTAAACATCTAGTGAGTCTATTTTGAACATACTTCAAAAGCTACCACCATGGGGCTACAATGTATCCTAGGAAACATTTTAAATGATGTTCCGGTGAGAGATCATTGCAAAATCAAGAGAATGGTATGCTTGATGAGTTCAGGCAAAGCAAGATGCCCACTCAGTATCGGACATGTATATTCATCCGACCCACAAATCTATTTGAACCTCCCACTTACATTGGCAGCAAAAATCGAATTCTTAAGACTGCATTGCAGATTGTTTGATGTGGGCAAAATACCACAAACCTGGAAATACAGTAAAGTAAACCAGGCAAGTCGGTTCTGCACCTACTACAAAGAGTTGATAGCCCATGTCCTTTGTGTTTGTGCAGCCATTGAAAGTGAAAGAAAACAGAATCTATATTCCAAATTTCATGAAACCAATGCACAAAGTTGTTCATCAGCAATTTCATTGTGCTTTGGTGGTAACGATGGCGTGATCCTAAGCAGATTTATAAAATGTATGAATATTGTTCTAAACCACACAGAAAGCTTTGCAGAACACCATCCCATGAACCGAAATCAAACCATCTATTATTGCCACTGAGGTTGAATGAAATACCAATTGCACTTTGGCAAAAATGTGCTGCTGTAATGGAGTTTTGTAATGACACTGTAATGGAATTGTTTTAATTTTACACATGTATAGAATTGTGATGTTATATTAAATGGGTTTAATTAACTATCAATAAATTATTATTATTATTGTTTTTATTATTATTATTATTAGACCTCTCATTATTATTTTTATTATTATTATTTTTATTAATAAACCCCTAAAATGTTATTTCGTATTACAGATCTGTGGGGAAGCGGAGTGTGTACTAAAGTACCCCAATTCTTCGTGAGTTGATAAATTAAAATTCACTTTTAAAGGGTGAATAAAACAGTTTCTAGTGTCACTTAGATCTGAGCATAAACGGGGTTTAGGGGATACATTTTGGGGACCAAAATTAAATAAATTGCATCTCTCAGAGTCTGACGATTGACCATTCCATCTCGCTTATAACGTTTTAGGAAGGAAAAAAATGCTTATTTTCATATTTTACAGAAATGCACTATGTTCTCCTAATAGACATCTATGCGATAGAAGGTGCTATTGAATATACATATAAAGAAAGCCTAGAAACGAGGGTTTTCAACAACAATTCAATCATGTTAGCTATAAAATTTAAAACAGATCTATTTCCTAGCGGTTGTCAGACTGGAGCGAGTGTTTCATCCAACGGCTGTTGTACTTATTGTCACATGCAATGCTTAATCCTCACTGGCAGAACTCATGTTTTGCCAATAACTGGCACGATAGTGAGAAGTGTTGGCATTTGGGTAGTGGTAGAACTGAAAGGGGAGGATAAAAGTGTAACTAGCTTTGTTTGAATTGGGTGAGGGGCGGTGCCCGGTGGCACTGTGTCCAAATGGTAGACCTCCATGGAAAAAGTCAGATTCAATTTCCTATTCTCTGAGCCAGCAGTGAACTTGTTTACAAATAAACTCAGCTGCGTATTAGTGCAGATCATTCATCTTGACAGCAACTACCAACATAATATTCTATACTTGCAACTTTGCATGCTAGTTGGGGACGCCAGTGATCTGTGATTCTCAGTGCCCAATGCTGTGCCCAATGCTGTGCAACAACCTCTCTCTAGAGCTCCCCAATCGGAGCTTCTACTCCATTTCCCCACATTACATTTAGTTCTTCTTTGGATAGGGTAAATATGCTGTTTTGTGCTCTTTTACAGGGTGCGGCTAATATTCACCTAACCTACTTTAGTACGTTCCATATGCCTATGTCGCGTGCAATGGAGGACATAGGTTTTTCATCATCAAACAATCATACAAGCCGGGTGACCCATCTAGAATTTTTCTTATTCTTATTTTTTTCTTCAGTTTTAATTTAACCCCGGGGTGCATGTAAATAGCACAAGAGTAATACCGATCCACATGAATTAGAGAGTGGAAAAGATAATGGTTTTCGGTTGATCTACAATTAAGAATGCAGAGTAAGCGTGGTAAGTTCACATGAATATCATTAACTGTAATGACAAGTTAACCCCTGAAGGAGAAAGGGTCTTCATGTTAAGTATACTTATCTTTGTCTGCAGCGGAACGAACAAAATAGCACATGTCCGCATTGTAGTAGTAAGTTCCATTCCTAATATGATTATACAGAATGCGTCAGGAGTTGAGACTGAATTTAATAATAACATAGGGCTTAATTTTGGTTACAGAATTGGGACCCAGAATTTGTGGCGGGCCTCTGGGGGAACAAGGTAATTAGCAGAGACCCACACCACAGCAGTAAGTTGCATTCTTGAATATTTTTTTTAAACAAAAAGCCCACGCTCCATTATAAAATAACTCAGAGTTTGTGTTCTAATGTTTTATTATCCTAGAAATGATCACAACTCCCTAGAAAGTTGAACTGGGTGGACTGATTCAGGCCTCTACTGCACGGAAGAATATATAGTGTCCAAGAAGGTGAAAAGGGTAGTTATATGACCTATTGGCGTCTACTAGTTGGGCAATTCAACTAAGGAGCATAAAATGTTGAAATAAAAAAAATCTATGAACCCTGGTAGATGGGGTAGTATGCATTGTGGAGTGATCTCTGCTGCCACTGTGCTTGATTTAAGGTGTAGCCACAGAGGAGGAGGTATCACTGCTCCCGCTACGCATGAAAAGTTGCAAATTTATAGTGTTATGTGGGTAGAAGCTGTTAAGAAGAATGATCTGCACTAACACACAGCTGAGTCTTATTTGTACACAAGTTCACTGTTGGCTCAGGGAATAAGAAATTGAATCTGATTTTTGTTGCCTCCTAGAAATTGTGTATGTTTTGTAATATTGTGTCCTGAAGAAGGTGGAGTGAACCACTCCAAGTACCACCAAAACACTACGTCGACAGCGGTTGTCAATCAATTTTTTCTTATAAATTATTTTCATGTATAGTTTTTAAATGGTGTCATAATCAGTTTCAAGTTATCGGATAAATATGAAATGTATTTACTTGTGTGAATCTCAGGATCTAAAAGATGTATTAACAATGGTGAAAATGTGTGAAATATGTTTTTAATACAAATGTATGATGTTATGGACTGCACAGAATTTGATTGCATAAAATAAATATAGACATGTATCTGCACACAGCAAAATAGTGTATACATCTGTGTTTAGTGCATTTTCATTGCCTCTTGATAAGCAAATTTATATCCCACTCGAGACAGTTGTACAAAAAGGAACCCTCTTTTCAGATAAGCAATTAAAGGAAAAAACATTGTAGGTTGACAAGATTTGGCTAAATTAGGTGTGATGCTTGTTCCAGGTTGAGATACACCTGTGGTTGTTAACTATGCACTCATTGCATTGACAGAAGATACAGTAGACAAAAATGTGGTTAGAATTATACAACATTTTCCAGAAGCATTTAATGTCAAAATTGGTGCCATTCGCAGGTTTGAACATCTGACTAAACTAAAAAAAAATGTTATACCAATTGTCCTCAAAGTTAAACCAATACCTTTAAGCGTCAAACCAGATCTCAAAACATCTTTGGAGAAACTTACAGAAGAAGGTGCTATTGCAAGTACTGACACTTCTGAATGTGTCAGTCACATAGTGATAGTATGCAAAAAGAAAGGATACATCCGGCTATGTTCAAATTTATGCACGCTTAATAAGAACATAATTTTAGACTGTAACTCCCAAAATTTTAGATTTATTGGCTAACATTGGTAATGAGAAAATATTTTCTCTGTTAGACTTACAATCTGTGCACCATTGATTACCACTCGCTGCAGAATCACAGAAATTAACCACATCTGTTACACCTTTCGGAGCATATAAATTCTGAAGGTTATCGCTTGGTCTAGCATCCACAATGAGTATATTCCAAAAGTTGATGGATGCCATTTTAACAAGAATACATGGGGTACAAGTATATCAGGATGAAGTTTTGATCTTTGCTGAGACGATTCAGGAACATAATGTGATCCTGTAAAAGATTTATGTGTCTTCAAATAAATTGGTAACACACTTCAAAGTGAAAAATGTAATTTCCTAACACAAGAACTGGATTATTTGTATCACCTCAACTGGAACTAAACCTACATTTTCTCTCTTCCAGGTGAAAATGGATGTTACACCTTCCAATGATAAAGACACTTGGAGGTCCTTCTTAGGAATGAGTGAATATTATTCTAGGTTTATCCAAGGTTATATGTTATGTTATATGTTATATAGATATTTCTTGAGCCATGTTCACCAATGGTTTATTGGCGCTATGAGTTGATCAGAGAGGGTTCAAAGCCGGAGCAATCTAATTATAAGCTAAGGTGAAGAGCCAGGTTTGAGCAATTTTCTAAACCGTACATAGTCTTCTTCTAGTCTCAGAGTAATTGGCAGTGAGTTCCACAGTTTCGGGCCCAGAGTAGAGAACCGCGACCCTCCAGTGCGTTTAGGTCTGAATTTCAGTAGCACCAGTTGGTTCAGATGCATAGATCTTAGGGTACGCTGGGGGGGCATACTTGCTGATTCTAGATGAGATATAACTAGGCCCAGTGCCCTGAGTGGCTCTTAAGAGAATACACCATGTTTTAAACATAGTTTGTTGCTCCACCGGGAGCCAGTGGAGTTCCTTCAGCAGTGGGCTAATGTGGCATTGTCTATCCTTTTGATAGATGATTCTAGCTGCTTGGTTCTGAATCATCTGAAGCTGGTGCTTCTGATGTTGCGGAAGGCCAAGATACAGTGCATTTCCATAATCAATTTTGGAAAGAACCAGCGCAATTATGAATTGGATACTAGCCTCTCTGCTGAAGAATCTTCTTATCTTACGCAGCTTACAAAGCTGAACAATGCAGGACGAGGTTATCGATCCAATCTGGGAGTTCATGGGAAGATCTGAGTCAATTTGTATCCCCAGACTCTTAATCACCGGCTTGGGGAGTGGTGCAACCCCAAGCTCCGGGGCCAATGTGTAGGGGTCCAGTGCATGAGTTTATTTCTCAATACAATTATTTCCGCTTTTTCGGAGTTCAGTTTTAACTGATTGTCGTACATCCAGTTTTTGATGAACATGATTGCATTCCTAACGAATTCCTCTGATCCAGGTGACTCATCAATAGTAAAAATTAGCTGCATGTCATCAGCATAATTATAGATCTTAATCCACATCTGCCAGAGACTGGAGCTGAGCGGACGTATGTGAACATTAAAGAATTGGAGAGAGAGAGAGGAACCCTGCGGGACTCCACAGCTCATGTCTACAGTGTTGGATTTAAAAGGACGTGCTGAGGCGTTCTGGATGCATTTACAGCTGTCTCAGGAGCTTGCCTGTCGTTCCTGCGTAGAGGGCGTTTCCGTAGTCCAGCCTGCTGCTGACGAGGGCCTGGGTGACTGTTCGTCTAGTTTCGGGAGGGATCCACTTGAAGATCCTGCGGAGCATTTGGAGGGTGTTGAAGCAGGATGAGGAGACGGCGTTGACCTCCTTAGTCATGGAGAGGGTGGAGTCGAGGATGACCCCTAGGCTGCCTGCGTGGTCATTTGGTGTTGGGGTTGTTCCTAGTGTTGTCGGCCACCAGGAGTCATCCCAAGCTGAAGGGGTAGAGCATAGGATGAGGACCTCCGTCTTGTCTGCGTTCAGTTTCTGTCGGCTGATCCTCAACCATTCAGAGACAGCCTTCAATCCTTCGTGGAGGTTGGTTTTGGCGGTGTGAGGGTCTTTGGTGAGGGAGAGGATAAGCTTGGTGACGTCGGCGTAGGAGATGATGTTGAGGCCGTGCTGTCGGGCGACGTGGTCGAGGGGTGCCATGTAGTGGTTGAACACCAAAGCTGAACAATGCAGGACGAGGTTATCGATCCAATCTGGGAGTTCATGGGAAGATCTGAGTCAATTTGTATCCCCAGACTCTTAATCACCGGCTTGGGGAGTGGTGCAACCCCAAGCTCCGGGGCCAATGTGTAGGGGTCCAGTGCATGAGTTTATTTCTCAATACAATTATTTCCGCTTTTTCGGAGTTCAGTTTTAACTGATTGTCGTACATCCAGTTTTTGATGAACATGATTGCATTCCTAACGAATTCCTCTGATCCAGGTGACTCATCACTAGTAAAAATTAGCTGCATGTCATCAGCATAATTATAGATCTTAATCCACATCTGCCAGAGACTGGAGCTGAGCGGACGTATGTGAACATTAAAGAATTGGAGAGAGAGAGGAACCCTGCGGGACTCCACAGCTCATGTCTACAGTGTTGGATTTAAAAGGTGAGAGCCACACTGATTGTGTACGGGCCTCAAAAAAGGATTTATACTAATCCAGGGCTAAGCCACCCAGACCTGCTGCGGCTAAACGTTCCAATAGTATATTGTGGTATCGAAAGCCGCAGACAGGTTCAGGAGTATAAGGGCCTGAGAGGAGTCCACATCTGCCAGGCCTTTAAGGCCGTCTATGCCTGACAGTATAACTGATTCCTTAGAGCGTGATGGACGGAAACCTGCCTGATGGGTGTCCAAAAAGTTAGAGGCCTCTAGGAAAGAGCCAAGACATTTGGCCACCTGAGTCTCCAATAGCTTAGCAGGAAAAGGGGGGAGGGATATAGGCCTGTAATTCTCCAGCTTATGAGGGTCCAGGCCTTGCATTTTTTTCAATGGAACAACCACTGCTTCCTTAAAAACTGAGGGCACAACACCTTGGTTAAGAGAAAGATTCAGAAGCTGAAGGACGGTGTCAGGGTACGCCAAATAAATGGCTTTTAATATATGAAGGGGACATACCTCTTTGGGGGAGCCTGATTTTACCTTATTTACTAGTTCAATGAGGAGTTTCTTATTTAGGCCTGGAAAGGCTATCAAAGAGGAAGAGTTTGGCGGGACAGGACGGTCAGTGAGGCTACTGTGCTATGGCCAATTGAGACCTAGATTTTTTAAAAACGTTTCACAAAAAAATAGTTCAGATCATTGCAAAGTTCCTGTGTTGCTGTGATAGGCAGGATCACGCGTTCAGGAGTAGATAGCTTCTTTACAATCTAAAAAATGTCCTTTGACCTATTGTCAGAGTTCAGAACCTTATTAGTGAACAAGACTCTCTTAGCCTTTAGAATGGCTCTTTCATAGATACTAAGACTTGCGATATAGAGTGCTTTATCCTGTGCTAGATACGTTTTATGCCATTTCCTTTCAGTTTGGCGCACATTAAGTTTGACACTTTTTAAATCAGCCGTGAACCATTTAGATGCCACATGTCGCCTTAGGCGGGAGGTTTTGAACTGTAAAGCGGGCATGGATATCTAAAGCATGAGTGTGCCAGTTTGTAATCTCCCTCTCAAAAATGTCCAGGTGTTCCTGAGGGGTGGGCTGCTCATGAGTTAGTGTTTCCAACAAGGATACCATGTCAATCCGATTCCAGTTTCTAAAAGTGCTCTAGTGATCCAACCTTTGCACAATCTCCTAAAGAAAGGAGTAAAGTTTGAAGTGAATGAGGTTGACAACAAAACCTTCGTACAAATAAATAAAAATAAAAACAATCCGCTCCAGCACTGTCACCTTTTAAGACTGGACAAAAATGCATGATCACGGTTGATGCCAGTCAAAAAGGTTTAGGTGCTGTGGTCTCATTGTGGATTAATAACAAAGAACAGACTATTTATTGTCTTTGCCTCTTGATCTTTAAAACATGCAATACTACATTACAGAACCATCGAGAGGGAGAATTAGCACACATTTTGAAATCTTTACTCATCCTCAATCCGCACATTCACATGTTGAATGAAATGGGTCTGGTAAGGCTTCAGACACGTTTGTCAGGTTATTGTCCCACTTAAAGGAATTCAGTTTTACCATCAATTACATTTCCGGAGGGATGGATGAGAGGGCTGATTGCCTTTCAAGGGTGCCAGCGAATGTTCCCTCTCATGATAAAGAATTGGATGATGTCATATCTGTAGTAGCCTTGGTTGCGGATTTATTGAATTCCACAGGACTCATTTTCTTGGATAAATGGTGGAATGTGATAAAAAGGATACAGTTTGGTCAACAGTAATGGTCTTTAATTTTAAAATATGATACATCCCCCCTCATCGTGTTTTCGGTCTCCCGCTTTTTGTACGGTATGTGGCGTAGAAGGTCCACTCTGATAAATTGTGTCTAATTTTAATGTTGGCCATTCTTTGCTGATAACTGATTGTTTAATAACGTTTTAACTGCTGGTTCTTAATTATTTATGTATTTATTGTATGTACATATTTTATCTGTGCTTTTATGGTCGTTGACCGAAATAAAGTTATCAAGCAAGTAATGGTCTTTGTCAGAAAAGGCTGTCCCAAAGAAAAATCTTTGGCGTCATCCCTTAAACCATTTGCACAGGTGGGGAGTGAATTATCCATCATGAAAGGTATCTTGATAATAAATATTTTTGGTGGCCATCCATGTATGCTCAAGTGTCTGAATTGATTGCCAAATTTAACACATGCCTGATATCAGCCAAGCACTGATAGACACATCAAACTCCAGTCCTTATGGTGCCTTTGCCAGAAGACGCATGGTGGAAGGCAGCTTTGGATTTTGCAGGCCCATTTGACATGTTGGCATTTGATAAGAAATATTTACTAGTTTTTACAGATTACTTTTTCAAGTGTGTCTATTTTTAATTTACATCTGCTCCATTCCACCACAACTATACTTACATTTTTGTGCAACATTTTTTAACTTGAAGGTCCACCAAAAGAGGTAGTAACAGATAGTGAAACAAATGTTACGTCTTTGGAAATGAAAAACGTAATTAATTAAAACATCTGAAAGTAGCGTTGTATTCTCCAACTTCCAATGGACCAGTTGAGAGGATGAATCAGTTTCTGAAAGAAGTCATTCAATCAGCCCTAGCTACTGGAGCGCCTTTGGGGGAATTCTTGAGGAAGAAATTGTGGACATACTGAATTGCCTCTCACAATACCACGGGCATTTCTCCTTTTTGCCTTCTTAGAAGAAGAGAACCCAGGTGTAAAGTATGTCCAGATTGGGGCAGGAGTTTAATTTCAACAGCCGGCAATTGTCTATGCAACGATTATAAAGCTGTCATTGACAAAGTTTCTTCTCAACAGTTTCTTCACCAATCTTTTTTTGACAGCAAACATGGTATGAAAGACAGAAACATTCAAGTTGCAGGTTGTATGATTATTAAAAGTCCAAACAGAGTTAGAAAAAGTGAATCGATGTATTCTGCACCGAAGTTTCCAAAGTTTTTGTTTTACTCAACAAGAAAGGAGGGTGGAGAACAAGATGTTTGGTTAAGTTGTCCCTGAGCAAGCTAAAAAAGTCAATAAAGGTAAAGGAACTTTGGGTGAGGAATTGTGCATGACTTCTTTCTGGTTCCCAGAAAATGCCAATACACCTATGCCCATTGATTCAGATTCAGTTTATTCTAACTCCCAAGAACTTGATTCTGGAACCAACAATAGCTAAAGTATTCCAGATAGTGCTTCCTCTCCTACTAGCTTGGGTATCTCTGATACTGTTGTTTTGAGGACTTAATATATCACTCCTGCTGACCAAACAAACTCTGATTTTCCTGAACAAAATGGTAGAGTCACTCGAAATGTTTCTACGTCTGGGAAATTTCAGGATTAGTGTTGGCATTAATAGTTTATGGTTTGGTGACAATTGGTTCCACATACAAGTTGTTTCTGTGTTTTTCTGTATGTAAAGGGAAGATGATGCAGTGTAATGAATGTAGTCCTATCTTTATTTTGTGCACATATACACTCACCTGCCACCACACGTTTCCATTTGTGTTACGTTTCATGTTTCAGCTTTCCTCTCTTTGTGGGTTTCAACCCTAACAACCTGGGCAGTTGCAGTTGGAGCTCGTGGTAGGAGGAGCTGCTGGACATGGGCTCTTATTTTCTGGAATAAAAGTTTTTTTTTCTTACCTGCTTTGGTGCATCATTCACTCCTCAGCATGTCATGCGTTGGACAAGACTTGCAATGGGAGAGGCATGTGTGAGAGGGAGCTAGAAAGATTAGTTTGTGCAATGGGTCGGTTCTGCAAGAGTGGGCGCGTCTATTCTGTGATATTTGTGGGGGGTTGGGTGGTAGTATTATCAGTTGGGGGGAGGGGGGAGAAATATCAGGAAAAGCGCTGGCAGTGGTGGGGTGTCCAGTCTTTCATAATTGAGGGGAGGGGAGGATTATTAACATATGTAATGGGCCAGGAGTGGACTGTCCCCAGAACAGGGAGTTCTTTGAACGCGACACGACCCACTCGAGGGGGCGACGCGCGTGACGGGGGGGGGGGGGGTGGGGGGGCTTGTGTGGGGGAGGGAGAGCTCTGGAACTGTTGAACCTCGTCGGGGGCCAGCGCCTGGAAGAATGGGGCGCTTTGCACAGCTGAAGGGAGCCGAGAGTGTTGTGTGTTCTGCAGGGGGGCAGCGCTGGGATGCTCACAACACGTGGGTTTGTTGTTTCGTCCATCACCCTCGCCTGCCTCGCACCACGTCGTTTGAAAGAAAACACCAAAAACGAATGTGTTTTTGATTTTATTTTAAACAGCATAATAGGCTGGTGTGATGATCGCGTGTGTGCGGAGAGGTGGCGTGTGACTACTACAGTGTGTCACTTTAAAGAGTGGTTTTTAATTCCTCTCATGGACGCTGATTGACATTAGGAGAGGGTGCGGCGTTACTGGCGATTTAGGAACTGGGTTACCAGGTTCTAATCCCGGCGTAGACTCAACATCCCGTGATTCTGGGCAAATCAATTACTATCCCTAAAAACAAAAATGTGACCGTGAGATGTAACCAGTGCTCACGTAAAGCGCTCCACCGCCCCTGAGCACAGTTCTCGCTATATACAAATGCAAAATAAATATATAGGGGCAAGGACCGGCTTGCTGCATTTTTATGAGGGGGTTGTATCAAGCATCCGGTGAGTAACGAACTGAGCTAAAAGAGGGCAGTGGACGTGTTACACACTACCCACCTAATGCACTGACCCAGAAAGATGTGTATTGCGAAGTCCGAGCAGGTGTATCCGTGGAGTTCAATTTTTATCTTAAATTTAATATAGACCTCAGCTGATGTCAACAAATACACAGATATAATTTTAAAACATTTATCATGGCACCCATAGCATCAGCTTTAAACATTTTAAATGTAAAAACATTTCATCGTCATTTTTTAAGGCAGCTTTAAGATAAAACTCATGTACCCGTTGAGTGTGTTCGCGGTCCAGCAAGCAGTAACCGGAAGGGAAGATCGGACGAGCAGTCACGAGCCGAGCCGAGCCGGGAGTACCCGCGTGTGCCGAAGGGAGGTCCTGGCAAACCATCTTATATAATACCAAAAAGAGATGTCGAATGTTCTTATTGTGAAGAGTCTGGTTTGTGGTACGCCCCGGACACGCATACCACACCTCGTCGTTAAATAATTGAAGTACTGCTGTTTACTCCGTGATGTTTGTTTTTAAACCATGTTTGCCCAAACCTAATACAACGGAAATTCAAATATGAACCGTAGTAAATGTCCCGTTCTGCATTGGCATGGTGCAGGTTGTCGCTGATTGGCGGTCATTTTTCAAACGTCTCGTATATTTTCTGTCTGAGAGCAAAGATCAGAAGATGAAATAAAAACTGGCCAAGAACACGTGTAAAAAAATGTGCCACACGAGCCGTATTCTGAATAATCAGTCACTTCGTGTGATCTTCAGCCCTTCTCTCGTTTGAGTTATTCTTCTCGCAGCCACGAAGTTCGTTAATGTTGGACTTTGTTTGCATTTTCTGCGCTTCAAAATTGTAAAAAAAGCCCTCATAAAATTAATATGTGATGTATTTGTATTTTTAACAACGAGGTGTACGTCATTTTGTTATACGTCCCCCCACTGCACGCCCAATGGTCCCTCTAACGGGAAGGGAGGGGCCAGGCAGATGCTCCCAGATGAGGGTGGGGGCTGCCATTTTTTCTGGGGTGCACCATGTACTGCCTCGCCCACACACGGGGTGTCCGCTGAACCCCGCTATGTTCACAGAAAGCAGCCAGGTGCGTGACCAGCGCCAGACAGCGCGTCGGGAAAAGTAAAATCGAAAAAAAATAATCCGCGCTTACCACTCACTTCACAAGACAAATATGTATTTAAAAGCACTCCTAATGTAGACGATTAATCAGAGGATTACAGGTTATCCATCTGTTTAACTTGTTAAAAACCCTAATGTTCGTGTATTTCCTGTGTTTTGGAGAATTGTTCGTTCTCCGGTACAAGAAAGTTTTGAAAACTTTTTCTGTTTGAACATCGAACCATGCCGCGGTTGTACGTCCAAAGCGCTTGGGTACATTCGATTATTTAGTCCTATACAAATGACGAGCTATAGAAGCGCTGATTACATATTTCTTTGACGACCTTAGTCTAGGCAGTGTCGTCTCTAGAAGTGTTTTTTTTGGGGGGGGGGGAGGGGCACACATCTCAAACTAGTGAGGCACCTAGAAATAGCAACCATTAAGAGTGTGCACGCGTGGATAAGCACACACACATATTGCTGAAAATGTTTACATCTGACTGTATGTATATATCTAGATCTATATGTATAGACACACATATATAGAAAGGCAGACTTACGTATTTTAAGTAAATATGTAGGCTCGTGTATTGCCTTAAAGCGCTGCTTTGCGGTAAATGTAGTTGGGCAAAAGTGTGTGGCAATGGGTAGTGTGTTGATTTCGGTGTTGTTCATCAGCTGGGGTGGGGGTATCTGCCCCCTTCTAGCGACGCCACTGGTGAGGGCCACCCCCGTGGGTTTGCTGCAGCCACTAAAACTCTGGTGACGCAATAAGGGATGGGATGGGTATTCCGTATGCGTGCGTGGTTCAAGTGCAGCCCTGAGGGTATTGACGTAAACTCTCCCTTGTTTGTGTTGCAGTTTGCTTTCTCAATCCAGGTGCGTTTTGTTTTTACTCGTTTATGAAAGTGTTGGGTTGTTTTCCTTTTACAACTTTTCCTGTCCGCGAAAATGTGCAGGTCTATTGAAAGTTATATCAGTTATAAATCTACGGTTATTTTCTTGTTATCTTTGCTGCCCCGGACAACCCTGGGTTAGATTGTTACCTCTCGTACTAATCTTGGATTACAGATTTTTATTTTTAATCCACCGAGTCTGAAGTTATTGTTTTGTTTGTTGTCTCTGGCTATTTTTCCCTTTTTTCGTGGTTTGTGTTCCTTATCTCAGAAAGCCTGATGCTATTAGGATCTCGATTGGGGTTCTCGAAAATCCAGGACTATTTTCTTGGTACTGGTCTCGTTATGCCATATTCTGTGTCTGTTTTCATAAAGCAGTATTCATTTTGTTTATACTGTTTGCCACCTCTGTGATTCTGCCACGATCCTGCTTCTGTTTCTGGAAACGAGGGAAATGTCTTGGCGTCCAGGCACTCTGCCTACTCCATCCTGTTCGGTGCCTTATCCCCCGCTCGGTGTAAACCAGCATACAAGGTGCGGGGCGCACACTAGCACATTCTCCGCAGAGGACACGCCCGGCCTAGCTCTCCCAGCCTTGTCTCTGACACTGGATGTTATGTACAGGCCACCGGTTCGACTCCCAGCACGGACGGCTCAGCCTTCCATCCTTCCGAGGTCGGCAACATACGTGCCATTCAACTGGACAGTAATACCACCTACTATTTAAACATCTTATAAAAGGTAGAAGTGTGGCGGAAATTCATATATATATATATATTCAAAGAGGAATATTATCACATCTACGTTTTGAGCAAGGGGAGAAACTCCAACAGGCTCATTTATTTATCTTGGTTAATATGTAGCGGATCATACCCTCCATGTTGGCATAGCGCTTTACAGAGCAGATTCAGTTTAGGGGCTATAATTGAATAAATGAACAGACCTGTAACTAAACAGTACCTAGGGCGTCCCTGGTTCGAAGTAAGTATTATATTAAAGGTATTAAAAGTGTAAGTATTTGAACCCATGGAACTCCATAGAAACTCGCTCTTTTTGGGGAATATACCTGGACTGGTTTATTTTAAGTCAACAAAACGGGGATGGAGTAAAGGTAGCTTTTCGTTTATTCCTTATGTGCAGCACCTTTCATTTCCTTATGGGATGATTCCGCCCCTTTACTGAATCTGGAACGGACCCCGGCCGGCTCCTCTTTTTACCTCACTCCGTCACTGCACCTTCTCCGCCGACCCCCCCAGTCCAAACCAATAAATATTCCATACTTCTCTCTATGCTGCTTTCTTCATTGCGGTCTTCCCGCCCCTCCAGCTTTTCTACCACAGTATGGGAAACTCCTGCACGAGCAGGCGAATTCTCATTTACTGTATTCCTTCATTAATTCGTTGATTGGCTCGTTACCAGTGGCACGAAAAGGCGGGCAGTGCGCATTTACTTTGATTTTCCTTTAATTTGTCCTGGAAATGAAAAGACGACGATTGGTGCGTTGGCTGGGCCCGTTTCCAATGTTACCTCGAGTGGCCTCGGCCCTTGTGGTGCTTTGCACTACGGACCCCGTGGTCTGAGTCGTTTCCGGGAGTCGAAATTTTGAGCACACATTTCTTTAAAACTCCGGATGTGTGAGCTGCGTCGAGAAATGAAATGAAATGATGAAATGATTACGCTCTTGTATAGCGCACGACTACCCGTAGGCATCTCGGCGCTTGCTTAGGGAACCCGTCCTGGTATTCCCCTGTGAGATACCCCGGCAGGGTGTCCACAAGGTGAAAGCCAGGCATCCCGCCGCGAGGGGCCGTAGTGGAGATTAAGCAAGCTATTGCCCAGAGTCGCAGAGTGTGACCCCATGAGTTGAGTAGGCACCGGAAAGAGAATTATCAAGTCCGTGGAATTTTTGAGCCCGAGACCCGCCGAGGCGGGGAATCGAACCCTGGTCCACGGCTGATCTCAGCTTCCAGGTCTGCCGCCTCTAACCACTGAGCCACGCTTCTCCAAGACGTCAAATCTTTGTTGACACCCTCTTGTACAATCACAAGCAAACAGCCCTGAGGAGGGGGCACAGAGGAAAGAGAGACTGGCAGTACCGTGTGAGCGGTACTATGAGGGGCGATTGGCTGTGCCCGTGTGGGCGGTACCAGCCCTGGAGGGTACACTGAGGAAAGACTGGCAGTGCCCGTGTAGGCGGTACTCTGAGGGACGAGTGGCAGTTCTCGTGAGGGCGGTACCAGCCACGAGGAGGGTACACTGAGGGAAGATTGGCAGTGCCCGTGTTGCTGCCTAAATTAAAGTAGTACAGTTGTGGTCTGCTTGTTAACCCACAACAAACAAACAACTGTTCGTAACAACTTGTTTTTCCTACCACCGTCTGGAGGCGTGGTAAATGGGAGGTGGCGCCAGCTTCCAAAGTGATGCTACTCCATTGGCCGAGCCCTAAAGGATGAAGAGCTGAGGTGGCCTTGGCGGGACTCGAACTCCTGCGGTGCGGGCCATACAGATGTGGAGGGCCAGAGTTCAACGCGGTCCTTGGGCCACTCTGCGGTGTAACATGGCGTACACTTCCACAGTGCCCGCGCCAAGAGCCCACCCCCTTCACACGGGCTGCCCTGCTGCCCGTGCCCCATAACAGCAGCTGTGCAGTGAGCTCCGGTGGAGTCTGGGCACATCTCTACAGGGTGCGTTGCGCCCGTTAGCAGTCTATGCGCTTCTTTACAGTGAGCACTGACCTCCACTGCAGTGTAAGCGGCTGTTTTGTAGTGTGCAGTGATCACTGCAGTTTGAACGGCTAGTCTCTACAGTGTGCATTGAACTCCGCTGCAGTATAAACGTCTGTTTATTACAGTGTGCATGGAGCTGGACTGCACTATAAACAGATCTAATTGGGAGTGTGCACTGAGCTCCACTGCAGTATGAGCGGATATTCTCTACTGTATGCACAGAGCTCAAGGGTAGTATGAACGGACATTCTATACAGTGTGCACGGAGCTCCACTGCAGGATAAACAGATATTCTGTACAATGTGCATTGATCTCAGCTGTAGTAGAAACAGCTATTTTCTCTACAGTGTACACTGTGCTCCACTACAGTATGAACAGATTTGCCCTACATTGTGCACTGAGCGCCACTGCAGTATGAACAGATATGCGATACACTGAGCTCCACTGCAGTATGAACAGATATGCTCTACACTGAGCTCCACTGCAGTATGAACAGATATGCCCTACAGTGTGCATTGCATTCCACTGCAGTAAGAACGTAACTTTTCTACAGTGTGCACTGAGCATCGCTGCAGTGTGAACGGATATTTAGTGCAGTGTTCATTGATCTCCACTGTAGCGTAACCGGATTTTCTCTACAATGTACACTGACTACACTGCAGCGTGAACGGATATTCTCTACAGTGTGCACTGAAGTGTAAACAGTTATTCTCTACAGTGTGTACCAAGCTCCCCTGCAGTATGAACGGAACTTTTCTACAGTGTGCACTGAGCTTCACTGCAGTGTAAACGGATATTCTCTATAGTGTGCACTGAGCTCTATTGCAGTATGAACGGATATTCACGGCAGTGTCCTTTGAATGAATTGGGCCCATACATTGACTCAACATCACACGGTTGGTGGGGCAGTCTGGACTCACCTCTGAGGGGAGTACGAGTTCAAGTGCAGTCTAAACACAAACATACCCTGGATGATGGGGGGCGATTTATCACAGAGATATAATCCGAATCAATGGAAATTAACAGGAGTGATGAACTGCATTATATATAAAGAGAGAAGTGAGTAACATGCAGTTTTTTCCCTTTAAAATTTCAGGAAGTTATCAGCCGAAATGTCTAAAGGCGGGTGATGACTTCCTGATGCGGTGAATTCACCGGAACTCGAACTCTGACCCCGCGCGCGCAAACAGGGCTTTCCATTGGTCGGGGACCCTGACGCGCTCAGAAGCAGGCCGCACGCGCTCAGAAGCAGGCCGCACGCGCTCAGGTCTCGCTGAAGGTGAGCGCGAGGCGTCTCCGGGACCCGGGCGCGCGGAGGGGTCTATTATTCTGAGGCAATAAAGCGCGTTCTCCTCGGCCATCCGAGGGGGTCTCACCCGGACGGGCTCCTCCAGGCCCAGCCTTCCAGAGAAGTCTTCCTACCACCGGCACCCTCCTCTCCCCCTGAAGCGTCTCTTTAGTTACAACTGCGAGCAGTGAGCGCTTCCAAGGGCCAACCGTGGGGGCGTCGACGAGCCGCCATTATTAGCGGGCCTTTAATGCATTGATGTGCAGCAACAAAGCACCCAAGAGAGTGCGACAAAGTGCAGTTTATTTATTCCAAATAGGCCGTGCTAGCTAGGTGGCGCGGAACGGCCTTAGACGCAAGGAGATTGGTGCTGTGCTGCAGGGAGCAGTGCAGTGTTTCTGTGATGAAGGCGGTATGCGTGCTGCAGGAAACTACAGTGAAGAATGTGCGGTACGTGCTGCAGGGAGCGGTGCAGTAATATTGATGAAGGTGGTGTGACTGCTGCAGAAACCTGTGAATTGGAAGTTACAGGTGTGCTGCAACAGTGGAGGTGGGAGGCGTGCTGCAGTGCTGGTAGCAGGTGTGCAGCAGTGGAGGTGGGACGCGTGCTGTAGGAAGCGGTGCAGTGTTGGTAGCAGGTGTGCTGCAGTGAAGGAGGTGAGACGCGTGCTGTAGTGCTGGTAGCAGGTGTGCAGCAGTGGAGGTGGGACGCGTGCTGTAGGAAGCGGTGCAGTGTTGGTAGCAGGTGTGCTGCAGTGAAGGAGGTGAGACGCGTGCTGTAGTGCTGGTAGCAGGTGTGCTCCAGCAGTGGAGATGGGACGCGTGCTGCAGGAAGCGGTGCAGTGTTGGTAGCAGGTGTGCTGCAGTGGAGGAGGTGGGACGCGTGCTAGAAGATGCGGTGCAGTGCCGGTGGTACGTGTGCTGCAGTGGAGGAGGTAGGAAGATGTGCAGTGGGAAGCGACAGGGCTACAAAGAAAAAGTGGGAAATGTGCTGCAATGTGGCTGTGGAGAAGGCGGGAAGCGGTGGTGTGGGGTGAAGACGGTACACCCTGTCCAGGCGGGGATTAGACGAGGAGTTGCAGTGAGTTTTGGGCAGAAATGGTGCACCTCACTAAAGCGCCGAGCGAACTCAGGCTGTGGTGCTGCAGCAGGGCAGAGGGCCTGCAGGATACCCGCAGAAGTGCGAGAGAAGGAGCGCCGCGACTCTTTTGGTGCCCGCAGTTGGCACATCGCTTCCCAGCAGGCCCTTCCGCTGGCGCTTGTTTGCTGCGTGACTAGGGTGTGGGTGTCTGAACCGCAAACGCGTCAATCAAGCAGACTACATTAAAAAACAATACACAAACTCAGAGGCAGGAAGCAGAACTTTTTGTAAGTTTTACTTGAAATTACTTCCTGGACACCGGTTGATCTTGCATGAGGCGCAACATGTGCAGAAAGGGGTGGAGGGCAGCGGGCTGCCCTGGTACCAGCCTGCGCGGGGGGGGCATACTGGGCCGTGTGGCACACACAGGTGAAGGCGCATTTGCAGCATACAGGCCTGGTGCCTGTATGGAGCACAACACCTTACTGGGCGGCGCCCGGGAGCTCATGCAAGACACTGGCCTCTTGTTTGCCTCAGGCCCGCCAGTCTAGCCCCGAAGTCTCACTCATTAGGATTATCAAGGCCTCAAGATACCCCAGGGGCCAGTCCATCCCCCATGCCAGGGCGAAGGGGTGAAGCAGCCTTGGACACGTCCACCCCTGAACGCGCGCGCGCGCTCCCGAGGCGCAATAACCAGGAAATAGCTATCGTTCGGCGTTACGCACTTATCCCAGACACGAAAAACCCCACAAACATACGTTTACCCACAGTGGGCATTCCTGGGTTTACATAGCACCCATGGCTTCTTTCAGCAACTTCTCGGAGGACGAAGGGAGGGTCGGAGCCGGCGCTAGGCATGCAAATATAAAGTGCAGGTACCTACTACCCCAGCGCGCCTCTTTCCTGCTACTCTGAGAAGCGCCGATAGCCCCACAACCCGAAGTACTGAAAACTTGCCGAGAAGTGCCAGCACTCCCCCTTTTAAGGTCAAATAAGTGCATGTGCTCTGTCCCGGTTGTTTTAAACGGCCAATCACCAACATACTTTTTGACGTGGCTCAGGATTGAGGCGAACCCCAACTGAAGATAAAAATCAGGTTTTAGGTGTGCTCTGTAAAACACCGTTTGAGAGCATGCTGCGTACTGTGCCTGCCGCCCGGAATGTTGTATACAACTACCGCGGGCTGTGAGGCGCTATGTTTATCTCCGCGCTGGGCCCTAATGAAAGCTTCTGTATGGCGGTGTGTACACAAGGATTTGGAGCCTGTGCTTATTGTGAATCACGGTGCTCCGGGATGGTTTACAGAACAAAGGAGCGTCTAAGAGGAAGATCTCATGCCAATGTGAGCCCAGCATTCACTCGAAAACTGAACTCCAGTTGTCTTACAGGAAGTATGCACCGGGCGTAGATAAATGGGTGAATAGTTCTGACAGTCAGAGCGAGTGTATCAGGCCCTGCGAAGATTATATTTCTATAAAGCGTACTGGAGCTTTACAAGGCCCCTTACTATGGCAAACTCGACCCTACTTGTTCGGACCTCCGAAGGAGATGAGGCCGGGTTGGTACAGAGGGAATCGAATCTGTAATTCGAGATACTGCTCTCAGACATGTCACATCCTGGCGCTAGGCAGGAGTAAGTACGCCATCTCTGCAAAGAGTGCTCATCAAACCAGAAGGCAAAATGTTTATAGTTTCCACCCTGGGAGTTATCCATTAATTCTATTTTAAAGTGCCCCAGAAGTAAGGCAGTGCAAGAACTCCGAGTTAAAGACGGTGCGAGTTAACTGGATTCTAAACTTTTTTTTTTAACAAAAAGGGGCAAGAATTTTATAGTTACAAAACAGCCGAACGAACTGTACTGTGCGAGCTCTTTGCTTCCCATATCTTTCGAGTTATGAGGTTACTTGGTAAAGTGCACTTCAAATTAATATTTTAAAATCTAACTTCCGTTTAGGGTGCGTTTACAAGCGTGTGAAAAATTCTAGCAGTTGCAGCCAATGAAAACTAATTCTTCACTTTTCTAGAGTAAAAAAAAAATATTTTTCTGTGGCGCTCTTAAAATAGAGCATGGAAAAATAAGGATGCGCCTGAATTTGAATGAATAAAAATCACAGCGCTAAAACTTTGACATCTGTAAGGAAGAGTCGCACAGCGTGAAACAAAAGGGTATGCAGGGTTCTGGAAGTGTATGCTACCCCTCACATACGAAAATTTTATTTAGTTAGTCTACGGAAGTTATTTTATTCTCGAGAACACAGTGCATTGTTTTTCACAGCAAACCAGAAAGCAATAGACACGACAGAGCCATGTTGTTACTACTCATTGAAATGACGTTGCAGACACAGCAGCTGGTTTAATAGATTGCCTTTTATTATATGGGTATGTAAATAGGGGGTTGCCTTACACTGGAACAAGTCATTGTAGAGGCTGCCATGGTTTTACGTTTAGAAAAAAAAAAACACATCCTTGCCCTCTGTCCCCTTAAAGAGGGCCTATGGCCAGCCCGGACCAGCAGCAAGTGCTCTTGGACCCCAGTCCGGTGAGGAGGAGAAGCAGCTCAAACACTAGACAGGTGGCTTCGAAAAAATACAGGACATAGGGAACCTGCAACCCCACCTCCAACACACGAACCGGCCTTTTAAATCAACTGAATCCAACAACAGTCCCGAGTACCCTATAACATAAAGCTTGGTCCTATTTGCTTAAATGAGTAGACACCTCCCCTCTCGAGTGCTATACAGCCTCCTTTAGTCTTATTCATATTTTAAACTTGTTCCAATAGAACAAGTTTTCTTCGTAATAAGTAATAAATACAAATCGGAGTTTTAAACCTTGTAAGATTGCAAGATTAGATAACTT
The DNA here is from genome assembly GCF_964261635.1 of Lissotriton helveticus. Taxonomy (NCBI): domain Eukaryota; kingdom Metazoa; phylum Chordata; class Amphibia; order Caudata; family Salamandridae; genus Lissotriton; species Lissotriton helveticus. The sequence continues at coordinate 1,628,729,525 of NC_136067.1, forward strand.
TTGGTTTCGGTATAAGGAGAGGGATTTCGCAGATTTCCCGGATTTAAAGAGCAGACCATAATCTTTAAAAGTATGCACCCGATAAAATCAACTAAAATAGTGGCCCCTTGAACGGGCCTAAATTATTTACAAACTTCCAGCTGCTTCGGGCAGCAAGAGTACAACATCATATAGCTTCATAATTGAAAGTTTATCTATACAAGTTTTATGCAGGATGAAAAGCCCAAGTGACATTCATGTCTTCTCCATATATATATATTGATTTAAGTTGCATGATCAAAGAGCATTTTGGGCAGAACCTGGGCAAGTGACCTGGCAAAGAAAAACAAAGGGGTGTCCATGTGCCATACATTCGGATTCCTTTAAAAATAAAGACACAGGAGGCTGTCCTTTTGGTGAGCACCACAGTCCATACCCCTAATACCTCATTGTCGAATAAATAGTCATCTGAAAAATGTAATTGCAGGTAGTACACAGCTTCGAGAAAGATGGACTCAACGAGCATTCTTGAAAGTTGATAGCCGCCCAGACTCTGGAAAGTGAAGAAGTTAATATCCACATTGAAGCATGTGCAAAAAAGTTGTTTTTAATAGTACTCATCCACATTAGTTGAAATTCCTCCGTTTTTCTTGGGAACCTCAACGCCACAGAAGCCAATTGCCCATGAGAAGAAAAAAAAGGTACCAAGAGTCCATGGCTCCCTACAAGACCTGAAACCTCCAGGAGGCCTGGTCCTTGTAGTCCAGGCAGTCTGGAGAGTTGAAGTTGAGTTTCCAGGAGGAAGCCGCGCTCTGCTCCTTGTAATCCAGGCAGTCTGGGGAGTTGAAGGGCAGTCCCGAGCTGTAGCCCTGGTGATGGTGGTGGTGATGGTGGCTGGAGGACTGGCTGAGGTGGTGATGGTGGTGGTGGGCCGGCATGGAGGCAGGCGCCATCGGGCTGAGCTGGTGGTGGTGCGAGTGCATGGGGGCCAGGTAGGAGCTGCAATCCACCCCTCCGAAGTACGGCGAGGCGGCCGGAGGGTAGGCCTGGCTGTAGCCGGGTGCCTGGCCGTAGGACATGGGGTAGGAGGCCGCAGCGGAGCCCGAGCGCTGCATGCATGAACCCCCCTGTTCCGGGGCCGCCGAGCCGGGGGAGATGGAGGCCGGGCTCCAGATGGACGACGAGGAGGTCGGGGGGTTGCTGCTGCCTCCGAGGGGCGCCAGGGCCGGGTTGCCGAGGGCCGGGTGTGCGTTGTTGGAGGCGCTGGAGCTGGAGGAGGACGACGAGGCGGAGCTGGCGGCGGCCGGCGGGGTGTACTGGCCGCTGCTCTCCGAGCCCGAGCTCTCCCGCGCCGGCGAGGCCTTCTTCTTGGCCGGGCGGCTCTTGGCGCCGCCGCCGTTCTGCTGCTGCTGCTGCCGGCACTTGGCCCGGCGGTTCTTGAACCAGACCTGAGGGGACACAAAACACAGGGTCAGGCAAGGACGAAGCATTCGGGAACATCTCAAACGCGGGGACTTTAGCACAGCTGAGGGGGGCCCTCTGGAATATGCTGCACGACACACCATTCACTCACTCTGGGACAATACGTTTATTTACACTGATCTGGAGAAGGTGCCATTTAGACAGGACACTGTCCCGAGGCCTCCATAAACAGAGCAGCACCCTTCAAGATGGCGCCCGCCCAGCGCGCAGAAGATGGCCGCTCCCAAGACTATTGGCAGGTCAGCCGGATATGACGCCCACGCACCTGAGCTGCGCACCCAAGTCCAAACTAGTTTACCCAATGGTAAGAGGAGCACAGGCCCAGCACCCACGCACAGCGAGACCTGCGTGTTTTAACACTGCGGGCCTGGGGGAGTGGGAAGTATAATCGAACTCTGTAGAGAGCAACGTTTTACAAAACCAATGGTTCGTTAAACTTTAGGATGACATGTGGAATCTGCTTTCTGTTTAACGTCGAACAGGTTGTGCTGGGTTAAGTGGGAAGACGACTTCTGTGCATCGGTTTAAGTTCACACACCCACAGGGTCCAATAAGAATTGGACATGTTTTTTAAATGCATAAAGTGTTGGGTTAGTGAACATTATGCCTTCGAGTTTTTTTAGAACCCTTACATATTACTGGATGCACTCTAACACATCTTCACAATCGGCCCCGAATGATTAATATGGTCATTTCATTACAATTTTGTAAATCAGTACTAGTCTACTCCAGTCGGATACCGAGATATGGCCCTACAACTTTGACTTATGAGAATAAGCATTGCGCTTTAACATTTGGATCGACTGTAGTAAAACTAATTTTCAATTAACCTGTGGCAGAGAAAGGGGGACTACACGAAATAATTCTTAAACATAGATGAAGCATAATAGAAAGAAAAAAGAAAAAAATACTTGTTTGAGGTCTTTTCTAGAAAACTATTTCAAGTCCTCGTTTTCTGCTCAGTAAAACAGAAAACTACACTTTGTAAAATAAAATAAAAGTATATATACACACACTTACTGGATGGAAAATAATAAATAACCGTAGTTCTTTAAGACCCAGCTTTAAAATATTCCGCTGTGTCGAATAATTGCTGCTCAGTCTGGGCCTCTAACCCGAACTGTTCACAGCAGTTAACTGGAGTATTTTTGTTGTGAAAGAGTCAATTCCTATATTTATTTTGGGTTTAATGTAATAAAGATATTTAACATACGAGTTTAAAACGAAGAACGTTATCGGAATATATTTGTTCATACATTTGTTAATATGAAAATCCGATAATTGACATTTACACACAAAAAAGCCACTAAGTATATTTCTACTAATAGAAGCCTATATGTAATCGTAGAAAATGTATTCTGCTTTCCAACTGATTTTTTTTGCTACCTACATAAGAAAAATATCTTAAAGGAGAAAAACGTGATTTACGGGTGTGTATATGTATGAGCCGATTAGAATTCGCAATACATTAGTTGGTCGGTTTTGATGGAAACGCTGGGCGGTGTTTCATGTTGGTCCATTAATACGTTACCCCTCTAAGGTGCCTGGTTGCAATTCAACCCGTAGTGTGCGGTACTCACTCGGGTACTGATCACTTGACCTATAAAGTACTTTAAAACGGCTTTCATAGCGCCTTGCCAAGTATGGACAGAGGAAGGTATATTATTAATTCATGTCCACTTTATAAATAAACTTGACTTTGACTCGTGACCACTTTAAACATGTTTGCGCTTTTAGCCGCAATAATATAAGGACATGCACTAAAAAAAAAAAACGTACGCGCCTAGTATCCCAAACGTCGCTCCCATTGTAAAGCAGGTGTGAATTCACCACACTTCACTGGCACAATAACAGTGCAAGGAAACGGGGCGAGCGTGCAGATTGGGAGAGGGCAAGAAGTGTCGAGGGCCACTTTCTCTTCACAGGCCCGTGCGGTGGCACTGTGTGTGTGTGTGTGTGTGTGGGGGGGGGGGGGTCGTGGGTATGCAGCAGTGTGTGTAACAGGTGCTCAGGTCGGGGGTCTGCCAGCTCGTGTGTGCAGGAGAGGGGGAGACGCGTGTAAGGCTATCCAGACATCAATGGAGGCTGGGAAGGGCGAGGTGAATGGGACATTGACAAACAGGGGTTGGTGAAACAGTGTCTGAGAGGTTGTTGGGTTTTAGGGGTTGGTGAAACAGTATCTGAGAGAAGAGCGTGGGGCGTATGTCTTGTAACAAGTCCTCTGAAGTATAAAGAGGTATCGGCAAGGTTTGGGAGGGCAGAAAGTACTGCGGACTGCTGCAGCCAGGTAAAAGGAGGTGCGGACAGGTAGAGTGTGGGCGCACTGAGGCACACGGGGCAGCGAGCCGCGCAGCAGCAGCGGTAGAAAGGCACCTGCACTCGGCTCTCGGGGAGGTTGATCTTCAGGGCCACCTCTTCCCGCATGAAGATGTCCGGGTAGCGGGTCTTGGCAAACAGCGCCTCCAGCACGTCCAGCTGCGAGCGGGTGAAAGTGGTGCGCTCCCGGCGCTGCTTCCGGGGGGTGGCTGTGAGGAGAGAGAGAGAGACCGCTTCAGCCAGGGGTCACAGGCAACAGTATCAGTAAGAGCAAAAGACCACCGTGCCCATACAAGCACCGCCAGGAAGAGTAGCCAGGCGCACCCACACATATCCAGGAGAGCAAAACACCACACTCCACCGGGCCACATGCAACCACCGCCAGGAAGAGCAGCCAGGCGCACCCGCAGACATCAAGGAGAGCAAAACACCACACTCCACCGGGCCAGGAAGAGCAGCCAGGGGCACCCGCACACATCAAGGAGAGCAACCACCACACACACCACCGGGCCACATGCAACCATCGCCAGGAAGAGCAGCCAGGCGCACCCACACACATTAATGAGAGCAAAACACCACACTCCACCGGGCCACATGCAAACACCAGTATAAATAGTATACAGGCGCACCCGCAATCATCAAGAAAAGTAAACTACCACAAACTCAACCAGGCAACATACAAACACCGGCATAAATAGCAGTCAGACGCAGCGACATCAATGAGAGCAAGACACCACACACCACCAGGCCACATGCAAACACCGCCAGGAAGAGCAGCCAGGCGCACCCACACACATCAAGGAGAGCAAAACACCACACACAGCACCAGGCCACATGCAACCACCGGGATAAATAGCGAGTCACACTATACTTACATCAGTATCCCTCGCAGCAACAGCACCAATAACTAGAAAAGTATGCAGCAGTGGACTCCAGGCACACAGTAAAACTAGTATGAATACTAGCAAGACGAACCATGCACACTAGGCCTCGCACGCACACAAACGACAGCATGACAAAGCCACACGCATCACCAGTTTTAACTGCGACATCTACCACCCAAGATTCAGCGGGCACCATGCGCACTGCCCAGCACTACCACGTACATACAGCACGCCCTCATTGGCGCCGACAGTGCAGGGAAGCATTTCCCTGCACATACAGAGGCTAAAGATAGTGTCACTGCCCTCCCGTGGTATCACAACTATTATGCTTAACCGTCACTTTCTGCCATTTGATGTTGGTCAAAAATCAGTTAAAGCTTATTTGCAACTAAAAACGTTCAGATTTTCAAAAGTAGACAGCATGGAAAAAAGGCAGAAAAGAGCAGGTCTTATGACCCTTGGCACTCCAGAACATTTTTTTGATTGAATGGTCGATATCTGCCCCATCCCAGAACTCCCCTTCCCGCCCCAAAATAGAAACAAGTGTCCAGGAGTGAAGGGAACGAGTTTAGCCATTTGTAAACCGCTATATACACATTTGCAGCAGACTGCAACACTTCCTCAATGGTGGGTACAGTAGGCCGAAAGGAAACCCACACACCTGGGCAATGGGCTTGGAAAAACAACAAAAAAATACCCTGACACTACTTCCGCGGGCTTTTCTTCGCAAAAACAAAGCCCTCGCTTTTAGAGAATCAACAAGCGACCAACATTTCAGGTGTGCAGCGCTGTTCCTCTCGTGAGGCATGCGGCAGACATCGGGGGTCACCGAACAGCGCCCGCATACTATGTGCAGGGCCACTGATTTGCACTAGGGTTAATTACGGTAAAAGTTGGGCACTCGGGCTTCAAAGGGCCCACCGCACAGGGACACCCACCATTAGTTAATGGGTTTACTCGCGCTGTTTTATAAATAAACCATCTATTGGTTCAGGGTACTAAATAAGGGTTATTTAACCGTGAGATTGTCGGCCAGCATGCCACGCGCTTTGGCACCCCCTTACCCGGATACCCCACCGAGGGGTGCAGCAGGTCCATGCCGGCTCCGCTCAGCCCCAGGCCGCTCATGCCGTAGGGGGGCTGTTTGAGATAGGACATCATGCTAAACCCCTGAATGGTGCCGGCCGGTCCGCACCCGAAAAGAAGGGTCCCGGACAGACGAGGCTCTTCTCTCTGGCGCGTCACAACGTCTGACAAACCCTGCTGGAAAAAGAAGCGAAAACAACAGTTTACTGAAAAGTGTATACTATTGTCAGCGTTATTACATGTCATGTTTGAGAACACTCAAGAATCACGCGTCCGTTTCACACACCGCCTCGGTGAAATAAATGCACTAAAGGTATCAATACAACTAAAACATGCAGCTGGAATGCTGTCTACAAGGCTCACATCAACCGTTTCTAAAAGGCTGGCTTTATTATTAGATGCTAAAGTTGCAATGCACTTTTCCCAACTGCAATGAGAGCAAACTCACTTAAATGTTTTTGGGGAGCATCGATAAACACAGCGTCCAACGAGGGTGAAGCGGGAATGCTGTCCGCCCTGCAGGTCGAAAAACAGACATTAGAAATTTAGACTGCAAACCAATACAACAAAGTTAAACCCACGGACTGCGGCTTTATTATATTTTATTAAGATGTCGACTGGACGCATAAAAGCAAGGTTTAGTATAAAGAGTTATTTCCTTTCAAAACACCGGACACACCACTTATTTGCCTTTAAGCCATTTCAGTTTGCACTCAGCGATATACCAAAGACGGCTAGTTTATGTCCGAGTGTCACTGCATGGAGTAGTTTTGTTTTTAAACCTTACATGGATACAAAAAAATACGAATTCCAAGTATCTTGTAGATAGGCCGGAAACACTTGAAGATTCCAATGCAATTTTAAAGAGGTAAGTCTCGGCTTATCAATAAATTGCAACGCTTGAGACGGACGTAGAATTTGAATAGCACAAACTCCACTTCACCAGGCATTCGAAAGATACGTGTAACACATGTACACCTAATTTTGAAATGTATATTTTAGAGGCTAACGTAATACATATTACTGATGCCAAGAGGCATAGCTGTCGTTTACAAATGTTAACTCGTAAATATGAAAGAGGTCCACCTTGACCCCAAGCCTGCTTTCTTTAAAATAAAATTACATTGTGTATAGGTTCAGGATTTTTTTTTTTATAAGGACAGAGTCCACATACAAAAAACCGTAATTCCAGGCCTTGTCTTTGACAACCTGTTGCACTCCACACCATGCAATCCCTTCTAATGGCTGTAAACGTTGCAATCAGAATATGAAAAGGCCATGGTGTGGAAATAAACACACACTGGCAGGTTTTAATTACACGAGCTGCTTTAATGCAAATGCCCCAATTACCTATGTTTACCAAAAAACGCCGTTCTACTGCTACGAGTGCATAGGAAAAGGAAACAATGCATTACTTATCCCATCACGACAAAAGCACTTCTACCGATGGAGAATATAGATTGTATTTAGGAAAGAAGGTGTGGGGACGTAAACGCAGGTCGGGAGTCTAGAGAATGCGGCTAGGCCTAATTACCCCGCGGGCCAGCGCACGGGAGGGGGCAGCGGCCTTATCAGCAACAAAACATTCACCCCTCGGAAAGAGAAAGAAAACCGCCCCTCCAATTACCAGCTGAACCCACTCACCTCCATCAAAAGCGCACAGCCGCCCCCTCTGCTCCTGCCACGGCCGGGCCTCCCAGGAGAGTAGACGTCCTCGCACGGTAGTTATTATTAAAGTTTTATATTAAATACTCCAGATCGAGGCCATACTTGCACGGTAGTTATTAAGGTTTTATATTAAATACTCCAGATCAAGGCCATACTTGCACGGTAGTTAAGGTTTTATATTAAATACTCCAGATCGAGGCCATATATTAGGCCAACAAGAAAACAAGGTAAGATATAACAGTGCATTCATTTTAAAAGTCTCAGAGACTCCTCATTTGCTAACGCGTCAAAAGCAATTCCTGTAGTTTTGCCCCTCAAGGTGCGCAGGACGCTTAAAGACCATACTTTAAATTCGGGACCCCTGACAATTACATTTTAAGTTATTTCTTGCTCTCGATGTTCACTCGCCCAGAAGGGAGAGAACCAGTCTGACAACTTAACAGTCACATCGCCTGGAGACAGGAGGAGGCAGATTCACACCCGCACCACCCCACCTGCAGGCGCACGTCAGAGGATCCGAGAGCAGCACAACAACACCGCAGCTCACAAGAGAAGCACAACTCACAAGTGAAGCACAACTATGTCCAAAGCCAGGAACTACACTTTCTACATGATGGGTGGCGGCAGGTCTATAGAGGTGGAAAAGGGTGGCAGCATTGGGCGCTCTTGAAAGGGAGGCTTGGGGGTAGGGGGGTTTGGGCTTCGGCTCTCTGCGCAAAAACGGTGCATTTAAAGAAGAAAAAAGCGTAAATCAGAACTTTGCAGCAGCTCTGCCGAGAGGAGGATGTGTTTTTAACTGAATCGAGAGAAAACATAAGTGGATACAGCTAGCAAAAGCAAATAACTTTAGATACCCTCAAGACAGAGCAGCTGGAAAGTGCGGTGCAAGTTGTGCACCGCGGAAGTACAGTCGGGGCAGCTTAGGAAAGTGAGGCGCAGAAGCGAGAGTTGGGTCGGTGCAGCAGCTGCTGCCGCCGCCGCGGAGCCCTCCCCCAGCACAGACACGCGGCCCTGCCCCCTGCGCTCAGAGATGCGCCAGGGGGCGGGGGCGCCGCTGCTGACGCCGTCGGCTTCGCGTTACCTGCGGTCGGTGTTGCTCGGCGGCCGGCGCTGAGGGTGATTGCCAGCCTCGGACTGATGAAGATTGATCACCTTCCCCAGGCCCCGCCCCTCCCGCCGTGTGTGTGCGCCAGGCCCGTGCGTCACGCCTCCTGCCAGCCAACCCGGCGACGCTTCCCATTTTGAGTGACATCGCTTCGGCCAATGAAGGAGATCGCCTCGTGAGCGCCTCTCCCCGCCCTCTGGTGGCTGCGCGTGGCGGGAGCCGTTCTGGTGCCGGTGCCCGGCGGCCGCTGCCGACCGGTGGCCCGCGCGGACTAACACCAACCGCCTCGGTCCCCACTCGGGGCCCCGCGCGCCCCCGCTTCAGCCCTTTGCTGAAAACAGAAACTTTATTCGCTCCAGTAGCGCATACTTGGAGAAAGTTCACGCGAGGACGGTTCAGCGCCAGACAGTCTCGCTCCTCCTCGGAGTCTTCCGCGCCACCTAGATTTAAATAAAGTGTGCCGTGAACCGCCGCTCCGCGCGCCGACCTCTGCCTGATAAACAACTTGGGGACCGTGGATTCCGCGGAGGCCGTGGTGCACAACTGTACCCGTCCCGGAGCGCGGGCTCCTCACGAGCCACCCCGGGATATTCCCGGCAGTAAATCACCTCGAGCCGCAGACCGCAACTCTGACAGGCCGACCTCTGGGGCCGCTCTGAGAGGCCGCAGAGGTGCCCCCCCTCCCCCTTTAAAAGATAAACAAGATCTGTCAGGTGCGGGGTTTTTGCTCCCCGAGCGTCGAGGCGCCACCTGGGAAGGACATAGAGCTGCACCGAGCGAGGCCTTCGCAGCCCCGACACTCGCCTCCTCAAAAACGCCAGCTTTTTATGTCAAAACACAACTATAGGACTCTGCAAAAGTCAGAAAAAGTTCAGAATTTTACTTTTTTTCTTTTTAATTACCCTTTTTCATACTGATCTGTGAGTTAAAAAAAAAAGCAATTTTATATATGCACATTTCTATCCGGTGGTTGAAGAAAGAGCCGCTGGTACTGGAGCCGTCTTCTGATCTGTCCTGCTCCGTCACATGTGTGGACTGCATTAAACTGTCCTGGAGATGCGGCTAGCTTGGAGACCTGCATTCGAATCCCAGCTTTGGCATTTGATCAAGCATTGTATGACTGGACACATCTCTTAATCTTCATGCACCTGCAATTGTGAATGTAGGATAAATGAACGTTGCAGCTACCAGATGTTGACCTGCTGCCTGCCCCCTTCATGCCCAGCCACCTCTGCTACGGAGTTAAGTGTTACGCTACCTCGGCCAAAGGACCGCGTTTCTGAGAGAAATTCGCAGTTTACAGTTTTAAATTGTAGATGTACACACACACCAAATGTATATCGCACCAAGAGTTCAATCCACGAAACTTGAATGCAATTGCATCTTGTTGCACAACTTTCATCAATAAACACTCGTTCTTCAAAACTAATATCACTGACTTATTTTTAAATGTATATGTAAAAATAAAATGCTGGTGTTAAGTTTTTTTTTTTTTAAAGAAAGCCTACACATGTGTAGGTTTAACGTACACAGAATTGGCTGTAAAAGGTGTTTCTAATTTTGCAAACTTGAAATCTTCACCAATGACAAATCTGCCGTTTTGGAAAGTTTCCATTCTAATTAATATTAAAGGTTTCACAAGGATGTGTGTTGTAGTGCAGGGAAAATGTGGGTATTTCCTTTAACGCTCCCGGTAGACAAGCCTGGCCTAAAAAGGCAGGGTTTCTAAATCTTGCTTATAAATCGGGACATCAAATAATTCCACTTAGGAGCACGTGTTTTTGACTTTTCCTCACACATGCCTTTAAGAGTAGAATCAAGGTGCTTGTTTTCTTCCATCCGGGTTGCAAGGAGCCCCCCTGCCAGTTTCCCAGCACACACATCCCAGAAGGCGCCGAGGGCCTTCCAGGCAGGCCCTGCTGCCCTCCCAGAGCCCCCGTACCTGCCGGGCTCGGTACCAGGCCCCACTCTGCCAGGGCCCTCTCACCAGGCTAAGCTCGGGCCTTTTGTTGAATGCCGAATCAAACTCCCTCCTAATTGAAGTTGGGGCTGAAAGCGAGCTAATGTTCAAAGAAAGTGACCGCCAGACGCACAAAATTACATTTTTTTGTGCTCGGTGAAGGGGGCAGAGCTCATGAAAGAACGAGTGGGAGGGGGCTTGGGGGGTTTAGAGGAGACTTGTGTAGTCCACAAAAAGTCATCCACACGGGCACTTTCCCCATACTCCTACAAAGAACAAAGGCACGTAAGTAAGCTCATTCACAAAAAATGGGGAACAAAGACCACAAACAGCACTTTGAAATCGTGGCCCAAAATAATTATTTTGGAACATGTCCTTCAGTAGTGAAAAAAGAAAATTGGCGTACCATGGCAAACGTTTTGGCATATTTTGCAAAATAAAAAAAGGCAAATGGAACGGTCTGGTCCCCCAGGGAAGCCAAAAGTTCAGGGCGGGGATTTCGGGGTGCCCGCGCCCCTGGAACACATGCACCCTAAGGTGCCCTGAAGCCCGCCAGGGAGGCTGACGTGCTGAGCTCGTGTGCTCGGCCCCCGTCTGAAGCTCTGGAGGTATCGAGTAGCACTAACCCCCTTTATGTAATAAGAGTATTTTGTCTAATCCCAAATTGCAGGCGAATTCTCTTAATGCCTGAGTCCATAAAACCCAGGATTAAGGGAAGGCAGAGGAGGGGGAGAGGAGAGCTGAGTCAGGAGCAGGCGAGAGGGAGACAGCCGGAAAGAAAAGTTTAGTCTGGAGGGAGCAGCGGGGACCGGTGCAGCGGGAGAGGGGCTGCGGGGAGGCAGTATGGGAGCAGGAAAGGTGCTGCGGAAACAGAAGTGCTGCAGGACAGCGATGGCTGAAGGGGGTCCACAGGGACATAAGTGGATCAGAACCAGAGAGAGATGCAGGACCAGGGGCGGCGACGCAGTACCAGGAGAAGGGATGCTGCAGGACCAGGAGAGGCGATGCGGAAATGTGACTGCAGGGACAGGAAAAGTGCTCAGGACCACGAGAGATCCTGCGGGGGACATGAACACGCCAGTGACTGGAGGCAGCAGGAAAGGCACGATGTGGATGAGAAACTTGTTATAGGGAATGGGCCTCGTGAACATTCCTGCAGGAACGTGGGCACTGCGGGGACAAGAAAAGTGCTGCATAAGTGAGAGAAGTTACGTGGATGCAGCAGTAGCAGGAGAGGCCCTGCAAGCGACGTGGAACGCACCACTAGAACAAGAGAGATGCTACAGGAACGTCATTGCAGCAGTGACAGGGGTGCAGCAGGAGAGGCGCTGCAGGAACAAGAAACAAGCTGCAGGAACAAGAGGGCATCTGGAGAGCCCGTCCACGGACAGGACAAGGTTCAGAGATGAGGTCCCGCATGGGCGGGCGGGGAGGGCCGGGGTTATGGGGGTCTGAGAGATCTGGAGAGGGATGCTTCTCTGTACCATACACCTCTTCCAAGGCAGCCGGCGCGTGCGATGCACCGGGACCTGCGCAAAGCAGGACCCCGGAGCGCGCGGCCAGGGACCCGGCCCCTAGCAGGGCTCGGCCGGGCCGTCACACTGCTTTCTACATCTTTTTCTCGGTATATAAGGAAATTGGTGCTAATACCACTATGTTTTTCGCTTTTTATTAGTCCCGTCAACGAGGCAAACAACCCGTTGCTTTCTAAAATGGCACACTAAGAAGAAACAATTACAAACTAGCACACTTTATTGCAATTGGAGTAGTAGGGACCTCTTCACCTTCTGCCACCGAGTTTAAATGGCTATTTATTTTTTAAAGATTATCTGAACGACTTCTATGTGTTTTTTGTGGACTAGAATAATAAAGGACGCGGGCGGCCTACATTACGAGACATGACGAATTAATTTTCTTTGTCCCCACATCAACTCCAAATGCAACCCCAAAACGCGGCCCACCCCTTTCCGTGCAGCCAGGCTGGCACCTTCCATGCCCACTGGCGAGTGGGGTAAGCTCCTCTTATGGGAGTGGTGCTGGGTACCTGGGACTGGGGTTCTTTACCAGGTAAGCTTATGTGTGGCGCCAGCCTGTTTCATGTAAACAGAAGGCCCCCGGCCTGGGCGGCTGCGCACTGCATGCCTGTTTATTTCCATGCGAGCCTCTGTTTATCTGCGCCCCTTCATGCGTGTCTGTTGTCTTTTAGAGTGCGAGAACATGTAAGGCGGCGTTCATGTCTATGTGTTGGTGCGTGTTTCGCTGTGTCTGTTAACCAGTGCCATTGCTCATGTGTTGTATGAGAATATATAGTGTTCACGTGGGTTTGTTTCTACGGATGAGTGAGAAAGCGTGTTGGTGTATACTTTTACGTGTGTGAGTTCTTGCGTCTATGGAAGTTTGCTTCTGTGCGCTTGAGCGTGCACTTGTTAGCGGATGTTCGTGTGCGCATGTCTGAGAAACCCAATGTGTGCTTGTGGTCCTGAATGCTTGTGAATCTTTCCGAGATCCAAGGTTTGGGTTCGGGTCCGTGGTTGTGTTTCTGTGTGTTCATGAGTTTGTGCGCATATTTGAACTTTTGGTCGTGCGATCGTTTCAATTTGTGAGTGAGCCTGTGCGCGCGCGCCTGTCTGTGACAGCCAAAGTTTGTGTTTGTGTGTAAATGCGGTCAGCAGCTTTTATTTTTTCCACAAATGCCCATGACGTTGTGTAGAAAGTAGGCACAACCTCGCACAGAGCACACGCTGGTAAATGAGATGGAACAGCAAATTAACATGGACCCCCCTAAAAGGCCAGCTCAGGCTGGAAGGAAAATTAGGTTTTGACAGCTAAGTCAAAACCTAATTTTCCTTCCAGCCTGAGCCTATTGGGCAACAGTGACGACTCTCCAGTGGCTGAGCCCCCTCCCCCAAATAAAGAAACCAGTGACTGCACAAGTAAACAGATGTTCTCTCCAAATATTGCAGGTTCGCATTAACCATCAAATAGGGTTACCCTAATAAGAGAAAAGTGCTAATTTCAGATGGGCCTTTCAAGGCGCACTGCACAATTTAACCCCAAGGCGCCCGTGGGATGGAGCGGAGACCCATCGACTTTACTAGAAAAAAAGACTGCCCTCTAATAATTCCCCGCAGGACCCCGGGGAGCGAAGAGGTTAAATTTACTTAGCATATGAACAACTTTATAGCCGATTTCCATTAGGAACAAATGAAAAGGCAGCGCGAGAGAGCGTCCCCTGTTATCATTTTAACCGGATTATTCCAAGATGGATTACAGATGATCACCTCACGCATTCATACTGGAGGGACGTGTAACCCATCCGGTGTTTGCCATCTCTGCTCCCCCGCTGCAGCGGCAGCATGGGACTGACCAGACACCTACCTCTGGGTAACTAGCCAGCTCAGTGTCCCCAGTAGTCCACTGGGGCACCCCGACTTACTGGTTGTCCAGCCAGCACCGTCAGCCCACGGTGCAACTTGCCACCAGATGCCAGGGACACGCGCACTGCTCGAGCCGCGCCACGCGGTGCATTGTGCGTGCACGCACTGCTGTGGCACTGCACTCTGGATGGCTTGCGCTCTCCCGTCCGTACACTGCGGAGGGTTTGCGTTTTCCTGTTCATGCACTCCTACAGGGGTGTATTTTTCTTGGCTGTGATTGTCGCGGGGTTTGCCTTTCGCATGAAATCGCTGTTGAGCGGTAGCAGTTTCCCGGCCATGTTCTTGCAGGGACGCAGCATGGCAGCCACCGCTGTCAGAGTGCGGCTTCGAAGCACTGCCCGGTAACTTTACCTCCCCCAGACCCCCACACTGCTCTACAATTACACTGTTAAGTGCCTGTGCTTTCCTGCCCACTGGCTGCTCGGGCACTACATTTCATACTTTTGCAGCGTTCCAAGTTAGCGATTTCCGGAATTATTGACCTTGCACTTTTGTGAGAGTGCACTTTCCAGTCATTGCACTGGAGAATATTTGCACTTTCTTTCTTGACTGTGCACTGGCGCGGGATTGCACTTTCCTGGTAATGTCCTGCTATAGTTAGTATTTCCCGTTCGGTGAAGTGTTTTGTTTGTTTTTACAGTGAGTTCCCTTTTATTTCCCCGCTTCGCCCTCCACTCTGGGTGGAATGACGGGAATTCATGGACATTCCCCTTCTTTTAGGCACCCTAAGAAGCATGCTGTTCGGGCATATGTTTGTATTCACGGTGCTCCCAGGTCATTGGACGCTTTATACCACTGCTGCTTGTGCTTCCGACCAACAAACACCATTCGATGTGGACAGGTATAAAAGTACTTTTTAAATTAAGAATAGTCACAACTTATAAAATCAAATCAGAAAAAGTGCTCACTATACAGATATAGTGTCTATACAGAGTATCTAGCGAGCTCAATATTTGAGTTCTGGGGCTCAAAACAATGCTCTCTTATTCATCTCCATATATAAATATATTAAAATTAGTACGTCTTCATATTAAATGTTTGCCAGTGATGCAAAGCTGGTATTTATAGAATCTAGTAATTTCTGTAATTCGCAGTGATGCATTCATTTACAGGATATTTAACTTTCCTACACAAATGAAGGTAGTTGAACTTTTTTCATTCTTTTTGTCAGTGTTGGTAAAAACTTTCACATTGTAAGTGCTGCTTTCGGAAGTTTAACAAGCACACCTGACAATCTCACCCTTGATGCCTACCAACTAAATGGAAATCCAGAACTCTTGTCAGCAAAAATGTACTGCCCTGCTTTGCCCTTTATTTATTTCCGTATGTCTTGTTAAACTTACTGAATAGTGCCAATATATTACAAAAAACAATGCTTTTAATTTCCTTACAATGCACTTTG
Source organism: Lissotriton helveticus (assembly GCF_964261635.1). Taxonomy (NCBI): domain Eukaryota; kingdom Metazoa; phylum Chordata; class Amphibia; order Caudata; family Salamandridae; genus Lissotriton; species Lissotriton helveticus. The sequence continues at coordinate 1,628,744,844 of NC_136067.1, forward strand.
CAATTAAAATCTGACTTCTAATACTAGACACGGCTGCCTAAAACACATTTGAATTACTGCAAATTATCCCCAACAAAAACACACATTTCTCAAAAGACAGACACCTGCAGTCCCAGGCTAGCAACGAGCACTAATGACTCTCAAATGCTTTACATATTCCTAAAGAGTACTAAAATCAATTATTAAAGCTTTAAATATAAAATATATATAACGAGTAACATTTAGTATACTCGTATATTGCCATCCTTGGATTCAGGTGACATTTATATACTACTAAGCCTTCGTCCTCATGGCTTACAAATGTAACCAGAACCCCTCAATGGCTGGCAATACAGTCCCGTATTACAGTTACACGTTAAGTCTTTTCTCTCTCTCTCTCTCTCTCTCTCTCTCTCTCTCTCTCTCTCTCTCTCTCTCTCTCTCTCTCTCTCTCTCTCTCTCTCTCTCTCTCTCTCTCTCTCTCTCTCTCTCTCTCTCTCTCTCTCTCTCTCTCTCTCTCTCTCTCTCTCTCTCTCTCTCTCTCTCTCTCTCTCTCTCTCTCTCTATATATATATATATATATATATATATATATATATATTATATACACACACACACGTGCGCCATGGCAATGAAAATACATGTGGCCCAATAATACATTATTCAGACGAAATGTCCTCTTAAATGCACAGTCACAGAATTATTTCTACATTACTAGTCTCAAATTCACCTTCTCGACTACAGTACAGCAAAAGTGACAAGAAAAAAACACTTTATTTTACAGATTGCATGTACCTATTTATTTATACGGGGGGAGACGACTCTCCTAACTCCCAACAAGCACACTCAATAGCATACTATACTCTACATCTGCATATATACTACACATTGGATACATAGTGGGTAACTGACTGTGTGACGTGGTCCAATATTGGCACCGAGAGATTCTGATGACATCATAACCACAAGCCTGAATGGCAGCAGTACCTGGAAATGGCAACAAAGGCCTATATGACCTACACATGTTACCAGTATTGCATTTGTTGATACTTGATTGAAGCTACTTAGCTTGAGATGGTTTTATATTCAAACAGGGGAATATTTATTGAAAACAGTAATCAAAATACAGGCCTATACTCACTAGTTGTTTGCAGGACAATGAAGAAAAAAAATATTTTATAGTTAAAAAGGTAGAATTAAAATGAAAATCTTGACATTGTTAGAAACGCATTCTGTGTACAGACAGGTGAGATTGTTAAAGTGTGGAGAAGTGTGGCTCAATGGTTAGAGCGACAGACCCTGATGCAGAGGTCTAGCCCGGGACCAGGGTTCAATTCCCCGTCTCGGCGGGTCTTGGGCTCAAAATTCCACGGACCTGATAATTCTCGCCTCGGTGCCTATTCCAATCATGGAGTCCCACTCTGCAACTCTGGGCAATAGCTTGCTTAATCTCCACAACGGCCCCCACAAAGCTAAGGATGCCTGGCCTCCACCTTGGGGGTGCCCAGGAGGAGGAGGACACCTCACCTCACAGGGAAAGCCAGGATGGGTTCCACAGCGGTATTCGTACAAGCGCCTTGAGACCCTTGCGGGTTAGTGCGCTATACAAGTATCAATTTATATTTAAAGCTGTTCTCTACAAGTTTCAGCTAACAAAAATCATTAATTAAAATGACATTGTTTCAGGTTGTGTTTACCTTTCTATAATGGATTGTTGCTAAAAGAATGGACATCTGTCAGATGCAACAATCTGGAGCTGCAGCGGTTTTCCACATAATTACGGATTTACCACATCTGCCATATAAAGTGCCCCCTAAGGAAACACGAGAAAAACGCGACTGTAGCTCATGTCCATCAAACAACTATTTACAGATAAAGTGCTACATAATGGAGCATACTTTATATAACTGTCCTGATGAATTTGTTCCTACATTACAATATAAGCCTAGATGGGCCAGACAATAGTAAGGCTTTGTACAGGGATTTTGGAGCTGTCCTTAAAATGATGAAATCCATATTTCACAATTACATGGGAAGTTCTTTACATGTTTTACGGGTCTCTGAGAAATATGGATTGTTATACCACTGCATTTTGCGTAATCCAAGCACGTAGCATACATACAAAGTGATATTAAGGTGTACAATTGGTGTGTGTGTATATATATATATATATATAAAATGTATATAAATAAATATATATATTGTATGCGGCACCTATCCTATATAAATATATATATATATTGATATAGAATATGTACACCACTTCTGCATACATACTTTGGAAACATAAATTAGTTAAAGGGCAGGCTCTATCTCATTATGTTCTTCTTTCAATACTTAGACTTACAAAAGCAATATACAAAGTGGTAGCACTTTATAGAAAAAAAACAGAAGCGTCATTTTTGGTAAGAAAGTTTCCGGTTTTATTGAAAATGTATATATATGTGTTTATATATATATATGACTCAATACTGTAATAAATAAACATAACCGTTCACTCAAACCATGACAAGCGTTGTATGCATGAGGCCAAACTGGGGAGGGGGTATGCACAGGGTTGTAAGACTTTCGTTCAGAGTATACAGAAATAAATATTAACAGCGTTCTGGAGCAAATGTCCGCCCGAGAGAGTGGGAAGGGACCGGAAAGAATAAATAGGGAGCCCACAAACATGGCGCCGGCTGGCGCTGTTTCAGTAAACACAGAATCCAAGATGGGGGTGTTAAACAGCACACACCGTAAAGAACAACCCTCCGAAGCGGGCAGCTCCGACGACCTTTACACCATAATCACGAAGAAAATGAGTAAAAACTTCCGCAGCGATGAACACCTGCAAAGAAAGCACTTTAAACAGTTCGATTGTACATAATGCATCGGAATAAGCAGTAAACGTGGCCGGATGGGGTGACTTGTCATTTACAATGATTACTTTAGAATTCTTTTTCACCACTTCGATTCCCACCCTTCTTAAGCTCATGTTAATAATACAAAGACCAATATAAAGAAATCGACCCGTGTGCTGTTAAAAGTTTTTTTTAAAACTGATAGGTAAACAAAACAAAATGTCGGACATAGTCCCAGGTCACCGAGGGCAAAACACACCTTTTTTGCCAGAGACCTTTCATGTGCAAACTTGTTCTGCTTATTCTAATGAAGAGAAAGAAGCAGAAAAACAAAAAAAAAACACAGGGGACAAAACAATCCCAGTAAAACTAGAGTTGAGAGTAAATCTGAAAGCAGTATAAAATGAAAGTAAAATACAGGTCAGATAAAAGTGTCCGAACACAAGTAAAATGGCGCCGACACTCCAGGGCACGTGGTTCGTTCTCGCCATGTGGCAGCTCCGGCTGGGGGTGACCACCGACAGGCCCAGTCACTGCAGGCTGCACTTCTCCTCCTTCTTTGCCATCTTGCCTTTGTTTTGCTCAAGGGTCCTTTCCAGGTGTTCATCTTCCTCCTCCGCTCTGTGTGTACAGAAAACAACGTTACTGCCACCTTCCGGTGCACTCCTGCACACTGTCACCTTACAATACGCTCAGATCACACAGCGCTTTACAACGGAGACTCACTGAACTGCACACTGGTTTAAAAGGGCTCGTGACAGAGCTGGGCACTGGTTGGCAGCGTACAGAGCTGGGCGCACAGCAGTGAGTTTGCCAATGGTTGAAGGACACTGCGGAGAGCGGGCAGTGCAATAAGGGCACTGTAGAGAGATGGCCCTTGGCTGAAGGAGCACAGGGCTAAATAAGGGCTGGGTATTAGTCGAGGAGCTGAGGGCTGGGCACTGCTTGAAGCAGAGCTGGCATCTGGGCCATACCAACTTTATAGAGTGCACAATGCTAGGCACTGGTTCAAGGGGCGGAACACTGGTTGAGGGGCACAGGCTTGAGCAATGGTTAAAGTGGGGCAGGGCTGAGAGGTGACCGCTGGCTGGAGGGGCACAGGAGCTGAAACTGGTTGGTGGAGAGCAGGATACAGGTGGACGCTGTTGAAGGGCATGTGGCTGAGTTCTGGTGCAGGTTAAAGTGGCATGTGCTCAGAGCAGGCCCCTGGTTGAAGAGTCAGCAATGAAAGAAGAGTGAAGCAACCAACTTGGGTAGAGTGGTGGTCACTGGTTGAAGGGCACATGGCTGAGAGCTGGGCACTGGCTGCAGGAGCAGAGAGCTGGGCACTGGATGGAGGAGCAGAGATCTGGGCTCTGGTTGGAGGAGCAGAGATCTGGGCTCTGGTTGGAGGAGCAGAGATCTGGGCTCTGGTTGGAGGAGCAGAGATCTGGGCTCTGGTTGGATGAGAAGACAGCTGGACTCTGGTTGGATGAGCAGAGATCTGGGCTCTGGTTGGGGGAGCAGAGATCTGGACTCTGGTTGGATGAGCAGAGATCTGGACTCTGGTTGGATGAGCAGACAGCTGGACTCTGGTTGGATGAGCAGACAGCTGGGCTCTGGTTGGAGGAGCAGAGATCTAGGCTCTGGTGGAGGAGCATAGATCTGGGCTCTGGTTGGAGGAGCAGAGATCTGGGCTCTGGTTGGAGGAGCAGAGATCTGGGCTTTGGTTGGAAGAGCAGAGATCTGGGCTCTGGTGGAGGAGTAGAGATCTGGGTCTGGTTGGAGGAGCAGCAGGGAGCCCCGCTCTGGTTGGAGGAGCAGAGAGCTGGGTTCTGGTTGGAGGAGCATAGAGCTGGGTTCTGGTTGGAGGAGCATAGAGCTGGGTTCTGGTTGGAGGAGCATATAGCTGGGCTCTGGTTGGAGGAGAAGAGAGCTGGGTTCTGGTTGCAGGAGCAGAGAGCTGGGCTCTGGTTGGAGGAGCAGAGAGCTGGGCTCTGGTTGGAGGAGCAGAGAGCTGGGCACTGGTTGGAGGAGCAGAGAGCAGGGCTCTGGTTGGAGGAGCAGAGAGCTGGGTTCTGGTTGGAGGAGCATAGAGCTGGGCTCTGTTTGGAGGAGTGGAGAGCGGGGCTCTGGTTGGAGGAGAGGAGAGCTGGGCACTGGTTGCAGGAGATGAGATCTGGGCACTGGTTGGAGGAGCAGAGAGCTGGGCTCTGGTTGGAGGAGCAGAGAGCTGGGCACTGGTTGGAGGAGCAGAGAGCAGGGCTCTGGTTGGAGGAGCAGAGAGCTGGGTTCTGGTTCGAGGAGCATAGAGCTGGGCTCTGGTTGGAGGAGAGCTGGGTTCTGGTTGCAGGAGCAGAGATCTGGGCTCTGGTTGGAGGAGCAGAGAGCTGGGCTCTGGTTGCAGGAGCAGAGATCTGGGCTCTGGTTGCAGGAGCAGAGATCTGGGCTCTGGTTGCAGGGAGCTGGTTGGAGGAGCAGAGATCTGGCTCTGGTTGGAGGAGCAGAGAGCTGGGCTCTGGTTGGAGGAGCAGAGAGCTGGGTTCTGGTTGGAGGAGCAGAGAGATGGGCTCTGGTTGGAGGAGCAGAGATCTGGGCTCTGGTTGGAGGAGCAGAGATCTGGGCTCTGGTTGGAGGAGCAGAGATCTGGGCTCTGGTTGGAGGAGCAGAGATCTGGGCTCTGGTTGGAGGAGCAGAGATCTGGGCTCTGGTTGGAGGAGAAGAGAGCTGGGTTCTGGTTGGAGGAGCATAGAGCTGGGTTCTGGTTGGAGGAGCATAGAGCTGGGTTCTGGTTGGAGGAGCATAGAGCTGGGCTCTGGTTGGAGGAGAAGAGAGCTGGGTTCTGGTTGCAGGAGCAGAGAGCTGGGCTCTGGTTGGAGGAGCAGAGAGCTGGGCTCTGGTTGGAGGAGCAGGGAGCTGGGCACTGGTTGGAGGAGCAGAGAGCAGGGCTCTGGTTGGAGGAGCAGAGAGCTGGGTTCTGGTTGGAGGAGCATAGAGCTGGGCTCTGTTTGGAGGAGTGGAGAGCGGGGCTCTGGTTGGAGGAGAGGAGAGCTGGGTTCTGGTTGCAGGAGATGAGATCTGGGCACTGGTTGGAGGAGCAGAGAGCTGGGCTCTGGTTGGAGGAGCAGAGAGCTGGGCACTGGTTGGAGGAGCAGAGAGCAGGGCTCTGGTTGGAGGAGCAGAGAGCTGGGTTCTGGTTCGAGGAGCATAGAGCTGGGCTCTGGTTGGAGGAGAGCTGGGTTCTGGTTGCAGGAGCAGAGATCTGGGCTCTGGTTGGAGGAGCAGAGAGCTGGGCTCTGGTTGCAGGAGCAGAGATCTGGGCTCTGGTTGCAGGGAGCTGGTTGGAGGACCAGAGATCTGGCTCTGGTTGGAGGAGCAGAGAGCTGGGCTCTGGTTGGAGGAGCAGAGAGCTGGGTTCTGGTTGGAGGAGCAGAGAGATGGGCTCTGGTTGGAGGAGCAGAGATCTGGGCTCTGGTTGGAGGAGCAGAGATCTGGACTCTGGTTGGATGAGCAGACAGCTGGACTCTGGTTGGATGAGCAGACAGCTGGGCTCTGGTTGGAGGAGCAGAGATCTAGGCTCTGGTGGAGGAGCATAGATCTGGGCTCTGGTTGGAGGAGCAGAGATCTGGGCTCTGGTTGGAGGAGCAGAGATCTGGGCTTTGGTTGGAAGAGCAGAGATCTGGGCTCTGGTGGAGGAGTAGAGATCTGGGTCTGGTTGGAGGAGCAGCAGGGAGCCCCGCTCTGGTTGGAGGAGCAGAGAGCTGGGTTCTGGTTGGAGGAGCATAGAGCTGGGTTCTGGTTGGAGGAGCATACAGCTGGGTTCTGGTTGGAGGAGCATATAGCTGGGCTCTGGTTGGAGGAGAAGAGAGCTGGGTTCTGGTTGCAGGAGCAGAGAGCTGGGCTCTGGTTGGAGGAGCAGAGAGCTGGGCTCTGGTTGGAGGAGCAGAGAGCTGGGCACTGGTTGGAGGAGCAGAGAGCAGGGCTCTGGTTGGAGGAGCAGAGAGCTGGGTTCTGGTTGGAGGAGCATAGAGCTGGGCTCTGTTTGGAGGAGCGGAGAGCGGGGCTCTGGTTGGAGGAGAGGAGAGCTGGGCACTGGTTGCAGGAGATGAGATCTGGGCACTGGTTGGAGGAGCAGAGAGCTGGGCTCTGGTTGGAGGAGCAGAGAGCTGGGCACTGGTTGGAGGAGCAGAGAGCAGGGCTCTGGTTGGAGGAGCAGAGAGCTGGGTTCTGGTTCGAGGAGCATAGAGCTGGGCTCTGGTTGGAGGAGAGCTGGGTTCTGGTTGCAGGAGCAGAGATCTGGGCTCTGGTTGGAGGAGCAGAGAGCTGGGCTCTGGTTGCAGGAGCAGAGATCTGGGCTCTGGTTGCAGGGAGCTGGTTGGAGGACCAGAGATCTGGCTCTGGTTGGAGGAGCAGAGAGCTGGGCTCTGGTTGGAGGAGCAGAGAGCTGGGTTCTGGTTGGAGGAGCAGAGAGATGGGCTCTGGTTGGAGGAGCAGAGATCTGGGCTCTGGTTGGAGGAGCAGAGATCTGGGCTCTGGTTGGAGGAGCAGAGATCTGGGCTCTGGTTGGAGGAGAAGAGAGCTGGGTTCTGGTTGGAGGAGCATAGAGCTGGGTTCTGGTTGGAGGAGCATAGAGCTGGGTTCTGGTTGGAGGAGCATAGAGCTGGGTTCTGGTTGGAGGAGCATAGAGCTGGGCTCTGGTTGGAGGAGAAGAGAGCTGGGTTCTGGTTGCAGGAGCAGAGAGCTGGGCTCTGGTTGGAGGAGCAGAGAGCTGGGCTCTGGTTGGAGGAGCAGGGAGCTGGGCACTGGTTGGAGGAGCAGAGAGCAGGGCTCTGGTTGGAGGAGCAGAGAGCTGGGTTCTGGTTGGAGGAGCATAGAGCTGGGCTCTGTTTGGAGGAGTGGAGAGCGGGGCTCTGGTTGGAGGAGAGGAGAGCTGGGTTCTGGTTGCAGGAGATGAGATCTGGGCACTGGTTGGAGGAGCAGAGAGCTGGGCTCTGGTTGGAGGAGCAGAGAGCTGGGCACTGGTTGGAGGAGCAGAGAGCAGGGCTCTGGTTGGAGGAGCAGAGAGCTGGGTTCTGGTTCGAGGAGCATAGAGCTGGGCTCTGGTTGGAGGAGAGCTGGGTTCTGGTTGTAGGAGCAGAGATCTGGGCTCTGGTTGGAGGAGCAGAGAGCTGGGCTCTGGTTGCAGGAGCAGAGATCTGGGCTCTGGTTGCAGGGAGCTGGTTGGAGGACCAGAGATCTGGCTCTGGTTGGAGGAGCAGAGAGCTGGGCTCTGGTTGGAGGAGCAGAGAGCTGGGTTCTGGTTGGAGGAGCAGAGAGATGGGCTCTGGTTGGAGGAGCAGAGATCTGGGCTCTGGTTGGAGGAGCAGAGATCTGGGCTCTGGTTGGAGGAGCAGAGATCTGGGCTCTGGTTGGAGGAGAAGAGAGCTGGGTTCTGGTTGGAGGACCAGAGATCTGGGCTCTGGTTGCAGGGACTCGCCCAGCTATCCTAGGAACGGAGCACGGTCGGCGAGGACGGGAGATTCTGTAGGCTGTCATGAAAAATATAGAAAGACCCTGAGAATACAAGTGTTAAAGGAAGCGATTTCAACCAATATCGCGCTTAGAAATGAGAAGAGAATATAAGAGCAAGAACCTTATGAAAGCATGAGCCTCGCCTACCTATATACGTGCTAATAGCCACCCGTTCATCTCTTTATGAACCCAGCGGTAAAAGTCGTTGAACCGTCTTGTAAATCAAACCAGTGAATAGGCAGTCCCTACAATTAAGCAAGTCGAATAATCCTAGGATACCCTGTGCACACAGTAAAGAAAGTAGATTTAATCGCTACTTGATGTGGTCCTGAGGAAGGTGGTTAAATCCGCCGAAACGCGCGTAGACCTGGCGTTGTTCTGGCACAATTAATACCGGTGCCACCTCAGCTGTAGAAATGGGTTTACTTTTGTGTCCTCTCTGAATTTTTTTGAGTTTTTTTGTCCAAATCTGTGTGTTGAGTTGTCTAGTGGTGTGTATGAGTTAGTGTGTATGGTGGTTGGTGTGTGATTTACAGGGTATTATGTTTTATTGTAAGGTACTGTAGATTTTCAAACATATTGTATGAGTATCATAACATGAATTAAATTATGTTTGTGACAAGTTATATATTCAACTATAAAAAAACTTTTAAAAATGAAAAATATTTTTGATACAAATATGAAAAAAGAAATAAAATGTAAAAAATGAAATAAGAAAAAACTTTTGTCGTACCTGTAATCTTTTTTGAAGGGTCTTGATTTACTTTTGTGAGCTTATGCCATATGAAGAATTATAAATTGACCACGGGGGATTCCTACTAGTACTGATTGAGCGGTTTTGCCCAGAATCACAGGATGTTGAGCCGCCGCTGGGATTGGTAAGGCTTGGCACTCTGGAAATGCCCGAAGGGCCGATAGCCGAGTTCCAGCTGAGAGCTGCTATTTTGAGCGGCCTGGGGGCTGTGTGTGCTGCTAGGATGCTGCCAGCAGCCCAGTGGGTGCCTGATCACTGTTGCTGCTTGATAGCTGACTTGGAAACTCCATCGCACAAAACTTATGACATTGAACGTTCTCTTCGGAGGTGAACAGGTCTAAACAAAGTTCTTCTCGCTGTTGAAAGAGACCTTGCTCCACCTCTGACTGGAGACGCCATTCGTGATCCGCTAGACATCGATGACTGACTTTGTCCGCACTTGCATTCAGAGAACCTGCCAGGTGTTGAACCATCAGGGTTTTGCCCTGCTGTTCCAGTCATGCCCAGAGACGCAGTGCCTCTTGACAAAGGGTCCTCGACCCCACCCTGCCCTGTTGGTTACAGTACCACATGGCGGAGGTGTTGTCCTTGAACACCTGCATAGACTTCCCCTGGACAGAGGGAAGAAATGCTTTCCATGCCAACCGGATTGCCTGAAGCTCCAACAAATTGATGTGGAGCCCCGACTCCGCCGGAGACCAGTGTCCCCTGACCTCTCCACCTCTCCCAGATGGCCGCCCCATACCAGGAGTGACACGTATTTCACTACTATGCAATCTGGTTGGGGGAGGGAGCGGGGTCTACCTCAGACCCAATCGCGGTTCGTCAATCACCACTGCAGGTCCCTCCAAGATCTTTACCAACAGGATGCAGGAGGCCAGGAGACCAAGCAGACTAACTAGCAGCCCAGAGTCAGTGTCACCAAAATCTAGGATAGAGGCTTAAACATTGGTATCATAACCTGAATATCCTGGGCTCGCTGCTCGGGAGGATAAGCCAGAAACTACACTGTATCCAGAACAGCTCAGATGAAAGGGAGCGCCTGGGAAGGAGTCAGGTGTGACTTTGGCAAGTTTATAGAGAACCCCAGCGAATGCAGGCGGTCCGCCATAGTCTGAAGGTTGGAGACAACAGCCTGGAGCGAGGATGCCTTCAACAGCCAGTACTCGAGGTAGGGGAAAACTGAAACCCCTAACCTGCGCAGATGAGCTGCGAGCACCACCATCACCTTGGTGAACACCCAAGGGGCGCTGATAAGGCCAAAAGGTAGCACAGTAACTGAAAGAGCTTGTGTCCTACCTTGAACCCCATATAAAGTTTGTCTGCCGGATGGGGATGTGAAAATACCCATCCTGCAAGTCCAACGCTGCCAGCCAGTCTCCTTGGTCTAGGGCAGACAGACATGAGTCAATGTGAGCATCTTGAACTTCCCTTTTTTGAGAAAGAGATGGACGGTCCGAAGATCTAAAATGGAGCGTAACCCTTTGTTCTTCTTTGGAGTCAGAAAATAGTGGGAATAGCAACCACTGCCTACTTCTGAAATCATAACCCTCTCTATAGCCCCCTTGGCCAGGAGAGCTGTAACTTCCTCTTGCAGTAAAATTAGATGATCCTCTGCCAGCCATTCTTGAAGAGGCAGAATAAAAGGAGGAAAAGAAAGAAAAGGCAGAGAATAGCCCTCCTGAATGATCTGCAAGACCCACTTGTCCGATGTTACCGACCTCCAGTGGAGGTTATAATGAAGGATTCTCCCTCCAACTGGAGTAGCATGGTCTTGCAGACTCAACCTAGGAGTGCTTGGAGGCTGCGGCTGCCGAGGGCTGGGTGGAAGACGATTTCTGGCTCCCATTTCAAGGTCGGAGCAAGCTACGTACAGGTCCTCTCACAACTTGGGAAGTCTGACCAAGGCGGTGGCTGGGATAATATTGGTGCGGCTGAAAACTCCTTCCGTTGCCACGAAAGGGGCGAAAGCTAGACTGGCCATGGTGTTACTGAGAGGCCCAAGGAACTGCCTGTAGCACAAGAGTCCTTGAAGCGCTCCAAGGCCGAGTCCACCTTCTCTCCGAAGAAACGAGGTCCGTCAAAGGGCATGTCCATTAGAATAGCATGGATATCGCCCGAGAAGCCAGATGCTCTTAGTCAGGTGTGGCGCCGTAAGGCCACCGTCGAGGAAACCATCCTGCCCAGCAAGTCAGTTGTGTTAAAGCCAAACCTAATGGTAAATTTTGCTGCATCTCTCCAGTCCTTTACAGCCTGGGAGACCTGTGGCAGCACTTGCGCAACCGTCTCCCAAAGGGAGTGGGAGAAACAGCCCAAAAAGCATGCGACTGAAATGGTGGTAGTGGAAGAAAACATCTTCTTCCCAAGTGTATCCAGCCTCTTGGATTCCCCACTGGAGGAGCGGAAGGGAACGCACCATGGGAAGTTGAAGCCTGCACCACCAAGCTCTCAGGGGTGGGGTGTTGACTGGGGAACCTTTGGTCGCCCGGAGCCGGTCGATGGTGGGGTGCAATTGTGTTGTTTATAGGAGCCCCTGTGCTAGGGTTGGACCATGGGCCTAGGAGAACATCCGTTAGTGCATGCTTCATTAAAGGGCAATAGGGGTTCAAAGGTGGGAGCCCTAGGCAGAAGCACTGGAGTCAAAAGATTAGTCCTGACTTGCATGGAGTGGAACTCCAGTGCAAGGACCTCTACTGCCCTCCTTACCACCATGGCATGAGGCCCCCTTCTCTGTAGCCACAGTCAGAGGAGAGAGCAAGCCAGTATCTGCAGATGTGTGCAGTCCACTGGCGTCCCCAAGTTACTCATACCAGTTCATCTGTTCTACAGATACATCCTGGTTTTCTAACGTGTCCATAGACCTCTCCCAGTTCTCTCCTGTAGCTGAAAAGTCCTCAAAATGTCCAAGCAACAACACAGAACGTCTGGGTTCTGCCAGAATCAGTATTGAGCGATGCCCATCCAACTCCAAGTCTTTGGAAATAAGGATGGGGTGGCACTGACGACGTTACCGAAGGTGGCGACTCCAGGTCTGACGCCGGGGAAGGTCGCGTTGGCACAACCAGCGTTGTCCTGGATCAGATCCATGAGGCTCCACCGGAGCCGACAGCGTCAAATCCATGGGGCCCGCAGACCCGAAGGCTCACCAGAGGGGTTGGCCTGCTCAAGTATGCATCGCCTTGTATCATTCTTTTATTTGAGTGGGGGTCACTCCGGCTCCTGGAAACGGGTGGAGGTGCAGAGTCGACTCTGGCTTTGCAGAACCGTGCCTAGAGTGTCTGTGCTCCTTACCTTGTTCATCGATGGACGACAGAAAAGGCGAAAAAGAAGTCTGCTTAGACTTCTTTTTGTTGTGCCTCTTCTCCGAGTGTCCTGAAGACCTCAAGTGGGAGGAAGAGGACTTGGAGGAAGAGGACTTGTGGGAAGAGGACTTGGGGGAAGAGGTCTTGGGGGAAGAGGACTTGGGGGAAGAGGACTTGGGGGAAGAGGACTTGGGGCTCTGGGAGCTGTCCAGCAGCCTCTTCTTCTTCGAATGGGACCGGGATCTCTGCAGAGTCTCACTGGCCGGTGTCAACTGCCGGGCAGCAAGGAGCTTCATAGCTTACTCCTGCAAGGCATTCAGAGCCGTGACCAGACAGTAGCAGCACGACTTTGAGTCGTGGTCGCACTCTAAAGACCAGAGACATACGAGATGGGGGTCGGTTACCGACCTAGCACGGTGACTGGTGCCACACGGTCTAAACCCTGTCTTTCTAGAAGACATCCATCGACAATAGAATTAATTTGTACTCAACAAAAAGACGAAAAACCTGTTAGAAAGAGACAGAGGGGTAGCTCTTCTCCGGATCGGTGCTTAACTGCATGGAAAGAAAAGAATTGACATCCGCGTACCTGGGTGGAGCCTATATAGGTCAAATCATAAAGGAGGCCAAGAACGGCATCACACGGAGCCGAATGGAGGTGCCCGACAGCACGTGCAAGGGGGACTGCTCAAGCAAAAATTTCCGGATCTAGTCTGATGCCTGGAAAATTCAAAGGTAAGAAAGCTGCAGCTAGAATTCTCTATCAGACACAAGCTGCAAGGGCGTAGTGTTGAAAGTTGGATACTGGTTAGGTCAAGTCAAGTCAAGTCAAATAATTTATATAGCGCGCTACATACCCAGAGGGTCTCAAGGCGCTTGAGGAAGGGTGGGGAATTACTTGTCGAATATCCAAGTTTTAAGTTGCTTTCTGAATGCTAGGTGGTTCTGAGTGAGGCGAAGGTGAGTGGGGAGTGAGTTCCAGGTTTTGGCAGCCAGGTAGGAGAAGGATCTTGGTAGGTAGGTGAAAGGCTATGTTCTGAGCTGGTACTAGCTGCAGGGGCATAGTGTTGAAAGTTGGATACTGGTTAGGTCAGGGCCGTTGTAGGAAAGTAAGATCTGCTTTCATGGTTACCCCCACTTTTTGTCAGTTGTCAGTGTGTTTTGACTGTCATTTGCTGGGATCCTGCTAATCAGGACCCCATCATCTGTGCTCTCTCTTTCCCAAATACTTTTGAGAAGTACATTGGTACCTCCACAATTGGCTGCTGGTGTACCCTTTAAGTCCCAAGTAAATGGTACCAAGGTACCCAGGGCATACGTACACCAGGGGTCTCCCATGGGCTGCAGCATGTATTGTGCCACCCATGGGAGTCATCTTAACCTGTGACTACAAGCCGGCCTTTACAGCCTGTATATATGACAGATATAAGTTCCTTATATCTGAGGCCACTACACTTAAAACCTATAGGTCAGCCCTATGGTAGGCCCTTTAGTCCTGAGTGCAGGGGGCTTGGATTATAAGTGCGAGGGTGCCCCTGCATGAGCAAGACACCCCTACAAACCCCAGAGTCGATTCTCCAGGCTTTGCAAGTGGGCCAGCCATTTGAGACATATAGTCATTATGAGATATCTAACTATGGGGGGCGTGGCTTCGGAGCCGATGGAGGAGGAAGCATGAGCCTGTGGTTCTGCACCGACCCCGTTCATTCGCCTATCTTTGACGGCTGTCTAGGTCCCCCAAACCTAATCCTGCTTGAGCAGAGGGGTAATGAATGCTGCCCCTGCCCGCGCTGCTAAAAGAGGCGCCTCCTGAGTGACCTGGGGTCCCGGTGAAGATCCGGAGTCCTGACTCGGCAGCCGATCAAGATGGTGGCGCTGGTGACGTCGCCTTTCCTATAGAGCGTCGCCTACTGCGGAGAGAACCTGACTGGAGAACTGGAGAGCGAGACGGGACCCCTGTGAGCCAGATCGAGCGGAGGGAGCTGATGTGGTGCGCCGGAGCTGGGCCCTGACGAGAGGCCCGTGGGGGTGCTATCGGCCTGCCGCCCTTCAGGGGGCCTTCGGTGGAGGAGCGGCGCGGGACCTGCGTTTGCCCCTGAACGACGCTGCCGGCTGCCGCTAGAAGCCTGGACACTAGGCCTGAGGTGAGCTGCGGCGAGGGGACTGCACGGGAGCGGCGCTGCTGGCTGCGTCCTCCCCCTCCCCTCCCCGAGCAACAACGCGGAGGACACTGTGAGAGCTCTCAAGAAACGGCTGAGGGGCTGCCGGCTCTGGTCTGCCGGCGTGGCTCAGCTGGTGGAGACACCCGGTGCCCCACCTGGAGCGTTTATGTGCAGATGGACAGCGGCAGTGCCTGCACTGTTAGGCAGAGTCAAGTTCCTTACGTTGTAGTGGCCATTGGACATTTCGGTTGGGCGTTTCTTTCCTACGGCGCATTGACTCTATGGCAGGTGCACTATATACAGTTGGACAGTGTTGTATAGGGCCAGGGCGGCTTTGTTAAAGCAGGACATCAGTTGGAAGGATATCTCATTGGGAAACTACTAACTGTGCCACTATAATTGACAGTGCCCTTCTCAGTGACTACAGCTCCTGGAATTCCTGTTTTCTGAGGGCTTCGCCTCTACTGCACTGTGGGGCTGGAAGCAGAGTCAAGTTCCTTACGTTGTAGTGGCCATTGGACATTTCGGTTGGGCGTTTCTTTCCTATGGCGCATTGACTCTATGGCAGGTGCACTATATATAGTTGGACAGTGTTGTATAGGGACAGGGCGGCTTTATTAAAGCAGGACATCAGTTGGAAGGATATCTCATTGGGAAACTACTAACTGTGCCACTATAATTGACAGTGCCCTTCTCAGTGACTACAGCTCCTGGAATTCCTGTTTTCTGAGGGCTTCGCTTCTACTGCACTGTGGGACTGGAACTGTCCGGATTTTGCCCTCACGGTGTTGAAATGCTTGCGAACTGCTGTTGCGCCCATTCACTTATTGACCCCCACTGTGAGCAGTAAGGAAGACAATCAATTTAGACGCACCTGCCCCCCCCCCTCCTGTGCTGTGCCCGCGGAGCTGGACCATGTGGAAACCCCGGGGAAAGCAGGGGGCGCCGACTTGAACAGTGTGGAACGGGAGACAGAGCGGGGACCGCGGGACCCGGTGGCTGATCCTCCTGGATCGCTCCCGCAACACCAGGTGGAACAAATCCTGCAGGCCATAACGGACACTAGAGCAGCTCTGCAGCAGGATATAGCGCAGGTGGCAACAGCATTGGGGCTCTTGAAAGCCGATCATGCAAAGTTATCTGACAGGGTGCGACAGACGGAGGTCAAGCTGGAGGAAATAGGGCCTGGACAGCGTAAACTGGATACTCAAATGGGTGAAGTCCTATCCCGACTGCAGACTCTGGAGAAGTGAGCTGATGACGCGGAAGGCCGCAACAGAAGGAACAACGTTTGAGTAGTGGGCCTGCCGGAACGCATTGAAGGGTCTGACATGGTGACCTACTTAGAGTGCTAGTTCCGGGACGTGGTCACACCGGAGGGTCTGTCGCAGTTTTATACACAGGAAAGGGCCCACAGAGTACCGGCGGGCCCGCCTGATCCTGGATGCCCACCTCATCCGGTGGTGGCACGCCTCCTTCACTATAGAGATGGAGATTTGCTCCTTCATAAGGCCAGGAACTCGGGCCCCTATGCTGTGGACAATAGCAATGTTACACTATTCCCAGATTATACGCTCGAAGTACGTGCCAGGACATCCTTTTTGGCGGTTAAACGAGCGCTCAGAGAAGAAGGCATACAATATTCTTTGATGTTCCCTGCCCGATTGCGAATCGTACTAGATGGTAAAACACATTTTAGCAATAGCCCTGAGGAGGCCTGGACATGGCTGGAGGAATACCAAGCTGGCAAGGGAGCAGCTGGCCTACCCTCGCGACATCCGGCAATGGAGCAGCAGCTTCGTCGACCTTGCCGAGATAGGAGACGACGATAAGTGCCTGGGGGCCCTTCTGTGTCTCAGATAGAGACAGAACGTTTGGCGGCACTAAAGGCTGTTGTGGATATTGCTGGGGCTGAGCCATCCACGCCAGTGGCATCCAAGGGCTCGGAGAAAGGAGCAGATGATACAGAAGCTGAGCTATCTGAGACTGGCAGCCAGATTCTTCCCACGGTGACACCGGGTACGGCAGATGATATGGTGGACGCTCAATGACAGGCAAGGTAGACTCTGTGACTCGTCCTGAGGGCGTTCGTCATTACGCACCTCGCAGTTCGCCATGCACCGAGCTGCTTACGATTGGGGTGACCGGGGCGCTTGGTGACCAGTGATGACAGTTGGTCGTTGAAATGCTTTTACTTTATCGGCTGGGTGGCGCTATCACCTTCACTAATGGGAGATCGGACCTTACTGGGGGGTTGGTGCTGGATGCATTGGCTGGCTATTGTTGCTCTGTAAGGTTCTACCCTACCCCCACCAGATAGTTCCCAGTTAGCATGCCTTTGATATTATCTTGAGGGCATTTGTTGGGGTCAGTTTGGATAGTTTGCCTGTTCTTGGGGGGGGGGGGGGGTAATGATAAGGGTGGGGTTTGGGATGTTGAGAGATTTGGTTGGGGAATGGTACTCACCTGCGTGTCTTGGAGGGATCGGCGACCTACTGTGTTTTTACAATTGGTTTATGGGTCCGTTACCTGATGTAAAATGTATGACTTGGAATGTGCGGTGTTTACACTCTATGCAACGGCGATATAAGGCCCATTCCTATCTGGTACGCAGAGGCGCACAGATAGTATTCCTACAGGAGACACATCTAACTAAGACTGAAGGATTAGCATTGCAGCGTAGGTAGAGAGGGCAGCTTTATTATACTACTTATTCTGCTTTTGCGAGAGGGGTATTGATTTGGGTCAGGGCGGGGGTCCCCTTCCAGATGACTGACCAGTTAGTAGACCCTGAAGGCCGCTATGTGGTGGTTGTAGGACGCCTTCATGGGCGGGATATGACCCTTTGCAGTATCTACGCCCATAATGTGTAACAGGCGATCTTCTTTGCTCACATGTCTGAAACTCTGGCCGTCTATTTCACGAACCCGGTACTTTTGGGAGGGGACTTTAACTCCATAGCGGATGTGACCATGGGTACATCCCATCCCCAGTTGCCTGATGCCCCAATACATAAGTTATCGAAGATCAGATGCCAGTGGCAAGATAGCTGGGGACTCACGGATGTGTGGCGAGCACAACACCCTAGAGAACGAGATTATTCATACTTCTCGGCCTTGCATGATTTGCATGTGAGACTGGATGCGATTTTATGTAGCGCTGGACTCACAACAATGGTAGCTCATAGCGAATATTTATCACGCACCATTTCGGATCATAACCCGCTGTTGGTGAGCTTTTGCTGGGCCCTGGAGCGCCCGGCTGTACCATCCTGGCGGTTGCGTCTGGAGATGCTAGATGACCCGACCTTCCCTGCTGAGTTAGAGACAGGAATAGAACAATATTTTGGTGATAATGAGGGCACAGCCACGACGACTGCAATAGAGTGGGACGCCTTTAAAGTGGTGATCCGGGGCTTGTGTATTACTAAATGGGTGGGAGTGCGGAAGTTGTTGTTACAAGAAATCGACTTGGCGGAGAGAAAGCTTAGGGAGGCTGAGCGAACCCACTCAACTAACTCTGAGGCGCGAGAACTGGTTGTGGGTTCTAAGGAGGCCGTGGCTACAGTGGTAGAACGCTTGAGGTGCTTTGACCATAGGGCTTATCTGGCCCGAACGCATGCAGAAAGAGACAAGGTGGGTACTTTGCTGGCGTGATTGGCTAACCCCCTCCCTAGAAGCACCCCTATACTGGCGCTGACTTCCCCAACGGGACAGATGGAATACACCCAGCATCAGATAAATGTCCGATTTTGTAACTATTATAGAGCTTTTTATGATAGTCGACTGCAGGCCAATGAAACCGACATGCGAGAGTTTCTGGGAGATTTAGAGCTACCCATCGTAGATGCGGAGCAGGCTGACTCCCTTGGCCAAGACATCACGCTGTCTGAAATTAGGTGCGCTATCAAACAGATGGCGCGAAACAAGACTCTGATAATTGACGGCCTGCCCATCATGTTTTACTCGACCTATATAGATATCCTTGCCCCTAGATTACTGTTGGTCTTTAGAGAGGCCAGGGAGTTGGGGGTTCTGCCGACATCTGCTAGGGAAGCGGTCATCATCCCTCTACTTAAACCAGGGAAGGCCCCTGCTGACCCCTCTGCGTATCGCCCCCTGTCCATGATCACCACGGATTATAAAATCTTGAGCCGTATTCTGGCCACTCGACTCCTCCCGCACATGGCGCGTTTGATTCATCCTGATCAGGCCGGTTTTATTCCTACCCGCAACACCGCAGGTAATGTACGCCAATTGCTACGCATTCTTGGTGAGGACCATGGCGGGGACAACCTGGCCGTAATCCTCTCCGTGGATATTGCAAAAGCATTCGATAGTTTGGAGTGGCCCTACTTGTTTTTTATTATGAGAGCCTTTGGACTCGGGGAGGGTTATGTACGCTGGATGGAAATACTATATTCATCGGCGAGCGTGAAACTCTACAGGGATGCCCACTATCCCCACTGTTATTTGCATTGGCCATAGAGCTATTGGCTGTTCGTGCCAGGCTGGGGAGAGCTTACCAGGGCCTACGACTCCGAGGTCATATGCACTTTATCTCGTTATACGCAGACGATCTTTTGATGTTTTTAAAGGATGCAGGGGAGTACTTGGAGGGAGCACGTGCGTTGCTTCACAAGTTCAGGGAAATTTCGGGACTCAGAGTGAATTGGGCAAAGACTTGTGTTTTCCTGGTCGATCAGTTATGCAACTCGCACGCACCCGCGGAGAACATCAAGTGGGAACCCCGATGTCTTCCCTCCCTTGGGACGCATATTTATCATACCCAGGAGGACTTACTGGATGGTAAAATTGGCAGGGCGATGCGAGGACTTAAGAGTAGCATACAGTTTTGGGGAACCTTGCCTCTATCAGTGGCAGGTCGTGTGGCTCTATTGAAAATGGTGGCAGTTCCCGGTCTGCTTTATTATTTCCAAACCCTACCGGTGTGAATACCTGCCGCTACTTTTCAGCAGCTCCGATCTATGATTGGTGGATTTATCTGTGGGAACGGGAGACGGAGGGTGGCACTGGATACACTGATACGCCCGAGAGCGGAGGGGGGTCTTGCGGTGTCCGTTTTCAAGTTGTATTATTTGGCTGCACAGTTCCAGGGGCTCACCCAGGCGGTAGCGCTGGCATTCACTGGTCCCGAGCGAGAAATTGAACCGGATATACCTCGGCACGTGCTGTCGTTTGTTGTACTCCTGCAAAAATGATATATGGATTCATTATCCATTGAGGAACGCACTCTGAAGCTTTGCTGGAGACGATACCACTGTAGAGTTAAGATCCAGCGCCTTATGCCCCGGAGATACCCTTGGGTATGTGTACTGTCCTCCCACATGAAGGGGACTGGTCGGCAATTGCAGAGTGGGAGTCACTTGGAATACATGTAGTGGGAGACCTATACGAAGATGGCGCTTTACTGCCCTATAGTAAATTGCAGGAGAGATTCGGGCTCCCGCGGGGGCACTATTTAATTCACGCTGCCCTGATAGCTGCCATCCAAAAGTACTACCGGTGAGCTCAGCATGCCAATATGTGGTAATGGCAGCGGGCACATATAAAGCCGTCACCTACTTATATCGACATATGCTTGGGGAGGCTTGCCGCCACTACAGAAGATACATGATCAATGGATGACAGATATTAATAAAGAAATACCAGACTCGGCACAAATAGTTAAGAGGGCATTGAAGAGCACAAGAAATGCCAGATTCCAACTAGTTCATTTCTTCATACTGCATAGGGCATATCTTACCCCGGTGAAGATAAATCAATATTTTCATGTAGACACAGCACAATGCCCCCGCTGTACATTAGTGGATGCGAGCCTGTTACATTTACTATGGGATTGTCCACATTTGGGTACATACTGGGAGGACGTAGTGGCTCTACTTTGTAATATTACGGAGCAGCAGATTGCTCCGGACAAGGGTACCTGCCTACTGCATTGGTTCCCCCATACTAGCAAGACAAAAATAACTAGTAAATTACTGGATTTGGGACTGTTGCTTGCTCAAAGAGAAGAACAAGTTACTTACCTTCGGTAACGCTTTTTCTGGTGGATACAGTATCTGCCTGTGGATTCCTCACCTTGTGAATATCCCCCTGCGTCAGCAACATTCAGAATTCTTTTTGTAGCTCTGCGCCGACGTGGACTACGTCACAGAAGCACGGCATCGTGCGTGGCTCCACTGACGTCACCGACTCCATTAAAAGGCCCACGTCGGCGTGATGACATCAGTTCCGCCCTTTTATCCATGCCTTCGACGCACACGGACAGATCAACAACAGTAGATATACACACAATGTACACAGTACCAAATAATCAAAATAACACACACGGTGTGTCGTCAATGCATCAAAGCAATTATAAAACATTTCCTTTGACAATAAAATATTTACATTACACTAAATCAGGTATAGAAGAGTGGACAATGGGGAGGCGGGTGGGCCAGTGAGGAATCCCCAGGCAGATACTGTATCCACCAGAAAAAGCGTTACCAAAGGTAAGTAACTTGTTCTTCTGATGGACACATCTGCCAGTGGATTCCTCACCTTGTGAATAGAGTCCCACAGCAGTCCCCACTCCCGGAGGAGGGTGTCCACTCTCCTAAACTAGAAAATCCTGAAGGACAGAACACGCAAAGTGGCCGTCCCTCCTCACTTCGGAATCCAAGCAGTAATGCTTCGTGAAAGTGTGGAGGAAAGATAACCTTTGACGTAGCCACAGCCAACCCTTGCTGAACCAAAGAAAGAGCCAACTGAAGTATGTCAGACAATCGAGCCTTGAAAGGGTCAATGGGCTTCTCCCCACACCAAGAGACAAATTTAGACCATCTATAAGAGTAGATAGACTTGGTGGAATCACGCCTGGCCGATAAAATGACATCCACCGCATCATGTGGGAGAGAAAAAGAATTCAGGTTGCCCCGTTCAATTACCAGGCATGAAGGTGTAAGGTCTGGAGGTGGGGGTGTAGAACATGCCCCGCCATCTGAGAGAGGAGATCTGCCCTGAGTGGGAGACGGAGCGGCGGGCACGAGGAGAGGTGGAGAAGATCTGTGTACCACACCCTTCTTGGCCAATCCGGGGCGATCAAAATGACTTGGGCCCGGTCTTGACGTATCTTCCTCAGAACCCGAGGAATCAAGGGTATGGGAGGAAACGCGTAAAGGAGTCTTGAGTCCAAACTCAACTGAAACGCGCCCCCCAAAGCTCCCTGCATCGGAAACTGGAGACAACAGAATGACGAGCAGTGAGTGTTCTCGTGAGTGGCGAACAGGTCCACCTGAGGAGTTCCCCACGTCCGGAAGACGTGACGAACCACCTACGGATAAAGCCTCCACTCGTGACAACTGAGACGGTCTGCACGTACGTTCAGAACTCCGGCCAGATGATTTGCCATCAGACAAATCTGATGGTCCTGAACCCAGGACAAGACGCAGAGCCTCTCTGCAGAGACATTGCGACCCCACTCCTCCCTGCTTGTTGACATACCACATCGCGGTAGTGTTGTCCGTCAGGACTTGAACCGACTGACCGGGAAGGGAGGAAGGCCTTGAGCACCAGACGTATCGCCCGCAACTCTAAAAGGTTGGTGTGAAGCAACCTTTCCTCTTGAGACCAAAGACCCTTGATCTCCAGATCCCCCAGATGAGCACCCCACCCTAGAGTGGATGCATCCGTTATTACTGTGGCAACCGACGGAGGAAGATGGAAGGGCTTTCCTTGAGACAGATTGCCCTCCACGCTCCACCAAGACAGATCCGCTGCAGCTTCTCTGGAGATCCTCACTGACTCCCTGAGATCTCCGTTGTGCTGATACCACTGCCTGCAGAGGCACCACTGGAGTGCCCTCATGTGCCAGCGTGCATGGTTGACCAACAGAATGCATGAAGCCATCAGACCGAGCAGACGGAGCACCTTCAGGATTGGAACTACCGCTCCATTGTAAAATAAAGGAATCATTTCCTATATGTCGCAAATCCTTTGAGGAGGAGGGAATGCCCGACACACAGTTGTATCCAGTACAGCACCTATGAACAGGTTGCGCTGGGAGGGCACCAGGTGAGATATGGGTACATTTATCGAAAAACCCAATCTGAACAACAACTGAGTTGTGACTTGCATATGATGGAGCACCTTCTCTGGGGATTCTGCCTTGATTAGCCAATCGCCCAGATAAGGGAAAACTGGTATCCCTGATCTTCTGAGTTGTGCCGCCACCACAGCCATCACCTTGGTGAAGACTAGAAGCGGATAAGTAAGACCAAACGGAAGGACCGCAAACTGGTAATGCTGCGAACCCACCGTAAAACGGAGATACTTCCTGTGCGACTTCAGGATGGGGATGTGGAAATATGCATCCTGCAAGTCGATCGACACCATCCAGTCTTCTTGCAGCAGCGCTTGAAGAACCTGCGCAAGGGTGAGCATCTTGAACTTCTCCTGCTTCAGAAAGAGGTTTAAAACCCTGAGATCCAGGATTGGACAAAGTCTGCCATCCTTCTTGGGGATCAAGAAATACCGGGAGTAGCATCCCTGACCCCTTTCCTGCTCCGGAACCACTTCTATCGCACCTTTTCTCAGTAACGCCAGGACTTCTTCCTGCAGGAGTAGCAGGTGGTCCTCTGAGCAAAACCCTTGGCAAGGAGGGTAATTCGGAGGGAACTCCCGAAAGGGAAGAGAATACCCATCCTCCACGAGATTGAGATCCCAAAGGTCCGATGTGACCGATTCCCAATCTCGTAGAAAATAGGTAAGCCGACCCTCCCAAAGGACCCGCATGATCGGGAATGGCGGATCTAGGGCTGCTTTGCTGATGTTGGAGGGGGGTGGGGAGAAGAAGAGGAGGAGTAGGGGGGTGATGCTTGACGTACTCGAGGACGAGCCCTTTGTTTACCTCTGTATGACTTATACAGCTGATTTTGGGGTTGTTGTTTCGACTGATTGTAGGGGCGAAAGGAGGACCTTCCAAACCCCCTAAACCTTTTGCCCACAGTTCCTCTGAATTGTAAACCCAAAGACCTGGCTGTAGCTCTGCTGTCTTTGAATCTCTCCAACGCAGCATCAGCCTTCTTTCCGAAAAGGCCTGAGCCATCAAAAGGTAGATCCATTAAGGCAGCCTGGACATCCGCAAAGAATTCGGAAGTCTTCAACCAGGCCGCTCTCCTGGTGGCAATTGAAGATCCCATGACTCTCGCCACCGAGTCAGCAGTATCCAACCCACTTTGGATGACTTGCCGAGCAGCAGCTTGAGTGTCAACAAGCACCTCATTAAAACAATTTCTGTCTTCCTCTGGAATTTTAGGGGCCAACTGCTTCACAGAATCCATCAAAGCATGGATGTAACGCCCCAAGAGGCATGTAGCATTCGTTGACTTGAGAGCCATACTCGCTGACGAAAAAACTTTCTTTGCGGATTGGTCCTGTTTTTTTTAATCTTTGTCTCCAGGCACCTGAGGGAAAGCACCTGCAGATTTCTTGGAGCAGGCTGCCTGCACCACCAAGCTCTCTGGCAAAGTATGTGAAGATAAAAAGTCTGGGTCCCCAAGAGCCACCCTATATCTTCTTGCGACAGCTTTAGCAACTGCAGGAGCCTTAAGAGGTCTACTCCACACCTCCATAATTGGCTCTGTCAAAGCATCATTGAAAGGAAGCATAGGCTCTACCATTTAAGATGAAGAGTGGAGGACTTCTGTCAATATATTAGACTTGTACTCCACAGTAGGCAGATTCAAATTCAACAGTTCTGCTGCCTTCTTGATGACCACATGATATGGTGCCACATCCTTAGAAAGGGCATCTGGGACAGAGCATAACTCCCAATCCGGAGACAGCTGCAATCCACTAGCCTCCCTTAGGTCATCAAAGAAATCTTCCGATTCCTGCAGCTCACCTTCTATTATCTCCGCTTCTCTGTACCTCTGTTCCTCTAGAAGTCGCTGAGCCTCACGTCTCAACCTCTCCTTCGGTAAAGGCATTGGCGGATCCGCAATCGACTCAGATGGAGCTGGCGTCGAACTCGGAGGACCAGGCCGCTGTTCTCGAGGTCGAACAGGAGCCGGCGCCAGTGACGAAGGAATCGGCGTCGAAGACCTCGGCGGCACTGAGAAATGCCAAGGCGGCGTCGGAGCCGGCATAAATGGCGCCGGAGAATAAGTCTGGGGGACTCACAGATTATAGGCCATCTAACCCATGGGACCAACCGGTGCCCCAGAGGGGTACATGGCTCTCGTGAAGACACCATACATGGCATTCAAATACTGTGTAGGGTCTTGTCCCGGGCCTGGAAAGGGAGGGTATAGACCCACAGGCTGCTCTCGAGGTGGCACCGGAGTCTTGTCGACCTCTTCCTCTGGTTGGTGTGCCAGAGTCGTCGAACCCTCAGGCAAGGGAGCCTCTTCCTCCTCTTGAGTTGGTGTTCGAGATGGCAACGGAGAGGGATTCGACACCGGAGCCGGTGAATACTCCGGCAACTCCATGGGCGAAGCCTCACCTTCCGGATCCAGAGCCTCTGGTGAAGGAGATATATCATCTTTGCGATGCCTTCTACTCGGTGACTTCAGCTTCGAATCTGAATCTTTCCCAGAATGTTATGTTATGTAAAAGCTTTTGTAAAGCGCGGCTAACACCTGACGGTTTCTTGGCGCAGAATGATGTCGAGATCCATGCTTCCTCTTTTTGTGCTTCTTTTTTGCCAATCTGGAAGCATGCCCCGATGACGACTTCGAAGGCGACCGCGAACGAAACCTCGATCGCGACCTAGAGCTCTTCCTGTCCTTTTTAGCTTTCATTTTACCAACCAGGAGCTTCGCCTCTCTTTCACGAAGGGCCTTGGGTTTCTTTTTTTACAGGACGGACACCTTTGGACATCATGGTCCGAGCTCAGGCACCATACACAATCTTCATGCGGGTCCGTGATTGACATCATTTCCCTGCATTCACCACACGGCTTGAATCCGGTCTTCTTCGAGGACATCTCGTCAGAAGACAACGACAGAAGAAGACACTGAAACCAACAAACAGTAACAAAGTTACTATAAAAGCTACAGAGGATCCCTCGAAAACCGTTAGCATTGACGACGCGGAAAAAAGGGAACTGATGTCATCACGCCAACGTGGGCCTTTTATGGAGTCGGTGACGTCAGCGGAGCCGCGCACGATGCCGTGCTTCTGTGACGTCGTCAGCGCGAAGCTACAAAAAGAATTTCCGAATGTTGCTGACGCAGGGGGAGATTCACAAGGTGTGGAATCCACTGGCAGATGTGTCCATCAGAAATCACAACCCACTGGAAAGCTGCAAGAGGGCCCAGCTTTGCCAGATGGAAGGCTGCATTGCTTACGTGGGCAGGGACTGAGAGCATAGTTCGCCTACAGCAGGCCCAGAGATCCCACAATGATAAGGCGCTGGAAGCAGCGCGGTCATGGGAAGGCCTGGTCATGGACTTGAAGGCTGCAGATGCGGACTCAGGTTCGGAGTCAAGAGAACATGCAGGAGATGGAGCCTCGTAAATAGTTGAGCCAATAGACAGATATAGGAGCGTGTGAGTGTATTTCCCCCCCCCCCACAACAGTTATATTCTTGTACACCGACATACACACGGAGCCCCGTTTAACTAGTACTGATCCAGTCTACTATCGTGATATGTTGCAATGTAGTAAATTACACGCCAATGGGAGTGGGTGGTATGTGAGAGGGAAGGATAGTTTGATTTATTATTATATGGTTCTGCAGCACATACATACTTATAATGCAGTTGTGTACTCCAGTGATAACATGAGAATATTGGGACTACTTAGTTGTTACTTAACGGTTGGACATAACTCATCCTGACCTAATATGCCGATTGTGTTATCACATGTATTATGCTTTTACCACTGCCTAAGAGAGAACGAAAGAGCACGTATTGATATATTTGATCATTATGTAAGCTGATTGTGGCAGAAAAATAATAAACAGATGTAACAAAACAAATGAGACGTCTAACTATATAATGGCTGCGTCGAACCTGGTAATGTTTGGTATCAAACATGTTGGAATCATACCCCACACCGATTCCAGTGTTGGAGGCATGATCCCACGTATGGGGGGACCCCTTAGGGGACCCCCCATGCAGTCCTGGTTTCAGTCTTTCAGGGTCTACCAACAAGTTAGTGCTGATGCAAACTACAGACACTGTTCTGCTCTCCTGCTGCTGAGCTGAGCTCGAGCAAGGGATGGAAGAACAATAGGTTTCCTGTCACAGGGAGGTGTGACCACCTCCCAGACAGGACTTAGTGTATTGGGCTGGGGTGGGGCACTTTTCAGTGCCACCAAACTGCATTTGGTGCCTTCTTTGCTTACTCCACTTTGAGCCAGATCAGGAACCCTTGGTTCCCACTCTGGTGTGAAACTGGACAACGGACAGGGGGGTATCCTTCCCTCCGTCCAGTCCCTACTCTGGGGGGGGGGGAGGGGAGGGGGTGAGTCGTTCCAACCCTTTCCTTGGGTATTAAAGGGCTGCCATGTGGCTGGGTCCTCAAGTTCATCGTGGAACAAGACTCACCTCTGAAACAAAGACACTCTTCGACAGGAACTGATACTGTATTAAGGAAAACTCGTGCTGCTCCTGGTCTCCAAGTCTTCTGTGTCATCTGTGTCTGTGCTTCGCTTAGGTTCTCCTGAAGACCTATGGGCATCAAGGACATCGGAAGAACTCTCCATTGGAGTGAAGGTGTCACTCTCACGCATCTGCATGCACTACAACTCAGCTGACCGGTCTGCTGCACCTGTCGTCCTACTGACTTCCTGAGGTCCAGCAACAGGGGTGGTGGTTCTGCAGCTCTCCAGAGAATTGACCTGCGTTCCCTGCAATTTGGAGGACAGTATCCCTCTTCAAAGCCGCTGGGTCTAAACCCGTGTGCACTGTGTCGGCTTGCTGCTGCCAAGGGTTTTTCGGTCTGCCCTCCAGAGATCTTTGAGCTACAAGAAGTTCCAGCCTCCAGCACCTCATCCCTTGAAAATCAGCATCCTTACTGAATCCCTTGCACTGTGGGCCTCCCTCTTTGGTGAGTTGGCTGAGGTCCTCTTGTGACTCATGTGCCTTCGGCCTATGAGTCTTCCCAAGTGTCTACTTCTGCTTTGGTGGGCTCCCCTGCTTGCTCGGAGCCTGCTCTGACTCTCCTGCACTTGGTGAGTCCCTTGGACCTTGCTGGTCCCAACAATTGCATCTTGTCGTCTTCCACGCCAGTTGCGGCTACCAAGGTTTTGTTGGTGCTCCTGACGGACACCAACCCCCTAGACACCAACATCCGACGGGGGACATCTCGTGCATGGCTCCTGGTCTTCCGCAACATCGCCTAGTCCCCAAAGCTGCAGCGACAAGGTCAGCGTCAACTCTCCAGAGCTCCCTACCAAGGGTGGCGTTGTGCTTCTGTGCCTCCTGGTCTCTGAGTGGCATAGACTCTGTCCACTCTGCTTGCAGGTTCTCCTTCTCAAGAATCCATCCTTGGATTCCACTGTATTTCTTCAGAGACTTCTCCAGAGGCTTTTCTTCACCAAGTCTTCCATTGTCATCTACGGAAGTTTCCGACGTCACTTCACCTCTATGCATCTGGCCTCCTTGGTGCAGGTAACCTGGTTCATCGGGCATCCATGGGTGGGGTGGTTCTCCAACCTTCCGTATTCCAAAAGGTTTCTTCAGGGTCCTCGGAAACAGTTCTTTTTTCTTTAAAACAGCCATGCGACTTCTCCATAGACTTCGAGTGCGCACACAGCTGTGTTTTCACTCTGCACACAGCCTCCTTGGGGTTCCTGGGTACTTACCTTGGGTGGTTGCTGGTTCACCCAGCTCCTTTGAGACCTTTGGTACAAGTTCTGTTCTTCTTTGCAGTTCACATTCCACTTTTTTAGTATATGGTTTGGTCTACTTCTGGAGACTAGTGTATATTTGTGCTACTTACGTGATTTCTTGCAAGTATTAACATGTTTATTGTTGATATCTATGGATAGGAGATATACCAATGTGTAGGTGATTGTGTTGTGTAATAAACAGACTTATTTTTATAGTCACTGTGGGGTTCTTTTTCATCTAGTCTATGTAGGAGAGTGGGGTCTGCAATCCTATGGTCACCCCAGATTTTTGCTTTTTGCTTCACTGGTTTACGACTTTCCCTGGCTGTGGGCCTGCTAATCAGACCCACAGCCTAGCTGTTCTCTCTCTAAATTGACAAACATGTACTTTAGGTGCATTTACAAATTGGTACTGGGCCACCTTATCAGTCCCTGTACCCAGGGCATAGGTGTACCCAGGGCCTACCAGGGGCTGAAGCATGTATTATGCCACCCCTGGCTGGCCATTTAAATCTGACACAACTGGCTGCATGACAGCTGGGGCAAGGTGGTGTAAACACCCTTTGCTGTAGATATAGTATACCTATATCTAACCCTAAAATGGACACATATATTCCTATCAGTCACTCCTATAGAAGGCCTTATCAATCCTGAAGGCAGAGTGCTTGGAATTACGTGAGATGGTGCTCTGGCATGAGCTGAGCCCGTTTGCAGCTTGCGGAACCAAGTCCTAATAGCTGTTCCATGATAACGCTATACCATATACTCTTAAGTGCATTATCAACCTCGCGGTTAAATGCTAACTCTGGTATAACATTATCAAAACATGTCGAGTAAGGTGTCATACGATTTGGAATACTACTCCCTCGCCAATTCTGGTGACGGGGGTAGCATTTCACCCTTCTAGAGGGACACGACATGTATGTAACTGTGAACCCCGGTTAAAGTTAACTCGAGCCTCAGCATCACAAAATGGATGCTGCCACCACAGACACAAGTCTGACCTCCTGCTGCTGGGAGTCCTTCCAGCGAGGATGGCTTGGACAAAGGGTTCCCTGCCTTGGGAGGTGCTAGCACCACCCCAGACAGGATTTTGTGTATTGGGGAGGATAGGCCTGAAAGGAATGAGACATGCCTGGGGCACACAAGGTGCCCTGTGCATACACCGGTTCAAAGCAGTTGCTGGGGCATCCCAGCCCCAGCTTTGGCGGGAAACCGGACAAAGGATAGGGGGTGTAGCCACCCCCCTTCCTGGTCCCACCCAGGGGAGGGACCTAGTCAGTAGTGCAGCCCCCTTTAGGAGAATAAAGGTAGGAGCTGGTCCCATTCCAAATTAGATTATCCTGAACTATTCAACAAGAAGAAACTCTGGCCTTTGACGTTCTGCTCCACAGAAGACTGAAGAATCTCCCTTGTGGACAAGGAGTGTCCACCCTGCAACTGCAGGCACCATCAAGCGTCCAGCGGCTTCACTTTGTCGTCTTCCCTCGAGGATCCAGACTTCAGAGCCCGACGAGACCCGGATTCCCAGACCTCTCCGACCTCTACCTACATCTGCAGCAAAGCTGAGACCCGTGGGTGCGACGAGACACGTGGGACCGGCCATCTTGAACGAACCTGCACTTAGCTTCCAGCACGACTCCCGAGGTAAACTCGACCAAGTGCTTTGGGGACTGAGAAGCCCCAGCCCCGAGCAGCCCCGGCACCGAAGATCAGCCCTCCAGCATCCACGAGATCTGCGTGGGGCCCTTCTGCTTGTTTGCTGCTCGACGCGTTGTCTGGTCACTTGCCGGCTGGCTAGTGACCTCCTAGACGACGAACCTTTGCATCTTTGCTGCTGGTCTGGTTGCTCCAGACTGGCCCTTGCTCCCTTCCAAAAGAGGGGCACCCCGGACTCTCCTAGTCCGCACCAGATGTCTTTTCCCTTCACCGCGTGGGTTGCCTTTGCCAAGGCCTGTTGAGTCCAATCCCGGATCCGACACCGCCGACAGCGAGAGCCTGCGTGGGGCAGCTCGTGCCTCCACCCTGGTCGTCAAAGACACCTCCTGGTCCACGTGGCTGCAGAGTCAAGCGTCCACTTTTCACCTGATTGCGACGACGACATCTGGTTCCTTCCTGGTTCCACTCCAGTCACTGGCTAGTGACTGTGAACATTGTCCCCTCTGCTTTCAGGTCTTCTTCTTCAACAATCCACCCTTGGATTGCACCGGACATCTTCCTCCTGGTCGCCTGCAGCATCTTTTCTTTCAGGCTCCATTGACTTCAACGCGAGAACCCGACGCACTTTGACACCTATGCACCCGCGGCCCGTGGGTGAGGTAACAAAAGCATTTCGGTGCTCAAGGGTAGTTTAACTGTCCTAGTGTCCAGTTCCACAGTCGTTTTAGTCCTACCTAGTCAGGATTGTTTGTACTCACCTTTTACTTGAACTGTACTGTCCATAGACGTTGTTACGCATCTCGCGTGTGTGTTCACACTCTGCACACGTGTTCCGTGGGCCTCCTATTACTTACCTGAAGTTAGTATAGCGTGGTTCCATCGATCCTACAGCCTCTGGACAGCTCCATTCCTTTTATCGACTCTCACATTCCACTTACTTAGTATATGGTTTGTCGTGCCCCTAGGGCACCATTGTAATTTTGTGCAACTTGTAGTGTTTTTCGTAAGAGATTGTCATGTGCTTAGCCCTCTGACCTCATAAAGAGTTCAGAGGTGTTGTTATTAATAAATATACTGTTTATTTTCATAACAACCTGTGTGGTGTCCTTTCATCTGGTATTCAAGGGGTTATATTGTGGTAAAACAGCTGGCTTCACATGCCAAAAGAGTTTAGCCTAAGACTGCTTTGTCCATGCTACCATTAGGATAGCTGGTCTATAAGGTTGACTTACAACCAATCACCATAAGGGTTGTTTGGACTGATACAAGGTGATCACTAGAACTAGTGAGCATCATATATCAGGCCAACTTCTCACAGTCTACACTACTGATTAAATGTGGGCAAACAAGACGCTTTACACTCTTTCAAGATAAGCCTGAATACTGCTCTCCACAGCTACAACTTTGGTTGCCTGGAATAGTGCAAGATGCATTACTTCATTAAGTGGACAACATATACTAAACCAGCCTCCTACAGCCGTGTTCAGAGTTGGTACCAGTTGCAGGGGCTAAGTATTGAAATTTGGATACTGCTTGGCTGAGGGCCGTGTTCAGAGCTGGTCCTAGCTGCAGGGGGCACAGTTTTTAGAGTTGAATACTGCTTGGTTATGGGCCGTGTTCAGAGCTGGTACTAGCGGCAGAGGCGCAGTGTTGAAAGTTGGATACTGATTAGGTGAGGGCTTTGTTCAGAGTTGGAATTAGCTGCAGGGGTGCAGTGTTGAAAGTTGGATACTGGTTAGGCGAAGGCCTCGTACAGAGCTGGTACTAGCCGCAGAGGCACAGTGTTGAAAGTAGGATAGTGGTTAGGCGAGAGCAGTGTTCATAACTGATACTAGCTGCAGGGGCGCAGTGTTGAAAGTTGGATACTCATTGGGTGACAGAACAGTTTAGGGCTGGGCACTGTTTTCAGGTGCCCAGTGTTGTGAGTTGGGGGTACTGGGCTGGCTGGAGAACAGCAGTGTTCAAAGATGGACAGAGGTTTCGGGGGAGCAGAATTAAGATCTAGATACCGGTTGATGAGTACAGCCTTCAGAGACGTGATCAAGAGCCCCAGTTTTGACAGTTGGGCAGTGGCTGGAAAGCAGAGTTCAGAGAGGGACACTGGTTGCAGAGCTGCGGTGTTGAGAGTTGGGTAGTGGCTGGAGGAGGGCAGTGTTCACAGAGGGACACTGGTCACATAGCAGAGGTGTTGATAGTTATGTAGTGGTTGGAAGAGGGCAGTGTTCAGAGAGGGACACTGGTCACACAGTGGCAGTGTAGAAAGTTGTCTAGTGGCTAGAGGAGCGCAGTGTTCTGAGAGGGGCACTGGTTACAGAGCTGGGGTTGAGAGTTGGGTAGTGGCTGGAGGAGAGTAGTGTTCAGAGAGGGACAATGTTAGCAGAGCAGCGGTGTTGAGAACTGGGTAGTAATTGGAGGAGAGCAGTGTTCAGGACAGACACTGGTCGCAGATCCAGAGTGTTGAGAGTTGGGTACAGGCTTGTGGAGAGCAGTGTTCAGAGAGGGACACTGGCTGCAGAGCCTGGGTGCTAACAGTTGGGTAGTGGCTGGAGAGCAGTGTTCAGAGCAGGACACAGGTGCAGAGCCTCGGTGTTGACAGTTGGGTAGTGACTGGAGAAGAGCAGTGTCCAGAGAGGGACAATGGTCGTAGAGCCACAGTGTTGAGAGTTGGGTACTGGCTTGAGAGCAGTGTTCAGAGAGGGATACTAGTTGCAGAGCCATGGTGTCGAGAGTTTGGCATTGGTTGGAGGAGAGTAGTGTTCAGAGAGGGACACTGGTTGCAGAGCCAAAGTGTAGAAAGTAGAGTACTGGCTCTAGAAGAGTAGTGTTAAAAGAGACATTGGTCTCAGTGTTGAGATTTGGGTACTGGCGCGAGGAGAGCAGTGTTCAGAGAGGGACACTGGATGCAGAGCTGCAGTGTTGAGAGCTGGGTACTGACTGAAGGACAGCAGTTTTCCAAGTGGAACACTGGTCGCAGAGCTGCAGTTTTGAGTTGGGTACTGGCTGAGGAAGAGCAATGTTCAGAGAGGTACACTGGTCACAGAGCCATGGTGTTGAGAATTGGATACTAGCTGGAGGAGAGCAGTGCTCAGAGAGGAACACTCATTCCAAGGGCACGATATCAAGATTTTGGTATTGGCTGGAAATGGCATGCTGTTTGTTAAACATGAAGAATTCTATTCCTTTCTGCTGATATCCCAGACTGGAAACCTTTACGCAGCAGCATACAATTTGTATCCAGCTAGTGGTGTTGTCTTTAGTGTACACGTGAAGTAACTTACTGCTTCTCTTGAGCGTCCAAGTCTCTGACCAGAGCATCACGTTTATTGACTAGGATGACCAGCTCATCGAGCAAGAGCTGTTCCCGCCTCTTCTGGGCCTCTGTCTTCTGCCAGTCTGGGGAAATACAGAGAAAGGCAGGCATTACACACACACCCCCAACTTCAAATGACTTTCAATTGAACTCCGGAGATACATATACGGACAACACTATTCATATGGCACTGCTGAGACCTGGCTGTTGGATCATAATTCCCTCTCAGAGAACTTTCCAGGGGTACACCATAAAGAACAATTTACTCACCTTCGGTAACGATATATCTGTAAGAAAGTTATAGACTACTTATCTTAGAACTACCCCCAGGCGTCAGACTGGATACAGAAAGTTTTTCTTCAGCAGTACCCCTGCGCGTCGAAAGGTGGCATCGGTCGGATCGGCGTTCGTCTTTGGCGCCAAGATGACGTTGCGGTAGCTACATAGACACCGCCCTCGCGCGCTGACGTCAGTTCTGTACACAACTCTCCACGCCAGAAGCGCAGAGCCATGCAAGACACTGACCACTGGTGCACAAATCTACGGCCCTGAAAGGATGTTGAAGGTAAGTAACTTGTTCATCTGAAAGAAACAGTTGGTTATAGATTCCTTACCTTAGAATAGATACCCCTAGCAATACCAACCCTGGAGGAGGAAGTCCTGGAGAACAGAACAGCCAAAGAAGCCGTCTCTCTGGACTTGGCTGTCTAGGCAGTAGTGCTTGGTGAACGTGTGCAGCGATGCCCACGTGGCTGCCTGACAGATGTCTTGCAGGGGGACTCCCCGTCCCAAAGCAGTAGTAGCTGCCGTCGCCCTGGTGGAATGGGCGCACAGCCCCACTGGAGGCTCCTTCTTTGCCAAAGAATAGCTGGCCTTGATGCACTAAACGACCCACCTGGAGATGGACGTTTGTGCACAGCCCGACCTTTCTTAGCGCCCGTATAACCAACAAAGAGATGGTCGTCCACCCGGAATTGTTTGGTGTGATCCACATAGAAGGAGAGCGCACGTTTTGGATCCAGACGGTGGAGCCTCTCTTCCTCTTTTGAAGGATGCGAAGGCGGAAAGAAGGTGGGCAAAGTGATGGTTTGGCCAATATGAAGAGAAGTGACCACCTTTGGAAGAAAGGAAGGTCGAGTTCTGAGGACGACCTTGTCCAGATGAACAGCCAGAAAGGGATGCTTGGAAGACAGAGCTTGCAGCTCACTCACCCTGCGCGCAGAGGTGATGGCCACCAGAAAAGCAGTTTGCAAAGTAAGGAGTCTGAGAGGACAGTTATGTAGCGGCTCAAAGGGAGCGCACATCAAATAAGTAAGAACCAAGTTCAAGTCCCACTGAAGCATCATGAAAGGAACAGGAGGAAAGAGATGAGTAATGCCTTTAAGAAATTATTTACAACAGGGGACTTGAAAAGAGAAGACTGATCAGGAAGCCTGAGAAAGGCTGAAATGGCCGAGAGGTAGCCCTTAAGAGTGCCCAGAGCAGAGCCCTACTGGTCCAGAGACAGGAGGAACAAGAGAACCTCAGAAAGAATGACAGAAAGGGGATCCACAGCCTTTGCTGTGCACCATGTCCCAAATTTATTTCATCTGCCGGCATATAACATCATCATGGAGGGACGCCTGGCTGCCAAGATTACATCACAGACTTCGGGAGGCAAGTCAAATGACGTCAACTGCTGCTGCTCAATCTCCACGCAAGGAGGTGGAGGCTGGACAGGTTCGGGTGGAGGACTACTGCTGAGACAGAAGATCCTCCCGAAGGGGCAGTCGGATCGGAGGATCAATGGTCATGTTGAGCAGCTCGGGATACCAGACTCTTTGTGCCCAATCTGGAGCCACAAGAATGACTTGGGCCCGGTCGCGATTGATCTTCTTCAGCACTCTGGGCAGAAGTGGTATAGGCGGAAAGGCATATAGAAGACCGCAACTCCACTCGCGACGAAAAGCGTCGCCTAGCGAGTGCCGCCTTGGAAATCCCAACGCACAGAATTTCTGACAGTGCGCATTCTCTTCGTTGGCAAATAGATCGAACCAAGGCTCTCTCCACTGTAGAAAGAGACCGTGCACCACCTCAGAGTGAAGACGCCATGTGTGATCCATCATGCACCTGCAGCTGAGTTCGTCTGCCCTGGCATTCAGTGAATCTGCCAGGTGTTGAACAACCAGGAATATGCCCTGATGTTCCAGCCATATCCAGAGACGGAGGGCCTCTTGCCATAGGGTCCACAACCCCCACCCCGCCTTGTTTGTTGCAGTACCACATGGGAGAGGTGTTGTCCGTGAACACCTGCACTACTCTTCCCCGGACAGAGGGAAGGAATGCTTTTAGTGCAAGACGGATTGCCCAAGGCTCCAGAAGATTGATGTGGAGCTCGGACTCCGCCGGAGACTAGAGGCCTCTGATCTCCGCCTCTTCCATGTGGCCGCCCCATCCCTGAAGGGATGCGTCTGTCACCACTGTGTGTTCTGGTTGGGGAAGGGAGAGGGATCTGCCGTTGACTCAATCCTGGTTCGTGAGACACAACTGCAATTGCTATGCAGGGCATTCCGAGATCTGGATGCAATCGGACAGATTCCCCTGATGCTGTGCCCACTGGAACATCAGGTCACACTGCAGAACCTGCATATGTAACCTGACATGATCGACTAGCAGGATGCAGGAGGCCCAGCAGCCTCAGGGTCAGGCTGACTGAAAACTGGGATAGAGGCTGAAAAATCGGAATCATAGTCCGACTATCCCGGACTCGCTGTTCGGGAGGATAAACCCAAAACTGCGTCATGACCAGATCTGCTTCGATGAAGAGGAGCTTCTGAGAGGGGGTCAGGTGTGACTTCGGCACATTGATGGAGAACCCCAGCGAATACAGGAGGTCGGCCGTAGTCTGGAGGTGGGAGACGACTGCCAGGGGTGAGCCCGCCTTCAACAACAAGTCGTAGAGAAAGGGGAAGACTGGAACCCCTGATCTGCGCAGATGAGCTGCGTCCACCGCCATCACTTTCGTGAACACCCGAGGGGCACTGGTAAGGCCAAAGGGGAGCACGGTAAACTGAAAGTGCTCATGTCCTACATGAACCACAGGTAACGCCGGTGGGCCGACAGGATTGAGATGTGAAAATAAGCGTTCTGAAAGTCCAACGCTACCATCCAGACTCCAGGGTCGAGGGCAGGCAAGACCTGAGCCAGTGTCAACATTTTGAACTTCTCCTTCCAGAGGAAGCGGTTGACGTCCCTGTGATCCAAGATAGGACGGAGGCCCTTATCCTTCTTGGGCACCAGAAAGTAGTGGGAATAGCAGCCACAACCTACTTCTGGGGCAGAAACGCGCTCGATGGCTCCCTTGGCCAAGAGAGCCGTAACTTCCTGTTGGAGAAGGGCCAGGTGATAACCCGACATGCGATGGTACTGGGGTGGCATGGCTGGAGGAGTAGTCTCAAAGGGGAGGGAGTAGCCCCTTCGGACTATCTGCAAAACCCACCTGTCCGACATGATGGTGCGTCAGTGGGGGAGGTGATGGCGGATCCTGCTGCCCACTGGCGTTTGATGGGCCTGTAAGGTCAGACTAGAAGGGTTTGGAGGCTGCTGCAGAGAGGGCGGTGGTGGACTGGCCCGCCCGCTGGCCACCAGAACCACGTCGGTGGTTCGCACGTCCCCAGCTGCACTGAGGTTGAACAGCTTGCGCCTGCCTGTGGCTCTGAAAGGAACATGTTGGGGCACCCCTTCCGTGGCCACGAAAGGGGCAAAAGGCATACTGTGCAGGGGGCATGGTGGAGAGGCCTAAGGACTCCGTCGTAGCCCGAGTGACTTTGAAGCGCTCAAGTGCACTGTCTGCCTTGTCGCCAAACAGGCGACGGCCAACAAAGGGCATGTCCATCAAAGTGTTCTGGACATCCCCAGAAAGGCCAATCGATCTCAACCAGGCGTTACTGCGAAGCGCCACCGACGTTGAAATGGTCCTACCCAGTGAGTCGGAAGTGTCCAGTCCAATGCGGATGATAACATTTTGCTGCGTCTCTCCTTTTGGCAATAGCACGGGAGAGTACTGCCCAGGCCTCCTCCAGACACTGAGGCAGCACTTGCGCCACCGTATCCCACACGGAGTGGGAATAACGGCCCAAAAGGCATGCAGTGTTTACCGACCGCAGCCCTAAGCTGGAGGAAGAAAACAACTTCTTCCCAAGCTGATCCAGCTTCTTAGATTCCCTGTCCGGTAGTGCGTTAGGGAATACGGTTTGGGACGTTGAAGCTTGGACCACCAAGCTCTCAGGGGAGGGATGTTGGGAGAGGAAAGTGGGGTCGCCCTGGGCCGGGCGGTGGCATCGGGCAACCATCCTATCCACAGGAGCCCCTGTTGGCCCTGGACCAGGTGCCCAAAAGGATGTCCGTGAGGGCTTCATTAAACTGCAGTAGAGGCTCCGAAGAGCTCACTGCCGGCTGAAGCACCTCTGTCAGGAGGTTAGCCCTGACTGCCACAGTAGATAGCTCGAGGTTTAGGAGCTTCGGCCGCCCTACGTAACACCACTGCGTAAGACGCTCCCTCCACCATAGCCACGGTAGGCGGAGACAACATGCCAAGGTCTGGTGAGGTGTCCAGACCACTGGCATCCCCCAATTCCTCTCTCCAGTCCTGTTCATAATCCAAATGGTCAGTTAAAGGGTCACCAGACCCCTCAAAGTCTTCCTCACCCTCCTCTGGCAGCTAAACTGGCTGAAGCCGGGGTCGACGCCAGCTGGAGGTCCAGCCTGCGCCGGCTGCGGCTGTGGTGCAGGTGGAATCGGCTCTGGTGGAGATGTAACGAGGTCGACTAGCGCCGATCAGGATCCAGGCCTGAATCCAGGGGGGGCCCTGTGGTGCCGATGCTGGAGCCGCCGGTGTCAAAAGCCTAAGGCCCCCAGCGAAGTCCGCACGGCACGGAGGCGCACCAGCTGAGTCGGGCTGCTCAAACATGGCATGCATCGCTTGGTAGAACTAACAAAGCAGGGCAGGACCCGCTCCCGGTACCGGGAAGGGAGGGAAGGCCAGAGTCGACCCTGTAGGCTCCGCACGCAGAGCCGCGGGGGTGTCACCACCCACCCCCTTCACCGCGTCAGCCGACGGGCGAGGGACTTCTCATGCTTCGACTTACCTGACCCCTAGTGCAAAGACTTAGATGAGAAGTGATGATGGCTCCGCGATCAGTCCCTCGACCTCACACGCAACCAGGACCTTGAACGACGTGGCGCCGACTGCCGGGCCTCGAGTAGCTTTCGAGACCGCTCCCGCACAGACTTTGGGGCCATGGTTCGGCAGTTGGAGCACAACTTGGGGTCATGGTTGCACTCCAGGCAGTAGAGGCACATGCGGTGCGGATCCGTCACAGACATCGGTCGGGTTCAGGAACTGCAGGCCTTGAAGCCGAGCATCCCTTGTGCATCAGGAGTCAATGTTAGACCCAAAAACGAAATCGACAAAAGTCGTTAAAAAATCTGTCAAAAAGTGACTGGGGGTACCGCTCTCTCCGAATCTGCGCTTGCTGGCGCGGGAAAGAAAGAACCGAAGTTAGTGCACAAGGGTGGCGTTTATGTAACTACCACAACACCATCCCGGAGACCACGACGCCAATGACGAACGCGGAGCCGACCGACGCCGACTTTTGACGCGCAGGGGTCAGCTGACGAAAAACTTTCCAGATCCAGTCTGATGCCTGGGGGTAATTCTAAGGTAAGGAATCTATAACTAACTGTTTCTAACAGATAAAGTGATTACTGCAGACCAACAGAGTTATGGAAATGCGGACAGGTCAACTAGAAAGGCGCATCACTGTACAAAACAGCTAGTATCACACATGCTACGCTATGGTGCACACCAAGAGGATATTACTCCAGAAGGTTAATAGTTTGAGTCCTTGCCAATAATGGTGTAATCTAAATTAGGATCAATTCCCAACAAAATGTGATTATTTCTTAATTTGAAGGAATCGGAAAGCTTAACTTTTTTTAACGGCTACCTCCTTGATTGTCTATGTGAACACTCCTCACATGCTGGCTGCCCGCAGTCCTGATAAAGCACCTGACCCTAGTCTGTGCACCTGAAAAACACCTGCTCTACTCACTCCCAGCAACCAGGACCCGGGGCCATCAAGGTCCAGATTTCTCAGTTCAATTCGCTATGAACTTGAGTTGGGCTGAATTAGGCAGAGCCAGCCCATACTTGGAGAGTGCCTTGAGCAGAAAGACATTTGGCACCCTCGCTGCAGCTGGTGTTTAAAATAAGGTAGCAGGGGGTTCATTTTGTGTTTACAGGTCATTCACACATCAAAGCAGTAACAGACTTCCAATAATATTCTGCTTCACTCATAGCATAGCTCGATCACACTGGTGCCAAGTTGATGGTGGATTTGATGGTAGTGTTGGTGAGCGTCGGCATGGGGGTTCGAAGATAAGAGGGGAAGCAATGGGGTGTAAAATAACACCTGCAGAAAGCAAAAGGGGTTAAAAGTAGTTTATTCTGAATCACTGGACTCAAGTAAGAGGGAAGCTGCTGTCGCAGGATTTTAATGCAGACAGTTTTGTGCACCCCTCTGAAAATTGGCGGCCTGGGCCCAGCTTGCCCACGCTAAAAGCTGGCACTGGCATTAAGCAAACTTTAGTACTGCAAAAGAAAGCAAAATGAAAACAGACTGTGTAAAAAAAAAGATGGGATTGGTATCTGCAGCAGAGGGTCCAGTACCAGATTATCGTGAAAAATACAGTACTACTAGAATATTATCATAGTAAGCATGTACATAAGAACAAGTTCACTATTTTTCTCTCATCTTGCGCTATAGATATATATATATATATATATATATATATATATATATATATATATAGAGAGAGAGAGATTGGGAGAGAGAGACAGAGAGATAGAGAGAAAGAAAGACCTGTGGGTGAGGCCCCAACAAAATATCCCAGATATGTGCTAATCATACTGACTTACCTGGGTGTTTATCTCACACTATGTAATATATATTGGGCCATGTAACAATCTTGCAGAGCATAATAGGATTTAAAAAGACAGGTTAACCCTCTATAATGTACAGGTTTTTTTTTTTGGGGGGGGGGAGGGTTCTTAACTAATTAAAGCTTTTTGCTTTTTCGCTCCTCCATAGTGTTGGTGTGTGTGTATGTGTGTGTGTATGTATATGTATATATATATATATATATATATATATATATATATATACCTACTGGCGGTCGCCAGTAGGTAGTTATAGTTAGGACCTATTATCAATAGGAAATCTGCAACATTCTATTTGGAATAACTTTGGCCCCGATTGACGAATCTGCACAAAATTTTCCAAACTTTTGGCCACCTCCGGCCCGCTCCTATCCTGAAAGATGATTCATCAAGCGGGGGCCGAGAA
Organism: Lissotriton helveticus; assembly: GCF_964261635.1. Lineage (NCBI taxonomy): Eukaryota > Metazoa > Chordata > Amphibia > Caudata > Salamandridae > Lissotriton > Lissotriton helveticus. Next base: position 1,628,785,573 of record NC_136067.1, read on the forward strand.
AAAAGGGGGGGTCCCAAAACACGTTTTCCCCAGGCAATTTCCCATAGGACCTTTAGCCGCAGCTACAGCCCGAACTGCTGAATGGAATTACACCAAATTTGGCAAAGAGGTAGTTCTTGGTTCAGACTCGTGCCTTTTGCTAATTTGGTGTAAATCCGTTCAGTAGTTCCTGAGAAAATGACAGTTAAAGTCATTTATATATCTATGGGCGCAGTGGATCCGCGTACCTATCCACGCACCCTAAGCGCAGCCTACGCGCACCCTGCTGTGCACGAGCTGTATTTTAATTGGCTGTCAACACTCCAAATCAGGAAGTGTTGGCAGCCATCTTGTGTCTCTGTAGAACCGAGGCACAAGAAACGCCCAAACAAAACGGCGCAAAATGTGAAAAAGGGGCAGGGTAGACACACCCTGACCCCCTAGGCCTGCTCAGGGGGTCTCACAAGGACCCCCAATGCCCCCCCACTGCTGAGAAAAAAAAACGAAGCGTGGGCTCCCGCGCATTGAAGGTTATTAGCCCCCGGGGGCATTTTCAAAAAATAGTGTGGGGGGGTCCCAATCCCCCCCACACTACCCCGGGGACCGCCACCCCCGGGCTTAAAAACATTTGGAGAGGGGGGCTCTGAGGCCCCCCCAGCTCCGGGGACCGCCAGCCCCCTGGGGCTTCTGAAAAATGTGGGAATAATAATGTAATATGTGACATCATCAGCAGTGGATTGCGGGCGCGCGAGTTATAGTTAGTACAACTAACTATAACGGGGGAATTTCAATGGTTTTGTACGAGTGAAATGTCCAACTAACTATAACACCCCTAAAACCTATGATTTCTTCAATGAATATATAAAAGAGTGCAGTTTTCATGAGTCGCACTCGTGAAAAGCTTTTGATCACTGAAAGGCTACTTGCAAGGTGACGCCTGCCTCCGGCTCCTGCCGATGCGTTTCGGGATTCCCCCTTCTTCAATAGGCATAACCGCAAACAAGAGGCAGACAGAGACTAAAGGTGACTTCCTTGCTTTTATTCAAAATGTTCTCTGGATAGCGCTCAGATGAGTAAAAAACGCTTTAAATTATGGGACTTGTAGTCACTGCCTCAGGAAAGTCAATGTTGGAAAAGGCAATCATCCTGTCACCAAACGCTCTCCAGTTTCTGCTCTGCATGCGCTGCCCCAATAAACAGCAGCAGACCCACCTGGATCTTGTGGCGGTGTGGCTCATGGCCCAGGCAGGGACCACAAGCCGCACCACCTGGACGGAAGTGTTGGCAGCCAATCAGATCTCAGGCACGAGATAGGGAGGGGGTCACAGATCTACAGAGGTCTCAATTTTATGTCTGAGAAATCCTTAAATTTCTCAGCAACTACTGACCAGATTTTCACCATTTAACAAAAAGGGCGTTTTCTGGATCAAGAGCTACTTTTCTGGCAAATTTGGTGTAATTCTGTTCAGCAGTTCGGGCTGTAGCAGTGTCTAAAGTTTGCTATGGAAATTAACATGGCAAAAAAGCACTTTGGGACCCCCCTGCTTGACGGGTCATCCCAAAATATGCAGACAACGCCTGAAGTGACCGAGCCATTAGTTTTGAAAATTTCAGGAAGGATTCGTCAAACGACGCTAAAGTTACTGACAAATGAAAAAAAGGATCTTCCTATGGAAACTACATCCTAACTATAACTACCTACTGGTGACTGATATATATATATAATGGTGCCGACAGCAATAAAGCAGGTGGAAGCAGAAAGATTAGCCCGTGGACACCCAGGAAAGAGGAAGGAACACAAAATCCAACTCCGCTCCAGGACAGAGATCAGGAAGGCGAAGAAGGGCCCGGACACACCTCAGGGAGGGGACCGGCACACGACACAAAAAGAAGTGGAACATGAGCCATGGCGCCAGGCCACAGACAGCAGGTCAGACCAGGCTAACAGCGCAGCGACCCCGGAGAAGGACACCCCGGGCGCCACCAAAGGCATTGCAGACCAACAATAAGGGAATTGCACCTGCAACGTACTTATACGCCATAGAAATCAGTGGCCCGAAGGCGACCACAACTCCCAAGCACAGAACAAGCTATATAACAGCTACCACTACCCCACATAGGGTATGTTAAGTCCCAAGACATGGGAACCCTCTTAGGAAGAAACTTCTGCAGCAGAGGACAACAGAAAGATCCCCGGGAAAAACCCAGCAGAAGGCTTGTCAAGCAGCCAAAGAGAAAAAACAGAAGGCCTAATCTCAGGGCCAACCTGGTGTAGATAACCCAAGTCACAAACACAAAGTCAAGAAGGGCCAGCCAGCAGCCAACAGAACCACAGTCCCAGCAAAGAGGACTCAAATGCACATGAAGCCCACAGATCACACAGCTGGGGCGACCCGCCCCAACGAAAGAACAGCATCCAAAACCAGATCAACTCACAGGTCAAGAACATCTGGATGGTCGAGTCTGCCGGGGCGTGCAACAAAAGAGTGCCATCGAAGGGAGGATCCACCAGCCGTTCCCGAACATTTTCTGGGAACACACTGTCCCGAAGTCAAGTATGGCGGCGAAGGGCAACTGAAGAAGCCATGGCACGACCAAGCACCTCCGGGATGTCCAGAGCTGAGCGAAGAATAAATGCCGCCAGCTCTTGGCCATCTAACGCATGGTGCTGCAAATCTACACCAGCACCCTCCTGAGAAGCGGCAGACCCAAGGGACTCTGCCGAGTCCCACAAGCAAGAAGTGGCCCTAGTCAACACACACCAGGTGTAAAGTGCCTGCAAAGCCGCACTGGTCGAAGCGAACATATTGTGCCCCCAAGAGTCCAGCCAACGGGCCGCCCGTGATGGTGGACAACAGCGGCGGCAGGGATGGAAAGGCGGTCCGCAAAAGGGGGCTTGTGGCAGAGGGGTGGAGGGAAAGACACACCGGGTAACGCGGTGCTGGAAGGTGCCAGTGCACAAGGTGTTGCAGCACCGGATCCCCCATGGCGGGGCACCCCCAAGCCCCCATCAGAGAAGAATGGAGCGAACCCTCAAAGGGAAGAAGCAGCAGCTTCCTCCCACCAGAGCCCTGGTGGCGAACTTCTAAAAGATGATCTGCGGGGCGAAGGCCGCACCCGCCTCTGTAGGCCCCCACGGTGGAGAAAGCAGCTCCTCCGTAGGCGACGGCTGCAAGCTAAGATGGCCATCCCCTAAGCCAAGCGGAGTGGGGAAGGGCCAGGCCCGGAAAGGAGGAAGAGGGGCCAAGGAGTGGGCGACCTGTGGCTCCTCTGGTGAAAACCGCGGCAACGGCGGGGAGCTGTCCTTTGATGACGTCGGGGAAAAAGCCACGACGCAGCGGCCCGTCTCTGGCGAGGACGACACCAGCAGGCGCCCAACCTCCGGGGAAGAGGGGGCGTCCGAAGAAGAGTCCACGACCCGGCGCCTGTCCAGTGCCATAGAGTCCGCAACCTGAGGCAGGACGTCATCGTCGTCCAGCGCCAAAGGAGGCGCCGAACATGCCTTCTCCACACCACACGGCCGGAGCCGAGGCAGCGAAGGGACAGCGCCGATTCGACCTCCGACGACGCAGCCGCCTGCGTGGAGGGACGAGAGGGACCCAGGAAGTGACAAGGAGTCCCCCGCCAGCCTTGACCCATGAGGTGGCCCGCCGACTTCTGTGGTGCCGCCCGGGCCGACTTAACCTCCGATGAGGCAGCCGCCTGCGTGGAGGGACGACGGGTCCCCAGCTAGCCTCGACCCATGATGAGACGAGGGGGGTCCGCCGACCCCTGTGGCGCCGCCAGGGCCAACAGCCGCTGGCACCGTAGAGACGTCACCTCGGCCTCAGACAAGATCGAAGCCTGTCCATAGGATCAAGAGGGTCTTGGGGATGCGACCCGAGCCCCAGCGACCTCCTGCGACACAACAGGGACTCCTGTGGGAGTTTGCGGTGAAGCAGAGGCGCCGCGGTCCAAAGGAGGGACCCCCGAAGAGCCGCACCCCAACGGCACCACATCCTCCAAGCCTGGAACCAAGTCAGTCGGTGCTGGAGCCGCCGGCGACGCCGCGGAGGGCCCCGCACAACGCAAGGGATCCGCCGACGTCCCAGGAGGGGGAGGGGAAGGGGGAGGAGGAGAAGCCAGCGAGGCCTGCAAAGCCGCCCCATTTGTCTCCATCTGGGCTCTCAATGCCCCCTCACTGGGAACCGGTAGATAGAGGGACGATACGCGGGGCCGCATCACCCGCGGAGAGCCCACGCCCCCAACAGGCCAGAAACCAGCCCTCTGGGACAAACTGCGACATTTACCGACAGGGGAGCGACGCTCTTGCGGCTTAGGAGAGGGATGAGGAAGATGACGGCTGTTTTGAAAACCTTCCGTAGAAGTTGATCGAGGTGACGAAGCCGATCTGGACATGCGAGCCAAGAGAAGTTTCATCCGGCGCTCCTGACACGACTTTGGCTTCAACATGCAATCAGTGGAGCTGTGATCTTCCCCCAAGCACCACATGCAAATGAGGTGAGGGTCCGTCGCCACATCAGGCGTCCACAAGACGAGCACGTCTTTTAGCCCAAAGGCATCTGCACACTGTTCCCACAAACACGCTCAATAGCGAAAGGGAAAGGCCTAAACAGGCCCGAAGCATGAACCGGATCCGCGTTGCACGCGGAAAGGAAAAAACTGACGTAGGCGTGCCGGGGTGGGACTTATGTGACCTCGCCGACATCATGTGCGCGGACGACTGGGCGGAGCGGTATGATGCCGTCCCCCCGGCGCCTAGGGAAGCTGTGGCAAAAAAAATTCTGGATCCAGTCTCACGCCTGGGGATAATTCTACGTTAAGTAATCTGCGGCTAGTAGTCTCTATCAGATATCTAACTCAGTAGCCTTAACATCAGGAGTATCGCAGGGATCGATTCTGAGACAAACCTGTGTTGACCATGTTCTCTTGCGCAGACAATACGCAGATAATTTTTTCTCGCATCTGCTCAGCATAAGGACCCTTCACTACTTCAGCTTGGACTGCATGATATTTCCTTGTGGATGTCCAGAAATGCTATAAAGCTGAATGTGCTCCACGACTGAGGTCCTCATCTTGGGGAACAATCCCAAATTCTGGGGAGCGAGCCATTGGCCTGCCTCTTTAGGACCTTTTCCGGCACCGGTCCTGAGGGTTAAGAACTTGGGTTTTACCATTGATAATAAGCTTTCTCTTGGAGCCCAAGTGTCTGGATTCCCCTCGGCTTGCTTTGCGGTCCTTAAGTGGCTAAAGAAAATCCTTTGGCTAATTCCACCGGCTGTCCAAAGAACTGTCCTACAGGCATTGATGATCTCCAGACTTGATTATGGTAATGTACTGTATTTGGGTGCAGATAAGACCTCCGCCCGCCACCCCCAGCTTATTCAAAATGCGGCAGCCCACCTGCTTTTTTCGTTGCCTCGGTACACCTCTGTTTACCCTCTACTTCATCAACTTCACTGGCTCAAGGTACACAAACGTATTGAGTTCAAGGCCCTTTGTTACATGTTCCGAGCTTAGTACGGCTTGGCCCCCTTGTACATACAAAGCCTGGTCAAGCCTTACCAACCCACTCGTAAAATGAGATCGGCCAGCTTTCTCTTTTCTCAGTTCCTAGAGTGCGGCGGACCAGTATGGGAGGCCACTCGTTCTCTTAACTGGGCCCTAAATTGTGGAATTCCCTTCCGTTGGAACTTAGGACCTGTCGGTCTCTCCTGGCCTTTCGTAAAAAAGTTGAAACTTTTCTTTATAGTCAGATTTAATTCCTCGCTTCCAACTAACCTCTACCTTGCTTGTCCTGCTCAGCACCGGGAAACCTTGTTGGGTAGCTATGCGTTTTATAAATCTTTTAAATGCACAAGTTACTACTTGTGTAACGATATATCTGTAAGAGACATTAGTTAGTATTAGATACCTTACCTTAGAATATCCCCAGGCGTCAGACTGGATCCGGAATTTTTTTGCGTAGCAGTACCCTTCCCTGCGCGTCGGTAGGCGTCGTCTGCGGCTCCGCGTCCGTTGTCGGCGCCGTTATGACGTCGTCGGAGTACTTAGACGCCGCCTCCGCGTGCTGACGTCAGTTCTTAGACACAGCTTTTCCGCGCCAGAAGCGCTGAGCCATGTTAAAAACCAACACTGGTGCCATTGAAACTAGCGCTCTGAAAGGGGGTAACCCTAACCCTAGATATCGGTTCGCAGAACGGGGAGGATGGGTGGGTCGGTAAGGAATCTAATACTAACTAATGTCTCTTACAGATATATCGTTACACAAGTAGTAACTTGTGCATCTGAAAGAGACACGTTAGTATTAGATTCCTTACCTTAGAATAGATACCCCAGCAATACCAACCCCGGTGGTGGGTCTGCGAACCAATAATCACACCAGAAAGTCCTGGAGGACAGAACGGCCAAAGAAGCCATCCCTCCGGACTTGGCTGTCGAGGCAGTAGTGTCGTGCAAATGTGTGCCGCGAGGCCCACGTAGCTGTCTGACAGATGTCTTGTAAGGGCACTCCCCGGCCCAGGGCAGTTGTAGTCGCCGTGGCTCGGGTGGAATGAGCCCGCAATCCAACAGGGGGCTCCTTTTTAGCCAAGGAGTAACATGCCTGGATACACAAGATGATCCACCGGGAGATGGTCCGCTTGTGTACCGCTTTCCCCTGCTTAGCGCCCGCGTAACCAACAAAGAGTTGGTCATCCACCCGGAACTGGCGTGTGCGATCCAAGTAGAATGAGAGCGCACGTTTTTGGGTCCAGACGGTGGAGCCGTTCTTCCTCTTTAGAGGGATGCGGTGGCGGGAAGAAGGTTGGCAAGGTGATAGACTGCCCGATGTGGAAGGCCGTGACAACCTTGGGCAGGAAAGATGGCTTAGTACGCAACACCACTTTGTCCGGATGGACAGAAAGGAAAGGTGGAGTACAAGAAAGGGCCTGGAGCTCACTCACTCTCCTGGCAGAGGTGATGGCAACCAGGAAAGCAGTCTTCAGAGTAAGAAGGCGGAGAGGACAGTTGTGAAGTGGCTCAAAGGGAGCGCACATCAGAAACGTAAGAACCAGGTTCAAGTCCCACTGAGGCATCACAAACGGAACAGGAGGGAATGGGTGCATGATGCCCTTTAGAAATCTATTTACAATAGGGGACTTGAACAAAGAAGGTTGATCAGGCAGCCTCAGAAAGGCTGAAAGGGCAGAAAGGTAGCCCTTGATAGTGCCCAGAGCAGAGCCCCGCTGGGCAAGAGAAAGAAGGAAGAGAAGAACCTCAGAGAGAGGGGCAGCAAGAGGATCCACAGCCTTTGCTGTGCACCATGCCACAAATCTGTTCCACCTCCAAGCGTAAACCGACTTAGTGGAGGGACGCCTGGCTGCCAGAATGACATTACAGACTTCAGGAGGCAAGTCAAATGGCCTCAACTGTCGCCGCTCAATCTCCAAGCATGGAGGTGGAGACTGGACAGGTTCGGGTGGAGGACCGTCCCCTGTTGCTGCGACAGAAGGTCCTCCTGAAGAGGCAGACGAACCGGGGGATCGACTGACATACTGAGTAGCTCTGGATACCAGTAGCTTCGTGCCCAGTCCGGAGCCACAAGGATGACTTGAGCCCGGTCGCGCTTGATCTTCTTCAGCACTCTGGGCAGAAGTGGTATAGGCGGAAAGGCGTACAATAGACCGCAACTCCACTCGCGACGAAAAGCGTCTCCGAGCGAGTGCCGCCTTGGAAATTCCAACGCGCAGAACTGATGACATTGCGCGTTCTCTTCGGTGGCGAATAGATCTAACCAAGGCTCTCCCTATTGCTGAAAGAGGCCTTGCGCCACGTCCGAGTTCAGACGCCATTCGTGATCCATCATGCACCGACGGCTGAGCTCGTCCGCCCTGGCGTTCAGAGATCCCGCCAGGTGTTGAGCCACCAAGGTCACGCCCTGGCGTTCCAGCCATTGCCAGAGGCGCAGAGCCTCCTGGCAAAGGGTCCACGACCCCACACCGCCCTGTTTGTTGCAGTACCACATGGCGGTGGTGTTGTCCGTGAACACCTGCACTACACTCCCCCGGACAGAGGGGAGGAATGCCTTCAGTGCTAGACGAATCGCCCGTAACTCCAACAGGTTGATGTGGAGCCGGGCCTCCGCCGGAGACCAGAGGCCTCTGATCTCCGCCTCTCCCATGTGGCCTCCCCAGCCCTGGAGGGACGCCTCCGTCACAACTACGTGCTCCGGTTGGGGAAGGGAGAGGGATCTGCCGCTGACCCAATTGCGGTCCGTGAGCCACCACTGCAGCTGTCTCGCAGTGCCCTCCGAGATCAGGACGTGGTCGGGCAGGTTGCCCTGATGCTGGGCCCACTGAAACTTCAGGTCCCACTGCAGAGCCCGCATCCGCCACCTGGCGTGATGCACCAGTAGGATGCAGGAGGCCATCAGCCCCAGAAGTCGCATAATGGCTGAAAGATGGGAATCAGAGCCTGAATATCCAGGACCCGCTGTTCGGGTGGATAAACCCGAAACCGCGCCGAGTCGAGAACCGCTCCGATGAAGAGGAGCTTCTGAGAGGGGCACAGGTGTGACTTTGGCACATTGATGGAGAACCCCAGCTGGTGCAGGAGATCTGCCGTAGTCTGGAGGTCGCTGACGACTGTCTGGGGCGAGCCCGCCTTCAACAACCAGTCGTCGAGGTAGGGGAACACTGAAACCCCTAACCTGCGCAGATGAGCTGCGACCACCGCTATCACCTTTGTGAACAGTAGTGGGAGTAGCAACCACACCCTACTTCTGGCCCAGGAACGCGCTCGATGGCCCCCTTGGCCAAGAGGGCCGTAACTTCCTCTTGCAGAAGTCGCAAATGATCCCCCGGTTCTGCGGTGGCATGGCTGGAGGAGTCACCTCGAAGGGGAGGGAGTAGCCCCTTCGGACGATCTGCAGCACCCACCTGTCCGAAGTGACGGTGCGCCAGTGGAGGAGGTGATGGCGAACCCTGCCCCCCACTGGCGTCACATGGGCCTGAAAGCACGGACTAGGAGGGTTTTGAGGCGGATGCTGCGGGGGAAGGTGTGGACTGACCTCGTCGTTGACCCCGACCTACACCACGGAGGTTTCCACGGCCGCCACCGCGTTGGTTATTACCCAGCGGAGCGTGGCTGGCAGCACGTGTGGGTACACCCCTTCCGTGGCCACGAAAGGAATGAAAGGCAGCCGATTGCTGGCGCGGGGCCGAGAGGCCCAAGGACTTGGCCGTAGCCCTGGAGTCCTTAAAGCGCTCAAGCGCATGGTCTGCCTTGTCGCCAAAAAGGAGACGGCCATCAAACGGCATGTCCATCAGTGTGTTTTGGACATCGGCCGAAAAGTTGGCGGACCTCAACCAGGCGTGACGTCTGACCGCCACTGTCGTTGCCATCGCTCTACCTAGTGAGTCGGTGGTATCCAGCCCACACCGGATAGAATATTTGGCTGCATCCCGGCCCTCCACAAGGGCTTAGCCGAGTTTGGCCCGTACCTCCAACGGACACTCTGGCAGTACTCCCACAACCGTATCCCACAGAGAGTGGATGTAGCGGCCCAAGAGGCACGCGGTGTTGGAAGACCGCAGTCCCAGACTAAGGGATGAGAAGATCTTTTTACCATACTGCTCATACCTCTTGGATTCCCTGTCTGGCGGAGCCGACGGGAACGCGGTCTGGGAATTGGAGGCCTGGATAACCAGGCTCTCGGGAGTAGGGTGGGTGGACAGGAAACATGGGTCGCCCGGGGCCGGCGTCTGGCCACGTTCCTATCTACGGGCAAACTCGTAGCGGGCTTGGACCAAGTGCCCAAAAGAACGTCGGTTAAGGCCTCATTAAACGGCAGCAGAGGCTCGGATGAGCATGACTGCGGCTTAAGGACCTCGGTGAGGAGGTTAGTCCTCACGGCCGCGACGGGGAGCTCACGGCCCAAGGCCTTGGCCGCCCTCATCAACACCACACTATAGGTTGCCCCCTCCTCCGTAGCCACGGTAGGAGGCGAGACAAAGCCAGTGTCAGGCGAAGTGTCTATACCACTGGCCTCCCCAAGTTCCTCTGCCCAGTCCTCATGAGACTGGCATTCACGTGCCAGAGGGTCCTCAGACCCCTCCCAATCCCCCTCATCACCCATCTCCTGGTATTCAGGGTTAGGAAAAGATGGGGCCGGTTCATGGAAAACGAATTTTCCGAATGGCGTCTGAAGCGGCGCCCAGCGGCGCCGCACCGGCGCCGGGTCGAGGGAGGCGTCGGGGACGGCGCCGCCCGAGGACGGCGCCGGGGGTGACACCTGCGGGGTCGGCGCCGGGGAGGTCGTCAAATCCACCGGCGATGACCCAGATCCGGAACCGGATCCAGTGGGGCCCTGCGGCACCGGGCCCTGCGGCGCCGGCGGTGTCGGAGCCGAAGCACCCGACGGCGTCGGGGCCGAAGCCCCCGACCCGCTAGGACCCCCAGACGGGACCGCTGGGCCCGAAGGCGCCACGGAGCCCGTCGGAGGAGAGAGGGACCTCATGGCCATGAGGAACCGCTCGATCTCCTCCGGCGTCGCGTTAGGCCCAGGGACCGTAGGGTATGAAGCCGGGCGCGGCGCCTGAGACTCCGACGAAGCCGCGTGGGCGGTGGCACCTGAACCCCCGGCCGCGTCGCGCGAGTGTCGGGGGGAGTCGGAAGAGCGATGACGTCTCTTCGACTTCTTGTGCTTACCTGATGACTTCGACCCTGAGGAGTGATGTCGACTCCCGGAGCTATGATGGCTCCGCTCCCGGTCCCTCGACCTCCGTCCGGACCGGGACCTCTCTTGGCGCGGGACCGACTGCCGGAGTTCGAGTCGCTTACGGGACCGCTCCCGTTTAGCCTTCGAAGTCAGGGCCCGGCAGTCGGAACAGGCCTTGTCGTCGTGGTCGACGCCGAGACAGTGGAGACACCAACGGTGAGGGTCCGTGACCGACATCAGCCGGTCGCAATCCTCACAGGGCTTAAAACCAGGCATCCCTACCGGCACCGTATCGGAGTCGAAGACTCGAAAAGGAAGATCAAAAAGATCAAAAAGAATTAGTCAAAAAGTGACTAAGGTACCACTTTTTCCCGGATCTGCGCTGCTGGCGCGGAAAAAAGAAGAACTGACGTCAGCACGCGGAGGCGGCGTCTAAGTACTCCGACGACGTCATCACGGCGCCCACGACGCTGACGACGGACGCGGAGCTGCAGACGACGCCTACCGACGCGCAAGGGTACTGCTACGCAAAAAAATTCCGGATTCAGTCCGACGCCTGGGGATATTCTAAGGTAAGGAATCTAATACTAACGTGTCTCTTTCAGATAAATAAATTACTAATTACCAGAGCCATACCATCCCGGCGGTGGCTTGCAGACCCACATCCTAAACTAAGAAGTCTTGAAGGGCTGAACAGGCAAAATGTTCGTCCCTGCGCACCTGTCCATCAAGGCAGTAATGTTTTACAAACGTGTGCAAAGATGCCCACGTCGCCGCCTGACTGATGTCTTGGACTGGGACACCCCGTGCCAAGGCAGTAGTCGCCAACTTTCTCCTAGTGGAATGGGCCCTTAATCCCTCAGGGGGCTGCTTCTTTGCTAAGGCATAACAGATCCTGATGCAGAGAATGACCCAGCGAGAGATGGTCCTTTTCTGCACTGCCCCTTCCATGCTCCCACACATACCCCACAATTGTGTGGTCAAGGTAGAACGACAACGCTCTTTTTGAGTCCAGTCGGCGGAGACGCTCCCCTTCCTTAGAGGGTTGCGGGGAGCAAAGAAGGTGGGCAAAGTGATGGACTGACCCAGATGGAATGGGGTCACAACCTTTGGCAAAAAGGATGCCCTGGTGCGAAGCATCACCTTGTCCGGAAAGGACATAAGATAAGGAGGCGAGCAAGATAACATCTGCAACTCACTCACCCTACGGGCAAATGTAATTACTACTAAGAAGGCTGTTTTGATGGTCGGAGAGGACAATTGAGCAAAGGCTCAAAAGAGAGCACACATCAGATAGGTATGGACCAAATTAAGGTCCCACTATGGAATAACAAAGGGCGTGGGTGGAAAGAAGTGAATCAGCCCTTTAAAAAATCTATTTACAACTGGAGACTTGAAGAGAGAGGGCTGGTCTGGCAGCCGCAAAAACAACAGACAGAGCAGAAAGGTAACACTTTAGAGTTCCCAGAGCAGAGCCCTGTTGGGCAAGGGATAGAATGAATAAAAGGACAGTAGAAAGAGAAACATAAAGAAGGTCAATGGACCTTTTTGTACAGTAGAATACAAATATGCCAACTGCAGGCGTATACCAGCTTAGTGGAGGGCCGTCTGGCCACCAGAATAACATTACAGACTTTGGGAGGAAGGTCTAAAGCTATCAACCGCTGCCGCTCAATATCCATGGAAGGAGGTGCAGAGTTGACAGGTTTGGGTGGAGTACCCTCCCCTGCTGCTGCAACAGAAGATCCTCCCGCAGGGGCAGCCTCATCAGAGGATCGATACTCATTCGCAGAAGCTCTGGATACCAGACTCTCCTTGCCTAGTGTGGACCCACAAGAATGACTTGGGCCCGGTCGCTCCTGATCGTCTTCAGAACCCTGGGCAGGAGTGGTATGGGGGAAAGGTGTAAAACAGGCCTGTGCTCTATTTGCGGCGAAAAGCGCTGCCTAGCGATAGCCGCCTTGGACATTCCAGCACGCAGTACTGCTGACACTGTGCGTTCTCTTCGGAGTCAAACAAATCTAATCAAGGTTCTCCACACTGCTGAAAGAGACCATGCGCCACCTTCAACTGGAGACGACACTCGTGATCCACTAGACATCGATGGCTGAGTTCATCCGCCCTGATGTTCAGAGAACCTGCCAGGAGTTGAACCAACAGGGTTATGTCCTGCTGTTGCAGCCATGTCCAGAGACGAAGATCCCCTCGACAAAGGGTCAATGACCCCAACCTGCCCTGCTTGTTGCAGTATCACATGGAAGTGGTGTTCCCTGTGAACACCTGCACTAACTTCCCCTTGACAAGGTGAATAAATGCTTTCAATGAAAACCGAATCGCTCGGAGCTCCAAAAACTTTATGTGGAGCCCTGTCTCTGCCGAAGACTAGTATCCCCTGATCTACACCTCTCCCAGATGGTCGCCCCATCCTAGAAGTGACGCATCTGTCACAACTGTGAGATCCGGTTGGGGAAGGGAGAGAGGTCTGCCGTTGACCCAATTGCAGTTCGTTACCCACCACTGCAGATCTTTCGCAGTTTCTTCTGAGATCTGAAACATGTTGGTGAGATTTCACCAATGCTGTGCCCATTGGAATTTCAAGTCCCACTGCGGAGCCCGCATACACCATCTGGCGTGTCTTAACAACAGGATGCAGCAGGCCATTAGGCCCAACAGATTCGGAGTCAATCTCACCAAAATCAAGGATAGAGGCTGAAATATCATAATCATAGCTTGAATATCCTGGACTCGCTGCTCGGGAGGATAAGCCAGAAACCACATTGAGTCCAGAACAGCTCCTATTAAAAGGAGCGTCTGAGAAGGAGTCAGGTGTGAATTCGGCACGTTTATAGAGAACCTCAGTGAATGCAGAAGGTTAGCCGTAGTCTGAAGGTGGGAGACGACAGACTGGGGCGAAGACGCCTTCAACAGCCAGTTGCCGAGGTAGGGGGAAGACTGACACCCCGAACGGTAAACTGAAAGTGCTCATGGCTTACCTTGAACCGCAGGTAACGTCTGTGGCCCGGGTGGATGGGAATGTACAAATATGCGTCCTGCAGGTCCAACGCTACCATCCTTCTTGGTCTAGGGTAGAAAAGACCTGAACCAGAGTGAGCATTTTGAAGTTCTCCTTTTTAAGGAGGAGGTTGACGGTCCGAAGAGCTAAAATGGGTCGTAGCCCCTTGTTCTTCGGAATCAGAAAGTAGTGGGAATAACAGCCACTGCCTACTTCTGAAAATGGGACCCTTTCCATAGCTCCCTTGGCCAAGAGAGCTGTAACTTCCTCTTGGAGCAACTTTAAATGATCTTCCGTCAGCTGTTCCTGATTTGGCAGAATAAGAGGAGGAAAAGAAAGATAAGGAAGAGAATAGCCTTCCTGGACTATCTGCAAGTCCCACTTGCCCGATGTTTTGGATCTCCAGTGAGGGAGATGATGACAAATTCTCCCACAAACTGGAGTAGTGTGGTCCTGCATACTCAACCTAGGAGTGCTTGGAGGCTGCGGCTGCTGGGGGCAGGATGGTCAGCGACTTCTGGCCTCCATTCCGAGATCGGAATGCACCGCATCCACGTCCTTGCACGGCTTGGGCAGTCTGTGCGGGACAGTGGCTGGCATAGGGTTAACGTGGCTGTAAACCCCTTCCGTTGCCACCAAAGGGGCGAAAGGAAAACTGGCCATGGGGGAGGAGGATAGGCCCAAGGATCTGGCCATAGCTCGAGAGTCCTTGAACCTGACCAGGCCGAGTCTGTCTTTTCCCCAAAAAGGCAGGTTACATCAATAGGCATATCCAACAAATTGGCTTGGACATCGCCCGAGAAGCCAGTTTTTCGAAGCTAGGCGTGACGCCTCAAGGCCACCATTGTTGCAACTGATCTACCCAGCGAATCGGTTATATCTAGACCACACTGTATGTTGAAATTTTGCTGCATCTCTCCCATCCTTGACAGCTTGGGAGAGCACAGCGCGGGCCTCCTCCGGGACTTGTGGCAGCACTTGTGCAACCTTCTCCCAAAGGGAATGGGAGAAACGGCCCAATAAGCATGCAGTATTAACCGACCACAATGCCAGGCTGCAGGAAGAAAACTTTTTTCCAAATTAATCCAGCCTCTTGGATTCCCTATCCGAAGGGGCGGAAGAGAATGCGCCTTGAGACAAAGAGGCCTGCACCACCAAACTCTCAGGGTTGGGGTGTTGGCTGAGGAACTTTAGGTCGTCCGGTGCTGGGCAATGGCGGCGTGCAATCGTTCTATTCACAGGAGCCACTGTGCTAAGTTTGTACTATGTTCCTAGAAGGATGTCCGTAAGTGCCTTTTTGCAGGCCAACAAGGGTTCGGAAGTGGAAGCCCCACGTTGAAGAACATCAGTCAGGAGATTAGTCCTTATCTGCACAAAGGGCAGCTCCAGCCCAAGGACCTCGACTGCCCTCTTAATCACCATGGCAGAGGATGCCCCCTCCTCTGTAGCAACTACTGGCAAAGAGAGCATGCCAGTATCTGGAGAAGTATCCAGTCCACTAGCCTCCCCAAGTTACCCATATCAGTCCAAATTCTTCCCAGAGACTTCCTGGGTTTCAAGAGGCCCCCCAGACACCTCCCAATCCTCTCCTGAGCATAGCACATCCTCAAAATAGTCAGGTGACAACATAGAACCTCTGGAAATGTTGACTTTGGAATCAGCGTCGATCAACGCCGTTCCGGCTACGTTTTCCTAGGGATAAGGATGGGGCTTGCGCCACTGGCGAGTATTGGTGACGTTGTAGGCACCGACTTCAGATCTGACGCTAGGGAAGGTCGTGATGGCACGGCTGGCGTCGCACCGGATCCGGGATCGGATCCCTGAAGCCAATGCTGTCGAACCCAATGGGGCCTTCATTACAGATCACCTATGTCTTGACACATACCTTCAGGTCAATTAAGCTCTCACTGTCAGGTCCCTGAATGAATTGCTCTCTCTTAGATCCCCAAGCCCTCGCTCACCCTCAGATCTATGGATTCTCTGTCAGGACCTAAAACTCCCGGTCATTCTTCGGGATTCTCAGTCACTTCTATCCAACATGGCCCCAGAGGTTTACACTCATCCTAAAGTCTGTAGGCTTCTGCTCACCATAAGGACCCATGGGTTCTACAAATTCTAAGGACATGATGCTCATACTGCCAAACAGTTGGTCCCTAAACTACCCTGTTGTGTTTCTATCTAGGACCCTAATTCGATATTCCCGATTTATGCCCTTGTATGGCTATAATAAATAATATCCTTATAAAGGCATAAGAATCATATCCATATTTAGTAATAACCCATGCAGTCCAAATACGGCATGGCTACTCCCCTAGACTCCTAGAAAGTACAACGCGTTCTTTAAACAAACCAAACCTCCAGCAGCCCAGGAAATCCCCCCTGCTCTTGTTTTGATTTGCACAAGAACTCCTAGAGTCATAAAGAACTGTTAGTTCTTGGTGACGTCTTATGTCCAACCTTACGTCAAACCCGGCACCTTTCATGTATAAATATACCAACGTTGCCTTAAGCAAACACGCGGTGGTTTGGAGCAGAGCGGCTATCTACTTGCCCGAGAGCCCAGCTGATGCGAAAGCCCACGGACGCCGCCCCTCCCTTTTGACGCACTGAGAAAGACGCTATCTTTTTCTCCAGCCGAGAAAATCCAGCTCCGGTGTTTCCAGCCGCCCTTGCGGGTTACTGAGGTATCGAGTCCCGAGAGAGAGATACCAGACCTCCTTCATTCTATTACCAAGGTACGGAGCTGACTAAACCCTTAAGAGAATTCTTGATTCAGATCCTTGGCAAAACCAACTTAACTTAAACTGCTACTTACTTACTCCTTACCACGTATTAGGCTTAGGTCAGGTACACCGGGGTAGGCGTAGATTAGAAGCACCAGTTGAGGACGTTAGTCAATGTTTTTATGTATGTATATATTTTATCCATTTTAAAGTATCATATGGCTAAGAAACCATATCAATGCTTTTACAGTATTATTTTATAATACTCCTTTTACTGTACGCACTTTACTTTATACTAAATATTGCAATTGTGGCAATTCATTTCTCTTGTATGAGAAAGAAGGCTGCTCAATGAATAACACCTTTTATTGAAAACGCCCGTCTCTCTATTTCTCTGCACTCTGGTGAAACTAAGTACGCACGATTGACTGAGTGAAATAGTTGTCTATTGTTTTCACACGACTCTAGAGATACACTCTTTATTCTGAGGGAGCAAAGTTGTCATGTTTATGGTTGTAAGAAGCTAATCCCTTCTTGTCTATCCAGGGAAGTTAAACTCCTCCTTGTTTATTCGAGAAAGTTTCTAGTGACCTCTGAGCTAGCTGGCAAAACTAATTAAGTCTAATATAGTCAGTAGAGACCTAGTCGACCTCAGTCCTACGTCTACACTGCTGTTTATATTATTCCAATGCGCAGAGCCTATTGGGAATATAGGAACTACACTACATGGCGCCCAACGTTTGGTAAGGCGATAATCTAACGCAAGACATTAGAGTAACTCAGTCGTGCTTTTTCACACAGACCCCTTTTTCCCGTAAATACTCCAAAAGACGTCTGGAGTGGGTAAAAGGTTAAAATCCGCCGGAACTTAGTAGGAAGAGATTCCTGTGTATGGTTTTTGGTTTAGTCAACGTTGAAGGATACAGTGTTCCAAAATATTGTGCACCTAATCTTTGTTTCCCTTGAAACTTGATCTGCAACAAAAAAACTTTCTGTCAGTAAAAATGGTAGAAAGTGAAGACGAAAGGGAGGCAGCTAGAATAGCAGCTCAACTCCTAGCGGATGACACAAGTTTCCAAGAGAATGACCCAAATGCTATAATCATTCCGGTAAATGTAAGGAAAACTATAACTCTTAAACTTATAGAAAATGGACTAACACCAAGAGGTGGTACAGTCATATTCGTGGTAGAGGCCCATGAATATCGGCAGACAGAGGTATTCTATTCATGGATAAACTTTCCAGCAGCAAACGCTGTAACACACGAATACCACTATTACAAAATAGAGGAACCTCCGGATGAATACACTCCTTTCGAGGAGGTTGAAATCCCACTAAATTACCAAGAGCACCTGCTCTGGTTTAAAGGTGCCCTAAAACATCAAAATCACATCACCAGGCTCGGTCCACTAGGTAGACCAGGAGCAACATGGCCGGTTCTAGCCAGCTACACACCACATCCCGACATTGAAAAAATGTCAAGTGAAGAACTTTTAGTTAAAATAAAAGAATTAACAAAGGCATATAGAGAATTAGTTCAATTGGCAATGGAGGATATAACATACCTCCAGAGATTGAAAGAAACAGATATAGCAGACCAACCATTTGAACTTGCCAGAATCATAGAAAAATCCTATGAAGAACTAGGTAGAGAGTTTGGGAGGGAAACCAGTAAAACCCAAACTACTTGAAAATCCTGAAAAAACATTTATTAAAAATAATCTAAATACTCCAAAAAAGAGTTGGGATGGAAATAAACAATCCACTCCCAGGGAAAAACGATTCCAGTCCAGAGGAAGGTCTCCTCAACGGAGAGATAGATCTCCAGAACGAGGTGGCAAGTCTCCCCAGAGGGAGCCCTCTGAGAAAAGATACAACCTTAGAAATAGGGATAAATTAAGAAAACCTGACAGATATCAAGATATTGATACACGTCCCTCTCGATCTTTTCAGACTTCCTCACAGAAATCGGAAAGAAGAGGACGGTCGGAACACAAAGAAGAGCACGTCAAGTCCAAAGACAAAGAACCTGCTCATCAAAGTAAAAAATTACAATTTCCAAGAAAGAAGGTAGCCAGTATTAAAATAATAAAACATGCCGAGGATACTGAGGACACAACTGAAAAACGGAGAGTGGGCCCAGACAATGCTAGACAGCGCAGCAGAAGTGACCATAGCTCGCAAGATCCTGATGAATCTTCTGGAGACAGTGGACACGAATGAATACATTCAAGTGGAAACTGCAGACAACAGAGTTAGCAAACCCCATAAATTATATGAAATAACATTACGTATAGAGGGGGACAAGACTAGGAAAGTAAGGGGTCTCTTTTGGGATAACCTTTCGAAAGGCTATGACATCCTGTTAGCTGAGAAAGACTGGCCACCAGAGTGTGTCAGGGAATGCCCTCATGGCGAAGAAATGATTATGCCTGCCTTCTCAAATCATATTCCAATTCATAGAAAATATACACTTGCAAGAAAATGGGCAGTGGCCCAAGCTCCTGCATTATATAAAAATCATGTAGGATGGGATGAGGACTCTCCTCACCATAAAATCCAGTTAAAAAATCAACCCACTGCACAAAGCCAGTACTCAGTTAAACAAGAAGCTAAAAAGCAAGTCAGGGAGATCTCAGATCAACTTGAATATCAGAGGGTGATTGAAACATGCACCTCACAAATGAACAATCCTTTGTTTCCTGTCTCCAAGCCAGACAATTCATATCGTCTAGTTTTGGAATACAGACACCTAAACTCCTGTTGCAAAACATTTGCAGTACAAAACTCACACAGTGCCGCACTAATGAATAACATCGTGCGCAAAAAATATAAAACAACATTAGATATCTCTAATGGATTCTTTTGTCAAAACATTGCACCTGAAAGCAGGTATTTGACCGCTTTCTCAATAATGGGGTCGCAACACACTTCTGTCGACTCCCACAGGGATTCAAGAATAGCACAGGTTTATTCTCAGCAAGAGTAACAGAGTTACTACAAATATATGATGATGAGGCATTATCTTATGTCGATGACATCTATCTCACGGATGATGACCTGGAGACTCACTTGAAAAGAGTGAACACCATAATACTTGGGTTCGCAACTGAGGATTACAAATTCAACTTTAAAAAGTCACGAATTGCCCATCTAACTGTCCTGTTTTTAGGATATGAATTATCAAGTGAAGGCAAAAGCCTAGCAGACAACTTCTTAGAGAAGTGTGCTGTACTCCAAGCACCTAAAACGCTGAAGAACTTACAATCAATACTAGGTTTCCTGAATTTCGGAAGAACATACATTCTAAATTATGCAGAGAGGGTAAAGCCTCTCTATGAATTAATAAAACCTGATTTCAAACCAATAAATTGGACTCAGAAACACACAGAAATTTTAAGATCATTGCAAACAGACATGTTAGCTAAAACAAAATTGCAGACTCGCGAAAACATACGCAACCTTGTAATCCGAGTCATCCCAGGAAGATGCGGATTCACGTACCTAACCTCTAAAGCGACTTGAACTTAATTCTTTGCCTAACCGGCAGCCAATGTAAAGCAGAGATCGTACTGGACACTGAGCAATGTTTAGGGAGGCCAACAATGGCCCGGGCCGCGGCATTCTGTACCCTTTGGAGTCTAGATGCTTCA
Organism: Lissotriton helveticus; assembly: GCF_964261635.1. Classification (NCBI taxonomy): domain Eukaryota; kingdom Metazoa; phylum Chordata; class Amphibia; order Caudata; family Salamandridae; genus Lissotriton; species Lissotriton helveticus. Next base: position 1,628,805,640 of record NC_136067.1, read on the forward strand.
GCCTGATTAATCCCCAACAGCAGCACACTGCCGTAGTCCAACCGAGATAGAACCGTGGCTTGAACCACGAGCTGCCGGGTGGAAGAATCGAAAAACTTGAGGACAGGTCTAAGGCCTCGCAAAATGCCATAGCAGGTGGCTGCGACCTTCTTCGTGTGACTCGAGAAAGAAAGGGCCGAGTCCATCCAAATTCCTAGATTCTTTACCTCGGATACAGGAACAGGAGTGACGCCCAATTCTGGCGGCCACCACTGATCTCCCCAGAGCTCTGCATGTTTCCCCAACACCATAACTTCAGTTTTTTTGGCGTTCAGTTGTAAGCAATTGGATCTCAGCCAATTTGCTAGGGCCAAAAGTCCTGCTCGGAATCTAGGGGCATCCACCTCAGGGTCACCACTCAGAGTCACCGCCAGCTGCGTATCGTCAGCATATGAGGTCATTGTCAAACCCCATTGTTTGACGATCGCAGCTAGCGGTTTCACATATAGGTTAAACAAGGTTGGACATATACATACATAATTGATGCAAACTCCGTTCCTTTTGCTCAAATCCCTGGAGTGGGGGATAGAGTAATTCCAAACACGAACAGGAGAGTCTTTTTAATAGCAGACGCACATATGGGATTGGGTCTAAGACACCAAGAGATCGTGAAATCTCTAAAAGAAATACAATCAGAATTCTGGTGGCCGGGGATGAACTTGCAACATTGCAAATTTGCAAAGGATTGTCCAGATTGCAACCGAGATCGCAGTCATGAACCGATCGGAGTATTGCCAGGACCCCTTTGTTAGAAAGCATCAAGCTATCTATAAGCAGAAATCCAGCAGGAGAAATGCGTCCCCATAAATATTAAGACTAGATTCGCTTAAAATGCAGACACCAGCGCTCGGCTGACGCCAGAACTGTTATAAAAGATTTGCGAGTCTTTATCGGCATATACGCAATTGGCATGCTACATTCTGACCAGGGTCCTGCGTTTAGCTCTCGAGCTTACAAAGAGGCCATGACCAGTATGGGCATTGCATTGCAGTACTCTTCTCCATTCCATCCTGAGGGAAATGCGGTAGTGGAAAGAAAAAACCGTGACATAAAGCAATCTATAACGGCGATGGTATTAGGTTCGGGTGATGGGTGGGTCAAACATTTAACAAGTGTCCAACGTAGTCTTAACAATCTGCCAAGAAATTCTCTAAAAGGTCTCACTCCCTACGAACTATTGTTCGGTACTAGAATGCATATCCAGGACTTAGATAGTCACACTTCAGTGGTAGAAGAAAAATGCTTTGATATCAAAGACCGTTTGGCTGTTTTACAGGACTTAAATGAAACAAGAAGAAACCTGAGTAACATAAAGTTAAAACAACAGCCAACAGCCACTGAAGAAAAACCACCTGTCCCAGCAAGACCTGTCTGGATTCCAAAGATTGGGGATCTGGTCAGAGAGAAGATCGCGGTGAAGAAGGAATTTGGGCCTTCTTACAGAAAAGCAGTACCTGTCTTAGCTATCAGCGGAACAAGATCAGTTGTACTACCGCCCCTTGCTGGTAAAAAGGAGAACCGAGTTGTATCTATCGACCTGGTAAAACCACAATCATGTGGCCAATAATAAGTAGTAGGCCCAGTGGACTCCCAAGAAATAGCAGAATACCAAAATTTGCTACAATCCAAGAGGTTCTAACTGAGAGACTAATTGCTTTTGATAAATCTGCAGTGAATAAAAAAGGACTATGCAACAAAGCCATGGAACTTGTGCCTCTTGAAACCCAAATTGCAACAGTTCGTCAAGAAACACCAGTCTACAACGATGTAGCCTCAGACTATGCTAGTGAAACTAAGAAAAATCCAAAAGCAAATGAAAATCCGGAAGCAATTCCAACAATTGACAGAACTGCATCTGGCTACTTCATCAATTTCGATGACTTTTCTGAAGATACAAGCGAGCTTGAAGAAACGCCAGCAACAAAAACTTTCAAAGACAAAGTAACTGAACTCTTTCATCAACTCAAAGGAACCTATCCGATTTCTCCATGGATTGAATTTTGGATTGTGTTAGGTGTACTTTTCCTCCTGCTTTGGCTCATCATGGTTCTATGTTTGGGAAAATTCATTGATGGAACATATAGTACAATGGACACAGCAAGTCAGAACATCAACTTGGTCCTAAAGCCTCACACATCCTCTCACATCACAAAAAGAAAACTGTCACCAGTGAACATCACAGCCAATCCAATACCCGGTGGGGTAGCATGGGACAAAACTGATTATGAAATTTATGGCCCGATTGAGCTGTTGAAATATCCACACCAGTTCAAGGTTTCATTAAGTGACTTTGTAAGACCAAGTACTTTCTCTGATGATTGTAACTTTGAAAATATTAATAATATGATGTCAGATTTAGTCATGTCAGCAACATTTACAGAACATGATTATTTACAGGGTTCATCAAATTATGAAGAAATGTACTGCTATAATCACTTTGGTCATCACTATTTGCATAAATCTGCACAGCCTAGAAATGTTTTTAATTATAACCAATGGGAACATTGTGCAACACCGCCTAAAAGCAGCTCAAAAACATTTTATGAGAAATTCCCACACTTCTCAGGGTTTAACACAAATGATGCAGAAATGTTTTATTTTAAAATGTTAAATAAGACAGGAATGAAACAATGTTGACAAATACTAAATTGATTTATTCTGAAACATTTTATGAAAAAATGACTACATTTGGTTTTGAATTTTGGAAAAACAACATTGAAACAAAAACCATCTGGGGTACAAAAGAATGGCAGGTCCAAGGCCTAGAAGCATTGTTTAGAGCCTGCATGATCCCAGAACAAATAATATTCTTGAATGACACCATTCAACAGACAACCTGTCTTGGCCTAGCCAAAATTAAAGACTTAAACAAACCGTCTATTCCGAAGCCCATACCTGACAGTAATACCACTACAGATGTGGAGATAGACGTATCCCATATTTTACACCAAAACAGAACACATCCTGATTGGAAAAAATGGTTGATCTGGCCCACAGACACAAATAACTGTCAAGATAGATTCCTGAACAAAATACAGGGGTTTAAACAGACCAGGTCAGACCCTAGATACTCCCAGAGACAACATTCAGGGATAGTTACAACATACAGTGTAGGGAAACTCTGCCTCGAATGGCTACAGAAATCCACACTGGCTGAAATGAAGCAACACTTGACTTTACTTAAAGACGGTGCTGACTTGCGTGATTTCATTCTGGGACCACGCAAACAGCGTCAAAAACGTTTCATAGCGGCCGGTATATACGCTGCATACAACGAGGCTTGGACAGAAACACAAATTGAAACAGCAGAAAAAATACAAGAAATTGATCGTATTCATTTGGAAAAATCACTTTCTGTTGTGGACACTGGGTTAACGACTCTGTCCTCCAGAATATATTCACTGGACAGTATCGTATCATCTGCTATTGATATAATAGAGCAGGACTTACTAATGTTACAACATGGTCAGTCCCAATTAAGTTCTATTGTACAGCTTGGCTGGACGTTGCAAAATCTGCGTTCAGGCTACGTGCCATGGCGTTTAATCAACGTAACGTCATTATTCTCTATCTTTAACCTTACTGATAAACAAATCAGTCTGGCACAAAAAGGAGCAGACTATACGATTCTGAGCATTGAAAAACTTGAGAGATTACCATTGACAATGTCAGAAAGACCTGTCATTGAATGGATAATACACGGAATTATTACAATTCCGATAACAACTTTCCAGTTTAAATATTGCCAAGAGTATATACCAGCGGGCCAGTATGAAAGGTTGGGTAAAGGATACATCAAATCAACATGGAAACTCTTTTATACACACAAATGTTATAGTGAAAAGAAAAAAGAGGTATTCCTTAGTGGTAACAATTGTAAAAAATCACTAAGTGGTACACTCCCTGTGTCAAGGTATTAACTTGCATGGAGCCTGCGAAGGGTCTTCAAATAACCTTTTATGTCACCTGCACGGCACTCCTGCAAAACAGATAGAGCCATTTTTCAGACAGCTTTACAACGGCAGTTATGTTCTAATAAGTGACCACAGCTGTTGTGGCACGGTGCCAGGAAAAGCCTATATCGTGAGCGTTAGTTCCATGGTCACTTGCTGTATGCAAGTATTGTATCCAAACAGCAATCCAGACATGGAGGCGGCAATATGGCCTCGTTTGAATATCTCTTCTATTCGAATTGATACTTTAAGCAGAATGAAGTCTATTCTTTTACAGACAACTGTGCCTTTAACTTCGTCCAAAGAGACGTATGATCTGCAAGTTGCAAGGACAGCAGCAGAGATACATTCCCTATTATCAACAAATTGCCCCGTACATTTCGTAGAAATGTTGAGCCAAATTTTAAACATGTCTGATACCAGTGGCATCGCACATGTATTTAAGACAATTTTTTCGGGACTGTTAACACCCTTTGAAACAGTTCTGGGCATCTTTCCGAATTTTGTCCATTCTGTCTTCGGCGGTCTGCCTCTACTTTTGGGACTCGTAGCAGGAATTTTATTTTTGATCCTTCTACTCCGATATGCCAAGCCACAGACAAAACTCCAGCAACGATGGGAGAAACGATCCTAGCTATACGCTACCGGGACCGCATCACTAAAGTCCTCGGATTAGCCCGGCTAAGAGATCTAAGCGCAAGCTGGTTTCTTTCATTCAGACCTATCTGGCAAGATTGCATCTTACCTGTGCTTCGATGTCTGCTATGCGGAGAAGAATGCATGTTGGACATCTGTCTTACACTACCATCAGCAGTACCAATGGATACAGATACCTTGCTAGGTCCGGTAACGACTCATGCATCGTGTTGTCCCCAGCGGCTACCTATTCTGATGACGGCATTCGTTGAGACTTCACCACTACGAGTAGGTGGCGGTGAAGTACGAGAGGAAAGCAGCACCAAACAGGTACAACCTTCTGTGAGCATTGCTGATCCTGACATCGATGATAGCAATCATTCTCACATATGCACAATCTCAGCATTTTCGAACTTGGTCGAACTTTCACCTGATGTTGTAGACCAATTTTTTGCAAGTCTGTCTGAAATGATGTTTTCCCCGGAACAAAAAGAATAACTTTTTAAAAACAACGAGCACACAGCGTACTCTGAATTAGGCCTTCAGCTTTGATAAACACGGCTACTGAAAACAATTGGAATTATTTTTCCCTTGAGAGCGAAATTATTTTTTTTCTCACTTCCAAAATATTTACCCTTTTTCTGGCACAAAGTACTCTGCTTAAAGTAGAACTATTCTTAGAACACAGAGCTTCTATTTTAGGAACTCTAGAGACAATATTTTACCTCAGCCTCTAGCACATGTACAGCATTTGTATAAATATGTGATGGAATGGTCTCGACCTTCTTTTCTGTATTAAGAGCCATTTCATGTGTAATTTTTGCAATTCATTCAGCTGATATATATATGCATTTAACTGAATGATAACACTGCTTGAAAAGCCTACAGTACCAATACTCATTTTCGTGTATTTACCATATACCATTTCAAATGCGAATTTTGTATTTTGGGGTGGGTTGTTAAACACACATGCATCGTTATGTTTAATATTGCTTAGTTTTTAGTAATGATGGACATTAATTCGTGGAGTGGGTGTTGTGTTTCTATCTAGGACCCTAATTCGATATTCCCGATTTATGCCCTTGTATGGCTATAATAAATAATATCCTTATAAAGGCATAAGAATCATATCCATATTTAGTAATAGCCCATGCAGTCCAAATACGGCATGGCTACTCCCCTAGACTCCTAGAAAGTACAACGCGTTCTTTAAACAAACCAAACCTCCAGCAGCCCGGGAAATCCCCCTGCTCTTGTTTTGATTTGCACAAGCACTCCTAGAGTCAGAAAGAACTGTTAGTTCTTGGTGACGTCTTATGTCCAACCTTACGTCAAACCCGGCACCTTTCAGGTATAAATATACCAATGTTGCCTTAAGCAAACACGCGGTGGTTTGGAGCAGAGCGGCTATCTACTTGCCCGAGAGCCCAGCTGATGCGAGAGCCCACGGATGCCGCCTCTCCCTTTTGACGCACTGAAAAAAACGCTGTCTTTTTCTCCAGCCGAGAAAATCCAGCTCCAGTGTTTCCAGCCGCCCTTGCGGGTTGCTGGGATATCGAGTCCCGAGAGAGAGATACCAGACCTCCTTCATTCTATTACCAAGGTACGGAGCTGACTAAACCCTTAAGAGAATTCTTGATTCAGATCCTAGGCAAAACCAACTTAACTTAAACTGCTACTTACTTACTCCTTCCCACGTATTAGGCTTAGGTCAGGTACACCGGGATAGGCATAGATTAGAAGCACCAGTTGAGGACGTTAGTCAATGTTTTTATGTATGTATATATTTTATCCATTTTAAAGTATCATATGGCTAAGAAACCATATCAATGCTTTTACAGTATTATTTTATAATACTCCTTTTACTGTACGCACTTTACTTTATACTAAGTATTGCAATTGTGGCAATTCATTTCTCTTGCATGAGAAAGAAGACTGCTCAATAAATAACACCTTTTATTGAAAACGCCCGTCTCTCTATTTCTCTGCACTCTGGTGAAACTAAGTACGCACGATTGACTGAGTGAAATAGTTGTCTATTGTTTTCACACGACTCTAGAGATACACTCTTTATTCTGAGGGAGCAAAGTTGTCATGTTTATGGTTGTCAGAAGCTAATCCCTTCTTGTCTATCCAGGGAAGTTAAACTCCTCCTTGTTTATTCAAGAAAGTTTCTAGTGACCTCTGAGCTAGCTGGCAAAACTAATTAAGTCTAATATAGTCAGTAGAGACCTAGTCGACCTCAGTCCTACGTCTACACTGCTGTTTATATGATTCCAATGCGCAGAGCCTATTGGGAATATAGGAACTACACTACAACCCTCTTATCAAAAGGACCCTTAAACTAATTTCCACTCTTTGGCCCTCTGAGGATCTTGCTCAGGCTCAGATCTCTGAGTTTCCAGCTCACTCTCTGGAGCCTTTGGATACAAGTTCATCTTCTGGCCACCTGATTTCCCCATTAACCTTAGGCTCAGTAGCTCTTGCTCACTCATACCTATACGCTTCAGAATACCCAGACTTCACTGAAAACCATATTCACCAGGAAATTCTGCAAAGCATACATTTCTGTGTAGTTCTCTTGCTCCTTGGCACATGGTCACCACCAGATATCTAAATCTCCTTTTTACTCTAATTGGATATCGGTTGGGGTGAATATTTCTTTCAGGGGTGTGGCCTGTAGCTCACCTCCAGCTTCCTGGGGTTCATACTCACTCTCAGTTACCCAAAACCTTACTCCCTCCCAGGTCTTAAAAGCTCCTGATTGAACCAATGACGCCTGCAGTCAGTAGCTACCTGCTTTAGCAAAACTGAAAATTTTCAGAAGACCACCATTATCCACAGAAATTCAATGGATTTCGGTCTTTGTGAGTACTTTTATTTCTGCAGTCATCTAAAGGTGATACGGGGAAGCGGATTCAGCACATCTTCTAGGTGTCTGCCAACTTCTAAATCAAGTTGGGGCCCAAAGGTTTTGTAAAAAGCTGGGGTGAAACCGTCCGCTTCAGGATCTTAACCTAGCTGCAGCCTGGAGATGGCCGCTAAAACATTCGCCTCGCAGATGTCAGTATCCAGAGAGGGTGTTCCTCTCTCTCAATGTGGTAGCAGGGACTGTGCTAAGGAGATTCAGAGTCTCATCTGGGTCCGTTTCCTCTGCTGAATATAAGGTATTATAAAACTGTGCTAATGCCTGGGCAATTGTGCTGTCGCTCTGGCACTATGATCTGCTGTCCCTTGGATCTCTGAAATACTACACTGTTGGGTTTGGGCACGCCATTTATGGGAGAGAATGTGGCCAGCTTTATTGCCGCCTGCGTAATATTGTTTAGTGCGAAGCAGAGGATACTCTGCTCTCGCCCAGTTCAATGATTTAAGTTGATTCTGTCCGATGTCAGTTGTCTTTGAACCTAATGGGAGCCCGTACCCTGATGAGTCTCAATGGTGGCTCCCTTATCTCGCTGCTCTCTGTTGAGGTGTGCGGAGATAGCCATGAATGTCCCTTGTAGAACTGGCTTCAACGTTTCCCAAATGAGAGACATCAAGGTAGTTGGTGTACCGTTAATAGCTAAGAAGTGCTGGGCAGCTGCTATGTCCTCCCTCTTGGTAGAGTCATAGGAGAGCAATTTATCACCATTGACGACGAGGGGTGGACTGGCTCGGGATGCGGAAAGTAAGTGTGATGAGGAAGTGGTCGGATAGCGCCACCACTACTATGTCCATCTGGCCCATGGTGTAGAATGCATGGGGAGGTGATGAAGTAATCAATTCATGGAATAGGTCTGATGGGAAGCCGATAAAAAGGTGCAGGCCTTGGAGGAGGGGTACCTTGAGCGCCAGGCAACAATTAAGCTGATGTTTTCCAGTCAGAATATGCCGGAGTCTGTAAAGGTCCTGCATTGGTCTGGTCTCCGAGTCGATCTGTCCTGAGCATTATTGAAGACATGGTTGAAGTTGCAACCCCCCCCCCCCACCACCATGTGCATGTAAGGAAAAGCCACAACTAGGCTCAGAGCAGAAACTGTTCCTGGTGGTCACTGGTGGCATGCAGAGTGGCCAGTGTGAAGCAGTATGTTCCCACAGTGACTCATAGGGAAAGAAGCCTCCCTGGTATGTACTCTTGCGTCTGTGTGATTTGTCTTAGGAATGTGTTGGCCAGCAAAATCGCTACCTCTGCTTTCTTAATGGGAACTGAGGAGAAGTACTGTCTATCGAACCACAAAAAATGTAATCTTTTCCAGTCTTGTCTGAGATGGTGAGTCCCCTGTGTTATTGCTTTGTCGCAGGCAGAATCTCCTAAAAGGTACAGGAGAGCCAACCGCTTACCTGGTGCATTAAGGCCCCGAATATTGAGGCTCAGTACCCTAACCTCCTTGGGAAGGTTGTGGATATGTGAGGCAAGGTGAAGACGCAGATGACCCTATTGATTCCCAGCTGTGAGAAGGGGTGTAATTGCTCTCTGGTGTCGTGGGTATTTAGGTGTGGGACCCCCCCAAAAAAGAAGGAAAAAACGGAGAAAAAGACAACCGGAGAAAAAAAAAAGACACTTCCTCCCTGGAAGAGTACAAAAACTGGGCCATGGTATCAGTCAGAATAAGGTGAATCAGCAATCTGGGAGAAGGCGTCCCCTCCAACCCGGCTTTATCATGTGGTTGCTTGCACCGACAATGGCCACCCTCCGGCCTGCTGTAAGAGAAGTCGCTTAGTCCAGCTTGATCACCCTTTGGGTGGCCTGGGTTGCAGCATATGGGGACGGGGGGCCAGTGGCTAGTCCGAATGCTGATCCCAGTTGTCGCCACATTCCTAGAGTTGCTGAAGGAGTGTTGTGTGTTCCCGATGGCTCTCCTCTTGTGAAGGTTTAATGGCGCCCCCTCCTCCTTTCAGTGTCTGGATGGCGTGTTGCGTGATGCTGTGTGGGGGACCTTATGTTTAGAGTCGCCCAGCGCGGTATGCAGACCCAGGATAAAGTTGGACTCTCTCAAAGGATGAATGGTGCGAGTCTATTTGTTCCAGACGAAGGTCAGTTGGGAAGGATGACCCCATTTGTATCTCACCCCATTTGTATCTCACCCCTTTGTCGCATAGGAAGGTGGCCGTCGCCCTGTGGTTGTGGCATTGTTGCAGTGTGGTGGGTGACAGATCCTGATAAAGCCATACTTTGACACCCTCAAAAGAGATCGAGCTCTTGTCCTGTACTGCTTTCAAAAATGGTTTCTTTCAGGAGGTAGCTGTGTACACAGATAAGGATGTTCTGAAGCTGGCCTGGGGTGTTGATGGGGCAGTCAGTCCTGTGTGCGCAATGTAAAACAATCTCTTTGTTGGCCAGGACGGGACTGAGTGGCGAGACAGGTGAACTATGTAGGCCCCCCCCAAGTCACCAGAGTCCACCTGGAGAGGAATTCCGTTGATCCTTATGTTAGGTCGGCGTGACCTGTTCTTTAGGTCCTCCAAGTGGATCTGCAGTTCTTCATTCCATTCCCAGAGGTCAAGCAGTTCGAGCCTCTGGGCCTCCAGCTCCTCGTCTCTGGAATTATTGCTGGTTGCCAAGGCCACCACCCACTGGCCCAGCTCCATCACGTCTTTCTTGACCTTTTTAAGAAGTGTGGTAACCTGTTCCTGAAAGGCGGCTATGTCGTATCAACATCTGTTAAAGAGCGCCCCCATAAATGAACATGTGACGAGAGCTGGTGTTTCTCCGTACTCAAATGTGTGGCTTCTGTCACGGTCGGAGTCGCTGGTTCCATGGCGGCCGAGTCTTTGTGGGAATCCTTTTTTTGGGAGGTCGCCTTGGAGAGCAGATCTGTCAGAGCGGAGTCCTTCTTTGGTCGGTGGGCAGGGATGAGGATCGCTGGTCAGGTGCACTGTGCAGGTCAGTGGGAGAATGCCGCTCTGAAGGGAGGAGCGGCTGGTGCACAGGTCAGATCTTGTGGGGGATCCTGGCTCCTAGTGGGGTGCTCCTACTGTGTATTGTAACTCTCCTCTCAGGCGTTCCTCCCGCCTCATGGCAACAAATGAGTTTGGTGCAGGTCTGGGGCCCCTCCCTAATGCCTGTGGCAGTGTGGTGTAGGAATCTAATCTGAGATACCTCTTGGGGGACGGGGGTGAGTCTCCACTGTGGTGCCGCTATTACCTCAGAAGTGCTACAGCGTGATGGCGGGGGATCAGAGTTTTCCACAGTTTGTGAGGCCGGATGGTAGTGATGCCTTTGGCTTCACGGGTGGCCCTCAAGAGTTGTCCCAGTGCCTGCTCCGCCCTTCCCAGGCCAGGGAAGAAGGCGTAAGGATCTCTGCTATAAGGCCCGCTGTCCAATGCAGGTTGGCCCTTGGCAGGCATGGGCAACGGGCAGGTGTAGTGCCACAATCGTAGCAGGACGCTAACCTGCCCCTCGACAGAGGACCTCCTCCCTCTGATGTAGGGAGGAGGACCGCTGCCGGACCTGAGCGTCCCGACAGTCCACTAAGCCCGTGGTCCAAGTGGCGGGGCTTTGGCTAGGGCGGTCCCACGTCAGCCCCATCCTGGCCCGTGCTCTGCATAGCGCAGTGTCAGCTGCTCACTCCCTCCCCAGCCCTCTCAGGGTTGGCACTGGCAGGTTGTCTGCAACAGCATCCGATTGTGGTCAGGCGGGTTCATTGAGTCGGCCGTGGGGTCCCGTAAATCTCCCTCACAGCTGCAGGCCCAACTCCACCCACCAGGGCTGCATAGGCACCCAGTACTGACTTCTCGGCCCTCATCACCTACCCCTACCCCTGAGCAGTACAAGGGGTTGAGCGATTGCGTTGTTAATGCCAGGAGAGGACGTTTTGTCACATATTGCGAGTGGAGGAGCCTTGCTCAAACACTTCTAGTGTGCCGTCATCTTGGCCACGCTCCCCTTGGTTTTTTCCCATCACTATATACACTTGACAAATGTGCACTTAAAGTTTCTGATACACAACTTATGTGCTGTGAAACCTGGTATATGTTCAAATTTCAAGATCTGTACATTTTTTGCAGTAAGATCATAGCAGACTAGACACTGCATACACGGGTTAGGGGACTTGCTTCGGTGCTTGAAAAAATCTCGTAATGTGAAAAAATGGGATCAATGATAGCATCACAGACCCTTCCAATTGTTTATAACATTATATGCTCCAAGTCCCTTTTACTATGGCAAAAATTCGTATTCACACAAGATCAATTTTAGGTGGTAGTAAAAGTCCATGGTAAGTATTTACATACTGAACTCGCTTGCTGACTTACAGAAAGACCTAAACCGTATAGGCGAACAAGTTGGATATGGAAAACAACAGCCAAAGACAATGATTATGTTCTTTACCAAACACTTCTGTTTAATAAGAAACAAAAGGTAATTTACAACATATACAGAGACATACAACATTAACTACACTTAAATCAAAATGTATGATCATATCACAAAGCAAGCATTTGCAATGCAATAGGTCTCACATTTATGAGAGTTTGAGCTATTGGCATTGTACATGACAAAGCCTTTTATTTATGTGTTGTTTTTAATAAAGATAAATAAAGGGCATTGTCATTTACAATGCCACTAGCTTAAACTCTAGCAAATGCGAGACCTATTGCACTACAACTGCGTGCTATAAAAATAAAAAAAAAGTATTAGGAGAGAGTGTGTCCATTGCAGGCAGGACAAAGCTATTCGAGAACAAAGTGCTTGGAGGCTGTAATTAAAGCCTACCGAGCAACAACACACGTAACAAGGAGAGTCGCCATGGGAGGTTACAAAATGAGACAAGGCAGTACTAAGGAGGGACTCCTAAGCCTTTGACTAATAAACAGCCACAATTTACAGTGGACAATAACACAAGCTGATGAAAAATGTGGGCGGAGCTTCAAGTCTCTACCTCCGTACAGCATACCTGGCAGAGCAGCATGGGCGCTGCCCAGGCTCGAACTAAAAATACTCAAGGCAAAAGACATTTTAGTGTATCACTAAATGTATTGGTCCTTTTCCTTGAAGATGGAGGAAAATTCACCTTTTATAATATAGTTGTGGTGATATTTATTTTTAAATCCCATTTAAAGGCTTCTAACTTTGCTCTGCATTAAATTACATATTTAAAACTGAATGTGAATATTAAGAATTAAAATCCAACAAATTATACCACCCTGTAAAACATGGCAGGTTTTTGCCGTGAAAAATAACTCTTTCGAGGGTTTCGGTCATTCTGTACAAATTAACAACTGTTGTAGCCTTTTGGTATTTTAACACACAGTGGGGCAACTACTATGTGAGCAAATGCAAACTTTGCAAGTGATGAGTGTACCTTTTCACAAACTGGATGCTGAAATAAAGCTGCCTGGTGACTAAGAGTGAGAGAGACACAAGTCTTACATTGCCCTACGAATCCAAATAAAATGCTCATTAACTTTGAAGGTTTACTGGTATAGACCTAAATCCAAAATTGTATGAAGATGGTGTCATCTTTTGGATATCTCATAAGAAAACAGCCTTGGCGCTATTACAACCAATAACAAAATACATGCAAACTCATGCTTCTTCCATGGTCAAGAGCCAGACATAATAGTCGGATTTTGACGAAAAAAGACTTGAAACGACGCCATAATGATATACATACATTCTGTGTAGTAAAAATACAAAGAACAAAGCAACAGAAAGGTGTCAAAACGGTCTTGTCACAGTTGTTCCCCAACTACATTTAAAGTTACACACCGTCTTTCCTATGGTGCCATTCTCTTTTCTGCTTCTATTTATACATGAGGGACCAACATGGGTAGGCTGGGAGACTCAAGAGCAAGACCCCTTACACAAATATGTTCCTACCCTCCAAGAATTAGTCTCAGCCCCATCTTATTCGTTTTGAGAAACTGTTTGCATGCAGTATTTAATTACAACAAGAAATAAAAACAATCTCTGCATAAAAAACACTGGACATGTAGACTAAGTGACCATCACTGATTTTGCCAGAGTCATGGTTGACCACCGGCTGGCCCCTCGAGCATCAGCTAAATACATTTTGGGGCCACTTCGACCACCTCTGGTGGCCCTAGCTACCCTGTTATGCCAGACAAACCCTTAGCCAACTAAGAAGCTGAGTCCTAAAAACACCATACCAGAGCCAACCCTACCCCTTGGTTGCAGTCCGGTATCCAAACAGGAAAAGAGAGGCCATAGCACCAGCCTTTCCAGCTTAATGCTGGCTGTGCTGGCACCTTGAAGCTGTCCCCCGCTGCCATCAAACAATAATCACAGTGGGAGTTGGGTTTTGTAGGTTTTCTTGGAGTGCCATCCGACTCCTGCCATAATTTGAAGACCTCCAATGGCATTGCCATTCGAAGTCCCACTCCCACCAGGCCCACACCTATCCCAAATTTTCTAGAACATATGCTTTTTGTAGCCATGACATGCAAGATCATATTCCAAATGTTTTATCTTTGTATGTTTATGTGGCCAAATGAGGACACTGAACAAACATATGTTTGCAATCCCCATTATTATTATGTTGACATCGTGGACATGCACACAAGAGATCCAACTAGAATTGTTTCAGTTTTTGAGGTGTATAATAGTGCATCCATTTGTGTTAAACAAAACTTACAATGGATGATAGAATCTTGTATTAAGCAATAGGTAAAAATATTTTATTCTGGCCTATTTGATATTATTGATTTTAACACGGGACTCCATTATCTCCACCAGACTAAAACTCAGAGTTAAAATATCTGCAAACAGCCTACTCATGCCACATAGACTATGGCATGCTGGTAGGATCCCTTCCCTATGCTTTTTTCTGAAATGGTGCACCTGAAGGTCCCCTGCGCCCGTGCTCTACCACTAGAGTGCACACCTGATGTAGAGCCCCAAAGAGGGCGAAAAAGGTCTTGGGTTGTTTGTGTTCCAGTTCAGTCCCTACTGGACTGTTCATATTTTAGCAGGATCAAGAATATTTTGCATTTGGCTGGGTCCAAACTGAGGTGGCATGGTGGGCAATAGAACTATGGGTTGGAATGCTTTCTTGATTGACTGTCAATGGTTAGAGGAATTACAAGTAGTCCGCCCATCACCTTTTGTGTATTTGATGTACTGTCCTAAATGGCAAGGGTATGCCTGGATGTGGGTCCCATGCTCACTGTCCCAGTGGAACACGCTACACCTGACTGAAGAGCCCCAATGAGGGAGAAAACGATCTTGGATTCCATGTGCTTTGGTTTAGGGAGGACCTCGCCCGGCAGTTCGGGCTGGACTGTACCTACTGGAAAAGGGTCATGATTGATTAGCATAAGGGTGGGTTCAAACTGAGGTGGCAAAGTGGGCAAAAGTCAATGGGTTGAAATGCTATCCCTGAGTGATTGACAGTGGTTAGACACATTTCAAGCATTCCGTTTTGATTTTATTGTTGAAATGGGTAAAAATACAAAGATATCTTTAACTACATCTTGGATTAAAAGATTTCCAACTTTAAGTATACCGAGTAGCGCCCAACATTGAGCTCAGGCAGGAATTAAAATACATAAAGGGGATTCCACCCGGATAATGAGTACGAGTGGTAATTTATTAAGTCTTTTTCAATTTTTTATCAGTATCCTAGAGGTCTATAACATACCGTTTCTAGTGATCTCTCTAGTTGGATAAGCCTTTGAGGGATCATAATGTCAAAATTCTTTAACACGTGTAACACTATTGCTTGTTCAAAAGACTCTTTAGCAATCATGTATTGACAGATTTGTATTGCTGTCATCGTTTATAATATAAATAAAGTTCTTGGAGGGCAAATTCTCCTGCTTCCTTTGAAAAGTTTAATATTTTTTACTTAATATGGATTTGTATATTCTCCCAAATTAAACTAGAGAAAATACTAATATAAAAAACACTTTAGTGAGAAAGCATACAAAGGTCACCATAAAAAAAATCAATGCAGTTTCATTTGCCTCCTTTCTCACCCTCTACATGCTCTGCAAGATTTTCAGATAGCTCCCCATCACCAGCAGGCGCACCTACACACAGGCCCTGGTCACCAGTCGACTGGACAATGGCAACGCACCCTATGCAGGAATAACCTTGCATCTCCTCAAGAGACAACGGATACAGAAAATCGCAGTCAGACTTGTTCTAGATCTTCCCAAGTGTTACACATTACTCCCCACCTCAGAAAGCTCCACTGACTCCCCATTCAGGAGAGACACCAGTTCAAGATGCTGACCCATGCCTTCAAAGCCCTTCACAACCAGGGACAAGAATATATCCACCACTGGCTGAACTTTCACCATCCCTCCAAACAACTGTGTTCCGCCACCCTCTGCCTCGCCAACTCCCCCGGCACCCACCGCAGCAACAGTGGAGCACGATCCTTCTCCTAACTCGCAGCAAAGTCCTGGAACAACCTCCCTCTTCACCTTATCCCCTTTACTGGAATTCAGAAAAGGACTTAAGACCTGGATGTTCGACTAAGTCTCTGCAGCAGTACTCCCAGGGCCTGGATACCATCACCTGTGATTAGCTGCACTTTACAAATCCAGATTGATTGATTAAAAAACATAAGAATAATGGCAAAACGATCATTTTTATCAAGGAAATACACCCAACCTTTGAGAGTGGAAATTTCTCCCATTTTGAAAATAGTAGGTTGGTTTATAGTTATTTTCATATAGCACATCTGGATCTTCAGAAAGGCAAATGCATAAATATCTATTCGGAGTGGTGTTATAATAAATTCATAAAACAGATAGCAGAATAACATGCGAAGAATTAAGAATGAATGCTTTGGTTTTGGTTTCATTTATACAAGAACCACCTACTTTAGTATACTGCCTTACAACTGTAAGCTAAAGCTGAGGTTATATCGTCATGGTCGGCTGCTAAATAAAGAGCTATGAAATAAGCATAGAATTTAATGACCGGACTGTCAATACATGGTGGCTGAATTATGGAGCACAGACGCTTAGAGACTGCTTAGGACTCAATGAATAGTATCAATAAAATAGGGGGCATAGGGCATCCTTGGTGTGTACCTTGTTTTTGAACTACTTATCCTATGCAACTATTATTAATAGTAATATTGGCTGTAGATATGCCATAAAGGGATGTGATTACCCTGGTAAGAAAGTGTGGAAAATAAAAAATAAAACTCACAACTCACCAGGTCTAAGGTCTTTTTTGCATCGAGCAGAATCACAGCAGCAGAATTTTTTTAAGTGGAAAAATAGTTAACAGCCTCAATAAGAAAGTATGCATTTGCTGCAATACTGCATCCTGAAAGAAATCCATTTTGATTTGTATGCATTAACACAGGAGCAAACTGAAGGAGGCGATTAGTAATTATTTTTGCTAAGATTTTATAATCAGAATTAAGTAATGTGATGTGGCGATAAGACTCATGTTCTTACCTTGCTTTAAGAAACTGATAGTTACCCCTTCTCCAAAATAGGAGAGGATATATACACCCTTGAGTACAGTAAAAAAAAGTTTAGTTATGGGAACTATTAATTTGGGTAGAAAAATGTTATCGGATTCAATATTTTATCCATTTTCCCCAAGAGATTTCCCATTTGCCAACAGGAAGATAGTTATTTTGACTTCCCTCACCTGGCTCAGAAATCTTTACAATTTCTTTGAAGGAAAATGTAGGAAGAGGAAGTTGAGAAAGAAAAACATTACAATCCTTTAGTGATATAGGGTGTTCCTGTTCACAGCTGGACTGATTTTTTTTAATAGTAATCCTATAATCTCTAGTCGAATGTTATAATTTTCGCTTGGGGTCCTTAACGGTATTAATTACATTTTTACTGGTGCACTTTCTAGCTGCTCATGCAAGGAAGTTACTCATTTTCTCTCCTTCTTCTTAGAAATGAGCAGTGTTAGTCTGTTTTTCTAAATAAACACATCTACAGTTTCTTTTGCCAATGGTAAATTGGCCGAAGTGGTATGAGATTTGTGCTCTAATAAATTACTTTTTGGCTAAAGATAGCTGTTAGAGTTGGCGCCCTTCTTCGAAAATGTCTCCGGATGGAGGCGTTTTATAGACGATATTTTTTTTGTTTGGAGGGGGTCGGTGGAAATGTTGGAATCTTTTGTTCTTTGGCTAAATGCTAGTGACGCAAATTTGAAATTTACCGTGAACTACAATAACCGCAGGGTAGATTTCTTAGATATCAGCATTGAAGGGACAACTGGTGAATTGAAGGTCTGCTTGTTCAGGAAACCAACCGCAAAGAACACCATTCTCAAATTTGATAGCTTTCACCCAAACTGTCAAAGAGAGTCTATTCCTTCTGGCGAATTCTTGCGGATTCGCCGAAATTGTACGGATATGGAAACATATCATAAGCATGGAGACGAATTGAAGGATAGACTGTTGAAACGAGGCTACCCACATCGTCTTGTACGACATGCTTTCAAGAGGGCAAAATATTACGACAGAATGGCCCTACTCCAGGGATCGAAACGACCGGAACATAACCGCATCACCTGTGTGGTAAATCATTCCACCTTAAATTTCAAGATTAGGAATATCATAAATAAAAACTGGAAAATCTTGAATGTGGATGATCAAGAACCAGCTTTGCCACTGCCCCTCCTGGCATATAGGAGAAATCAGAATTTGCGGGACATGTTGGTACATACCCGTCAAATCAAAAGACCCCCTACAGAAGGCCTTTGCCCTATTCCGGGGCTCCCCATCATATTGGGCAACCACAGGTGTGGCTCCTGCCACGCTTGTAACTCTGCTATTGTCTCAGAAACTGTAGAATATAACAACAAGAGTGTCAAGCTGCGTCATTTGACCAACTGCCGCAGTAAAAACATCGTATACATTTTATTCTGCAGCTGCGGACTTGCCTATGTAGGTGAGACCGGCCGAGAATTTCGGATACGTTTCAGTGAGCACAAATCGGCGATTAGAACAAAGAGAACGTCAGCCCCTTTGGTGGAGCATTTCCTCGAAATGAACCATGATGAACAAGAGATCAAATGGTGCATTTTGGAGAAAGTGCAACCAAAATTAGGCCAAATGGTAGACATTACACGCAAGAAAAGGGAAACCTTTTGGATATACCAATTGGATTGCGTGAGACACGGCCTCAATGAGGAAATTTCCTGGTATATCACTCGGTAATAGATTTGTGTCCATGTATATAGCTCAGGTTACAGTCAATCCAACCTGTAAATTTGGATAGCCTTTGTGATTCCCCAACATTACTGAAGTCCATATTTGATTTATATGGGCTTATAACTAGTGACAGTGACCTGTCCGGATTGTGGTTTCTTCTGTACTTTATGACAAGAAGGACAACATTAACAACATGGTTGGATGATTTGTCTCTAATCAAGTCTTCACACTGGCTTCACACATTGTTTTGTAGTTGAGCCTCTAACATCGAGATGGTGTATCATACTAGGTACAGTCCTTCTTGGCTTTGCAGCTAGGAAATCTTTTTTATGAGATCAGGGGAGTTTGATCGCGAACTTACCGACCTTTGCAATTACGTTCTTCTCCTTGGGCAGCATGACACCGTTCCAATATGGCGCAGGTTTTGTGCTATTGCGGACTCCCATTTACATCACATGTAAGTGGTTGTGCCCGTGTAATGGTAAAGAAGTTGATCCACCCCAGTTTCTTGTTTTTATGAATTATTTATTCTTTACCGCTTTGGACGTTGAGTTGTAGCTAAGGAATTTGGACTCTGACACCAGACGACTTTTGGCAATCTGACCGATTTTGGCAACTTTATTGCATCCCTGGGCAGTATGACAACCTTCCAATATGGCGCAGGTTTTGTGCTATTGCGGAGCCCCAGTTACATCGAGGGTAGGAGTCCGCCTCTCTGATTGACCACCGCGCGTTGTCTACACCACGTGTCCACATAATGGCGAAGAACTGAATTTATTTCAGTTTCTGTCTTTATGAATTAACCAAAAAAGGTTCTTTTTTTGTTGTGGACGCCGAGTTTGCTCATACATAGGCGCCTTTATAATTGTACTGTGTCTACATCACGTGTCGATATAACGGAGAGTAACTAGATCGAGTCCAGCCTCTGTTTCCATGATCTGCCCACTCCCTGGGATATCGCGATAATTCACACTTTCTCTACATATACTTCCGGGTTGCATCAGGGCTCTGTCCGATGTCGCCGTTGACCGTGGCGTTCCTGTTTGACTGTGCACTTTGTGCACATTTGCGGTAAGGGTACTTTAGGTTTACCTTATGGTAGGAGTAAGAACATGCTTAGAACTTACGTTTGTCCGAGCCTCGCGTTTAATGGAAAGTTAGCTCTGACCCTTATTATTTTGAATACGCTTTTAGTGAATATGTTTATGGACTGTATTGGGGACATGCCTCGTGGTATCGCGGCATCTTTGTCGGGTTTAATGTCCAGTTCTCGGACATATATGGCAAGGGCCTCTTGGATCATGTGCTTATGTAGAACTTTGTTTAAATACGAACGTTATGCCGATCTACATGTTTTAAGTCAAGTTAGCGTAGGCGGATATTACACCTTCCGCGTGTTTTATTTAGGTCGGGTACCCGTATCCTGAGAAATGATATTACACCTTTTGTGTGTTTTATGTATATAGGGTGTCCTCACCCTGAGAAATGATATCCTGGTTCCGCGATGGTCTTGAGACTCCTACTCTGTCCAGAAGCTTTTCACAATACACAACGGAGATTGAGTTAACTGGTAAAACGGAGTCTTGCAATTGAAATCTGATTACTCGCGTTAGGGAGGAGTTATTGCATTTTAAAGTAATATAATTGATATGTGTGTTTAGAAAGAGACTGCACACTTACTAAAGGTCTCCATCTTACTCTTTATTTAGAGAATCCTCCTCTGTGGGCATTCAGGTTGGAAACGGAAAGACACGCTCTTGTCTTATAAACTAAGGAATTTCCTGGCACAATATGTAAGCAATTACGCTTATTAACTATAGGTGGGTACCATTTACCTATATACATGTAATCTATGGCCTCTCTGTTGTTTGATTTCATATAGAGACCACCAACGGTCCACTCTTTGCCTTTTCTTTTTCTTTATGGTACAGTCCATCTCAATAAATCCACGGATCAAGCCCTATAATTGTGCGACATCGGGTTCTTATCAATTGGGTACTCTTGGAGAGACACCCATTCCTGGATAATGAGGTAAGGTATGGCCCTGGGCTGTAGCACACATGAGTCACATGTATAGTGACCATTGGACTATGATTCTTAATAAAATGTCCCTGATTCTCTTACTGTTATAGGAATGAATAGAAAGAGAATCCTCATACCTGTGATACAGCCACTTACTTGAATACACACCAAGACTTGAATACACACCAAGACCTCACGGTGTGAGTGTTTACTGTCCTTTCCTTGCTACCTTTGACCATTGTAGAATTTTTGAATAGGTCCTGATACATGTGCATTAGGGTCTGTTATATGACGAAACCCGTATGATTTATTGCATCACCTCATTGTAAGATTGACATTAAATGCATTCCGGTGTGGAGTTTGACAGTGGTGCGTTACTAAGTTGGGATTGGTGTCAACAATCTGTTTTTATCTTGCTAATAGTCTGTGGGTTTTTGCAATTTTGTTTGGTGGCAGCACCTACAACCACTGTCATTATATCTTTTAGGTCCCCTTTGGTCTCACTGGGTTGCAGTTCATCTGGGAAAAGATCCTGAGGAAGGTGGCCTAGAGCCGCCGAAACGCGCGTCGACTACCAGAGTGCGGGTCTCAATATTCTGGTTGAGACCGTCCTAGTGACAGGGGTCTCCCTGTCTACTAGTACCCAGCTACCTTTTTACAATTGTAGTATTTGTGAATGTGTATGCATGAGTGTGTTAGTTGTTTGTGTGGGTGAGAACCTTTTGGGACACATGATTTGTTTCTTCTTTCTTTTTGTAAATGAAAATAATTTTTTGCGTTTTTTGTACAATGTTTTTGTAAATAGTGATTCCTTTTTCTTGTTGTATATATTGTGTTAATAATGTACTTTTGCTATATGGATTCTGTGATTTAACTTTCTTTGGTGTTTCCGAATAATGAATTTTGTATCATATTTGTGAGAGCAATGCTAATACCTCAAAGTATAAACTATGAAAATAATAAATGATATATATTTTTGAAAAAAATGAGAAAAAAATGTGGTTGGTGCAATTCTGTCACTTTTTATATAAAGAATACGATAAATACAGATCTGGAATAACTGAGGCCTAGGAGGGAACTTTTTCTCTTACTGGTTATTTTTTCCCCTCTGTTCCCTGGCCTACACTTATCTCTTTTGAGGGGGTCCCATCATTTTCGCTTTCTGTTAGATCAAATTTTGCCATTTATTGAATTTCTGTCTTACAGAGAAAACATATGTTGGAAACAAACAATGCCCGAATCGAAGTTTTACAAGCGTCCCACTTCATGACAGGTGTATCAATGTTTATAAGAAAGAAATGGAAAATGTGTTTTTGATATGAAAAGTGAAAGATGAATCCTAAAGCAGTGTTGTAGCGAGATCTAGCTAAACATAGTTGTAAAGCAAATTTTGGGAGTTTCAAATTGTAAAGCTATCAAGAATGATATGAAACGAGATCTAATTTATAGAGGATGTTTACCTTCTGAAAAGGAGCAAAAATTAAGTTATAATCTATAAGAGGCAGATTTAAATGTACCCGCACTGCAGCTTCCTCAGTAGAGCATCTGGTAGACCAATTTACACTGCATTGCATAACCCAATTCAGCATGTCACGTCTACAGTCGGTTTAACTCAAGACATATAATCAAAACTACAGTTGAAAGTCATTAAACTTCAATTTTAAACTTGCAAATGTCATAAAATGCAACTAAGTAGCTATGTAGTTTTAAATTACTCCAGTAATTAAAGTTGATATCCACTTTCCAAAAATTAACAAACATGCCACATTTCAATTGTCAATTGCTTCCTTCATACCACTCCAACAACAGTATCAACAATGATATGACTATTAGTCTTTGAACAACTCTTTGAATCTTGGAGCATTTACATTTATTTATAAAATATTATGTTCTATGACCAGAATCACGACCAGCAGCTCGGAAAACGAAACACTAAAGGTTTGACTTTTTTCATTTTAGCATTAAAAAGGTTTCAGGGGATCTGTACTAAAATAATTTGCTATGCATGTGTAACAACAAGTTACAGTACAGAAGGTGAACAATTTAACTTTACAGCGCATCATTAATTTGCTGATTTGAAACGGACATATTTTTCGTAGAGATACAGTGTTTAGGAACTTAAGTAAAGCAATTTTGCAGGACGTTTTGCTCCGGGCCGTAGAGGCTTGGATGCTTCGTAATAGTAGGGAGTCCTTAAGAAAATAAATAACTGTGTTTAGTAATGTGACTAACTTTTTATAATTTGCAGTAAGAAAAATGGTCCCATGAAGTAACTAACTTAGGCAGCAGATTTTTTTTTAAACCTAAAAGAAAGCATTTCCATTACTGAAATGCTGTTTCTTTATACATAAAATGCTGATCAGGTGTAAATTGGTTATATGTGTACTCACTGAATATGTACAAAACATGCTGTACAAGGTAAACTTCGTCATGCACTGTATTGTAATTGTATTTATGTAGCCCTTACTACACTGAAGGAGTCAGTGTAGCACTTTACCGTATGTAGCACATTACTGCAGGACCCATGAATAGTTGTTAATGCAGTGGTTATTGTTGGTTATTGATATTAGTCTTGTGCCTTTCAATGCATGCCTACCAGTTTATTTATGTCACACACTATTACATTAATAGGGGTTAGGTGCGATGATTACTAAGGGGCATAGGGGAATGTGAGTGACTGGAGAAGATTAAATATTGTTAGGCTGCAGAGAAACGGTTTCAAAGAAGGAGAGATTGTGATCTACAAAATGAAGTGTGGGCAACTTGCACGGATACAAAACTAGAGATTACGGCAGACAGCCATTGACCGAGCAGGCTATACTCAAAGTAGGTATGAAGCGGATGGAAAATAAGAAGTGGGGTGTTTGACAGAGAGAAAAGAGGAAGAAAAAAGTTTATAAGTCAACGTCAATTGTACATGCAATATCTTATGAACATAGTGCGAAGAGGCTTTTTGAGATAGCATGTGATTGAGGAAGTAAAACTTTGGAGAAAAACAACTTTATTTGAATAAGAGATAGTATATTGTATACCAGTTTTTATTTTCTTGTAATTTTATGGAGTCATTGCACTTTTTAAAAATGTATTTAACTAATTCCTGTATTATATATAAATGACGCCGGTTTGCTTTTTATACATATGTTTTAACTGATTGCAAAGGTTTTAATTAATCATGCAATAAAGATTACTTTCTAGTAGATTGTATTGTAGCATTTGTATAAAGCTTATTACTCGTATGTGAGGAGCTGAAGCACTTGGAACAAATAGCATGCTACACCACGTGGGTATGTGGTTCGAAGTGTTTTGTCATTTGTTTGAGGCTATGTGTCAATTATTTCTATGTCTTTTGTGATGACCACAGAGGTGCAGATATCATGTTTTGGAACACAGTGCTTGGTGGGGTCATGGATGAAGACGTTTGAGAGATAGACACACATTTTCTTGTATTGCTTGTGGTATTCTGGCAGCTATGCAGGTCCCTTTATTGAATTGGTATATTTTCTTTTATTCTCTCAATCCCACTTCCTATACTAGTTGTGACAGGATGTTGTCAAAGCTGTGATGTTATGGATCTGGAGGAGGTAACAGATGTGGAGAAGGAGTAAGTCGGAATCAGAGATCTGCCTGGATAGACGTATGTGGATATCATAAGGAGACATCAATTAAGGAGATTTCCAAGTTGCACTTTACTATAAATATGCTTTTGTCATAATAGAACGTTGGTGCTCAGGGCATGTGACTACATGGAACCTGCAGGGTGGACTGTTAGAGTCCTCCAGCCACCAGCAATGTGTGGCAGATCTCTCTGGTCTTTGCATACACGTCTGGTTAGTATCTGTGCCTTCCAGTTGTCAGCAAGATTCCACTGGACCCTTGTTATGTTATGGTAATAATATTTGTAGAGTGCTCGAATACCCTTGGGTGTCTTGGCGCTGACTGCACTAGATATTGTTAGTTTTTAAAAACTCAAGTTTTAAGCTCCTTTCTAAGAGAAAGCAGGGTGGGCAAGGCCCTAATATGGGGGGGGGGAGGGCGGGGGTTGTTACAGAGCTTATTTGTTCCGGTGACAAAACTTCTTCCACCCCAGTTCATTTTCCTAGTAGAATCCTAGCGGCAGCGTTCTGTATTTTCTGGAGTTTGTTAATGTATTTTTCATGTAGAGGCCGTTGCAACAGTCTATTTTTGATAGAGCTAAGGCGGTGATGGCGTTTTGTTTGGTGTTAGCTGGAATGTACGGGAGAATTTTTTTGATCATCCTAAATAAGTAGAAGGCGGAGGAGACAACAGCATTATCCTGGTCGCCATAATTGAGCTTGTTGTCAATTTGAACTCCCAGACTCTTGGCTTTGGCACAGGGTTGGGAAGGGGGCCTAGTTCTTCTGGCTACCAGGAAAGGGCCCAGACTGAGGAAAGACTTCCAAACAATATCACCTCAGTTTTTCCTGAGTTGAGCTTCAGGCAGTGTCTGTTCATCCATAAGCAGAAGGCGCAAAAGCAGTTATGGAAATAAGTGGAGACTTTGGGCTTATTATTGAGCGCAGACACTACTACCTGAGAGTTGTCAGCGTAGCAGGTAAGTGAAAAATCAAAGTCTTGATTAGGATGGCAAGTCCCGTAACATATATCTTTAAATAGTGTCAGACTTTCAGACATTATATGCCTGCCCCATTGAAAATGAGGGATCAAGTGCTGAACTGGTATATAGAATCAGTGGGTGAAAAATTAGGGTGTGTACCCAGGCATGCTAATGCTCTAGAACTATCCTTTGCGTTGGTGGGTGGCGACATGGAGGTGGAGAGGCAATGTTTCTGGCTCAAGCCCTTTCTGGGCCTAACTGGCAGCACTCCTTAACCTTTCACCATTTACCTGAACACCCGAGCTGACCTCCCTAACAGTCTTGATTAAATAGGAGATAAAGCCCTGGTTGTCAGGTGGCCTAGGTCCAATGTGAGTCCTAACCATAACAGTCAGGTGACCTAGTTCTAAACTCAGTCCTAACCCTGGTGATTAGGTGAACTGGCTAGAACGGGAGCCCTTGTGGTCACAGACTGGCATGGCTAATGCTAGGACAAATTCGAACTCCCAATACACAGATCTAGGAAACCCAACTTGGCTTAGAAGTGGCAAGGATAAAACATAGTGAAAATGATTAAAATAGGTACCAAATGATCAAACATTTAATTCAACCATTAAAATCTTTTTTGTTGTAAACATAAATCACATATTGTTTAACACAGAAACCCTACATAGCGCATTTAAAATGAACTTTGTTTCAGGTATACCTGCTTTCTCAGGATCAGGTAGGCAGCTATATTAGTCCTATATAACATGGCATCACTTTATAACTGGGGCTTGCAGGGCATTACCCTTTCCGGCAGCCAGTGGCTATGGAAGGAGAGGGGTCAACTGGTGATTAAGGGACCTCTTTCCATTGGAAGAATAGGGGTCACAGACATGTATAGCTAATTCTAGGCCAAATCTGAAGCCCCAATTCACGTTTATCAACTGGAGCTCCATTGCTCGGAAGACTTACATGACGTGTATGGGTCAGGGAGAAAAGGGTGTGAAGCTGATCCAAATGTGTGCCAATTTTAAACGTTTTGGTCAGAATAAACTACATATTGTTTAACACAGGGGCCCTAGGCAGCACAATGAAAATTAAGCCTGTTTCAGGTGTTAACTGCTTTCTCAGACTAGGACAGGCAAAGCTAGTAGATTAGTTCTCAGCCGCAAGACACCACTTCAAAAATGTGGCTCGATCTAGGATGCTGAGTAGGCAACTGTATGATGCACTGGTCACGAACCCTGTATTTTTTCTTTCTCGGTAGCCAGACCTTGTCACTCAGGTGGACTGAAAGTTTCAAATTATCAGGACTGCCTCAAATCCAGTTCATGTCCAGGTCATGCAACTTTGCAGTCTCTCCAGGTTAAAGCTGGCTCTGGCAATTTGTGGAATGGCTTCAAACAGGAAACTATTTATAAAGAAATGCGAAAGCCCTGCTGGAATTGAGGCAGGGCAGATGTATTACTTGCAAGGGATATTTGGCTACACCAAAAAAGGCCCACCTGGCTATCTGCACCAACCCAAAGACAGACAAGTAGTTTCTGAAAGAGAGGAGAGGCAAGTGCAAACTCTGGTACCAAGAGAAACACCAGAAGCCTTGCAAAAAGTCAACCACTGCCTTAAAAATCTCACACATATGGAATTCAAAGGATTCCAGAATTTACCTTCCGATGCACACCAATGAATAGACATGAATTGGAAGATTTAGATCTATTTAGAAAAAATCATGAAAATAAAATATCCTCTAACCTTATTGGCTGGAGATAGCAGGTTGTTTCCCGCCACAGGGCTAAAGGTAAGACATAAAAGCCTGAACTCTCAGACTAGAACCATGCTGCCACCACCATCTGTTCTTGTGTGGCCCGCATATAGGTGATAGTAGGTATCCTTGCAAAGAGAGGGTGGTCCTCCTACAAAGGCCAGTTTAGGTCATATGAATGGTTAAACCTTGCACAAAGTCAGTCATCAAATCCCCAGCAACAACTTGACATTGTGCTCATAAGTGAAGTCCAATCCATGCAGGCAAATGGATCGCCTAAGCAACTTTTCTTTTTAATGCTTCCATTGCCACTAGAGGGATTTGTGATATGCCTGCACACAAACTTGTTCCCAAGAGGTAAAAACTGAATCTCTACAGAGGTGCCACACACATGAATAATGCACTGCAAAAGCCTAGTTCTGCTCCCAAGTCGTCAACACGTGTTAAAAGCCATCATATGATCCTTCCCTCTTTAGTTGAGCTGAGAAAATGCTGACTTTCAGACACAGGTGCTCTGCATAGATGTTCTTTCAGGACAAAGGCCTAACATTGTGCACTCCAGATCGTTTTCTTGATCCACTTGTTAGATATCAAGGAAGAGACTCCAGCCCCAAAGTCAGCAAAAGAGTTCCTGCAATATACAGTGAGATCTGGAAGTGCGGTCACCTGGGTCTAGGTAGAGGGAACCTTCCAGTCGAGCACTGTTTGCAGTGTCTCCAGTAGGGGATGCCTCGATCCACTACCTACCTAGTTACTTAAATAGACAAAATTGAACTATCTATAATTTGCTGTTTTTATAGTTTACGGTACAAAAGGGGGTGGTGATGGACGGAGCATCTGAATCAATCAAACACTCACACCCAGTCAAAAGATCTGGGTTAAATCCATCACCGTTCTTTAGCCCACTCTGCCACCCCAGTTCAGACATGGCTATATGCAAATCAGTCTGACCCTGTGCCTCATGGGTACAGTCCAGCCCGAACTGCCAAGCCATGTCTTCCCTGGACCGGAAACAAGCTTCCGAGGACCGGTTTCTGGTATTCCAGCCGTCTTCAGCCCAGCTTGCTTGAATCCAGTGGCAAAGTGAGCAAGGGACTCACGTCTGAGCATACCCTGCCACACTTATGGTGGCCAAAAGCGGTACAAAAGGGGGTGGTGATGGACGGAGCATCTGAATCAATCAAACACTCACACCCAGTCAAAAGATCTGGGTTTAATCCATCACCGTTCTTTAGCCCACTCTGCCACCCCAGTTCAGACAGGGCTATATGCAAATCAGTCTGACCCTGTGCCTCATGGGTACAGTCCAGCCCGAACTGCCAAGCCATGTCTTCCCTGGACCGGAAACAAGCTTCCGAGGACCGGTTTCTGGCATTCCAGCCGTCTTCAGCCTGGCTTGCTTGAATCCAGTGGCAAAGTGAGCAAGGGACTCACGTCTGAGCATACCCTGCCACACTTATGGTGGCCAAAAGCGGTACAAAAGGGGGTGGTGATGGACGGAGCATTTTTATAGTTTAGCCCACTGATCCTGATGAGATACACAACTGCTGATCTTAGAGGTATGGGGTCCCCCAAACAAGCCTAAGAGACCTTCTATATTTTATAAAACATAGTTCCTACCTTATGAGGGTGATTTACTAGGCGCTATAGGACCTATTTTCACCATCATTGTAATATGATTTCTCCTTTTGTGTTTTATGGAATTGTAACAATGCTGACCACATTATTTCTAATCATATGTCTGGTTATGTTAGCAAAGATACTGCATCTTAGAGCACGTCGTTAAAATAAATATTTTAACCTTTCCGTGTCTCTTTTTACTCCTGGTATGGACTGGTATGATTGTATAACGCAAGAGTGTTCTTGCTTCCCACCATTCCTGAGTATAACCTAAGTCGCATGTTCTGGGTTGTCTAATCATTGGTTCCTTTGCTATAGGACGAAGAGCTACTTTTACACTGATGCTAGCTGGTTACGGTGTCTAGGCACTGAGGTGAGTTTTTTGGTAAACCACAATTCACTGAGGTCCTGGGTCTCTGTGCACAGTTCTGTGTAGGAGCAGAATCCTTGCGACAGTAGCTTGCTGAAAGAAGCATAAAACTCCTCTAGCCAACGCAATGGTCGCAGCTGTTGCTCTGGCAGAGTGAGCCTGTAAGCGCTCAGCAGGCTGTTTCTTGACCATTGCCTAACAGATCTTAATATAGAGGATGATCCATCGAGAGATGGTTCTATTCTGAATTGCATTCTCTTTCTTTGCACCTGCAAATTCCACAAAGGGGTGATCGCCCACCCCAAATTCTTTAATGCAATCAATATAGAATGATAACGCTCGGTGGAGTCTCTCCTCTTCTTTACAAGGATCAGGAGCGGGAAAAGAGGTTGACAGGCTTATGTTCTGCCCGACTTGTAAAGAGGTGACCATCTTTGGCAAAAAGGATGCTCTAGTTCTAAGAACCCACCTGTCTGAGAAGAATGAAGTGTAGCGAGAGTTAATTGAAAGAGCCTTCAATTCGCTAACCCTCCTGGCAGATGTTATTGCTACAAGGAAGACAGCTGTCAGAGTTAGGAGCTGAAACAGGCAGCTGTGCATCAATTTATTTGGATGTAAGCAAAGCCACAAACTTCTCTGATCAGCAGGTGTAGATGGTTTTGGTAGAAGAACACCTGGCCGCCAGAATGACATCACATACTTTAGGAGGGAGATCAAACACCCTCAACTGTTGCCACTCCATCTCCATGCATGAGGGTGGACAGTGGACAAGTTTGGTTATAGTACCCTTCCTCGTTGCGGAGACAAAAGATCTTCCCAGAGGGCTTTGTTCCTTTTATCAAGGGAAGGCTAGTTCAGTCCCCAGGCAGCACTTGCGCAACCAAGTCCACCACATTATGGGAATAACGGGCCAATAGGCATGAAGTGTTCATGGACTGCAGTGCCAAGCTGGCAGAAGAAACAATACTCTTTCTGAAGATATCCAGCCTCTTAGACGTCCTATCTGTTGGTGTGGTAGAGAACCCATCAGGATTGATTCAGGACATTGAGGCATGGACCACCAGGCTCTCAGGGGTGGGATGCTGGGTGAGGAATGCCGGGTCCCTAGGCCCAAGCGATGGCAGCAGGAGACAGTCCTGTGCACAGGATTGCCTGTGCAGGACGTGACCCAGGCCCAAGTAGGACATCAGTGAAGGGTTTGTTGAAGGGTAGTAAGGAATCTGATTGGGATATACCCGGTTGAAGCATCTCAGTCAGAAAATGTGTTTTTACGTGCATCGTAGGTCCCTGTAGATCAAGGACCTCAGCCATCATCCACACCACCATCACAAAAAAAGCCCCTTACTCCATAGCCACTGTGAGAGGAGAGAGGACATCAGTGCCTGGTGAGGTGTCCAGACCACTGGCACCAGCCAGATTCATTGTTATCGGCCATGGACTATACTAGGGGGTCAGTGTAGGAATAGGGATTCTCAGATCCCCTCCATTTGTGTGTCGCAGAGAGCCCTTCAGTGAAATTATACTCTGTCTCCAATTCAGGCCATGTGCACCTGGTCAGCGCCGGAACTGACATCATGCAGCGTTGGTCCGGCTCCATATTGAGTCGGGCATCGTGATGAGTTCAGCGTCAGCGACACCAGGAATTGTGCTTTTGGAACACTCCCGGGTGGAGGTTGCAAAATCGTGGCTGATCCATATCCATCAACAGATCCAAAGGTGTCAATTGGTGTGGAGAGTGACCCCGCCAGTGAAGCTTCAGTCGAAGACCCTCCTGTACCCATGGGACAGAAGGTGCTCCAGAGGGATTCATCAGCCCAAAAATGAGGCTTATGGCCTCATAAAACTCTTAGAGCTGGGCGGGGGTCCCTAAGGCTATGGCAAATTCAGGGAAGCACAGAGAAAACTAAGTTTCTGACATCAGCTTAACGGGGACCACATGCGAGCAGGGTCAGGATTTGTGGCGCTGTTCCGGTGTGTAGTTTGAACAATGGGAGCAACGCAGAGAAGTCAAAGAGTGCTTCGACTTCTTGGACGACTTCTTGTGGGACTCACCAGAAAAAGCCAGGGAGCAAGACAAGGACCGACGCGAGTGACTCCGGGAGTGGTGCTGAGACCTCCCATGCAAGTGGGACTAGGAGCGGTATGCAGTCACATGAGAAGCAGCCAAAAGCTTCATGGCCCACTTTCGGATGGGCTTAGGGCTGATCGTCCTGCACTCCGCACAAGATGTGGAGTTATGATCCTTCTCAAGGCACCACAGACATACTAAGTAGGGGTATGTCACCAACATTCGTCAGTGACAGGCACCACAAGGTTTGAACTCAGTGTTTTTTTTGGGGGGGACATCTCGAAAAAAGGGAGAAAAGATAAACTAGTCATTGACAAAAAGCTTGAAGTCAGCCAAAAAATGACTGAGGGGAGCAGGATCCGGATCCACGCTGATGACGCAGAAAAGAAGGAACTTAGGTCAGTGCACCAGGGTGACGCTTTTATAGGCACCGTGCAAGCCATTTTTGATGGGGACAATGCCAATGGGGCTATGAGAAGAATGGTGCCCCCTACAGCCATGCACGGATGATCGATACAAAATTTCCAAATTCAGTCTGATGCCTGGGAATATTCTATGGTAAGGAGTCTGAAGTCTCTATTGAATTCCAAGATCTAAAGAGGAAATTCACCAGCTATACTCCACCTCACACACAACATCGCAAATTACACCATTGATGCCAAATCAATATCGCCATCCATGCCATGTGTTCAATGCTGTTGTAGGTGGCCTGAATGGCTGAAGTCCATGCACAGCCATACTTTATAACGATTTTATAAGCACACACACAGATGTACTGCTATGCCCTATTGTTTTGTTTTTTAAATTTATATAGCGTTTGCCACTCTTATGTGGAGCACTGAAGAGCTTGCCCACATTGGCAACATGCTACAACGTGTGGATTGTTGTCCTTGGTT
The DNA here is from genome assembly GCF_964261635.1 of Lissotriton helveticus. Classification (NCBI taxonomy): domain Eukaryota; kingdom Metazoa; phylum Chordata; class Amphibia; order Caudata; family Salamandridae; genus Lissotriton; species Lissotriton helveticus. The sequence goes on from NC_136067.1 coordinate 1,628,837,654, forward strand.
TGATCACATATGGGAAGTGCTTCCATGTTGCATATGCTGACCTCCAAGATATGGTTAACATTTCATAGAAATGAAATGAGTCGTATAATGCGCTACTAAGCCCGGAGGCATCAAGGCGCCTAAAAAAGAAATCAAAATGACCAAATAACCAGCACTACGGATACTCCTTAGAGAATAACCATGTTTTAGGGCTTTCCGAAAGTTCTGGACCGACGGTTGGGATTTGATTTCAAAGGGAAGGCTGTTGCACAACTTGGTGGCTACTGTTGAAAACGCCTTCCCGCCCCATTTAGTTCTACGAGCGCGAGGGACCACCAACAGACTCTTGGTTGAGGAACGGAGAGCTCTCTCCGGTACATATGGGCGCAGCAATTTCCTCACGCCCTCAGCCCCATTGCCAGCAAGCGCCCCATAGGTCACACAGAGAGTCTTGAAGGCAATCCTGGACTCAATAGGGAGCCAGTGCAGAGTTTTCCTGGCAGCCATGGCGGAGGATAATCTAGGAGCATCCAGTACAAATTTGGCCGCCGCGTTCTGGACAGTCTGTAGGCACTGCATCAAACCTTTATTAGCACCAGCATAAAGAACATTACAATAGTCAAGTCGCGAGGCAACCAGTGCAACGACGACCTGCTTGCGAGCCTGAGGGGACAAATAGTGCTTAATTTTTCGAAGAATTTTAATAATGCCCCAACAGGTAGCGACTGTTCTATTGACCTGCTGTACCATTGAGAGATCAGGGTCAATAATTACTCCCAGATTCTTCGCAGAATCTGTAGGTGTGGGGCAGACTCCCTGCGAAGGGGGCCACCATTAGGCCGTCCAGAAGTTAGTGTTTCCACCAAAGACCAACATTTTGGTCTTCTCCCCATTCAATTTGAGTGAATTGTTAATCATCCACTTAGCAACCGCACAGCTCAGCGATGTAATGGATGAAGAGGTATGAGAGAAAGGCGTGCTGTCTATGGTTAGTAGTATGCTGCCAGCCTTGACCGTCTTTGCAGGGCTTTTTATGGTGTTCTTGTCCATCTTGATAGTTATTGCATACAGTCGTCCATTCTGTGGTCTTAAGAACCTGAGCAGACATGGGTAGGAGGGAAAAGGGACAGAGATCCTCCAGGAATGACTACATTCCAGTCATCCTTTCTGTGGTTGTTATTGGATGATATTATGGAGTGGTCCTAGTATACCTGGTTTGCCATCTGTCCTTTTATACAGTAGGCACAGGACGCTGTTTTGGCAATACCCAGCATACATTACATAGAGGTGCACAGTCATAACAAAAAGACTTGACTCGAAACGGTCTTCTTTACGTTCTATACGTCTGTACACTGTGGACGCTGACCATAGGCTCTGCCTTATAGGCTTGGCAAAATGCCCCACCCTATATGCTTTTTGCCCTGTATGAAGCAAAGAGGAGATCGGTGGAATGTCTAATGACGTGAGATCCCAAAGTAATGCTTGCAAATTAAAGCTTTTTTGAAATTTGGATTACAACCATGAAGTCCCTTCAACTACAGTTCTTTCTCTGAATCTGCATGTTTTTTTAAACTTACATAGGTTATGATGTGATTTTGGAAAAGCACCCAAATGTCGCTTTAAAAATGCGTTTTGTCCAACAGTGTGTATGTTTACGTGTGTTTGTGCACACTACACATATGTGTTTGTATAAAGGCAAACATAGAGAGCAAGAGGATAAAAAATGCCAGATAAAAAATTGCATGGCAGATAATGGACGTAATACTGACCAATAACGGCAGAAATCTTGTGGCAAATACTTGGACTTTGGCTTATCTTGTTGCACAATCTCTTCAATGACATGATGCATCATTTATCGAAAACCATGGCTATATATAACATCAAGGTAACAATAAAAGCAATGGACTTGAACAGTTAAAGTAGGTGAATGCACTGAATCCCATATGGCATTACAAATAAAATTGAATACAACATATTCAACACACGGTATTACATTTCACAAATGACATTATTTGGGGCTGTGTGTGGTGTCATCATTGCGGATTTTGGTTGCTGCCTGCCCATGTAAGTGCACAACTGTCCCATCACCTATGCCTGTCCAGGTGGCTGCATTGTCAGAGGTCTGAGCCTTCAACCTTGGGAGCTGCACATATTAAAGTTTCTGAGACACTAGGTATATGTGTGCACGGCTCACCATTAAACACAAACAGCAAATTTAGTCTCACAGAAAGTATATGTTCAGTAATTTCTTGGCCAATGGCATTTGGTCTATCTCCAAATTAAGGAGCAGTCCTCATTTTTAGACTCTGTTCTTGGATTTTCAAATGTCCAGTTACAAAGGGTTTCTACTAGTATACTGCCTCATGACAACTACGGGCATGTATGGAGAACTCCCCCGTTCATACCTAGACACATCTGGGGAGAAATAAAGGCATCTTAATATGACCCAACTGGTTTCAGCTGTTTTAACACACTGCACAAATACACTAGGACAGGTTAAAACACCCTACACCACTGGATAGCAGAAGTATCCCAGTGTTTTTATGTTTTAAATGTGACACTCTTCAAACATGTCCCAGCCATACGACGTTTTCTACCAAGGTGGCTCATTAAGTCGGAAGTCCAGTAAAACATTTGTCCACTAGTATTTCAAGAAGGTAAAGCTCTCTTAGTTCCTGAACATTCGTCTTGGTTGACTTTAATTGCTTTGTGGCACAAACTGACTTAGAGCACTTGCCGCCCATCAAATACACACCTGTCTTTTTAAGTAAGGAAGAACTAACGCTGTGATAGCACAGTCTTTGGCCAAGTCGACTCTAAGAGCGAGGTTAATGCCTAGGCCTGAAATATATGCTGGAAAATAAGGCTTAGGTGAAACTATTTTCATTAAAAACGTTCTACGCATAACTGTACATAAATTCCAGGTTTACTATATAATGTACCGTAAATTAAGCTGACGAAAACTTCATATGCTTTGTAACGTTGACGACAGTAAAAAGCAATAATTTCATTTTAAAAAACAAAGGCTACAACACTGAAAAAAAATCTTTAACAAGCCATTGTCTGCTGGTGCTGGTGCTTCTTTAATGCAAACTTAAAAGCTTTCCCAATTGCGGTCGTCAATTGGTTCGTTTTGAAGATCCGCGCACTTACCTCTGATAATTTGTGTACATTTTTCACCCGATGCACAGTAAAAGAAAAGTCAAAGAAAACGTACTTTCAAGAAAAAATGTTCAATTATCAATTGCTGCTTGTGAGAGGAACTCGCTGTGAATAGCTTTCAGATGTTTTATCACTTGTGCAGTGAAATTAAGGAAACCTGTTTTGCAGACGACATATAATTAGGACTACGCTGTCGGCGTAAAAAAAAAAAAAAGGCAACTGGGTTTTATGGGAATAAGATGCATTCCATCCTGAAAAAACACACTCCTGCAACCCCCAACCTACAGGCCTCTCTAGCCTTGACAGACTGCCAGAACTTGTAGCTGTCACTCAAACAGCAGCCTACTCCGCCTCCCTCATTAGGAAGGTAAACAATGAAAAAAAAGGCGAAGGAGATGATGAGCGAGATAGCAGAACAAATGAGGGCCAGGAGAGAAACAGGACACCAGCTTAAAAAAATCCATAGCCGGGGACTCATGGAGGGCCACCCCCTACCCACCTCTTGGGGCAGTTTCCAAAAACACAGAAAGAAGTAAAGGCGAGTGGGCAATCCTTTTTGGATTTCTGTCTTCCCTCTCCATTGCCCCGGGCAATCATGTTAAAACTCACATGGCTGCGGCTTATTCAGATAAACCTAACAATGCACACCAACGGTTACCATGTGGACCTTCACAAGCCACACAAGAATGCGCTGGTTCAAATCCCCCTCATCGCCCCCTCCCCGCACTGAAGCGAAATTTATTCAAGACAGCAAACTGCTTAGCAGCCTTCTGAAAGCAAGTGGCGCTACGGGGAATTCTGGCCTGTGTTTACAAATTATAAATTAGAGGCCACATCCTGCAATGCGCGTTAGAGTAGCAAAGGCAATCCCCAAAATGGTTCATGACTTTGACTATTTTCCATATAAGCTGCATGCATATGCACGCGGGAAAGCGAGCTGGTTTGGCTACACTGCCATTAAACCAGCAGTGTGGCAAGGCTATGACCTGAAAGCGGCTATTTCAAATTGGAGGGGCGTGGTATAGACCACCAATAAATACGGTTTATATTTGATATACAGAGAAAGACCAGCAGGCGTGCTACCTGAATCTTTTATAAAGCCGAGCCCAATGTAACTCCTAAAAATGCCAGGTAATTTTTGGTTTGGCTAGAATTCATGTATTTGCCAAATTGTAGAAAGGGGAAGAAAGTGTGTGTGGCATGCACATTTCTATGTTCATATACAAGCACACACATATGAGTACGTCGACATTTAAACATATATATAAACTATAAATACATAATATTATAGTTCAAACAAAATAGGAATATTTCTTCACTTCTGCCCCGTTTTAGATACAATGCCAAAAGCAACAGATTCCCTTGGGACTGACTCAATTGGCTGGGACAACCTACCAAATCACACAAGCCCTCAGCAACATGAAAATATATTTCAGTAAACGAAACAACATTTTATTCTACTCCTGCATCTGCTCCAAAATGCTCCTGGTGAAGCACGACTATCCAGCCTGTTCCAACTTCACAGCCGCGCTCCCCCATCGAACCTGACAAGCAGGGCATCCCCACTGATCTGCCCAGTCCCAGTCAGTGACTGGAGAAGGCACCCCTGCCTCCCTTTCACAGACAGCAGCAGATTAGGGAAGGCTGTTGGGGATCAGAGAGCAGCACACAGAGGATCTGCAGGCCAGTCGGTGGTCAGAACAAGAGCAGGAGGATTACAGAGGGAGGGGGAAGGGATGGGAGCACAAAATGGTGTAAAAGAACGGGGGAAATGCACTTTTTATCCTGCCATGGAAAATCTTCAGGGAGGGACAGGGGGGAGAATCAGATCCCATCTGTCTACGCAGGTGGTTTTGAGGGGAGGGTCAGAAGCATTTTGCCAAAGAAGAAAGAGGCTGCAAGCGTGAGGCAATGGGGGAGGAGGCGGGTAGACCAATTCCCCACCCTCAACGTTGTTATTGACTTTTTCGAAAAAAAATGCTCTGCATATTAACACATGGAATATCAACGCCAGTAGAGGGAGCCACAATTCATCAACGCTTTCCAACAAAGCTTGTTTTGAAACTCTGAAGGACATGGAAGCATTACCTCCCTGTCAAAGTACTTACATCACAAGGCATGAATGCAGCCTGGAAAGAATTTCCATGACCACATACACCTTTCCTCAAGGAGCCTTACAGAGGACCACCTGTCCTCCAGCGCCCTCGTTTTGCCTCTCCTGTGGGGAGAAGAGATGTTGTGCACTGTCTGCCAAAGCACATGTAAGAGTGTTGAATGGATTGAGGTATTTCTGTCCCAACTTATCTGCCTACTTGCAGGGCTTGAAGGCAGGATTCAGCATGGTCTGTGGAGTGGATGTGGCTCACCGGCAGGGTGTGTGGTAAAGGGTCGAAGAGAAGCACCGCACTGTAATCTAGCAGGCTGTAATACACTGGTACATCAGCTGGAGGTTATCAGCAGTCTCCCACTTAAATGGTATCCTTGGGGATGTGTGGTCCACTGCTTAATGGACCCTCGCAGTCACTGACAGGCATGGGAGCTATGGAAAAAAGAAGCCTCAGGTTTTGTCTTACTACCAGAAGGATCATGGCAATATGTTAGGTAGTGGGCAATATGTTAGGTAGTGAGAGCACACATTCTACTCCCCTGCTCCTTGCAAGTCTTACCATTACAAGAAGCTGAATTTGGTTTTGACACTAGGCATTTTGGGAGTGATCTTCCCTTATGCAAGGATTACTGAGGAGCAGCATTAACCAGTCTTCACCTTCTGGGCACATTCAGTGTTATTATCCAGTGCGCAACTGCATACCTTGTTATGGAGCTTGCCATCAGCTATCAGTTGCAAATACTGTGCATGAGCTTGTGCATCATGGTGTTTTCAGCTCCACAGGATTCTTTGGGTATGATGGCCAGTGTGTAGTGCTGAAGGATTTGGCATCTGGTCTGTAAGGAGGAACAATGCCAATCAAGGAGTAGAGAAAATACAATTCACTCACCTGGTCTTTCTCTGCTGAGTACACTGGAGTGTGTGGGGAGACCTAAACATGCCAGTGACCACACAAAAGGTGATGGGAGGAATGCTTGCAAGAAGTCTAACAACCGCCAATCGCTTGAAGTATCATATCAAATCATAGTTCTTTTGCCTGCCATGCAACCTCAGTTTGGATACAGCCATATGCAAATCAGTCTCAACCAGCTGCGGTCCATGCTGGTAACAGCGGTGGGGCAGTAGGGCAAGGTAAGGGGGGATTTTAAGGGACGATGCAGAGGGAAAATTAATTACTTATTTAATTTTCCCTCTACACCGTCCCTCGAAATACTCCCTAACAAGGCCCCACCGCTGTTACCTGCACAGACAGAGGCTGGTCTCGACCCTGCTCCAGTAGGAACAGACCATCTTGAACCATCAGGCCCTTCCTGAACCGGAACACAAGTAACCCAAGAATGGTTTTCGCCCTGCTTGATGCACTTTCAGTCAGGTCCAGCTTGGTTCCAAAGGCACAGTGAGCAAGAAACCACGTCTGGACATGACTTGCCACTTAGGGCGTCACACCAAACGCACAAAAGGTGATGGGAGGAATGCTTGCAGTAAGTCTAACCCAGGCACGGCCAGTAGTAGGTGTAACTGCAGGGCGGTGACGTGGTGAGGGGGAGGGGCAGGGTGGGGGGTTGTTATGTATGGATTATGGACTATAACAGGTAAGTAAACTTATAAATAAATAAAACGAATTTCGTTGTGTGCACTGCATCACCAAATGCGATGGAGTGCACACAATGAAATTCGTTTTATATATTTATTATTTATCTGTATTAAAGAGCATGCATGCTCCACTTGTGTAGTAATTGTGATCATTCTTCCCTACAAGTCACTATGTGCTGCTTTTCAAAGAAGTTTATCATAGTTCTGCCACTCTATGAAAAGGGTAACTCCCGTTCAAAGTGGTGTACGGAAACCATTGGCGTAACAACAGTCCCCGCAGCCCCCAGGGTGCAGGGGGCCCCAAGCTCCAGGGAGCCCCATAAGGCACTGTGCACAGGAAGGTTCTGAGAGCTCCTGACTGGGTCTGGAGAGTGAGGGTCCACTCTCCATGCATTATGCAGAGGGGGGCATAAGTTTCGTTAAGTCTGGGGGGTATTGGGGTGTAGGACACCTCACTTTCCAGAAATGTTTCAAGTCATTTCTTATCAGATGGAGAGTCGCGCTATAGCAGCCTAAACAGAGCTGAGAGGTTAACAAAGGCTCTCCCCTACATGGGGGGCAGCCAGCGATATGGCAGGGAGCCGTGGGCGAACGGGGAGGATGGGGCAGGGTCGCCCCCTCCTTTCTGGGTGCCGGCTCTCGGGGATAGGCCGGCCGGACTACCTGCCCTGGAAGCACTAATAGTGCTTCCAGGGGAGGCAGGCTGCAAACCTGCCCTTACTTAAGCGGCCGCACAGGGGCAGGCAGGTCTCTATTTCCTGCCTGCCCTAGTGTGCGGCCACTGTCACCGACCCGGGAAGGACCTCCTTCAGCGAGTCGAGGTGCTGTTGGGGCAACAGTCATCACGGATTTGCAAGAAACTTCCCTAGGAGCCACGCAGGTTATTGCGTTTATACTCACCTGACCAGAGAGTTTTAGGGCTCTCGGGCGCAGCTCCCGGGAGGGCAGGGCGCCCGCAGGAAATCTTAGACTGAGGGAGCGTTGTTTGTGATGGCGGTCACATAGGTTAAAGGCATTTGGGAACATGTGGATTGAGGCAGCCACGAGGGGGCATTACCCGGGCCGATTGGCTATACCGCAGGGGAAATATTATACAAATACCTGAGCGTGAGGTCACAGGTGGTGTTACCGGGGCTTCAGGTGTCAGTTTGGTTTTGCCAGGAAGGTCATTACTTAACTACCGGCGGCCGCATGGTAGTTTTTTTGTGGCGCAGCTGTTTTATCGTTGTTTGTGTACTGGCATTCAACAGCTTTATTCCTCTACGTCTGCGGACACCTGGGCTGTTGGGCGGCCATATGAAACACCCCGATCTCACAAGCTGGGTCGAGAAAAGCAAACCTACTCTTTCGGGGAAAACTACCATAGAATATCAAAAATTCGAGAGATGGATGACCGACATTGGAAATAAAATTAGAAACGCTGAAAGAACTAAAGATTCCATAGGAAAAAGGAAAATTTCTGCTCCATGGTTTTTAGTCACCCTAAAAGAACAACTGGTGGAAATTAAACTTTTAGAGCGCAAATGGCAACGAAACTATGACAATGACGCTAAGGTGACATATAAGAAAGCTAGGAGATCATATCACTCTTCTATTAAAACTGCAAAGACTAATTATTTCACTTCCCGTATTGAAGCAGCAAATAATAAACAAAAATAAAATTTTAAAATCGTTAACAGCTTCACGAAGCCTAAAACTGCAACCCAAGAGATCCCGCCGTCTCAGATCTTATGTAATGACATAGCCTCTTACTTCACCCAAAAAATAGAAATGCTTACTAAAGATTTCCCCCAATTTGTAATAGCAGAACCTGTGAGTGAAACTGTTTTCAAGACCCACAAACACATATGGGAAAATTTCAGTCATATTAGCCTTGACGACTCTCTACAGGGAATTTCTACCCTAAAATCAGGATCCCCTTTAGATCCCTGCCCCCCTACATTCCTTAAATCCATAATACAGGAGGTCAACCCTTATATCAATGCCATTATCAACTCGTCCCTCCAATCGGGAGAGATTCCTCCTCAGTGGAAGGTAGCGATAGTGAAACCATTACAGAAAAAGGCGTTACAAGACCCCACTATCCTCTCTAACTTACGTCCGATTTCTCTTCTTCCTGCCATTTGTAAGATTACAGAATCTTTTGTCAATAAACAACTTATGGCATTTCTGGAAGAAAACGACATTTTACATCCTTGTCAAGCAGGTTTCAGGACCCACCATTCCACTGAATCTGCACTCCTGTCATCCACCGAAACCATCCGTGCTGCGTTGTATCAGGGCAAACATGCTGTCCTGATCCTATTAGATCTCTCTGCAGCATTCGACACGGTATCCCATGCTATCCTTTTACAGCGCCTTACCAATGCAGGCATAGCAGGAACCGTGTTCGAGTGGTTTAAAAACTATCTAGCACATAGGCGCCAGATTGTAAGTCTGGGCGACTTTTCTTCAGAAGAAAAAACTATCAAAACAGGGGTCCCGCAGGGCTCCAGTTTAAGCCCTACCCTGTTCAACCTTTATATGGTTCCCCTATTAAATCTAATTTCCTCCTATAACATCAGTACTGTCGCTTACGCTGACGACACTCAGCTTGTTCTGACCCGTGACAAAAATCAATCTAACGCAGAACAAATATTGAAAGAATGTCTGTCAGCAACCTTCAAATGGATGTCCCATAACCATCTGAAGTGTAATTCGTCAAAAACTGAAATCATCCCTTTTGGACCCAATAACCCCTTCTCGCCCAAGATTGGTGGCCTGTAAAGGCAGAAGCCCCCCCGAATACCATCAATGCTGCTCGAAATCTAGGCATAAAGTTTGATAACACTCTGACTTTTAATCAACAAGCCAAGGAAGTAGCTGGGGTTTGCTTCGGCATCATTAGAAGCCTTAGAAATTTTTTCGATCTTCTTCCTCTGAGGGCCAGACGTACGGTAGCTGTTGCTCTTATAACATCTAGGCTGGACTATTGTAACAGCCTTTATGCAGGACTTAACAAATCAGCCCTGCATAAACTTCAAATGGTCCAGCACGCAGCTGCCAGACTGGTCCTCAGACTGCCCAGGAAGTCTTCGGCTTCTACAGCTCTTGATGCATTACACTGGCTACCAATACATAAGCACATACTTTTTAAAGTTCTTACCATTACCTACAGAGCCTTTTACCATCACGGCCCTCTGTATTTGCGCAAATATTTCAAACAATACCATCCCTCAAGATCACTCAGGTCCTCCACAGCTAACCTACGTCATGTCCCCAGGTTCAAAACGTCAACCAGAGGAGGTAAATCCATTGCAGTCATTGGCGCAAGGGCATGGAACAAACTTCCTTTACTCTTGCGTCAATCTACTACTGAACTAAAATTCAGAAAACTTTTAAAAACATGGATCTATTCCTTGCCAAACGCCGAATGCATGGGATTACTATGATGTGTCTTATTGACAGGTAGTCTTTTCTTCATCTACTACCTGCTGTCTTTCAGGAATCCAAGCGCCAAGATACTCCCTGGAGTGGTAGCGCGCTATATAAGCTCCATTTCACATCACATCACACTGTAAGGCTTGTGTGTTGTTTTTTAACGCGATCAAGTGGGGTTAACATGTGGAAAATGATTATTTATCATACAGTTATGTCCCATCATACACCCTTTTCCGTCACGTCCCTGAGCCCATCATGCCAAAACACGAGCACACGAGAACACGAGCACCCGAGAAAAACGAGCACGAACCGATCACGCGCTGATCATGCGCCTCATGTAGTTACACACGCGCTCTCTTTCCCCCCCCAAAAAAAAGTCAAACGCTCATCCTTATGGTCAAAGCGACTCCGAGAACCTACTGCCTCACTCAAACCGTGCATTACTGTGGTTGAGCCGATGCCGAGAACAAGACCCCCCCCCCATCTGTAACCATTTCCCTACAATCGGGCCAATTCCGAGAAATAGGCCCCATTCTGTTAAACCACGATAACCAATTCCGAGAAGAAGAGCCCCCGAATGCTGAAACACGACAAACAGACATCCTGTCACGACCACCTCTCCCTTATCTAAGGAACCAGCCTAGTGTTATTTCTCCACACCTTCGCCTCTCTTGTGCTTCCGCATTCTAAATCATGACTCAGCCTTATCTCCTCTACCATGTCTTCACTCTTTCATGACGCTGCCTCCTTTTATGGTCATGACTTTTTATTGCAACATATGATCCGGGCCTACATGACTTCTGTTTTATGTTAACGTATGATCCGGGCATGCATTGAAGGGAAGCTCCTTCCTCTTTTCCTGCTATAAATACTGTATGTTCAGATAATAATGTTAGAGATTCTTCCGATCCTCCTCAGGTGACGGAGCTCTCCCTTAACTCGAGTTACTGAATAAAGACCCTGAATTCGAACCACCACGGACTCTGCTCTTCATACTTGAACTTATTGATATTGCCTAGAAATTCTGATCAAGGTAAATTACTAAAATATTTACCACAGCAAATTGGCTCCCGAACAGGGACTTCCCTTTCTCCCCACACGCCGGTGATGCGGACCTAGACCGGTCTCTTCAAGACATCGACGGACTTCTACGAGCCCACTGCAGGGTGTTCCTGCATGAACTCCTTCGTGTCGAAGAGGGGCCGAGCCACGGCCTAGCCATCCATACTAGGCGGTGAGGACGACAGCGGAAGTCTCGACCCAGAGCCCGAAACCTGTGAAGATTGCCGAGTCCGAGGTCGTCTGAAACCCGACCAGTCCCTGTCCACGAGCACTGCGTAATCAAGTGTCCAGATCTTCAAGGTCTTCAAGTTCTCTGCACCTCGGTGAGTACTGCTGGGGGTGTATAAAGACGGGTTCTGAATTTTTAGAGCACGGTAAAGACGGGTTCTGAGTTATTTAGAGCAAGGTAAGGACGGGTTCTAGGTTTCTAGAAAACGGTATGTTTGTATTCTGATACTCAGAATATATAGAGTTTTTTCAAGTGTAAAGTTTTTATTTGTATCTGATACAATGCCTTTGTTCTCTAAGCTGTGCAAACTGGGTACCCGGAAGGGGTTACTGGAACAGTCTGTACCAGTCCCCCCGAAGGATACTCCTGGTTATTTTATGTACACAAAGTATGGGATTGGTGCCATCTTGTAGTTGGATCTTTGGGAAGGTTATACTAAAGATTTAGACATCACTATCAGATGGCCAAAGAGTGGCACATGGGATTTGAATTGTATCATGGCGGTTGAGAAAAGATGTTGGGAAAAGAAAGCGAGACCCTCGATGTTATAGAGTGTTGATATATGGTGAAAGGAAGCACATCGAAGGGAACAGAAAGAGCAAGGGAAAGTTGAGAAAGCAAAGAGAATGTCGGAAGAAAGTAAGATGAAAAAGTTACAGGATCAGGATGATGATATTTGTTCTGAACAAAAGAAAAGGGAGGTCTCAGCCTCAGTAACGGGTATATATCCTGTCCTCTCACCAAAAACAGGGTCCGAGATTAACTCAGATTCTAGTACCCCTACGGCACCTCCACACCCTAAGGTTCCTTCTGTACCCGACAATTTTATTACTACTTACTTGATGGAGCCTCCTCCTGCTTATACGAATCAGGTAACAGCCAGACGAGTAGTTACTCAGACGGAACCCATCCCTGACACTTCGGGTGGTGTTCTACCTCTGTTAGAATGTGATTATGATCCAACCCCAGGGGAGGGTTCACAACCAGATATTTCCCTTCGCTTACGAGAAGCTCTAGAAGGTATACGAGAGGTACCGAATGTCACAAATAGCCTAAACAAAATTTATGAAGCGCTTCGAACAGGAGAAAATTTAGAAACTCTACAGGAGGCTATAAAAAATAGACCCATAGCACATAGAAAATGCCTCTCACGATTCATGATCACTTGTTTTATTAGAATGATAGCTAGTGCAGGAAAAAGAGTTCCTGATGATTTACTACAACTAGACCAAGCAGTAGTCGCAGGAAATTACAATAAAATAAAAGAAATAGATCTTTTTATTCCACTCTTCATAAGCAAGGTTTCCGATTCCCATCGAAAAGATGCCCTTACCCAGGGAACTGAGAATGAGAGTACGAGCGAGGATAGAGACGAAGGAACTGCTTTTCAGGGTGCAGTACGTTCCCGTATCCCTCGTTCTCAGAATAACGGACAATTCAAACTTAGAACTAAGAAATTGTCAGCCCCCACAGATAGGTTGTTCCAACGAACGCAAGAAGCTCTAGATGATTGGATGGACGACGAGCCTCCACTCACCACACTAGAAAAAGAACTCGCTAGACCAAGCACCCATTGGGTATCTCAATACTCCATATATGGCTCTGATATAGTTGCTCAAATGTTTTTATCGATCCCTCTAGCCTCTCAAAGACTAGCTAGCATCTATATGGTTCAACACCTCATTACAATGTACGAAGATACTGGTTGCCCACCAAAAAGATTACATCCTCTCTTACGAGACTGTTTAGAAGGGAGGTGGGGTGGCTAGGGGACAAGAATTCCTTAATATCTTCGTTGAACTACGACAGCGATATATCCAATGTTTTACAGGCAGTACAAATCCCCATCCCTATGACCAAGGACAGTTCCCCCTCCGAGAAGTACACCCCGTTGCAGATTCCGATGGAAAGTTGCAACAAATATTTGTGTACACTCCTTTGACAAAACTGGAAATACTCAAGATGAAGAAAATGGTCCCATCCCACGAAAAAGACCCTTCGGGTTTCCATAGGGAACTCAAGGACATTCTTCAAATGGGTTCCTTTACTTATAAAGACCTCAATATTCTCCTTAAAGTCCTGTTACCTCAAGGAACGTACGACAAGCTAAAAGGAAAAGATTGGGAGATTGAAGGGAAAAAGGTAACATGGGCAGACTTAGAAAAAGAAGATGCCACTCGTAATCCCGGATAAGGTTTGGGACCTCTAGTTCAGGAACTCCCTCGCTGTCTCCCTAAAATACTGTCCCAGTTGCTGACCACTAAGAAAGAAGATTGGGATGCTATCTCTGCATGTAAAGAGAAACCAGATGAGGAGATAGGGGACTATTATTCCAGGTTAGAGAAATGCTTCCTCATCAACAGTGGCCTCTCCTCCGGTGGAGATGCCTATAGTCGATTATTTGTTTCCAAACTCGTAGAAAATGCCTTGCCCACGATCAAAAATAGAGAACTGAAGGTAGAAAGTACTTGGCAAGCAAGCTCCCCCTCACAAGCACTTCAGATGCTCCAATATCACCAAAATAGAATTAGGGACGAACAAGAACAAGAAAAGAAGAGAACAAAAGATACTAAAATGAAGGTATTAGTAGCACAAACTAATACAATCCAACAGACCCCTAAACAACCCCAAGTATCACAAGAAAAAGTTACTTGTAATTACTGTAAAAAGCCAGGACATTTCGTGCGTGACTGTCCAGTATTACAACATAATATTGCCACTGGGAAGACACAACCTCGTAACTATCCCCCTCGTCCTTCTGCTCCTCCAACTGATGCTAAACCTACCACCCAACTCTATCAGTACCCAGTGTCATCCTATCCTGAATTCCCCACGATCTCATGAAACAGCTGGGAGGAACACGATAATCGTCCACTAATACCAGTCCCGGTTGACCAAGAGGGTCCCTATGTACATGCTAAACTCCTAGGTAAGGAAGCAAAATTTCTGATCGAAACCGGGGCTAGTAGGACGACAGTGCAGCACAGCGAAGTTCCCAAGGTACCCCTCTCTGGCTCAAATATTATTTCCTTGGGTTTTTCTGGTACACCTGTCATCAACAAAGTTTCTGAACCAATTTCACTTAAAGTTGGTCCTCTTACAACTTCCACCGATTTAGTGCTTACAAAGTCCTGTCCCGAAAATCTCCTTGGCATCCAGACACTAAAAGAACTAGGTGCTATAATATGTTGTTCCCCAGAAGGAGTCCGACTATTCCTCCGAGATTTTAAAGGTCATTTCACCACACGAGAACTAGATGTCAGACTAAGAGATATTCCTGTTACACTATGGGCTACTGATCCAACAGATGTAGGATTCATGGATATTACACCACACTTAGTGACACTGAAAGAAGGCGTTGTCCTACCTCGTATCCGTCAATACAAATTACCTCCAGATGCAGAACAAGCCCTTATTCAGATTATCGATGATTTGATAACAAAAGGAGTAGTCAGAGAAGTACCTTCCAACACATGTAACTCGCCAGTCCTGCCTGTCAGAAAGAAAACTGATGATGGTGCACCACCAGTCTACAGACTCGTGGTTGACTTACGTGAACTCAATAAATGTGTAGTACCACAATACCCTGTGGTCTCAGATATCAGTACTCTGTTAACAGCCATAGATCCTGAGGCTACACATTTTACTGTAATCGACCTGAAGAATGCCTTCTTCAGTGTACCCATCCACCAAGATAGTCAGTACCTATTCGGATTCTCCCTACAAGGTCGTAGTTTCTGTTTCACAAGAGCTCCCCAAGGATATACAGAAAGTCCCAGTATCTACAGTCAGGCACTTAAAAGACAGCTAGATGACATTGTTCTGCCCGCCAACACGACATTGTTACAATATGTCGATGACTTGCTGATCACCGCACGCTCCAAACCAGAATGTGAACAAGCTTCACGAATTGTCCTAATGTTCCTTGCACAACATGGCCACAAGGTGTCACCCTCGAAATTACAATTGTGTTTACAGCAGGTGGCCTACCTGGGACACCTGCTGTCAAAGGAGGGTAGGGCACTCACACCTGAAAGAATTCAACTCATTTTTAACATTCCTGTCCCCAAGACACAGAAAGAAGTCCGTGCTTTTATTGGTCTCACGTCTTACTGTAGACAGTGGATTCCCCAGTTTGCATACCTGGCCAAACCCCTGATACAGCTAACAAGCACAACCTCTTCCCCATTGCCATGGACACCTGAGCACACTTTTGCTTTTGACACCCTCAAACAGGCATTATGCTCTGCACCTGTCCTAGCCACACCTGATTATGCCAAACCTTTTGTCCTCTTTGTCACAGAACGGGAAGGTACAGCCTTGTCAGTACTCACACAAACACAAGCTAACAAACACCGTCCCTGTGCTTATTTTTCTAGCACTCTTGACCCTGTTGCACAAGGTTTGCCGGCCTTCCTGAAATCTGTTGCAGCTACAGCTCTAGCAATACGACAAAGTGATTCCATAGTACTAGGACACTCCCTTGAAGTACAAGTTCCACATGCAGTAGAATTGCTTTTGAATAGGACACAGACACAACACTTAACCATAGCTCGCCTCACAGGTTATGAAGTCACTCTGTTCCAACCCCATATTATCATCAAAAGGTGCAATATCCTCAACCCAGCTACGCTACTGACTACGGTTCCAGTTGACAACCAGGTTCATGACTGCTTAGAGGTGGTCGAACTAGTTACAAAACCCCGGTCTGATCTTACAGATGTCCCTCTAAGTACACCAGAACACACACAGTTTGTAGACGGTTCCTGTATGCGCCTCCAATCAGGCGAACTCTCAGCAGCCTATGCTGTCACTACAGAAAACACCGTCCTTCTAGCAGCCAGAATACCCGTACATTCTGCACAAGCAGCAGAACTAATAGCTCTCACCCAAGCATGTGAATGGTCCAAAGGAAAACGAGTCAACATCTACATTCGGGGTAGTTCATAATTTCGGCATCCTTTGGAAAGAGAGAGGTTTCCTGACCTCTCATAGAACCAAGATCCAACATGGAGACCTTATCCTCCAGCTACTAGGGTCAATACACAAACCCACAGAAATAGCCATACTAAAATGTAAAGCACACACCAAAGTTGTAGACTCTATCACCAGAGGTAATGCTCTGGCTGACGCCACAGCTAAACATGCTGCTCAGACAGAATCACTAAACACCGAAACCACCATTAGTACTATCTGTCCAGTTATCGATCCGACCAAGGATGTAGTAGACATCCAAAATCAAGCCACAGAAACCGAAAAGAGAAAATGGGAAGAGGAGGGAGGTTCACACACAGATCAAGGTTGGGTAACACAGGACAAGTCCAAATGGTTTCTCCCTGACCTAATGGTTCCCATAATGATAGAAACTGCTCATGGTCCCGCACATCTAGGAGAGAAAGGAATGTTAGACAGTCTGAATCTGATATGGCACAACAAGCATCTGCGTGCAGCAGCCAAACAAAAAGTACGAACCTGTATGATTTGCTGTCAGTTCAATCCAGGGAAAAGTGTATCCGTTGAACAAGGAGGGTTCCATCCTCCAGATCACCCCTTTGAAGTCCTACAAATGGACTACATACAGATGGAGAGATGTCGGGGATATAAGTATGTCCTCGTAGTAGTCTGTACCTTAACTCGATGGACTGAAGCATACCCCGTCCCAGACTATGGTGCCCAGATGACTGCCAAGCAATTGGTGAGGGAATTCTTCCCTCGCTACGGGTTGCCAAGAGTCATTTACTCTGACAACGGACAACCATTCTCCTCTAAATTGATGGAAGCTGTCTCCTTACTGCTAGGATACACCTGGAAGTTTCACTGTGTTAGGCATCCACAAGCAGCAGGCCTAGTCGAACGACATAACCAGACATTAAAAACAAAATTAGCAAAAATATGCGCTGACAAACAAATAGATTGGGTTACAGCTCTTCCGGTTGCCCTCTTCTATATGAGAATGGTGGCACATTCCCGGACGGGTCTGTCCCCCTATGAAATTACATTTGGGAGGCCTCCGAATATCTGGGGTGTCCCATCTCCTAAAAAGCTAATTGACATTGATGCAAATGTACTGACAGATTACTTGGCTTCTTTGATGTCTGCACTACGTTCTTGCCGTTCACAGGTGGCTGCAGCCTTTCCAGACAAGTCCGCGCCCGATGAGCACCCCCTTCAGCCTGGTCAATGGGTGCTCGTCAGAAATTTTGATCGAACCAGCCCTCTGGAGAAAAGGTGGACGTCCCCCAAACTGGTGCTGCTGACGACGAGGACCGCCATCAAGGTCGAGGGACGGAAAGGGTGGTTGCACGTGTCGCATTGCAAACCCTTCTACGGACCAACTCCGGACACTGTTGCTGATCCTGAGACCAGAGACACTGAAAAAACAGACTTTAAAGACACTGAAACGACAGACTTTATTTCACCCCTCCCAGAACTTTTACCCCAAGAAGAGTACAAATCGCGGCTGCGATCCTACCCCAAACAGACTTGAGACATTTGCATCTGAATCCGGCCTGCCAGTGGCTATTTAAGCCCAAGACGGACGCTTGGTGAAGCGGTTGCTGGGAAGAGTCCGGTTACTGGTGCATTTTTTTCCTCTCAAAGATTAAGCAGCCGAAATTATGAAGATAAAGACTCATTGTGCGAAACTGTTACATGACAAAGTTACCCTTTTCCTTTCTATCATGATTCTTATTTTCTGCATCATGGCTTGTCTAGGTTGGATCCTTCATCTAGCTTTCCCGCCGTCTTCCCCCGCGCCCTTGAATAATACTGCTATGCATTCACACGTAGATATTCCTCCACATCTCATGAACAGAAGAAAAGAGTTCTTCAATAACACATTCATCTCCACACTTCACCAACATCAATTGGTGATTAACAAAACAAATTGTTGGGTCTGTGGTTTAATGCCACATTCTGTGCACGGAGGAATGCCTTTTATTCCTCTCCCTTTTGGCTATGCTGGATCTACCTATGCACTCTCTATGATATTCTCCGCCTCTGTTAGGAACATTCCTGAGACCCCGATCAAAAACGCTAGTACCTGGAATGAGATAAAAGCAAAAACAGTACGAGCCGTCGCAAGGATGGTAACTCTCACAGCAACATGGGGACGAGCAGACATTAGTGAAAACACCAGTTACTCCCTCTTTAATGACACCACCTCCTTTAGGGAGACATTTTCAGTCCAGAAAGGACAGACAGACCAGGGAGGATGGGCCGTGCCCCACCAGGGCCTATTCTGCGTAAGAGGAAAGGGCAAGGGTCAGAAAATGGGAGATAGTGAATGTAACAAGACCTACACCCTACCTGATCCAAATTTCCCAACGATGGCCACTGCCCCCAACACCTACTTTATCTGTGGACCTCACGCGCGCACTTGGTTACCTCAAGGCTGGTCTGGAAAATGCTACATTGCATTTCTCCTTCCCCCAACCTACACCGCCCCAGCAGATTATCATCTCAGTGACCCACCGACCGTAATTAATAGACGGCGAAGGGGGGCCATAGATGCTGAAGATACAGCGGGCCAAGAGGCTGGCGATTTCTTTAAAGGAGTCATCCCATTCTGGGGGCCTATGATCAACAGCCGCCACATAAGACAACTGACTCGTGTAGTCCAGGGAGCCATAAACGAAACAGCCGGTGCATTAAGTAACATCACCGCTGAGATGGCTGCCGACAGACTCATGACGTTACAAAACCGTATGGTCCTAGATATCATATTGGCTGACCGTGGTGGTGTATGTGAACTGATCGGGTCCAGCTGCTGTATATTTATCCCAGATAATGCACCCTCGGTGTATGCCGCTATCTCCCGCCTTCATATACTTTCCAGAAAACTAGATGCAGACACTGGTGCCTGGTCCCTGACGGGTTGGCTCTGGAGCCTCCTGTCCTCATGGGGATGGAAGGTGCTTGCAGTCCTAGGTTTTGCTCTAGCTATTCTCTTCACCTGCTGCCTCTGTATTCAGTGCGGTCCAGCACTCTGTAGTTTCTGTATCACTACCTGCATTCCCAAAACCCAGACCAGAAAGAAAGAAAGAGAAAGAATCATGTTACAGGAACAAGTAAACGACCTAATGAGCATAGAGGTGGACTAGAAAAAGCAAAGAATTTTAGAATGGTATATTATGGGACAAGGAGGGAATGTGGAAAATGATTATTTATCATACAGTTATGTCCCATCATACACCCTTTTCCGTCACGCCCCCGAGCCCATCATGCCAAAACACGAGCACACGAGCACCAGAGAAAAACGAGCACGAACCGATCACGCGCTGATCATGCGCCTCATGTAGTTACACACGCGCTCTCCTTCCACCCAAAAAAAAAAAAGTCAAACGCTCATCCTTATGGTCAAAGCGACTCCGAGAACCAACTGCCTCACTCAAACCGTGCATTACTGTGGTTGAGCCGATGCCGAGAACAAGACCCCCCCCCCATCTGTAACCATTTCCCTACAATCGGGCCAATTCCGAGAAATAGGCCCCATTCTGTTAAACCACGATAACCAATTCCGAGAAGAAGAGCCCCCGAATGCTGAAACACGACAAACAGACATCCTGTCACGACCACCTCTCCCTTATCTAAGGAGCCAGCCTAGTGATATTTCTCCACACCTTCGCCTCTCTTGTGCTTCCGCATTCTAAATCATGACTCAGCCTTATCTCCTCTACCATGTCTTCACTCTTTCATGACGCTGCCTCCTTTTATGGTCATGACTTCTGTTTTATTGCAACATATGATCCGGGCCTACATGACTTCTGTTTTATGTTAACGTATGATCCGGGCATGCATTGAAGGGAAGCTCCTTCCTCTTTTCCTGCTATAAATACTGTATGTTCAGATAATAATGTTAGAGATTCTTCTGATCCTCCTCAGGTGATGTTGCTCTCCCTTAACTCGAGTTACTGAATAAAGACCCTGAATTCGAACCACCACGGACTCTGCTCTTCATACTTGAACTTATTGATATTGCCTAGAAATTCTGATCAAGGTAAATTACTAAAATATTTACCACAAACAGTAGGCTGGAGCAGGGTCCTGCAGGCAGGGTGGTACTATTAATCAGTGAGTGGGGTAATTGAACCAGGATTGTGTGTGCCCTAGACTTTTGTTGAGGAAGTGCAAGCATGCCGGGGGGAGCAAAACATGGGGCTAAGAGGGTTCGCCCACCAAGCAGGATGGAAGAGATGATGCTCAGAATGGAGCGTTAGATTGAGGCAATGGATGAATGAAAGGCTAACCCTTCTTCAGTCAAGGGACACCCGCGGGGTCAGCCGGTCGAGCCAGAAGTGTCATAGAGGCCGCGTAGGCCCGGTGTAGCTCCCAGAGCAGCTTTCCCTCCAGTTAGGAGGCGTGGTACAGGGCAGGGGTCAACAAGGGAGTGCAAAGCCCAGGCGGCACCGGAAATAGTGCCAGTGGGTGTTGACCAAGCTGTGGCAGTAGGTGTTGCGCTTAGTCAGGTGGTTCCCCCTAGGGTTGTGGTGGCAGAACCAGGCGCTGGCGCAGTAGCCCCTGGACAGGTTGGCGAGGGACCGGCAGGCGGGCTGGTTAATCAGCCGAATCTAGTGGCAAATTTAGCTATTGTACTGCCGTGGCTTTTCAGGTCGGGTGTCTGGTCAGCGCCGGTGTTAGGCGGAGCACTTTCAGGAGATGCAGAGGCTGACGATGTTGAAAGGGCAATGAGGAAAGTGGCATAGGTTGATGGTTTGAGTGGGCGTCCCAGCCAAGAAGGGGTTGCGCCTGGTGCCGCAGGTCAGGGGCCGGTAGTAGCAGGGAGCCCACAAGCCAGTAATGTGCCATTAGTACCAGCAGTAGTGGCAGTAGGACCGTCGGCTACGCTAAAAGAAAGCGCATCAACAGGTACCAGTATACTTGCTTCCGGTCCAGGGAAGACATGGCTTGGCAATTTGGGCTGGACTGTTCCCATGAGGCACAGGGTCAAGACTGATTTGCATACAGCTGTGTCTGAACTGGGGTGGCAAAGTGAGCTAAAGAACGATGATGGATTCAACCCAGATCTGTCACTGGGGTGAGTGTCTGAAAAGTTTCAGCGCTCCGTCCATCATCTCATTTTGTTTACGCAGCAACTCTTGGCAAGTGTGGGATTGGGTGATGTGCGCTTAGATCCCGATCAATTGGGCAGGCATGTGCATCCTGACATTAAAGAAACGATCTGGAAGGGTGCCTATGTTGATATTTTTGAGTTGATGGTGAATACGCCTAGCAGAGACGAAGCCAAACGTTGCAAGGATTGTGCGCATTCCAGGGAGTGCAGTCATTGGCCATACAAGAAGAGGGTCGAAAAGACTATGATGAATTGGGTCAGGGGTGTCATGATTTTTCAGGCGATAGTGGCGGAAAAGTTCCCTAATTTGGGTGGTCCATTGGCTTGCTACCAGAATAGAATAGCATGCATGCATGATGAGTTTCAGGGCACGGCCTGGCGTGAGTATGACAAGGAGTTCAGGCGTATTAAGGCCACTAGACTAACGCTGGGGTGGGACCAAGTTTATGTAAATGCTTGGTTGAGAATCATGTACCCACAGAGGGCGATGGCAGGCCCAAGCCAGCCTTTTTGGCCAGGATCAGGGTCCAGCAATAGTCAGGGGTGGCGGGGCAAGAAAAGGTGCATGTTGGGATTTCAATAGGAAAACATGCAATAGGGCTCCGGGACAATGTAAGTTCAAGCACTGTTGTTCTTTCTGGGGCATGGCTTCCCAACCGGAGTCGTAGTGTTTCAAGAAAACAAAGGACAAGGCCCTAAAAAGCATGATTGAGGACCCCGATAGGGTTAAGGCTCCCTCCCTGGTAAACTTCCATCAACGGTGTCATGGTTAAATGCATACAACAACACAGCAGCAGCGCTGGCTTTGTAAGATGGTTTTAAAAACGGTTTTAGGATTCCAGCAGAAGGCTGTGTGGGCATGGCATATTGTAAAAATCAGCAATCCTTAATGATGAATCCGAAGATTGCCAGAAATATAATAATTTCTTATCAGGTGGAGAGTTGCGCTATAGCAGCCTAAACAGAGCTGAGAGGATGACTAAACACAACTGTGGTCTAAACCCCTTCTTGGCTGTGGCTGGAGTCTACATCATCGAATAGAGATGTACACTGATTCAGCCCCCCTAACCAGAAACTATCCATTACAGGCATTACAAAGGAGACCACACCACTTGTTTTTGTGGAAATTATTTAGGTAAACATTTATTTTACACAGAAAAATACCGGTTACAGAAATGTGAGATTACCATTGTGTTGTGGGATGCAAGTGGGCCTGTACAGTTTGTGACAACGTACTAGAAAGTGGAACCTTCTGACTGTAAGATGCCATGTGGAACTCTATAACCAGTACACACCTGGCTGTCCCGATGTATGGTTGGTGGCCTTTGTACTATACATTGCATCTTAATAAATGAATTAAGGAACCTTACTGGAGCATTGGCACATTGTGGAAAACAGCTTAATACACTGTTATAGTGCAATTACATTCTATAAAAAAAACTGGCCATGCAACCAACCATGCCACATGCCTCTCGAATATGAAAACTCTTCTGCTTTGAGCATTTTGTACAAATGTGCTTTTAAGCGCAGATATATGGGGTGCGGCATTGGCTAAGCTTATAATACCCTAAACACTCTGGCACAAACGCGCCTTCCTCAGACCATGAGAGCCGTAAACGGTACACCTCCGTGAAATCTGAACTCCGCTTTCATTGTTCCAGTCAGAGTTTTTCTTGTTACAGCTATACATAAACTTATCTCTAGCCACAAAGTGCATACAAAAACTAAGCATGCAGAAGCCATCTCTGTCCACAGCTGATTGAAGGGTATCAGGTCCATACAAGAGTGTCTCAGTTTTTTTTTTAAGTAACTTGAATTGCTATTTAGATGTTGCTAGGAGGTTCAACATTTTCTACTGCTATTTACTTTTAGTCTTATTACAATGATACCTGAGTAAGCATATGAAAAGTGCCACTCTTGGTATTTGGAGGCTCAAGTACACTTGGCCAGTCCATGGTTGAACTCGTGTTGAGACCAGTTACTTGTGGCATTTATTGAGGCTGTATGCCTGGCTATGACGGGGCTTAGCGCCGGAGCTGAGCCAGAGCTGAGCAGCCTTTTAGGACTCTGGTGCTGACTCTCCTTGCTGGGTTAAGGAGCAGGAATCTCCGTCTAGGGAAGAGAAAAATTAGGTTGGGGGTGGCCATGGGACCCTACCCAGCTCCATTCTCATGGTTCTTTGGTACACGGAGAATCCACGATATGGAGGCATTAGTGGTTACACAAAGGTTGTTCTATTCACGTGAGTAGCGACCAGTTGATTGTGGCATTATTGAGGTCGCATGCTAGGTTGTGATAGGGCTCAACACCAGAGCTGAGCAGCCCTTGATGACTCTGGTGTTGCCAGACTATGGAGCCAAACTCCACATCTAGGGAAGAAAAAAATTAGGCTGGTGGTGCACATGGGGCTTTACCCCTTCTTTGCCCCAAGGAGCATCCCACGGGTTTCGTCACCTGTGGTCACCATTCTGTAGCATTCTCGTGCCTGGGTGTCACTTCCAGCACAGCGTCGGTGCAACATCTGGGTCCGCAGGAAGTGCAGAATGACAGTTGTGGCATCACGGCTGGGCAGTGATCATAGAAAGTAGTTAATGCATATGATGAGGCATATTTAATCTCTACCTTTTACACCTGTGACCTCGCCCAAACCTGACGCCGAAATTCCTAACCCGCTTTTTAGTTTTAGCAAGGTCTGGGATACAGATAGATTGAAGAAAACAGGTGACCTATCAGTAGACAAAAGATATTGATGCGAAATCAACATAGGATAGCTCTGTACATTTTCACAGCAAATTTCTCCACAGGGGTTGGGTCGAAGGTTTGAGGCAATAGGTAGCTGCGTAGGGCACGAGGCTTTAGATCCTGACCTAATGGCTAGGGGGTCGACCCCTTAATCTGATGGATGGGTATGATCGGTTTTCTCCTGCGCATCTGGATGGAGTGGAAATGTAACACTGGACCCGAGTGCTGTTAATAACAGATGCTTTACTAACCTCCCTTGACTCGTACATAACGTAAATAACACAGCATGTTGTAACACTAGATTACAATTTATGTATTTATTTAAAGAGTTTTATATAGCGCTGGCTAGACCCGGTATCAGAGCGCTTTACATGAGAATCAACAATGTAACAGAAAAAATTCAACAATTACACAATAAATCCCCCAAAAATAGACAATACAATTAGGAGAGGAGAGAAAGGAGAGAGAAAAGTAGTGGAGGGGGCAGGGGAGGTGAGAAAGGGAGGATAAGGGAAGAGACAATACGGAGAGACGAAAAGAAATCTGTCTAAAGACCGACTAGGTAGGTGATGACCAAGGAGGGAATCCATGGCCCATCTCCCCTATAGCTAAACCAGGTAGCTCCATGGGGCATCAGACAAAAAAGTGCAGTCTCAATACATTGAGAGAGGGGGAGAAGGAGAGACCTAAATAGAGGGAGGAGACGACAGGAGGGACGAAAGGAAGTGCAACAATGTGGTTCAACAATATAACAGAAAAAAGATCAACAATTACACATTACATCAAACAATCAGCAATACATTAGGAGAAGAGGGAAAGGAGAGAGAAAAGAAGTGGGAGGTAGGGGAGGTGAGAAAGTGAGGATAAGGGAAGAGACAACCGTAGAGACGAAAGGAAGTCTGTCTAAAGACCGACTGGGTAGGTGACGACCAAGGAGGGAATACACGGCCCATCTCCCCCATAGCTAAACCAGGTAGCTCCATCGGGCATCAGACAAAGTAGTTTTATGTTTTAATTGCTCTTTAAATATAACATATATTCTGTCAAATCATTTTTGTTCTATTTTTGTAATAAATACGACATGTGTGAAAATCCATATTAGAGTCTGTCAAGTCATAGTCAGCTCTGTGACAGTGCACTCCCTATGGAAGAGAAAGTAAAACTATTAAGGGTTCTCGACTAAGGAACACCTAGAGTATCTACAGAGTTGCTTTTCTCCTCCTTTAAGTTGTCGCTTCTCCGGTATCTGCTTAGTTTCCAGAGTATTGGATTTTAATTGGATTTATATAGCACTCCCTACCTCCGACAAGGCGTTGAAGCGCTACTTTGAAGTGAAATCATGGCATTAATGGAAAGAGGGTATACTGCTAATTCAGGGAAGATGGTGGCTAGTCCAGCTGCATTCTTGCCGTGACAGAGATCCTGGAATTCTTAGCAATTCTGGCTGTTTCTGTGGGACCTTTGCCCGAGCTTCTTAGCATCAAGGATTCAGCAGTTTCTGAATGTTTCTGTATATGCTCCAGTGTGGTTTAGGTCTGGGCGATCTCTGTAGATTTGGTTTTCAGGCACATGGCCCACTTGAATTTCTCTATGATACTGAAAAGGGTGATTATTTGGTTTTCCAGGGGGGTTCTTGGCTGGCGCTATTCTTATGCTCTCTCGTCATACTGTGACATTCACCAGAGCCCTAGTACATTTTTTAACACACTAAATTGAGGGAGCCACAATAGCCTCTGATCAAATAATTAGCATGCTCAGTGTACATATTTTTCATTTAGAGTCGATTGCTCCAACTAAAAAACTAAAGAGGCTATCTGAAATTTCCTTTTATGCTCAACAACTTTTCTATAAAAAAATCCCAGTCATTTAAAATAATATTCATTTGAATTCCATATGTACAAGGCAGAAACAGCCAATTCGCGTTTCACAATTAATGAAGCACTTTATTCGGAAGCCCTGAGTGGTATAATGTTGAATGAATGTCACAGGTCTGGTTTAGAGACAGCATTAGCTCTCCCAACCAGCCTTACGTAAAAATAAATCATGAATAAAAAATACATAAATATATACATACACATAAGTCTTTGTGTAAACTCTCTTCAAATATTGGTCTGTTGAACTGTCATGCACATTTTACTTTTTCCCAGCACAGAATACAGAATGGGGCAACTGCAGCAGGCACTAGCGCTCTGGCAATGTGAGTGCCTTGATTTTGCTTGATCACATCATTACTTCAGTACGAGGACTGGTTGGCCGATACTTTTCTTTGTCAATACTCTTTGCCCATTCTTTATTATTTCTTTAATCATTCTTGTGTGTTTGAACTACTTGCTCAAGTTAGTGATATTCGAAGCCAAAAGTATATTTTCTTTGTGTCGATAAGAATCCTTGTTTTACTCTGACGTGCATTAAAATTAAAACATGATTGTATACCTCTTGTAAGTACACTTATATGCTTCGAAGCACCCATAATTGTTCTATTAAAATTATATGTAATTTTTTTATTTACTTTTTTATTACAGGTATATGGCTTGCACGATTAGGCTTCAGCATGTTTCCCTTTTTAGTAGATTCAGAAAAGGGGGTGGTGATGAACAGAGTGCCTGAATTAAGCAGACCACTCTTACCCAGTCCAAAGATCAGGGCTTGATCCATCACCGTTTTTTAGCTCACTGCACCATCCCAGCTCAGAACTTGGCTATATGCAAATTAGTCTGTTCCTGTCCCAGTGCATGATGGGAACAGGGCAAACCAAACTACCAAGCCAATTCTTATACTGGGAAGGAAACAAGCTTCCGGGGACCGGTTTCTGCCATTTCAGGCGTCGTCGGCCCGGCTTGCTTGAATCCTGATGGTGCAATGAGCAAGGGACTCACATCTGAGTATACCCTTCCACGCTTATGGTGGACAAAATGATTCAGAAAAGGGGGTGGTGATGAACAGAGTGCCTGAATTAAGCAGACCACTCTTACCCAGTCCAAAGATCAGGGCTTGATCCATCACCGTTTTTTAGCTCACTGCACCATCCCAGCTCAGAACTTGGCTATATGCAAATTAGTCTGTTCCTGTCCCAGTGCATGATGGGAACAGGGCAAACCAAACTACCAAGCCAATTCTTATACTGGGAAGTAAACAAGCTTCCGGGGACCGGTTTCTGCCATTTCAGGCGTCGTCGGCCCGGCTTGCTTGAATCCTGATGGTGCAATGAGCAAGGGACTCACATCTGAGTATACCCTTCCACGCTTATGGTGGACAAAATGATTCAGAAAAGGGGGTGTTGATGAACAGAGTGCCTGAATTAAGCAGACCACTCTTACCCAGTCCAAAGATCAGGGCTTGATGTAGCTTGTCTCCTTTCTGGTGAAGAATTGGCTTGGTAGTTTGGCCTGCCCTGTTCCCATGATGCACTGGGCCAGGGACAGACTAATTTGCATATAGCCAGGTTCTGAGCTGGGATGGGGCAGTGAGCTAAATAACGGTGATGGATCAAGCCCTGATCTTTGGACTGGGTAAGAGTGGTCTGCTTAATTCAGACACTCTGTTCATCACCACCCCCTTTTCTGAATCGTTTTTGGCCACTATAGGTGTGGCAGGGTATGCTCAGACATGAGTCCCTTGCTCACTGCTCCATCAGGATTCAAGCAAGCCGGGCCGACGAGGCTGAAATGCCAGAAACCAGTCCCCGGTAGCTTGTCTCCTTTCTGGTGAAGAATTGGCTTGGTAGTTTGGTCTGCCCTGTTCCCATGATGCACTGGGCCAGGGACAGACTAATTTGCATATAGCCAGGTTCTGAGCTGGGATGGGGCAGTGAGCTAAATAATGGTGATGGATCAAGCCCTGATCTTTGGACTGGGTAAGAGTGGTCTGCTTAATTCAGACACTCTGTTCATCACCACACCCTTTTCTGAATCGTTTTTGGCCACTATAGGTGTGGCAGGGTATGCTCAGACATGAGTCCCTTGCTCACTGCTCCATCAGGATTCAAGCAAGCTGGGCCGAGGAGGCTGAAATGCCAGAAACCGGTCCCCGGCAGCTTGTCTCCTTTCTGGTGAAGAATTGGCTTGGTAGTTTGGTCTGCCCTGTTCCCATGATGCACTGGGCCAGGGACAGACTAATTTGCATATAGCCAGGTTCTGAGCTGGGATGGGGCAGTGAGCTAAATAACGGTGATGGATCAAGCCCTGATCTTTGGACTGGGTAAGAGTGGTCTGCTTAATTCAGACACTCTGTTCATCACCACCCCCTTTTCTGAATCGTTTTTGGCCACTATAGGTGTGGCAGGGTATGCTCAGACATGAGTCCCTTGCTCACTGCTCCATCAGGATTCAAGCAAGCCGGGCCGACGAGGCTGAAATGCCAGAAACCGGTCCCCGGTAGCTTGTCTCCTTTCTGGTGAAGAATTGGCTTGGTAGTTTGGTCTGCCCTGTTCCCATGATGCACTGGGCCAGGGACAGAGTAATTTGCATATAGCCAGGTTCTGAGCTGGGATGGGGCAGTGAGCTAAATAACGGTGATGGATCAAGCCCTGATCTTTGGACTGGGTAAGAGTGGTCTGCTTAATTCAGACACTCTGTTCATCACCACCCCCTTTTCTGAATCGATTTTGGCCACTATAGGTGTGGCAGGGTATGCTCAGACATGAGTCCCTTGCTCACTGCTCCATCAGGATTCAAGCAAGCCGGGCCGACGAGGCTGAAATGCCAGAAACCGGTCCCCGGTAGCTTGTCTCCTTTCTGGTGAAGAATTGGCTTGGTAGTTTGGTCTGCCCTGTTCCCATGATGCACTGGGCCAGGGACAGACTAATTTGCATATAGCCAGGTTCTGAGCTGGGATGGGGCAGTGAGCTAAATAACGGTGATGGATCAAGCCCTGATCTTTGGACTGGGTAAGAGTGGTCTGCTTAATTCAGACACTCTGTTCATCACCACCCCCTTTTCTGAATCGTTTTTGGCCACTATAGGTGTGGCAGGGTATGCTCAGACATGAGTCCCTTGCTCACTGCTCCATCAGGATTCAAGCAAGCCGGGCCGACGAGGCTGAAATGCCAGAAACCGGTCCCCGGTAGCTTGTCTCCTTTCTGGTGAAGAATTGGCTTGGTAGTTTGGTCTGCCCTGTTCCCATGATGCACTGGGCCAGGGACAGACTAATTTGCATATAGCCAGGTTCTGAGCTGGGATGGGGCAGTGAGCTAAATAACGGTGATGGATCAAGCCCTGATCTTTGGACTGGGTAAGAGTGGTCTGCTTAATTCAGACACTCTGTTCATCACCACCCCCTTTTCTGAATCGTTTTTGGCCACTATAGGTGTGGCAGGGTATGCTCAGACATGAGTCCCTTGCTCACTGCTCCATGAGGATTCAAGCAAGCCGGGCCGACGAGGCTGAAATGCCAGAAACCGGTCCCCGGTAGCTTGTCTCCTTTCTGGTGAAGAATTGGCTTGGTAGTTTGGTCTGCCCTGTTCCCATGATGCACTGGGCCAGGGACAGACTAATTTGCATATAGCCAGGTTCTGAGCTGGGATGGGGCAGTGAGCTAAATAACGGTGATGGGTCAAGCCCTGATCTTTGGACTGGGTAAGAGTGGTCTGCTTAATTCAGACACTCTGTTCATCACCACCCCCTTTTCTGAATCGTTTTTGGCCACTATAGGTGTGGCAGGGTATGCTCAGACATGAGTCCCTTGCTCACTGCTCCATCAGGATTCAAGCAAGCCGGGCCGAGGAGGCTGAAATGCCAGAAACCGGTCCCCGGTAGCTTGTCTCCTTTCTGGTGAAGAATTGGCTTGGTAGTTTGGTCTGCCCTGTTCCCATGATGCACTGGGCCAGGGACAGACTAATTTGCATATAGCCAGGTTCTGAGCTGGGATGGGGCAGTGAGCTAAATAACGGTGATGGATCAAGCCCTGATCTTTGGACTGGGTAAGAGTGGTCTGCTTAATTCAGACACTCTGTTCATCACCACCCCCTTTTCTGAATCGTTTTTGGCCACTATAGGTGTGGCAGGGTATGCTCAGACATGAGTCCCTTGCTCACTGCTCCATCAGGATTCAAGCAAGCCGGGCCGACGAGGCTGAAATGCCAGAAACCGGTCCCCGGTAGCTTGTCTCCTTTCTGGTGAAGAATTGGCTTGGTAGTTTGGTCTGCCCTGTTCCCATGATGCACTGGGCCAGGGACAGACTAATTTGCATATAGCCAGGTTCTGAGCTGGGATGGGGCAGTGAGCTAAATAACGGTGATGGATCAAGCCCTGATCTTTGGACTGGGTAAGAGTGGTCTGCTTAATTCAGACACTCTGTTCATCACCACCCCCTTTTCTGAATCGTTTTTGGCCACTATAGGTGTGGCAGGGTATGCTCAGACATGAGTCCCTTGCTCACTGCTCCATCAGGATTCAAGCAAGCCGGGCCGAGGAGGCTGAAATGCCAGAAACCGGTCCCCGGTAGCTTGTCTCCTTTCTGGTGAAGAATTGGCTTGGTAGTTTGGTCTGCCCTGTTCCCATGATGCACTGGGCCAGGGACAGACTAATTTGCATATAGCCAGGTTCTGAGCTGGGATGGGGCAGTGAGCTAAATAACGGTGATGGATCAAGCCCTGATCTTTGGACTGGGTAAGAGTGGTCTGCTTAATTCAGACACTCTGTTCATCACCACCCCCTTTTCTGAATCGTTTTTGGCCACTATAGGTGTGGCAGGGTATGCTCAGACATGAGTCCCTTGCTCACTGCTCCATCAGGATTCAAGCAAGCCGGGCCAACGAGGCTGAAATGCCAGAAACCGGTCCCCGGTAGCTTGTCTCCTTTCTGGTGAAGAATTGGCTTGGTAGTTTGGTCTGCCCTGTTCCCATGATGCACTGGGCCAGGGACAGACTAATTTGCATATAGCCAGGTTCTGAGCTGGGATGGGGCAGTGAGCTAAATAACGGTGATGGATCAAGCCCTGATCTTTGGACTGGGTAAGAGTGGTCTGCTTAATTCAGACACTCTGTTCATCACCACCCCCTTTTCTGAATCGTTTTTGGCCACTATAGGTGTGGCAGGGTATGCTCAGACATGAGTCCCTTGCTCACTGCTCCATCAGGATTCAAGCAAGCCGGGCCGACGAGGCTGAAATGCCAGAAACCGGTCCCCGGTAGCTTGTCTCCTTTCTGGTGAAGAATTGGCTTGGTAGTTTGGTCTGCCCTGTTCCCATGATGCACTGGGCCAGGGACAGACTAATTTGCATATAGCCAGGTTCTGAGCTGGGATGGGGCTGTGAGCTAAATAACGGTGATGGATCAAGCCCTGATCTTTGGACTGGGTAAGAGTGGTCTGCTTAATTCAGACACTCTGTTCATCACCACCCCCTTTTCTGAATCGTTTTTGGCCACTATAGGTGTGGCAGGGTATGCTCAGACATGAGTCCCTTGCTCACTGCTCCATCAGGATTCAAGCAAGCCGGGCCGACGAGGCTGAAATGCCAGAAACCGGTCCCCGGTAGCTTGTCTCCTTTCTGGTGAAGAATTGGCTTGGTAGTTTGGTCTGCCCTGTTCCCATGATGCACTGGGCCAGGGACAGACTAATTTGCATATAGCCAGGTTCTGAGCTGGGATGGGGCAGTGAGCTAAATAACGGTGATGGATCAAGCCCTGATCTTTGGACTGGGTAAGAGTGGTCTGCTTAATTCAGACACTCTGTTCATCACCACCCCCTTTTCTGAATCCCTTTTTAGTAGGGCTGGGCGTAGTTCGCGAAGTGCACTTTGCGAGCTACGCGCAGCACTACGCGAACTGCGTAGTAGCATGTTCGCACTGTGCCAGATGCCGTTTTCAATGATTGCACAGTGCGGACAAGTATCCGGCACTGTGCAATCATTGAAAATGGCATCTTGCACAGTGCGAGCTGTAGTTTTCTGCTGCTTGAGGACATTTTTACTCGAGAGGCAGCTTTCTCAAGGCGGGCTGGTAGTTTCTCATCGCGAGTGGTCGCGAGCATACGCGACCACTCGCAATGAGAAACCAGACCTCCCCACGTTTAGATTCTTGCAGGGAGGTTTATTTTCCACGCTTGCGATTGGCAACTTGATGTTGCTGATCGCGAACGAGGAAAAAGTCTCGCCAGGATGTCATTTTGCTTGCTCACGGTTGCCAACTTGACGTTGAGGACCGCGAGCAAACAAAAAATGACTGCTGCACTACGCTCTGAGTGTTTGCTCTGTGCTACCTGCAGTTCGCGTAGTGCGAAGTTGTGCAAACTACGCGAGCGTAGCGTAGTGCTTTGCCCAGGCCTACTTTTTAGCTTCTTTTTATGTGTTTGTATAATATGCTTCCAATTTTTTTTAAATATCTAATGCACCAACTTGACAAAGCCAGGTCTACTGACTTTGCCAGAATCTTGCTTTCGAAAAGATTTCAGTTCCTAATTGTTTTGCATTAAAGTATACATGGTGGCGTCCCAGGATATTGAGAAGAAAATATCCACAGGTTTCTAAAAATTTGACAGACATACATATTTTTCATTTAACAAAAACAATTAAAATAAAATGCAAAGACATAAAATACATAGAGGATCGCAATATTTATCATTGTGTTTCTTTACTAAACTGATCTTCTTAAGCAAGGATGATTTTCAGTTCCGTAGTAAAGAAAAAGAAAGAATTAAGTATTCCTCTCAATCAATCTTATATTCCTTCAGCAACCTTACTTTTTTGTTGTAAATTATTTAAAGATGCTGAGTTGTCCCATTTTAGGCCAGGCTTGACAGCAAATCTATTGCCAGAGGTAATGTGATCAATCTAAAAACAAGCATTAGCAGTGCCAACCGGTCTGGCTTTAAAGGAATACCATCAGGTAATTGGGAAGCACTACAAGAAAATAACATGCAAATGGAATATGTATTTTTGTGGAGGTTAAGAACTGTAGAATAATTTTAGTGCAGGTTAAAAGGTCAGGCGACAGTTGCACTTTCAAGCCAGACCTAAACATCATGTACATTAATGACTGCCCTCCTCCCATTTGCGCAGTTGCCAGATAAAAACGCCACAAATTACCTAGCTATCTAAGACACTTTAACAGGATTATAATGTAATGGGTGTGTCCCTGAAAGTTCAAGCTCAGGCAGGTAGCTATATAAACAAAATGATCACAGCTGTGTGGAAGGCAAGCACTGTTTTTTAGTGGATGTACACAACTTCTGTCCAATCAAAACATGTACTCCTGACTCTCAACATGTGGGCATTGCCAAAGCCCCTCAACTAGTGATGCTCAAATACTAGTCCGACAACATCTACGCTATCAAGCTACACCATATGGAGCTTTCAGGAGTACTAAAGACGGGATCTGCCTCTGCCCACATGTTTGTAGCCAGAAGGTCATGTTTTGATTGGGCAGAAGTTGTGTGCTTCACAGAAAAAAAGAGGTTTCCCTCCAGGGCAGCTGTGATTATTTTGTTTCTCTAGCTGCCTAAGCCAGTAGCAGTATGGCTGTCCAAGATTGAACTTTCAGGGGGATACACATGGTTTTGTAATGCCTCTTAAGTGTCTTATATGATAACTAGATAATATACGGTGTTGGTATTCCTCTGTCAGCAGTGCAGATGGTAGGAGAGCAGCCACGAGGAATGCATTGCAGTCCCAAACCCCTCCCCTTCCATCATTAACCTTAGACTTCAGAGTGCAGATTTGAAAT
This sequence comes from Lissotriton helveticus, assembly GCF_964261635.1. NCBI lineage: Eukaryota > Metazoa > Chordata > Amphibia > Caudata > Salamandridae > Lissotriton > Lissotriton helveticus. Next base: position 1,628,871,678 of record NC_136067.1, read on the forward strand.
TGAGGGCAGTGTTGGAATGCCAGGGACTACACCCATTACATAGATTTTGAGGTCTGGCTGAACACTGCAACTGTCATCTGACCTTACCTGAGCAACAAAAGAGAGATTTCATAGTACTACTGATAGGGGGTTGGCTTCACCCACATGCTGGTTCGCTTGAGTACAGGATTTAACCGGTGCCATATTGGTGTGATTCCGTTAAAAAGACTAATTGTATTGCAATTTGTGGCTGCAGCAAAGCTTACATACGATAAAGCAGGACTGAGTTGGTTATGGTGGCAAGTCAATGATTATGACTACAGACCAGATCTTCTTAGTATGAAATTCTGTGGCAAAAGCACTAGGCATGACATACTTATTCTGAAACGCATGTGTTAAAGTCAATGGGTATTTATGTGTGGATGGTTATCACTCTATATAAAATCTTACTACAAGTATTTTGTTACATAGAATCTCAAAAATTACTACAGTAAGAAAGGTTTTAATGGATATAGAAGGTTTACTCTTTGAGAATGCTTACTAGGCCTTATAAGGATACAGAATAAATTTGCTTAACCAGCGGTATAGTTGTAAATCTTTCTAATTGTTTGACTGTGGGCCTGATGGCTGCCATTTGGAGAAGTTTATGCTCAATACAGTAAGCCTGAGTTGGTTATGATGGCAAGCTATAGGACTGCTTAGTGCACTGGGAACCGTTATATCCAATGCCAAAAGTCTAATTTGCTCATTATGAAACGTCATGACAAAGGCAGCTGGTCTAGCTTATTTATTGTGCAAAGCATTTGTTGAAGCCAGTAAGCCTTTAATAATTGGTTGTTATCACATTGTGTTACAGGCTGCATACAGGTATTCTGTTAAATGTAATCCCACAGATTATTAAAGTAGACAAGGTTTTGGTGTTGGCCATCCACTCTGACAACCCCTGGGGGGTTTCACTGCGATGATTCCTGTTAGGCCCTGTTCAGAGGGGTTGTAAATTGTTTTGCAAGCTGTAATTGTCTTCATCTTTGTAATTCTATAGCTGTATGCATGTTGATTGCCAGTTTATGTGCACTATATCACGCCAGTGTTGGTTAAAGTGTACAACCAATGTTAAAGGATAAGGCTTGATCGCATCATTGGGAAAAATCATGCCGGATTGATTAGTTTTGATCTGTTTATTATGAGACATTTGTGAGAAACATCCGTAGGCCTGAGCCACATATTGTAAAAAGCACGTGTTAAAGACAATTAACTTTAAAGGATGGACTGCCATTACACTCTGCTAAAGCCTTTAAGCAGCTATTTTCTTACATAGAATCTCAAAGATTATCATAGTAGGCAAGGGTTTTGGTGTTCCACTCGAACAAACAGTGGGGAAAGAAGATATGCCACGAAACTCCTTGTTAGGCTTTCTTGCTTTGCTTACTAATTTTGCATACATTTGTAATTTTATGACTGTATGCCTGATGGTTATCTTGTGGAAAGCTTATGCTCAGTACAATAGCCTTGATTTGGTTATGGTGACAAGCCAATGACAAAGGCTATCGGCCTTTTTTTATTTATTATGAAAAGTTGGCAATAAAGGCAGTAGGTCTGGGATATTGATTGTGAAAAGCATATGTTGAAGTCACTAGGCAATTACAGGCGGCATGTTATTCCTCTGAATTAAAACCTATGGATAGATTTTTTGTAACAAGGCATTTCACAGATTACGTGAGTATGTAAGAGTTTTGGTGTTGGTTACTTCCTCTGCCACCACTGGATATAGAAGATTGCACTGTGAAAATCCTTGTTGAACAAGTTACTTGCCTTCTGTAACGCATTATCTGGTAGAGACTCTATCTAGCTGCAGATTCCTCATCTCCAGGCACCAGACTACATTTAGAAACTTTAAGTAGTCTCCTTGCATGCCGGCAGGCGTCATCGGCCAGCTCTGCGTGACTTCGTTGGCGATGGAAGTGACATGTGCAGTGCTTATATAGGCGCCACCCCAGAGAATTTAACCCAGTTTCCTGACTGACTTCTACGCCAGACGCCCAGAGCCATACTGAGGTACCGGTATGCCAAAGTAAGGTCCAGAAGAATCTCTTTGAGATAAAATGTACAGTTTGTAGAAAGGGGAGGATTGGTACAGAATCTACGGCTAGATAGAGTCTTTACCAAATAAGGCGTTACCAAAGGTAAGTAACTTGTTAATTAGAGATTAAGAGAGTGATAGAGTGATAGAGACTTCTACCATCAGCAGTAACTTGGGAGAATATGGCTTGGGCCTCCTCCGAGACCATGGGCAGCACTTGTGCAAACGAATCCCATACAGTGTGGGAACATTGACCAATAAGCATGCACTGTCCCGCGACCACTGAAGAAGACTGGTGGAAGAAAAAATACTCTTTCCACAGGTGATCAGTCTCTTGGATTTCCTGTTTGGTGGTGTGGTAGGGAATGTGCTGAGATTAATTTTGGAGGTCAAGACCTGGACCACCAGGCTGCCAGAGGTGGTATTCTGGGTGAGGAAGGCTTGGTCGCTGGGAGCTGGGTGATGGCGGCAGGAGATGGTTCTGTGCACAGAATGGCCTGGCAGGGCTTGGCCCATCCCCGAGCAGTTAATAATTTAGTGTTCGCGCACAGCCTGTTGTGTCCTAAAGTTCTCGCGGTTGTGTGTGCTCACTGGGTATGTACTCCGTAGTACACGTTACTCAGGTAAATATATGCGTGCCCCAACTTGTGGAACGTCCCCAAGGCACTACAATATCCCCAAACGGGGTTGATCTTTGTTAATGAAAGTATTTACTCCAATGTTATGGTGGATGTTTATATCTTCTTTTTATTGATTCATAAAGTATTGATATGTAGGTAGTTCAAAACGAGTTATTCATCACTCCCAACATGTAGAACTTAAATCCAATGCATTTCGGGTAATCATCCCATTCACCAGGGAACATATGTCTGTGAACAAATGAGTATATTAAATAAAATACACGAGGAGACCTTAATGCAGTAGTGTGAACAGTGACCCATGGAATGTGCTTATATGTGGAAGGTAAAACGAGTGGAGTACTGTACAACACTAGGTAGATGCCACAATCAATTCAAAGGCTCATCTTTGACGGTGTCCGTGTGTCATGCGGAAAAAGTGAACGGTGCTCGAAAATGATGCAAAAACAAGACATGCGTGCCAGGTACATAGACGGTGCATAATCGTAAAGAACTGAGAAAGGAATTGATAAACAAGGGATACTTGAACGTCCAAGACAGTCCGGTGCTCAAAAGGTTGCAAAACTAGAGGTCGCGCATTCAAGTGAACCCAAGTGATATGTGATACATCCAACTTAAATACAAGAAGGTAGTCGGTTAAACAGATATAACGTGTTAATACATATATGTTGAAGGTTAGAATGATGTACCATATACAAAATGAGACACCGACATTACTCTCAGAGAATTGTGTTAAGGACAACTGATAGCAGTGATCCGTGTTACTTTTGAGAATGCACTTAACGTACATCTATATGCACATTACTTATATTGCTCTACCGCTACGTAACTGCGCAAACAACAAAACTGAACTTTGATTACAGTATTGTGTATGTAACTTATGCCTTCATGTTAATAAAGATTTATAAAAAAATAAAAAAAACAGATATAACGTGAACTTGAGAGACAGTTTCTCGCAGCCAATAACGAAAGACGACCGGGGTTAGTTACTTACTGGGATTAGCTCCGTCGGATGCTAGTCCGTTGCCGTGGTTCGAGGCGGGTGTGTCAGTGAAACTCGCGATTACGGAGGTTTGTACAAACGAGGTATGCGTGATAAGCATAGACAGAGGACTAGGTACCACGTATCACGGTCGCCATGTTGGAGTGTTGGTATGGAATGCTCAAGTGCACCAAAACGTTGCAATAGTGTTGGTAAAAATAGAAAAATAAAAGAATAAGTAACAATTTAACTTAAGAGATCGTGTGGTGGCTCTGGTGATAATCGACAAAATGCTGGTTGAAAGAGTTATGTATAAATACAGAGTGGTATATTTGTAACATACAGTAAACAAGTACAGGTTTAAGAGATCAATCAGAGAATAAAGCAAATAGATTACAAGTAACAACTGTATTCCATTCTGTCATTCATTCCGATTGGTTTTAGAATTTCAAGTCTGTTGATCCTATAGTTTTCTCTTTGAAGTAAATGTTTGTTTATGTCCCTTCCTTCTATTTTATGTACAATTTCCAATATTGTGAATTTGAGTTGACTGATTCGTTTTTTTTCCACGAAATGGCTGGCTACTGTAGATTTAAGTTGTTCATTGCGGATGTTAGATTTGTGTTCGTTAAGTCTTGTCTTTAGGGGGGGGGGGCGTGGCTTAGACTCCGACGGGCATGGACGCTTGAGCCCCGAGCTCCGGGCCCGATCCCGGTGTTTATCCTGATCCGGACCCCGCACGGCAGCGCCGACGACTCGGTGCGGTGCCTAGGGGTGGCGGACCATCCTGGCAGCGGTTGGGCACGGAGAGAGGTCCCCGGGAGCAGCGGACCTGGGAACCGGCGAGGCCCCGCCTGTAACTTTCGGCCATCTTGCCTGAGGCAGATCCCCGGCCTCAATTAGCACGGAGCCACCGGGACGCACGAATCGCCGTGGGCGGGTTGAGACCGGCGCTTGCCCACCATCGGCGCCCCATCGACCATCAGAGCGGGCGCCCAGCGCCGGTGCCCGCGGCGGCAACGGCATAGCGGCTGGTGGCGATTGGAGGAAACTGGGGATGACGGAACGCCTTGGAAGCGGTGGTGCACTGGGTGAGGCCCCCGGGAACAGCGACCCTGGACATTGGCGAGGCCCCGCCTGCAGCTGTTAACCATCTCGCCTGTGACTTGCTCTAGCCAACGGCCCCCGGCCTCAATCAGCAGGGGGCCGCTGGGAGGCCTGAACCGCCGCCGGCGAGCGGAGATCGGCGCTCGCCCATCATTGGCACCCTGACGAGCATTGGGGCGGGCGCCCTATCCTGCTATCTGCAGACAGCTGTGGCAGTGCTGCAGCAGTTGGTGGCGCATGGAGGTGGCGAGGGACGGCGGAACGCCTTGGTGGCGGTTGGATGCGGAGCGAGGCCCCTGGGGACAGCAACCCCGGAACCTGCGGGGCCCTGCCAGCAACCGCCGGCCAACTTGACTGGGGCTCCCAGGCCTGCATTTACGAGGAACTGTAGGGAGACCTGACTCGCTGCGGCTGGGGGAGACTGGTGCTTGCCCTGTACTGTCGCCCGCGAGTATCTGTAGCACTGACGTGGCAGGTGGTGGCTCGTAGTGGTGGGGCCCGGTGAATTGAACCACAGCCCCATCGCCCCTGAGCCGCAGCGCGGTTCGATCGCCGGAGGAAGACAGCGACTTGGTCCAGATCGGGTATTGCACCGCTCTGTGCGGGGAACGCCGCCGGTTGGAGGCCTGAACGGAGGTGAGGCCCCATTGGAGGACACTGAGGCTGGCAAGTGGTATCCCGTTGGGCCGGCGGATGCTTGTAGACCCACGGTGTCATCTGGAGCGTGGGCTGGAACCTGGCCTTTCCTCCACGTACGGCCACCCGGCCCCTAACCCTGGTGCACTTCCTGGAAGGAGCGACTGCGGCATGGCTCCTTTTGCAGTACGGGGCGCCTCGAGGAGTTGGCTTCTGGCGCTTGGCACGATTTACGAGGCCAGGAGTTCCATCATGGCGAAACCCCGAAAGGGAGCGGGCACAGCACCGGCGGACCAGGCTGAAGACCTGCCAGAGGTGCAAGGCCAGAATGCGTCAGAGGGCCAGGGTGTGGGGCTCGAGCAGCAGCAGATGGATCAGATCCTCAAAGCAATAGGGGACACCAAGGAGGCGCTAAGGCAGGACATTGCGCAGGTGTCGACGGGCCTCGGCCTGCTGAAGGCGGACCACGACAAACTTGCCGATCGGGTCAAGTCCGCGGAGCTTGTGTTGGAGACATTGGAGCCGGCCCAGAAGGTGACGGATACCACGTTGGAGGATTTGTTGCGCAGGGTGCGCCACCTGGAGAGAAGAGCGGAGGATGCTGAAGGGCGCAACCGGCGCAATAACATTCGCGTGGTGGGATTGCCGGAAAATATCGAGGGGAGCGACATGGTTTCCTTTCTGGATAACTGGCTGCGGGACGTGGTGGTTCCCGAGGGCCTGACGCACTTCTACACGCTTGAGAGGGCTCACAGGGTCCCGGCGTGACCGCCGGCTCCGGGCCGCCCCCCCGACCGGTGGTGGCGCGCCTGCTGCACTTCAGAGACCGGGACATTATCCTGCGACAGGCCAGCGCAGCTGGCCCTTATAAGGTGGACAACGCCTCGGTTTCTCTCTTCCCCGACTACTCTCAGGAGGTCCAGCGCAGCCGCTTCTCCTTCTTGGCGGTCAAGAGGGCCCTTCGTGATGAAGGAGTGCAGTACTCCTTACTGTTCCCTGCGCGCTTAAAAGTGATGGTGGACGGTGTGGCGACATTTTGTGATACGCCAGATGACGCTTGGCAGTGGTTGGAACGGTACCGTGCGGGCAAAGATGGCGCTGGTACTTGGGCAGGGGCAGTAGAGGAGCAACCGAAACCACGCCGGAGTAGACGCAACCGAAGACGAGTGCGAAGCAGGAGTTCCCCGTCCACATCGCAGACTGAGCTGGAGAGGCAGGCTGCCCTGCAGGCGGTTTCAATTATCTCTGGAGTGGTGACAGAGGCCCCCTTACTGGACTCGGGCTCCTGGCTGGGCTCTGATGAGGCGGATTTGGGAGGCTCAGACGGGGGTTCTGAGAAAGGACTTGGAGGGCTGCCTCGGGTTACCCCACAAACGGCCGATGGATTGATGGATGAATGATCCTCCCAGTTGCTGAGTAAAGGACAGTAAGGAGTCGGGCTCAACCGCGGTGTTGACACTGTGGGGGTTGTTGGGGGACCGCTTCTTGGGGCATTGGGGGGAATGCTTTCTTCTGTGATGCGGGGAAGTGGCTGTGATGGAGGGGAGCGCTGGTGGGCTGAGAATATGACTGGGTTGCGGCGATGCTGGGGTGGGGAGACTGTCATGTACGGGATCGGCCTATCAGGGAGTGGTGGGCCTCTTGTTGTCCGGCCTGACTGGTGTGTGGTCACCCCCTCTACCTCGCATTATTTGCGAGTCTCTGGTGGTTACCAGAGTTTCCCTCATTTACGAGGGTTGGGTTTGGATGGGTAACAACTGTTTGGCGCCTGTTCTGGGGGAAAGTGGGAAGGGGGTTGGTTGGGACTGTTACATGTTTAAGGGGGTTGTCAGTGTGCCGGTAGGGTCCTCTGGGGTTGAACTCAACTGTAGGCCTATTGATGGCGGCTAAACTTGAATTGAAATGTATTACTTGGAATGTGCGTGGGCTCAACTCTATGAGGAAGCGATATAAGGTACATGCGTATTTGGTCCGCAGGGGGGTCCAGGTAGCCTTCTTACAGGAGACACACTTAACTCAGGCGGAAGGGCAGGCGCTGCAACGGCGATGGAGGGGGCAACTCTTTTATACCACCTACTCTGCTTATGCCAGGGGATCGCTGATCTGGGTGCGCGCAGGTGTCCCCTTTCACCCTATGACGACTATGGTAGATTCAGACGGGAGGTTTGTGGCTGTGTTAGGGCGTCTCGATGGCCGAGACGTTACGCTTTGCAGTGTATATGTCCCGAACTCTGATCAGGCTGCATTCTTCTCGCTGCTTTCGGGGAGGCTGGCGTCCCTATTGGTGGGCACGGTTTTTATGGGGGGGGAGGAACTTTAATTCGGTGATGGCTGTGATGATGGATCGCTCCCACCCCCCGTTGGCGCAGTCGGCCGTGCGCGGGGTGGCGAAGGCAAGGAGGACTTGGCAGGAAAAATGGGGCCTCTTGGATGCCTGGCGTACGCACCACCCTGCAGATGGGGATTATTCCTTTTACTCCGCACCCCATGACCTTCACGTACGCCTTGACACTGTTCTCTGCACGTCTGGGGCACAGGAACTCACTCGTGGCAGCGAATACCTAGCGAGGACTATATCAGATGATAACCCTTGCTTGCTTACGGTTCTCTGGTCGAGACAGCGGCAGTCGGTTCCAACATGGAGACTGAACCCGCTAGCGCTGGAGGATCCGGTGTTTAGCGCAGAGATACGGGAGGGCATAGAGCACTACTTTCAAGAGAACGCGGGGTCCGCGACTACTAGGGCACATGAGTGGGACGCTTTTAAAGTGGTGATACGAGGTGTGTGCCTCTCATCTGCGGCAGGGGCGCGGCGGACATTGTTAGGTGACATAGAACGGGAGGAGACGTTGTTGCGGCAAATAGAGAAGGCCAGTCATGTGGCGGGGAGCAGCAAAGAGGAAGTGCTGGCCGCTCGGGAACGGGTGGCTGCGCATGTTGAGAGGCTTCGCTGCCTTGACTATAGGGAGTACATGGTCCGGGCACACGCTGAGAGGGTTCGGGTGGGTACGCTGCTGGCGTGGCTGGCCAATCCGCACGCTAAGGGCACGCCGATATTGTCGCTCGTCACGCCCACGGGAGACCTGGTTCATTAGCAGAAGGAAATTAATGAACAATTCCTGGATTATTACACGGAGCTCTCCCGGAGCAGGTTGAGGGTACCTCCAGCTGGCTTGGATGCCTTCTTAACGGATGCGCAGTTGCCGCAATTAGACTCGGAGCAAGGGGACGCGTTGGGCGCTGCTATATCATTAGGGGAGATTAGGGCAGCAGTCAAACACATGGCCAGGAAAAAGACACCGGGGGCCGACGGCCTACCGGTGGAATTTTACGCCACGTACATTGATCTCCTGGCGCCTCAATTACACCAGATGTATAGTGAGGCCTGGGAATTGGGCAGGCTTCCTTCGTCTGCCAGAGAGGCGCTCATAGTGCCGTTGTTGAAGAAGGACGGGCTACCCACAGCTAGGACGGCTTACCGTCCGCTCTCGATGCTCACTGTGGATTATAAGGTGCTAAGCAAGATCTTGGCCGCGCGGCTGTCTGTGCACATGCGTACGCTGGTGCATTCGGATCAGTCGGGCTTCATCCCCACACGGAACACCTCAACATGCATACGGCGATTGATACGGGTCATGGATATCGAGGGAGAGGGCCCACCTGGCGCGGCAGTGCTGTCGGTGGATATCGAAAAAGCGTTCGATAGTGTGGAATGGTCGTATCTGTTTTGTGTGCTTCGTAGGTTCGGATTAGGAGATGGCTTTGTCCGTTGGACGCGGCTGCTGTATGACTCCGCCACCGCCAGGGTCTGTACGGGTCGCTCGGTGTCGGCGGCGTGCCCAGTGGAGCGAGGCACCCGACAGGGTTGTTCCTTGTCTCCGCTCCTCTTCGCGTTGGCGATCGAGCCTCTAGCGGCACGAGCCCGGCAGGGACAGTATTTTAGGGGGTGCTGCTGCGCGGCGACCTACATTATATCTCCCTGTATGCCGACGACCTCTTGCTGTATCTGGCTGACGTGGAGACCTCAGTGAGAGGCGCACGGGTCCTCCTCCGGGAGTTTGGCGAGCTGTCGGACTACATGTTAACTGGTCCAAGACCTGTTTGTTCCCGCTGACGCCGCAGTGCGTCCGGCCCGCGGAGTTGGGGGGACTGCGCTGGGAATCTGAGTGCTTGCCGTACCTTGGTGTTTATATTTACCACACTTATTCGCTCCTCTATAAGGGGAATGTGGGCAGAGCACTAAGGGGCATTAGGGGCAGCATGGGGTTTTGGCGTACCCTTCCGCTCTCCGTGGCCGGACGAATTGCGCTGTTAAAGATGGTGGCCCTCCCGCGGCTGCTTTATTTTTTTTCGTACACTACCGATATGGATTCCGGCTTCCTTTTTTCGGATGCTGCGGTCGATGGTGATAGGGTTCATCTGGGGCTCCGGTAGGAGACGTGTGGCCCTGAACACCCTGCTCAGATCGCGGGAGGAAGGAGGTCTGGCGGTGCCTGATTTTGAATGGTACTACCTGGCAGCGCAGCTGCAATGGCTCACGCAGGCTGTGGCACGGGAGTTTAGAGGTCCAGACGGTCCGCAGGGTAGAGTTATTCAGCGCCATATCTTGTCCTTCATAGTGCTCCAGCAGGGGCTCCGGGTGGACCAGCTCACTCTCGAGGAACGCACCCTTCACCGATGCTGGCTGCGTAGCCAGAAACGGGTGGGAATTCCCACCCCATACGCCCTCCCTCATGGCGGGGATTGGTCAGCACTAGCGGGCTGGGAAGAACGTGGTGTCCACATGATAGGGGACCTGTATAGGGATGGTACTTTACTGCCGTTCCCCGAACTGCAGAGCGCCTTTGATTTACCGAGGGGTGATTTTCTGTTACATACAGCCTTGGTGTCGGGAATACAGAAACACTGGAAGACGGGTCTGGCAGAGCCGCCCACATCATTGGGCTGTCAATATGTTACGATGGCTGCTGGCACTTTCAAGGCTATCACCTGTTTATACAGGAGATTGGCACTGGAGGGACCACCACCCTTAGATCGGTTGAGGGAACGCTGGGAGGAGGACCTCGGCCAACTGATACCGGAGGCGACCTGGCCACAGCTCGTACGGCGAGCCTGGAAGGGCACGCGCAATGTTCGGTTCCAGCTGGTCCAATATTTTACGCTACACAGGGCTTACTGGTCACTGGTTAAAATACAGCAGATCTTTGGGGGGGCTCATTCAGTGTGCCCTCGATGCGCCATGGAAGGAGCCGGCTTTGGCCATATGTTTTGGTCCTGTGCGGGACTGGGCACGTACTGGACTGATGTTATGGCGTGTTTGAATGAGGTCACGGGGCGTCAAGTTGAAGTGAATATGGGGACCTGCCTTTTACTCTGGTTTCCACACACGCCAGCCACTAAAATTACAAGCAAATTCCTTGACTTGGGGTTGATTATGGTTAAGAGGGAACTCACTATGCACTGGAAGTCTAGGGGGGGCCCAAGCTATCTGAGATGGCGGGGGAGTTTCCAACAATGGGCAAATAGTGAAGGGACTCTTAGAATGCAATTAGCCAGACGCACTTCTAACGATAAAGCGCTGGAAGCGGCCAGGGCGTGGGGTGCACTAGTAGCGGACCTTCAATCGATAATAGAGGCTAGTGAGGAGGAGGGGGTGGCGACGCCAGTGGATCAGACACTTGAACCCGATGCGGGGGGAGCGGGGGTATCTGCGGGAGGCGATGATGGCTAGGCCAAGGTACTCCAGTACATGTGACGGGTTACACACCTGTGAAAAACGAATGACAGATTACTGGGACCATATGCTATGTTTTCCATGTTATTTGGATCATCGAACTTTTGATGACTATGTTTATGGCTATCTTCGGAGGAGTTGGGTGATGCAGCACAAAGGTTTATATTACGCTATAGGGGAGGAAGGTGGAGGCACACTGATTAGGGGGGGTGGGAGTAGTGGGGGAGGGGAGACAGGGATGTAGAGAGCAACAGGGGATGCGGGATAATGTTACCTTATACTGGAATTATGCTGTACTGACGTAAACCTGCTTCTGCTATCTATATGTAAGATGTTTGACAAAATTTAATAAAAATCTGTTTAAAAAAAAAGTCTTGTCTTTAGCTTGTGTTCTGTTTTACCAACGTAACCTTGTCCGCAAGGGCATTTAAGTAAGTATACCACATTCATGGTGTCATATGTAGCGGTCACTCTAAGTTTGATGGTGTTTCCTTTCCTTGGATGTATTATTAAAGGTCCCTTGATAACGTTATTGCAATTACTGCAGTTGTAACACGGGACGGTTCCTTTGTAAGTTGTTTCAATTACATTAGACTGATGCTTTAGAATTTCACCCAAGTTGCTATTTCTCTGGTAAGCGAAGATAGGTTCGTCTTTGAAAATGTTGTTAAAATCACTTTCCTGTGATAGTATGGGCCACTGTTTTTTTTATAATGTTCCGGTATGCCCTGCTTTTTGTAGAATATTCAGAAACTACTACCATCCTGGTGTTCTCCGTGCTGTTTTTTTGTTTAGGAGTAATTCATGTTTGTTGTTTTTTTGTGCGCACCAACTTTTTACTTGTTCGAGCACGTGCTTTGGATATCCCCTTTGTATGAATCTCTGTTCTATGTCGTCTATTCTTATGCTTGCTGTTGCGGCATTTGACACTATTCTTTTCACTCTGAGGATTTGTGAATATGGGAGATGTTGTTTGAGAATATCCTGAAGGAAACTTTGATAATGTAGAATGTTATTCAAGTCCGTAGATTTCCGGTAAAGGTCAGTGGAAAATCTTGTTGTGGTTCTTGCAATCTCTACATCTAGAAATTTTATTTTTTGGTCTTGAATTTCTGAAGTGAATTGTATTCAGTCATCTGCTTTGTTGAAGATTATAAGTGCCTCTATCGTGTAGATTTTGGACCACTCCATAGTAGGAATATATCATCTATGTATCTCAAGATGAGCTTGGTGTGTGTTATCCATGGTTGTTTTGATAGGATATGTTCTTCTTCATATCTTTCCATGAACAAGTTGGCATTCGCGGGTGCAGCCGAATTGCCCATGGAAGTACCCGATTGTTGCAGGAAGTATTGATCCTTCCACTTAAAATAACTTTGGTATAAAGTGAAGTATAGTAATTCCATCAGAAAGATCTTCATATCCATGTCCAGATCGGTTTGTAGTAAGGCGTGCTCTATTGAGTCGATGCCCAGTTGGTGTGAAATTGAGGTATACAGGGCTCTGACGTCCATGGTGCAGAGTAGGATTGGTTCATCTTGTGCTTGTTCAACGGCATGCAGTTTGTTAAAAAAATCTGTTGTGTCTTTAATATATGTTTTCATTTTGATAACATGGCTGCAAATATTTGTCTAGAAGTTGTCCAATCGGTTGATGGATACACCCCTTTGGGGACACAATTGGACAAAAAGGTGGATTTCATATGTCTTTGTCTATTTTCAGGACCATATAAATGGTCGGGCTTCTTGGGTGTGCTGGTGTCAGAAATTTTTGGGTCCCGTCATTGATTTATACCTTTCTCATAGGCGTTCTTAAATATGGTTAGGAGTAGGTTAGTGAAAGATTTCGTGGGATTAGATTCCAATCTCATGTAGAGAGTTTGATCCGACACATGTTTTTCCACTTCTTGGTCATAATGTGTGGAATTCAGAATCACGATAGCCCCTCCTTTATCAGCCGTTTGGCATATAATCCGGGGATTATTGGTGATATTCTTGAGTATTCCCAATTCCTTTTGTGTCAGATTGTTTTTCCGAGTGTTTTTGGTGAAGCAGGACATCAGTGAGGGCTTAATTGAAGAGGAGTAGGGTGTCTGATGGGGACACCCCAGGTTAAAGCACCTCTGTCAAGACAATGGTCTTGACCTCTACTATGGACAGTGTCAAGTCTAGGACCTCAGCCGCCCTCCAGACCACCCCTGCAAAAGAGGCCCCTGCCTCCGTAGCTACCATAGGAGGAGAAAGGAGGTCAGTGCCTGGTGAGGTATCCAGACCATTGGTATTAGCTAGTTCCTCGTACCAGTTGTCGTCAGCCATGATCTCTCCTAGGGGGTCAGAATAACCACAGGGATCATCAAATCCCCTTAACTTTGTGTTCCTCAGTGGGCCTTTCAGGAAAATAAGTCTCCATCTCCAATTTAGGCTGTGTGCGCATGGTTGGTACCGGAACCGATGTTGTGTGACATTGGAACGGCTCCGTATCGGAGTTGAGAATCACAATGGGTCTGTGCCACTGATGGGCGTCGGCTGGCCAGGAATGGCGTCACTGGAACTGTTCCCAGAAGAGGTTGTGAAGTCATGGGCTGATCTGCACCCACCAACGGATCCCAAGGGTTCAATTGGCACAGAGGGTGAACCCGCCAGTGGAAATCTTGTCGGAGACCCTCCCAAACCAATGAGGCCCAGAGGAGCTCCAGAAAGGTCCGACAGCCAAAAAATGAAGCTCATGGTCTCATAAAATTCTCAAAGTTGGGCGGGGGTCGCTCTGGCACCAAGAAAGTCAGGGAAGCGTGGAAGGCACCCAGGCTCAGGAACGGGATCCACAGGGATGACCTAGGAGCGGGGTCTGGACTTGTGGAGTCATTCCTGTGCTGTGTCCGATTAAGGGGACCAATGCGGAGAAGTCGAAGAATGCTTCTTGGACTTCTTCTTATGGGACTTACTTGAAGAAGTCTGGGATCGCAACGAAGAACAGTGCGAGAGACTCCAAGAGATTCCTGGACCGCCCTCACAAACGGGAACCTGGAGTGATGCCGAGTCGCATGTCGAGCGTCTAGAAGCTTCATGGCCTGCTCACAGACGGTCTTGGGATTCATGGTTTTACAATCTGGTCAGACCGTGGCATCTTGGTCCTTCTCCAGGCACACCAAGTGGCGGTCTGTAACAGACATTTACCTAATATAGGCACTAAAATGTGTAAAACCAGTAGGTAAGTTTTTTGGGAAATATACCCAAAAATGATGGGAAAAAAGGCAAACTGGTCATCAAAGTCAACAAAAAGAATAAAAATGTCAGCCAAAAAGCGATTGAGGGAAGCTTGAGCTGGATAAGAATGAACTGAGGTAGCATCTTTAAAAGCACCACGCATGTCACTTCCGGTGCGGTGGACGATGCCACACAGAGCAAATCGACTCTACCACCGAGCACGAAATGGAACTACTAAAAAAAATCCGGATTCAGTCTGATGCCCGGGGGAATATTCTAAGGTAAGGAATCTGCGGCTAGAAGTCTCTAGCAGATAAACCCTGTAAGGAGTGATAGTATTTTGCTTTGCCAACTGTAATTTTGTATACATTTGTAATTTTATGACTGTAAGCTTGATGGGTGCCTTGTGGGAAAGCTTATGCTCAGTGCAGTAGGTCTCAGTTGGCTATGATGACAAGCCAATGATAACAGTTGTAGGCTGGTTGGTTTGAAGGGAAATGTTATTACAGAAGCGATGGTCTGGTCTGTTTATTATAATAAGCTATTACAAAGGCAGTAGACCTGGTTTATATAATGTGAAAAGCATATGGTAAATCCAACAGGCCTCCAACAGTAAATTGATACCCCACTATATGTTAGGCTGTAGAAAGATATTTGGTTACATGCAATATCAGCGATTACCATATTAGGCAAGGGCTTTGGTCACCCACCCTGACAAACTCACTAAGTAGAATCTAATTGTAATAAATCTTGTAAAGTCCTATTGAGAGAGTTTGTGAAATTGTTTTTCCAAATGTAATTTTGTACATATTTGTAATTTTAAAAGTATATGCCTGATGGTCGGCAGCTTATGTGCACTTCTGTAAGCCTGTGTTGTATATAGTGTCAAGTCATCGGTAAAGGCTAGAGGCCAAACGGTTCACTTGGAAAAGTTATGTCAGATCCCTTAGGTTTGATCTGTTAAAAATGAAACTTCATGAGAAGGCAAGCAGGCCTTACATACTTATTTTGAATCAATGAAGCCTTCAGGGTCGCCGGAAGAATGTCACAGGTACCAGCTATGGAGAGTCTGCCGAGTACATGGTGATAGTGTGGTTAACGATAAGGAGAGCCAGATTAACGAAGTGGGAACCTGCCTTGTCTCTCTTGGATTGCTTGTATATGCAGAGTGTGATCAATGTTCAATCGTAAGGGATATGTTTAACTGTAATAGCTGGAAATAGGTCTAGTTTCCCGGTCCAGTAAGGTCCCAGGGAGGGGTAAGACAAAAACATGCGTGTAAAATCAGCTACTGTAGCTGAGCAATGAGCATTAGCCCGCGGCAAGCTCATTGTTGAGCAACGAGTGCGCAAGGCCCTATAAAACAAAGAGATGTGCTTAAGACCCGATCCCATGGTGTGAAGAGCTTGAATGAGGAGTGTGTCTCTGGCTCGTTGTCTGCAATTGACCAGAATTTAAGAAGAGTATGCCGAATGGTGCGGAATATAGGAATTGGCCCTGGTGTAGATCGAACCGCTACACTGGGTCTTCGAATGAAAGACGGGAGCTGACTTCAAACAAATCACCCAATGTCATGAGGGTAGCTGCATGCCAGTTAACAAATTTCTTGCTTAAAGGGGGGCCATCTGCTATGGGGAGTCATAGCAGAGAGATGGGTGGCGTGGTTGGGATTGTCCATTTAGTGAAGCGTAATGCATGAAAATAGCACCACAACGTAACTTGGAGAAGACTAGGGTGAGTGCCGATGTTTACGAGCAAGTCTTGATCCAGGAAGAGAACAGCAAGCTATTTGCTCAGCCACTACAGTTGGGCCGTGAAATAGTATAACTCAAAATGAGGAGCCTCCCATATCTGTTGGAAGGCAGAGCTTAGCAAGAGCAACTCTACGTCTCCCTGTGTGCCAAATTAGGTCACCTAAAAGCGTATCCAAGGCGTGAAAGAAACTAGAAGAAAGAATAAGAGGTAAGTTGGCTAAGTAATATAATATCCAGGGACTGACCACCATTTTAGAGTTCAATGCGCCCTATGGGGGCAAGGGAAAGGGTATGCCAGAAAGCCACCTGGGAAGACAAAGCTAAAGGGGCTCCCTTCCAATTCAATTCGTCCCTCTGGGATATCTGGGAGAAGTGGAAAGAAACAGTACTTAGCCAACTGACTTGGAGGCTTGAGACAGGAGTTAAGTCTGTAAAGATTTGGGTTGGTTCAGATGGGCTGCACTTATAGACCCTGAAATATATTTGGACACCACGGGCTTAGAGGGAGACTGAATAGAGCCTGTCTGAAAGGGAATGCCCCACGTAGCTCCCTTGCCCTAAGCTGTATCGCCAAAGGCTTCATTGCTAGGGCAAATAGGAAGGTGGAGAGAGGGCAACCATGTCTCGTTTCCTTGGTTGATCGCAAAGGAAGGAGTTTGCCTATCTGGAAATGTGCATATGGATTTGAGTATAGTACCTGGATAAGTTGAATGATGCTGGCCCAAATCCATAACGCCGAAAGACAGCAAAGAGATAGTCCTATCGCAAGGTGTCAAAGGCATTATCTAGGTGAGGCCTGGGCATAGCACTATACTACGCTCGCATAGTTTGCGAAGTTTACGCTTCTTTGCACTACGCAAACTGCACGTAGCACAGTGTAAACACGCGTAGCGTAGTCCAGCGGTCATTTTTTGCTTGCTCGCGGTCCTCAATGTCAGGTTGCCGACCGCAAGCAAGCAAAATAACATCCCGGCAAGACTTTTTCCTCGTTCGCGATCAGCAACATCAAGTTGCTGATCGCGAGCGTGGAAAATAAACCTCCCGGCGAGATTCTTAATGCGGGAAGGTCAAGTTTCTCATTACGAGTGGTCGCGTATGCTCGCGATGAGAAACTACCAGTCCACGTTGAGAAAGCTGCTGCTCGAGTAAAAATCTACTTGAGCGGCAGAAAACTACAGCTTGCACTGTGCAAGATGCTGTTTTCAATGATTGCACAGTGCCGGATGCTTGTCCGCACTGTGCAATCATTGAAAACGGCATCTTGCACTGTGCGAACATGCTACTACGCAGTTCGCGTAGTGCTACGCATAGTTCGATTAGTGCGAAGTGCACTTTGCGTAGCTTCGCGAAGCGCTACTTCGCAAACTACGCCCAGCCTTAATCTAGGTATGGGTTTCAGCTGCCGCTTGTGGCCAGATGTCAGGGGCAGACTCTAAGGGCATTGAGGATTAAAGGAACTGTATAATCTAAATATGTTATTTTCGGCTATCCCCAAAGAGGGTCCTAAATTCACCCTTATCCAATCTTCCTTACTGTGGTGACACAGAGCACAATAAGCTTTGATGCTTTCTCAACTGCCCAGGCTTGGTAAAACAGCACACGTAGAGTCCAAGTGACCATCTTGCATGCCTTTCTGTCAGTAGTGATTTACTTGATGGTTTCTATTTTAAGAGAAAGGCCAGCCGAAATCCATACTGGCAAAGAACAGTTAAATACATGTGTTTAGGGAAGTAACATCATTAAGTATTTGTACCCTCAAAATGTATGTTTAAAAGGGGCAAAATATAACAGGATGATACAACTACTTTGAACTTTCATCTAACTGTATTTAAAGTGCACATTTCTTTGGTTTTACTCCAGCTTTAACACTACATAACGAAACACATTTGTTGTAAAACTGATTGATTACTAACTCAAAACTCCTCAAAGACTCGCCACCGTCGCGGGGCATGGCCAAGCGGCCAATATGGCAGACGTGTACTAGAGCAGCTCTGCTGTAAATGCCCTGATTATCTTGTTCAATCCCCCCTAAAAAAGGCAACATCCACAAGCATCACACAGGCAGCTCCATTTGTACTGTCAGGGGACACGTCCACACCGTTGCCGCGCATCAAGGAAGCTCTTAAGAGACGACACCGCACTGATTACCTGCACACCGTGTGGGAGTGCGGTGGCCTCCCCTTACTGCTGCCACTCGCCCTGAACGGCGTAATCCCTCTCCGCCGGGATCTGCTGACAGATGGCCAGTGATGCAGAGGCGAAGAACCGGAGCAGGATCCACCACGAGCGCGGTGCCTGGTGCGAGGCGTTGAGGTGAGGGCCTGGTGTACCGCTCTGGGGAGGCCCGGGAATGGCCTAAACGCGGCAACAGAGGAGACCTGCATGAGCGGCACACCTCTTCACCGGCCCGCAGGTTCCAACCTTGATCCATCCGCAGGAACAGGGCGGTTATGAGGAGCCCCGTGGGCCGACTGCCCAAGCGAAGGTGAGGAGTAGGGAGACAGGACACTGCACCGGCGGGACCCGGGGGTCGGGCAGGGCCTAGGCCCGCTGGTGGCCAAACACTAGCGAGGACCCTGCTTTGTCTCTCCTTCCCTATCCACCACACTGCAGGCCCTGCGTAGCGGTACCCACACACCCGGTGGACACTGCCTACACCAGCAAGATCCAGCAAGTCCTACCTTAGTGGAGATCTGCAGGGGCGGGAGGAGTCGCGGCCCCCACTCCGACGACCGGAGTCTCTAGTTCCTCCTCAGAGGGGCACCCTCGCGGAGGGCACCAGGATGCCTCCAAGGGTGGGTGCCCCTCCAACCCCACTACATACATATAAACACACTGACCCCATTGTGGCAGGACTTTAGGAGCTGGGCCTCTCACTACGGTGGGGCCCCAAGTCAAAGCCCCATCGTCGCCCTTAGACTGCAGCCATCAAACCTGCTAGACAGACTGGACTAGCTGAACGGGTGCTCAAGGACCGGGAGACCCGCTGAGGTGAAGAGAGGGAGGGCGCTGCGCCGGCAGGGCCCGGGAGTCGTGTCGGGCCTAGGCCCACTGGCGCGCTAATGTGTGCACCAGCTTCACTCCCCTCTTCCCTCCCCCTCCCAATCAAGCATATTCTCACAGGCAGAGAGAATGAGGGGTCTACAGCCCAGTGCTAACTTCAGGACACGCCTGCACCAGCCTCCCCCTGACGGGGGCCGCCGCCCAGAACTAGCTCCAGGAATCACCTGCACCCGCCTGGCTGGGCACCCTGGAAATCGCACCCAGACACGGTGCGGGGGAACCCCCCCACTTGCTGCGGGCTGAGCAATCGAGCCTGGATCTGACACAGAGCAGGGATCGGCCAGTGGTGGATCTGGGAGCTCTCCCTACCTCTCTGGCAAGCGACTTTGACCTCTGGGGACGGCTCAGAGTCCACCTTGCGACAGCAGAGGTTAGTGACCGGGCCCCTGCTCGCCCATCCTCTTCAGAATTGAAGCAGCAGAGACACGAAACGATGGTCTGCTCGAGCCCTACGCCTGTAGCATATCCCACCACGACTACCACTCACCGAACATATGCCGACAACCCAAAAACTGGTCATGGGCCGACTACGATCTACCTGTCACCAGGCACCCGTACGTTCAGAGGAGCCACAACAACCGCCAGCACTGCAGACCACCGTGACCCACCAATCACTATCGGAGAAGATGGATACGGTTCTGAAAGCTGTTGAGAAGCTGGGCCCAACATTTGAAACAACCCACTCTGCCCTTGAAGTAAAAATTGACAAAGTAGTCATAGACTTCACACTGCTGCACGAGGATCATAAGAAGATAGCTGACATGGTGCAGACTCAAAAGACAGCCATCATGGAATTGCGCCCGAACATTAGCTCGAACACGTCTAAAGTGACGGATCTCACGGCCAGAGTCCTGCCACTCAAGGAGCAGCTGGATGATGCGAAGGGCCGGTCACGGCGCAACAACGTGCGGGTGGTAGGCTTGCCGAGGATTCAGAAGGCTGAGACACAGTGTCTTATGCAGAGCAGAGGATAAGGACCATTATGCTGGAAGAGGGGACCCAGAAAACCTCAGACGCAAAAGTTGGCAATGCCCATGTCATGTTCTTCCCAGACTATACCGTGCTGGTCCAGCGGCACAGAAGCTATTTTCAATTAGTAAAGCAACGTCTTCAGGAACTGTTATGTTATGAGTTTTGTAGAGCGCACAGCTGCCCCAGCAAAGGGGCGCCCCAGCGCTGACTGTAGTGGATGTTAGGAGGAAACTGAAAGAGAACAGCAAGTCCTATGACATAGGGAAAAGATGAGTTGTAATGGCTTTACAAAATACAGTTTGGTTATTGATTCTACAAATGTGAACCGGGATAGAGTTCCAGAGGTTCGCAGCCAGGACACAGAAAGAGCATCCTCCTGCACGCTCTTTCCTCACCCGAGGAACAACTGCCTGATGCTGGCCCATGGAGCGTAGTTGGCGAAAGGGTATGGAGGGTGATAGCAGCTACGCCAGGCTATCCGGGGAAGAGAGATTCATGATTTTGTGAGTAATGGAGAGAGACTTGAATTCAATGCATTTCGCCACCAGCAGCCAATGAAGTCTGCGGATGGCGCTGGGCGTGGGACAAGTTCTTGGAAGGCCAAGTAGGGTTCTGGAAACCGCATTTTGAGCCCTTTGCAGACGTAGGATTTCATCCTTATTAGCCCTCAGATAAAGCGCACTGGCGTAATCCAGCCTTGATAGAATGCCCTGGATGATGACTTGGCTGACTGTGGGGTCAAAGCCCAGCAGAGGTTTGAACCCGCGCATGGGTCCAATACAGGTTCCAGCTACTTTTTTAGTTTGGCCCTGGAAGTTAAGGGCAGATTCATCCCAAACGCCTAGGTTTTTGACCACTTGTCAAGGGGCGTTTACGAGTTACCTCTCGGTTTCTGGCGCTAGGGCTGATCACCGCAAAGAGACTGATACAAAGCGTTGGTGCTCCGCGGAACCCCCGGCGGTGCAGACCCGGAAGCATTCGCTGAAGGTCTGAACTGCGGAAAAAAGCGTAGCGCTGCACAGGGAAGACGCCCTGGGTCTCCGTAAGATCCCAATTGCAGAAAACTGGGACGCAATACTACAGGAACTCCCGAGCAACGATGAGGCCCCAGAGTTTGACGTTGGCCGTGCAGCTGGCGAATAGCAACAAAGTCCCCTCACAGGTAACATGTAACCTAACACATTTAGCGACATGCGCAATGGTTACGCACTGCGCCTACACAGACACACGCTGACTTAACTAGAGCGCGGCGCTCCCGTCCTCCTCATAACATGCAAGCCACCCCTCAGGCGCTGCTGCAGTGACATAATCTGCACTCCAGCCCATAAGCGCTCTGCCCACCCATGTCCCCCACTCAGTTATTCATAGTTACCCCCGACTCCTCCACCGCTTAACGCCCCCCTAGCAGCACCGACATACAGAAGCAGCGAGAATGCACAACACGGGAAAATGACCCCCAATCTGGCACGCAACCGCTAAGTGCAGGGCACACGCCGCTGAGCACTCGCCTGTGCCCTAGCCCATAGCACATACTTATCATGTAGCTCGTACAGTCACTCACCTTCCTCTGCTACGCAGCAGCCACAATGGCCCCCTCCACGCCTTTAGCTTGAGCTGCGCATGTCAGAACGATAAACACGGTGACTGAATGCCACAGAATGCCGGGGGAGGGGGGGGGAGGCATGCCTTAATGGTCTGATCGTTTATTGTCATCAATGTTGTCCTCACAATTTGTTTACAGCATTGTTTACTTTTGAAATCACACAGGCTGGTACTCCAGATGTATTACTGATTGTGACAGAAAGGGGGTTCAATACAATATTGTATATTGTGGCAGTCAGGTATGTGATGGCAGAGAATGTCATGACAGCTAATTACCTTGAAAGAGAATACCTTACAACAGGTTCCCCACAACATTTTTTCTGAGAATTATTCCCTTGGTTACTACAATGATGACGATGCAATGATGAGGTCCTCCATTATTATATGAAACTCACTTGCATCAAGGGTACGAGCCACTGATAACCATCTAGTATTTTTTTTGTTTCCCAAATCTTTTTATTTCGGTTTTTTTCTAATAGAACAAGAGAGCATTGCCATATTATACAGTATAAAACAGTGAGCAAAAAAATGGAGTGATAGCACCCCTTCTCTTTACAACAAAGACTTAATAACTAGTTAACATCCTCTGGTTGGTACACATGAAGCTACAGGCCCATAAACATTGTAGTACAAATATAGCAGAGCCATACTGTTGATTCACTTTGCCAAACAAATATCATTGAATATTTTCAGGGATCACATATTCTACATCCCCACCTCTCCAAATGGCAAGTTATTGCAACCCTCAAATAGGTACCTTACAGTCAATCATGTCTTCACAATCGTCAATCAAGGCGGTCTTTCATCATTTTATTTTTATCCTGAGGTACTAACATCATTATATTCCATACATGGACATTAGTTGCACTATTTTATATCTTGCATGGAAGTCAAGGTCTCTCACTCTGCAGCTGACGATTTCATCATTTCTATACACAAGTCTGCAATTACAAGCGTCACACTGATTTCCAAATCATAGCGATCTGGAACAGGACCAGCAGCATTCCCAAACCTACAAACTTCGATTAAATTTCCCCTTTTTGGGTCTATGCCCCAATCCCAAAATACATCTTAACCTGCAATAAATGAGGACTGCCAGTGACAACCGCTAAGATCTCCATAACCGCCCTCCAGTGTGCCATCAAAGCTGCACAACTCCTGAACATGTGTAATAAATTGTTCCAGCTAATACACATTAAGGGAATGCATCAATGACTAAGATGTATCTGACGGAGTCTAAAAGGGGTCAAGTAAGCCCTATGGGTCATTTTGTATTGAAGCAGCTTAAACCTCACATTACAAGAGACTACCACCGGGAGTTTACCACCTGGGCCCACTCCTTATCCGCAAACTGTGTGTAGGTCACATTCCTGCCTGGTTTGTAAAGCTCCTAAACTTATCTTAGTCTGGTCCACCAGTGTACAACACAGCACTATAAAAGCCCTACAACAAAACCCATGAGTTAACAGCAACGCCTGTAGTGTATAATGAGGTGTTGCTTCTGCATTCCCACATTTTCATAGGGCTTTTATTGAGGAAATAACAGGACCACATGTTAAAGATTGACCAACGGCGAGGCCCCTTCTAACAGTTTGTGATTGGTAAAACAACTGAAGCTTATGATCCTCAAATACATCTCCCAAGATCTCAATCCCTGCATTACGCCATGTGTTTACATTAGCTAACGTCTTAAATAAAATTCCGGGTATCACCATAATGGGAGAGCAAGTGAATACGCCTGATCTGTCTTTGTACACTGCAAACCCCAACAATGACCAGCTGCTGTTGACAAATGTGTGTGTACTTGAGTATGTTTCATTTGGTTCACCACCATCCGTACCAAGTGCCTCACAACTACCTCTGGATCAAATAATATAGATTTATTATTACCAGTAGTGGAACACCAGCGAGCCACCAATTGCAACTACACGGCCATGTAACAACACTCATCAGCCACGTTTATAAAACCTTCCGAGTTGCGTAGTTGCATTCTACGTAAGCAATCTTGTGGCGACCACCTCCCATATTAACTCCAACATTAAAAAAAATTCCTAGGTCTGACTAATGATTGTCTCCCATCTGAATGGCAGGACAGGTAAACTAGTTGCATTGGACCCCTCACCTAGTGAGAACAGGCACAACATACATGCCATTAAGTCGGAGAATCAATACCGGTCCAAACCTCTCAAATTGAGCCAGCAACGGAGCCATGGCCAATACATGATCACTAATGTACACCACTAAACCTGCGTACATCAATAGCAGCACCCATACAGAGTTATAACTCTATTTAATTCTTACTAAACTAAACTAAAATACATAATTTTAACATCCAGACATAAGGAATTGCAGAATGAATTTGGGTGAGATGAATACTGCAGAATGCACGACACTGCATGAAAACAGAATAAAACAACAGTAACCCTTATGCATGACTAAATCACTAACAATGGTTTCCTGTGAAGTAGGATGATACCCATCCGCAAAGGGCTTCAGCACCTCGTCAGGTACTAAGCACTATAGAAATATTCTTACCATAATATAGAGAGGCAGGTACTTCTCTGGGAGCACAAGAGATGCTCTTGCACTGTCAGGTCTGACTCTATGTATAACAGTGCACCATGTGGGTGCCTGTCGTTCTGGTATTTATAGACTTCCACATGCTCGGTGGCCAGTGGGAAAGGAGCCTACTCATTTCTTTAAATTCTAGGACCCCATCCCACTTGGGCTAAGGAAGGTCGTTTTCCTAGACAGCCCTTCAAGCCCTAGTCCAGTGACCTGTTGAGAAAACATTTGCAATTCTAACTTATGGATAATAATCTTTTCCTGTGCTCCAGCACACATTCCTTGAGTGAGTGCTGTTTAGAGGGGGCCTTCTATTGAAACAGGCAAGCAGCACACCTGAACCAGACCTGATCTACTGGATGAGAAAGGATAGTGTACCAGGCGTACATCCCAGCACATTTCTCTGTGAAAGATGTGGGCACCAACATGTATGCCTGACAAGCACTTTGGGTTTCCATGCTGGAGGAAATACATGTTTGCAAAGCAATTTTGCGTATGCACTACACATTTTACAAACGCACAACGTCAATGTGAGACTTAGTACAAGCACATGGCAAATCATGGACGAGAATATGAACTCGACCCATGTGGTAATCTCTTCCTTGTGCATAATCATGTGTACAATGATTCAAGGCAATAAGCGCTACTAATCTTGAGGCAAACAAACTACAGACATAAAGTGTCAGATACCTTCCTGCACCCTATAATACCAAGTGCTTCTTACTTGCTCTGCCATTGGGTGTCTTCACATGTTCTCTCTTTGCTCATATGTGATTTGATACCCCTACCTTAAATTCATAGATAAAAGGTTTTATTTGATACTAGGGCCCAGAATTTCCTACCAGTCAAAATGTTCTTCTCTAGCGCATCATGTTTTCTCAAGCCAGAGCACAAACTGAGGCAACTGAAAAATGTTAGCCTTCACAAAATTTCATTCTATACAGTGTTTGCTTTGATCTGCTTAGTTATTTGCACCCAATCATTGTGGCAGGCCTCAGAACAAACTTCAAACCAATACATTAGTGATGTGCTGGTGAAGAGCTACCAAAAGGAAAAACCACATTAAGTTATTTAAACATATAATACAATTCTTTAAGTTTATTGTAAACGTAATACTTAATCAAGTACAGTATTACAGTCAATGCTGAATTTAACAGTCTTTAAACTGGGTTGCATGGCACAAAGAAATGCAAATGCATGTGCATAAATATGGGCAAATACAAATACATGAACATGTGTGTCAGACCTGTGTCTGCACTGTGGCCTCAGGGCAGACAGGGTCCCAATCCTGCTGGTTGAAATTGTTTGTCCCTGGTGCCCGTCCTACTTAGGCTCTTAAAATCTGGCCAAGTACAACCCTGTGTAGGAAAGTAGGACCTGCTTTCATGGTTACCCCCAGTGTTTGCTGGCATCATTTTTTTTCTGACTAGTCTGACTGGATCCTACTAATCAGGACCCCAGTCACTGTGCTTCCTCCTAAATTTGACTATGGTAAGTACTTTTGTACCTCCACAATTGGCTACTGGTGTACTCCTATAAGTCCCTAGTATATAGTACTGAGGTACCCAGGGAATAGGTACACCAGGGATCTCCCATGAGCTGCAGAATGTATTGTGCCAACCATGAGAGACCACTCAAACTGTGACTACAGGCCTGCCATTGCAGCCTGTGTAAGCTGGTGCTAGCACCACTTACAATAGATATACGTTTTACTATATCTTAGGTCACTACACTTAAAACCTATAAGTCACCCCTAAGGCAGGCCTAAGACAGGCCTTTCAATCCTGAAGGCAGGGAGCTGAGTTATAAGTGTTTGGGTGCCCTTGCATGAGCAGGACACCCCTACATACCCCGGAGTAGATTCTCTAGGTAAGTGCGGTCAGCCATTTTGATACGTATAGTGGCCATCCATCCTTACGCGATGGCTAACTATATAGTAGCTGTGCAGAACCTGGGCATGTTTGGTTTCAAACATGTTGGAATCATACCCCAACACCGTTATTGGTGTTAGAGGTATGATTCCATGCACTGGGGGCTCCTCCGGAAAGCCCCCAGTACTAGCGGAACCCGCTTCCAGGGTCTGCCAGCAAGCTAGTGCTGCTGCCGGACCCAGACACGATTCTGCTCTCCTGCTGATGAGCTGAGCAAAGGAAGGTAGAACAATACGTTTTCTGTCACAGGGAGGTGTGACCACCTCCCAGACAGGACTTAGTGTATTGGGCTGGGGTAGTGGTGCTTGCCAGCACAACCAGCCTGCTTTGAAGGGTACATTTGGTGCCCCCCTTGCATAGTCTGGTTTGAGCCAGTTCAGGGAGCTCCTGGCTCCAGCTCTGGTGCGAAACTGGACAAAGGACATGGGAGTATCCTCCCCTCTGTTCAGCCCCTCCTCTGGGAGGGACTCCTGAGTCGTCCTAAGCTGCTTAGGAAGCCACTGTATCGGAGCGGCGTTTCCGTCGATTTATATTGAACGTCTATTTATCAGAGATCGCTAATCTTTGGCGACTTGGGCAATTTGCAAGATAATATTGGTGGAATGAATTTTTATTGTGTTTTGAAATAACCCACAAGGTTAGAGATTGCTAAGCTTAGGTGACTGTGACTATCTGCAGGATAACTATATTGGAGTGTATCTTTGCCGCTTTTCGAAATAAACCATATGGATAGAGATTAATATCGGACTGTGGCCTTGCAAAATTTGTAAGAAACTAGAGAGTGCAGCCTCCCTGGATCCTCCTAGCTATCAACCTAATCTCTCTATATATGTGGAGGGACTTCTCTCTAGACAATAGCAGAAACCGGGCAAATCACAGAAGTACTACCCGGTATTTCTTGAAGATCGGAATCGAGATATGACATAAAACAGGAAAATATTTAAAATAGTAAAACCACTGGTATGAAGTATATGCCCTGAGGAAGGCTTTGCCGAAACGCGTTGGTCTTTTACATCTGCAACCAGTGATTTCAAGATAAAACACATTTGTTTAGTTACATTTGTGACGGGTCAACTATATTCTTTAGGGGTATTTTGTTCCAGGTTTTGTCTCCCAACCCCTCTCCTTCTCCTTTTTTCTGGGGGTGGGGTCACACTGTATATCGTCTGGTGGTTGTAATATGCTCTCATTAATTCTTATGTGTTAATGTATGGTTTTCATCAAATGAATGAATTTTTATGATGTTTAATCATGTATATATTTTCTTGATTTTGGATAAAACTTTTTGATCATATAACAAATGAAGTAATAAAATAAAAAGATAAAATATTTTTTCAATATATATATGTTATACAGTTCTTCTTTTCTGTTTGTGGTCCAAATATATGAGTGCGTGTAGTGTTTTATATGTGTACTGAACCCGGTACAAAACTTTTTCCCAATTAAAGTATCCTCCCCTCTGTCCAGCCCCTCCTCTGGGAGGGATTCCTGAGTCGTCCTAACCTCATAGCAACAAAGCTGACCGGTCTGCTACTCCTGACATCCCACGGACTTCGAAAGGCTCAGCAATACAGGTGGTGGTTTTGCAACTCTCCTGAGGCTAAGCTGTCCTCTCTGCAATTTTGAGGTCAGTATCCCCCGTTGGAACCGCTGTGACCAACCTGCTGCAGCTGCCAATGCTTGTTGGTGTTCCTGCCGGACACCGGCCCCCTGATTATCGACTTCTGACGTGGGACAGCTCGTGCATGGCTGCTGGTCTTCCTCAGCATTGCCTGGTCCTCATAGCTGCAGTGACAAGTTCACCGCCATCACTCCTGCACCTTCTGACATCGGTGGGCATATAGCTCTTCCGTGCCTCCAGGTCACCTCTGAATGTCGCATAGACTCTGTCCCCTCTGCTTGCAGGTTCTTCACTTCAAAAATCCACCCTTAGATTCCATCGGACTCTTGCACAGTCTTCGCCAGCAGCATCTTTTCAGAAGTCCTCCAATGTGCTCTATGGCTATTACCGATGTCACTTTGAACCTATGCAGCCGGCTATGCTGCTGGCTTCCCTTGTGTAGGTATCCTGGTTCCTGAGGTATCCACGTTGGGGTGAATCTCCAACCTTCTGTCTTCTACTGGGTTTCTTCAGGGTTCACTGGGAAAGGTCCTTCTTCAAAATGGCAACTTTCCCACTGACTTCTATTCAGTACGCAGCTGTTTTTTCACTGTGCACACAGCCTACATGGGGTTTCTGGGCACTTAACTTGGGTGGTTCCTTGTGTCTCTAGCTCTTCTGAGTCTCCTGGTCCCAGTCCCGATTTCAGTGGCAGTTCGCATTCCATGTTTTTAGTATATGGTTTGGTACAGGCGGGCAACTAGAGCCAAATTTCAGGGTCGGAGGGGGGGTTGAAAAATGTTTCGGGGGGGGCTAATTCTTCCAGCCATAGACAAGAGTGACTGAAAACACACCAAACGCCTAATTTACACGTAAATGGTCTTTTAAAGACCTGTTAAGCACTCGGGTGCGGCTGCAATTAGACGGCCGCCAGCCTGCAAAGCTGTGTCAGCCCGGGCTGACACACATGACGACGGGGGGGGCTGAAGCCCCGTGAGCCCAATGGGTGTTGCGCGCCTGGTTTGGTATCCCCCTGTGTATTGTGCTTACTTACCTATTTGCAATTGAAGTATTGTGTATTTTTGTTGATATCTCCAAGTTGAACTTCCTCTTGAGGAAGAGATTTAGGGTCCGTAGATCTAAAATGGTCCGCGACCCTTTGTTCTTTTTCGGAATCAGAAAGTAGTGGGAATAACAGCCACTGCCTACTTCTGAATCAGGGACCCTCCCTATAGCTCCCTCGTACAAGAGAGCTTTCGTCCTGGAGAAATTTTAAATGATCCTCCACCAGCCGTTCTTGATTTGGCAGAATGGGAGGAGAACAAGAAAGGAAAGGCAGAGAATCGCCCTCCTGAATGATATGCAGGCCCCACTTGTCCGATGTAATGGACATCCGACAGGGGAGATGACGGATTTTCCCGCCAACTAGAGTGGTGTGGTCTTGCAGAGTCTGACCCTGTGCCTCATGGGAACAGTCCAGCCCGAACTGCCAAGCCATGCCTTCCCTGGACCGGAAACAAGCTTCCGAGGACCGGTTTCTGGCATTTCAGCCGTTCTCAGCACGGCTTGCTTGAATCCAGTGGCAAAGTGAGCAAGGGACTCACGTCTGAGCATACACTGCCAATTTATGGCGAACAAAGTGGTACAAAAGGGTGTGGTGATGGACGGAGCATCGGAACCAATCAAACACTCACACCCAGTCAACAGATCTGGGTTTAATCCATCACCGTTCTTTAGCCCACTCTGCCACCCCAGTTCAGACATGGCCATATTCAAATCAGTCTGACCCTGTGCCTCATGGGAACAGTCCAGCCCGAACTGCCAAGCCATGTCAAGGTGTGTCACACCAGCAAATTTCAAAAGACATCACTTTTTTTACAATTAACAGATTGTATTGGACCCCTCAAAAAAATCGCCAAGTTTGTAACACAGACGGTTCCTAGATGCAACAGATGCAAGCAACTGAAATCTGATGATGTGCACATTTTCTTCACTTGCCCAGAAATAAAGGAATACTGGAAGGTGGTTGAACCCACCATTAGCGACATATTGAGGGTACCCATAACCTTGACAGCAACTTTGGTAATGTTCGGGGTGAACTATGACTTGCCAATCAGGTTCGAAAGCAAACAAAGAGGCTTGATATTCTATCTGCTTTTATTGGCCAGACGAGAAATGTGTAAGCATTGGACGGACCCGGAGTCCCCGAAACCCATGGTATAGGTTAAAAATGATCGAGTGGACAAGTAGAATGGTAATGGATAGTAATCCACAAAGGTCAAGGGACATTTGGCAAGCCTTTGTGAATTGGTCAAGCTAGGGCTGCGATGCATGTATTGGGACTCTCTTTCTCCCCCCCCCTTTTTTTTACAGTCCTATGATTATCCCAGACTGTGGCAACTCTGGAGGTGATACATCCCGCTGGGAATATATATGTATCCCCCAAATGCCATGGGAGAGAGAATGCAATGGTCCATACTACACAAGGGACCCAAAATGGTCCAATATTTGCAGAATGCCATGGCCGACATGAGTACAAAAAAGAAATACATGGCATAAAGTGCCCACCCCTCTGTAGTCACAGTTAGCGGAGAGAGCATCCCCAAGTTCCCCATACCAGTCCATCTGTTCTGCACCCTGGTGTTTCAAAGGGTCCATAGACACCTCCCATTCCTCTCCAGAGCCCATTCCGACTCCGGGTAGTCAGGGATAAGGATGGGGCTGGCACCGCCATTGGGCACCAGTGGCACTGATGCGTCGAATCCAATGGGGCCCCTTCTGACCCCGCGTAGCCCGAGGGCTCACTTTAGGGATCGGCCCACTCAAAAACACAGTGCATAGCCTTGTAAAATTCTTTAATTTGAGCAGGGGTCACTCCGGCTCCTGAAAAGGGAGGGAAGGTGTGAAGTTGACCCTGACTCCGCAGAACCATGCCTACTGTCTACTCTTCACTCTTCACCTCTACTGTTGACGGACGACAGTAGAGGTGAAGATGAAGTCCGCTTGGACTTCTTCGTCTTGTGCTTCTTCCCCGAGTGGGGGTCGGTAACTGACATCATGCAGTGGCATGCATCGCACGGTTTAAACCCTGTCTTCCTCAAGGTCATCCTCGCACACAAAGCTGGAAAAAATTCCAAAGTCATCAAAAAGTAATAAAAAGTCCTCTCAAAAAGCGAAGGAGAGGTAGCTTTTCCCAGATCAGCACTTAACTGGCACGTAAAGAAAAGAACTGACATCCACGTGTCTGGGTGACGCCTATAGAGGTGACCACGACATCATAACCGACGCTGATGTCACGCGGAGCCGAATGGAACGGCGTGGGCAAGGGGTTTTGCTCGAGCAAAAGCTTCTGGATCCTGCCTGATGCCTGGGTAATTCAAAGGTAAAGAATCGGCAGCTAGAAGTCACTATCAGATAGATTAATGTACGAGTTACTTACCTTCAATAACGATGTATCTGGTAGAGACGATTCTAGCCGCAGATTCCTTAACGTAGAATTAGCCCAA